>NC_090930.1:459365846-460615846 GCF_040938575.1 Ambystoma mexicanum | reverse complement strand
AAAAGCCAATTTTCAGTAAAGCAGAGAAACTGCAGGTGGAAACGGGAAAAGAGGTCAAGAGCAAAGTGAGCTTTATTGTTAATCAAACAAGTATTGCTCAGACTAACATTGACGATTTTTCTAAGGTCTGTGGTAGGGGTTAGAAAAGGTTATTATATTTACAGGGAGAAGAAAGGGCATGGATTAGTGATTCAAATGCAAGCCAAAGGTGTTATGAGGAGGCATTGAAGGCAGCTAAAGTACAATAGTGAACTGAGAGCAAACATTGATTGTAGAGAGGAAGATATGGAGATGCCAGAGTGTAAATCGAGGAGAACCTCCAGAAAAATCAGGAGGAGGGCGTACAGGCGGACGATCAGTCAGACAGGCAAGGGCTGCAGGTAGCATCAGATTGAAAAATGCATAGAGGTAGCAGAAGAAAAGGACAGCAAGAGACTTAGGGGATAATTCATGGAATCAAGCACAGCGTATTCATGGATACTTATATCTATAACCAGCCGTGGCACAGCGTGTCGCAGCGACTCTGCAGCAGTGCCAGTTACGCCCCCCGCCCCATGGGATAGAAACATCCGCACAAATCCCCTACATGGTGCAAAGGCCAGTGGACCACCATACAGCCCCCCAACAACGAAAATGCACTAAATATGCCACACAGCCCACACGTGAGAAACCAATCGGGAGTTTTCCATGCGATGGCCTGCCGCGAGCGGGGTACTCGTATTCCGAGGGGTGCGCGTGGAGTTTTATACGCAATTGGCCTGCCCCGAGAGGGGTACACGTATTCTGAGGGGTGCATGCAGAGTTTTACACGCGATTGGCTGCCGTGAGCGGGGTACACATATTCTGAGGGGTGTGCAGGGAGTTTTACACGCAATTGGCCTGCCACGAGCGGGGTACGCGTATTCCGAGGGGTGGGCATGGAGTTTTACATGCGATTGGCTTGCTGCGAGCGGGGTACGCATATTCCGAGGGGTGCGTGTGGAGTTTTACACGTGATTGGCCTGGTGCGAGCAGGGAACGCGCATTCCAGGGGTGCACGGGGAGTTTTACACGTGATTGGCCTGGCGCGAGCGTGGAACGCGTATTCCGAGAGGTGCCTGGGGAGTTTTACACGTGATTGGCCTGGTGCGAGTGGGGAACGCGCATTCCAGGGGTGCACGGGGAGTTTCATACACGATTTGGCAATGTGGGCCCTCCCGGGTGTGCCCCTCCTCCCTCCCCATACCCCACAGGCAGCCCATCACCCCTGGCCATGACCGGCAGGCAGCCCATCACCCCTGAGCATGCCCTGCAGCTAGCCCATCAACCCTGACCAAGACCCGCAGGCAGCCCATCACCCCTGGCCATGACCCGCAGGCAGCCCATCACCCCTGACCATGACATGCAGGCCACCCATCACCCCTGACCATGACCCGCAGGCAGCCCATCACCCCGGCCATGACCCACAGGCAGCCCATCACCCCTGACCATGACATGCAGGCCACCCATCACCCCTGACCAAGACCCGCAGGCAGCCCATCACCCTTGGGCATGCCCCACAGGCAGCCCATCACCCCTGGCCATGAACCGCAGGCAGCCCATCACCCTGGCCATGACCCGCAGCAGCCCACAAGGCACCATGCACTTGGGAGCCCTGACACATGCCCCCCTCCCCACCCTCAGTGCTGGCAACCTGTCAGCAGGCCCCGACTCATGTCGTTCACCCCACCCCCATTGACAGCAACCTGACAGCAGGCCCCGACTCATGTCCCCCACCGCACCCCCAGTGATGGCAACCTGGCAGTAGGCCCCGACTCATGTCCCCCACCCCACCCCCATTGATGGCAACCTGGCAGCAGGCCCGACTCATGTCCCCCACGACACCCCCAGTGACGGCAACCTGGCAGCAGGCCCCAACTCATGTTACCCACCCCACCCCCATTGATGGCAACCTGCCAGCAGGCTCTGACTCATGTCCCCCACCGCACCCCCAGTGACGGCAACCTGGCAGCAGGCCCCAACTCATGTTCTCCACCCCACGCCCAGTGACAGGCACCTGCCAGCAGGCCTTGACTCATGTCCCCCACACCACTCCCTGTGATGGGCACCCACCAGCAGGCCCCGACTCATGTCCCCCACCCCACCCCCAGTGACGGGCACCTGCCAGCAGGCCCCGACTCATGTCCCCCCAAACACCACGTCATAACTATACAGACCCATGGCCCTAATGCCAACCCAAATCCCACACCATCACCCAGTGCAAAAACCCAACGATCCACTGCACCCACTCCCTAGTAAATTACCCATTCCATTATAGTCTGAAAAGAACCAACATGCCCATCAACAAATGTCCGACAGAGCCACACAGTGGCAACACATGACTGAGCCAATGCTCAGGGAGACATGCGCAAAATAAATCATAATACACCACACCAATAATGTAGAATTATGAAATGTATTAATAATAAAACAAAATGACAAAAATAAAACCACACATGCAAATGAAGAAATAATGAATGCAATCTGAAAAAGACAGTAAAATCCAAGGAAAATTGAAAAACCAAGACATGAAAAATGAAAAGTGGTCCATTGACAAAGTCCATAGAAACAAATCCAAAAATAAAAAGCCTAAAAAACCCATTACTCCATGGGATGAAAAAATAAAATAAGAGTATTTACATGTCCAGAACTATTTACAATGAAAGTCTGAAGGGTCCATGATCCCAAAACAAAAGGAAACCTACCCAAAACCCTATCTAAAATAAACTATATAAAAAAGGTGGAGCAAAGTCTGTGGAAACCAAATGAAACCTAAATCTAAATAACTATATACAAATACGGCGGGCTAGTGCAACGGCTCACTCGTTGATGTCCCTGGCCAGGGCATCATCAAACTCCACTTCAATGTCCCAGAGGCGGGTCTCTTCCCTGGCCCTGAGCCCTGAGGTCTTGCAGGGATGCAGCCATGGCCTCCTCCAACTCCATGCGAGTTGCCTCGAGGCACTCAGCCCGCCTCAATGCCCGGCACATGGAGTTCTCCACCCTGACCATTGTGAGCCATGCCTCCTCTGCCAGTCGCTGCTGTCCCAACCGCTGCCACACGGAAGACACTCCCAATCCAGGGTCCTCCTGCCCGCCGGCCGATGCCTGCCCCAGGGATGTTGTAGGCCCTGAGCCATAATCACTCCCACGCTGAGCCTGCTGCTGCTCCAATGCAACTGCCTCTGTCACTACGACGGCCTCCAGGCTGATGGAATCCTCTGGTGCCGCTGTGCACGTGCCCTGCTTGGTGATGCCTGCATGTCCTACATCTGCTGGGGTCCAGTTGGTGGGGTGGCCACCCCTGCTGGACCTCCGACTCCCGACTGTGTCAGGGATGTCTCCTCTACCAGCCTGGCCTCTGGCTCAGGGGCAGCTCCACAGGGGGCCCAGGTGATACGTGGGCGGGAAGATGGCATGGAGGACGACTGGCCCATAGGGGGTTCAGTTGAAGAGGGGGTCGCAAAAAGATCCAGCACACAGATTAACCCGGTGCCGACGGCTTTCCTAATAGGTCGACGCAGCCAATAAGGTATTCAAAATTACGTGCATTGTCCAGACGAGAACTCTGCACATCATCTCGAATACCACGTTGGCGCAACACCATCCCAACTAGGACAGGCTCAATCTGGTCACGGATGGCAACGTCCACAGGGAAAGGAAGGCCAGTTGTTGAATGCGGATCCCCTCCCTGGAAACGGGTCTGGACGGAGGCATCCCTGCTGATGCCGGATGATGCAGTCACTGGATCGGGGACAGGATTACACACAGGCACCTCCACGGTGGCCCGTGCTGCCTCCTGTCCCTGCCCCTGGACTACACCACTAGCACCAGTGGAATACCCCCCTCTGGGCCCTGTGCATCGGCCTTCCACAGCCTCCTCCTCAACCGAACCCCCCACCAACCTGATTGATCCCCCACAGGTTCAGGGGCAGCTGAATCTGTGGGGGATCAGCTGGTCCTACTGCTGCTGAGGAGTCCACCACCAAACTCTGCCTCTTGGACCTTCCCTTGGCAGCTGCGGCCATGGACGCGGCACCAGACTCCTCACTCCCCAAAGAGAGTGAGGGGAGGGGAGCTGGGCGGGAGGGGAGCTGGGCCTTGCGTCTCCGGCTGGCGGTGGGATCCCTGCCGCTGTGCTCCACAGCACTGTCTCCGCCCTCTTCACCAGTCTTCACCAGTCGACGCTGCAGACAGGGAGAGACAAAACACAGGCATCAGGGCACTGTACAATGGTCTGATACACACATGACAGTTGCACATGAGTAGCAGTGTCAAACTTCACAGATGGCATCACACTCCCCAACACTCATATCATTAGAACCCACACACATTTACAAATTAACAGGAATCGTGCAGCAGGCAGCAGCATCCATACACACACACCAGCATGAACATCCGAAGGTTGGCACAAGCAACATGGGGAGTGCCCAACACATGCACACACATGCACCGACACCACCAGACAGACACCAGACAGACATGCATCAGTGCATCTCCACCACCTGTCACAGTGCATTCATCGGCAACTATGTCACATCTGCCAATCGGGTTCCTACATATCTGTGTCACAAGCATCCTTGGCGTATCACAGTCGCACACATGTCAAACACAGAGACACGCTCATGTACACCGTGCATGTACATGAAGGTGGAACAAGCATCCATGTGTCACACCCCAACCATGGCATAGTACATACACAGGAATGCGTCGCCACATGCAGTTGTGCATCATGCTTTGGAACACATACACCATTGATGTGCATCACACATGACCGAACTCACCTGCTGCAGGGTCAAGTCCCTGCACATACACATCCATACATGGGCCTTTCCAGACATGCGTCCAAGCTGCACACTCATGGCACACCTCAACATGCACTGCGTACAATAAGTACGCATGGACACTTACCGCTCGACTCCGGACGAGTCTCCCTCTCAAGGACCTGGTGGTGAAGTGCTGGATTAATGCATTCCAGGACCCTCATGTCGTCAGTGGTAAGGTGGACCCAGCACCTCACTGCATCCGCTGCGTCCAAGAGGTGCCGGGCCTTCCTGAGGGTCCTGGACCTGAAGTCCTCCCAGTGCTTACGGACGTGTGGTAGGTCATGGGTTGACACCCCCTCCGCGTTGATGGCAACCACGATGTCCATCCAGATCCTCCTCAGTCCATCCTTGTCGGCGCATGTTCTTCTGAAGCGGGCATCATAATGCACCAGGTCCTGCTCCACCAGGATGCCAACCTCTCCTGCTGTAAAGCTGGCAACCCTCTGCCTCTCTGGCTGGGTGTTGTCAGTGGTCTCAGTTGGTGTTTCCCCCGACATGGCACCCCAAGGCAGGTGTAGGTAGGCAACTGGGTCCTGCTGCTGGGCTGTGGAATGATGGAACTGCAGTCGGTAGTCTTCTGTTCCAGCAGGGGTGGTCACAGCAACTGGACCCCTGCAGATGGCTGATGTGCAGGCACCAAATAGCATGGCACGTGTCCAGCAGGCAGGCAGGCAGCAGCAGATGGCTGGTGGAAGTCAGCTCTGGGCTCTGGGTGGGCAGGAAAATGGCCTTCTGGTGGCCTTCTGGGCAGGAGCATGGTCTTCTGTGTGTTGTCGCGTGCCCAGCTTGATACAGAGTGATTTGGCACGTGAAAAAACATCACGTCAGCGTGTAATTAGTGGAAAGGCCCTTAGTGCTTAAGCGCGCATGTGATGTAACACGTGCAGGTGTTTCCCTCGGCACGGGTGCATAGTGACTCAGCACATGAAAAAACAGCACATCTGCGTGTAATTCGAGGAAAGGACCTAAGCGTGTAAGTGACGTGATGCGCGCAGGCATTTCCCACAGCACGGGGTAAAGGTGAGTGCGGCCCAGCAGTTCGCTGTACGTGCTTTTCGTGGAAACTGACGCATGTATTGCTACTTCTGGTTGTTTCACGCGCCATCACTACTTCACAGTGGATCAAGGACGTATCTCTTCTTTTGGTGGGGATCTTGCCTACATGTGTTTTTCCTTACCACGCTAAACAGACAGTGAGTTGCACAAGCTATTTTTACCACTGCGGGTCCCCCTGTGTATCGCTTACCCATTTTCGAGGTCATAGTAGCCTGTGTGTCCCACGCGTATGTGTTTTTCATGTCCCTGGGTGCCACCGCGTACTGCCTTGAAGGCGCACAGGGTTGCTGTTAATATCTAGTATCCCACCCCCTTCACCCCAATTGCCCAGGACAATTGTCGTGTACACCTCCCATTGGCACTACTACATCTGTGCCATGGTTGGGAGGCCAAGAAAGGTGAGGGGCACGTCAGCTGGGCGTCCTCCACGTGGTGGGCGTGGTCAGGGATGTGGCCGGGGTGACCAGGGAGTAGGGGGACTCCAGGGTGTCCAGGGTGGCTGCAGAGGGGTGCGACACTTCGGCAGGATGTTCTGCCACGTGTGGGTGCAGTCATGCCACCACCCCCTGAGGTTTCAGAAGATGCAGCTCTTGCATCTGGCACTGGCACCCATGTGACCTGGCAGTCTGTTTCATCGACGGCCACGGGCCCAAGGGTAGTGGCAGCTGCAGGTGCAGCTGTGGCCACCACCACCCAGTCTCAGGGTCGGCGAGTGCATGCTGTGTTGGCACCTCAAGAGTCCCAGGATGATTTCCAGGTGGTCAGGAGGCACGTGGTAAGTGCACACAGGGCTGCTCTGACCCAGGCACATGTCCCTGGGGCAGTATTGTCATCTGCTGCCCTGAACAGCCGGGTGTTGGCAAATGCATGGACAGATGCAGCCAACACCACCCCGGCTGTGAGTCTGCCATCCAGGACAGTCTCGGTCAATGACCTTGGCACAGCAGATGTTGCTGCGCAGGGTCCAGTCGAGGGCACTCAGCAGCCACTGACACAAGTCAGGGCTTCTGTCCTAGTTCCACCTGGCACTCCCTCGGTTCAATCCACCAGCGCCCCTACTGATCAGGGTGGCCTTTGCCAGTCAGGGTCTGGATCACTGCCCAAGAGGAGGAAGGTTGCTCCTGCACAAGAGGCTGTGACCCTAGACACGGCTCCGGCATCCGGCACGTCGAAGAAGAAGTCTTTCGGTAAGCAGGAACTGGACTTCCTTGTTGTCTATGTGTCGGGACATGACCGTGAGATGCTAGTGGATCCAAATTGTCACACTACGGCTGCCCAGCATTTGTACCACTGGAAGGATGTTTCAGGGGGTGTCAGTGCATTCAGACATGAGGTGCGCACAGCTCAGGAGTGCAAAAAGCATTGGTATGACCTCTGATGCTGTGCTAAGATAAAGCGTGCTTCCAATTATGCCATGACTCGGGTGACAGGCAGTGGGCCACCACCTGAGGAGGAAGATCTCACTTTGCACGATTCAATTGCTGCGGACTTCATACCGGCAGAATTGTATGAAGGAGTGGGAGAGATGCTGGATTTTGATGCCCCGTCCAGTGAGTCTTGTTGCGTGTTTGTCCAGCCCATATGTGGTTTGCTTGTGTGATGTGTTGTGCTTGACTGCCACTACATGCTATGTGTACATGCTCCTCATGTGCGAGTCATGCAATGCTTTACTGATGCATGCCTGCTATGCAGCATGCTGGACATGTTGAGCAGATGGGGACTGTCCTTATCACCACACTTGCACCCTACTCACATGCTAGTCACCCGGCTGCCCCTCCGGTCCATGTTCCAGCTCACTGTCCCTTTTGCATGTACCCTGGGGTGTCTTTCCACTCAGCACTCGTACTATGTCATCGCAAGACTGACGTGCATGTTTGTTCTGCCTGCAAGCAGGTACCTCACGTAGGCATGCTCCCTTGCCCCTCCACACTCCTACACCCCAATTTCACCATGGCACTGGTGGGTATCATGTTGGACTACTGCAATGGCCTGTTCAATGCTCCTGTGTACATGCACACTTCCCCCGCCAACCTGCCAGACACATACTGTGGGGTACATCCTTTTTCCTTGATGCAGGGTGTCTCACTCGGACTGTGCAGATGGCAGATGTTCCGCAGGGACATGAGTGCCCATTCATGCTCCGTGTGCATTCCATGCATGCCCCTATGTGTCCTTGGCAGGATGATCATAGTAGCACGTGTAAAGGATGTACATTTAATGTCTTTTGATCATCCATTCCATGCCCACTCTGGCTCAGTCCTGAATCACGCACATGTTTAAGGTGTCATGGTCTGTGTGGGGCACAGGTCTCCCCCTGTTTCAGGTCAACTGACTCTGTTCCACTGGTGTAGTGCCTTCTGCACAAATGAGTGTACTACAGAGGGGTATCCACAAAACTAGAACCTAAATTGGGAATCAATACCTCAAATCTTCCCTGTCGTTGTATCACACTTGTATTCGAGTCACATTTATTCAATTATTGCTTCTCTTTTGGAATGAATCCATAGTTATGAATTCCTGTATTTTGCCTTCAGGGTTCCACACATTTTGGTTTGTTTTCTGTGTTGTTTTCCAAATAAACATTCATTTTTTATATTTTTTATTTGCGTTTTTTGGATTGCATGGCGGCTATCTTAAAATGGTGTATACTGAACCAGGCTTATTAGAGGTAGTGCTATTTACCAGAGGAATAATTAAGAGTTTGAAAAATCTGTATGAAGGTGCCAGAGCATTTTTCTCATTTTTCTCATCTTTCTCATGTTTCTCCTTACAAACAGTGATTAATTGGGGAATATATTGAGTTTGTCCATTTGGGCTTATGTGTACCTCAGGTCAAGCTCTTTAGGAGCTGACCTGTGTGATAATTGAGCTAGTTTTTAATATGTCTTGCAAATTTGTTTGATTAGCGTGATATGTTTGTCCTTCGTATGTTCCATCAGAATACTTACAGAATACTTTCTCTCTAGGTGTACAAGGAAGCTTTTGGATTCGGGACATAGTAAGAAATTGAACCTGCTGGAATCCAGGATCCTGATAGATGGGAGTTTTTTCAGCTCAGTTGGGTAAGATGTAGATTTTATATCTCTCCATCTTCTTGAGGTAAACTGTGGGATATGTTCCTAATGGCACCTTCCCTCTGTTTTTCTCTCCCCCCCCACACCCCGCTCTGTGTACCATACAGGGCGACCTCCTATTCCTGAATACTAGAGATTCAGCCAATTCATCAAGAAGAAATCAGACCGCACACAAAACCGGTGCGTGTCTTGAGCCCTGAAGAAAGTGGTGACATTCATCTCTATACCACTGAAACCGGTCGGCTTCTTTTTTGCGACCTGAGTAGACAAATACGGATTAGGGAGAAACCTACATCAGACCGCATTCCGATCCCAGTATTAAGAAGGGATCGCTCTTTTTATGAACTGAGGAATGGAGTTCACACAAAAAACAGATCTCCTAACCCAATAGATAAAGGAGTGACTTTTGACGACTTGTACTACAGAGGGTTCATCATGTGTCCTGCTTACTGTCCCATTCTCATCTGCTGTGTTGTCACTTGACTCAGATGATGCAATTGAGGGTACTCAACACTGCCTGCCAATACACAGTTCTCTGGTCAACCTTTCACTGCCATGCAATGCCTCTCTGCCTTTTCAGTAAGGGGGGGGGTTTGCTTGTAGCCATGCAACCCATTGCATGCACATTGCATGTGTTGCCTGAACTTGCACTTACACTGCCTTCATGTTTATTGAGTGACATCATTATGTACTTGTTGATGTAGATAGTCGGTAATGTACACATGTTCTGCACTGCACCAACCCACTTCTGAGCCATGTTACACTGTTCTACATGCCTACTCACTGCTGCAGTGTCAAAGTGACCTGGCATGTATGGTCAGATTGTCATCCCTTCACTGTCATGAAAGGCAAGGGCACAGGTGCATCCTGTGACAAATGTACTCAGTATTGGAACACCCTAGCGGATGTTTAGCAAAGTTGATAGGTCAATCTGCGGCCTATTCTAACAGGTATAGGCCGCAAATTGACTATAGCCTGCCAATCAGGTTGTAATGACTGTGGAGCTGCCTGCACGTGTGTATGTGTACACTTTCACATACATCAAAGCAAGCAGCATTGTAGCTGCTTGCTTTGCTGTATAGGATGCTGTTCATAATCACCATGCGGGTGTATATGGACACGGGTGTTTTTCAACAATTTCACATGTACATATGGAAACAGCTTCAACGTTGTGTAGTGCAACATTGCGGCTACTCACTTATGTGTGTGTGAAAGTGTTCATTTACTCATGTGTCCTCTGCAGCTTTTTTGTTGCATGACTAATATGTAGTTGATTAACGTTAATGCTGCAGAGATTTCAGCATTGCGCCCGTTATGTTCAACTGGCACAATCCTGAAGGTGCACTGTCGTGCAGTATGTGTAAGCCCAGGCCCACTTAGCTAATCTGGTGGGGCCTGGCTGTGATGATTTGACACACTGAATAATGGTTTAGGGACCAATCAATGCACAATGTGCTCAATCAGGCCCTGAGGGGTGTTCTGGAGGCTTCATTGCTGGCAGCTCGGACCATACTGGGCGTTATGGTCCCTCATGCCTTGTTGCAGGCCCTCGCTTTGCTCAGGACATTCACTAACTCTACATGGACCATGACGCCCGGTACGGGCCGAGCTGCAGATGGATGAAGCTATATTGGTGATGATGATTTAGTGATGCATGTGTACATGCATATTACGTGTGTCATGGTGTGTTTGGATTCATTTCCAGCTGTGCCATTTGGCAGTTCAGACATGCTTTATCATGAACTACAGAACACGTCCCTTTTGGACTTCCTGGTCCTTGTCACAACGGGGTTTGCACCCCATAATACTCCAAACATGGTTGTCCAGCGTGTAACCCCTTTCTCGCTCCACGCACTGGACGTAACGTATTCTATTAATAGACCACGCCTTCCGTGGCTCCGTGCGTCTCAATGCTATAGCAAAGTAGCGATCCGACGTGTGTCCCGTAGCTCACAGTATTGTTTCCTTGTACCTGTCTATCTACCCGTTCCTTGCCCCTTCCTTTCCTCCTATTTCCTGGACTCGTGTGCTAGTTGCACCTTTCCTGGTTCCCCGGATTCCTGGACCCACGTTACGGAAACTGAACACACTCTGGAGTCGGAAGAGAATCGTGCAGCCTTGTTCAAAACCAGGTCCGTCCGCAAGAAGACAGCGACCAAGGACTCCAGCAAAGAACGGACCCATGTGAGAAGGGGGGAACTCCTTGACAGTTTGAGACGGCACCCGACCCAACTCGATAGCGACATGGAAGCCGCTGTTCAGGACCTGATGCGTCTCATGCAAAAACTATCAACCGAGGTCCAAAATCAAAAGGCGGAAAACGCTGCACTCAAACAATTGGTCCTATCCCAGGAGTCGGCCACAAAAGAAAGCGTCTTGTTGGGCGGCATTGTTGACAAATACGATGGGTCAGCAAAAACACTTCGTGGATTCCTGGATTCATGTTTGGTCCACTTTACATTTAAGCCTTATTGCTTTTCGACTCCCAGGGCTATGGTGGGGTTCATAATTTCCCACCTTTCCGGGAATGCCTTAACCTGTGCAACACCCCTCATTCGCTCCGGCGATGCCCTCTTAGATGACTATGATGGGTTCATACAGGTCCTTAAAAACATGTTTGATCGCCCTGAGCAGGTGTTTAGTGCCCAGGAACGTCTGTTAGACTTTCAGCAGGGTTCCCAGGATATGCTCACTTATGTGACCCGATTCAAACAATTGGCCAAGGAAGCTGATTGGCCCTCTGAGGCGAGATGAGATTAAGGATGAGTTGGCAGAGTGGCTCAAACAAACTCATTCCAGGCACTAATGGACCTTGCAATGCAAATAGAATTCCGTATCCAGGAAAGAAAGGCTGAAAAGAAGAAATCCAGGGGAAATCCTTCCAAGGTGTCCTTTGAGAGCACCATCAGAACAGACACAAACCCAGGCTCAGTCACAGAACCAGAACCCATGCAGATAGGAGCCTTCCGTGGACCCATATCCCCGCAAGAAAGGATGAGAAGGATTCATACAGGGTTGTGTATGTGTTGTGCTTCGGACAAATATTTGGTTAGGGAATGTCCTCTAGCCCCCCCTCGGCGTTCGGGAAACGCCAGCTCCCAATCCTAGATGGAGCAGAGCTTCGGGAGAGAGATGTTTTCTCCGCATCAATTCCATCCTTGAACTCTCCTGGACAAAGCAAATTGGTCATACTACAGGCATTTCTATCACCCTGCAAGAGCAAGACCTATCCCATTTTGGCCTTGCTAGACTGCGGAGCTATGGGGATCTACATTGATCATGATTGGGTTGCTAGTCACCAGATTCCGTACGAGAGACGAAGTACCTTGCAGCCTGTGGAAGCCATCGATGGAAGACCTCTCACTTCAGGGCCCATAAGCCTGCAGACCAAGGAGATCCAGCTCTCAATAAATCACCATCAAGAGCTGATAAGGTTCGACATCATTAAGTCAGCCCACTACCCCATGGTATTGGGTATGCCCTGGTTACAAAAACACAATCCGTATATCAACTGGACAGCAGGATCACTATTCCTTGGCTCAGAGTTTTGTATGTCTCACTGCCTATTCCTGGAACCTTCATTAACACCCCCTAAGGAACCGCATAAAGACCAAGAAACACCACTCATGGTTTCCAATATCATACAAGTCCCTGAGGCCTACCAAGGTTACGCTGATGTGTTTTCGACTGCCATAGTCCAGGCCTTACCCCCACAAAGGCCTGAAGACTGCGCAATAGAAACGGAACCCTTAGCAGTGTTTCCCTTCAGCAGGATGTTCATCCTTTCTGAACCCGAGAAAAAGGCCCTCAAAGAATACCTGGATACCAACCTTGAAAATGGCACCATAAGACCTTCAAAATCTCAAGTGATTCGTTATTCTTTGTTCCCAAAAAGGATACCCAGGAACTCAGACCCTGCCTCGATTATTGTGGCCTAAATCAATGCACCCTCAAAGACCGATACCCACTACCCTTGATTTCAGATATCCGAAAGCCGTAAGAGGCGCGGTAATATTCACCAAGTTGGATCTCCGGGGTGCCTATCATTTGATCCGTATCCGGGAAGGAGACGAGTGGAAAACTGCCTTTAGAACACCCTTTGGCCATTACGAATACCTGGTCATGCCCTTTGGACTAGCTAATGCCCTGGCAGTCGTCCAACATTTTATGGATAGGGTGTTCTCTGACATGTTGTTCCTCTTCGTCATTGTATATCTGGATGACATATTGATCTTTTCCAAAGACCCTCAAAAGCATGAAGAACACGTAAAGGCAGTACTACAAAGACTCCGTGAACACCAACTCCTGGCCAAACCCGAAAAATGCTTGTTTCACGTTACCTCTGTTCACTACCTAGGATTTATTCTTAGCCCAGAGGGAATTGGTATGGACCCTTCAAAGGTAAAGGCCATTCTGGCATGGCCTGCTCCCACGTCCGTGAAACAAGTTCAATCCTTCCTGGGGTTTGCCAATTTCTACTGAAAGTTCATATCCACATTTTCCGAGATTGTTCAACCGATCGTTGCTCTCTTAAAGAAGGATACCTCTTTTATCTGGTCTACACAGCAAGACACAGCATTCCAGCGTTTGAAGACCGAGTTTACACAAGCTCCTATCTTAGCCCAACCCGACATAAGCCGACCATTTCTAGTGGAAATGGATGCCTCTAATTACGCCATAGGAGCAATGTTGAAACAGAAATTAGAAGATAAGCTGGAACACCCCATTGCTTATCTTTCACAAACCCTGACTCCAAGTGAAACACACTACTCTGTCCTGGAAAAGGAATGGTTAGCTATCTGCCAAGCCTTCACTGAATGGTGTTATCTACTTCTGAGAGCTAGAAATCCAGTCCAAGTCCGTACGAACCATCGGAATCTTCAGATTCTACAGTCATTGGAATGTAGAAATAGTCGTCAGGCGCGTTGGGCCTACCTTTTCGCCCAGTACCAGTTCCACATCACTCATGTCCCGGATCACATAACCTGACTGCTGACGCCTTGTCTCAACATCCTGACTACGTAACCACTGAAGATAAGGCATATCCTAAGATGTTTTCCACCACGATCTTCGTAGCTCAAGCAGTCAACCTCCTGGAAGAAATCAAAGCGCAAACCCAATCCTCTGAGTTATGGAAGGATATGTCAAGGAAAAATCAATGGAATCTAAGAGCCAAGTAAGGATATTTATTCAAGGACAATGCACTGCTCATTTCTACACAGAAATTACAACAGAAAATAATAAATCTCTGTCATGACACACTTCACTCCGGGCATTGTGGCATCACCAATACCCTCCGTCTTATACAGAGACAGTTCTGGTGGCCTAAGATGAAGACTGACGTACAGCACTACGTCCAAGCTTGCGTTGTCTGTGCTCAAAATAAGCATGATAACAAGAGACCGGCGGGTCTTCTACTGCAACCAACACTGCCAACAAGGCCATGGGAATTCATCGCTACAGACTTCATTGTGGAACTACCACCATCTCGAGGATACACTACTATCATGGTTACCATAGACTTGTTCACTCATACGGCTCATTTTACGCCCTCAGTAAACTACCATCCTCCTCCGAACTAGCTGGAATCTTTCTGGAACACATATTCCGCCTGCATGGACTTCCTTCCAAGATCATATCTGATAGAGGACCTCAATACGTCTCACAATTCTGGGAACATCTCTGTCGAATTCTGGGAATTGAACGCGCCCTCTCTTCAGGGTATCACCCCAAACCAACGGAGCCACAGAATGTGCGAATAAGACCCTGGAACAGTATCTTCAATGTTTCGCCACCAAGGTCCAGGATGACTGGTCACTCCTAATACCCGTTGCTGAATTCGCCTACAACAACTCCGAACATTCAGCGCTCAAAACCAGTCCTTTTTATTGTAGTCAAGGGTTCCACCCATCGGTTTTACCCTCTGTTCTTCCTCATTCTACACCGGTACCTACTGTTCACTCCTGGATCGAAACCCTCGTCAACATACACCAGGAGGCCAAGGAATACTTAGAGAAGGCCAGAACGCAGACCAAGAGATATGCAGATTCCAAAACAAGACCAGGCCCCTCTTATGCACTTGGTGACCAAGTATGGTTGTCATCAAAATTACTAACCCGACATCTACGACCAAACAAATTGGCCCCTTGGTACTATGGTCCATTTCCCATCAAGGACATTATTAACCCCGTCTCATACCAGATCAAACTACCAGACTCCTGGAAGAAAATTCATCCAGTTTTTCATACCTCCTTATTGAAACCCTACATTCCATCCTCCCGGAAATCCTGTAGACCTCCTCCTCTGCTGGTCGACAACCAACTGGAATGTGAGGTATCCCGGATTTGCAATTCCAGGTATAAATGAGGCCAGCTTCAATACCTGGTTGAATGGAAAGGATACCCTCCTAGTGAAAGAGCCTGGGAATCTATTTCTAATATCAAGGCCCCTCGGTTGCTCAGAAGATTTCACCTCATACACCCGGGCAAACCTGGAGGAAAGGGTCTTCGGAGGAGGCATGCTGTCATGAACTACAGAACACATCCCTTTTGGACTTCCTGGTCCTTGTCACAACGGGGCTTGCACTCCATAATACTCCCAACATGGTCATCCAGCGTGAAACCCCTTTCTCGCTCCACGCGCTGGACGTAACATATACTATTAATAGACCACACCTTCCGCGGCTCTGCGCGTCTCAATGCTATTGAAAAGTAGCGATCCGACGTGTGTCCCGTAGCTTGCGGTATTGTTTCCTTGTACCTGTCTATCTACCCGTTCCTTGCCCCTTCCTTTCCTCCCATTTCCTGGACTTGTGTGCTAGTTGCACCTTTCCTAGTTCCCCGGATTCCTGGACCCACGTTCCGGAAACTGAACGCACTCTGGAGTCGGAAGAGACTCGGGCAGCCTTGTTCAAAACCAGGTCCGTCCGCAAGAAGGCAGCGACCAAGGACTCCAGCAAAGAACGGACCCAGGTTAGAAGGGGGGAACCCCTTGACATGCTTATGGTATGTGACATCTCTTTGTTGCCATCCGTCATTTCTGCCTGTGACATGTGCCTGACAGAGGTGATGTGTGATGGAGGTGATGTACTATATTCTGTACATGTGTAGGCATTGCTATTTACACACATCCATTTCTGATTTTGGGATGTGTTTGCAAATCAATGCCACTGGATGCATGCGGGAAGTTCACTTGTGTGTGACATGTCTGCTTCATGTGTTGGCTGTCGATGTGATGTCTATGTGTGTGTGGGTTATGTGCTTCTGACATGTGTACTCATGTTAGTTTTTTCCACATTACAGATGATGATGCAATGGAGCCAGAGGATGGTGATGTCAATCCTTTTACATCAGCAATCAGCACAAGTGGGGGTCATGGGGTGGTAGGCCATGAGAACCCACTTTTGCTCTAGACCATCGTATCCAGGGCTGGCAATGAGTCTAGCTCAGATTATCACTCAGACATGTTGATTTGGATGCGCGTCATGTCCATTCGTCGACAGTGAGTGATTCTGATGTGGACGATCTTCTGTCCGCGACACCTGTACTGAGGGGCCAGACAGTGTTGGAACCTCCGCCTGTGGTGGATCGGGACACACTGTTATACTCCACACCAGTTGCTGATGTGCCTGGGGCATCACGTCAACGGAGGGATGTAGTCCTGCAGCCGTGGGCGGTGCCAATCCAGCGAGGACCATGGCTCCTTGGTCCCTGCGGGTGTCATGCCCAGCAACACGGTGGCCGTACACCACCGGGGCATACTGAGTGGGAGCAATCCATGTATGCAAATTCCTTACAACAGGGGGCAGCTCTTGATAAGATCGCTCAGAACATGGAATGTGTGGCCCAATCCGTGCTCCCCCCTGCTAGGCAGGTGGATCTCCAGCAGCGGGCAGCACAGTCCACGGCCCGCTCGCTCAGGCTGAGCATGGTGGCCTCAGACAGGGCACGCCGGGCTGAAATGGTGTCTCTGCATCAAGCACTTGCTGCTCACGCAGAGGCACACAGGAAGGCCCTAAGAGATGACCATCAATCCCTCAGATCTACTCTGGGTGTGATCAACATTTCCCAGAGGAAGCGGTCAGAGGAGAGGTTGGAGCAGCTTGAGAATACCATCTCGGCTGAGCTACGTCCATGCCAGGAGGTGCTCCGGATGTCATGCGAGGCCATGCAGGAAAAACTCTGTGTTACTCCTGCTACCTTACAAGATGAAATACGCGTATCACGGGAGGTGCTGCATGCTGACCTACGTGTCATCGCCGCACCGGACCAGGCCTACCAGTCCTGCAGACTTGCTGCCGACGAGGGGCAGGCTGCGCATAAGCGTGGTCGGGGTACTGTTCCATGTCCACTTTCTGCTTTCCATCCAGAGGGTGACTCGGACGACGACATATCTCCCACACAGGTCGGGCTGTGCAGGCGTTGAGCCCATGGAGGTTTTTTTTTATCTCAACATCATCACATATGGGTGTTGAGGTGTACCCTGTACCTCCCTCTCCTGGGAGCCTCCCCCCCGGGTCGTATGTGGCCATTTTTAATTTTATTAGTTAGTTTAATTAGTTAATATAGTTTAAAATTGTTTGTCTATTGTGCATTCAAGTGACGGTGTGGTGCTTTGTGGATTTTGAAAGCATCCACTGTCTGTTCCAGCTGGGCCCATTCAAGCTTGTCTTGTGTATGTGTTTGTGGCTTGGGGTCCTGACACATATGCCACTCCTGCTTCCCCGTTCCATGGGCTTGCAAGGATGGTTCGGTGTGACAACCATTTACACAAGGGCATTGGACTTTCGTCATATCTGTGGCCTGTCTGCTGCTGTACTACTTGAGTTTACACCCCTAGTGGGGATTATGGATGTTTTCTCCACGGCATGTCTGAAATCAATTTTGGTGAGTACATTTTTGAACTGTCCATTTATTGATGTTGATTGTGATGTATGTTGATTTCTTGCATGTATACATGCTTGATGCACTTCATGCATCATGATGGTAGCCTGCACCCTTTAGCTGTCGAAGTCACACTGATGGTGGGAGGGGGCAGGGTGTTGGCAATGTCAAGTTGGTACGTGTTGAGTTCAGCCCCTGGGGATTGTGTCAAAGGAGGATGCATTTTTAATGTGACACAAGAGGCACAACTCATGGTCCAGTCCTCGCCTGAGAGGTCCGCCTATACTATTAATATGCTCCGTTACGTTTGGACGGTGCTTTGTATCTGTCTTCCCTCTTGGATTCTGATGCTGCCTGATGGTGCAGTTTTCCTACTGGACTACAGCTCCTTTACTTGTTTTTCACACTCTGGTGTGTTTAGTCCCTGTTTTTCTTCCTGCTACTGTCCTTTTTGCAGATCTGTCCACCCGTTTCTCGGGCAGTTATTTCCACGTACTCTTACACTGCCTCGGTTTGCATCCATACACTTCTGTTCAACAGCATCTCTCTGTCACTCCTCCTGTCTTTCATCTATTACATCCATGCCTTTATGTTGACTTTTGGCTTTTACCAATACATTCAACTGTTGTGGCTCTTAACTTGCTGTCAGCTGTTTCCGGCTATCTCGCATTTACTGTGCCTTTCCAGACTTGTGCTGTCTCTGCCTTTCTTTGATCACACTATCAAGGATTGATTGGGTTTCAGCTCAACCATCCAGTTGTGCCAGCTTCCTTGGTTATTTTCTACTCAAGTTCCAGCTCTACCTGTTAGGGTACAGACCTTGGGGTTGTGTGGGAGGAGGTCAGATGTAGGTCTCAGACATGGCACCGTAACAAGCAGCATTAAGACACACACATGGAAGAGATTCCAGCCTTATAAATGCCTTTTATGACCTTTCTGCAGGAAAAGGGGACTCCAGACTACCTTTCCCAGCAGACACCGGCCTAAGAACTACAAAACTCTGCCAACGTTGGGTGGGGCACACGTGAGAAGCACAGGGCTTGTGCTCAGACGTCCAACCGAAGAAGACGTGTTTCCAGGAGCTCTGAGCAAGGGGAGCAGCATGAGGGGCCACGCCCCAGCCAACCTTACTCCAGGCCCCTCGCTCCTAACTCCACATGCAAGCTAAGTAGCGCCAGCACTGGGGAGCTTAGCCAGGCGTTGGGGAAGACGGGCACAGTACAGCAAAGCCACGCTGAGGAAAAAATGCGAAGTTGTCAGGGGCACACGCAGAGGTGTCACCCATATCCTCGAATCCCCCCTGCTCCAGAGAAGCTAAGTTATTAGTGCAGTAGCGTTTCTAGCCACAAAATAATATGGCGCAAGGGGGGGGCACCCAGCGACGCACAAACTCAAGTGCAGTGCATATCTTTAGCATATGTAATTAGCCACATGTGCTGCCTATAGAAAGCCACGGCTGGCAGAACGCAACTTGTACTGAAGTCGCACCTCGCCACACGCGGCTAGCAGCACATCCAAGGCCCATTCTATCATGTGTGATTCTTAACACATGGTCTTCCGTTTAACGTGGGCCACGTGCGGCTACCTTACTGCATTAACAGCGTATAAACCATCACGGGGGCAAGCAAAACTATACGAACGAAGCAGCAGACAAGAGTGCTTGTTTGGGGAGGAGTCACTAATTTCGAGGCATGAATGGTGTTATGTGTGTGTGGGGAAAACACACACAGAATAGTAACTCACGCTCTCTTTGCAGCATTGAACTGCTCCTGTGACCGGACCTGAGAGTGCGCAGGCAGGAGGCCAGCACTCACCCCAGAGATAAGTCTCTCTTTTGCTCGCCTTTGAGCCATTTTGGTCAAAGTGCATGAAGTACATGGTTTCTCTGATTGAGTATGTGTAATTGCCTATAGTTGTATTTTGTATTTTCCCTACTTTTCCCTGCCCATCCACCTCCCCTCTCCTGACCCTCTTTCTGGTTATCCTTAATACCGATGCCTATCCAACCATCGGATCCCTAACCCTCTTTCCCCACAGGGGTCTCAGAGGCCTGTGTAAGTTTTACCTTGCCGGCGCCCAGACCGCGGAGGGGGTGGTTGGTTTGTGCCACTCCTGCGCCTGGAGACCGGAGCTGTGACACTACCCATCAGTTGTTGCATCCTCATTGATTATTGTGTACTGAAATTGCTACCCATCCTGTTGAACCATTGTTCATCTGTGCTACCTTGGTAGTTATTCTATCATTCTGCTTGGACATGTGCTTGGCCATATTCAACGACTTCAAGTCATTGAAGTACTGGAGACTCTTCCAGGTTTTTTGGTGGTTACAAGCTTTTTCCCTGGTTTGAGGGTTTGGTTCCTTGGAGTTCTCTGCGATTTGGTATTTTTAACAGTCAAGGTGGCCTCTGAGGGGAATGGACCCTATTTAGATGAAAGGAAGAACAAGGAAACCAAGGGGTAAGGGGATCCTGAAGCCTTCTAGACGAGAAGGAAGAAGCCAACGGACCACAGGCACAGTTCGTCTGAAGGTCATGGTGATGAGTAAATGAGGGAGGGCCTTTTGTTGTTGGACAGTACGCTTGGGCTACAGTGTTTGGGCACTCTCTGACATTCTCATTGTGGGTTCCTATGTACATGATGTGTTCTGCCTGTCAATGGCTGTTCCTGTGTTGGGTTTACTTTTCAGGTGTCAGGGGATTGTTGTGGTTTGACATACTGGGGTGTAGACATGGCCAATGTTCACATGTGATGTGTACAGGACACAGAGGGTCACTTGATTTCACATGCATGTATTGAGTGCATGTCCCTACTGTTAGGCAGAATCCTATGCAGTTCCCTTAGCGCGCACTACAGAAGATTAGGACTACAGGTATATTCAATAAATCCCCTTTGGTATCAGTCTGTACCACACAGATTTAGTTGGTATCTGTGGCTGAGCAGTCAGACCTATCTCAAGAGGGAGATGAGCAGTAGTCGGGGTTTACACAATAGGGCTTCAGTACTATGGAGCAAGGAAACACTGACCAAAGCTTTGTATTAAAAAGAAATATAAATATATATATTTATATATATATTCAGTGAAAAAACTTTTTTAAAGGGACATTATGGTTAAGTTGCGCTACTAAAAACCTATGAAATTCAGTGAAAAAACTTTGTCAAAGGGACGTTATGGTTCCAAGTAAAACCGAAAAACCCTTGAAATGTGCCAGTTATCGTAAGCTAAGCAACCATAACTCGCGCCACCACCGTGCACTGCTAAGACTAACACCCAGGACATCAAAGATGACATCACAAATGTCATTGATGATATCACTGATGACATCATATGTGTATGTACTTTTCATGAAATATGTGTACAAGGGATTCTTATTATAATGTTGCGAAACAAGTGTCAAGGATGATTGCAATAAATATCATACCCTAATTAGTGCATTGAACGATGCATTGATATAAATAGCATTCTATTATGGGGTTCTATCTAGTATACCAAGCTACTCATACAGAAACATAACATTGTGTGCAGTGTACAAGATGAAGGTATAATATTCGTAATGTTAATATGTTGAATAATGAAATGATAATTGTTTTCTTAATAGATTTTTGTGTACTATGAAATATCTAATAAGTAGCTAATAAAACACATGTATTACATAATTGCATTACTATAGACAAAACACAAAGACACAAGAACACATACCAATATGGGTATATACAGGGAAAGTGAAGTTAGCAAAAAAGCACAAGTAGTAGCAGAAACAATTCATAATTTAACTGATTATTTTCATGCAAATAAATGATTGCTCTGTTTCAAAGCTGCCTTTTACCCTAGGTATATGTATCACTTGATGTGATTGGACCCTAAGGAAAGTAGTGTGAGTACAATGTATACAAATATGACCATATGCAGGGAAAGTACAGCCATAAAAAAAAAACAACAGAACTATCAGAAAGTGCTCATAAGTCTATTGATTATCTTTATGCACAAAAAGTATTGCTGTCTTTCAAGCTTGTGTATTCCCGTATGTATATGTTTCATATGATGTGACTGGTCTCTAAGGGAATTACTGTAAGAACCTACTTGAAGGATACGTCTACAAATAAAATAACATTTTTAGTTTCTGACTGTTACTGAAGAAAACCATGTGGCCTATATATGTCAGCAAGAGAAAAAAGAGTGAGCCAGACATGTGATGTCATCAGTGATGTCATCAATGACATTTGTGATGTCACCTTTGATGTCCTGGGTGTTAGTTTTAGCAGTGCATGGTGGTGGCGCGAGTTATGGTTGCTTAGCTTACCATAACTGGCGAATTTCAAGGGTTTTTCGGTTTTACTTGGAACCATAACGTTCCTTTGACAAAGTTTTTTCACTGAATTTCATAGGTTTTTAGTAGCGCAACTTAACCATAACGTCCCTTTAACAACGTTTTTTCACTGAATTTCATAGGTTTTTAGTAGCGCAACTTAACCATAACGTCCCTTTAACAATGTTTTTTCATTGAATTTCATAGGTTTTTAGTAGCGCAACTTAACCATAACGTCCCTTTAACAAAGTTTTTTCACTGAATTTCATAGGTTTTTAGTAGCGCAACTTAACCATAACGTCCCTTTAACAATGTTTTTTCATTGAATTTCATAGGTTTTTATTAGTGCAACTTAACCATAACGTCCCTGTAACATTTTTTTTTAACTAAATTTTAAAGGCTTTTATTAGTGCAACGTCACCATAACATCCTTTTCAATAGATGAAGACCACTAACATCTTATGTCCTCAAAGTGGGAACGCCGGGTGGTAAAAAAAACAAAAAGATTTTCCTTCCTACACCGGGAAGCCTGCGGCGTCCCGGTGTAGGAAGGAAAATCTTTTACCAAGATGGCCACCATGGAAAGGGAAGGCGGGGTGTATAAAGAACACAACAGGGCATGAGCGGGGGCTGGGGGGGAACAGGGGAGACACATGGGCATGAGCGGGGGGTGAGAGGGAACAGAGTACAAATGGGGCATGAGCAGGGGGTGGGGGGTAAAAGGAAGGAAACACGGGGCATCAGCGGTGGTGGGGGGAACACGAGAGGGACATGGGGCATGAGCAGCGGGTGGGGAGGAACATGAGGGAGACACAGGGCATGAGCGGGGGATGGGAGGGAACAGGAGACAGATACAGGGCATGAGCGGGGGTGGGGAGAACAGGAGACAGATACGGGGCATGAGCGGGGGGGTGGGGGGCAACAGGAGACAGACACAGGGCATGAGCGGGTGGGTAGTGGGCATTAGGAGAGAGACACGGGGCATGAGCGCGGGGGGTGGGGGGTAACACGAGGGAAACACGGGGCATGAGCGGGGGGAGAGGGAGACACAGGGCATGAGCGGGGGGTGGGGGGCAACAGGAGACAGACACGGGGGGTGGGGCCAACAGGAGAGAGACACGGGGCCTGAGCGCGGGGGTGGGGAGAACAGGAGACAGACACGGGGCATGAGCGGGGGATGGGAGGGAACAGGAGACAGATACAGGGCATGAGCGGGGGTGGGGAGAACAGGAGACAGACACGGGGCATGAGCGGGGGGGTGGGGGGCAACAGGAGACAGACACGGGGCATGAGCGGGTGTGTAGAGGGCAACAGGAGAGAGACACGGGGCATGAGCGCGGAGTGGGGGTACAGGAGACAGACACGGGGCATGGGTGGGGGCAACAGGAGACAGACACGGGGCATGAGCAGGGGTGGGGGGAACAGGAGACAGACACAGGGCATGAGCGGGGGGTGGGGGAACAGAAGACAGACACGGGCCATGAGCGGGGGTGTGGGGGGCAACAGGAGAGAGACACGGGGCATAAGCGGGGGTGGGGGGTACAGGAGACAGACACGGGGCATGAGCAGGGGGTGGGGGGCAACAGGAAGGAGACACGGGGCATGAGCGGGGGGGTGGGGTGGTACAGGAGACAGACACGGGGCATGAGCGGGGGGCAATAGGAGAGAGACACAGGGCATGAGCGGGTGGGGGAACAGGAGACAGACACGGGGCATGAGCGGGGGCAACAGGAGAGAGACACGGGGCATGAGCAGGTGGAGGGAACAGGAGACAGACATGGGGCATGAGCGGGGGGTGGGGGGAACAGGAGACAGGCACGGGGCATGAGCGGGGGGTGGGGGGAACAACAGAGACAGACACGGGGCATGAGCGGGGGGGGCAACAGGAGACAGACACGGGGCATGAGCGGGGGGTGGGGGCAACAGGAGACAGACACGAAGCATGAGCATGGGGTGGGGGGCAACAGGAGACAGACACGGGGCATGAGCGGGGGGTGGGGGGCAACAGGAGACAGACACGGGGCATGAGCTTGGGGTGGGGGAACAGGAGACAGACACAGAGCATGAGCGGGGGTGGGGAGAACAGGAGACAGACACGGGGCATGAGCGGGGCGTGGGGGGCAAACAGGAGACAGACACGGGGCATGAGCGGGGAGTGGGGGGCAACAGGAGAGACACGGGGCATGAGCAGGGGTTGTGGGGGGCAACAGGAGACAGACACGGCACATGGGGGGAACAGGAGACAGATACGGGGCGTGAGCGGGAGGTGGGGAGAACAGGAGACAGACACGGGGCATGAGCAGGGGGAACAGAAGACAGACACGGGGCATGAGCGGGGGGTGGGGGGATGGGGAGAGTGACACACGGGGCATGAGCGGGGGTGGGGTGAGGGAGAGAGACACATGGGGCATGAGCGGGGGGTGGGGGAGGGAGAGAGACACACAGGGCATGAGTGGGGGGTGGGCGGGAGGGAGAGAGACACACGGGGCATGAGTGGGGGTGGGCAGGAGGGAGAGAGACACACAGGGCATGAGCGGGGGGTGGGCGGGAGGGGGAGAGACACACGGGGCAGGAGCGGGGGTGGGGGGGAGGGAGAGGGACACATGGGGCATGAGCGAGGGTGTGCAGGAGGGGGAGAGACACATGGGGCATGAGTGGGGGGTGGGCGGGAGGGAGAGTGACACACGGGGCATGAGCAGGGGTGGGCGGGAGGGGGAGAGACACACGGGGCATGAGCGGGGGGTGGGCGGGAGGGGGAGAGACACACGGGGCAGGAGCGGGGCTGGGGGGGAGGGAGAGAGACACACAGGGGCTGTGCCCGGGGGTGGGGGGGAGTGAGAGAGACACACGAGGCATGAGCGGGGGGTGGGGGAAGGGGAGAGGCATGGAGCATGAGCGGGTGTGGGGGGGAGAGAGACACACGGGGCATGAGCGGGCCTGGGGGGAAGCGTAGAGACACACGGGGCGTGAGCAGGGGGTGGAATGGGAGGGGGAGAGACACACGGGGCATGAGCGGGGTGGGCGGGAGTGAGAAAGACACATGGGGCATGAGCGGGGTGGGCGGGAGGGGGAAAGACACACGGGGCATGAGCGGGGGTGGGCGGGAGGGGGAAAGACACACAGGGCATGAGCGGGGGTGGGGGGAGGGAGAGAGACACACGGGGCATGAGCGGAGGTGGGGGGAGGGAGAGAGAAACACGGGGCATGAGCGGGGGTGGGTGGAGGGAGAGAGACACATGGGGCATGAGCGGGGGGTGGGCGGGAGGGGGAGAGACACATGGGGCATGAGCGGGGGATAGATGGGAGGGGGAGAGACACACGGGGAATGAGCGGGGGTGGGCGGGAGGGAGAGAGACACACGGGGCATGAGCGGGGGGTGGGGGGAAGGGGAGAGAGACACAATGGGCATGAGCGGGGGGTGGCCGGAAGGGGGAGAGACACACGGGGCACGAGCGGGGGTGGGGTGGAGGGTATTAGAGACACACGGGGCATGAGCGGGGGGTGGGGGTAAGGGGAGAGAGACACGGGGCATGAGCGGGGGTGGAAAGGGGGGAGAGAAATACACGGGGCATGAGCGGGGGTTGGGGGGAAGGGGAGAGAGACACGGGGCATGAGCGGGGGGTGGGCGGGAGGATGAGAGACACACGGGGCATGAGCGGGGGTGGGGGGAGGGAGAGAGACACACGGGGCATGAGCGGGGGGTGGGAGGGAGGGAGAGAGACACACGGGGCATGAGAGGGGGGTGGGGAAAGGGGAGAGAGACACACGCGGCATGAGCGGGGGGTGGGGGGAGGGAGAGAGACACACGGGGCATGAGCGGGGGTGAGAGGGAGGGAGAGAGACACACGGGGCATGAGCGGGGGTGGGGGGAGGGAGAGTGACACACGGGGCATGAGCGGGGGGTGGGGGGAAGGGGAGAGAGACACACGGGCATGAGCGGGGGTGGGGGGAAGGGGAGAGAGACACACGGGGCATGAGCAGGGGGTGGGGGGAGGGAGAGAGACACACGGGGCATGAGCGGGGGGTGGGGGGCAACAGGAGACAGACACGGGGCATGAGCAGGGGGTGGGGGGCAACAGGAGACAGACACGGGGCATGAGTGGGGGGTAGAGGGCAACAGGAGACAGACACAGGGCATGAGCGGGGGGGGAACAGGAGACAGACACAGAGCATGAGCGGGGGGTGGGGAGAACAGGAGACAGACACGGGGCATGAGCGGGGGGTGGGGGACAACAGGAGACAGACAGGGGGCTTGAGTGGGGGTGGGGGGAACAGGAGACAGACACGGGGCATGAGCGAGGGGTGGGGGGAACAGGAGACAGACACGGGGCATGAGCAGGGAGTGGGTGGAACAACAGACACGGGGCATGAGCGGGGGGTGGGGGACAATAGGAGACAGACACGGGGCATGAGCGGGGGGTGGGAGGAACAGGAGACAGACACAGGGCATGAGCGGGTGGTGGGGAGAACAGGAGACAGACACGGGGCATGAGCGGGGGGTGGGGGGCAACAAGAGAGAGACACGGGGCATGAGCGGGTGGGGGGAACAGGAGACAGACACGGGGCATGAGCAGGGGGGTGGGGGGCAACAGGAGACAGACACGGGGCATGAGCGGGGGGTGGGAGGAACAGGAGACAGACACGGGGCATGAGCGGGGGGTGGGGAGAACAGGAGACAGACACGGGGCATGAGCGGGGGGTGGGGGGCAACAAGAGAGAGACATGGGGCATGAGCGGGTGGGGGAACAGGAGACAGACACGGGGCATGAGAGGGTGGGGGGAACAGGACACAGACACGGGGCATGAGCGGGGGGTGGGGAGAACAGGAGACAGACACAGGGCATGAGCGGGGGCGTGGGGGGCAACAGGAGACAGACACGGCACATGAGGGGAACAGGAGACAGATACGGGGCATGAGCGGGAGGTGGGGAGAACAGGAGACAGACACGGGGCATGAGCGGGGGGAACAGAAGACAGACACGGGGCATGAGCGGGGGGTGGGTGGGAGGGGGAGAGACTTACGGGGCATGAGCGGGGGTGGGGGGAGGGAGAGAGACACACGGGGCATGAGCGGGGGTTGGGGGGAGGGTGGGCGGGAGGTCGAGAGACACACGGGGCATGAGCGGGGGGTGGGGGAAGGGGAGAGAGACACACGGGGCAGGAGCGGGGGTGGGGGGAGGGAGAGAGACACACGAGGCATGAACAGGGTGTGGGGGGAGGGAGAGGGACACACGGGGCATGAGCGGGGGTGGGCGGGAGGGGGAGAGACACAAGGGGCATGAGTGGGGGGTGGGTGGGAAAGGGGAGAGACACACAGGGCATGAGCGGGGGTGGGCGGGAGGGGGAGAGACACACGGGGCATGAGCAGGGGGTGGGCGGGAGGGGGAGAGACACACGGGGCATGAGCAGGGGTCAGGGGGAGGGAGAGAGACACATGGGGCATGAGCGGGGGGTGGGCAGGAGGGGGAGAGACAAACAGGGCATGAGCAGGGGTGTGCGGGAGGGGGAGAGACACACGGGCCATGAGCGGGGGGTGGGGGGAAGGGGAGAGAGACACACGGGGCCTGAGCGGGGGGTGGGTGGGAGGAGGAGAGACACACGGGGCATGAGTGGCGGTGGGGGGAGGGGGAGAGACACACGGGGCATGAGCGGGGGGTGGGTGGGAAAGGGGAGAGACACACAGGGCATGAGCGGGGGTGGGCGGGAGTGGGAGAGACACACGGGGCATGAGCAGGGGGTGGGCGGGAGGGGGAGAGACACACGGGGCATGAGCGGGGGTCGGGGGGAGGGAGAGAGACACATGGGGCATGAGCGGGGGGTGGGCAGGAGGGGGAGAGACACACAGGGCATGAGCAGGGGTGGGCGGGAGGGGGAGAGACACACGGGCCATGAGCGGGGGGGGGGGAGGGGAGAGAGACACCCGGGGCCTGAGCGGGGGTGGGTGGGAGGAGGAGAGACACACGGGGCATGAGTGGCGGTGGGGGGAGGGAGAGAGACACACGGGGCATGAGCGGGAAGGAGGGGAGGGAGAGAGACACACGGGGCATGAGCGGGGGTGGGGGGAGGGAGAGAGACACACGGGGCATGAGCGGAGGGTGGGGGGTCGGAGAGAGACACACGGCGTTCGTGTGCAGGCAGCAGATCCTGCTCCTCGGCCCTCCGCTGGGCACCGTGTGCCGATGGCGTGAGCGGGGGGCTGGAGACATGGAGAATGAGTGGGGGTGGGGGGACAAGAAGGACACACGGGGCCTGAGGGGGGTTGGGAGGAACAGGAGACAAACACAAGACTTACTGTGCAGGCGGCAAGGAACAAAGATGGCGGGCGTCTCTGAAGCCAGACGCACTGCACGCTTTCCCTGCATCCAATGAGAGAGCACGTCAGATGTCCGCGGACATCACGCAAGCTGCTTGCCCAATCACCGTCCTGTCCGCGGAGTGAACAGGGAAGTGTGTCCGCGAACACAGATATCACTAATTTTTTTCACTTACATTTTTGTCATTTTTTTTAAAAACTACTGGACGGATTTACACCAATTAAAGCAAAGCACGCTTTTGGGACCAAGCCGCCGCCCCTGCCGCAAATTTGGTGTAAATCCATCCAGCGGTTTGGGCTGAAGGCGTGTTTCTTCCCATTATGTCTATGGGAAAAAAAAAGTTTTGGGACCCCCCCTATAACTTTGCCGCCCCTGGACGAATCCTCACCAAACTTTGCAAAATTCAGAGTGACGCAAATACTTTTTTTGCAAAGTTTGGTGAGTATTCGTCCAGGGAGAGCGAAGTTATAAGCCGCCCAAACAGTGCTCTTCCTATGGAAACACCAACTTAACCATTACTACATGGCCACTACCGTGGCCATGTAATATATATATATATATATATATATATATATATATATATATATATATATATATATATATATATATATATATTTTACATTCTTAAATTCAACACACAAATCACTATTATCAAAGCAAGTTAAAACAGCCAAGAAAAGTATACACAACTCCCTATTTAAATTGTAGACAAGTTTGAGCAAGAGTGAAAACTGAGCAAAACGGCACAGTGTAAACCAAGCAGAAATGGCACTCTAACAATTTCTCAAAAGGGAGGGAAAGGACAAGTTATATAGCGTTAGACTGTGTAACACACCAGCAACACTTCCCAAGTAGATTGTGAACAAGTTAGGCAAGGCAGTACTTCAGCATAAGCAATACTTAGGTGAAAACCGAGCAAAATGGCACTTCACAATATTAAAAAGGGGGAAGAAAAAGGTGGTTATAAGAGTTAGGTGCACCAACACATTTCTAGGTGAGAAGCAATCTAGAGAAGGCAGTTGTAACAGATTTTGCCAGAGTCAATAGGCCTGTGCCAGAGTCAGTGGTACAAGGCAAAGTGCCCAGGATTAAAATGTTCTAGGAGCTGCAGTCAAGTCTTTGTTTAACGTTTTGAAAAGGCGATTGCAGAAGGTAAAAGATAATGTTGGATGATAGGGGCGGCCAACCCAGTAGGTAAGTAAAGGATTTAAAACACCTTTAGCAGTGCCCAACGAAACGGGAGGAACAATGTACCTTGAAAGTGAAAGAGGCTCCTGTGGTGGTGGTAGTTCCTGGCAGTTCCGGCAGTTCGGGAGATCCAGCAGAGGAAGAGAGGCTCTCGTCCTGAAGGAAGGTTCGAGTTACTGCACTTCCCAGGGATGAAGCCAGCCACGGTGCTGCCAAAACTAATAAAAGGTACACTCTTTTAAATCGCGGTCGTGGTGGACGGGTGCCTGGCTATCCGGTCTCCGAATGCAGGGCACTGGCGATTCGACCAAGGCACGTCCTGGAAGGCGATTGGTGAACTGGTTGGCCCCACTAGCTCAAGGGAAGAAGACTCTTGCAGGTGAACATCTTTTCGAGTCATTGGAGAAAAGTGGTGAGGATCTGCAGCAGGGCTTCACCGGTGGTTCAGTCGTTGCAGATGTCTTCAGCTTCTCTCCTCTTCGGGTTTCTAGTTCCAGTGGCGACGTCTTGTCCTCCAGTCCTCAGGACCCTGCTTTTATGCAGCAAGACTCCCATTCATACAGCCTAGCTGTCACTCACACAGTAGGGTGGCTCTCCTGGTGGGAGAACCCCCCAGCCTATCAGGGCAGAGTGCGACTTGGGTTGCGTAGGAAATCCTGTCCAGGGTGCCTATTCCCCCTCCCACACATCCTGTCTACCCTAGACTCAGTGACTTCTGTGCAGAAGCCCGCCAAAAGGACCAACAAAGGATCCTGGACCTGGGTTAGGATTTCAGAGCGAGACACGAGAAAGAAATATTATTAAAGTTCTGGCAAAAAAAAAAACACTTGATTAAAGTTAATAATAAAATAAACCGGCGGTTTGTTAGAGGCTGTCAGTAAAAGTGGTAGCCTCGAACAATGGGAAAATCACATGGGGAAATGTTTGTGGTCGAATATTTACGGTAGTAACCACTGCCACCAGCCAGAAACTTTGGAGAGAGGGACTGGACGGTACCCTCTCAAAAATGAACACTAGGGAAAAACTATTAATCATTTCCAGTACTTCCATAGTAAGATGGGTTGTAATGGTTTTGTTCATAAGTATTGACTAGTAAAGTCAATGGGGACTTTACATGCCCTGGGAGACAGTAATCAGTCCCAGGGTATGGAGTCTATGTTTGGGGGTCACTGTGACACCCCTGTGTTACTGCACTGAGGGTACTGTGTAACACACATGTAAAAAGATGATACCTATGAGGGTGAGAAAAACCCCACAGACCACAAGCACAAAAATAGCCTAAAACACACATCAGCAATCTGTCTAAGAGTGGGAAAAAGAGTCTCACTCTTAGCAGGCGAAAGAAATAAACCCTTTAAATCCAGCAAAGCTGCTGGGGGACTTCTCCCTAACACCTACTGACACACACACTTGCACAATGCTCTATCACACATACAAACTCCCTTCCATACCCACACGTGCACACAGACTGCCTTCTCTGGCATGCTGTGTCCCTGCATCGCATGATCACTTACCATTTGAGGATCGTGTACATACGTCACTGGGTTATTTTTGTTGCTTGTCCTTTTTACATGATGCTCAAGGTGTATCCCCAACACAATGGCTGCTCACTGTGCTGTATGATGAGCGTTGTGTTGCAGGAGACACACAAAGCACACAGGTTTGGGATTTGCAGATTTGGATTGGCCAATGTGCATGCCAACAGGCATTCTGTCTTTTATTGATGGTACCGCTGGTGGCATGCATTTGTGTATGACTTTGTATGTGTGGGAGGTTGTTGGTCAGTCATTTCATCTGATTCCATGTCACGTGTGAGTGTCTCAAGCCTCTTTCCATTTATCACGTGTCACTTCATATCTAATTGGTCATGAGTTGGCTTTTGGTTTGTTCTTTTGCTGTTGCATGCCATGTCATGGTGTGGCCGACAAGGGTGATGTGGGTTGGGAGGGTTTGGGTGACATACCACTGATTGTCATGGCCTGTTTTGGTCACACAGGACTGGTTATGTTTAAGTAGCTAGGGATGCACACAATGTAGCACTTCCATGGCAACATTCTCAGGGTGGTAAGGTTGTGACAGTTGACTGTCTCTTTGTCATCATCGATTGTCATCTGGTATGTGCCAGGCCTGTGTGCACTCCGCGGGGTGGGTGCTTAGGTGAAAAATGTGGCCACAAGCTCCTATGCCTGTAATTGGGGATGTGGGGGCACCACCATGTCCACCGGTATGCCCCGCCGTGTTGCAACATTGTGCAGGACACATGCTCCCACAAAGATCCTGCGCACTACTGGGGGTACATATAGTAGCTGCCCGCCAGAGCAGTCAAGGGAGTGGAAGCGTGACTTGAGCACTCCGAATGTGCACTCCACTATGCCCCTGGTTGCAATATGGGCAGTGTTGTATTTTACCTGGGGTGGTGTGGTGGGGTTCCATATTGGCGTCATCATGTTGTTGAATCAGAGGGTAGGCACTGTCACCTGGGGAGGTGAGGATGGTTGTCATTAGTTGGGTGGGTGTATTTGTCTGTGTGTGACATGCATGCATGTGCACAGACATTTGTACTCACCAATGAGCCATGTGTCGCCATGCTTTCCAGCTTCCAGGTCCCGGCTCAGGGCGGGCATTCTGTACATGAAACTATCATGGGTAGACCCAGGATAGTTTGCATAGACAGAGGTGATGATTCCATGGGAATCGCATACAACCTGTACGTTGATGGAATGCCAGTGCGTGTGGTCTCAATAGATGTGCTCAGCGGCCCTAGGTGGACGTAGGGCCCCATGGGTGCAATCTATGGCACCAAGCACTTTGGGGAAGTGTGCCACCCTGTAAAAGTCCTGGACCACGGCCTGCCTTTCTGCGGGTGTTCTGGGCATGTATGTGTGCCTGCGGACTAAGGGGCGCACAGTCATGATTGCAGCGTGAGTGCGTGGCCTGTGAGACACCCTAACTATGGCAGTTGTCCACTGAAATGAACCAGTGGCCAAAGAATTCAGGACATTGAGCACCATTTCCAAAGGGCGCAGTGCTTTGGAGCAGAAGGTGGGTGATGTAAGGTTATCCTCCCACTCAGTGACCAGGTCTAGGATGATACGAGGTGGAAACCTATACCTGTCATAGACCTCGTCATCAGGCATCCCAAAAAGGCTGGTCCTGGGCAAAAAAATGTGGGGCCTGGCTATTCTCCTCCTCCTGCGGTGTCCCACTATCAGTGCTGCGAGAAATGGGACATTCATTGTAGCTGTTTATACCTGTTTGTTGTTTGCGCGCACTTTTATACTGAGCGGGGACGCTTCTGCCTGCCTTCGTGTGGCAGACGTGTTTACGTCTGTGCGTGTCTTTTGGCGTGCGCAGGTTTCCCGTATTCGATTCCATGAGTACATGTTGTTCACGCGCGTGTGGCATTCTGTGTATTTCCCAGCAGTACTTCCCCAGTTACGCCTTCATTTTCACACGTTGTTCCCCATTCTGTGTGTTCTGCCCCCTATTTGGTGTGTGCGCTACACGGGGTGCGCTTTCGCTGTGCGCATCGTGCACAGCGTTCAGGATGTCGCAGCGACGTGTGCGCTCGTGTGCGCCACCCACGGATTTGGCGCATATCCCGGGAAAAACACGCCCTGGGCCTTCCATGAATCGCATGCGTGCACATGTGCTTGCTTTTTCACGCTTGCGCCACAAATTTTGGCACACATTTGTTCCATGAATCGCCCCCATAGTGAATAGGAGAGATAGAGAGCTACCACCAGCAAACAGCAACAAACAGCTGTCCCATTGCCCCATAAGGGAAGGTTTTATGCTTCCAGGGGGCAGTAGGAAGGCAGAGGGCATGGCAAAGAAGGAGCGGTGGGCAGAAGAAGGCAGACAGTAGTGTGCATTCCGATTCACCCTGATGGAGCTTATCTTCAGTTCCACGCCATACAGCACGGCAGCTGACAGTCTGACTGCAACATGGCAGATGGTGGGTGTTAGGCAGAATCCTGTGCAGTTACCTTAGGGACCACTGCAGACAATTTAGACTACAAGTGGTAATACAAGTTCACCTTTGGTACAAGCCAGTACTACACAGTTAGAGTGGTAGCAGTAGCGGAGCAGCCAGACTTACCTCAAGAGCAAAATAGAAATGTTAGGGTAGATACCACTGCCACCAGCCAAGTCTAAATGTTAAAAGAGCAAAATAGAGCTCAGAGAGGCACAGACAAAAAGGAGGGATAGGAATTAACCCTTTCCAGTACTCCATGTAAGATGGGGTGTACTGCGTCTGTAGTTTTAAATGACTACATAAAGTAAATGGCAACTTTACCTGTTTCTGGGGGACAGTAGTCAGCACCAGAAAAATGGAGTCAGAAGGAAGTCTCAAAGACAACCTTGTGTTACTGCCCTGAAGGTGCTGTGTAACACACACAAAAAGTGGGGCTCATGGACTGGTGTGCCCCAGAGCCCAAGATCACACAAACAGTAGAAATACGCATGGCAAAACACATGTAAGAGTGGGAAAAAGGCTCACACTCTTACCAAGTGGAAAAAATAAACTCCAGAAATCCAGTAAAGCTGCTGGGGGACTCACTAGGTGAATTAGCCATAGAATGAGCATTCTCCCTAACAGTGGGGCCAGCACACATACCAGGGGCAGTTCAGGAGCCAAGGGAGGGGAGAGCACCTGCAGTACCACCGCGCAAACAACAATGCAGATAAAGTTAGTCTTAGAAAACAGCTGGGACTTTGGCCAGACTTCACCGGGGCTGTATCCTGGAAGGGAAGGTTAAATGCCTCAAGGAGGCATTGTGATGCGAGAGGGCATGGCAAAGCAGGAGAGGCAGGCAGAAGAAGGCAGACCATAATCTGCAGTCCAATGTGGCATGATGGTGCTTATCTCCAGTTCCACACTGTACAGCACAGCAGATGACAGTCCAGCTGGGGCCGGCACACAAACCGGGAGCAGTTCAGGAGCCAAGGGAGGGTAGAGCCCCTGCAGGACCACCACACAGCCAACACTGCAGATGGAGTTAGTCTCAGCAAAGCAGCTGGGACTTTGCCCGGAATTCCCCAGGGCTTTGCCTCAGAAGGGAATATATTATGCTTCTGGGGGCAGTGAGAAAGCAGAGGGTATGGCAACGCAGGAGAGGTAGGCAGAAGACAGACCATTGTCTCCAGTCTGATGCAGCCTGATGGAGCTTATCTCCAGCTCCACAATGTAAAGCATGGTAGATGACAGTCCAGCTATAGCACGGTAGGTGGTGGGCTAGCACGTGATCCAGGAGCAATCCAGGAGTCAATGCAGGGAAGAGCACATGCAGGACCACAATACGTCCAACTGTATGGACTTGGCAACATCAAATACCTAGACTGCAGCAATAGTGGTCATGGGCAAGGGGTGTTATTGCCTCAGCGGTGTTCACAGTGCAGGAAACCCTGTGGATCACAACATTCTACTGCATTACAGGCATGCAATTGCAACACTGACTCACTCTTGACTTGGTCCTGGCAAGAGACATTAATCAAATTAATAAAGAAGTTACCAGATGTTTCTCTGACATATTCCTAACTTGGACAAAGACAAGTAAACCAGAGATACTCAGGGTGGTAATGCCTTTGTGAATTGAGTCTCTTGGCCCCTACAGTGCAAGTTGCAAGTTCCAGCTGTCTCTTTTGATCTGTAATGCTATCACCTGTAGATTTCCTGAATGCAGTTTAAACAACTCTGGGGACACCACCATAGCTAAACACTGAATTCCATCCAGAGACCATTTCATTACCCTTTTGCTTAGATGACCTTTGTGACAGATTCACAAGTGGACATGGCATCTATCCTTGAGGATTTTTAGTTCATAAGCGGAGACCCTACTGTAAGAGAGTAAAATCTTTATTTTTATTTATTTTTTATTTACGAGTTTATGAACACTGAAGCTATTTTTACAAGATTTCAAAAGAGCAAGGAAACGTAGAGTTTATAGATGTATGAAGACCTCCCAAGAGGAAGTTAGTTTTCAGGTTTAGACTGGTCGACCAATGATTTCGTTTGTAGATCACCTGGATCACCAAGCGGTTTATCTGAAGACTTTCATGCTAAACTGACGAAGATTTGATCAACATTTTTTACCGCTGCAATGGCCCACGAGGACCTTTCTCCTCCAATCAAACACGACCACCAAAAGTCTTCTTCAGTTACGTGTGCTTTGGCCAGATGATGAGACAAGTAAGGAGATCAAAAACAGTGGGTTCCTGGACAGGGGAGTAACAGATCGAGGTATTGATTCTGGTTCTGAGGATACGTCACAGAAGCGGCAACTGTTTGTGTTCGAGACCCCTTTAATCTTCAATATCTCATTTGATGGTAAAAGGTTTAAGCCTGCCCTTAGTAGGGTAGATCTCAGGCTTTTAGTGGGATGTCTTTTTAGGAAGGACTGGATTTCGTTTAACTTTCACGCTGTTGGCGTTAGATGTGCTGTCAGTTTGTAAGAGCTTTCTCTGAGGTTGAGATCCAGTCGAGTTCATCAAGTCTTTTTTTGTTTTTGTTGGGTTTTGTAGAAGCTCTTCGACCGAGCTACCGCACGCGTTCAAGTTTTCTTTGCACTCCCATTGAGACAGCAGTTTGCATTTTCCAGAGCTCATCTCTGACCTCAACAGGGAAAACATTGGAGGGCTCGACACGTCTATGGTTATCAGGTACAGCATAATGCTGTTTCTAGCCACAATTGCCGCAAGTGAGGTTTAAGACAATTCTCGCCTGATTAGAACGATGGGTGTCGATTTGGGGAGATTTAGTACAGTATGCCAAAAAAGACTTTCTAGTATAGACCCAATCTGTTTTGGAAGGAACGGCAAGGCCTCTGCCCCATGTGTAATAGATGGTATTGCTTTGACTCAATAGAATGTTATTGTCGGAAGCTGAGAAAAGTGACCATACTTCTTGTCGAGAATTTTAGCTTGAGCAATTAAGATCTGAATTTTTTTGTGAAGGTGAGTTTGCATTGAGTTTTCTCTTTTTGTGTTGTCCAACATAACACCCAGGTATTTGAATTCTGAAACCTGTTCGACTCTGTTTCCTTCCAGGTACCATTTTTCATTTGCATTTTTCTTCTCCCTCACCAAGACCATGAACTTTGTTTTGGTTTTATTTACTCCGACGTCATTTGCCGCCGTGTACTTCACGAGGGAATCCAGCTGATGTTGCAGACCGATGGTTGTCTGGTCCAGTTGGATCAGATAATCTGCATACAGTAGACAAGGCACCTTGTCGTGGCCAATTTTCAGAGGGAAAGATCTTGTCATTGCATTTGCTTCTTTATAGTCTCTGATATAAGCCAGGAAGAGAGCCGGAGGACAAGGGGCAACCCTGCTTTACTCCTCGTGTTGTGGTTATCGCAGAAGAAAGTAGACCACATTTACTCAGTCATACACAGATACTGGTGTCAGTGTGCAGAGCTTGAATTGGCCCTAAGATCTCCGAAGGACAATCCCAGGAATCTAGCTTCTGCCATAGTTTAGACCTGTTAACAAGGTCATAAGCCTGAGTAAGGTCTATAAACGCCAATAGACCCTCAGGCTACCTTCGAAGACTTTGGCCTTGAGAACACTGAGGAGCATGATGTTGATACTTATGCCGGACACTTTTTTAAATCCTGATTGAAGTGGATCTGCGCAAGGAGTGTCTTTTGACCACAGTTGAAATTCTTTTAATAGCAGGCTGCCATAGGCTTTTTCTATAACGTCGAGCAAGGCCACTGGTCGAAAATCTCAGAGGATTATTTTTACAGCCCTTTTTGTAGATCGGAACGGTTACTGACGTCATCCATGATGCAGGAAGTTTTCTTCAATTTGAGCATCTTTCGTCTTAACAGGTTGGCCCATTCCAAGGGTGAACTTTTTAGGTCTATATTTGTAATGCCGTCTGGCCCTGGTGCTCTAGAGTTTTTCAGCTTAGTTAAAGACAGCCTTATGCCCTCGATGTCGTGAAGTTCCACCCATGGCAAGGGGTTGGAGGGTAATGTTGTATCTTGTAGCGAAGTGGGGGCTTCCAACAGTTTTGAGTAGATTCTTACCCAACTTTGTTCAGGAATTGCATTTGTTAAGAGTTCAACCGGGGTGTTACCCAACAGTCTGATTAACTTCCAAAAATCTCGAGAGTTTGAATTAGTTACTCGTTGTAGCATTTCGGCAGAGTCCTGTTGGTAAAGGACCAGGCAGTAAGATCTCAGCCAAGATTTATAATGCCTCACTGCCTCTTGCGCACTTGCCCTATTCTGGTCGTTGTTAATTCGGGAGGCTAACCTTTTGGCTTTCCGGACTTTGTTTCGATTTAGTGCCAAGAGGGGATCGAAGGTGTGAGTGTGGGGCATCTGGTCTTTGCCTGTGTTCTTTGCCTTGCTGGTTGTTCCTCTGAATTGTTCAAGGAGAGGTCTGTAATCGACTTGTGTGTCGTTTTACGAAGTTGTATATTTTTCCATTATGGTCTTGATGTTTTTTGCAGACAGAGGTGGACGATTTCCGTTTCCGGTTGGTTCTACAGCTGTTGGAAAGTAAGAGTTTGGTATGTTGAACGAGGTCCATTATATGTACAGAAGATTATGGTAGCTTTGCATTGTTTTTATCACGTTTGCTTCAGTCAAGTTTGGTAAGAATGATTTTGAGGGGAAAATGCAGTCGATAATAGAATTTGAACACCCCCTTTTCCATGTAAGGGCAGAGTTTGCATCCCCTAGTAATGTAGTCGTGTTGAAAAGATTTCTTGATATCATTAGGTTGCACCACACCTTACCTCGAAGTTCTGCCTGGGCATCAGTTTTGACTGAGGGGCCAGAGGTTGGAGGCGTACAAATCGTGTTTAGATTGCCACAGATCAATAAGTCTGTGCATTGAAAGTCTGTAAAAGTAGAATCGATTGTTGCTCTAACCAGCTCCAGCAGGGTGTCGGTTTGGATCCCCTTCGGGTTCCAGTAGATATTTGCAATCAGTAGCTCAGTTGAGCACATTTTGCCCGTCATCCTGTCTTTTTGTGACCAAGAAAGAAGTGCTGTTAGGATGAATGGGTTTACCAAAATTGTTTTCTCCATGTGCAACCCCCTACCCATGCAGACGACAATCAAAAGGCCAGAGGATGGACGGCCCCTTACCCTGACCTTTGCTGGCGAAAATGCTGATTCAAAGCTGTCCAGGGTTGGTTTATCCTGAAGCCAAAGTTCATGGAGGCATAAGATGTCAAAACAACCTAGGTCAATGGCACCCGGGATAGTCAAATAATGAAAACCCCTTGTGCTCCAACAGCCTAAGGAGAGTGATGAAAGTTCTTGAGCGATAAACTGGAAAGATGATGGCTATTTGTGAAGTCTTTCTGCATGAACTTTCGAGAGCCATGACCAAGATTGCTGCTTTAGGTCAGGTCTGCTCGCTTCTGGTTGTGGCAATGTCCTTGCGTCAAGGGCTGTGGTGGAGGTCCTTTCGCTCTACATCTGTGGGCCATTTGGGCGACGGAGTGGATCGTGCTTTGTTGGAGAGAAAGCGAAGTTTCGTGCTTTCGAGCCACCCTGGCTCGCTGGTCTTAAAGCAAGCTCTTTTTGTTGTGACAATGGTTGGTTCGACCCAGTTGGTAGTTCTTGGCCGAAGTTTTGCATCAAGTCAGCATCCTGGTTTGAGTTTCTCTGATCCCTCAGTGGATTTGGGATTTGAGCAGTAGGATGTTGAAATTTATCACCAGATTTTAGAAGGATCAATTCAAAGCCTTGATTAAAATCTTAATTTCCCAAAAAGTGTGATGTACATATTTGACAAAAACAATGAATTATCGTGTGTGCATGGCATCACCTTACATAACCAATTCCTATGCACATCCTTCTTTTTCAGTTATGCTATGCTATGTTCTTGTAAAGTGTGACTGAAACTGCTGAGATGGCCTCCTGGCACTGAAAAGCTTCTGGATAAATGTCAGTGTTCCACGTTAACGTTTTAAGAGAGGGGAACATTTAAAGTAGAAAGAGATATGTCTTTAACAGCATTCTGAAATGTCCATGACTCGTCTCAATTCTTAGTGCCAATGGAAGTTCCTGGAATCACTGAGACAATGGATGGCCAAGGACCGCAGAGTGAAACCTGAGAGCTATTAAGTGAATTCTCCTCTACAAAAATATTGTTCCTGCTCCCTCGAAGCTCAAAAGGCCATACGTAGCGACCTAAAGTTCAATCAAACATTTAAAGGTAGCAATATCTGGGAATATAGTCAATTCAAAATGTGATTGTATTTTATTAGGTGCAACATATTCTGTGCTTGTTGCAATCTACTAATCTGACACTTACACAGCTCCAGTAAAGAGGCACTTGGAAAAAACTGACAGGGTAATTCATAGAATTTCGCAGAAAAGTGTCGCAAGCGGCTGGCGCAGAGTGTCCGCGTGCGATTGTCTGCGTCAGGCACGTGCGCTAGAACCGTTTTCCGCGCACAGCGTATTCATGGATTTTAGGCTCCCAAACCAGCCGTGGCGCAGAGTATTGCAGCGACCCTGCAGCAGCGCCAGTAACGCCCCCAAGAACGCCCTCGCGCAAGGAAAAGCCATCAAAATCGCTAAATCATCGCAAAGGGCTGCGCTAACCCTGGACCAGTTTACAGGGCTGCCAAACAAGGAATGCAAAGCGGGTAACGTGCATATCAGGGGTACGCGTGAAGTTATACACGCGATTAGCCAGGGTACGTGTATTTCAGGGGTGCGCGGGAAGTTCCACACGCGAATAGCCTGGGCGCGTGTATTTCAGGGGTGCGCGGGAAGTTTTACACGCGATTTCAGCAGGGTACGTGTATTTCAGGGGTGCGCGGGAAGTGCCACACGCGAATAGCCTGGGCGCGTGTATTTCAGGGGTGCGCGGGAAGTTTTACACGCAATTTCAGCAGGGTACGTGTATTTCAGGGGTGCGCGGGAAGTTCCACACGCGATTAGGCTGGGTGGGTCCTCACAGGTGTTCCCTGTACACCCTCGATGGCCCCTGCAGGCAGCCCACAAAACAGGGGACTACCCTGCACACCTGCTCATGTCCCCCTGCACCCCCACCCCCCAGCAGTGCAGGGGCAGCCTCCACCAGGCCCCCACCCATGTCTCCCACCACCTCCACCCCCCAGCAGTGCAGGGGCACCCTCCACCAGGCCCCCACTCATGTCTCCCACCACCCCCACCCCCCAGCATCCAGGGGCACTCTCCACCAGGCCCCCACTCATGTCTCCCACCACCCCCACCCTCCAGCAGTGCAGGGGCACCCTCCACCAGGCCCCCACCCATGTCTCCCACCACCCCCACCCCCCAGCCACCAGGGGCAGCCTCCACCAGGCCCCCACTCATGTCTCCCACCACCCCCACACCCTACCATCCAGGGGCACCCTCCACCAGGCCCCCACTCATGTCTCCCACCACCCCCACCCCCCACCATCCAGGGGCACCCTCCACCAGGCCCCCACTCATGTCTCCCAGCGTGCTACGTGTATTTCAGGGGTGCGCGGGAAGTTCCACACGCGAATAGCCTGGGCGCGTGTATTTCAGGGGTGCGCGGGAAGATTTACACGCGATTTCAGCAGGGTACGTGTATTTCAGGGGTGCGCGGGAAGTTCCACACGCGAATAGCCTGGGCGCGTGTATTTCAGGGGTGCGCGGGAAGTTTTACACGCAATTCCAGCAGGGTACGTGTATTTCAGGGGTGCGCGGGAAGTTCCACACGCGAATAGCCTGGGCGCGTGTATTTCAGGGGTGCGCGGGAAGTTTTACACGCGATTTCAGCAGGGTACGTGTATTTCAGGGGTGCGCGGGAAGTTCCACACGCGAATAGCCTGGGCGCGTGTATTTCAGGGGTGCGCGGGAAGTTTTACACGCGATTTCAGCAGGGTACGTGTATTTCAGGGGTGCGCGGGAAGTTCCACACGCGAATAGCCTGGGCGCGTGTATTTCAGGGGTGCGCGGGAAGTTTTACACGCGATTTCAGCAGGGTACGTGTATTTCAGGGGTGCACGGGAAGTTCCACACGCGAATAGCCTGGGCGCGTGTATTTCAGGCGTGCGCGGGATGTTTTACACGCGATTTCAGCAGGGTACGTGTATTTCAGGGGTGCGCGGGAAGTTCCACACGCGAATAGCCTGGGCGCGTGTATTTCAGGGCTGCGCGGGAAGTTTTACACGCGATTTCAGCAGGGTACGTGTATTTCAGGGGTGCGCGGGAAGTTCCACACGCGAATAGCCTGGGCGCGTGTATTTCAGGGGTGCGCGGGAAGTTTTACACACAATTTCAGCAGGGTACGTGTATTTCAGGGGTGCGCGGGAAGTTCCACACGCGATTAGGCTGGGTGGGTCCTCACAGGTGTTCCCTGTACACCCTCGACGGCCCCTGCAGGCAGCCCACAAAACAGGGGACTACCCTGCACACCTGCTCATGTCCCCCTGCACCCCCACCCCCCAGCAGTGCAGGGGCAGCCTCCACCAGGCCCCCACCCATGTCTCCCACCACCCCCACCCCCCAGCAGTGCAGGGGCACCCTCCACCAGGCCCCCACTCATGTCTCCCACCACCCCCACCCCCCAGCATCCAGGGGCACTCTCCACCAGGCCCCCACTCATGTCTCCCACCACCCCCACCCTCCAGCAGTGCAGGGGCACCCTCCACCAGGCCCCCACCCATGTCTCCCACCACCCCCACCCCCCAGCCACCAGGGGCAGCCTCCACCAGGCCCCCACTCATGTCTCCCACCACCCCCACACCCTACAATCCAGGGGCACCCTCCACCAGGCCCCCACTCATGTCTCCCACCACCCCCACCCCCCACCATCCAGGGGCACCCTCCACCAGGCCCCCACTCATGTCTCCCAGCGTGCTACGTGTATTTCAGGGGTGCGCGGGAAGTTCCACACGCGAATAGCCTGGGCGCGTGTATTTCAGGGGTGCGCGGGAAGTTTTACACGCGATTTCAGCAGGGTACGTGTATTTCAGGGGTGCGCGGGAAGTTCCACACGCGAATAGCCTGGGCGCGTGTATTTCAGGGGTGCGCAGGAAGTTTTACACGCAATTCCAGCAGGGTACGTGTATTTCAGGGGTGCACGGGAAGTTCCACACGCGAATAGCCTGGGCGCGTGTATTTCAGGGGTGCGCGGGAAGTTTTACACGCGATTTCAGCAGGGTACGTGTATTTCAGGGGTGCGCGGGAAGTTCCACACGCGAATAGCCTGGGCACGTGTATTTCAGGGGTGCGCGGGAAGTTTTACACGCGATTTCAGCAGGGTACGTGTATTTCAGGGGTGCACGGGAAGTTCCACACGCGAATAGCCTGGGCGCGTGTATTTCAGGCGTGCGCGGGAAGTTTTACACGCGATTTCAGCAGGGTACGTGTATTTCAGGGGTGCGCGGGAAGTTCCACACGCGAATAGCCTGGGCGCGTGTATTTCAGGGGTGCGCGGGAAGTTTTACACACGATTTCAGCAGGGTACGTGTATTTCAGGGGTGCGCGTGAAGTTCCACACGCGATTAGGCTGGGTGGGTCCTCACAGGTGTTCCCTGTACACCCTCGACGGCCCCTGCAGGCAGCCCACAAAACAGGGGACTACCCTGCACACCTGCTCATGTCCCCCTGCACCCCCACCCCCCAGCAGTGCAGGGGCAGCCTCCACCAGGCCCCCACCCATGTCTCCCACCACCCCCACCCCCCAGCAGTGCAGGGGCACCCTCCACCAGGCCCCCACTCATGTCTCCCACCACCCCCACCCCCCTGCCACCATGGGCAGCCCCCACCAGGCCCCCACTCATGTCTCCCACCACCCCCACCCCCCACCATCCAGGGGACCCTCCACCAGGCCCCCACTCATGTCTCCCACCACCCCCACCCCCCACCATCCAGGGGCACCCTCCACCAGGCCCCCACTCATGTCCCCCTGCACCCCCACCCCCCAGCAGTGCAGGGGCAGCCTCCACCAGGCCCCCACCCATGTCTCCCACCACCCCCACCCCCCAGCAGTGCAAGGGCACCCTCCACCAGGCCCCCACTCATGTCTCCCACCACCCCCACCCCCCTGCCACCATGGGCAGCCCCCACCAGGCCCCCACTCATGTCTCCCACCACCCCCACCCCCCACCATCCAGGGGCACCCTCCACCAGGCCCCCACTCATGTCTCCCACCACCCCCACCCCCCACCATCCAGGGGCACCCTCCACCAGGCCCCCACTCATGTCTCCCACCACCCCCACCCCCCAGCACTGTGGGGCACCTGCCAGCAGGCCCTCGCCCATGTCCAACTCATGTCCCCCCCCACCCCCACCCCCCACCATCCAGGGGCACCCTCCACCAGGCCCCCACTCATGTCTCCCACCACCCCACCCCCCAGCAGTGCAGGGGCACCCTCCACCAGGCCCCCACCCATGTCTCCCACAACCCCCACCCCCCAGCCACCAGGGGCAGCCTCCACCAGGCCCCCACTCATGTCTCCCACCACCCCCACCCCCCTGCCACCATGGGCAGCCCCCACCAGGCCCCCACTCATGTCTCCCACCACCCCCACCCCCCAGCACTCTGGGGCACCTGCCAGCAGGCCCTCGCCCATGTCCAACTCATGTCCCCCACCACCCCCACCCCCAGCACTGTGGGGCACCTGCCAGCAGGCCCCCGTCCATGTCCAACTCATGTCCCCCACCACCCCCACCCCCCAGCACTGTGGGGCACCTGCCAGCAGGCCCCCGCCCATGTCCAACTCATGTCCCCACCACCCCCACCCCCCAGCACTGTGGGGCACCTGCCAGCAGGCCCCCACCCATGTCCAACTCATGTCCCCACCACCCCCACCCCCCAGCACTGTGGGGCACCTGCCAGCAGGCCCTCGCCCATGTCCCATCCATGCCCCCCTGCACCTGGGTCCCAACAATCCCCAATCATGTCCGTAATGGCCATCCTCCCCTGCCAAAAGGCCCAACCAACTATCACATCCACCCACATATCAAAGGCAATTACATGTTACACACCCAATGTAAATAATGCAAATGAACACATGTCTGTCACACACAATGGCTGCAAGTGAATGTTCAAACACCCAACATGACATGCATGAAAGCAATGAGATGATACGACACATTGAAGGATGAAAATAAAAATGTATTGAAAATCAACTTGAATGGAAATGAAATTAGAAAAACCACAAAGCAAAACAACAGAAAGAAGATGAATGTCCATGAAAAAAATCCAAGAAATCAAAAAATCCATAGAATAACTATTTACAAGACAATCCCGGGTCCATGAGCCCAACCAAATGAAACCTAACTATGTCAACTAACTAAAAACTGAACTATATACAAAAAAGTGGCGCATTGTCCAATCGCAACCAAATAAAAAAAAAAATTTAGAGGAAACCTACCACTAACTATATAACTATATACAATGGCAGCGGGCAAGTCCTGCGGCTCACTCTGTGATGTTGCCGGCCAGGGCATCATCGAACTCCATGTCGATGTCCTGGAGGCGGGACTCTGTCCTGGCCCCGAGGTCTCGCAGGGATAACCCCATGTTGACCTCAAACTCCCTGCGAGCTTCCTCGAGGCACTCAGCCCGCCTCAACGCCCGACGCATGGAGAACTCCGCCCTGACCATGGTGAGCCGCTCCTCTTCCGCCCGCTGCTGCTCCGCACCTATCCGCTGGACCAACTGCTCCCACACGGAAGACACTACCATCCCAGGGTTCTCCTGCCCTCCGGCCGATGCCTGCCCCTCTGATCTTGATGGCCCCGAGCCATGATGCCTCCCACGTCGAGCCTGCTGCTGCCTCCGACGCCACTGCCTCTGCCAGCACAACGGCATCCAGGATGATGGAAACCACCGACGCCGTCGTGCACGTGCCCTGCCCGATGATGCCGTCACATCCTCCATCTGCTGGGGTCCAGTTGCTGTGTTGTCCACCCCTGCTGGACCTCTGACTCCCGACTGTGGCAGGGATGGGATCCCCACCGAGCTGGCTGCATTGGTCAGGGTAGGTCCACAGGGGGCCCTGGTGGCATCTGGGCCGGAAGACGGCAAGGAGAACGACTGGCGTATAGTCTCCACAGAGGAGGAGAGGGCCGCCAGATTGGCCGACACATGCAGGAAACCCCCGAACATGGCCGATCCCAATTGGGCCACGTCGGCACAGTGCTCTTCGTGATGACGTGCGTGCTCCTCCTGGGAAGCACGCACGGCATCACGAATCACAGCCGTGCGCATCGCGACCCCAATCAGGACCTTCTCCACACGGCCAGGGGTCCCCTCGTCCGCAGGTGGAGGGGAGTCAGATGACATGGACATCCCCTCTACCTGCGGACGGGCCTGGGACGGGGCATCCCTGCTGGTGCAAGGTGGTGCACCCACAGGTTCAGGGACAGCGACACGCACAGGCCCATCCACGGTGACCTGTGCTGCCTCCTGCCCCTGCCCCTGGACTGCACCACTTGCACCAGCAGGGATGCCCCCACCAGGCCCCATGTGCGCCTCAGTGGCGGCCTCCTCCTCCTCTGTGGAAACCACCAACCTGGATGGCTCCTCGCCGTCTACCGCCGTAGCAGGCCCCTGTGGGGGCTCACCCACCCCTTCCGCTGCAGCCGTGGGGGCATCCCCGCCGCCTTGCTCCACAGCGCCGTCTCCGCCCTCTCCTTCAGTAGCCGCTGCGTAGAGGGAGACATAGAACACAACCATCAGGGTACTGTACAATGGTCCCCTAGACAGGAAGGAATAGCAGATGAGTGCCACTGTCAAAGTACACTTCCATCATGTCACACCACAACACATGTGTCAGTCCAGGCAAAACACACACAGTGACAGTCATGGTGCGTGCCATGGACATTTCAATGCATGTCCAATGGACTCTCGAATCATACAATGTAATGGGACTCACATGCATCATGGGTCATGCCTATCACATGCACACACTTCACCTCAGTCACATCCATCTGGCCCCGTACACCCCAATCACAGTGCATACAAGGATGACTAGGCTGCATCAGTGAATCTGTACATTGTCACAGACATGTGTCATGCATCCATGGCACTCACAAGTCACAGACACGCAGGTCAGGCACACAGACATGGATACCACATATGTATCTGGCATCAGCACCCATCCCTCGCCCCCACCCATGTCCAGGAACAGAGACTGCCATGCTCTCATGTGTGCAATCTGCACAGGGCTCCCCATGTCGCATTCAAACACATGCAACAACCGTGCGGTTCACACATTACAGGTCGCACATGCATTCCCATGATGTCCCTGCACACATACATGTGTACATAGCCTATGTCACACATGCAGGCAAGTATCAGACAACCAGCACACTGCAACATGCCCTGTCCCACACACTAATGCTTGGCCACTTACCGCTCAACTCCAGACGGGTCTCCCTCTCAAGGACCTGGGCGTGGAGCGCTGGGTGTGCGCGTTCCAGGACCCTCAACTGGATGGAACTCATGCGGCCCCGGCCCCCGTCCACGAGGCGCCGGGCCTTCATGAGGGTCCTGGACCTCAAGTCTTCCCAGCGCTTCTTGACCTTCTGGATGGTGCGGGTTGCCACCCCCTCCGCGTTGATGGCAACCACACAGTCGGCCCAGATCCTGTCCCGTCCTTCCTTGTTGGCGCGGGACGATCCGAAGAGGGCATCATACTGCCCCAGGACTTGCTCCACCAGGACACCAACTTCGGTGGCAGTGAAGCTGGTGCCCCTCTGCCCCTCTGGCTGGGGGTTGCCACTGGTGCCAGATGTTGATGTGCCCGACATGGCAACCCCAGGGGCAGGAGTGGGTGGGCAACTGGGTCCTGGGGCTGGGCTGTGGAGCGATGTTATCCGAGTCGGGAGTCTTCTGTTCCAGCAGGGGTGGACACTGCAACTGGACACCTGCAGATGGCTGATGTGCAGGCACCAAATGGCAGGGCACGGTGGCAGCAGGCAGGCAGGCAGCAGCAGATGGCACGTGGGAGGCTGCTCGGGGCACTGGGGGGCAGTAATTCGGCCTTCTGGGCAGGAGCGTGGTCTTCCGTGTGTTTTCGCGTGGCCAGCTTGATACGGAGTGATTTGGCACATGAAAATCCTGCACGTCAGCGTGAAAATCGAGGAAAGGCCCTTAGCGCGTAAGCGTGTCAGCACGCGTACGCGATTTCATTGGACCAAAGGCCCTTACAGCGTAAGCGCGTCTGTGACGTTTTGCGCACGGGCGTTGCCCGTACGCGATTTCATTGGACCAAAGACCCTTATAGCGTAAGCGCGTCCGTGACGTTCTGCGGACGGGCATTGCCCTGGCAGGGCTTGGTGATCCCGCGTGCCTTTATGTTCTGTACGTGCTTTTCGTGCGGTGCGTGTGTTTTCCATCCGTTGGGGTTCACACGCTATTACTTCACAGTGGGTGTTGGCTACGCGTTCTTCTACACGCAAGGAGACTGTGAGTGGTACCCCGCTCCCCCAGGCCCGATCGCGTGAATAACTTCACGCGCACCCCTGAAATACACGCGCCCAGGCTATTCGCGTGTGTAACTTCCCACGCACCCCTGAAATACACGTACCCTGCTGAAATCGCGTGTAAAACTTCCCGCGCACCCCTGATATATACGCGCCCAGGCTATTCGCGTGTGGAACTTCCCGCGCACCCCTGAAATACACGTAGCACGCTGGGAGACATGAGTGGGGGCCTGGTGGAGGGTGCCCCTGGATGGTGGGGGGTGGGGGTGGTGGGAGACATGAGTGGGGGCCTGGTGGAGGGTGCCCCTGGATGGTGGGGGGTGGGGGTGGTGGGAGACATGAGTGGGGGCCTGGTGGAGGCTGCCCCTGGTGGCTGGGGGGTGGGGGTGGTGGGAGACATGGGTGGGGGCCTGGTGGAGGGTGCCCCTGCACTGCTGGGGGGTCGGGGTGGTGGGAGACATGAGTGGGGGCCTGGTGGAGAGTGCCCCTGGATGCTGGGGGGTGGGGTGGTGGGAGACATGAGTGGGGGCCTGGTGGAGGGTGTCCCTGCACTGCTGCGGGGTGGGGGTGGTGGGAGACATGGGTGGGGGCCTGGTGGAGGCTGCCCCTGCACTGCTGGGGGGTGGGGGTGCAGGGGGACATGAGCAGGTGTGCAGGGTAGTCCCCTGTTTTGTGGGCTGCCTGCAGGGGGCGTCGAGGGTGTACAGGGAACACCTGTGACCCACCCAGCCTAATCGCGTGTGGAACTTCCCGCGCACCCCTGAAATACACGCGCCCAGGCTATTTGCGTGTGGAACTTCCCGCGCACCCCTGAAATACACGCGCCCAGGCTATTCGCGTGTGGAACTTCCCGCGCACCCCTGAAATACACGTACCTTGGCTAATCGCGTGAATAACTTCACGCGAACCCCTGAAATACACGTAGCCCAGGCTATTCGCGTGTGGAACTTCCCACGCACCCCTGAAATACACGCGCCCAGGCTATTCGCGTGTGGAACTTCCCACGCACCCCTGAAATACACGTACCCTGGCTAATCGCGTGAAAAACTTCACGCGAACCCCTGAAATACACGTAGCCCGCTCCCCCAGGCCGATCGCGTGAAAAACTTCACGCGAACCCCTGTAATACACGTAGCCTGCTCCCCCAGGCCCGATCGCGTGAAAAACTTCACGCGAACCCCTGAAATACACGTAGCCCGCTCCCCCAGGCCCGATCGCGTGAAAAACTTCACGCGAACCCCTGTAATACACGTAGCCCGCTCCCCCAGGCCCGATCGCGTGAAAAACTTCACGCGAACCCCTGTAATACACGTAGCCCGCTCCCCCAGGCCCGATCGCGTGAAAAACTTCACGCGAACCCCTGAAATACACGTAGCCCGCTCCCCCAGGCCCGATCGCGTGAGAAACTTCACACGAACCCCTGTAATACATGTACCCTGCTGAAATCGCGTGTGAGACTTCCCGCGCACCCCGGTATACACGCACACGTATTTTTTGTCAGCGGGTGTCCGTGTTTGTGGGTACCCCTTTGCACGTCATTTGTCCTGGAGGGCCACAGTATAGGACATTCATCATGGCAGTATATAGGTGCTATTTGTTGGCGCACCTTTTGGCGCACATTTCTTACAGCCGCAGAGACGCTACCACCTGCTTTCTTGTGGCGGTCGTGTTTGTGCCTGTGCGCTGGTTTGAGCGTGCGCTTTTTTGCCCTATTCTATTCCATGAATACGTGTTGTAGGCGAGCGTGTGGGCGTTCCGCGCACTTGTGCCCTGTACTTCCCCCGTGACGCCCACATTTTTGCAAGTTGTTCCCCATTCCGAGTGTTACGCCCGTGTTCCGCCTACTTTTGTTGCGTGCGTCGCGCTATGTGCGAATTTCGCTGTGGCCTGTGCGATTTTCGCTATGACCTGGCGCACGCTGTTAGATGGCCTGTGCGCCAACGTGCGCGGCGCACTTTTTTATCGCACATCCGCTGGTTTTCTCGCGCACGGACTTCCATGAATCGACGTGCGCTGCTTTTCGTGCGATTTTCGCACTTGCACTGCGATTTTCGCTATTCCACTGCGATTCGCACGTTTTTACCCACTTGCGCCGCGCTAATTATTCCATGAATCGGCCTGTGAGTGTGACAGAACAAGTGAAACCGCTGCCTGGACTGTGTGTGGGAAGGTCAGATAGGGCAAAATCCTCTTTATTATTTTCAGACTGAAAAATACCTTCCTGGCCACAGCTCTTATCTGAGGGACAATGTGAGTTTGGTGTGCTACAAGATGCCCAACTTTTTACACTGTCCTGATTTGCTCCCAGTTGGGAAGAACAGATTTCCTCTGGAAATTTATTGTTAGAAGTTTGAACTTTTATTATCTTTTTCTTTGAGGGGTTCCTCGTGGGTGAATTCTTGTAGATGCATGAGTTCACCATACTGGGAATTGTGTAAAACTGGGAAGAGGATCTTTGGGATTGGTAGTCAGTTTATACAGTCTTTATACAGTCCTCTGATTTTATCAATGCGTTTGAGCTCAGTGACATCAAAGCAGTGGAGTAACTTTGCTGAAAATGTTGGGGGGGACAGAGGTGGGGTGGTGGGACTGTGGATGGTGGCTCTTAGGGATCGTTTGGGCCAAATTGTTCGAAAAAATGTGGTCAAATGGTAGATTTAACTGAATTCGGTCACCACCATTAGTTGGAAGCCAATGATACCGAACATGAAGAGCTGGGGTTGCGGGGATGTCCCCCGCTCCCCATGTTTGGTATTTTTGGCTTTGGCGGTTGTGGGGATGTCCCCTGCTTCCTCAGCATTGGTGGCAGGGGACCCATTAAAAAAAAGAAGAAAAAGGGACCCTGCAGCGTCAGATCCAACCCATGTTAGATGGCTGGATCTGATGCTGCAGGGTACAGGGGAGGCGGCGGATGGAGAAAAGGTAAGTAGGGGAGGTTTATGGGTGTACAGGCGGTTTGGGGGGACATGGGTTTGGTTTTTTTGTATCGAGGTAAAAACGTATTTGCAGCTAAAATGACTACGGTCAATTCCGCTGTGATTTTGTACCTCAGTCAAACAACCTAAATCACTGAGGGATAACACTAGACTACTACACCACAAGAGTCCATTGCCAACGCTCTGTTATAACTTTCATAATAAGACTGGTGGCATATCTTTAAAATTCAATTGGGCCCCCACACATCTTCAGCCAGCCTGCCATGCAACCAGTGACACAACATAACATTCACAAACTTAATTCCAATAGACATACAAACAATGGGCCTCATTCCGAGTTTGGAGGTAGCCATGCTGCTATTTGCGGCATGGTTGCCTCCAAACTCGGGTTCGGGTTCCTTGAATGAGGAATTACCGGGCCATTCCAACCTTGGAGGACACGGTAATTCCTCATTCAATTTACCCATCCCCATTCCCAGTTGAGCCCCTATAGGGCTCAATGGGAATGGGGAAGGAACTAATAACAGGCCTGTTATTAGCTCCCTGGTCCTTTAGCGGCTCCCGCTAAGGGCGGGTGGTTTTACCACCCCGGAATGCGGCAGTAAGGGGTTAACGGCACCGGCATCCTTACCGGCGCCATTAACCCCTTACCGCCGCACTCGTAATGAGGCCCAATGCATTATTTATCATTCATTCAGACACAAAAATCAACACACATATGTTTGCATACACTCTCACTCACACAAACGCACCCAGCACCTCCATTGACATACATTGTGTGCACACAACATTTATATGTACAGATACCATAACACATGGAGACAGTGGCGCAAGGTCCATTGAGCGGACCAAACTTTATCACCCCTGACCCCTGAAATTTTGGGCTAAGTTGACTTGACCTAGCTGAACTATAAAGCCATGGCCGAAAGGAACAAATTCACTGGAATGTCAACAATTCCCTTGATTTTCCCTTTCATTCAAAGGCAGAAGCCATCCATTAATGCAGTGCACTGGGTGACCAAGTATACTTGGTATCAATTTCTAAATGCCATATATCTCCAAACTTGGGTTCTGCACAGCACCTTATATGTGTACATGCTGATATAATTTTTTCTACAAGATTCTGACTGATTAAAATTAAGGTATGTTTTCCTGTGTTCAAATGGCTCCAAGCAGTTGACTACTGAACGGGAGAGGCAGGGGGGGGCAAGCTGCCCCATGGCTCTTTTAAGAGCCAGACGGGAACATTTGTCATTGGGACACCTCTCGCGGATGGCACCTCAAAGAGGGTGCCCAACAGCAAAGGTGTCCCGCTGGCAGGACAATGTGTGCTGAACAATTCCTGCTCAGCACATTCATTGTCCTGGCAGAAGGACACCTTACCCGTTCCGAATGGTAGAGGTTTGCCGCTGCCAGGACAATGTCCCAAGGAGCTCCGGGCAGCAGAGGGTCCTCGCGTTGCTCTTTATCAACAGAGCATTACAATGTAAGCCATTAGGCACTGATGGGAGGGATGGGGGTACTATTAGCAGGGACTTTTGTCCCTTTATAAATGTGAATGGGAGGGTGTGATCAGAAGTGAGAAGGGTGCATAATGTTGCATGCTTTATTAAATAATGTCTATGGCTTTAAAACCCAAGGGGGATCTGTTTTGCTCACTTTAATCTACATGATGCTATTTTGACTTTGCATGCAGAACGGGGAGAATAAAACTAAAGCCATACTCCCATTGCTTAACATATTTCTATGACAATGTATATAGTGTATGGTTAGTTTACTATGAAAGGCTAGTTTATTATGCAATGTGGTTTGCTTCCAAGGCATTGCTATAAATATTTAAGGTACATGAAATGTAAAGCAAAACCTTAATAAATATCTATATCAACTAAACCTGGAAAGATGTGCGCGGTCGTTTAAATTGTCAACATCCCAGTTTCACCATTTAACCAAATGTGTGATCCTGAGCAAGTCATTTAATCACATTGTGCCTTATCTGCAGCTCTGCAAGTGACTCTGGTTCACTTCAAAGCTTATGTTAATGTATCATGGTATTATAATGTTAAAGCCTAATGATTATAGAGATTCTCCACATATAACAATAGTGCATTTTAGGTATTTTGCACCACAAAGTTATTTGTCACTTTGCTTATTAATGGCAACTTATTCTAAAGTCACATCCATGGTGCCTCCATGTATCAGACTGATGATGCGCCTTGCAATGTCCTTTTCTGTGAAGTCAGTTCTGTTGGTGCAATCCATATAATAATTAGGAGGTTTGCATGTATTTTGCCCCAGAGGGCTTGGACAGAGCTCTAATAGAGGGGTTTCCTGCATCTGGAATGATCCTGCAGTTTTATTTTTGTTGTTGTGTGTTAAAATGCCATCTTAAACTAATGTTACCAAAAAAGTAGAATTGGCAGGGGTGGGCGCCAATGAGACCATGTGGAATTCCACACGTTGCATTTCGTTGCTCACCCCCCTCTCTCTAGCCGCCCCCCCTCACTCCTGCAACACCCAGTTCAGCACCCTGGCTGCTGACTTTGAGTCAGGCCAGCCAGGGTGAGGGACTGAGCCACGCAGGGCATCCTGGCCCTGGATTTGTTGCAGCGCGGCTGCCAGGCATCTCAGCATTATGTAATGAGACAGCGCAAGATTTGCTGGGCACCCCAGCTGGGCTTGCGCTGTCGAATTACATAATTGATGATTGTGGCCCCCCTGCCCTCCCTCCAAAAGATCGGGGGACAGAAAGGCATGCCACAGAAGTTGGGGGGGGCAAAACCCCCTGTCCCCCCCTATAATTACGCCCATGCATCAAAGGAATGTATTGAAGGAATTGATTTGGCCCAATTGATAGGGCATGTATTTTTAAGCATTTATTGATCATTAAAAAAAATCCTATTGCATCTCACCCTCGATTTTTAGACATTTAGAAATGGGAGCTTTACAGGTTGTAAATCATCATCTTGTCATCATCTTTTCCATTGATTCATCCCCCTAAGTTCAAGAGCCCTCAAAACAGAAAAATCATATCACCCAAAAATAATATCGCCCAACCATCAAGCTGACATCATTAGATGATTACACCCTTGTCACAACACCAGTCTCATTCTAACATCCGCTGCGCACAATTTCTTAATGTGTCTCCATGGAAATTCCAAGACACCTCTTTCCTCGATTAGTAGCAACAAACCCTTTTTGAACAGACTACATTGGAGTTTCTGCTGCCCCCGTGTTCGTCTATTTCATTCCATGAATGGAGGATAGCACAGGGGCAACTTACTGGTCTTGAAAGAAAGACCACACAGAGCAATAGATGTTTGAATCCTGGATGTGCTCTTAGAAACCGAACTCAGCTATTAAGCGCATTATAATAAAAAAAATAATAATAAAAGGCCTCCACAACATTTTTTTGCTCTGTCCAGCTACCAACCAACTACGATGAATAGAACTAAAAAAGGTACTTACACTAGCTCTTATGACTTTTCTCTACAGGCACTTTCGATTGCAAAAATTATTACATAATTCACAAATGTCTTTGCTAAACCAGGTTTACCTTGTACATTTCCATCAATCCTTTTTTTCATGTTCCAGTTTGAACTTTCCAACTTTGGGCCTGTTCCTGTTGTCCTATGTGCATTTATAACATGTCTGTTTTTCTCCTCATAATTTGCGTATACATGCCATTATAAAGTAAAACATCAGTTCATTATTTTATCCAAATTACACATTTATTTTTATCCCACAGTTGATTTTCTTCTTCTTCAATCCTCAATAATTATAGCCTCCATTCAACTGTACATTTAGGACTCCGGAGTATACCGAGGAGGGAATGTTTGAGAGAGAAAGTAGAAGAAAAGATGGTCACTCTAGTGAAAGGTGTGATGATTGCTTCCAGGATCCTGCTCCTCTTCGCATGGAAGTCTATTCCATCCACTTGGTGTACCTGCCATCTATGTGAAGTCATGCCAACTTTGATTGAGAACAGTTGTTGCTGAGAAAGCCCTGGCTGCTTGTCCTACAAAGCCGAAGAAGAGCCTCCACCACCATGTGTTACCAAGTTGCATGACTTCAGGGTAGCCTGCCTTACAAGATCCTTGTTGAGAATGCTATAGGTGCAGATGCACACACTTATTGCAACTGTTTACACTTGTGCTCCTAGTAATGAGTAAATATTGTGTCTATACGTTTTATCTGTGGCAACATTGCACTTTAGCATTTTATGTCGTTCACCTAGTTCACTATGATATCATGGGTTCACTCACGATATATATTCCTATATATTGGAAAATGTATTGGTCTTTGTTCATGCCAAATGACTCAATATTCTATTTGGCAAGTCAAAAATATGTTTTAGTTACTTTCAAGCTATAAAAAAAACATCTTCCTAACAATCCTTCCTTTTTCAAAAGCACGCATACATGTTATATTACCCTTATTTCAAAAGTATTGTACTGTGACGACTTTACTCACAAAGTATGTGTTGAATTCTTAACAATGCTTTGCATTTCACAAGGTAGGACAAACAAGATAAATGCAATTATTGGATTAATTCAACCAAACTATTTTTCTATCTTTTACGCATATGGTACAGATTTGTGTCCTATCAAGCTTTTGCCTGGTGGATTCATGGAAGACTAGGGGCCTCATTATAAATATTGCGGAATGGGTTAATGGGTGCAGCTAATGGTGGCGGACCCGTTAAACCCATTCCGCAATATTATGAGGCTCCCTCGTGGGACCCGATGTGGACGTCTGGTTTTACCAGACGCCCTTACCGGGTCCCGCGAGGGGACCAGGGAGCTAACAACGGGCCGGTCGTAATCGGCCCATTGTTAGCTCCCGCGCCCATTCCCATTGAGCCCTATGGAGGCTCTAATACGAATCGGGAAGGTCCGGGCCCGGGTTCCATGAGGGAGGAATTACTGGGCCCTCGAAACTCGGAATGGCCCGGTAATTCTCCATTCAGGGAACCCGGACACGGTTTTGGAGGCAATAAGGGCATGGCTACCTCCAAAGTCGTAATGAGGCCCAGGAATTCCATATTCGACGTGTCATACCTTCCTGTGTGGTTCGAGCTGTCCGTGAACAATTTCGTCGTCCCTCCAGACAATACAAGGAATTTTTACAGACAGTACCACCACCAGATAATTATAATTTGTAGTTTGTATTACATCCCCCCTTTTTCTTTAAATGTACATTTTATAAAAATATTCTCCCTTCAATAAAAAACATACATATGTAATAATGTTGCATTGTTTATTCCCAAATTACTTCAAGTTAGCGGTAAATCCGCCACCACCGTTCTTTCCGGACTGGCTGATTAAGAGTCCTGCAGGCGGGAGGTGTCACTCCCGCCAGGTCTGACCTGGCGGCTTTAACACCACCCGCCTGCAGGTGGACATGGAAACATCGGCACCATTACAGCATGGTGCCAGTGTTTTCACTTCCCATGGAGCCCTATTAACAGAATTCCGCCTCTGGAATTACCGGGTCACCGGGGTTGTAATGCCCCGGTGATTCCGGCAAACACGGAGGCGGAATGGTAATACGAGTCTGGCGGTAACCTGCCGGAATTTCGTAATGAGACCCTCTGTCTCTGCAATCAAGATATGTATGTGACCATTCACAAGGCCCTGGGCTCTTCTGCTCTCTTCATACTTATCCACCACACCCTAATCAAAGGAATTTCTCATTTGGGCCATGTGCTTGCAATGGAGCTTGGCGGATTGTAATGCATAAGGTGACGAATACCATATACTACTCAAAGGGATCTTTCACATGGGGACCACTGGCCACATGGCCAACGCAGACCCTGTGTTTACACACTCCCCTTTGAAAACCCTGTCCCTGCGATCAACATATCTGTGTGTGCTTTAACTAGGTTCCAGTCCTATTGCTCTCACCACATTCACATCCATGCCCCTTCATTATCAATGGCAGTTCTCAACTGGGCCCATGTGCTGGCAAGGGGGGGTGGGTGGCTGGGAACACACAACATGCCAAATACCATATAAAACCCAAAGGGGTTGGGCCTCTAGGGACCATTGGCCGCATGGCCACCCCAGACTAGGTTCCGGGTCTATTCCACTCACTTCATAACTAGCCGTCCCCTCCAGTTTCAATGGCATTCTCACTTGGGCCATGCCCTCGCAATGGGGTTGGGTGGATGGGAAGTCCCAGGTGACAAATACCATGCACAACTCAAAGGGGTCTTGCCACTAGGGAGAATTGGCCACATAGCCATCACAGACCCGGGGTCTCCATGCTCCACTTTGAAGACCCTGTCCCATCATTCAAACTTTCACTGTGTCCTTTAACTATGTTCTGAGCCTATTGCACTCGCCACGTCCACATCCAGCCCCTCCCTTATCAATGGCAATTCTCACCTGAGCCCATGCACTCGTAAGGGGAGTGGGTTGTGAACACACAACATACTGAATACTGCATACAACTCAAAGGGGTCTTTCACATGGTGACAATTTGCCACATGGCCACCCATACCTGGTGTCTCCATACTCCCCTTTGAGGACCCTGTCCCTGTCATCAACATTTTTCTGTGTTCTCTGAGAAGATATCGCGCCTATTGCACTCGCTTTATCGTTATCCACCCCTGCACTTATCAGTGGCAGTTCTTAGTTGGGCCATTCACTCACAATGGTCGTTGGTATTTGCCTACGTTACTTTACAAAATTTGACATCTATGGCAACACATGCTTCCTCTTATATATATATATATATAATGATCTCCATCTGCATGTACCCATCTCTCTATATACACCAACCTCTTTTTCTCCATCTCAATCTATGCATCTCCATAGGGCACTGTATCTATCTCTCTATGTCTGTCCTTGTCGGCATGTTTCTATATGAACAGTTCCATTGAGATCCATCATTCTCTCTGTGTACATCTCTTCTCCTCTTTGATAGCTGCTTCCCGCGCCTTATCAATTTCCTTTCCTCTACCGCTGTCCCTTCTGTCCCATCTTCGGCTTCCTTGCCTCCCCCCTTTTCCACTTCTCTGGCATTCTCTTTCTCCTCCTTGGCTAACTTGCCCTCTCCTCCTACCTCCTCTGACCACCCTCAGGCTCCTCCTACACTTCCGCAGGGAGTACCACTGATTTGTACCATTCCCCGGAAGTCTTTAAAGGATGGCAACCTTCTCCACCTCGCCACTTTTAGCTCTTTCTCAGCTGTCAAACACTCCTCTGACATCGGCCGTCTCCTAGAAGAACTGAACCTTGATGTCCTCGGTTTCACCGAGACATTGTTCATGGGCAGCTCTGTCATGAGCTTTGACACACTCCTCCCTGATGGCTACAAGATCCTCTCCATACCCAGATCCAACCGTTCCAGTGGGGGTGTAGCCCTGATCTCCCCAGAATGAATTCCTGCCTCTATCATTCCTGTGCAGGCCTACTCCTCCTTTGAATGCCTGGTCTGTAGGCTTTCTCTCTCTTGTGGCCACTCTCTCATAGTGGTTACTATCTACAGGCCACCTGGCCAGATCACCTCCTTCCTCTCAGAGTGGGCGGCCTCAACTACTCAACCCCTCCACCTTGGAGACTTCAACATCCATCTGGGTGCTTCCTGTCCCGCCACAGAACTCTTTTGCGACCTTTGCGACTCTCTCTCTATTCTTCCCTCTGGCCCGACTCACTTGGCAGGGTACACTCTTGATGTTCTGATCTCCTCAAACCTCTGCCTCTCTAACCCTCTGACCACTCCTATGACCACTTTCTCCTTTCTCCTCTCATCTCATCTCTCTCTCTCTCTACCCCTCAGGCCAATCCAACCCCACACTGCCACCCACCTTCTCGGTCATTCGACCCATGAAGCATGTGTCAGTTGAGGTTTTCGCTGCCTCTTTCTCTCCTCCTCCTGCACCTCTGGCTGTCTCACACCCTGTCACAGTCTTTTCCATGCTCCACTCTGCTATCTCTGACACTCTTGATATACTGTCATGGCCACTGGTCATTGGCCAGTTACTTCACATCCTGCAGGGTCCCAATGGACCCCGTCTTGGCGCCTTTGGCACCAAGCTCATTACAAAGTGTGCACACAGAATAGGGAAGGCACGTGCATCTAGCCTGGGTGGGGCCCTACCAATGCATGCAAGGCACGTGCTGAAGACAGGAGGAGTGGCAAGGTGGGGCCACAAGGCGGGCCTAAAGGGAGTGGCTGGGGCCAGTCTATATAAGTCGGACCCACCCGCATGCTGGCGCTTCGCGTTAGTCTGCCAGAGCAGTGTAACGCTTACCGCTATTCAGTAGACCCTTACCTGATTCAGCCCGAGCATCTTCAGTCTCTGGAACCCTCCAGCACCTTACCTGAATTCACCCACGCCATCGCTGGAAGCATTGCTATCTGCTTCCCCTTCAGCAGCTACTGCGCACATCTTACCTTGAGGTCAGCCACACCATCGCTGGAAGTTCAGCTACCTGCTTCTAACTCTGAAGTCTACATGTGCATCTTACCTGAGTCAGCCACGCCATCACTTGAAGAACTGCTATTCCCTTCTGACCCTGCAGCAGCCACACGCATCTTACCTGTCTCTTCGGGTCCGCCGCGGGTGCCGCCTAGCATCATTACCAGTCCCGAACTCCCATCTACACGGGACCTTCTTCCGATGCAGCATCCTCGCGGATCTTCATCTCCGGCAGCCTGCAGGAGTTCGGAAACCGCTCACCAGCAAACACCGACCAGGTGCACCTGCAAAGGGAAAGGGAAACACAAGGTTAGGAATTGCATAGACTTTAACACGCTAAGCAGCGCAACTCATGAACGGGGGTGTAACATCTGGAACGTCTGCTTACCACTAGTAGGTCCTCCGGAATAGACTTTTTCATCATCACACACTCCTGGGTCACATTCATACTTGAGAGAGAGAAAGGACAATTTAAGGTTACAGACAATAATCATTGGGGAAAATTGTCACGAGGAATACGGACAATAATCATAGTTATCAAAATCCACCTTCAAGATGGAATGGTCACAGCGGGTCTGGACTGCCACGTTAAGGACCAGGGAAGCAACTAGGTCCATCCACAGCTGAAGAAAGCAGGACAGAGAGCATCCTTACATAAAAACAGGTGAGCTTGCAGGGGCAAACTCTTGCTCACTACTTTCTGGCACGAAAGGGTTGAGGGGAATCCCGACACCACCACGCCATTCTCACAGTCTCTACCCTTCTCTCAGAAACAGTGTCAGCATCCTGGGTCCTGGATAATGCAGTGGATGGGGGAGAAAGTCGATCCAAGGGAGCCAGGTCCTGGGAGGGCTTCAACCGTGCCCCAACGTACCTGCAGAGACCAGGTGAGCGTAACATATACTTCCCCCTGTCATGAGGATCCGCATGAAGCCTAAAGTCAAGTGCAACCATTGGTATGACTCAGACCTCGTCGGCCTTAAATGCAAGTGTAGGGTGGCTGAGAGGAAATGGTTGGCATCTTGTACATCCTCTGACAAACTGGCCTGCTGCCTGCTCCAAAGGCAATACCAACTCACTGTCCTCACTAAGAAGAGAGCTCACATCTAAGCCTGCGTCTCTGCGGCATCTAACAACTCCACCAAACTCTTTAAAATCTGCAGAGCTGGCCAATCCTGCTGCAGTTTCTACCTCTCCTGTTGCCCCCCATGGTCTCTGCATGGCCATGGCTTCTCATTTCATCTCTAAAACCCAGGAAATCCTGTCCACCCTCTCATCCTCTCCTGCTCATCACTCTTGTCCTGGGCAAACTCGCAGGTTAGTCTTCACACTGAATCAATTGGTTGTCTCCATGACCATCAGTCTGGCTTCAGAGCATCCAGATGCACAGAAACTGCTCTCCTGAACACCTGTGAAGAACTGCTCTCTACCTTCGATTCTAATCTCCCCTCTATCCACATCTTACTTGATCTCTCTTCTGCCTTTGACATGGTTAACCATGCCATCCTGCTTAACCGGTTCTGTGACAACCTGGGTATCACCGATCAGGCTCTGGCCTGGCTGACTTCTTTCCTCTTGGACTAACCATCCCATGTCCAACTTGGGTCCTTCCTATCCTCTATCTCTCTCTCTACCAGTGGTGTTCCCCAGGGGTCTAACCTTTCTCCCTGGTTGTTCAACCAATACCTGGCACATCTAGCCCACCACATTTCTGCTCTCTGTTCCAACTTTCTGTGCTATGCGGACGGCACTCAGCTTGCTTTCAGGCTTCCCTCTGCCACCTCTTCTCCTTCTCTCATCCCGGATTGTCTGTCTGCAATCCAGGAGAGTGGTGTTCTGCCAATGATCTCTGCCTGAATGCCAGTAAGACAGAGATCCACCTCATCGGCACACCTTCACCTTCTTTTCCTGCCACTCCCTGGCTGGCCTCCCTTGGCCCTCTTCCTGCTCCCACCTTTGAGGCTAAGAACCTCAGGGTCATCTTCAACTCCACACTTTATTTATCTTCTCACATCTCTGACATCTCTAAGAAGTCAAACTACCAACTGGACCTCCTCAGAGGTATTCTTCCTTTCCTCTCCTTCCCCTAGAAGCTCTCTGTCTCCAGAGCTCTGGTTCTCTCTAGGCTTGACTACTGCAACACCCTCTTTTTAAATCTACCTGCCTCTACTCTCAGTCCTCTGAAACTCATCCAGAACAGGCTACGAGACTTGTCCTTGGCCTAAAGCCCAGGGATCGTATCTCTCCACCCCTGAAATCTCTCCATTAGCTCCCAGTGACTACAAGGATCACGTTCAAGACCCTTTGCATTGTCCACAAAGTCTTCTGGGGCCTAGGACCGCAATACCTACAAATCTTTCTTCGGAAATATCTTCCTACTCGAGCTCCTCGCTCGTCCACCTCCAACTGTGAGGGCCAGGCGCTTCTCCAAGCAACGAGTCTCGGGCAGATCCCTCTCTTCAGCTGGTGCTTCCCTCTGGAATAGACTCCCTGCTTGTCTGAAACTTCAGCAGAACCATCTCTGGTTCCGGAAGCATCTCAACACTTTCCTCTTTGCTTCTGCCTTCTCTCTTCCTCTTCCCTGCTGATCTCCTGTCTGATACTGTACTAGTCACCTGGCTACCCTCTGAACTTCGGGCCCAGGTCCCTGCACACCCATTTGCACACCCACACTGCCTCCTGGCAACCCTTTCACTTGGGTCTGTACCTGCAACCCTACAGTCCCTTTACTTGCACAATTGTTGTCTCTACCTAACCCTTGCACTACCACCTGCTGGACTCACTACTTGTTTTTGATCCTGTGTCTTACACTTGCCCTTCCTCCCCTTGCCCTGGCACTTTTTCCCTCCCCTCTCCCCTGCATTTGCGCGGTCTCAATGTCACTATAGTCTTAGTAAGACTGTTGTCTTTGTCCTCCCTTTGTTTCCCCTCCCTTTACTCGACGCACCTTGAAACACTTGTGTATAGGCGCGTTATAAATGTCATATCATATCATATGTATATGAATCTCTCGATCTAACTATATCCATCTGTGGCTCTGCATATCCATACTTCTCCCTCTATCAATCTCTCTATCTACATGCATCTCTATGTCCAGACACATATTCATATTCATCTATCTTTTTTGCTTCTCAGTATATACATGCATCTCTTTATTTTTTGCATTTCTCTATATGTCTGTATGCAGCACACTCAATGAATCTCTCATTTCTACCTTGTTGTCTATGCATATATCTAACTATCTATATACATTCCCATCTATGAGTTTATCTATGTCTAGCCATATCTCGCTATACATGTTACTCTGTATCTATACCAATCTACATATCCATATCTGTCTATCTATATGCCTTTATACATATGCATTTCTCTATGGCTCTCTATCCATTGCTCCCTGCAAATGTAACTGTATGTATCTCTTTGCATATATATCAATATATATCAATCCCTCTATTGATCTCTCTCTATCCATCTACATTTATTCATCTCCCTGTATGCATTACTCTATATACCTCTATACATATGTCTGTATATATATATATCTTAATGCATATCTCTATGTCTCCCTCTTTATCCATCATTCTCTATGCATCTGTCTATATCTCTATCCATATGTATGGTGGTCAATCCACATGTTTTGGTCGGTAGACCAGTCTTCCCCAAAACCTATCTTCCACTCCCTCTTTCTGTCTCTATGTCTCTCTTTATGTCTGAAGTATTTTGTTTTTCACCATATGTAATGTATGGCCTGCTGTAACATGCCATTGGTATGGCCTCATAGCATTGTGTGGATGAACACCCTTCGGAAGACCATAATCAGAGATATGAGAGGTGAAAAGAGGATTTCTAAAATGCGTTTGTGCTTTTTTAGCGAGCAGGTAGGGAGTGGCTAGGTCACAGCAGCCACCCATAGTTATCAGGTGAGAGAATGGGTGCAAAGGAGGTGGGCGAATCAGAAGGGTCAGATTATGTAAAGTGCTGGTCTGAATTTTGCATTTGTCTCAGCTGTATTCTATTGGAGGTGGTGATATGTGTTTTGTGTGTGTGTAATCGAATAGTGTTTATTGAGAAGTGTGAAGGTGGGAGGGCTGTGCCCGGGCAGCATACGTTTATGTTACATTGTGATGGTGTGCTTGACTTTCCAGTGAAGAAAGAGTGACACCAGGCTGGAAAAGATCTTACCACAATAATGCCTTTATTTGGCTGATAAAGTAACAGTATTTAGGGTAAATCCCCAAAAGTACAACCCCAAATGACCCAACACTGCCAAGACCCAGAGCACAAGCCCTAGTTCACATCCTGCCTCCGCACCACCCACAGCACAAGCCCTATACCTGCCATCCTTCCAAACTATCACTAAGACTGCAAATCCCAAACATAGGAACCTGCCCCCTCCACCCAACAGCCAGAGCAGAAATACAGTACTGCACATCTATTGGTGCTGAGGTGTCAGCACATAAGTACATTCCCAGTTACCATAAAAACAGTCACGGTAACGCCCCTACTAAAAAATCCAGAACTGAACCAACAAGACCGCTCAAATCTTAGGCCAATCACCAACTGCAATTTTCTTTTAAAAATTTAGATAAGATCGCCACAGACCAACTGCAAAACTATGTGGACGATAACAACCTTCTCCACCCACTACAGTCGGGCTTTAGAAAAGCCCATAGCACATAATCCACACTGCTCGATCTCCAGTTGGAAATGCTAGCCATCCTAGACAAGGGCAAGTTTGGCCTACTAATCCTCCTGGACCTCTCAGCAGCTTTCGATCTGCTAGGCCATCGGAAGCTCTGAGAAGCCCTGGAATCATCAGGTAACTGCTCCCAGGAGGCAATTAACTGGGTGTCATCCTTCCTCCAAGACAGACATTCTAAGATCATTTGGGACGAGTATGCCTCATCAATCAGGCCCACAGGGGGCCAGCTTCTCCACGCTGCTCTTCAACCTGTACCTGCACTGTTTATGTACCCTGCTAACCCAACTAGGCGTATTCTTTACCAACTTCAGCAATGATACACAGTTGGTCTTCGAGCTCAGCGGAAACTACATCCAAGACAGCGATAAGCTGACAACCACACATAACATAATTGAAACATGGATGAAGGCAAATTGGATGTGCATTAACGGCACTAAAACAGAGCTTATGACTTTCGGCTCACCCAGTGTCAGAAATAAACTTGACACAGCATACTACTCATTCAATATCAAAGAGATGATGATCAAAGTCTCTGAAAAAGTGAAGACACTGGGCATTCACTTACAGGCATCACTGGGGGAAGAGGCCCAAGTCGCCCATCTCAAAAGAAATTACCAGTACCACCAAAGACACCTTAGAAATATCAGACCTTTGCTCAACAAACAAAACAGCACAACAATAGCTAGGGCTAAAAATACTCTCCCGAATCAACTACGGAAACTCTCCCTACTTGGCGCCAGCAGCTGTTAGGGAGAATTCTCATCTATGGCTAATTTCCCTCACCTAGTGAGTCCCCCAGCAGCTTTGCTGGACTTCTGGAGTTTGGTAAGAGTGAGAGCTTTTCCCCCACTCTTACCTGTGTTTTGCTATGTGTTTCTACCTGTTTTGTGATTATGGACTCTGAAGTACACCACTTCAGTAGCCCTCTTCATTTTGTGTGTCACACAGCACCTTCAGTGCCGTGACACAGGGTTGTCTTTGAGACTTCCCTCAACTCCATTTCTGAGGCGACTACCGTCCCCCAGAAAAGGGTAAAGTTACCATTAACTTTACTTAGTCAATCTACCACAGATCCAGTACACCCCATCTTCCATGCAGTACTGGAAAGGGTTAATTTGTATCCCTTCTTATCTGTACCTCCTAGAGCATTGTTTCGCTCTTTTAACATTTAGACTTGGCTGGTGTCAGTGGTATCTACCCTAACTTGTCTACGGCAATTATATTAGATAAATGTGGTACTGTTCTTGGCTATTATATTAGCCTCGAACATAAACCCGCTTGACCAAATCGTCTTTCTTTTGGCTCCAGTTGGGTGTATTTCCAATTTCTTGTTGTTAAAGTCCTTCTTGTATTTTACTTTGCGTAGCAAACTAGGTTTCCCTTCTTTGTTCACTGTCTTTTGGCGGGCTTCTGCTCAGAAGCCCTTCTCAAGGAGCCTGGGTGTCTAGGTGGACTGAATGTGAGGGAGGGGTGTAGTCACCCCCTGCACAGGGTATCCTAGGAAACCCAAGTCACACTTTGTCATGATTGGCCAGGGTAGTTGTCCGGGCTGGACAACCCCCCTGCTGGGTGATTGACAGCCAGCCTGTGTGAATGGGGGTTTTTCGCATGAAAGGCAGGTCTCTTGTGCTAGAAGTCAGAGAGTCGCCACTGGAACTACAAGGAACCAAAGAGAAGCAGAGATAACAACGGCTGCTGCAACTACCCTGTCCCAGTGAAGCCCTGCTGCAGTCCTGAGCTATCTCACCTTCAACGACTTGGAGAAGATCCAATCCGGAGTCTTCTTCCCTTGAGCTTGGTGGGGATAACCAGCTCATCTTCTTCAGCCAGAGGATCCTCTTCCTTGGTCGAAATCGCTGCACGCTGCTGTAGTGGTCCGGATAGCCACCTGAAGAGCCTCTCCTGTTTTTAAGGAGCACACCTTTTATGCCTCGCCGCTGCTGCCGGCTTCTTCCCTGTGTGGTGCAGACCCCCTTCAGACATCCTCCTTCACAACGAAGCTCCCAGAATCGTGGGTCTGCGGGAAACCAACAGGAACAACTGCCAGGGTACCAGCTACACCTTTGGAACAAGGTACTGTGTTCTCCTTGAGGAAACTGGGTGAATCCCTTTTCTTCATTTTTCCAAGGCTTGCACTTGTCTTCCCTCCTTCTTTTAACTTTTGCTTCTGAACATTGACAATATTGAAGTACTTTGGCTACGTTGAATCTTGAACTGTCGGACTGTGTGATCTTCGGCAACAGGCCCTGGTGTCTTTCGACCCTGGCTCTGGCCCTTTGAACTCCTGTCTCTGAGTGTTTCTTGATTCTGTCTGCCTAACCAAAATATTGCCTGTGATTTTTGCCTCCAACTCCCTCTGGGTATCTTGGATGCTAAGTGTGTTTTTGCCCCAGTAGCATTTCATGTCACGTATACGCGTTTATTTAGTAGACCGAACTGTCAAAAAGGGATCACAATCAAATTCACGGTAACGGGTTTTGTTCATAACACGGGTTCATTCAAACACAGGGTACTTACCTTGAGGCTTACTGTACAAAGTGAATTGGTTAGTTGTGGTATATTTAACGTGTGGGTTTTATTTGAGTTTAATAGAAGTGTTGTGTTTATAACGAATGGTTTAAAAATAAATGCACTTATATTTTTTACCTGAAACCTTGAGTCAGTGTTTGCTTGAGTCACAGTAATTGTGGTCCCTTTGTGTAATCTCTGCTACTGCTCATATACTCTTGAGATAAGCTTGGCTGCTCCGCCACTGCTACCACTCTGACATAGTAGTACAGGCTTGTACCAAAGGTAAAACTTGTATTGCCACCTGTAGTATTAATTGTGTGAAGTGGTCCCTAAGGGCACTGCACAGGATCGTGCCTAACAGCAGCAAGTGCATAAAGCAGTGCCAGATAATACAACATAATGTCATAAGAACTATAACTGGTATAACCAAAAGAGAACACATCACAGGTGGCAGGAGGGGCCTACATTGGCTCACCATAGAAGACCGTATCCTATTCAAATACTTGACATTAGTCAACCGCTGTCTATTCGAATATACCCCAGAATACCTTAAGAAGCAATTCACTTGGTACAAGCCCAATCGTAAACTGAGATCAAGGGACAATGGACACTTGTCAACCTAGCAAAAATAACAAATGGCCTAGGCAGGTCCTTTTCCTCTAAGGCCATTACCAAATGGAACAAGCTGTCTATGAATTTAAGAACTGAAACAAACTACCTATGCTTCAGGAAGAAACACAGGTCCCGAAAACGAACTTCACTCTCTGTCATCTGGTCACAAAGTCCTCTGTCTTTTTGTAAAGCACTCTGATGCCTGCGGGCTGCAGCGCTACATAAATACATAAATAAAATAAATAAATAAATAAATAAAATACAAATTCCCCACCTGTTGGATGCTGGCTTTCTCTATGTAGAGGATGCCAGCAGAGAAACCAGGGCCCGAAATTGCCACCTGGGTGTGGCTGGTGGGGATATATTGTGAACCGTTACTATTTTATTCATTACACAGTAAACATTTTATTGAATTCTCGTTGTTAATATAGGAGACTCTTTGGGTTAAAAGAAGTTAGCCGTTATTTATTTTTTGGAAAATAAAAGTGACTTTGAATACAAGTAATAATGTATTTGCATTGTAAAAGTGGCTGACCATATATAATACCAGTACACTCCAGTGAGAGCATGTAGTTTTGTTTGATAAACTAATAATAATTAAACATGGTTTGATTTACAATGTGTATATTTATAGTAACGTTGAAACTAAATTTAATCTGCTTTTGAAGAGTCAAAATATGTTCTTATTTTTCCTGTGGAGCTTAGAATTGAAATTGGAACATCATATTTTAAATTTCTGCTGTAAGGCCGAATACAAAACCTAAGTGGACCTTGTCAATTTGAGCACACAATACAGAGTCACATTGTAATTTGTTCCTGAATCCCTCATTGTAAAACTTAGAAGGGCACTATATAACAAGTAACCTCAAAGAAAAGATAAGATGTACATTAATGAAATTGAGCAGACGAAAAACAATGTTCTAATCATAAGAGCCGTCGAGAGAGAATGAGCTTCATTTTGCATTGCTAAAATCGAAGGTCTGCAAATAAGGTAAGCACAGTTTTTGGTATTACTATAATATTTATGCAAAAGTGTGTTTGCTTGATGAGAAACGATGTGCTACATTGACAGCCCATTTTTTGTAAAGTAAATATAGCATATAGAGAAAAAGTAATTTTGTCTTGAAATGTAGTCTAATTGTGTTACTTTTTTTGCCAGTGGGTACTGAAATATATTTGTCCTTTCCCAAATGTACACAGTTACATCATAAGGATGTGCAGGGGTCATTGCAACCATCTGCCCATTTATGGGTCCTTCAACCAGAACTGGAGCACAACCATCACGTTCAGAACAGTCATATCCATATTCTGGAACTCTGGTGAAACACCAGTTTGCCTATTTGCTGTTCCCATCATCCCGTCCAACATGCCAGTATGTTTTCAATGAAGTCACGCGGATTGCAAAGTTTTGGTTTACGTTTTTAAAATCAACAGAAAGCTTTTTGCCCCAGAACAATTGCCACCATATTAATTTTTTATTTATGTTTAAGGAAAATCAAGTTCAGCACCATTCTCACTTTAGAAATCCCATAGCATCATCAGATAAAAACAGATGTGGGTGATTGCAAATCGTTGGAACTATGCCTTTCAGACTCTCAGTCAACACCCAATAAAGGATGCCTCCTTGCTCCCAGGTTACCTCCTTGGTTTGCAATATAATTGTATGCTTTACATAATAACTAAACCATAATGGAATGAAATGTTGCATAGAATGCTGACATGAAAAACAAGTATTTTACCGATCGTCATTTAGGTATTTGTCAGTTCAATCATCTCTACTGTACTAGGTTCAGTAAAGCTCATTTTATTATCCGGGCTTATTTGACAAAGTTGATGCCCCTGCAGAAACCCGCCAATCTTGAACTAGAAGCCACGATCACATTCTTTAAAATGTTCTTTCCCCAAAATGTCACTACCCACCTTATTATCCATCACTATCTTTCCTTGGGGCTCCCAAAAAAGGTATTTTTTTGACCTAACAGCTAAATACATCGAGTAACCTCTTATTAGATTCGCAAGACACGCGATTAATTAGTCTCATTGCAATTCTTGTTCAACACATCATTGAGATCAGTTCAGGTCGCAGTTAACAACAGCAAATGTTCTCATTCTGAGAGGAAGCACAATTATTTTCTAGCATTACAAGATTTATCTTGAACTTCATCTGTTCTTGACTGCTCACCTTTGCTTTTGCTGGAAAAAAAACTATATTTTTAATTAATCATTTCTCCACTTACAATGGCATTCAGAGCATACGAAGCCACATCTGAACCATTCATGTTACCTTACCTCTGCTTTCAATATTTGCATTATAGTGTGGAGGTCGCCGCACTATAGTTGAGTATCAAGTTCCATAGGAAATGCGAAAATTGAATTGCTAATAAGTTTTGACATGCATGATCGATATGGCTGTTATTTTGCAAACTAAACATTTGTCATGCCCCCCCCCAGACTAGAAACTTTGGGAAAGATTTGTTGAAAACTGAAAAAGCTATTAAGAACGCGAAATCATCCTGTTTTCGTACTAATCATATTCATTTCCCCAAATGAGAAAAAGTCAAAGGGGGTAATTCATATAATTCGGCGTACAAGCGGCGCAGGCGGCTGGCGCACAGAGTGCGCGCGGGGCAGTCTGCGCCAGCCGCGTGCGCCAAAACCCATTTCAGCGCACAGCGTAGTCATGGATTTCAACATCCATGAGCAGCCTTGGCGCAGAGTGGCGCAGCGACCCTGCAGCAGCGCCAGTTACGCCCCCAACCCTGCCCCGTGCGCCATGACCAGCGCACAAATCCAGTACATGGTGCAAAGGCCAGTGGACCCGCATACAGCCCCCCAACCACGAAAATGCGTGTAAAACATCCAGCGCATGCCCCAGAATACACGTACCCCTCCCGCGGCAGTGAACACGCATGTAAAAATCCCTGCGCACTCCTCAGAATACACGTACCCCATCCGCGGCAGCGATAATGCATGTAAAACTCCCCGCGCACCGCTCTGAATACACGTACCATGCTCGTGCCAGGTAAATAGCGTAGAAAAAGCACCCCTCCTGTGGCGTGGGCTGCCTGTGGGGCATGCCCAGGGTGGGTGGGGTGCCTGCGTGTATTTGGGGGGTGCGCATGAAGTTTCACACACAATAGGCATTGTGCGAGCGGGTTAGATGTATTCTGGGGGTGCGCAGGAAGTTTTACACGTGATAGGCCTTGTGCGAGCGGGGCACGAGTATTTCAGGGAGCGCGTGAAGTATCACACGTGATAGCCCTTGGCCGAGCAGGGTACATGTATTCAGAGGGGTGCGCGGGACGTTTTACACGCGATAGGCCTTGTGGGAGCGAGGTACGTGTATTTTGGGGGTGCGTGTGAAGTATCACACGCGATAGGCCTAGTGCAAGCGGGGTACGTGTATTCTGAGGGGTGCGCAGGGAGTTTTACATGCGTTTTTGCTGCCGCGGGAGGGGTACGTGTATTCTAAGGGGTGTGCAGGGAGTTTTACACGCGTTTTTGCTGCCGCGGGAGGGGTACGTGTATTTCTGTGGTGCCCCAATGCGAATTGGCAGTGTATGTCCTCCCAGGTGTGCCCTGTCCCCCCTCCCAGGCCCTGCAGGCAGCCCATAACACAGGGGACTACCCTGCACACCTGGCCATGACCCGCAGGCAGCCCATCCACCCTGGCCATGCCCCCCAGCCAGCCCACATGTCACCATGCACAAGTGAGCACCGACACATGTTGCCCCACCCGCAAAGCAGTGACAGGCACCTGCCAGCAGGCCCCGACTCAAGTCCCCCCCCCAACAAGTCATCACGATCCACAATCATGGGCCTTATGGCCATCCGAATCACAGCCCACGCCACCCCAGTCCAAACACACAACAAAGTATTACATCCACCCCACATTGAAATCCCCATCACATGATACATCCCAAATGGCAAGTATGCACATTAACACATTTCCGTCACACACACACAATGGGTGCATGTGATTGAGAAAACACACATCGTGACATGCATGAAACCAAAGAGAGAATACCACACATTGAAGTATGAAATAAAAATGTATTAAACACAAAAGCAAGCAAATGAAATGAAACACACAATAATGGAAATAATTAAGAAAAAGCTGCATGTCCAAAATATAAAATAAAAATGTGTGAAAGCAGAATCCAAATCAATCCAAAAGCACATGGGTCCAAAGTGTCTGTCCGTCAAAACAAATCCAAAGTGCAAAAATAAGACAAAACCATTGATCCATGGAACAAAAAAGAAGTGAAATCCAGTGTTGAACTATATTCAAAGTACAAATCCAGGGTCCATGAGCCCAACCATAAAAAGGAAACCTACAAAAAACCCTACCTAATGAACAACTATATACAAAAAGGTGGGGCATTGTCCAGTACCCCAAAATAAATAAAAACAGAAAGGAAACCTAACACTAATTAACTATATACAATGGCGGCGGGTAAGTCCTACGGCTCACTCTGTGATGTGCAGGGCCAGGGCATCATCGAACTCCATGTTGATGTCCCAGAGGCGGGCCTCTCCCCTGGCCCCAAGTTCTCGCAGGGATGCAGTCATGGCCTGTTCCAACTCCCTGCGAGTTGCCTCGAGGCACTCAGCCTGCCTCAACGCCCTGCGCATGGAGAACTCCACCCTGACCATAGTGAGCCATGCCTCTTCCGCTTGCCTCCGCTCCGCATCTATCCACTGGCCCAACCACTGCCACATGGAAGACACTCCCATTCCAGGGTCCTCCTGCCCTCCGGCCGATGCCTGCCCCTCTGATGTTGATGGCCCCGAGCCATCATTGCTCCCACCTTGAGCCTGCTGCTGCTGTCCATGTGCCCTGCCCGATGATGCCGGCACATCCTCCATCTGCTGGTCTCCAGTTAGTGGGGTGTCCACAACTGCTGGACCTCCGACTCCCGACTATGGCAGGGATGTGATCTCCACCAAGCTGGCTGCGTTGGTTGGGCCAGGCCCACAGGGGGCCCTTGTGGAATCTGGGCCGGAAGACGGCATGGAGAACGACTGGCGCATAGTCTCCACAGAGGAGGAGAGGGCCGCCAGAGTGCTCAACACATGAAGGAACCCTCCGACCAGGGCCCCTCCCAACTGTGCCATGTTGCAACGCAGCTCTTCGTGATGGCGTGCGTGGTCCCCCCAGGAAGCACACACGTCATCACGAATGTCACGCGTGCGCAACGCGACACCCATGGTCATGGGTCTCCTCGTCTGCAGTTAATGGAGTGCCAGGTGACATGGGCCTCCCCCCTACCTGTGGACGGGCCTGGGATGGGGCATCCATGCTGGTGCATGGTGGTGCAGTCACAGGATCAGGGACAGTGACATGCACAGGACCCTCCGTGGTGACCTGTGCTGCCTCCTGCCCCTATCCCTGGACTGCACCACTTGCACCAGTGGTACCACCCCCACCAGGCCCCATGTGCGGCTCAGTAGCGGCCTCCTCCTCCTCTGTGTAGAACACCAACCTGGATGGCTCCGCACCGTCTTCAGCCATCGCAAGCCCCTGTGGGGGCTCACCCGGCCCTTCCGCTGCAGCCGTAGTGGCAGACGCAGCACCAGTCCCCTCGCTCCCGGATGATGGTCATTCCTGGGAGGGTGGCTGGGCCTTGCGTGGCGGCTGGTGGAGGCACCCCCACCACTTTGCTCCACAGCACCGTCTCCGCTCTCTTTTTCACTCGACACTGTGTAGAGGGAGACATAGAACACAAGCAACAGGGTACTGTACAATAGTCCCCTAGACAGGAAGCAATAGCACATGAGTGGCACTGTCAAACGTCACTTCCATCCTGTCCCTCCATAACACATGGGTCAATGCAGGCAACACACATGCAGAAACAGGCACGGCGCATGCAATCAACATTAGCATCCATGTACAAGGGCCTCTATTGACATAAATGTTGTCTTCAAACTCACATGCATCATGGGTTATACTGATCCCATGCACACACATCACCGGAGGCTCATGCATCAGGCCTCGTACACCACAGACACAGTGGATACAAGGATGACTAGACTGCATCAGTGAATCAACACATTGTCACGGACATGTGTCATGCATCCATGGTGTTTCAAAGTCACACACACGCTACTCAGACACACAGACATGTACACCATACATGTCCATGACAGCAGCACCCATCTCTCACACCCCATCCCTGTCCAAGAACAGAGACAGGCATGCATTCATGTGTGCACTCCTCAGGGGTGAGAGTTTAGGTGAAAAATGTGGCCACAAGCTGGGTCCGGGCTGCCTCACCACGTGCCCTTTCCCCTCCCATGGGCAGTGCCTGTGCCTGCGGTTGGGGATGTGGGGGCACCACCATGTCCACCGGTACGTCCCGCCATGTTGCAACATTGTGCAGGACACATGCTGCCACAATGATCCTGCACACTACTGGGGGTGGCTGGCTGCCAGAGCGGTCAAGGGAGCGGAAGCGTGACTTGAGCACTCCGAATGTGCGCTCCACTAAGCCCATGGTTGCAATATGGGCAGCGTTGTATCTTACCTGGGGTGAAGTGGTGGGGTTCCAGATTGGCGTCATCATATGGTTGCTCAGAGGGTAGGCACTGTCCCCAGGGGAGGTGATACTGGTTGTGATTATTGGGGTTTGTGTATTTGGCTGTGTGTGTCATGCATGCATGTGCACAGGCATTTGTACTCACCTAGGAGCCATGTGTCGTCATGCTGCCCAGCTTCCAGGGCCCGGCTCAGGGCGGACATTCTGTATATGAAACTGTCATGGTAGAGCCATGGTAGTTTGCATAGACAGAGGTGATGATTCCCTTTGCATCGCATACGACCTGCACGTTGATGGAATGCCAGTGCTTGTGGTTTCGATAGATGTGCTCAGTGGCCCTAGGTGGACGTAGGGCCACATGGGTGCAATCTATGGCACCAAGCACTTTGGGGAAGTGTGCCACACTGTAAAAGTCCTGGACCACAGCCTGCCTTTCTGTGGGTGTTCCTGCCATGTATATGTGCCTGCGGACTGAGGGGCGCGCAGTGATGATTGCCAACACCTGGTGTAGGCAGCTTGACTGCATGGCCTGTGAGATCCCCCCACTATGGCAGTTGTCCGCTGAAATGACCCAGTGGCCAAAAAATTCAGGACATTGAGCACCTTCTCCAAGGGCCTCAATGCTTGGGAGCACAGGGTGGGTGATGTAAGGTGCGCGGTTACGCTTCCACCTGCCTTCGTATGGTGGACGTGTTGACGCCTATGCGCGTCTTTTGGCGTATGCAGTTTTCCCGTATTCGATTCCATGAATACCTGTTGTTCGCGTGTGTGTGGGCGTTCCCTGTATTTCCGTGCAGTACTTCCCCTGTTACGCCTTCCTTTTCACGCTTTGTTCCCCATTCTGCGTGTTACGCCCCGTGTCCCGCCCCCTTTTGGTGTGTGAGCCGACATTGTGCGCTTTCCCTGTGCGCGTCGCGCACGACGTTTGGGATGTTGCAATGACGTGTGCGCCCGTGTGCGCCACGCATGGATTTAGCGCACATTCTGGGGTAAACACGCGCAGGCCCTTCCTTGAATCTTACGCGTGCACGTGCGCTTGCTGTTTCACGCTTGCGCCAGCATGCGCCAGCTTGCGCTGCGACTTTCGGCGCACATTTGTTCCAGGAATCGCCCCCAAAATGTCTCTGAAGTGCATAGCCAACACTGCTGGACAGAATTGGACCAGGTATGAAGCATCTTGGGCATGAAGCATTGACTCACTTTCCGGGAGGGTCTGTAGTTATTTTGTCCAGTAGCTGTTAAAATATTTTACGGAGAGGAAGGTGCTCCATTTGCCCAAAATTATAGCTATATCTCCCATGGTGCTTTGCAGAAGAGAGGCTTTTCGGAAATGGAAAAGCTGCCATTTATTTTTGGTTTGATGCAAGAGATAACCGCATTTATAACAGGTGTTTGTGCCCTCCCGGTCTCACACGTGCGAGAAAATAAAACAGACACTCCCTGGACAGGGAATAAGGCAAAAGAGAGCAGGCTGCGTGAGTTCAAGGAAAAGTTTATCTAGATCTCTGAGAGCGCTCTGACAAATTATCGTTACATTACATTTTTATACAGTAGTATGGCGCAATTAACATAGGATATTATGTCGATCATGGATTGGTCAGTTGCACGCTGTCTCAGGTGTGGGTGGCATCTCTTCCTCCGGGTTGGTTGCTTGGTTGGCGGGAGGATTGACGTCAGACATCTGTCCTCCGGATGGGTGAAGGTCAGGTCGCAGTGAAACACGGTGGTCGCTGTCTAAGCTAAGAAAATACATTCTAAATAATGCATGCACTAAATAATGACGATTCAAAGGCTATCAATAGTTTGTCATGTCTCTATAAAAGTCACATCACACAGGTACTTACATCATCTATAATCTTGGATTATACAAGTCATAGGTTAGGGGTCTTGACCACTCTAATACAATGACCACAGAGTGTAGGTTCATGCTTACAAGAATCTCAGGTATGTGGCATTTGCCAGTACTGGGCACGATATACTATAGCAGAGGTCTAGTGTTAATAGGGGGTCTGTTGGGTGGGCATCATGGCATGGTCAATATTCTGGCACATGAAAGGAATAACTTGCAGGGACACGGGGTCGGAATGGCAATATGTTTCCACTGGCGAGGGTAAGAGGGCAAGGACACTTTTGTGGAGATGGACGAGCTATGCGCTTGGCTCATGTTGTTTCACATGGAGGACAGTGATCTCAGAGGAAAAGAGATGTGTTACATTTATTATTTGTTGCAAGCACCTCCGGCTTCAGCGTGAGAATGGAGCTGCAGAGTTTTCCAGTCAGAGTGGGAACAAAATGGATGCCTTGTGTCCTGCTCAGTGGTCCCATCTACGCGAATGTAACCCAAAGTTAACATTGCATAAGGGCAAGGGGCGTACCCACTATTGGAGGCACTTGGTCCAATAGTTTTTGTACTGAGAAGTGACGACAGAGAGGGGCCTGTTGGCCCCTCGCTCCCTCACATTCCCCCCTTTCGTTACATCTAAAGTAACGAATATTTTTATTTTTTATTCTTTTCATTCTCCCTTCGGTAGTACTCAGCCTCCGCCACAGCCTCGTCCCACGCGGGGGTGCCTTTTATTGGCATCCACGTCCTGCACACACTTCCTAAGCTATTTCCTCATCTGGCATATTCGTCTGGTGTACACATTAAGTAAATCCCACCATCTCCATCTAAGTCCACCCATACTTCTCTATACCTTTGCAGCTCCGTTGGTTCCTTTATTGTTATGTGGTGTAAATTATCAACCCTGTCCCCATATTGGCTGTCAATGGCTGTCATTCTGTACTGCGGTGTGGTGTATTCCCCTGTTTGTATTTGTGCATCTATCATGGTAGCTACCGTTGTCGGTCGGCCCATTGTTACCATCATCATAGCTGAGGTAAGTATGCTTTTTTCACAACACCACAGTCCCAGTTGGCACACACAGAAGAACAAGAGCACAAAGACGATGATGGGGATGAGTATTTTCATTGCCACGTTTACCCATGACGGTATCCAACTGAACAGATTGTCGAACCATTTGCTTTCCTCTGTGCCTGCTTCTATTCTCATCCTCTCTCCTAGATTGTGTACTGCTGTTATCGCATGTGAGAGTGTCCCGTTATCAGCATCTTCAGTTGGCACGAATGTGCAACACGCCCCCCCAATTTTTTGGCAAACACCACCGTCCATCGCAGTGAGGAGATCTAGGACATATCTATTTTGCATCGTCATCAGGTCAGTGCGCGGAGCTCTATTTTTATAACATTGAACCCTTCTTCAGTGTCATTAGCCAGTTGGATGAGCTCCCCGTGCACTATATGCAACCATTTGGCGTTTGTTCATGCTTGGAGTCCCGGGACAAGAAGTGAGGCGAAAAATGTCTCTGCTGATGAAAAGAGCTAGTATTTCTGCGGGATCTAAGCAAGGAGCTTTGATGATTTGGATGAGATGTAATTGGAGGACCTTTTACTTCGTACAAGTTTTTTCTTCAGTTCATATTCTGACAGTAGTTCATAACACTCTGTACTGTCAACATGTTGAATAAATGTAACTGTTTGCTTATGTAACCATGTCTAAGTTGCGCCCTGATGCCTCCGGGCTTGATGGTGCATGTTACAAATAAAACAAATACAAAATACAAAAATAAGTTGGAGCTTCTGTTGTCATTTGTTGGGGCGCTATCGATTTGTCAGCTGATTGCCCTGCTGCCGATGTGCCAGCCTATTGCCCTGCTGCCGATATGCCAGCCAATTTTCCCGTTGTCCCTTGGATATGACTTTCAGGTATTACCATAAGGGCTGTGTGGATGGTGGCTACGGCACATGTACCTTTCCATGCTGTTGGGAGGTGTAGATAGGCTTGTTTGCCGCAAATCTAGTACATGTCCATGAGTGCAGCGGTGCCTTTCTTCATGTCAGGTATTATTACCATCTTGTTGCATTTCTTTGTTTCCCCCATGTTCACTTTTCCTTCCCCATGGAAACACAGTTCATGTGGCACTTCTTTCCGTATTTTGATAGGTTTTTCCAATGCTGTGACCCACGTTAACTTCGTGACATGCTGCGACCAGATGGGGCCACATAGCTCCTTTATCCATTGGAAGGTGTCTTTGGATTTTCCTCGAAGTGCTTCTGCTTTGCATTCAATAGTTTCTTTGTGCCACTTATTTTCTGCATATCTCGTTCCCTTTATGACAAGAAATGGTTCCTTAAGGCAAACAATGTTCTCTCATTTTCCAGTTTTTCCATTGTGACGGTGTGCGCTTGGAAGGTGCTTTTTATCCTGCACAGAACTAGATGAATTAAACATTGGGCCTCCGACAAGGGCACTTCCTGAGGTATTAACATTCTAGGTGTTCCTGATGCATGCGGAATGAGTGAACAGACGTAGCAGCTTTCATTTGTTGCCTGCTTTGTCGTGGCACTCATGTCCGAATACCACTTGTTTGATTGATCTGGGTGGCGGGGATCTTCTATGTCGTCTAGCCCCAGGTCATGATAAATGTCGTATCTTTTCCCTCCTGTCCCCCTTTTTCTCCTCCTTCTCTCTTCCTTGTTATTGTTTCTCACCCTTTTGTAATGTATTGGAAACATTCCAGCCCAGGTTGTATCATTGTTATTCAATATGGCATGTGTATCTTCTTCAGTAGCAGCAGCGTCGTGTGAGGTAGGGTGTATGGTTGTTTGTGAACGTGTACTAGTGTTAGTTAAATCATTTGGCCAGTAATAATCGCCATCGTATTCATTAAGTTCATAATTATTACTCATATTTATATTAGGAAGTAGCAAGGAGACACTTGTTGGGCCTGCGGTGGCGTGTTCTGAAGGTTGTATTACAATTGTACCGTTGGCATTAATGTCATATGTTTCTTTCCACATCGTCTTTACCCCAGTCCATATCAAGTGCGACCCTTCTTGTATCAAGTTAGCCCTGCTCCCCCCCTTGTGCATGTCATTAACCAAAGATTGGAGGGTATAATACCAAGCCATAAAGAACAACATTACTGACAACAAAACTGCAGCACATTTTAAAACACATTCAACATTACTGAACCTATTAGCCCTAGTGGCATCCCTATCACTATCTAGCATTAATCAGTTCTCTGCGATTGTGGTTCGTTGGGCCATTTGTCACATGGAGGGGCGATATAAATTCATAAACTCACCACAATATATACATGTATTTACATTTCTGTTTCAAATTCATATTTAACCATCATTTTTATTCATGTTTGCTCATTTCTCCATTACACATTTATTTCATTATGTAGAGAAGGATAGTGAAAGAGTGATGGAGAAAAGCGAGGAACAATAATCGAGAGGAAGAAGAGAGAGAGAGAGAGAGAGAGAGAGAGAGAGAGAGAGAGAATATTAAACAATAAAAAAGGAAGAACGGAAAGGAAGAAAGTAGGAGATAGGTCATGCAGAACAAGACGCATATCATAACTTTTATCTCTGCAGGTTCTGTTTGCCGACAATTTTGTTATCCCTGTTCAACCTCAATTGTGGTGCTAGTAGCACCATCTTGCTCATCCTGGGGGATTGTTGTACTATCGCGTGCCCTCCTCACATCTGATAAGTGCACCCAATACTTCAATCCCTTCACCTTCACTGCAGTGGGTGTACTATATATGACCTCGTAAGGGCCATGAAACCTAGGTGAATTCCGCCTCCTTACAAAGCTACAAACGTACACTTGTGCTCCTGGCATCAGTGGCCCACTTGGGCTGTCTGTGGCTGGTGTGGTAGTATCAGTCGCCACATTTTCAGTAAAAGGCGGTGCTATTTGTCGCGCTATGCTTCGCACTGCGCGCGTCAACTGGGTTAGGTATTCCTTGAACTCTTCCCCCAGCACTGTGGCAGCCCTGTGCGCATCCGATGCTCTCATAATTGGAGATACTGGCGTGTGTATTCGCCTCCCAGTTACAATTTCATGGGGGCTCAGATGGTGGTCCTTACATGGCTGCGTCCTGAGCTGGAACAGTGCTAGGGGTAAGCAGTACACCCAGTTTTTTTTCAGTATATTGCACAATTTCGATATCTTACTCTTCAGTAATCCGTTGATCTTTTCTACCATCCCATTCGCCATTGGATGATAAATGGAACATAGTTTGTGTTTTACCACCAAGAGTGATGTCACTTCCTTAAAGAGGTCATTCACGAAGTGCGTACTGTTGTCTGATCTTATCACAACGCATATTCTCTATCGGGAGAACACTTCCTGAACAAGGAATTTTGCCGCACACTTTGCGTCCGGGTGGGGATATGAGCACACATCCACCGATCTTGAAAAGGGGCATACCACTACAATCAAATATCTTGCTCCATTGCATCGCTCTCCCATATCAGCATAGTCTATATGGAGCTCTCTAAATGGTCTTGTTGGCCGGGGCAGGGTACCGCGCAGTGTTCTCAATGTCATACCTGAATTATATGTTTGGCATGTTATGCATTCCACAATGAATTTTGAAAGGTGCTCCTGTAATTGGGGACGAACCAATATTCCTGGATGTCTGTGGCAATGTGTTGTTTTGCTACATGGCCGGGGAAATGCAGATGTTGGAATGCTATTTCTAGTAATTCTACGGGCATTACTACCTTTCCTGTTGTCTCCTGCCTCCAAATAAGGTCTGTGGCTGATTGTTTACATCCCCGTTTGTTCCACAATTCCTGCTCCTCCTGTGGTGCTCTTCTTTGTAACTCTATTATCTGCGCTATTGGTGTATTACTGTAGGCTTCTTCTAGCGGTTCTGTAATGGTTGCCTTTACAATGCATTCGAGTTACATTCGAATTACATTGAAATACGAGGCCTCCTTTGCCGCTGCGTTGGCTGCCGCGTTTCCCAATGAGATTGCATCTGTGTTGTTGGTATGGGCTTGGCATTTCACCACTGCCACTACCGATGGTACTGGTAGTGTGTCTATCAGCTCATTCAATAGGTTGGCGTGCTGTACTGGAGAGCCATCCTCTCCTCTGAACCACCTTCTACGCCACCGGGACATAGTTGCATATGCTGAATCTGAGTATATGGTTACTATGCATCCTTTAGCTGTGTGCAATGCCTCAATCAATGCAGTTAGTTCAGCTGCCTGTGCTGAGTAATGGGACGGGAGGCACTTTTGAACAATCGTTTCATAGTCATCTTCTTCCATGCGCACTACCGCCATCCCTACGTGTTTTTCCCCGGTTTCTGGGTTTATTGATGCTGACCCATCTATGAAATATATTTCTCCCTCCTTCAGGGCATTTTCACTTGCTTTTGGGATGTCATCACCTTCCCCCTCATAGGTGGCACAATTGTGTTCCTGTATGTCCTCTGTCGTGCATGGCTCTGTGATGAATGTTGCTGGGTTTACTGTTTTGCACCTGACAACGTGTACGTTGGGGCTCGAAATTATTATCTCATATGCTGTTGCTCTCTGTGTTGTAAATGTTTATTTTGATCGCTCAAGAATGGCAAATAAGGAATGTTCTGCATATAGCGTTACTGAACAACCCATCAGAATGATGGCGCTTTTTTCAATCGCGATGGCCGCAGCTGCGAGAGCCTGTTCGCACGTAAAGTGACCTTGCATTACGGGATCTAGTGTCCTGCTGTAGTAAGCCAATGGTTTGTGACCTAATGATGTTTTTTTGTGTCAGTACTGCCGTCATCAGTGTTCCATTACAGTGTGAAAACAAGAAAAATTCCCTCTCATAATCTGGGTTCGCGAGAACTGGGGCATCAGCAATGAGGTCATTTAGTTTAAAATACTGTGTCATCATTTCATGTGTCCATTTTATTGCGGCTCTATTTTTCTGTGCTTCTTTTAATGCTTGTAGCAATGGACGTGTGTATGCTGCGTAATCGAGGATCCATGCTCGACAATAGTTACAGATGCCAAGAAACTTTTAATGTCCTTCACTGTTTTTGGGATGATTATGTTGCTTATGGCAGCTGCTCTGTCTGGGAGTATTTGTTTCCCATCTTTTGATATTAACTGTCCGAGGTATACAACCGCAGCGAGGCATTATTGCAATTTTCCTTTGTCCACCTTGTACTCCTTGGTAGCTAACACATTTAGCAGTGCTATCGAATCTTCTCTGCATTTTTCTTCTGTATGGCTGCAGACGAGTAAATCGTCTACGTATTGAATAATGGTGCTCTCTACATCTATATTTCCAATGTCTTCACGTAGTACTCTGTTAAAAATGCGGGGGCTCTCGCAATACCCTTGTGGGAGTCTGCGATGTTCATACCTGTTGTTCCCTAATGTGAATGCTGTCAGGTATTGAGATCCTGGGTCGAGTGGTATGGAGAAGAATGCATTCTTCAAATCAATTACAGTAAAACATGTTGATTCTTTCAGTATGCTGCACAATATTGATGCCGGGTTAGGCACTAATGGGAACTCTTTTTGAATGACTTCATTGAGTGGGCGGAGATCTTGGATCATCCTCCACGCCCCTCATTTTGCTTTTTTGATCGGGAAAATTGCCGTGTTACACGGGGAGTTCGATGGCACTATGATACCTTGTTTTAGGAGTGCATTTATTGTTTCCCTAATTCCCTCCTCTGCTTCTCTGGATATGGGATATTGTTTTACTCTCGGCGGTATGGCACCTGGTTTGAGTTTTATTTTTATTGGTGTCACTTCATGTAGTAACCCTACATCGTGGGGCCCTGTAGTCCAAATTTCAGGTGCTACCTTTGCCATGTCTTCCTCAAATATAGTCGGTGGGGCATTGACACTAGCCATGAGCGCGTTGTGTACCTCTCTGTACTGGATCATGATGTCGCATGGTATGCTTATTTCCATTATTATTTCTCCGTCATCTTCATTATCAGTGAATCATTCCTCTACTGTTATGTCTCTTAGCATTATGTTTGGGTCTATGCATAACACAGTTCTCCACTCACACCCACGCGCGTCCAATCCTATGACCACAATGCGTCTGCTTGATACCTGAACTGCCTCGATGTCTAAGGACATGATCGTACCTGGCACAACATCTGTGTGTGCAATTGGGCGAACTATAAAATCTGATGGTGTTCTCCATTCTTTTTTCGTTATCTCTGGTACCACTTGGGCTAATACCTTGATGCCATAAATAAACATGTCTATGTCAATGGGTATTCCTCGCACCACAACTTCATTCATCACTGTGCTGATCATCAGCATGGCTCGTACTGGGCACACTCCCGGGGTTGAACATACTATTCCTCGTTCTGTAAATGAGATGGTCATATTCAATTTGCTTAACAAATCTCTCCCCAGCAAATTGATCGGCGTGTCTTCGTGGTAAGTAAGGGTGCGCACACAGTTTTTCCCCCTACCGTTAGATCAAGATCTTTAGTGTAAGGAACTTTTAAAATAGCCCCAGAAAACCCCTGCATTTCCAAATTCCTGCCTGAGAGTGGAAACCGCCCTTCAATGAGACATGATTTCTCTGCTCCTGAGTCTACCATAAAGATAAACTGCTTGTTTCCGATCTCTTCCCCCACTAGTTTTTCCTCTTCTGCAAGTAGGGTGGTGGATAGGACCGGACACGCAAGTGTTCCCTGTGGGCGGTCCTTATCTGAATGCCTTTCTTGTCCTGGTACTGAAAAGACATTGTCTCCAACCACTGTCATGCGGCGGAATGGTGCTGGTGCACCATCAGCAGCCGTTGCGAAACAATTATGGCTTGCGTGTCCTACCGCATTTTGTCTTGCCATAGGTTGTGGGGGTGGCTGTTGTCTTTGCTGCATTTGAGGTTCGTTATAGCACTGATCCTGCTGTCTTCCTCCTCCCATTGGTCGTCCATAAGGGCTACCTGGGTGTGGGCACCCCCATCCTTGTTCGTTCTCTATGGGCTGCTGCCCTTGGAAATACCCTGAAGGCCGCATTCTGCAATCTCTTGAATAGTGTCCCCATCTCCCATAGTTCCAACAAGACCCTTGTGGTCCGCCTCTCATTCCTTGCCCACCAAATCCTCTACTCCCCATACCTCCAAACCCCCCTCTCTGGCCACGGTACCCACCTCTTCCTCTTGCCGGTCTGTCTTGCCACTGTTGTCCGCCGTATTGCTCTTCTCCGTTCCCGGCTCTTGTCCTCCTGTTGCCTGCAGTGCTGCTATTGTAAGTGGTCTGTTTCCCGCTCCTTCATCCTCCTCGTTTTCTCTATCTGTGGCTACGCTGGTGTTGATGGCGGCGACCTTCACTAATTTGTTCTGTACCAGCTTTGCCTCGTCTGCCAGCCTTTTTTGTGCTATCTCCTTTTCTCTCTTTGATCCTCCTGCAGTGGTGCACAATTATACTCTGAATTTCAGGCCAACCCTTGGCTTCTATCCCAGCTATTTTATCCAAGGCCTTCTGTACCTCCTTCGAGAGCCCTTTTTTGATGATAAAATAGAACAAGGCGGTGGACTGATTCCACGCCGTGCCAGTTTCGCTTCTCCATGAATCCTGCACCCATAGTATGAACTGCGTTGGATCCTCGTTCTCCTCCTTTGTACACTGCATCACTAAATGTAAATCTGGAATATCTGGAAACACCACAATGTATCCCACACTTGTGCTCGAACGTTGTTGAACGCCAACCCTTCGTGGCGGTCACAACTCATTGTTATTCAGGGGAATCCGGCCTTTTCCCACAATTCCCACAATGCGTCTGCGTGGTCACCAATTGCTGACACTAATAAACTCTTCACATCCCCTATTGCTAGTGGCACTCCTGCCGTGTGTTTCTCAAAAGCATGTATCCATTTCCCAGCCCCTCCCGATAGTGGGGGGAGGACTTTCAGCATGTTGTTTTTATCCATCTGTGCCCACGGGATGTAGCGTGTTCCCTGGGATGATATTGATGGCGCTGGATCTGAGATTGCTGGCGGTACTTCCCCTGCTGTGCTTACTGATGGGGTGAGATCTGCCATGGACAACGGTGGTACCTCTCCTCCCCCTGGCAGCATTTGGCCTCTATCGCATAATGCTCTTAGCCGTGTTATTTCCATCTGTGCATGCGCTAGCTGGCGGTCTAATTCTCCGGTTAAGTGTGCCAAATTCATGGGGGTACACTTGTCGGGCCATACAAACCTCCTTTATCATAGGGCGGTGGTGCCGTAGCGACTGCTCCGTTTGAGGTTGTGGGGGTGGGACATGCTGGTATGTACAGGGGCTTGCTGTATCCCACTGCTGGCCTTGACATTAAGGGATATATTTTAGTTGTATCACCATCAGCTGTAGTGGTCGTGCACTTGCCCTTTGGCGTCCCGCTTACCTCTTCCTGCATTTTCTGGTTTTCGTTCGCTCTTTCTTTACCTACCTCTGCTGTGGGCATAACTTCTTCAAACATTTGCCACGGGTCTAGTACTTCTCTTCTATTCTGTAACTGTTTCCCCTTATACCTTGCCAACAAGTGTGTGGACTCTAAATCTAACACCCTTTTATCAAATGACCCATCTTCTGGCCAAATTGGCGTCACACTGTCTCCTTTTATCTCTGTCACCCACTGGTTGTGGTATTTTTGTATCTTTTCACTGAATAGTGGAAGGTGTTGACAAATATGAACTAATGGCGTTACTCCCCCCATGACAATGTTTTTCCCCTTGCCTGTATTTGTGCTTCAATCTCTATTCCCGTCTTATCAACTCCACACCCACTCTTCCTTTCTTCTAGTTCAACAATATATCACAGACTTCTCAATTACTTGTAGTTATAAGTACATATATATGTCAATATAGATATGGATCAATTTTCAATGTTATGATTGTTGCATTTTCAAATTCAACAGTTCACTTTTGCAAATTTTTCCACATTACCAACAACGCAATTACAATACTTGGATATCCTTGACAAAAATAGACAGAACACAAAAGAACATATACCACATATCATGCACATGCACTACCTGCACGCTTTTACTTCCCATTTGTTCTTGTTACCACCCCTTCCCCATTTCACCTACTCTTCTCATTCACTCCCCACCTCTTACACCCTTTTACTCCTTTCCAAGAATTCTTTCGTACCCAGAAAAAGAATATTCTAAATAACTACTCCGAGCCTATACTCAATATACGAGACTCCTACTATTTTCTCTTTATCTTCACTTATTTATTCTGCACTGGACGAGAAAATGCTACGCGGCGCCGCCTTCTATCCAGTTTGGGCTAGGATACCACTTCTCTTCTTCTTCTCACTTTTTACAAAACCTAATGGCCATATAAAGGATAGATCAGAAAAGCCTAGTCATCACTCACACAGACCCTATTCTTGGATAAACCCCACTATCACTTGTTCCCTTCTTCCCCTATATTCCCCCTTACCTTTCCTTGGTAACCTTCGCAACCGGCACTCACGTGTTCAGTGAGGTAATCCGAGGGTCGCCATTCGTGGTCTGACCCCAGTAAGGTCCGTACCCCAACCAAGCCATGGCCCACCTCTGAGAGCAGCTTTTCAGTCAGGTATTCGTCAACCGGGAACCCTTGACCCTTCCTCGTAGTGTGCACAGGCTGGTCGGCCGCGGAGGTGATGGTTTTGCTGGGGGGGCGTCCCAGCCTCGAGGCACCTCTCCGAATCACGTCGCAGGGGGTCACCAAATGTTTGTGCCCTCCCTATCTCACACGTGCAAGAAAATAAAACAGACACTCCCTGGACAGGGAATAAGGCAAAAGAGAGCAGGCTGCGTGAGTTCAAGGAAAAGTTTATCTAGATCTCTGAGAGCGCTCTGACAAATTATCGTTACATTACATTTTTATACAGTAGTATGGCGCAATTAACATAGGATATTATGTCGATCATGGATTGGTCAGTTGCACGCTGTCTCAGGTGTGGGTGGCATCTCTTCCTCCGGGTTGGTTGCTTGGTTGGCGGGAGGATTGACGTCAGACATCTGTCCTCCGGATGGGTGAAGGTCAGGTCGCAGTGAAACACGGTGGTCGCTGTCTAAGCTAAGAAAATACATTCTAAATAATGCATGCACTAAATAATGACGATTCAAAGGCTATCAATAGTTTGTCATGTCTCTATAAAAGTCACATCACACAGGTACTTACATCATCTATAATCTTGGATTATACAAGTCATAGGTTAGGGGTCTTGACCACTCTAATACAATGACCGGAGTGTAGGTTCATGCTTACAAGAATCTCAGGTATGTGGCATTTGTTAGTACTGGGCACGATATACTGCAGCAGAGGTCTAGTGTTAATAGGGGGTCTGTTGGGTGGGCATCATGGCATGGTCAATAATCTGGCACATGAAAGGAATACCTTGCAGGGACACAGGGTCGGAATGGCAATAAGTGTCCACTGGCGAGGGTAGGAGGGCAAGGACACTTTTATGGAGATAGACCAGCTATGTGCTTATCTCATGTTGGTTCACATGCAGGACAGTGATCTCAAAGGAAAAGAGATGTGTTACATTTATTATTTGTTGCAAGCACCTCCGGCTTCAGCGTGAGAATGGAGCTGCAGAGTTTTCCAGTCAGAGTGGGAACAAAGGTGCGGGCCATGTGCTCCGAGCTGCTGCGAGGAAAGGGAGAGAAGCATTTTGTACTATCGCAGTGAGGCCTGGTCACCAAGACGGAGTCGAAAGGGGGTACAAAAATGGATGCCCTGTGTCCTGCTCAGTGGTACCATCTACGCGAATGTAAACCAAAGTTAACATTGCATAAGGGCAAGGGGCGAACCCACTACTGGAGGCACTTAGTCCAAGTTTTGTACTGAGAAGTGACGGCAGAGAGGGGCCTGTTGGCCCCTCGCTCCCACACACAGGTATACTGAGGGTAGGGGAAAACGAAAGTGCAAAATATGCAATTTCGAGGAGGAAAAAGGATGAAATGTCATCAAGCTAAAGGTGGGGAGGGAGAAAGAGGACATCATGAGAAATTGGGGCATTATGGGGGTGGCTGTCGGCTTAGTTCAGAGCTCCAACATTTTTGCATAAACATGGTTATGAAGGGGATAACCGCGGTTATAGTAGAAAAAGAAAATGGTGCAATATGGAAATTGGTCACTGCTGAAGGCCATGGATAGTGGGCCCCAAGGAAACCTATTGGGGCAACTTTCAAGGGGTGCAATATGGAAAGTGGGCACGCTGAAGGCCATGACTAGTGGCCCAGTAATCAGCGCTTCATTTGTACCAGTGGTTTCTGGTAGCCAATGACTGGCACTCTTTTTTCAGCACCAGCACTGTTTTTTTGAAGATCTGACCGCTCCCAGCAGTGCTCCACTGCAGAGTGGACAGACCTTCAACAAGAAAAATGCCAATAACGACTGGCATGCTGTGCCTTTGTGGCCACCGTGTTGTCATTTCTTTGGTGGAGGAGGAGATGGTCCCTGGTCATTCACTCCGCTGCTGCAGTGCTACATCCACAACAATCAATCCCCTTAATGGAAGACATACTCACTTAAGGCTGGAAGCTGCACCAGAAAAAATATTTTCAAAGCAAGACCCATGGTTGATTGTTAGAGGACTCACTCATGGATGCACTATTTGTCGTCTAGTCAATTGCTTTGGTCCTGAGAAAACTCCTGGGAAGAAGTTTTCTAAAGAATGGATTGAGTCAACTGTACGCTCATACAGTACCAACAACAACATCAAAAATCTTGGAGCAGGCAAAAAAAGAGATGTTGCTGAAAGTAACTTCTAGGGTCCAAGCAGCGAAAATATCCACAATTGCCAGAATATTCTTCACAGCTTATAAAGAAGAAAGGCAGAATGGGCCAGCTGTAGTTTTGAATCTGAGATGATAGACTGCCAGCAATTGAATGGGCTAGATATGGGACGTATTGTACATTCCAATGTAGCTTGCTCAAATATACAACAACACATTTACAGGCCGATTCATGGAATTAATGTGTGCTGAAAATTTCAGCGCAAGCATGCAAAAGTGTGCGAATCGCAGCGCAAGTGCGAAAATCGCAGCAAAACCCGTGCACATCGATTCATGGAAGTCCGTGCGCGTGTAAATCCATGGATGTGCGCTGAAATCCTGTGTGGCGCACGCGGGCGCACACTTCACCAAACAGCGTGAGCTACGCGCAGAGCGAAAGCGTACATAGCGCGGCGCACACAACAAAAGTAGGCGGAACACAGGGCGTAACATGCGGAATGGGGAACAACACGTGAAAATGTGGGCGTAACGGGGAAATACCAGAGGCAAATGCACACAACGCCCACATGCGCGCCTACAACACGTATTCATGCAATCGAACAGGGCTAACGCGTGCGTCAAAAAAGATGCGTTAATCTGGAAACACATACGCCAGCAGGAAGCAGGCGTACGCGGACACGTGCAGCATAAAAGTGCGCGCAAACAACAAACAAGCTCCGACGCTATGATGAATATACCGTTCCTCGGAGCAGTGGTCATGGGATACCGCAGGAGGAGAAGGATAGTCAGGGCCAGAATTTTTACACCCAGGACCAGCCTTTTTGGGATACCTGATGACCAGGTGTGTGGGAGGTACAGGTTTCCACCTCACATAATACTCGACCTGGTGAGTGAGTGGGAGGATGACCTCACATCTCCCACCCTGTGCTCCCAAGCACTGAGCCCTTTGGAAAAGGTGCTCAATGTACTGCACTTCTTGGCTACTGGGTCATTTCAGCGGACAAGTGCCATAGTGGGGGGAGGGGGTGTCACAGGCCACGCAGTCACGCTGCCTACACCAGGTCTTGGCCATCATGACTTCACGGCCATCAGTCCGCAGGCACATATACCTGCCCAGAACACCTGCAGAAAGGCAGGCTGTTGTGCAGGATTTTTACAGGGTGGCACACATCCCCAACCACATGCACGGCCTCTGCGCATGGGAGGGGAAAGGGCACGTGGTGAGGCAGCCCGTACACAGCTGGCGGCTAATTACTTCACCTAAAATCAGACCCCTGTGGAGTGCACACAGCCCTGGCACATACCAGCTGACAATCAATGATGATGACATAAGAGACAGTCAACTGTCACAACCATACCAGCCTGAGATTGGTCACCTGGAAGTGTTACATTGTGTGCATCCCTACCTACCGAAAGACAACCAATGCTGTGTCATTAAAAGACATACATTCATGCTGCATGAATGACTACCCCCTAGCAAAATACAACATGAAAATAGCGCCATGTCACCCAACCCCTCCCCATCTCCGCCACCCACCACACCATGGCATGTCATGCAATGTGAAAGCAAACAAAGCAATACACAAGACCTGACACAAGTGTCACAAAGTGCACTGTCCCAAATGGAAACAACCCACAGACAATATGCTCCCAGTAATCAATAACAAACAGCACACATGACCAAATACTTACCACCAACACAATACAGCAACACAGCATGAAACATTGCAAAAACATGACAGTACAACGTCAAAGAAGTGGTAGTCTTACAACCTGAATAAGCCATCACATCGACCCCTTCCAACTGCAGAGTGTTGCTGCCACACAAATGTGTCAGTGTACTGCAGACAACATGAACTCCATCTTCAAAGGAGATGCCCTTGTGAAGACATGAAGAAGGTACCTGCAAATTTTAGGAAGACATGGATGCACAAGCACATATCAATACACCATGCAGTGTTCAATGCAACAACAATACCCACTAGGGATGTCCACACAGTATTGTCTACAGACTGCCCACACAGCTCATGGGAGCCCAATGTCACTGTGTAAGTCACTGTCACTTGGTCACACCCTTTGCAAGCCCATGGAAATGGGAAGCAGGAGGGGTGTGTGTGTCACAAACCCAAGCATCTAACCCTGAGTGCCCAGCCGGAATACACAGTGGATGTCCACGGGAGCCACACAATGCAACACACTGTAAAAAAAAAAAAAAGAAAGAAAAAAATCAAAAATGGCCACGTGGGGTCCAGGGGGAGGGGAGGCCACCCAGGAGGTTCGAGGAAGGGTGCACACCAACACCCACCTCTGTGGATGTTTGCGAGAAAAAAAAAATACCTCCATGGGCTCATGGCATGCACGGCTATGCCATTGGGGGAGAACTGCTGTCGGTCTCTTCACCCTCGTCTGCTGCATCAGGAGGTGGTGGTGCTATGGGAGGCAGCCCACACAAAGCCCTGGTATGGTCCTCCATGGCAGCAAGCATGCGGGTCTGGAAGGTCTGATTCTGGAGGATGATAGTGCGGAGATCCCCATGCAGCACCTCACGGGTTGCCTGCATTTCTGCACGCATGGTCTTGCGTGATGCCCAGATCTCCTCACGGGTTGCCTGCGGCTCAGCTGAGAGCGAACATGTGAGCTGCTCCAGCTGCTGTTCTGCCCTAAAATTTCGGGAAGCCTCAAGTTCAAGCAGGGTCTCCCTGACGTTATGGAGTTCTACCCTCAGGGCTTCCCTGTGGCCATGTGACTCTATTGATATGGCTTCGCGCAGAGTCTCCAGTGCCGCCCGTCGGTCCCTTTTGGACGCCAACATTTCTTCCCTTTGTGATTGGCAGTTGGTCCCTGTTGGACGCCAACATGTCTTCCCTGTGTGATTGGCAAATGGAGTCTGTTGCCTGCTGTTGTTGCTCCATCTGTCTTTCAGGGGGGAAAATGGAAGTGGCCACCCTCTCCATTGCCTGAGCCATCATTTCAACTGATGCTGCCTGTTGGGTTGCCATACAGTACATGGAGTTTTCCCATACAGTATTGCCTGGTGGCGCACGGCCACCGCGTCGGCGGCCACCACACCTGTTTGGGGCAAGGCGATCTGCACTTTGCTGTGCTGGCAATGCCTGAGGCTGCAGGACTGCATTCCCCCTTATAGGATAAGATGGTGTGGAGTGTGACCCTGCATCCGTAACCGCCAAAGGCAGACCTACCAACACTGACATCCCCATAGAGGTTTCTACCCCTGGTGCAGGTGGGTTGGACAGAACAGAATCCCTGCCAGAAGCACTCACCTGCGACAGCACATAAGTCTCATCATCCGATTCAGCACCTGAATAGAGGTCTGAGGAGGTGCAACCAGAGACACCCCTGGACAGTATGGTCTGCAGTAACAAAGGGTTTTCACCCACCACCACACCACGTCCTCCACTGGTGCCCGGTCGTGGCTGAGATCCCTCCTGGGTCTGCACCATCTCCTCAACCTCACCAGCATCAAGTGCGTCATCACCTGCAAAAACATGAAATACAACAAATGGAAACAGACACGAGCACCATAGCACACACATAGGCCTGACAAGAGAGAGATCCTGTACATGATTTACACATGTCCCACATGACTATAACCCTGGCATGCATGCACTGTCAATGAGTTGGAAGGGGAGGCAAAAAACAGACACTGAGGACACCAAGATGGAAAAGCAACACACTTGGTGCATAGTGGGTAGCACTGGCATCACACATTAGCCTGTGAGTGGCATGTCCAATACACATACACATACATGACACATGCCAGCACACAGATGGCATGTAGCATAGCCATGGTACATTAGACACCTACAGCGATATGTCAGTGAATGAGTACTGTCACACATCCATGTGAGATGGACATGATGAGATGAAGAATCATAAATAGTGTGGCAAAATATGCATGTGCCACACACTGCAACACATCCAGTGTACAATAATACAGTGATTGTAGGCAGATGTACACATCAATGGTTGGTCACTTTAACATGAGAGGAAACAACTTTCATGTTCCACATGCAAACAGGCCCTAAAAATAAATGTGAGCAGGCCAATACTCTATCAGCCTGAATGGTCTAATCATTCACATAACCAGGTAACAAATGTGGCCCAATTTGTGGTGTAATCAATGACAGAAGCATGTCACATATGTGGCATTAGGGCTGAAAAATGCATAGCAAAAATGGGAGAATTGAAACAATCAGCCTGAATGAACACTGAAAAAATCTGAACAATGTTGTTGCAAGATGACAGTTCAAGGGCAACTGCAGTAATGTGGCGCTAATTGGCTACTGTGGGCAGAATGGATACTGTCATACCCAAATCCAAGGCACGTGAATGTATTGGAGGAAGCACATGGGTGACCCATACCACTCTGGAGTACACACCCTCACCTGGCACTCAATCAGAACCCGTCACCCAAACAACATACACATGGAGTACACACACATGCATGGGCACTCACTGGACAATGCGTCGTAATCAGGTAGGTCTCCCACGCCTTGGATCTGTTCCTCTGTGATGAAGGTTCCAACAACAGACTCTTGTTCAGTGAGTTGGTTGTCCTCTGATGGAGACCCACCGCCAGTCACCAGAGTATAGGCATGATTTGAGGCCAGCTTGTTCTTTGCTCTGCGTCTCAGGTCATTCCACCGCTTGTAGCAATCATCAGCTGTGCGCCTCACAAATCCAAGGGCACTAATGTGGTCCGCGATGGTCTGCCAGTGTGCCCTACGTTGACCAGGTGTGGTCTTGCACCCTGCAGTCACCACCATTTCGTGGCTATGTGCCGACACATAGGCCACAAGTGCATCAAGTTCGGCGTCATTAAAGCTAGGCTTCCTTGACGTGCTGGAGTGTGTAGCCGTGTCTGGTGTCTCAGGCTGTAGTGCCAGAGCACCCTTCTTCTTCTTTTTCAAAGGTGGTGCGGATCCTGAGTGGCTTACGCCGCTCTGGTCAGTAGGGGAAGAAGCGCCGGTGGACTGTGTACTAGGAGTGTGCAAAGGCACAATGACCATAGGTCCTGGTGCAGGCATTGGCTGCAGGGTGATGTTGGCAGGGGCAACGTCGGTTTGATGGACCTGAACCGACACTGTCCCGGCTGGGAGACTCAGAGCTGGGGTGGATAGAGCTGCAGCTGCCCCTGCAGCCTCCCCACCCTGCCTACTTGGGGCAGCAGATGACATTGCTGCCCTAGATCCATGTGGCCTGGTGACACCAACTTGCACCGCCACACGTGGCTTAGACTTGCTGACCTGGAAGTCTTCCTGTGCCGGTTCAGGTGCCACAATGGGCTGGTCCAACAAAGGCTGAGCTGGGATGGTGTCAGCTACGTTTCCCACAACCATGGGGGGGTGGGGCATGGGTGTCCCTGATTGGTCCTCCACACATGGGGGTCTAGGAGCACCCTGCAAATCCTGGCCACATCCCCTACCGTGCCCACCACGCCCACCTTTTGAAGGTCGGCCACCTTTGCCTCCCTTACCGCTTGGTCGCCTCCCAACCATGGCACTGATGTTGTGCGTATGGGAGTAGCAGTAAACTATTGTCCTGGGCAATTGGGGGTTAAAGGGGTAGGGTACTAGATGAAATTCATACCCTAGTGCTCTAGCAAGGCTGTCTGTGACCCCTGGGGGAAGATGACGGGTCACGCAATGCACAGGCACCCCGAAAACAAAAATGAACGTGCACGCAACCCCTCGCAGACCGTGCGTGGAAAAATTAACCCTCACTACGCTGTGGCACTCAGAAACACAAAAATAAGTGTACGTGTAATACACTCAGCCTACAATGACCTCTGAAGGGGTACGCGACACACGGGGCAAGCACAGTTGGAAAATATGTGCGCGACTCACCGTATGCCTGGAAAAAGAACATGAAAAAGATGTGCGTGTGCGAGTTGGCAACACCCCAGCCAAAAGAAGAATTGTACGCTGTCTGAGGAAACAGGACAAAAGAAGAAGTGAACGCTGTTTGAGGAAACAGGCACAACAAAAAAATTGAACGCTGTCAGAGGTAACAGGGAGTACGAACTTGAAACGCTGTGAAGTACTCGCGTGTGAACTGACAAGAAGTACAAAATTCACCCACTCGCTCTCCACGAAAAGCACGTACAAGTAAATGGCGTCCTACATGTACCTTTTAAACCATCCCACATGTACAACGTCACTTACACGTGTACGCGCTAAGGCCCTTTCCTCCAATTACACGAGCTGACACTCGGACGTGCAGTTTTTGCACGTGTACGATGAACATGCACCCGTGTTGAGGGAAACTCCCTCACGCGTCACGTCACAGACGCGCTTACGCGCTAAAGGGCCTTTGGTCCAATGAATTCGCCTACGTGTGGTGTATTCACATGCTGATTCACCATGCACCCGTCACGAGGGAAACACCCGCGCGTATAACGTCAAAGATGTGCTTACTCGCTAAGGCCCTTTCCTCGAATAACACGCTGACGTGCAATTTCTTCATGTGCCAAATCACTACGTATCAAGCTGGCCACGTGACAACACACAGAAGACCACGCTCCTGCCCAGAAGGCCGAATTACTGCCCCCAAGAGCCCCGAGCACGCTCCCACCTGCCATCTGCTGCTCCCTGCCTGCCCGCTGACCACCTGCCCTGCTATTTTCTGCCTGCACGTCAGCCAGGGGTGAAGTTGCTGGGACCACCCCTGCTGGAACTGAAGACTCCCGACTGGGATACCATCACTCCACAGCCCAGCCCCAGGACCCAGTTGCCCACCCACACCTGCCTCTGGGGTTGCCATGTCGGGCACAACACCATCTGGCACCACTGTTAACCCCAGCCAGAGAGGCAGAGGGCCACCAGCTTCAGTTCCAGGGAAGTTGGTGTCCTGGTGGAGGAAGTCCTGTGGCAGTATGATGCCCTCTTTGGAGGTTTGCACGCCGACTATGAAGGACGGACCAGGATCTGGATGGACATCGTGACTGCCATCAACGAGGAGGGGGTGGCAGTCTGCGACATTAAACATGTCAAGAAGCGCTGGGAAGACTTCAGGTCCAGGACCCTCGACAAGCCCCAGCGCCTCTTGAAGGCAGCGGATGCCAAGGGGCGCCAGGGCCACCTGTCCGACCACCAAATGAGGGTCCTGGAACGCATAAGCCCAGCGCTCCACGCCAAGATCCTTGAGAGGCAGACCCGTTTGGAGTCGAGCGGTAAGTGAACATGCATACTGGTTGGACGCTGTGCGTGTCGTGGTGTGCCAGTAGTGTGCAGGTTGCACATGTGTTTCTGTAGGGCCATGTATGGATGTGTATGTACAGGGGCGTGAGGCTGACACATGCGAGTCCTCTCATGTGTGAGACACATGGATGGTGTATGTGTGGACAAGCATGCAGGCCAAATGCAGATGTGGGAACACACATGTTTGAATTACTGTGTATGTACGTTGGCATGATTGTGGTGTCACACATGGATGTTGGTTCCAGCTGCATGTATCTGCACTGTGTACATGTGCATGTGTGTGTATTTGACAAGTGTGCAACTGTGATGCAAAATGGATGCATGTGGCACTGACATGTAGAAGGCTGAATGCCAGATGTGACATGGATGGCGATCTCATCACTCTGACAGTTGGTGGTCATGTACACATGCTTGTAAGTGTGTTGGTGTGTGTGAATGTGTTGTGTACTCCCCGTGTTTCATGTGATGTCAGGCTCACCTTCGGATGCTGATGCTGTTGTATGTGTATGGATTGTGCTGCCTGGTGCAATATTACTGTGGAATTGCTCATGTGTGTGAGTAGAAATGACATGTGTGTTAGGGAGTGTGATGCCATGTCTGAAGTTTGACACTGCCACTCATGTGCAATTGTCATGTGTGTATCAGTCCATTGTACAGTGCCCTGATGCCTGTGTTCTATCTCTCCCTGTCTGCAGCATCAACTGATGAAGAGGGCGGAGAGGGTGCTGTGGAGCAAAGCGACAGGGATCGCACCACCAGCCGGAGACGCAAGGGGGAGTGAGGAGTCTGGTGCCACGCCCCAGGCCGCAGCTGCCGAGGGTAGGTCCAAGAGGCAGAGGTTGGAGATGGACTCCTCTGCAGCAGAAGGGGCAGCTGAGAGCCCACAGGGTCCGACGGAGGAAGATGGCATGGAGTCATCCAGGTTGGTGGGAGGTTTGGAGGAGGAGGAGGCCGTGGAAGGGACACACACAGGGTCTGGAGGTGGGGATTCCACTGGTGCCAGTGTTGCAGTGCAGGGGCAGGGACAGGAGGCAGCACAGGCCTCTGCGGAGGTGCCTGTGTGTAATCCTGTCCCTGATCCTGTGACTGCATCATCCAGCACCAGCAGGGATGCCGACGTCCAGACCCGTTTTCAGGGAGGGGTTGGGCACACAACAACTGGCCTTCCTCTCCCTGCGGACGTGGCTATCCGGGACCGGGTTGAGCCTGTCCTGGTTGGGATAGCGTTGCATCAACGGGGCATGCGAGGTGACCTGCAGTGTTTTCGTGAAGACGCTGCACGTCATCTCGGATGCCTCTTTGACCGCGTTGACCTACTGGGACGGGTCACCAGTGCTGGATTCCTCCTTGTGCTGGACCTTCTTGCGACCGCCTCCTCACCTGAACCCCCTACACACCAGTCGTCCTCCATGCCATCTTCCCACCCATGTATCACCTGGGTACCCTGTGGAGCTGCCTCTGACCCAGCGGCCAGGCTGGTGGAGGACACATCCCTGCCACAGTCGGGAGTCGGACGTCCAGCAGGGGTGGCCAATACGACAACTGCACCCCAGCCGGAGGAGGACGTGCAGGCACATAGAGCCAGGGCGCAGGCACAGGCACAGCAGCAGCAGCAACATGGTGGGAGCAATGATGGCTCGGGGCCTTCAACATCGGAGGGGCAGGCATCGGCCAGAGGGCAGGAGGACCCAGGATTGCATGTGTCTTCCGTGTGGCAGCGGTTGGGCCACGCCATAGATGCGGAGTGGCAGCGGGCGGAAGAGGCACGGCTCACAATGGTCAGGGCAGAGTTCTCCATGCGCAGGGCGTTGAGGCGGGCTGAGTGCCTCGAGGCAACTCACAGGGAGTTGGAACAGACCATGACTGCATCCCTGCGAGAGCCATGGAAGAGGACCGCCTCCAGGACATTGAGCGGGAGTTCGATGATGCCCTGGACCGGGACATCAAAAAGTGAGCCGTCGGACTAGCCTGCTGCCATTGTAAATAGTTAGTTAGTTAGTTAGTGTTATGTTTCATTTTGGTTTTCATTTTTGTTTGGGGCGCTTGTACAATACTCCACATTTTTGTATATAGTTCTTCATTAGTTAGTGTATTTTTGTAGGTTTCATTTGGACAGTTCGGCATTTTCTTTTTTGATTTTTCCATGGAGCAATGGATTTTACTTTTTCATTTCTGTTTGGATTTGCTTTGTTGGAAGGAGACTTTGGAGACATTTTTGATTTCATATATTTTGGATTCTGATTTCCTTTTTTTATCATTATGTGACATTCTGCATTGTTTTCCTTATGTACATTGTTTGGTCTTTGGATTCCTTTCACCACATTTTTTGTTCAATACATTTGTTCCCGTACTTCAGTGTGTGGTATTCTATCATTGGTTTCATGCATGTCACGATGTGGGTTTTCACATTCACTGGCACCCATTGTGTGTGTGTGACGGACATGTGTTGATGTACATACATGCCATTTGGGTTGTTTCATGTAATGGGCATTTCAATGTGGGGTGTATGTTATGCTTGGTTGGTTATTTGGGCAGGGGTGGCGTGCCGTGGGATTTTGGTGGTCATGAGGGCCATGATTGTGGGTCATGTTGACATGTTGGGGGGGACATGAGTGGGGGCCTGCTGGCAGGTGCCCCTCACTGCTGGGGGGTGGGGGTGCAGGGGGACATGAGTGGGACATGAGTGGGGGCCTGCTGGCAGGTGCCCCTCACTGCTGGGGGGTAGGTGTGCAGGGGACATGAGTGGGACATGAGTGGGGGCCTGCTGGCAGGTGCCCCTCACTGCTGGGGTGTGGGGGTGCTGGGGGACATGAGTGGGACATGAGTGGGGGCCTGCTGGCAGGTGCCCTTCACTGCTGGGGGTTGGGGGTGCAGGGGGACATGAGTGGGCGCCTGCTGGCAGGTGCCCCTCACTGCTGGGGGGTGGGGGTTCAGGGGGACATGAGTGGGGGCCTACTGGCAGGTGCCCTTCACTGCTGGGGGGTGGGGGTGCAGGGGGACATGAGTGGGACATGAGTGGGGGCCTGCTGGCTGGTGCCCCTCACTGCTGGGGTGTGGGGGTGCTGAGGGACATGAGTGGGGGCCTGCTGGCAGGTGCCCCTCACTGCTGGGGTGTGGGGGTGCTGAGGGACATGAGTGGGACATGAGTGGAGGCCTGCTGGCAGGTGCCCCTCACTGCTGGGGGGTGGGGGTGCAGGGGGACATGAGTGGGGGCCTGCTGGGAGGTGCCCCTCACTGCTGGGGTGTGGGGGCGCTGAGGGACATGAGTGGGACATGAGTGGGTGCCTGCTGGCAGGTGCCCTTCACTGCTGGGGGGTGGGGGTGCAGGGGGACATTAGTGGGACATGAGTGGGGGCCTGCTGGCTGGTGCCCCTCACTGCTGGGGTGTGGGGGTGCTGCGGGACATGAGTGGGATATGAGTGGAGGCCTGCTGGCAGGTGCCCCTCACTGCTGGGGGGTGGGGGTGCAGGGGGACATTAGTGGGGGCCTGCTGGCAGGTGCCCCTCACTGCTGGGGGGTGGGGGTGCAGGGGGACATGAGTTGGTGATCATATTGCAAGGTGACATGTGGCTTGGTTGGGGGGCATGCCCATGGTGGATGGGCTGCCTGAGGGACATGACCAGGGGTGCAGGGTAGTCCCCTGTGGTGTGGGCTGCCTGCAGGGGCCGTGGAGGGGGTAGAGGGGACACCTGGGAGGACCCACACTGCCAATTCACGTGTGGGACTCCCTGCGCACCCCACTGGATACACGTACCCCGCTCTGACAGTGAAATCGCGTGTGAAACTTCACACACACCCCCGAAATACACGTACCCCGCTCTGACAGCGAAATCGCGTGTGAAACTTCATATGCACCCCCGAAATACACGTACCCCGATCTGACAGCAAAATCGCGTGTTAAACTTCCTGCGAACCCCAGTAATACACGTACTCCACTCGCACAGGGCCAATCGCATGTGAAACTTCCCGCGCACCCCCGAAATACACGTACCCGCTCGCACATGCCAATCACATGTGAAACTTCCCACGCATCCCCGAAATATATGTACCCCACTCGCACAAGGCCAATTGTGTGTGAAACTTCCTGCGCACCCCCGAAATACACGTACCACGCTCGCACAGGGCCAATCGCGTGTGAAACTTCCCGCGAACCCCAGTAATACACGTACCCCACTCGCACAGGGCCAATCGCATGTGAAACTCCCCACGCACCACCAAAATACACGTACCACGCTCGCACAGGGCCAATCACGTGTGAAACTCCCCGCGAACCCCAGTAATACAAGTACCACGCTCCCACAGGGCCAATCGCGTGTGAATCTCCCCGCGCACCCCCGAAATACACATACCACGCTCGCACAGGGCCAATCACATGTGAAACTCCCCGCAAACACCAGTAATACATGTACCCCGCTCGCACAGGGCCAATCACGTGTGAAACTCCCTGCGCACCCCCGGAATACACATACCACGCTCGCACAGGGCCAATCGTATGTGAAACTCCCCGCGAACCCCAGTAATACATGTACCCCGCTCGCACAGGGCCAATCGCGTGTGAAACCCCCCGCGCACCCCCGAAATACACGTACCACGCTCGCACAGGGCCAATCGCATGTGAAACTCCCCGCTAACACCAGTAATACATGTACCCCTCTCGAACAAGGCCAATCGCATGTGAAACTCCCCGCGCTGGAGTGTACATGTATTCGGAGGGGTGCGCAGGGAGTTTTACAGGCGTTTTCGTGGTTGGGGGCTGTATGCTGGTCCAATGGCCTGTGCGCCATGTACAGGATTTGTGCGCTGTGCATGGCGCACGGGGAGGGGTTGGGGGCGTAACTGGCGCTGATGCAGGGTCGCTGCGCCACTCTGCGCCACGGCTGGTTTTGGATGTTGAAATCCATGAATACGCTGTGCGCGGAAATGGATTTTAGCGCACGAGGCTGGCGCAGGCTGTCGCACGTGCACACTGTGCGCCAGTCGCGTGCGCCACTTGTGCGCTGGATTCTATGAATTACCCCATGAATCAGAAATGAAATGAAAGGTGTTTGCCAAAAGAGTTGCCTTTTCTAGTAAAGTGACCCTTTTTCTGGATGAGATAACTGCCTTTCATTAAAAAAAGTGCTTTCATTGTGAACCTACATACTCAGCTACAGGATATGGAGTCTCCAGCAAATATTTGTGTTGACCTTATTGAGATCAGTGAAGTGTCTTCTGAAGGAATAGTAAACAGTTTGCTGCCTGCACTCCAAAAAGACCCAATTAACATTAGTGAGGACTTTCTCACAAAATGTCTGGTGTCAGTCGCTTGTGATGGAGCATCAGTAATGTTTGGTCGCAATAGTAGGGTTGTGGAAAGGTTACCACAAATAATTTCTTCCAATATTGTAGCCTTGCACTGCTCAGCACACTGCTTAGAACTTGTAGTCAATGATGTCATGAAAGACATTGGATCTACAAATCATTTAAAAGGATTGCTAGACAAACTGTATTCTCTTTTTAGCACATCTGTAAATAAAATGTTTGCAGCTAAAAGAATGTGCCGATGCACTTGACTTTCAGCTTTGTAATATAGGTTGAGTGTTAGATACTCACTGGGTTGCCTCAAACTACAGAACAGAAGAGGATGTTTGGAATGCTTATGCTGCTCTTCACAAACACTTTACCTTGGCATCTAGTGATGGCACACCACGTAACATGTACACTGGACTATTTAGGTGCAGTTTGTTGCTAATCTTGCCATTATGTCTGATGCACTTCAAGGGTTATTAAAATTGTCTCTTGACTTACAAAAACGTGATTTCATGATCATTGATGCACATTTGCCAACAAATATCAGTGTTTTAGGCCATAGTAGAAAGGTGAGGAAAACATTCTTCCCAGTGCACGAAGGCCATAGAAGAAAATAGGTTCCAAGGAGTGAACCTGCATGAAGGAAAGTCGTGCGACAAAAGAATTGAACATGGACAGTTTTTTCGCAGTCTTGTATAAGATTACAAAGGCCGTGGCCGCCTATTGGAGAAAACATAAACATAATGGGGGAACATGTTAAATGGACACGGCCGACGGCTATGGCTAGTGGCACGTAAAAAAAACTATGGTATTACACAACCCTTGAAGTTCACTGAAAAACACCTCTGTTAAGTTACAGTTAAGTTGACAAGATTTAACTCAACAATCCCTTGAAATTCAGCAAATGTGAGAAGTCGTGACTAGCTTAAAAAAATGGGAATCCTTATCCTACTATTGCAATAGTTCGGAATATAAGCTTCTGAGCATACAATTAATTCCAGTGCTGTGAGACTTTGGTTCCTTCATTCCATGATCGTCCTCGTTAAACCACAGGTTAACACTAAAGGACCAATGTTTCACCTTTTAAATCTTTCAAATGATTTTCTCCACCTCACTCTATGTTGCTGCTCTCAACATTTCTTCCCTCAGATCCTCTGACTCTCACTTTATTATTAATACAGATCTCAATAAAGAATCCACTAATAAAAGAATTTGCATTTCCGTAAATTATGATTGCTCTGTGCAAAACGCTAGCACAATTTATATTGTTTGCCATCATTAAAGATTTAGCAAAGTATAAACCTTCTTCTGTGGATTCTTGCAATGTCAAAATGAACACTTCATTGTAATGGTAGAATTGATGAATGTATTTAATTAATATCTCATCACCTTTATTTATTGTATTTATTTTTACATTTATTAAGCGCGCAAAACCCAAGAATATTGAGGCACTGTTACAACCAGGTACTCTTACATTACAGAACAGAATAACAGGGAAAAAGAACAAATAGAGCTAAGGCACTAGGTCAAGAGTCATGTTTTCAGGGCTTTTCTGAAGGTACAATTATTCAGCCCTCAAGTGAGGTGGGAGTGCATTACATTGAAGAGCGGCTACTGTGGGGAACACTGCCATTATGAATGTCCCAGAGTGTAGCAGTGCATTTCCCGTACCTCCTTCTATAAACAAAAGCACTGGCATTCCTACAAGTGAACATGGGAGTGGTAATTAATTGCTTAGAGAGCAGACCTGTTTGGCTGCATTTCTTGTAATGGACTTACCCTATAATTATTTTCAGATATTACAACAGACTGAGGAGCAGCTCAGAAGCCTGTCGCAATGGGCGCATGATTCTCATTGATGGGCTGCTGACGGGTTGCCAGTAGCCACGACATAGGTTATGCGTGTCCTTTTATGCATTTGCATTTCGTATTTCTTGGAAGAACTAGGATGCCAACTTTAATCAGAAATGATTTACAGTAACTCATCTGCATATGACAGAGGCATTCCCAGGAAGGGTGACTGTAAAATAGTGCAAAGATCAGAACAAATGGTGAGCCAGTTCATGAGGGTGTGAAAAAAGTGGGTGATAGAGCAGGAACAAAGCAAAACTGTAAGTGTCTTACCCAGGTAACATTAACCTAGAGGGTTGAGTGGCACAAACTAAAGAGAAGTTCTGAACACATTTATAAAATTACATTATCATGTAACAATGGAGGGAGTGGTGGGGCCAGGTATCAATACTAGTGCTCCCCATTTGGCTAGTAGGTGAAGTTTAGGCTGATCTTCAAAGAGACCCTCTGTCTCGTGGTCTATAATTGTGAAGGGTAGCAGGTTCTAATGGAGCAGGATGAGTTGGGAGAAAGAGTAGAAGTGAGAGGAGGCAGAAAGGGGCATGGGACAGTGAGTTTGAGTGCAAAGGAGGATAATAGATAGAGTTCAATTATCAATATACTATGGAATAAGACTGTTGATAGCTTTGTAAACTGAAAAAAAGGAACCTGAAAAGGATGCAGTTGTGTATGGAGACAGATGCAGCAAGATGTCAGTCGGTAGAAGTGAGGGAGGAATTGTAAAAAGTGCAGATAGCGAAGTTAAGGATTTTGAATAGAAGAAGGACGGAGTAGAGTGGAAGGCCAGGAGGTAGGCATAAGGAGTAGTCCAGTTTGCTGAGCATGAGAGTAGAAGTTTGAGTTTTCATAGAGTATTGAGTAAGAAACAGCCACATTTTCAAAGATTTGAGGTTAATATGAGCAACAGCGTTGCTTGTTTTGATGCATTGTCGAAGTTGGTGATCACAATCAAAGAAAGAAGAAAACGACCGCTGATTGGGTGGTGAAAAGCGTGAGGTGCATCAGATTTTTGGATTCGCGGACTGCCGCCGGTGCCCCCGAACACCATAGTGAAAACATTTAAAAACACAACATTGCACTTGTCAAACTAATGAAACAATCTTTGGAGAGGTGAGGGCTGTTGAGGATGGGATGGGATATGGCCTTAAAAAGTCCAAAAAATTGGCATTTTTTCAACTATGAGGCCCGCGAATAGGTTGGATGTCCGAAGCAGTCTTGTGATGTTCGCAAACATCTCGGATGTTCGGGACATCTATGCTTATTTGTGCATTGCAGGGTTGGTGAAAATCAGTTTTGGGATGGGTCATAGCTTTTGGCACCACTCAGTGAAACTGCATGGTTCTACAAAGTGTGGTGCTGTTTTGACAAGAGGGAACACAATTAGAGGGTGGTCCCAAAATATTTTAAAGGCTTATAAATGTGGTGCCATTTGACAAATCTGCACATCAGTTTGGAAAAAGATTGTGGACATAGATATGAATGTTTTTGCAAAGTTTGGTGGGAGTCTGTTAAGAGGGGGCAAAATTAGAGAAGGGTCTTAACATTTTTAGATAGCTCATAACTTTGTTGCCGTTTGACGAATGTGGATAAAGGTTTTCAGAAAGATTATAGACCCAACCTTAAACGTGTGTGCAAAGTCTGAATGGATTTTGTCAAGTAGGGGCTAAGTTATAAGACTATTGTTTGGATGTAAATTTTGACACATATGAAAAAATAAAACATGGCCGGATTTGCAACAACCTCATGTAAGAAGCATTGGCAAGGACCTGAAAGCATGGTTTTGCAAATGTGTCCATGTTTTATTTTTGTAAAGTGTCATAATGTAGGTACAAAAAATATTGATATATCTTTGGTGACTGAGGTATGACCCGTGGCCATGGGCTGTTGCCAGATTGTCTGGGGCATGACGCCATGACACAGACAATCTGGCTACTGGCCATGACCACAAGGGACCAGTGATGGGGTTAAAGTGGGCATGGCCACCAGGGAGCAGCTATGTGGTAACGTTTTTCAAAATTAGGATAGGTTTTAATAGGAAAAAAAATCTGCTTGTGGGTACAGGTTGAAGTGCTGAATGGGATTAAAGCATTATGCATGAGGAGTGTCACCAAGAAATTGAACGCATGGTTTTGCAAATATGTCCTCTGTTTTATTTTGTTCAAAAGTGTAAAATGTAAGTACACAACACAGTGATATAACATTGGTGTCTGGGCAAACGGCCTAGACATTAGAAAGGAAAAATGTTTGTATAAAATTTTTGCAGTCCTTTGCGGCTTTGGTTTCCTAAATTGGCGATTTCTAACTGTGCAATAATAAATGATTTGTTTGTTACCTGGATGCTGCACCTGTTGAAGTGTATATTGCGGCTGCTGCAATATAGAACAAACTATTATTTTTATTAGTACGCTTCCTTAGAGTGCGCTTCCGGTATTCCTTTTCAGAATTTTAAATCAAACAAAGAAACATCTTTGATCGATTATACACATCTTTGTTTTTTTATTTCCTTTCAAACAGAATTATTTTCTTCAAATAAGTATATCCATTCAGTCTCTCAACACGTGTTTCTCCACGTTTAACGCACGTGGTTCATCAGGAGAGTTTTCTGTTTACAAAACAAAACAAGACAAAAAACACATTTTTTTCTCCTTAGCTATATAAACTACAATGTATTGTTTGTATACAACAAATTTGGTGGTCGAGGCAAGCCACCAATATACATTTATCATACTCACCAATTATTTCAATTTTTTCTTTCCCTTTAGTTTAATAAACAATTGTCCTTTCTTAACTTCCAGACCAATTTTATGGGATTCCTATGAAAACCAGGAGTAAATAAAATTTTTTAGGCTAGGGTAAAGTTTAGGTAATCCCTATCTTTTCGGTGACATACAATATCCCTTAGTTTACTCTCCTCACCTTATTTATCCCGGTACGATTGCCTTCAGTCCTTCTCAATCCATGTTACAATGAAAAGTGTTTTGAGTCCTCTTATTTGTACTTGCGGGCCCGCTACACGTGACATCAACACACCGCGCAACGCGATGACGTCATGCGTTACGTTGCGTAATGATGTCACGTGTTTCCTACACGATCGAGATCATCTTGTTGGTCGAAAAAACTATGTTTTTTACTTAATTTCAAACAAACTAATTCACAATCTTAGCACTTTATCCCAAGTGAATTCCAATTTTACTTTTCACCATATCTGCAATTATTATAGATTTAAATAAACATTCACAGAATTTCAAAAAACAAAAAAAAACAAATCATTACAACCAATAATTCATTTCATTATCTGAATTTAGTCCTGTATTGCAAGTATACAGAATACAAATCCATTTCGCTTCCCTTCTTCTCAATTGTAATTCTCTGTTGCCTCCTCTTTCCATGCTTTCAATTTTTTCTATGCCCAAAAACTTGATACCCTTAATATCCGTTGCTTTATGTTCTTGGTCAAAATGGGTTGCCATGGGATATCTTGTGTCCTTATTTTTGATGGCTCTAATATGTTCTTGTAATCTAATTTTCAATACTCTAATAGTACTTCCCACATATTTTTTATTGCATATACATGTGATTGTATAAATCACATATTTAGTGTTACAATTGATAAATTGCTTCAATTTGTGAATTTTTCCATTTGGTAGCCTTATCTCTTTTACACCATTTTCCATTTGGTCACAGATTCCACAACTCCCACACTTATGGGTTCCTGTTGGTGCTGGTGCTTGTAAAAATTGACTTAGCACTTCGATTTTTTCTTCTTTCATGTGACTTGGACTGAATTTTTGCTTTATTGTCGGTGCCCTTCTGTAAATTATCCTAGGTTTTGCTTCTATGTACTCTTTCAACATTTCATCGCTTTGCAAAATGTTCCAATGTTTTGTCAATGATTTTTTCAAAAGGTGAGCTTCACTATTAAAGGTCGTTATGACGTCTACCTTTTTTCATTTTTCTTCACCATTCTTAATTTGTCTTTTAGTAATTCAGTTCTAGGTACTTTTTCTGCTTTATAGATAGCTTTGTCTACATCTTGATCTTTGTAACCTCTCTGGATGAATTTTTCTTTAAGCAATTTGACATGATCCTCGTATTTTTCTTTTGAACTACAGTTACGTTTTGTTCTCAGAATTTCACCATATGGTATATTTTTAATTATGTGCTTGGCGTGATTGCTTTCAGCATGTAGAACTTTATTGACTGAAGTTGGCTTTATATATAAATCTGTTAGGATCTTTTCCCCATCTGTGTAAATTAGCAAATCCAAAAATTCAATTTTCTCAGAGCTTATTTTTTCAGTGAATTTGATATTATATTCATTCACATTTAGATATCTAATGTAATCAAAAAGTTCTTTTTTGTCTCCATTCCATATCATAAGAATATCATCGATATATCTTCCCCAATAGGTTATGTATCCATTAGTAAATGCTGTATGTTGCCATGCATGATTGATTTCAAAATGTCCCATAAATAAATTAGCATATGACGGTGCAAACTTGGCCCTCATTGCTGTGCCTCGTTCTTGTCTATAGATTTGTTTGTTGAACAAAAAGATGTTGTTTGTTAAAGCGAAATTCAACATTTCTAAAATCATTAAATTTTGTTGAAAGAACGAAATTGATCTTGTTTTCAAAAAGAACTCTGTTGTTTCAAGCCCTTTCAGATGTTCAATACTAGTGTATAATGATACCACGTCCATGGTTACAAAAAGAAAATTTTCTTCCCAAGGTATTTCTTCTAGTTGTTGGATGACATGTTTACTGTCTCTCAAGTATGATGACAAATTGGTTGTGAGAGGTTGAAGATGTAGATCTATATATTGGGAAACTCTTTCTGTTAATGAACCTATACCATTGATAATTGGTCTACATGTTGGAAATTGTTCAAATGTTTTATGAATTTTTGGCAAAAAGTATATAATTGGCATAATTGGATGAGTGTTATTCAGATAGTGATATTCATCTTCAGAGAGTAAGCCGATTTCTTCCCAATTTTTTATCATACTGTGCCATTCCGACTGTAAGTCCATCATTGGATTCTTCTGTAGCGGACAGTAACAATTCCTATCATTCAGTTGTCTGTTACCTTCTTTAATATAGTCTTTTCTTTGCATCAGAACAATATTGCCTCCTTTATCTGCACTCTTAATTATCCATTGTGTATTTTTTGATAGGGACTCAATAGCCATCGATTCTTTTCGTGAAAGATTGTGTTTCATTTTTGTTTGTTTATTTTTGAGATAGTTGTGTCTTAGATCTGCACTCACCATTTTTTGAAAGACATCAATTGCGTTGTTTTCTGCCATTTTTGGAATGAACTTGGATTTTAGTTTTAAATTTGATTCTTCTGATAGACAAGGATCAATGTTTTGTTCATCTAGGAACATTTCTGTCGTATAATTATCTTCTGTAAGATTCATAATATTTATTGTTTTTTCCACAATTTCTACTGACAATGATGAAATATCCTGAATCATCTTCTTTTGTTTCTCGGCAAAGTATTTTTTCAATTTTAATTTTCTGCAAAATTTGAATAGATCTACATTAGTGTGGAAGTAATCTGCTTTGTTTGATGGACTGAAATTTAGTCCTTTATTTAGTACTTTTTTAGTTGTTAAATCGACTTCTTGTCCAGTTAGATTCATGACTAAATTAACTTCATCCTCTTGTCTTGAGATCTGGTTTGCATTCCCCCTTGTCCGCTTCCTTTGCTTTTGCGTTCCTCCTCTTTTTCCTCTCTTGTTTTTGATACGTTGATTAATATACCTTCGTTTATGCCAGATCTTATGTCCCTTGTGTTGATGGTACTTTGTTGATAATTCGATTTCGTGATCGACTTGTGCCTTCGAAATTCTGCTAAAAAATCGAATTCTCGTGTTTTACCTGATGTACTTGGTTCTATTTCTCTTTCTACTTCACTAACTGTTTCTGTATCAGAAGATTGAGTAGTTGAAGATGGTATGTTCACATTTTTTGCCTTAGAATAAGATTTAGAGATGGGAGTAGTTCTTCCTTTAATGTCATACTTTCTCTGATATGTGTATACTCTTCCAATTTTATAATCAATTTCGTCTCTTAGAAATGCTGTTTGTTTTTTGGATTTCAATTCCTCAGTGAATTTATTTTAAAAGTTATCTCAGGTAAGTTTAATTTCTCAATTGCTTCTTTTAATATCTTAATTTCTTCCAATGCTTTCTCATGGGCTATCGCTGAGTGATTAATTATTCTGACCATCATATCTTTAGAAGTTTTTGTGAGGAGAGCCTCCCAATTTTTCAAATCTTCTATGTCTTCATCTTCGAAGGAAGGGAAAATACATATTCTTAGTCCTCATGGAATTCTTTCCATATCCATATACATTCTCAAAGTTTTCATTTCCCACCACTTGGCTAACTCTTTTTTCGAAACCATTTCCAATCTTTCAAATAAATTTCTCAATGACGTCGATGTCTGAGATGAACGTACATCTCCAGGTGTCTGTCTGTGTCTCAAGAAAAGTTCTTCAGCTTCTGCCTCTCTTTTTTCGAATATATCCGACATCTTTACTTTTTTTATCCTTTTTTTTAATTTGTTCTAATTTACTCTTGGGTTCAGTTGATTCTATGCACGAAGTCTGCCTATTGGAAAGCCTATGAACAAGATTTTTGTATAAAATGTTTGCAGTCCTTTGCGGCTTTGGTTTCCTAAATTGGCGATTTCTAACTGTGCAATAATAAATGATTTGTTTGTTACCTGGATGCTGCATATAAAGCCAACTTCAGTCAATAAAGTTCTACATGCTGAAAGCAATCACGACAAGCACATAATTAAAAATATACCATATAGTGAAATTCTGAGAATAAAACGTAACTGTAGTTCAAAAGAAAAATATGAGGATCATGTCAAATTGCTTAAGGAAAAATTCATCCAGAGAGGTTACAAAGATCAAGATGTAGACAAAGCTATCTATAAAGCAGAAAAAGTACCTAGAACTGAATTACTAAAAGACAAATTAAGAATGGTGAAGAAAAATGAAAAAAAGGTAGACGTCATAACGACCTTTAATAGTGAAGCTCACCTTTTGAAAAATCATTGACAAAACATTGGAACATTTTGCAAAGCGATGAAATGTTGAAAGAGTACATAGAAGCAAAACCTAGGATAATTTACAGAAGGGCACCGACAATAAAGCAAAAAATCAGTCCAAGTCACATGAAAGAAGAAAAAATCGAAGTGCTAAGTCAATTTTTACAAGCACCAGCACCAACAGGAACCCATAAGTGTGGGAGTTGTGGAATCTGTGACCAAATGGAAAATGGTGTAAAAGAGATAAGGCTACCAAATGGAAAAATTCACAAATTGAAGCAATTTATCAATTGTAACACTAAATATGTGATTTATACAATCACATGTATATGCAATAAAAAATATGTGGGAAGTACTATTAGAGTATTGAAAATTAGATTACAAGAACATATTAGAGCCATCAAAAATAAGGACACAAGATATCCCATGGCAACCCATTTTGACCAAGAACATAAAGCAACGGATATTAAGGGTATCAAGTTTTTGGGCATAGAAAAAATTGAAAGCATGGAAAGAGGAGGCAACAGAGAATTACAATTGAGAAGAAGGGAAGCGAAATGGATTTGTATTCTGTATACTTGCAATACAGGACTAAATTCAGATAATGAAATGAATTATTGGTTGTAATGATTTGTTTTTTTTTGTTTTTTGAAATTCTGTGAATGTTTATTTGAATCTATAATAATTGCAGATATGGTGAAAAGTAAAATTGGAATTCACTTGTGATAAAGTGCTAAGATTGTGAATTAGTTTGTTTGAAATTAAGTAAAAAACATAGTTTTTTCGACCAACAAGATGATCTCCGATCGTGTAGGAAACACGTGACATCATTACGCAACGTAACGCATGACGTCATCGCGTTGCGCGGTGTGATGATGTCACGCGTAGCGGGCCCGCAAGTACAAATAAGAGGACTCAAAACACTTTTCATTGTAACATGGATTGAGAAGGACTGAAGGCAATCGTACCGGGATAAATAAGGTGAGGAGAGTAAACTAAGGGATATTGTATGTCACCGAAAAGATAGGGATTACCTAAACTTTACCCTAGCCTAAAAATTTTTATTTACTCCTGGTTTTCATAGGAATCCCATAAAATTGGTCTGGAAGTTAAGAAAGGACAATTGTTTATTAAACTAAAGGGAAAGAAAAAATTGAAATAATTGGTGAGTATGATAAATGTATATTGGTGGCTTGCCTCGACCACCAAATTTGTTGTATACAAACAATACATTGTAGTTTATATAGCTAAGGAGAAAAAAATGTGTTTTTTGTCTTGTTTTGTTTTGTAAACAGAAAACTCTCCTGATGAACCACGTGCGTTAAACGTGGAGAAACACGTGTTGAGAGACTGAATGGATATACTTATTTGAAGAAAATAATTCTGTTTGAAAGGAAATAAAAAAACAAAGATGTGTATAATCGATCAAAGATGTTTCTTTGTTTGATTTAAAATTCTGAAAAGGAATACCGGAAGCGCACTCTAAGGAAGCGTACTAATAGAAAGGAAAAATGTGTACTGTAATTTGCGTATTGGGGCATGCGGCATTGCCGAAGCGGTAGGTTTGAATAGGAAAAAATATTCTGCTTAATAATAATTCTGCTTGTGGTTACAGCCTGAAGTGGTGGACTAGATTAAAATGAACCTGCATGACAAGTATTAGCAAGAACCCGAAAGCATGTTTTTGGAACTCTGTCTTGTGTTTATTTTTCAAAAGTGTAAGCATGTAAGTTGAAAAACTAGTGATATACATTTGGTGTGTGGGTAGTTGTCCTGGTCCTTGACAAATACAAATGTGTACTCTGATTTGCTTATTGGGGATTGCAGCACAGATGAAGCCTATGCCCCATAGATTTGGAGACTGCCCATGGCTGCAAGCCATGAGCACTGGCCATTGGTTACATTATTAGGGTGTAGTGGACACTGAGCTAGGTTGCAGGGTGGGTGCAGTGAATAGTAGGCATGGTTTGGTTTGGCTGGGTTTATGTTTGAGCCTTATACCATAGGCAATTGAAGGATGATTTCCATACCCAGCATGCACTGCTGATAACGATAGACAGACATATGTGTTGCAAAAAATATGTTTCCTAAAGGAGGTTCATAGTTCTTATATATATATATATATATATATATATATGTATGAAAAGAGGAATTATTAATAACTTATATACAGTGATGTAACACCATGAAACCTTTTGACTTATAAAATCCTATTACATTTACAGAAAAAAAGTTGTTAAAGGGATGTTATGGTTAAGATGCACCCCACCCTTGGGACACCTTTGCTCCAGTAGTTACCCAAGGGACGCCACCTTGGCATTCCTTGGCATTTCCCTCCTGGGTTCTCGTGAGCACTTGCCCATTCGCACTGCCCCTTCTATTTATGCACTTCCCACACTGCACAATGCATATGTGTATTTATAAGAGCACTGTGTACATTTTCTTTGTTTAAGTAAGGGAAATGCAGATGCAAAAGATTTGGAGAATATTGTTAAGTGGCAGTTGGTGTGTGGAAGCTTAGTATGGTCATAGGGTTATATGTACAGTTTTTGGAAGTGACTGGTGGATGGATGTGTGACTGTTTGAAAGCAGGCATTGAGGGAGTGTTATAAATATAAAATTAAAAAGGGTACAATAGCTGCCCTTTGCAATTGTGTGCATGTGCCATTCAGGTCTTTTTAATGATCCATGGCCTGAAAAGGGTACTATGGAGACCGTGGATAGTTATGAAAGTTAATCAATTATGGTCCTTATTGTATGGTAGAGAAAAGTATTTGGGACAGAAAATTGTGATCGTCCTTTTATATTTTTCTCTAGTATACAATTGCCCGTTAGGACTTTGGGCAGGAGAGCAAGCCTATGAGATGGCTAGGAACGCAGGCTTGAACCACTGTTCGAAGCCACCTGATGGCTGGATTCCCCACCGCCATCCCCCCACCCTTTGTTCCATTTTTTGTTTTTATACCCCACGCCCCTATTTACCTTAATCTGGTGGCAGTGGGTGCCGCATTCACTCGTTCTCTTTGCTTCCTGCAGGTCGCCATGGAACGGGCCCACTTCCCGTTCCATGGTGTCCATCTTGGGAAAAGAGTTTTCTTCCTCTAGCTGGACGCCGCACATGTCCTGCTGTAGGAAGGAAAATCCTTTTTGTTAAAACCCTGGGTTACTGTTTTGGCAACCCGGGGTGCAAATGGCCTGCACCAGGGAATAACGGCTTTGCTTGGGGCGATAACTTGGGCTACTGGCCGTTATACCCAGAGGGCAGAAAACAAGGGCTCTTGGCATTATCCCCCGTTCCAGCCCTTGAACGGGGAGGATGAACGCCACATTATTTCCATTAGCATAACACAAAATGCTAATGGTAATGTTGAAGAATCTTATTGAGTCTTTCTACTTTATTGAGAAATGTAAAGTAGATGGAGTCTATATATTATTTTGTTTAGTTTTATTTATTAACTTTGATAGGTGGTTTCTAAAGGAACCTTTTTTTTGCAGGTGAGGTCAGGAATTAAGGTGAGGAGGGAAATGAGGGAAGAGGCACCAATCACTAATATGGAGGGGCAGGTGGACAGAGGAAGATGTTGCGCGTGTGTTATTTCTTAGGTAGGGGCAGTGTTTCTTATGCTTCTTGATTACAGCTTCAAAAGCACTTCGAAATTACCTCAGAGTGGTGTGTTGCAGTATATACAGAGGACTGTTGTCTTCGGAAGATATGGATAAACAGCCTCTTTTATTGCTTGCAAGGTAGCTGGTGGGATTTTGTGTCCCACAGAAGTAGGCTGTGTGGTTACAGTATTTGTTGAGGAAGATGAGGTGGAGGAAGACAGACTACTTGCTAAGAAAGGAACAACCTCTCTGAGAGCATTGAGGTGGTTGGATTTGGTGTGGCAGCCCATGGATGTGGTCCTGTAGGAGTACTGTCCAGGTAGTCCACGACTGAGTACAAAGTGCACTCAGTGCATTTCAATTTGGTAGCTTTAGCCTTTGGTACATTATGGTTGCGTAGCTTATTATAATGGGGGAATGTGCAGTGGTGTTTGGTTGCACTGTGAAGTATAACATTCTTTTAGGGAATTTCTTTTACAGAATGCACATATATATGTATGGCAGGGAAGGAAAAGAAAGGGGCTAAACAAGAGATGTCATCATTGATGTCATCATTGACATTTGAGATGACATCTTTCATGGTCTGGGTGTTAGTGTTAGCAGTGCACAGGGGCGGTGGCAGGGTTGGGGGCTCAGGTTACCATAACTGGTGAATTTCAGGGGGTTTTCGGTTTTAATTTGAAGCATAAAGGGGAGGAGGAAAGCTTTTCTTAGTGAAATGTACAGGTTTTTGTTAGGGCAACTTAACCATAACGTCCCCTCAACAAAGTTTTTTTCGTAGTGAATTTCACTGGTTTTTTGGAGGGCAACTTAACCGTAATGTCCCCGTAATAAATTATTTTTTGTAATGAATTGAGTAGGTTTTTTGAAGGTGGAACTTAAGCATGAAATAGTGGCAATGAAGTCATTGAGCAGAATATAGATTGTAATCATGTGATTTTGAGAGATATGTAGTGTGATCTACGTACTTGACATACATTTAACATAGAACATACAGAACCCCCTCCCTATTGATATTGGAAAGGGACAGACTGAGCGCCTGTTCGTGCACGGGGTTGGACAGGAGCAACATTAGCCAAAGATGCAGGGGGTATCTGAAAATGTACTCTTGTCTTACACAAAAAATGTGCAACGTGGAAGAAGGACATAAAGATATTATAAGTAGTAATAAGTAAATATGGAAACCTGAAGCTGGGAAAAGAAAATGACACATTTTATAACCATGTAGAATAAAGTGGAGGGTGCCATAAAAAGGAAAGGATGCCTCCAGCGTAATCACTCCACAAAAACTCGGCAGCCTGGAACGACAGTGGACAGACGCAGTACAACAAAGGGACATTACAGCAAAAGAGTGAGTGCAGGTCATTTTTTTATATGGGTGATGTTTTTTTGTGGTATGTTTTGCATAAATAATAATTTCTTTCTGTTTTTTTGACTCAGAAATGGCTAGTACTTTGGAGTGGCTGGAGGAGCATTTTCCGCATGGGGAAATGTCTGAAGACAGCGACAATAATGGTACACATTGCTCTGCATATACAAAATGGTGACCAGTATTTTAGTGGCATTCTACTTATGTTCTTTTTTTTTTAACAGATCAGGAAAGAAAAGAATAAAGGGCAACAAACGAGACAATAGAAGACAGGCTAAAAAGGATAGAGCAGAAAATTGACATATTAAACAACAATTTTCAAAGTTTACGGGAGTTTGTGGAGGACTGTGTGAGAGGAAAAGTTCGTTATCATTGCCCCGCCTGCACGTTGCCTGCTTCTCCATTCCCTAGTGAAAAATCCCCAAAACGTGAACAGGAAAATAGATGTTTTGACGAAACATCCATCCCTTCTTCCGCTTACAAATCTTCTCCTCATAACCAGCCCGTGTTGAATCCTAATTCCCCCATATTTGTTTCAGTGTCCGCTTCCCCCGCTATTTCTTTAGAATTGTGTGTGTGTGTGTTTGAAATGTTTTTGTACAGTAGTTGTAGAGAAAGAGTTTGTGTGTAGATTTTTTTTTAAAAGACGTAAAATGTTCGCAAACAGCGCGCCTGTTTGACGTATCCACAAGCAATGGAATGTGGGTGCTGTGTAATATCAAGTAAGACGGATGTGATGTGTGACTGCACAATCTTTTGACAATGTGCGTACATAAACAGAAAGGGGTGTCCAAAGGATATACTACCTCGGCGTACCGCTGGGAAACTAGATAATACATGTTCGTAGAACACACAAGATGTCCGGAATGGGTATAAATGAGTAAAAAGGGAGTGTGTGAAGGACAGTATAGCGGTCCGTATTGGGCGCAGTCAAAATGGTGCCATCCGTAGAACAGGCACGGTGGGCGACAAGTTCGTAGGCAAACAACATGGAGTTGTCCTAAGGACACTGGAACTGTCCGTACAGTGAACATAGCATGCGTGCACATGCGCAGTACAAACGTAAGTATTGCGAACATCGCGCCAGTTCCTAACTGTCCGTCTCACTTGTGTCGCACTTTTAAGTAGTTTGAGAACCCGAACACTGTCCGTAGGACACTTGTGCGCATGCACACGTTTGATTCTTTGCATTTGCTGTCCAGGGGACATTCATTACTGGGGCGGATATGTTGAGGACGTCATCATGTGACCGCACCTATGCTGAGCGTGGGGACTAGTTTCCGCGGTTGGTGTGCTTCCGCAACAATAAAAATCAACTTGTAGGCACAAGGCAAAGTATTGTAGAGTGTAAAAATGTAATTTCACACATCCCAAACAATAGGCCACCTCAGGAGTTGCTGTGTAAAATGTGTGTACCGCTTTGTAGGGATGAAGACGGTCACGAGGCACACCCTGCACCTCTACAAAAGGCCACACCCCCGAGCGCATCTTCATTGTCCTTCTAGCTATAGCAGTTTGAGCTGTGTTGCCTTTACTGCTGTAGTGACCAAAAGTAAACTAATCGGTATGGCTTCCATGGCCGCTGTTGGGTTATTAGCCTCTGCACCACCCCCAAATCTGCCACCACCACCACCTCACCAAAGGCCTGCAGAGAGATACATGGGTGAGGATGTAGAGATTGAGGAAGAAGAGGAGGAAGAGAACGAAGTGGAGGAACTCTGCACTAGGAGCACTCAGCGGGAGTCATGGGTGTGGCGGTTGCTTTCCGTTTATGGGAACGTACCAAAAGCACGTGCGAACCTGGAGAAGTGTAATCAGTGGGATATGGTGTTGAGTCGCGGGAGATTTGTAGTGTACAGTTTTGGTACGACAACCAGGAAGCAACACCTCATTTCGTTCCACACTGCGGACATTCGCAAGGTGGTGCCATGTGAAGCACGTAGTCGTTTGAGTTCCTCCACACCATCCTCGGTATCCGATCCTCCCACCACAAGAGACACTCCTGTGGGGGAGCGCCTCCCTCCAGCTGCTTCACAAGCCATTTGCAATGCTGTGGAACCTTACCTTTCAAAGGTGACAGTAGTGTGCACGTATTGTGACGCAGTACTCTGCAGGGGGGAGCGTTTTCAAAGTGTTTTTGAGGCTGCAGTCACTGAGCACCAGAAGATCTGCTCCTTACCTAAATAAAGCTCACCCTTAATATTTGTCTGTTCAGTTGCCCTTTCTTATCCCTGTGGCTGGTGTCCCTTCCTTACCCTCCTTTTGCCTCTTCTCCTAGTGTGTCGAGTGCTGTTAATCAATTAATGTAAAAACAACAAAAATTACAGAAAAGACTCTTTTCAGAGCCGCCTTTCTCAGTGTAACAATAGAACTATGAAGTGACGGTCATAGACCCCTGCGAAGTTCAGCAAAAGTTCGCAGACAGTCGTAGAGGGAAAAAGGGAGGGTGCAAGCGGAGCAAATGCAATAAAGTGTACGTTGGGAGTAAGTGGCAGCTCCGAAAAGAGCCTTTTGGTGGTGTGTTGTGTGGGTCCAAAACAGTGGATTGGGGAAAACGGATTGTCAGATAAGAATGAGATGAGCAGCCACTCAAGAATTGCGCCACACTTGTCTGGTATAAACCTCAAAAGAAAGCCCTTTATTACTTGTTTACACGTGTTTCGGCTACTCAAGAGCCTGTCTCAAAACAAAATAGGGCATTGACAGGGTACACATCATATTCCATCTTGTTATCATTCAGTCTCCTAGCGTCGGCCTCGCACAGTAATGTCAGATAGGTTAGTGTGATTGCAAAAGAGGACGTAATGCATTTTGTAAATTGTGAAGAAACATCTGATTGCCAGCATATGTGAGGTGGACTCCATCTCTGCGGAAAATGAAACTGCTACGAAACAAAATGTTTTCATTGTGTAAAGAGGACATGCCAACATCTCTTAAAAAGGCACACACAGCCTTATTCACATTGCGTCTCGCTTTCTCCATTTGTGGACCAAATGCAGAAGAACGCAACCATATTTGTCTTTGGGCAATACGGGAAAAAAGTATTTGACAATTTGGAAACATGTCCATGAGCTTCGCGAGTCCTTCCTTCATGGCAAATTGCAAAGAAATTCCAGATACATGGCCTAAACTGTTTCTTCCATAATGAATGATCAGTATATCTGGAGGACGCTCTGCCTGTAAAGTAACACAAAGAGGTACCAAGTCCAGCCATCTCATGCCACGCACGCCATGCCAGTGCCATGCCAGTGCACTTCCGCATGTGATAATCCGACATTTGTAGATAAACTGCAGCTTTCTGCATTCATCTTCAACCCATGTATCCATGAGTCTCCCACAATCCAGATAATCTGTGTTCGAGCATGGAAAGCCATGGCTGTGTGGTGTCCTGTGAGGGAGAAGACGGTCTTACTAAAGTACGTTGGTCAGAACAGACCTACTGAACTTTATGGACCAATCCCTAGCACCGCTAATTCTCATTTACATGCGCCTCCACCCTTGAATCCCCGGTGGTGATATGTGCTGGCTGCTAACTATCGCCATGTTCGCGGACATGTACAGGATCAAAGCGTGACAACGGTACATTAAAGTACTATTCCCCTTTTTCCCCTTTAAGGTAGGCTCTGAAAACGAGCCATTATTTTTTTTTTGGCTAGATGTCGTACAGAAATCTGGTATTTTATGTATTTTTTGTATTTTTTGTATTTTTTGTCCATGCTTTACTCTTGCAAACATTACAGAACCTTCTCTAAAGCAAGCCTTATGTTCAAAAAGAACATTGCATTTCCCAAAGAAGATAGCTCAACACCATCTCCTTCAAAGTAATGCGCATTGCTTGGAGCAATGTTATCGTGGCTACAAAAAAACATACCAACTCGTAGCATGAATGCATGCATGCCGTGATTGATGATACACCTCCTGATGCTTTGATCTGGCCAAAAAACAGAAGTGTTGTTCCATTGTACTCTCGGGAGTAAAGCAGAAAAAATTACTTTCGAAGATGGTCATGAGTACTTCAGCCAACTGTGTCAAATCTGCCAACAAAGTATGTGAAGTTAGGTATCCCAAGTGGCAAGCACCGTAGTGCAAAATTACCACATGACGAGTGGTCATTCGACACATATCTCTACAAACTTGGAGAATTGCCGCAGCATTGGCATCATTGTCAGCGCTCCACACGACCTCCACTCCTCGCACATCGAAATGGTGTGCCACATGCCTACTCTTGGCATAGTGTTGTAAGCCTTGCACAAAAATGTCTCCAAGCAGCAAAACCCTGACCCTCTCCACCTCTGCCATTTTCAGTGTGCGCACCGTCTTTCGACACAAAAGAGTAATGTGAACATCTGATTGGCTGATGCCAACAGTCGTCTTTCCATGCAGGATTTGCTGTAGAAACCCGAATGTGACACGCCCTACCAGCGGACAAGCGTTGCCTAAGTTCAGCACGTAATTGTTACCCAGTCCTTCCACCCTTTCTACAGCGGTACCAAAGCAAGTCCCTCAATGGACACAAGTAAGCGGGCGCACAATCATCCACCAATCACATAGAACATTGCTAATTTTAACTCTGTCATCAACATTGCGCACTTCTAAATGACTGTCGATGATTCTTAATGGAAATCGCATGCCATTGCAAAGCACCTACTTCACAAGCTACTGTGTAAAGATTGCGAATTTCTACGTTCAGCTCCATACAAGTCCACATGCATCAGTATAGAGGTCAGGTATGTATATTTTAATCAGAGCACATGTGGAAGCCTTATGATTTAAAATAGACAAAATAAAACACTCCCCCTTTTTAAAGTGCAAGATTGCCGATTTGCACTAACAAATTGCACAACTGCTTACTGTCTTCTGCATAACCTGTACATACGTTGCAAGCATGCCTATTTAGGCATAGCTCTCAACCATTTTTGTCTTAAAGGCGGGAGAAATCACCCGATTTTGTTTTTGGCGGGTGAGATGCCCATTGGAATGAATGAGCGTGCAGGAGGCTTGGCAGGTGAGTCTGCCCTTTACAAGGCAGGTAACACCCGCCAAAGGCGTGTAAGTTGAGAACTATAATTTAGGGCAGACCTCAATTTTGTATGTGAAAATGTCAGAGTTCTGTACTCTGTACTGCCTACAGTAATGCTACTTGCAATGCGATCGTATGAGAATAGTAAGCGCTCACGATTGTAGTGCTGACATGTCCTTCGGAGGGTCTCCCTATTTTTCAACATTGTGCTTTTCATTAACAAGTACAAAATGTGTCCCCATCTAGTACTTTGCCCTATCGCTTACAAACCTCTCTCCAATGCATACTACACTTTGAAAAGGACAAGGCATTTGCAAACCCTTAAAAAATGTAGTTATTTTGAAGGACTTTCAAGTACCATATTGAAAGTACTCGGCAAAGACTGCACAGAGTGAAGTGAAATGTGCACGTGGACTGGGTTGAAATATGAAAGTTCAATCCTCTGATGAAAGAAGTACAAGTAATGTCTGCAGTATCATGACTGCTGCAAACACACAAAGTAATTGATATTGTTTTTTTAATTCACAGTGAAGACTACTCTCCTGAGAATCAACAGCATCTACACTGCAGACGACATATCCGAAGAAACCTGGTCATCTTGCACAAAAAAGTAAGTGCAGTACAACCTTCATATTGTAACTACTCCTTAAAGATGCTGCATGGGTTTTTTGTTTATTTTGGGCACCAAAGCAAGCCTTCATTTGTAAACCATTCTACCTACAAATATCCATTTATTGAACAAAGAATAACAGGCAGAATGGCTGACAAATCCCTGTGTGTTTGGTACTGAAACAACATAGAAAATGCTTAGAAGGTTAGATTGTGAAAAGAAGTTGCTGTAGCAAGTTTTTGGCATTTCGGTTATTAATAATGGTTCTCTTCACAAGTAGGCCACTTTGTACTCTCATCTGAAGCACATTGTAGTAGTATACAAACAGTAAAGTAGCCTAACCAAATGATAGTTAGAGGTCACTGTACGTTGACACACCATGCCAAAGAGCTTCCCCATCACACTTATGCACACATGCACACTGTACACATACATTGGCCAACAGACCAAAGTGTACTTTTCTTCTCAACAGACACCAAAGAATGCCTACCAAAAAGCAACTCCGTAGAAAGGAACGCAGAATTAGAACAAATAAAAATAAAGGTGCCCAATGTAAGCATCCACCTGTTGTAGAGTTAGTAGAAAATCTTGGTGCAAACCAGCTAATGCAGTTGGGTAACATAATAAAAGAAGTCTCAACTACCGAAACTGTACCTCCTCCATCAAAAAGTGTCACAAAACACAGAAATGTTGTCAAGAAAATGGCTGCCAGTACAGCTAACAATGTTCCTAATAATCCTGATAGTGTAAGAAGAACCCATAGTAAAAAAAGTATTTTAGCAAAAATGTTTCATCACAGAGTCCTTCAGAATCTACTAAGAAGAGGACCAAAATCATCCTCACCCCTTAGAACGTACCGTAGAAAGTTAATTCTACAAGCACTTGTGGACAGTGCAATCCTTCTCAAAAGGAAGTTGTTCATATTAGTGTTAAATAGGATGAAAGCACTAACAAAACTAAGTACCAAACTACAAAAGAAACTCAGCAATAAACGGAATGTGAACAAAAATAATTTTTTGCATGTTTGTGGTGGTGAATGGAGTCACACAACAACCACAGAGCCATGTTTTAATGAAGAAGCATACAAACAAATTCAAACAAACACAATTGCCATCCATAGCAGTGGACGAGGGTATGAGAAAATCAATACTACCATCATGGAACAAGAAACAATGCTTACAAAGCTATCTCCTGAAAACTCAGAATTACCTCTCGATTCAGCAGAACCACACCGTCCAGTATACAAATGGCCGTGCACATCAATGTGTGCCATTCCAAACAAAGCTTTCAAATCTTTACGTCAGTTCCTCAATCAATATGTAAAAGGTAAAGACAAAAGTATAATGAAAGTGCTGCAAAATATGGATATTTGTGTAGTGCGAAAAGAGACAGGACTAAAAGGACATTCATTAGCCTGCATTTCTGGGCCTATTTGCAAAAGTACCTTCCATGATATCAAAAGAATATCAGTACATCATTCCAAAGTAAGAAATTTAGTGTATAAAATATACTATGCAAAAAGTCCAGCTTCAGAATTAGGCAATTTAAATACCACTCTTCTGCATGGTACACCCAAATACTTACAAGAAGAAATGGACCGTATTCAGAAAAAGTATTTTGGAAGTGAGAGCACATAGAAAATGCAACAGTTTTAGAGCATAGTAGCGACAATTCTGCACATAGAAACCTTCTATTACGCACATACAGAAAAGAAATACTAAAATTTGAAAGGTCATCGGCTGAAGTACCAAACCATGTGTGTGTATGTTGCCGCAGAATGTTTTACAAAAGGAACACAAAAAATGTGGACATAGCATACAAAATAGAAAACAATGAAGACTCTAAATGGTTTGAATTAGCTTTGTATCTTATAGCTGAAAGCAAATATGAAATAACTGAACGCCTAATATGTTGCAGTTACTGTACTGCAAAATTAGACAACAACCACACTCATTTACGTGCAATTACAAATAATTTGGAATTGTTTCCATAACCAAAAATCCTGCAACAGCTCAATGTGTATGAGAGCATAATAATTCAAAGAGTTCACCCATTTCAAGCAATTATACGCCTTCATCCAAAAACAGCAAAATTACCTTCCTCTGAATTGGTGATAGGCATTTGTGGCAAAGTAGTTTACTTGCCATTAGATCTAACGGAGAATGTACACACTCTAGGAGTGGAACGTTTAATAGAGCATTCTTTAATAGTCTTGGTAAATGGAGTACCAACAAAGGACACAAAAATTTGGCAACAATTAGTGGACTTACACAAAGTTAGACAAGCATTACAATATCAAAAGACAATAATGAGTACTATAAGGAAATACATATTGATGAAAGCTAAAGGCAAACAACTGTAATAATTCAAGAGCCATCAGAAACTGGACAATTCGAACTTCTGGATCCAACTACAGTATCCACTCTTTTAGACCATTACACAATTCATCCATTGCATTCCAATGAAAGCATAGATGATGCACTAGAAACTTACCAAATGCGGCAAACCAAAGGGTCATCAATGAGTATTTGGGAAAAAAGTATAGAAGCACATGCTTTTCCACTGCTATTTCCTACTGGCAAAGGTGGAAGATATGATGATAGACACACCAGATTGGGGCATCAGAATCCCGCTCATTACGAATGTATTCGCAAGATCCCAGATTTAGACAAAATGTTGAATACATATTCCACCTACTCTATGAAAGTGAATTAGCAACAATATGTTATGGAGTTGCACACATTCTTAAATCTGGAACACACTTTCAAAATATGTCAGCTACGCAGTTAACACAAAAAGTACAAGAAAAAGATGAGGTGTTACAATCAAGTATAACAAATTTGTTTGCAAACATGCGTGGTACAAAGGAATACTGGTTCAGACTGCACGGAGACGTGCGTTGCATGATCAGAAACCTTGGACCACCAATTTGGTTTGTTATGCTAAATTGTGCAGAATATGCATGTGAAGATTTACATGAGTTCCTATGCATAGCAAACAGCAACAAAAACAACATAGATATATTAACACCTGGAGAACTTTGCTCTCTAGATCCAGTTAATGTCTCAAGATATTTCCATCATCGTTTCATTGCAATGCTACACTTTATTTGCAATAAAACTGTTCCTCCCCTTGGAGAAGTGCAACACTTCTTTTGGAGAAAAGAATATCAAGTGAGAGGAGCACCACATATTCACATGCTGTTATGGATCAAAGGTGCACCGAAATTTAGGCACGACAGTGATATCACTGTTTTGTAGTTTATCCAAAAATATGTCACATGTGAAATCCCTTCACAACAGACACATAGTGAGCTGCATGGGCAGATTTTACAATTTCAAAGACATAAATGTGGCAAATATTGTCGCCGCAAATACAAAAAGAAAGATAAATACTACACCAAATGCCACTTTGGTTTCCCTAGACCCGTTACAGAAACAGGTGAAGTAAACAACTTCATGTCTTCAGTTCGACATAGTGTTAAAGGTAAATCACCTAAAAACACGTATTACATAAAAAGAAGGGAAGAATCAAAATATATCAATGATTACAATGCAATCAATGCCCTATTATGGAATGCAAACATAGATGTGCAGAACATTGCAGACAATTCAACTGCTGTTGCATGATATATTACAGCCTACTTAACAAAAGCAGAAAAAACAGAGTTTCAAGACTTGTTGGATGACCTAGCATCACACAAAACATTATCTCAGAAATTGTACAGCCTGGGCATAAAAATGCTCTCTCATAGAGAATGTGGGGCCTATGAAGCAGCAGATTCTTTAACCGGCACTGCTTTGTATGGAAAATCAGACAACATAGTATGGCTCAGTCTTGGTCCTGCAAAATCTAGAAGAAGAGTACTAAAATCATATGAGGACATAGAAACAATTGCCAAAAATGATCCCAACAGCCAAGACATTCTTAAAAACAATTTACTGGACACATACTATCCGAACAGGAGTACCACTCTAGAAAGCATGTGTCTATACCAAATAGCTCAAAACTTTGCATACAAAAATAATGTAAAACCCGATGAAAGCAACCATAGATATAGAGTGACCGATTGTGAAGGGAGATTAGTGAAACTTAACAGATGAAGCTTAATTAATCATGTCAAATTGTCATTAAAAACTCTTCAACAGAAAGAACTATATTACATGTCTCTGTTACAACTTTTCAAACCATGGAGAAAAGAGGAAAACATACTAGATAACTATGACTGCTATGAAGATGCTTTCAAAGCAAATGAAAGCACTATCACTGATGTGAACTTTACGCAGTACAAAGCAATGTTACACAATGAGCAACAACAGGAAGAAGAACTTCAGGCCCAACTAGATAAAGTCTCTTCCGACAGTAGTCAACCTTCTGTAACAGGAAGTCAAGAACCATTAGGACAACCAGTAATAGCAAATGAGGCTGAAGTAGCTATGGCAGAAGTAGAGAACACCCTGTTTCAGTATCAAGAAGATACAGAAGACTTAACTGTACAACAAGCAAAACTTAACAACAATCAGCGCACCATTTCTGAAGACGTAACAAAACAAATTGTACATGGTGTACAACACGAAAATAAAGAATGTACCTGCCAAAATTACAAGCCTATACTGCTGTACGTCAGTGGTGAAGCTGGATCAGGGAAAACATTCTTAATCAAAATCATCAGAAAGTTCCTTCAACAATTGACAAACAACAAACTGTCAGCTGTTGTAACAGCCCCCACAGGTTTAGCTGCCTACAACATAGGCAGTGTGACTTTACACCGATTACTACTACTTCCAGTAGAGCATCAAAATAAATTCGACTACTACAATCTTTCTGCAGAAGCTGCAATGGAATTACGTAGAGTATTGAAACAAATGAAAATGCTACTAATAGATGAAGTGAGCATGGTCTCCAACCTAATGTTGGCTTTGATTCATCTCAGATTGCAAAAAGTACTTAAAAATAATAAGGAGGAACTCTTTGCAGGGAAACACATTATCATTTTAGGATATCTTCTACAATTGACACCAGTGAAAGATGAACCGATTTTTAAAACCTTAGGGCACAAACCATGCCGGAAAACTGTTGGTAGCATAGGTAATGTTAACCTTTGGCAACATTTCCAATACAGCGAATTAACTGAGAACATGTGCCAATCACTTATGCCAACATCTTAAAAAGTATTAGAGTTGGTGTATTATTGCAAGAAGCACAAGCTGTATTGAACAACCGACATATAAATGCACTTTATGGCGATAATGCATGTGCAACTGATGTTATGGAACAAATAGCGCACAAAAATATCAATTGTATGGCTTTAATGCCAACTCTTGCAAGCTGTTTCAAATTCAAGGAAACAATGTTAAAGAAAGAAATGCAAGCAATAATAGAAATTAGCGCCATAGACAAACTAGACGTACATGGTATGACAATACCCATGTGTGAGCAAGCCACAACAATACTAAATAGTTTAGAAAATTCAATCTCCAACACAGCTGGGTTGGAAAAAATATAGAAATTATCATTAAATTGTAGAGTAATGCTTAAACGTAACCTTGACGTAGAGCAAGGGCTAGTTAATGGAGCACTGGGCACAGTTGTTGGCATTCACTCATACCCACGTGATAGAAACATTCAGTTTGTAAATATTCGCCTTGATAAAGTTTCAGAAGTGAAAAGGATAGGGCGCTCAATTGCTCGATTCCTTCTCTTCAAAGACATGTATGTACGTAGAGAGCAATTTTCTCTTGCATATGCAGTTACCATTCATAAATCCCAAGGACTTACCCTAGGGAAAGCATTGATAGATATAGAAACACAGTGTTTAAGGAAGGCATGAGCTACGTAGCATTATCATGCTTACGTACACTTGACGGTCTATTGCTAATAAACTTTGATTCAAGTAAAGTCAAAGCTCATATTCCTTGCATTGTAGAATACAATAGACTGCGTTCACTGTACACCCCTCATCTGAAACAATACCCTGTTCCAGATAAACTGAAACGCGGTAAAAGAAAATCAAATGAAACAGAATGCAACAGCAAATTCTGCAAAGAAAAGAAGCTAAATTTTCATCAATTGCCGCAAACATAGAAGAACCTATTAGGGAATGTAAACCAGGCACGTCGGCAAAGAAGCAACAGAAAAACCAAAAAATTCACTCAGATACAGAACTTGCTGGCCCATTCAAATTTACAAATGAAAGTGGGGTAAGTTGCTATGCAAATGTAGCAATCAGTATTCTATTTCAATTGCCACCAATTATTAACAATATTTACCTGCAAAGTACAGACCAATTGTGTTTGCAAATGTTAGTGCTGCAAGGAAATGCAACAAGCAATCCTGACAACACATACAGTGTTCATTGAGTAAGGCAGCAATGGGACGACTGTGCTGGAATGGTAAGATTCACTATGAACTCACAAGAAGATCCACAAGAATTTCTAATGTACATACTATTAGTATTGGAAAACAAAAGCATACCTATAAATTAAATCTTCCAAATATCGTACATGTGGAAACATACATGCACTCTCTCTGTAGCAAAGTGATACAGGAAGAAATCCCAAATGAGCGATTTGGGTATGCATCCATACCAAATACTGAGAGCATTCCATTTCAGCAACTGGTACAAAATGCAAACCATGGCAGATTATGTAGTATTTGCAATTCAGACAATCGCTCCACTTTACTGATACAATCACGTAGTGCCTACATAATACTTATGCTTCTACGTTATAATGCAGATGGCACCAAAACAACTGCAAACTGACTGGATTCACACACAGTCAAGTGTCACTTGGAAAGAAAACCTTTACAACAGTAGGAATAATCTACCATGCAGGAGCTACAACCAATGCAGGTCACTACACTGCATACATTAAAAAGAATTCTGGATGGTCTGAATGTAATGATAGCACCATTACTCTAAAGCAGAGGTTGCCAGCTAACCCAACAAATGCGTATTTAATGTTCTTGAAGCCAAAATTTACAAAATAATGTATACTTCAAGATTGTCAACAAAATGTGTCAAAGACTACAGACAGTTAGAATACGCCCACAGGTATCTAACTACCCAACAGGATGGAAGAATGACACAAATAAATGATTATCACAGATCGTTGCAAACAAATGCACAGGTAGAATACGCCTATAGGTATGTAACTGTTGTTAAAAATCGGCAGGAAGGCAACAAAGAAAATATTAATGGGAAAGATGAAGGAAACAGGATGTAACAACGACACAAATGAATGATTATCACAAATCTGTAGGAACAAATGCACAGTTAGAATACGCCTACATCTAACTGTTGTTAAAAATGGGCAGGAAGGAAACAAACATAACATTGATCAGAAAAATGAAGAAAACGCTAAAAGGAAAAAATGAAGTACTTAGTACCATATGAAATGAAGGGTGTTTTTAATCCGACAAGGATTTTTCCCCAGACCCAAGGATTAGAAAAGCAAACACAGAAATTGAGCGCAATGCACAGTACACTGGTTTGTAAACTAAATATTAGGGTCCAAAAAAAAAAAGTTAACTGCCTATTATGCAATGTGGTAAATTTGGAAAAACTGCAAACACTAACACACCTTTTTCTTTCATCACATAAATGGAAAAAGTGATACTTCCGCCAAGTACGATAACCAATTTAAAAATAACCAATTTAAAAAAAAGTTCATGGATTCTGAACAAAGTAAGGAGTAAGTATATTGGCAGGCATTTTCTACACACGGGAATCTACTCGTCTAATCTAAGGTACTAATATGCTGCAGTGCCTGTAGGCTGCCCTTGCATCTTCAGTGAGTAACCTACCACCTACGCCTTACAACCAAGTTTCAAGGAGTACAGTTCCTATCCACAACCATCGCTGCATATGTGAAACATGGTACTTGTAAATAAGCTGCTTATAAATTTACTTTTCGGACCATCTTCTGCAGCCATGAAGTGAAGACACTACGGCATCAACACAACAACCACAATCCACCACACCCATATTGACTTGTAACTCCACTGCTTATGACTTCAGTCTTGTGTGCATGGGCTTTAGAGATGCACCCAAGAGAGCAGGGTCTCCCCACAACCACCTCGGTAATGTGTGGTAGCGGGGGTTATTCTATAGATGTGTTATCCTTCAGTACCTCTGCCCTGAGGCCTCCCTCCTAGTCTGTAGATCTTACATGGGAAGGGTGTGCAGTGTCTTCCAAGTCTAGTACTTACCATTTTGTTCTTGGTTGCATGGCCTTTGGCCATGCACCCAAGACTGCATGCACTCCCCACAACTTGCCAATCAAAACGCAACACTACGGGTCTGTGCATGGGTGGCACATGTGGCAGTGGTTGTGGCCAGGGCCTACAGTCTTGTAAGTAAGGCCTTTGGCCTTTGTCTGACAGCCATGCATCCAAGACTCTAGGCCCTGGCCACAACCACCGTAGCATGTGCCACCCATGGCAGCGTACTAATGAATATAATGATAGCCATTTGAAAAAATAATGCATTCATGGCATGTTGTCAATTTCAATGTTCCCTAACACCACACGTGTCCTTACAAATCTAAAAACTCCCCCGTGCAGTGGGGGCTGAAATACTGGCCTTATTGGACCCCTCATTTTCTGTGCGTACAAGAAGGCCATAGGGCATACATCATTAAGTAGGTATAAGGGTATTATTGGGTGCATGGCCTTTGACCCTGCGCCCAAGAGTGCAGGATCTCCCCACAACCACCTCTTTCTTCTTGGGTGCATGGCCTTTGGCCATGCCCCCAACACTGCACGCACTCCCCACAACTTGCCAATGAAAATGCAACACAATGGGTGTATGCATGGGTGCCACATGCAGCGGTGGTTGTGGCCATGGCCTACAGTCTTGGAAGTAAGACCTTCGGAAAGGTCTCCCTCCCCACCCCCGCTCATGCCCCATGTCTTCCTTCTTCCCCCCACCCCCTGCTCATGCCCCGTGTCTCCCTTCTTCCCCCCCCAGCCCCGCTCATGCCCCGTGTCTTCCTTCTTCCCCCCACCCCTCGCTCATGCCTCGTGTCTCCCTTCTTCCTCCCAATCCCCACTCATGCCCTGTGTCTCCCTTCTTCCCCCCTCACCCCGCTCATGCCCCGTGTCTTCCTTCTTTCCCCTCACCCCCGCTCATGCCCCGTGTCTCCCTTCTTCTTCCCCCACCCGCCGCTCATGCGCCGTGTCTGCCCTGTTCCCCCCACCCCCCGCTCATGCCCCATGTCTCCCTCCTGTACCCCCCCGCCCCCCGCTCATGCCCTGTGTGTCCCTCCTGTACCCCCTCACCCCCCGCTCATGCCCCGTGTATTGCTTCCCCCCCACTCCCCGCTCATGCCCCGTGTCTCCCTTCTTCCCCCCCACCACCCCCCGCTCATGGCCCATGTCAGCACTGTTGGAACAGGGCAGACACGGGGCATGAGTGGGGGTGGGGGCCCCACCTTGCCCTACCCCCGCTCATGCCCCATGTCTCTCCTGTTCACCCCCACCCCCGCTCATGCTCCGTGTCTGTCTCCCTCCTTATTCCCCCGCTCATGCACCGTGTCTCCCTTCTTCCCCCCAACCCCCGCTCATGCCCCGTGTCTCCCTTCTTTTCCGCTCATGCCCCGTGTCTCCCTTCTTTCAACCCCCACCCCCTGCTCATGCCCCGTGTCTCCCTTCTTCCCACCCACCCCCTGCTCATGCCCCGTGTCTCCCTTCTTTCCACCCCCCACTCAAGCCCTGTGTCTCCCTTCTTTCCCCCCCATCCCCCGCTCATGCCCCGTATCTCCCTTCTTCCCCCCCTGCTGATGCCCCATGTCTCCCTTCTTCCCCCACCCCCGCTCATGCCCCGTGTCTCCCTTCTTTCCACCCCCCACCCTCTGCTCATGCCTCGTGTCTCACTTCTTCCCCCCCGCTCATGCCCCGTGTCTCCCTTCTTTCCCCCTCACCCCCACTCATGCCCTGTGTCTTCCTTTTCTCCATCCCCCGCTCATGCCCCGTGTCTCCCTCGTGTTACCCCCACCCCCGCTCATGACCCGTGTTCCCTCGTGTTAGCCCCCACTCATGCCCCGTGTCTCTCTCCTGGTCTTCCCGACCCCCCGCCGATGCCCTGTTGTGTTCTCTTTATACAACCCGCCTTCCCTTTCGATGGTGTCCATCTTGGTAAAAGATTTTCCTCCCTACACCGGGACGCCTGCCTGCGGCGTCCCGGTTTGGGAAGAAAAATCTTTTTTTTACCACCATGGGTTCCCACTTTGAGAACCTAGGATGCTAGTGGTCTTCCTCCATTGAAAAGGACGTTATGGTTACGTTGCACTAATAAAAAACGACGACATTCAGTAAAAAAAATGTGTGAAAGTGACTTTATGGTTAAGTTGCACTAATAAAAACCTATGAAATTTAGTAAAAAACTTTGTTAAAGGGACATTATGGTTAAGTTGCGCTACTAAAAACCTATGAAATTCAGTAAAAAAACTTTGTTAAAGGGACGTTATGGTTAAGTTGCGCTACTAAAAACCTATGAAATTCAGTGAAAAAACATTGTTAAAGGGACGTTATGGTTCCAGGTAAAACCGAAAAACCCTTGAAATTCGCCAGTTATGGTAAGCTAAGGAACCATAACTCGCGCCACCACCGTGCACTGCTAAGACTAACACCCACGACATCAAAGATGACATCACAAATGTCATTGATGACATCACTGATGACATCACATGTCTGACTCACTCTTTTTTCTTTTGCTGACATATCTAGGCCACATGATTTTCTTCAGTAACAGTCAGAAACTAAAAATGTTATTTTATTTGTAGACGTATCATACAAGTAGGTTCTTATAGTAATACCCTTAGAGTCCATTCACATCATATGAAACATATACATAGGGGAAGACACAAGCTTTAAAGACAGCAATCCTTTTTGTGCATAAAGATAATCAATAGACTTATCAGCACTTTCTGATAGTTCTGTTTTTTTTTATGGCTGTACTTTCCCTGTATATGGTCATATTTGTATACATTGTACTCACACTACTTTCCTTAGGGTCCAATCACATCAAGTAATACATATACATAGGGTAAATAGCAGCTTTGAAACAGAGCAATCATTTATTTGCATGAAAATAATCAGTTAGGTTATGAATTGTTTGTGCTACTACTTATGCTTTTTAGCTAACTTCACGTTCCCTGTATATACCCATATTGGTATGTATTCTTGTCTCTTTGTGTTTTGTCTATAGTAATGCAATTATGTAATACATGGGTTTTATTAGCTAGTTATTACATAGTTCACAGTACACAAAAATCTATTAAGAAAACAATTATCATTTCATTATTCAACATATTAACATTACGAACATTATACTTTCATCTTGTACGCTGCACACAATGCTATGTTTCTGCATTAGTAGCTTAGTATACTAGATAGAACCCCATAATAGAATGCTATTCATATCAATGCATCGTTCAATGCGCTAATTAGGGTATGATATTTATTGCAATGATCCTTGACACTTTTTTCGCAACATTATATAATAAGAATCCCTTGTACACATATTTCATGAAAAGTACATACACATGTGATGTCATCAGTGATGTCATCAATGACATTTGTGATGTCATCTTTGATGTCGTGGGTTTTAGTCTTAGCAGTGCACGGTGGTGGCGCGAGTTATGGTTGCTTAGCTTACCATAACTGGCGAATTTCAAGGGTTTTTCGGTTTTACTTGGAACTATAACGTCCCTTTAACAAAGTTTTTTCACTGATATATATATATATATATATTTATTACATATATATACCTTTGAAGAATGTGTTAAGGTTTTGCCATATTGCAACTATGTTATTTCCTAACTGCAGGTGATATCTCTGCTATTTGGGGTTCCTGTTCTGTGTAAAGATCCTGTAAATCATGAACTCCTTGAATTTAACTCATTGCAACACCCATGAAAGCTTCAGCATACACTGTGTTTATTTCTGAAGCACAAGCTTGAACTTGTGTCAAGTCATTTGGCAAGTTCTTTAGGTACTGGTTAAGCAGAACTTGTGTGAGTTCACAGGCTTGGCCACACCCTTCGGATAAGCGCCCATCCTCGTCTCAGTTTATTTCTCAATTCCTCAATGTATCACTCATCGAGCTGTTGAATATGAATGCAACAGTGTCCTATTGGGAAAGAAATACAATGCCAATGCCAATGCCGTATGGGCGAAGCAAGCTGCTTGGAACAGTTCTCAGCTTGTTTCAGAACTATAAGGCAGTTAATCAAGTGTCCATAACTTTTGTTAACCGATCTCCTTTAGGAGTTTTGTAAAATACAATGTTGTAGGTGAAGATTTCATACTGGCATACAGAAATCACAAATCTTTGGATACACATTTTCGGGACCACTACTACGTCCTTTTAATCTGAAAAAGTACCCTCGTGACCCATACCGTTGATAAACACACACAGTTAACACATGTATGGATTATGTCTGCTGGTGGTACCTATTTTATGTTCTTCTTGTGGAACATAACATGATAATAATAATAATAATAATAATAATAATAATAATAATAATAATAATAATAATAATAATAATATTGCTACACAATAATAAAGTAAGGTGTAATCCAAGACACCAATTTCACTCTTCTTACAGGACCAATAATACTATTAATAGTGCTAACACTACTAATAATGAGAAACACTATTCCAATTGTGCTATGTAATAATGGGTATACACAAGGTACCTATATTACTCTTCTAACAGGATGAATAATCCAATAATAATTGCCTAATTACCCGTTTGCTATAGCTATATTGAAGAGCAATCCATAACTAGTTATTTATTGACCACAGACATATTACATTCTGAGTGGACATTGCTGGAATGATTGACTGTGATTGACAGGTCACAGGTTCCAACCCGCACATGCTATGTAGAATACTGTCTGTCAATCGTATCTTTCAGTGACAGCGCCAACTAATCCCTAAAGGTCTTGGTAAAAGCCATGCAAATGTATGCCCCAATGCTCTCGTTGTCATCATTAATTTCCTTCTCATTTTAGAGACACCATCTGCAATGCCCTCACTTTACTGACATCGTGAGAAAAGCCCTTGGGCCTCATTATGAGGTAGGAGGTAGCCATGGTGCTATTGGCTACCCCCTTAGCGCATTCCGGGTCCCCGAAATAGGGACTTACCGGATCATTCCAACCTTGGAGGACACGGTAAGTCCCCATTCGGGGAACCATTCCCCATTCCCATTCGAGCCCCCATAGGGCTCAATGGGGATGGAGCTTATAACGGTACCGCAATTTGCGGTATTGGCTCTGAAGTCCCTTAACGGGTCCTTCCATAGCGCCTGGTAAAACCAGGTGTTAAGGAAGGGACCCGCTAAGCGACCTCGGAATAGGGTGTTAAGGGATTACCGGCAACGGTGTCCTTACCTGTGCTGGTAATCCCTTACTACCTACCTCTTAATGAGGCCCCTTGTGTTTCCTCTTTTTTATAGACTGGTGGTTGACACAACTTCTCCTAAATGATCTCCCTAATTATTGAGGATGTAAATTGCAAAATGCATATCTTTGGCACCTATCAAGCTACACATTTTCAGACTCGTGATTTATTTATTTAATTTAATGTATTTAGAATGTCTTCCTAATGTGCAAACCTAACATTAGAAACGTAGAACTTAAAGTCAAGAACAACACAGATAACAAAAAAGAAAACAAAAGTTCAGCACTGCTAAAACGATTTAGTAATTTAGTGGGGAATAGACACTGCAAATTCTGCAGATCAATCATTGACAGTGCCTTATTTCAACGCTTCCCTGGTGTGGGATATAAGTAGCATATCTTCACAATAGATCTATCACTATTATGTGAAACAAACAATGCTTACAGTCTAATCATGAAAACAATTCCCCCTCGATGTTTGTTTGTACCGGCGACCATATCACCCATAACCGTCCAGGCCAGGTCATGAGAAGAGACTGCACCGCGATGGCCGATTCAAGGACTGTGAACGGAAGTATCCAGGCCTCCACATTGCTGCCGAATAATGCTGCAACCTGAACATGTGGATCGCTTCATCATGGATTCGCGCATCAATTGTCATGCAGGAGACTTTGAAGTGCAGCCACCAGAACAGAAACATTTCCCTGGCTTGCTCCATGAACCCTGTTTGTCCTTGCAGAGCACAGGGATGTCATTTAGAGGTCGCACCTGTGACCCATAAGATCTCCCTTGCTACCCATGTGGTCTCCCTTGCTACCCCTAAAAAGAAAAAAAAATCATTTTTGTGGCTCTTTGTCTCTGGAGTGGCAGGCTTTATTATCCAATAATTGCTAGCCTCATTTAAGGTGTATTTCAGGCACACTTTAGGGAATGAATCACTGGTTCAGTCTGTTCTTAAACTCCTAAAATTCATAATGCGGAACAACTTTTCCTAAAACCATTTAGAGTAGAATAAGCATCCATTTTGGACTATGTAGTTTGCTTTTTGCTTTTTTCAAGTTGCAGTTATAGCCTGTTTTTTTTGCCGTTGTCTCTGTTAAAATCATCACAAGAAATTCCATCTGGTGTCCTCCGTCACTTGAAAAAAGTGACCAAGTTGTGTACAGTGTAGATATGTTTGACCATAGCACAGAAAGTGGCCCTTGATTTTCATTGTGCCACAATTAATGCTTTGTTGTAATGCATATTTCCATCTCCATGACATGCTGTTCAAGAAGTTTGTTTGCATGTATGAGGAAACTAGAGCCCAAAGTACGGATGCTGTGCGAGTGCGCTTCTTTCCCTGAGCTACTCTAAATTCTTTAATACACAGTTATGAACCCTCCGAATGGTATGTATTTTTGCCAACCTCTGAAGCCTGAAAAGTAGATCCACTCAGGCTTGACGTGTGGCCAACGTTGCACCAGACCTGCAGATGAACTGGCCTGCTGGGAAATCTCAGTTACCAGTTTAATGGTATCCACTACAGAGTGATATTTGCTTTCTGACTTTAAGAACATTCAGATATGTAATTGCTCATAGCCGTTAAGATCGCTATAGCCAGTAAGATAGCTCAGTGGGTTGAGCGCTCACTGCTGCAATGTGTGTGTGATCTGAAGGTTGCAGGTTCGAATCCCGGCATGGGCAACTCAGCCTTTCATCCTTCTGATGGTGATAAATGATATTAACAATACACATTTTGATCCATTCTTGTATGAAATGTATATCATATTACAGTGATATCGTAGCCATATTTTTCGTAGTGTACTTAGGAACAATGCCATGTGATGCCACTTCCTGTTTTGTCAAGGGGTGGAAGGTCATGGTCCATCGATTCCCATGATGTCACTTTGGGGGGGTCAAATGGCATCCCTTCCTGTGATGTCATCAGAGGTCAAGGGTAGTGTGATGTCACTTCCGCTACCCCTGGCATTCTGGTGAAATGACGTCCCTGACCTGGTCCCCTCCATTACACCATAACACAAAATAAAATGTGCATAATCCAGGAAGCTTCTCAGCCACCTTCATGTCTACCCTCCAGCCAGACATTGCACTACTGTCTTTATAAAACATGTAAGCCTGAAATATTTGTATACAATCCTGTATGTAATATTATTAGATCATGAACTAAGAATGTGACTTTGCTACTCCTATTACATTACAGTTGATTCATCATGTCACCATACCTGCTTCTGGAGTCATCAGACTTTGTGAAAGGCTGCTCTCAGCATGATTCCTACTGCTACTAAAACATATAACTTAAGTAATGGCTAGTGTGAAGTCGGATCTCTGGAAATTGCCCACAGGCCACTTTTGCCAGACGGGTTTTACAATGTGAGGATTTGGCTCTGTATCAGACTCCACAACCCCGATCTCCCGATAGTCCCTGCAAGGCACGCTCCTTCCACACTCAACCTGTCCCTCTCCTCCAGGACCCATGCCCTCCCCCATAAGAAGCCCTACCTCCCACCACTACCCTATGCTCTGGCTTCCTTCTTGTCTCTCCACCAGGCAGGCCGGAAAGGCACTTCTGGCAATCTCCAGACTGCCTGCGTTGCGTATAAAAACGGCCTATTGGGAAATTACCTACGGTGAGAGTAGGCACTCCCATGAAAGCCACTGCGCTTGGTCAGGAGACAGTCAAAGAAGAGCACACCAGAAATTATAGAGTCAGAGAGAGCACAGACAATAAATCTCCATAGTATGGCGAAATCCTGAAGCGCCATACAGCCACTAATGAGAAAAACACTTTAATGGAACAGAGTTACAGTCTTCTAATCTCTCGGGTGATGATGCACACACAATTGGTTCTTGTTAGGGAGAATTCTCTGTTTAGGCTGAATTTCCTAACCTAGTGAGTCCCCCAGCAGCTTTGCTGGATTCCTGGAGTTTTTTTTTTTTCATCATGCCAAGAGTGAGCCTCTTTTCCTCCAACTCTTGGACATGAATGTGGTTGATTCCTGTGAATGTCAATGTGTTCTATGGGCTATGGGGTCCTTTACTCCATAGGGCCTCATGTGTTTTGCTATGTGTGTTACACCGCACCCTCCGTGCCGTAACACTGGGTTGTCCTAGAGGATCCCCACCATAGACTCCATACCCTGGGACTGACTACTGTCTCCCAGGGCATGTAAAGTCACCATTGGCTTTACTAGACCTAAATTTACTAACGGAACCCGTACAAACCATCCTATTGTGGACGTACTGGTAGGGGTAATTAGATTACCCCTGGTCTGTTGTTCGAGGGGGCACTGTCCCGTCCCCCCTCGTCGAGTTTTGGCTGGTGGCAGTGGAAACTACTTTTTATATTCGACCCCGAATAGATTCCTATGGGATTCTTCCCATAGTTGGAGGCTAATACTTTTTCACATTAGTCTCTAACATACCGCCGGTTTATTTATCTTAAATAAATCCACCGGTTGGTATTTTCTGCCAAGACTCGGTTTTTAAAATGGCGCATGTGTTCGCCTCTGTAACTCCGAACCAAAGGTTGAGCCCTTTGTTCCACTTTTGGCGGGCTTCTGCACAGAAGCCCTCCAAAGTGGTGCCATTCTGTCTGGGTACCACAGGGGGTGTGGGAGGGGGTTTAGGCACCCTGGACTGAGTTGCCTTGCCAACTCAAGTCGCACTCTGGTGTGATTGGCCCAAGTGGTGAGCCACCCCACTCACCACTTAGCGTGGTTTGATTGAAAGCTAGGCTGAATGAATGGGGGTTTTCTGCATAAAAGCAGGGCTTTTGGGACTGGATCTTCAGAAGTCGCCACATGACCTAAGAATCCGACGAGGGTAAAGCTGAGCCAACCTGCAACGACGACACCTCCGGTGGAGCCCTGCTGAACCGACTCGCCACTTCCCAACGACAGAGGAGATCTACCTGCTGGAGAGTCTTCTTCCCCTGACTGGTGGGAACAACCAGTCCCTTTGCTTTTTCTTCGCTTCCAGGGCGTAGTGGTGGAATTGCCCATGCTGAGCACCCCGGCAACCGGATAGCCACTAGCCCGTACCACGACCAAAAGGTGGTGCCTTGTGACGGAGCACTCCGCGGCTGGTCTCTTCCCTGGTGGTGCAACGATCTTCAACTTTCCTTCGACGACGAGACCATCTCATCTCTTGGCAAAGCCCCGACTTGCATCCACCACCAGGAACAACTGCCCCTGCCGGAGCTGGCTCTTCACTTGCAATGTACTGTGTCCGCCTGGCTTCCCTTGTGACGGTTAGCGTGAGGTGTCTTAATCCTTACCTCTCCATTGGGTCGCTCCAGACCTTCTTAACTTTTTGTTCTAAACTGGTCCAACGTTTCTGTGACAATTTGCTACAAAGACTCGAAGTGCATTTCCACTGTGATACTTTTTAGGACATATCATCTTGCCTCTCTCCGAGTGGGCCTGGCCTCTGAACTTTGTGATCTACTGTAGACCCTCCTTACTTGCCTTGCATTTGCTTCGTAAAAGTGTTGGTGGCGAGTTGGTTTCATACCCTGCCTTTTCTCTCCCGTTCTAACGAATATTAGAGTGCCATCTAGGTTAAAGCATTCACCTCTGTCTGCAAATAAGTGGTGCCGTTGAACCTAGACTTGTCGAAATATTGTTAGGGGATTGATATACTTATAGTAATTGTGATTGAAGTTGTTTGCCGTAATAGTGCTAGTTTGTTTTTCATAGATGTGTTTTTTACAATAAATAATTATATATCTTTACACCCAAGCTCTGTTCCGTGTCTGCTTGTTCTACTGTGTAAATTGCCCTATCTTGTATACTCCACATACTGCCTAACTTTTCTTGAGAGAAGTCTGACTGCTCAGCCACAGCTACCAAGTGAATCTGTGTGGTACAGACTGCTACCAAATGGGTTTACTGCCAAACACCTGTAGTCCTAAATCTTTTGCAGTGGTCCCAGAGGGAACTGCACAGGTTTCCGCCTAACAGTTCTTTCACACAGCTGCCAGAGTGACCAAAGGAACACTCTCCCAAGACTTGCAGGGTGGTTAGCCTCTCAAAGGATACAAAGTGGTTTTCAGCAATGTCAGGTAAAGTAAGAAAAAATAGTGTGTGTTAGGCAGAATCCTTTGCAGTGCCCTTAGGGACCACTACACACAATTAAGACTACAGGTGGCAATACAAGTTTTACCTTTGGTACAAGCCTGTACTACTAGGTTATAGTGGTAGCAGTAGCGGAGCAGCCAGGCTTATCTCAAGAGTATATGAGCAGTAGCAGAGATTACACAGAGGGACACAATTACTGTGGCTCAGGCAAACACTGACTCAAGGTTTCAGGTAAAAAATATAAGTACATTTATTTTTAAACCGTTTGTTATTAGCACAACGCTTCTATTAAATTTAAAACCACACGTTAAATACACTACAACTGACCAATTCCCTTTGCTCGGTATAAATCAAGGTAAGTACCCTGTGTTTCACACTTAGCACCCGAGATACCCAGAGAGAGTTGGGGGCAAAAATCATAGGCAATATGTTAGGCTGGCACACAGAATCGAAGAACACTCATAGACAGAAATACAAGAGTCAAGAGGCCGGAGCAAGTGTCAATTGGAACCAGGTTCCTGTGTCGAGGATCACACGTCGGACAGTTTGAGATTCAAAGTTGCCAAAGTACTTTAGATATTGTAAAATGTTCAGAAGCAAAAGTTATAAGAAGGAAGGGCATGCCTTATATGCGAGAAATAGGGATTTCACCCAAAATTCCTCAAGCAGGACACAGTACCTTTTCAAAGAAGGAGCTGGTGCCACGGCAGTTGTTCCTGGTAGTTTCCCATAGACCCACAATTACTGGCTTCGGCACGAAGAAGGATGATGAAGGGGGTCTACACCACACAGGGTTGAGGCCGGCAGCAACTATGATGAATAAAAGGTGCTCTCCTTAAAAACAGGAGAGGCTCTTCAGGTGGCTATCCGGACCACTACAGCAGTGTGCAGCGATTTCGACCACGAAGGTGCCCTCTGGCTGAAGAAGATGAGCTGGTTATCCCCACCAGGCTCAAGGGAAGAAGACTCCAGACTGGATCTCTTCTTAGTCGTTGAAGGGTAGATAGCTCAGGACTGCAGCAGGGCTTCACCGGTATGGGGTAGTTGCAGCAGTCAGCCTTTCCTCCGCTTCTCTTCGGTTCCTTGTAGGTCCAGTGGCGACTCTCTGACTTCCAGCCTAAGAGACCTGCCTTATATGCGAAAATCCCCCATTCACACAGCCTGGCTGTCAATCACACAGCAGGGGGGTTGTCCACCCCGAACAACCACCTCAGCCAATCATGAACAAGTGCAACTTGGGTTTCTTAGGATACCCTGTGCAAGGGGTGACTACACCCCTCCCACACATTCAGCCCACCTAGACACCCAGGCGCCTTGAGGAGGGCTTCTTAGCAGAAGCCCGCCAAAAGACAGTGAGCAAAGAAGGCAAACCTGGTTTGCCACTCAAAGTAAAACACAAGAAGGGTTTTAACAAAAAGAAATGGTGAATAAACCGCACCGGCGCCAAAAGAAAAAGTATTCGGTCAAGCAGGTTTAAGTTCGAGGCTAACACAATAGCCTACAATATTACCACGGTTATATAAGATAATCGCGGTAGAAAATTAGGGTAGATACCACTGCCACCAGCCATGTCTAAATGTTAAAAAGAGCAAAACAATGCTCTGTGACATACAGATAAAAAGGGCTAAGAGTTAACCCTTCCAGTACTCCATGTAAGATGGGGTGTACTGGATCTGTGGTTAATTTGACTAAGTAAAGTTAATGGTAAAGTCGGTGGGAAGTCTGAATGACAACCCTGTTCCACGGCACAGAAGGTGCTATGTGACACACAAATGAAGGGGGCTACTGAAGTGGTGTACTCCAGAGTCCACAATCACAAAAACAGGTAAGAACACATAGCAAAACACAAGTAAGGGGTGAAAAGCTCACACTCTTACCAAGTGGAAAGAAAATAACTCCAGAGATCCAGCAAAGCTGCTGAGGGACTCACTAGGTAAGGGAAATTAGCCATGAAATGAGAATTCTCCCTAACACTCGCCACCCCCAGTCTAAGGGACAGAAGGATTTAATCCACTCCTGGATGGTTCTCATACCTCTAGCATTGGGAATTTGAACCTCGTGTCTGGCGCATCCTTTCGTGTATGGTTATTGCTTGTTTCCATATCGCGAGGGACCCCTAAGGGCCCCTTTCAAGATGGCGCCCGAATAGGGACCCTCCCCCACTTGCCCCTTCGTAGACGTTGTAACGGAGTAGAGGCGGAAGAATGGCGAGGACGGGACGACAAAGCCGGGATCAAGAGGTGTAAGGGGAGCCCTGTAGAAGTGAGGAGAGATTCCTTCCGCAGATCTGCACACATCTGATCCCTGATCGGCGTACCGGGCCAGAGGGCAAAGGAGGCGAGAGTCCCGAAACGAGGCAGAAGCCAGAGAAGCACAGACACGACGTTGGGAGGGGTTGCGTCAGGACACAGGCGACTTGTTTTATCAGGTGAGTCATTCCCCGATTCAAACGAAACCCTGATTATTGGTAGAGTGTTGATTTTGCAAATTCAAACATCCAGAGTAAGGTTGGTTAACGAAGGGGAAGGTTAAAAACATGCCTGGAGTACTGTCCACTTTAGGTAGACAGTCCTTGGAAAATGGCCAAAGTGCACCGCCTAGGGGAACGCCGGCTTATGACATGTATGCAAAATATGGTGTGGGTGCGATAATATTTTGTGAAATTTGGCATAGGCAAACTAGAAAGCAGCAGGACCATCAGAGGCCGATTAATGGTAGCTTTGAGATTGCAAGGATAGATAACCTAGAAAAGGTGTTGATAAGGGAAAAAGCGCGACCCGCAGCTTTTGAGACTATCAAAGATTGGAGGAGGGAAGCAATGCTCCGACTTAGGAGTAGAGAGAAGCATGTGCGTAGGCACAAATCAAAGCTTGAGGTATCAGAAGAAAAGGAGGAGGAGGAGTGGACGGCAAGTCTAAGACGGGAAGGGAGACGTGAGCAAATGAACATAGAAGGAATATACCCGCAGCGGGAGCTACACATAGCAGACGAATTAATGGAACATTTGTTAACCCATACGGGTCGAGGCCCAAAACCAGGATCGAAACCAAACACGACAGTAGTGACTGCGCAGGCCCAACAAGTAGCTCTCATACCCCCTCTCGCAGCCCAAGCACTTCCCCTCATGCAAGCATTACCCACGCCCCAACCACAGCTCAAGCCCTCCCACAAGCGCAGACCGCAGACGCGCAATTTCCCAGCACCCAGGAAGGCCTTTCACAGATGCCACCTGTGTCACTTGTCCCATCCGCACCTCCCGCTCCAGAGACAGATTCAGCACCATCCGACCCTCCCAAAGTCGAAATTGAGACCGGGGAGGCGAGAGGCGGGGCTGAAGGAACAGGATTTGGACGGGTAACTCGCAGCGCAATCAGCATAGAAAGAAAGGTTGAATTACAGCAAGAGGCAGAAATATACATAGAAGGAAATGATGGGACGGCAGCATTGGCCTCATTATATGGGTACCGAAGAAGCAACGAGAGACAGGTAGTGTTGGAATACATGGGGACATTTTTGGTGGGAGAATGGAAAAAGTTACTTGGGAAATTACCGCCACAACGATTGTTAGATTTGAACCAATTAGCATGTTGTAGAATAAAAGATGAAGAGGTAAAGGAACATGTGAATGGACTTTTTGATCTTAAAAATGAGTTGGATAATAATTATGCTGAAATGTTTGCTGCACCTGGGCACAGGGGTTGGGATATTAGAAGAGATGGGAGAGGGACGGTAGAACCATACATACAGCGGAGACATTCAATGTCATCTGTACAGAGGGGCGACAAGCTGAAAGTATGTATACGGGAAGCGATAAAGTGGATGTCGAATCCTAGTATCCCAACAATGGTCATACATGACATATTTGACGAATATTCCATGCCAATGAAAAGAAAGGCACTGCAATTGATGGCTGAACATTTAATAGACTAGGATATAAAAAACAATAAGGCTAGCCCACCCGAGATACTAGCGGTATACAAGAGAGCATTAGAGCGAAGTACAGGAGAAACGGGCCTATCACTGGACTTAGGAATACTATTGAACCTAAGAGAAGGGGGAGGGATCATGAGTGGGGCATTTCCAATGAGAGAGGTTCTGCCCACGTTTGTACCAAAAGTAGAGGTCCCTGCGACGGGTACAGTAGAAGCGCAGGTAACACCAGCCCATTTCACCGCCCAGTATGTGCATGTCCCCTTTTCCAGGCAAGAGGTAAATACTATAAAACAGACGATTACCGATATAAGAAAGAATCCAGCAGGTTTCTACAAGGAAGTAGAGTCAACCCTGAGATCAGCAGTACTTACTATGAGCGATATAGATTTGATTTTCCCAGTCATTTTGCCAGCAGATATATGGAAACAGATAAGGACGGTAGATGACGTGGTGGCTTTTGGCGCCACATGGGCGGAGTTATTATTGGAGGACAAAAATAAAAAAGTAGGGGAAAATCCGGGAACCCGCATGGCAGATCTACCAGAATGGATAATGCGGAGATTGAGAGAAATAATTCCAGAAAAAAGGATTCAGTGGGACAAATTAACTACATGTGTACAGGGCAAGGATGAGCCAGTAACGGATTATTTCAATAGATTTGAAGGAGTATTCACAGACTTCAGTGGGCAGGATGTGAGCACAGAGTCGGGGAAAAGGCTATTTGTTGATAAATATGTGAGGGGACTAATATTACCAATTCAAGATATGTTAATGGCGTCGGAAAGTGCCTGGGCAGCAAAACCGGTGAGTGAGATATTACACATAGCCCAATATTACGAGAACAGGGTAAATGTGGCGAAAGAAAGAGAGATGAAGGATAGAGTAAATTTAAAAACGAGGGTGTTACTGCAGCAGGTAATTGGATACAATAGAGGTAGAGGAAATGCACAAGGCAGGGGAAATTTGAATAATATGCATGGGGTGTCATTGGGATTAAATCAATGTGCGTACTGTAAAGAGGAAGGACACTGGCGCGCGCAATGCCCGCACCTACAGAATAGAGGTGGGTTTGGCCAGAGAAGGCCTCATAGAGGACATCAGGGGTCAAATGGCCCAAGCAGAAATAGCATGCAGCAGCAGCAGGGATATACCAATGGAGGTAATCAAAACCAATCCCATGGTCAAAACCAAGCTCAACAGAACCAGGCAGTGAACCAAAGTGTTCCGAACCAAAATCAGGGCGGGCAGGGCCAACAGAGAAATGATCAGAGTGGAGGACACAGAGGGGGAAATGGGAATATTTTTAATACACAGCCAAACACGTATTATAGCAGCAGCGGTGACTACACATCGGACGATGTGTTATTTTTGCAATAGGACAGCCCACGGCAGGGGTCGGAACCAGTGTCTATTCCCGTGAATCAGAGAGGACACTACGTAGAAATAAGAGTCGGGAATAAGGAGCACCGTTTCCTTGTAGATAGAGGGGCACAAAAGTGTTCGATATACCACCACTTGGTTCCAGAGATCCCACTGTCGGGGCAAAAGAATGTTTTTGTAGGGTTCGCAGGTACACCAATAATTAACCCCGTGTCCGAAGCTGTCCCAATTACAATAGGACCATTTACGGAACAGTGTCCATTTCTTCTGACAGAAAATTGTGGGGAGAACTTGCTAGGATTAAACTTGTTGAGAAAATTGGGGGCAGTTATACATTGTACGGCAGATGGGGTCTTCCTCACGATTTGGCCTCACGATGCACCAGTGATGGAATTTATGTCAGAAGCGTTACCAGAAGAGCTAAGTAGAGTACCAACCTGTCTGTGGGCAATGCATGATAACGATGTAGGATGCTTGAAAATACAGCAAAAATAACTTTGAAAGAAGGTGTTACATTACCACGAATTCCCCAGTATAAAATTTCTGTTGAAGGTGAGAAGGGATTAAAGAGTATTGTTACTGACCTGGTGAGATTGGGGGTGGTTGAAGAAATTGCAGGTAGCACGTGCAACAGCCCGATTCTTCCAGTTTACAAGAAAGGAGGCAATGAAGTACCATATCGTTTCATAATTGATCTGCGCGCATTGAACAAAGTGGTAGACCCACATTCCCTTTGGTCCCAGATGCCACAACAATACTGACAATGATACCAGCCACTGCAGAATACTTTAGTGTAGTTGATTTGAAGAACGCGTTCTTTAGCATTCCAGTGGATAAAAGCAGTAGATATCTGTTCGCTTTCACTCTAGGAGGTCGATCATTCACATTCACACGCATTCCACAAGGATACACAGAAAGCCCGAGCATTTACAGCAGGGCACTAAAGGAACAGCTAGATATGCTAGAACTACCAACAGGTTGCGCACTCTTGCAGTACATAGCTGACTTGTTACTAGCTGCTGACACAAAAGAGATCTGCAAAGAAAGTACTATATTACTATTGACACACCTAGCGACCCATGGTCACAAGGAAAGTTTGAAGAAATTCCAGTATAATCAAAAGGAGGTGTTTTATTTGGGTTACTGTAACGCTCACCTGATTCTCACAGAGGCGCCGGTCTTGACTGGGCGACTACCGTATTTTCAAAGGTGATGTGTAGCACCCGGTTGGCTCTTTGGGCTGAACCTCTGGGCACTGTATGCCTGACTTCAAGAGTAAGATGTCTGCAGATAGAAAATATGGGATTAATGAACTGGGGTTATTGGGGTGTCCCTATCTCTTTCCTTCTTTGCTCTCCAGTAGACCCCCAAAGGTTAACGCTCTCACCTTAGGTAAGTGAATGCCAAGCTCTCCATCTGCCTCGGGGCAGGGTGCTGTAACCAGTTTCTTCACTGGATAGGTAGCGCAGGCCTCTTGACTTCAGAGGACTGCTGTCCGTCGTTTACTGCACGAACGGTAAGTTTTCGAGTAATTCTATTGTCTTTAAAGTCTTTAATAATAATGTCTCTTGTTTTGCAGGGTTCCGGCGATGGCGGATGACGGGCTGAAGTGAGTTGAAGATGGAGGCCGTGTGATGAATAGAAGCGCCTGGAAGCACGTAAGTAAGCGCTTGTTGCCTGCTTCACGATGCGCTCTAACTGTCTTTTATTTTGCAGGTACGAGTTCGGAGCGGCTGCAGGGTGCCGGAATACCCACTGGGTTAGATGTGGAAAGGAGTAATGGCACATGAGTATTAAAGTTCCCCAAAGTCTTTAAACGCACCTTGTTTTGTCTTTCAGATGCAGGATGCAGCGCCGAAGGCTTCCGGAGCTTGCGAAGAGTTGGTAAGCTTTTGTCTTTCAGATGCCGGAATGCAGTGTGAAGACCTCCGGAGCGCACGAAGAGTAGGTAAGCCTTTGTCTTTCAGGTGCCGGAATGCTAACCTGTTCTTTCTTGTCTTTATAGGTGTTGCTGAAGACTGGATTCAGGATGGTAAGCCTTTTTCCTTAGGCCCAGGATCCGATGCAGAAGACACGATGAGCGTTCTGCTGCAGAGGATGCAGAATAACGCAAAGCAAGATTCATCCACCGGGTGTGGTTTAAATAGCTTCCAGTAGTGCTTAGGTGTCTCCTTCCACAGCCACGCCTAGGTAAGAAAAGAGTTCCTGCTTTCCAGAAGAGTTCCAGTGTTCTGAATCTAGGGAGTGGCTCCTGCCCCACCCAACAGGAAAAGTAGTTCCAAACAGAAGAGGATCAGAGGCTCAACTGGCAGGCAAGTAAGCAGCATGGTCTGCTGCAGGTAAGTCCACCCAAGCATTATGAGCCCGGCGCTTCCAGTGCTGGGACTGGGCATATCTATGAGCCTGGTGCCACTGGCGCCAGGACTGGGTCCAAAAGGTCCCAATTGGGACTGGTTGGCCCTCGGAACCTGGGTTATGGATCTGCTTCCAAGGGAGTTGGGAAAACCCTAACCTTTTGGAAGCAGAGATCATGACAGTTACCTACTTTCGAAAGAAGGGAGAAGATTAACACCAGAACGCATAGAAAGTATTTCTAGTATGCCTATTCCAAAAACTCAAAAAGGAGTGAGAGCTGTAATAGGCATGGCCTCTTATTGTCGGCAGTGGATCAGTAATTTTGCGTTGATTGTGAAGCCGATGATAAAATTAACTAAAAAGGATGCAGTGATGCCTTTGCAGTGGGATGAAGAATGTCAGAAAGCGTTTGAACAATTGAAAGTTGCATTATGTTCCGCGCCAGTTTTAGGCACACAAAACTACAAGAAAATATTTAGACTTTTTGTGAGTGAGAGTGAAGGATGTGCATTGGTGGTTTTGACACAGGAACAAGGTGGAAGAAATAGGCCGTGCGGCTATTATTATTCTGCGCTGGACCTTGTAGCGCGCGCACTACCACGATGTTTGCGATCTGTTGCAGCGGCTGCTGCGTCAGTGAAACAAACGGAAGGAATGGTATTGGGGCATACTTTAATTCTGATGGTGCCACATGCCATAGACGTTCTATTAAACAGAACACAGACGCAACACCTCACCTCTGCTAGACTAACAAGATATGAGCTCATCTTGTTTGCACCCCACATCCAAATTATGAGGTGTAGCGCATTGAATCCTGCAGAATTAATGCCACTGCCCATAGCAGAAATTGGGGACAACAAATCACCACCCCATGATTGTTTAATGGCCACTGAAGAAGAGACAAAGGGAAGAGTTGATTTGAGCGACACCCCGCAGAAAGAGCCAGATGGAGAGTTGTTTTGCGATGGCTCTTGTTTTAAATTACCTGATGGCACATCAACTGCCGCATATGCAATTACTACCCTAGAGAGTGTTGTAGAAAGCAGAAGAATCCCCTACAATTCGGCACAAGCCGCAGAAATAATAGCACTGACCCGAGCCTGTGAACTCTCTGAAAATTTGAATGTAAACATATATACTGACATTCAGTACGCGTTCGGGGTGGTTCATAACTTTGGTCGACTCTGGGCTGAGAGGGGTTTCTTGACATCATATGGAGCTAGGATTCAACATGGCCCTTTGTACGATTGTTGTCTGCACTTACGTTTCCAAAGCACCTAGCAATAGTAAAATGCGAGGCGCATAAAAAAGTAACATGTAAAGTGGGAGAGGGAAACACATTTGCAGACAGGATGGCGAAACAAACAGCCACTGATTTGAGTACTAGAATGATGACAGTACAGACTGAGGAAGTACCTTGTATGATAGAGAATGGAGTTGCTACAGTCAAAGAAATGCATGCTGAGGACACGACCGAAGAGATTCAGGGGTGTGCTGAGGGCTCTGCTGAGTTAGATTTGGAAGGATGTTGGGTGGACAAAGAGACCAAGAACTGGATGTTGCCAAATTGTTACGTAACCGCAATGGTTACAATGGCGCATAGCCCTACCCACATTTGCACAAAGAAGATGGTACAGCATTTATCCACAGTATCGAAAAATGAGCACATAAAAAAGAATGCAGAAAGGCTAGTGCAGAATTGTATTACGTGCCTGCAACACAATGTAGGGAAGGGAACTGTGACTCCATTAGGTAGTTTTGGCCCACCCTCTATGCCGTTTGAAGTGATTCACTTTGATTTCATAGAAATGGAAAGGTGTCAGAACTACAAATATGTGTTAGTGGTGATTTGTGCATTTAGCAAGTGGGTGGAGGCATATCCTTTAAAAGACTGTACTGCCATGTCAACGGCAAAAGTAATGTTGAAGGAGTATTTCTCCTGGTTCGGGCTGCCCCGTGTCCTGTGGTCAGATAACGGCCCACATTTTGTGGGCGCAGTGGTGTTACAGATCTGTGCAGGTCTACAGATAGAAAAACGATTCCACAGTTCCAGGCATCCCAGTTCTGCCGGGCTTGTTGAGAACATAACGGTGTCTTAAAGACAAAGATAGCTAAAATCTGTGCTGGGAGCAAGTTGAGTTGGGTGGATGCATTACCCCTAGCGCTATTGTGCATGCACACGTCTGTGCAGGCTAAAACTGGGCTCTCCCCCTATGAAATTATAATGGGGAGACCAGCAAATGTATGGTGCGCGCCTCAGCCCAAAAGACTATGCCAGGTAGAGCATCCTGTGTTAAGCACGTACTGTGGCCTTTTAATGCAGAAGTTGCGTTTGATTCATCAGCAGGTGCAGGAGGCGTTACCAGTGAGGTACACAGGCCCGGGGCACGTGCTGGAGCCAGGAGACTGGGTGCTGTTGAAAAATTTTGAGCGGAAGAGAGCATTAGTACCCAGGTGGCGCGGCCCCTATCAAGTGTTGCTGGCGATGCAGACGGCCATACGGGTGGACGGCTGCAAGGCCTGGATTCATGCTACCCATGCCAAAAGGTTCCCAGCTTCACTGAAAACTTTGCCTGATCCAAACGACCAGAAAGAGACAACGATCCTGGAAAAGAAAGAAACTGTTGCCAGTCCACTGCCACAGCACCAGCCTGAGTGAGAAGTGAAAGTTGAAACAAAGCCTGAGCGAGAAGTGAAACTCGAAACAGAGCCTGAGGAGGCTGCCAGGAAGGGGAAAGGGCAAAAAGTGCCCCAACGTTGCTCAGCAGAAACAACATCACTGCCGAGCGACACAAACTCTGCATTGCAAACATGAGCAGAAACAACGCGTGTACCCCTTTGGCGCCCACCAGCTTTTGCAAACGCACCAAGACCAGAGAAAGAAACTACATCATTGCTACGGCGCTCATCGCTACCCATCATTGTGCCGCAGGCTGACACTGAGCCTGATACTGGAAGTGCAACGGCACTATTCACGGATCATACAATACCAGGAGTGAAACGGTATAATTTGCGGCCTCGACAGGCAAAGTGATCCACAGATCTTTGGTGCTTTTCTTTTGCCTTTGGTTCCACTCACGGATGGAGTAGGAACCAGGGGCGTAGAGGAGAGAAGTGTGAGAGTTGTGCAAGTCGGACAATTCAAGACTCACGGCTCCTCAGTGCGCTTATAATAAAGTACATGTGTCAGGAGCCAGAGCAGGACAAGCTGGACGCACATAAGTACTAAGGCTGATAGAGCACATGTGTCCTAAGCCAGAGCGGGACAAGCTGGATGCACATAGTACTCTATCAATAAAGAACTGTTCAGAAATCGTCTGTGCAGTGGGAGAAAGAACAACTAATCTTGCTCGGAGTGGATAAGTGATCTAGGCTGTGAAAGAGCTGGTAGAATTGAACTGTGACATTTCTGTTGAACTTTTCTGGCATCAAGAACGAGAGACATTTGCGACGAACTTTGCCAGCAAGAGGAAGGACGATGAAGAACAAATCAAGACCGGTTTCAGCTTCCTCCTGCACCGCTGCTGAAAAGATGATAGTTTTAGAGACTATAAATTTAGGAAAAAAGCATGGTAAAAGGAATAAGGTACTGATTTGGACATTGGTCCTGTGTTCTCTAAGTATGGTAGTACCAACAATAATAGCCATAACACTATGGTTCCTGGAGTCCGTGCACCCATTAGAAACACTTTTGCTAAAAGCAGCTACTGAAAGCCCGGTTCATGTAATCACTGGTACTTTGTCCCCAATGGAAGAAAGACATAGAGAAGGATATGGCAACAGTACATTGCTGCTCATCATGAACATGACCCATGCGGTTTTAAAGAAAAAAGATTGCTGGGTTTGTGCCCATTTACCACAGCACGGTGGGAAAGGGATAGGCTGGTGTGTACAACCGTTATCATTGGTTTATTCATGTGAAGTATCGTTGAGTGCAATGTTCTTTGGGAAATGGAACAAGAGCAATACGGGTCAGCTAGATGAGACCAATAGGAATTAATTTGAGGAAGTGATCATGAGACCTGTGGGTTGTTCCATATTCCACAAAGCTTGCGTGTTTTCACCAGATCCCATGAGGGAAAATACACGAAAGACAACAAGACTAGATAGATTACATAGGCAGAATAGACCGACCCCGCCAGCAGAAGAAACATCAGTAATGACATTCCGAATGAGGGATGAGTGGAATAAAGATGCTGTGCCCCCTGCCTATAGAGTGGATTACAGTCCCAAAACTGCTCCCCTATATTTAAAGTAAAAAGGTTCCTATAAAGTAGGAACGTTTAGCAGCTGCCTGAACACAGTGGTTTTAAAGCACGAAATAGAACCTGTGTACGTAGGGGACCCTGTTTACTTTATATGTGGGGAAAAAGCATATCCATGGTTACCTAGGAACTGGAGAGGTACATGCTACCTAGGTCTACTGTTTCCAGGAGTGTTCCTCTTGGAAACAGCAGAAGTAGCCAGACGAACAAAAGGTAGAACTCAAAGGAGTAGCGAGGATGGAATGATAGCAATGGATGTAGCCAAATCGTTTATACCATTCTTGGCCCAAATAGAAAATTCCTATAATATAAGAAAACTATCTAGAATATTAAAAAATACAATAGATTCAACAACAGATATTTTATTCAATATGACGTTATTAGAGAAAGGAATAAGACTAATGGCACTACAAAACAGAATGGCTCTTGATACAATATTAGTTGATCGTGGGGGAGTTTGCAAACTCGTAAAAACTGCATGCTGTGTATTCATAGATGACTACTCCCCTACCATATTCAGAGCCATCAGGAAACTACATGTCCTTAGTTCCACACTCTCTACTGAAGAAGGGGGTTGGGGGATAGGATCCTGGTTTTGGGGACTATTGCGATCCTGGGGATGGAAGCTAATTTTGATACTAGTGGTGGTACTTGGTATATTCATAACATGTTGCTGTTGCATACAATGCCTACCGATAGTTTGCACTGAGATAATTGAGGGATGTACTAAGGGATGTATGCACATGGTGTCGAGAGGAAAACAAACGTATGGCCGAAATAACAGAGACACTGATGAAACAAAAACAGTAAAACAATTCATGGCTATAGACATTAATGATGAATATGATGCTTATGATAGCATGAAAGGTTCAGACATAGATACCCCAGACGTATCCTCATCAGAGGAGGATACAATGAATGAATAAGACGTTTGGCATACGGCCAAAAGGAGGGTTTGTCAATCTGGAAAAGTGAATACCCTTCATTTGGATGATAGGCGTATCTTGATGGCCGAAGGCCAACTGTTTTATGCACAGAATTATAGAAATACAGACTGCTATGCTTGACCAACAAGCGGCCATTTTAAACGTAGCAAGAATCGCCATTTTGCTTGTTAACCATTGCTCATTGCTTTCTGTCTAAACTGCTTTGCAGCTTGCAATTCTTGCGAATTCTGCTTACTCTGCTCACCTGTTAACATTGTTGTCTGAATATGAAAGGGCAAGGCCGCGGGACTGAGGAGTTAGTTGAAACTCCTCATGAGCAGCCCAGAAAGGAATGCCCACGCTCCCTCTCTGTAGCCTTGAGGGAGAGCTGCAGGGCATTTAATCATTTCACAGCTGCCAGCCAGTCTCGTACTGTGGTAGAATATGTTAGAATAAAGCAGCTAAAGGCTTGAATTATGCTCTTCTTACGGCCCCCTTCACAAAACCCTTTAGAGCGTGGCGGCTCCCAGGACACGAATAGCACCTCATAGATAGCAAAGTTTGGAATGTGACTCTTCCCCCGTGTGCAGCTTGCTTCCAAGAACAGAAGCACTGTGTTCTGTTCAACAACTAGAAAATGCCTCAGCACTTTCTAAATTGCACATTGTTACTAGAATAGACATCGAAAGTGTCATAATTGTCATACTCGTCAGAAATGTCCATCATCATCCCGAGTTCAAAGAAACTCAATAAAAGGGGGGTGTTAAACATGTCATAGCTGATTGTATGATATGCATTTTGTATATATGTAACTGATGTACGTAATTCGCTCTCTTGCGTCCCTCGAGGTCTAGAGAATACACGTCGCGGGGCGTGAGACCACAGTTGGCCAATTGGGACTATTTTGCTTGCAATAAACCCTAGCATTGGGAATTTGAACCTATTGTCTGGCGCATCCTTTCGTGTATGGTTATTGCCTTGTTTCCATATCGCGAGGGACCCCTAAGGGCCCCTTTCACTATAGCTATTCTCTTGAAGGCTGGAGTTGTTCTGCAGCACAGATACATTGACACAGATATGGCTCAGCTAGTTAGAGTCTCTTCTGAACAGCGGAGATTTGGATACTTTTGCAAAGAAAATTAACGCGTTTCCCGTGTAATTAAAAGTAAAGTTCCTGGTTGATTCTTTTAGAGTTGGTTTGACTGGCTTGTCAATTCAGAATCATGTCCGGTTTTTCTGAGGCACAGTGAAACACACAGTGCTTGGTAGGGCTTTTTAATCACAGTGGCTTTAAGAAACACAGGGAAACAGCGTCACTGCAGCCTTTTTTAAAAAGGTGAAAAAGGGTTTCTTTTCAGTGGATATTTTGGCTTTTTGCCGCAAAGCAACACTGCTTTTTCCACTTTCTTCCTTTTTTTAATGTCAGAACACACTGGTAATCTCCTTCAATGTGCCCCCTTGTTCCATCCTACCAGATGTGTGCTTGGCAGGATGGTGCAGCCATTTTTGTTGTTGTTGCAAAAGGCAGTTTTGAGCCATGGCGCTCACAGGAGCCAGCGCAACCCTTTTGTGGTTGTGTCTGCGCAAATGCAGCTTAGTGATGTGGGGCAATGCCGTTGAGTCGGTCAATATATCCCACGCGTGCTAGTGCAGGAAAGAGTTAGTGTAGGTGGATATGCAGGCATTTCTTATGAGTGGAAGCATGATTGTCCACAATATAACAAAGACCATATAAACAGATTTAAACTCAAAATAATGGTACAGCATTGGCAAATATTCCTAATTTTATTTGTAAAACTGAAGACATAGTTAGGTTATATGTCTTGGTTCCCTGGTTAAGCTTGCATAAACTGCTCTGTAAATTTCATATAATTTAAAATGAAACAAAGTTTGACCAGAATTGAAACATTGGTTTTGTGTATACAGTTATTTATTTTATGATATTATTATTGTATTTTCTTTTGTATTTAAAATGTTCAGAAATGTCTTTAAAGATGCACAAACCATTGATATTGCAAGGAATTCTGTTTAGAATTTTCTTATACAAAACCAGGTTTGTAGTTACCTAAGTACTTAGTGCAGCATCCTCTACATACTATCCCCTTTTCCAAGTGCAAATAGGATGAGCATACTCGTTGCTAGCGCTTAAGGGGTTAATGTCCACCATTATCAAAACATGGGACATAGTTTTCTTGCTCACTGCTTACAAAATGGGCCATATTGTTCATGGCCAATGTAGCCATATAATGTGCATTTATCAGAATGTTAACATCCTCAGAAAGTCTATCATATAGCTATGTTTGTACAATTTAATTTATGTCTATTTATTTTTAGATATGTTAGATAAGTGAATAGACATTTTTTTTCCTCTACAAGGAGATTTTTTTTAACAACCTTAATTGGTTGAGTACTAGGAATACATTCAGTATTCATACAGTACTAACGCCACAACTCTTCTTTATATTTCTGTTATAAACTGAAGATGTCAGAGGTTTTCTAGTAGCTGAACAGAGAAGATGACATATCGATGAAAGAAATGAGGTCAGCCATTGTGTAGACCAGGGGTCTGCAACCTTTGGCTCGACAGATGTTTCTCACAACAATGACCATGATATCTGGCTATTCACTATGTAGCTGAGGTATGATGGGAGTTGTAGTCCAAAACATGTGGAGGGACAAAGGTTGGAGACCGTTGGTGTAGACAATATGTCTGTATATTTTATTGTTTACAATTATTATGGCTAGGTGTGTGGTAGTGTTCTAAAATATATAGTGGGAACCCTAATCACATCATCTTTTACACTCTATATAGATCACTATGTAATTTACAAGTACTACTGAATACACACATATATACATATGTACATTACTATTATTATTTTTTTTAACATAAATGTATTGCTACCACAGTATTTAATGAGACAGCAAGGTTTGAGGTGCAGTTATCTCAGCAATTACTTCAGATCATACCCACTGCTACAATAGTTCTAATTGCAGAACAACATATCTAGTTGCGGCTATCCTTATGCTCCTAATCCCCCTTTCATTGTTCTTGGAGTCCACCTGGTTCCCCAGGCCAACTGCTAGCTTGTTCTTTCCCCAGGGTCATGGTGTACATTTATAAGGCTTTCAAATGCCTCTGCAGCCCTGCTCCTGCCGCACACGTGGGTCCGCCGGAGTTCCATCATGTTGGCCCGCAGCTTCCATAATCAATTACAGAGTTCTTATTCATACAGTTTTTAAGCACTGGTACACCTGAGTTCGGCAATGAATAAATATTTATAATACGCTAAATACAAAAAAGCCCATAGGCATTGTAGGGCAAAACAAGAGAAACAACAAAAACACAAAGAATCATGGCTGAGACAGGACAGGATTTAGTAACTGGAAGAAATCGAGGTTTAGCTGCAAACATCTGATTTCAGAGTCTGCTTAAATTTAACTAGAGATGAACATGCTCCCGGATGTGGCAGAAGGATGTTCCACCATCTTAGGACGGCATATGGAAAGGATCCCTGAGTCCTCAGTGAGAGTTTGGATTTAGCAATTTGTAGAAGGCTGGAGTCTGGCAGAGTCTGAGGAGTGACCAGTACCTCTACTATTTCCATTGTGTGGGAGTGACTTTGCTGCTTCAAAACCTGCCTCTCCCCGCGGAGCGGGCGCGGAGTCTGGCAGAGTCTGAGGAGTAACCAGTACCTCTACTATTTCCATTGTGTGGGAGTGACTTTGCTGCTTCAAAACATGCCTCTCCCCGCGGAGCGGGCGCAGAGTCTGGCAGAGTCTGAGGAGTGACCAGTACCTCTACTATTTCCATTGTGTGGGAGTGACTTTGCTGCTTCAAAACCTGCCTCTCCCCGCGGAGCGGGCACGGAGTCTGGCAGAGTCTGAGGAGTCCGAGGAAGTCCGTGGAAGTTGGGACTTTCCTCTTGGCTCCTGGCTCACCTGTTTTCTTGTTCCATCTCTGCATCATCGTCTGCTGAAACGATGCGAACAAACATTACTACGGTGCCGGTGAAAGGATTGACTGTGGGTGCTTCTGTGAAGACCAGAGCCCAAAGGAAGCGTGCTCGTGACCCGGTATGCCCCGATTCGGAACGTTTGTGGCTTTCAGCGGAGTCCTCAGAGGCGCCCCTAACACCGGCTGCCGTCCCCGATGATTGTGCCCAGCTTCCGAATGAGGGGGGGCTTTTGTTGCAGCCGACTTCAAACTCGCCCTGTGCAGTCATCAACGAAACCATAGTAAGTGTATGTGTGGCTGCCTCCTCGCGAGTGGACTTTGCATGTTCTGAGCCAACGGGAGGGGTGGCAGGGAGCATGCAGCGTGAGGCTGTAGTCGATCCACATGAGAGACACTTTACATCGGATTTGGCTCCCGCTCAGTCCGGCCCAGCCCAGCCGACTTCAACACACTCTCCTTTAAACTGTTTTCCGTTCCAAAGTACACATGATGCGTCACTTTATAAGTGCGCCAGTTCACACGGTGCACCAACAATCCCTGCGGTCATAGCCAACCCGGCCACAGTCAACTTGGCCATAGTACATGGCCTTCATGAACTTCCTTCTTGTACTTCACAAAATGACAGCTGCTCACTGCGACAAGATCCCGTCTTAACCCAAACGCCCTCATGTTCGCTCACCAGCGTGTCGACTGGTGTTCAAGCGTGCCTCATGACTTCAGGTACTAGTGACATTGTATGCCCCTCTATACAAAAAGAAACAAGTAGTAGTTCCCCACGCACAAGATTCTACAGTGCACATGGGAAACTGGTACCTTCACCGGCATTGCCACTAAGTACGTTGCATGAAGCAGGCTCCTATAATGCCGTTTTCACATACAATGAAGTGGACGAACCGGCATATAGTGTGGGTATTGAGCCACTTGCCAGTGCCTCTTTTGCTAACACTGAGGGGGAGAGGGTATCTACCCTCCAAGTGAAGGACTCTAATAACCGTAGAAACTCCTTGGAAGTCGTCAACAAGTTGCTAACAGATCTTAAGCACCTGAACAAAAGCAGAGCGAATAACTAAAAGACTCCTTGCCGGGTGCCACAGCCTCAGCGGGAGGGTCTTCTAATCTTGTGGCTGGTTGGTCCTCACCTGCACCGTCTGGCAAAAACCCCCTGCAGAGTTCCCCTACGCATAAACTGGAGGAAAGAGGAAGAAGAAGTCGCTCTAGTTTTTCACCGAGCATCCATTGCTCACAGAGACAACTTCCTAAATTGGGAAGGGTCGACTCTAACACACTGCAAAACCAACCATCGACCATTCTGCATCAATGTGTGGATGGGCCTTCAATTGTGGAGACACGTTCTGACTATATGTCAGATTCATCCTCCTCGGACTCATCACTTATGGAGCGCCCATTCCCAAAAATCAGACGCCTCCCCGTGAGCAAAAGGCGACACACCGGTCTCACTATGGACAGCACTGGCAATGAACACCCTATACCAAGTTTGAAAGATCTCCAAGCCACCATTATGTCATCAACTATAATAGCCGTGGCTCCATTCCTGAAAATGTATGAACATTTGCACGACAGTCTGAAAGACCTGACAGCTCTAATTCTTAGTATGAATACAAAGATCTCTGAGATGGGGAATACCCAGACGATTCTAATGAATACATCATTGAGCACTAATAAACAGGTGGAAATGGCGCTGGGGGCTTTAATGGACAGCAATAAAAACGCCTTTTTGGACAGAAAACTACTGGCTGAAGTGGCGAAACAGGCTTTGAATCTTTTTCAACAAAAAGTTGATAACTGTGGTCAGAGTGGAGTAGCTGAAGAGGGAGGGATTCTGACCTCTCGAACCACAAACAACCCTGTATTTTGCTCTCCCGTCCGGATACCTCTAGCCTCATGTGCTCAGATTGCGGCGGCCACTGCTTCAGAACTGGGAAGAAATAAAGACATAATGGCATGTTCTGAAAAATATGCTCCCATTGATTGTCAGGAACAATCCACGCTGCCGCCTGACTCTGCTCCATGTCTTGCAGGATCGCAAATGACCGACCATCTCCCTTCCATCTGTGACTCAAACATACCTCTGTCGACTAACTTCCAGGATATCTTCCTGGAAACCCAAGCTGCTGATAATTTGGCTCTTTTGGATCCTCAAATGGCTGCCCCTTCCGACCAAAATCGTGGCTTGGGCTTAGATGTGGTGGGGCCCGTTTCTGCACAAAAACAAGGTCATGATGGTGCCTCGGCAGTGTATGACATATTCAAGCTTTCCAAGTCTAATTCCGTCACAGGTTCGGGTGACGGAAACTGCAGAGGCCATGAACTAAAAAAATCAAAAAACATGCCTATGAAAAAAAGGAACCGTCGTAACGATTTGAGGAAATTCTTGAGAAACCTGAAAACTGTGAATGTAATTATTAACGAAACTAACCTGAAAAATAAAAATGTCGTACCTGCTCCCCAGTCAAATGACGATGCCACTGAGTTGGTCCAGTCCATTGAACCCATAATCGACTTATGTGGCATATCTGAGGAGTTGTTGAACACGTCTGTGTACGAGGATGCAGTGGCCGAGGAATTGGCTGGGGCTGAAGAATTTAATACTTCATCTGTCAGCCTCCCTGAATCGACCCAGTTGATTGACAACACACCTGTTCCCCCGATTGCAGCCTGCCCGCAAATGAACAACCAGGCCGGGCCAGGGTCCAATCTATCTGGCCTAAATAACATTCCCCTTCATGCGCCACTCCAGAAGGCAACCAGAGTTGTATCACTGTGTGAAGTAAGTGGGCCAATCATCACCTCAACGGTTGACACGGATTTTGGTTCCAAACCGTTCATGACGCTAGATGAAAAACGTCGTAAGAGGTGTGATCACTCTAACAAAAGCCTTCGCAAGACGGAAGATTTAGGAGCCCAAGTTGCTGTTGATCCTTGTAGCAACTCATCATCGTTGGTGGTCGCGAAGCTCGACTTAACACGCCTTTACCCTAGGGACTCTGTCCCGATTAGGTTGTCGCAGTCTAAGGTTAACGGACTACCGCAAATTAGAGCTCCATTAAAAAAGTACCTTACAAATGACCCCTCCAAGAACTTGCATCTGAAAAATGATTCATCTTACCATCAAGTACTCTTGGAACAAATTGATTCTGCAGACGACCTAATAATGAATCGCCATAATGTCCTGTGGCTATGCCATCTGGTACCAAGTCTCAGGGCAATTGAATCTGGTGACTTGAAAATTGTCGAATTCTTTGAAGAAACCAAGAATGACGCAGTCATCTTGCATGTTCAGTCAAAGCTCATAGTTGACACTTTGCTCCAAGCTGGCCCGGTGTTACTATCTCTCGGTTTTGACATTTCTTTAGCCCCTATACGTGTTCCAACTGAGGTTTTGAATGATGTTGTGAACCTGGCAGAGGACGGAAGTGCCTATAAAAATCCTTCAGCACGCCCGAGTGAGCGTGGCTCCTCAGCCTTCCATCAAAGCACTCTCTCTCCAACACAGAACACTCGGAAGTCTTTGAGTGGAACCTCCAGCTCCAATAACATAAAAATAACAATACAAGGAGCTAGCCAAGCGCATCGGTTTGCAGATCTGCCTGAGACTGACATGCCATCTAGGGCGAATGGAAATGATTGGTCCTGGGTTGCTGAAACCCTAAATAACACCACGTCATGTTAACGCCAAGCCCTCAAACGACATAACAACCAAAAAAATTACACATTGGGATCCTGGAACACCAGGGGCTTTAGTCATTTGTTCAATTCCACCTGGGCCGACGAGTTAGATCTCATCTGTCTACAAGAGACATGGCTATGCGAAAAACCAATTCTGGAGGGTTTTGAAATCGCCCACACTTCAGCCATTAATCAGACTAGGGGTAGACCTATGTCGGGTCTCTTGGTAGCCGTCAGGATTAACTCAGGGCTTCGGATTCTGAACTCAATTGACATCTCTCCTTATATCCAAGTGACTACGATTGGTGATGGAAACCCCGCTATCGGCCCGACAACCAACCTCTGTATTTTCAATCTTTACTGGAACCATGGGGCAACTGGAGCAAAAAACTTCATAGACGAAGTCACTAAGACCATAGATGAGCATACGGAATCTGGCCAGCTATATGACTTGATCATTTGTAGCGACCTTAACATCGATTGCCTTAGTCATTCAAATGCACCAGGGCTCAAGAAGAATGTTAACTCCGTAGAACTTCATCTGAAAACTCAGTGGTGTCTGGAAATGGAGCTGCGGGATTTGGTGATGCTGAATGGTCAAATCCTGGGCGACATTCCCGCAGCCCCTACCTGGAGATGAGGGGATTCTAGCTCTACCTTAGATTACATCTTTGTATCCAATAGGATTCACATGAGAACGACCGGCTTGTCTGTTCAAACAATGAAGCACAGTGACCATGATATGGTGGTCTTGTCATTTGTGGCAAACGGCAGAACGCACCAGGATCGCTGGGCTTTCTCAGTGAGAACAGGAGCCGGAAGGATTCGGCTAAATCTAGATTCTACCGAGTTGGGCCACATTTTGACGAGTTACCAGCTGTCCGAATCCTTGGAATACAACCATCTCCTAACCCAATACCAAGAACTCAGAACTCTCACGGGAAACATCCTATTTATATCGAAACATAAATTTGACCTCCAGGTGCAACAACGGAAACGCCTTCTACGCTGGCAGTTAAGAACGGCCCGCAAACAAATGCCTACTGTTGCCATTGGTCTTGCAAAAAAATTCAAACAAGGCTATAAGAACTGGCTTAAATCTCACAAGTGCATCATGATGCAAAATGACGCAGAGCTTATGCTATCAAAAATGAAGAGCTCCAACTCTGCTGACTACTGGAGATTGATAAACGACAGTCTTGCTCCACAACATGCTCTTCAGGCAAACCTGGTCTCTGAGTCTGAGTGGGTATCCTTCTACGCCGACCTCTTCAGTAAAACCAATGAGGTCAACGTATGGACCCCTCGTGTCCTGTCACACTGGGACCTAGTATTCGAGCACGAGCACATTCTTAGAGTCATCAAGAATCTGAATAACTCAAGAGCCCCTGGTCCAGATGGCTTAACTAACTTTACGCTCAAACTTCAGCCAGAAGTATGGACCACCTTTTGTGAGCTGCTGTTCAACAGGATTGTCAAATGCTGCGAGACCCCTTCATCGTGGAAATCTGCAGTGATTATACCCATCTTCAAAAAAGGCGACCGTCGCAAACCAAAGAACTATAGACCAATTGCACTTCTTGATGTGCTGGGTAAGGTCTATGCCACTCTTTTACAACAAAAATTGACGGACTGGTCCACACATTGCAACCAGGTGGACCCCAGACAAACTGGTTTCGTTAAAGGGTTGGGCTGCGGTGTTAACCTTCTAATACTGAACTTACTGAAAATGGAAGCACTGCGATCAAACTCTAAAATCTATCTCGCACTGGTTGACTTGTCCCAGGCGTTCGACAGTATAAATAGAGATTTGCTATGGTCTAAACTGACCAAACGGAACTGTCCTGAAAGTCTACTGTCCGCTATCCACGAACTCCACATGCACACGACCGTTAGAGTTCGTTTGGACCAAAAGGGTAACCTATCTTCACCCATTAACACCTCTCGAGGTGTCAAGCAAGGCTGCCCTCTTGCGGCAATTATATTTAACCTGTTTATATCTGATATCAAAGATGTTTTCAATGGTCTACGCACTTTCCCACCTACATTTCACGGCTCACATGTAGACTACTTAGTCTACGCAGATGACATCATTCTGATGGACTCAACTCCCATAGGTTTACAGCGGAAACTCGCTGCCGTGGAAAAATACCTAACTGACAACGGGCTGGTTATTAACAGAGGGAAATGTGAAGCCATCGTTTTTGAAAGACTGCAAGGTTTCAAACCTAATGGGCAGAAATTTAAATGGTATGTGAATAAAGAACCCATTGGGCGCGTACTTAACACCAGATATTTGGGAATGCAACTAAGTGCGAGTAGAAATGACGCACCTTGGGTGGACGCAGCCAAGAAAAAATGCCGACAATTGGCATGCCAAGCAGTCCTGATTAATAAAAAATTTGGGAAATTCTCTCTAAGATCGACGATAACCTTTTTCCAGCAGAAGGTGGTACCCTCATTGACTTACGCCGGTGAAAACGCTTTTGGTTGTGGGTCCGAAGTGTGGAGCTCTTTGGAAAGCATTTTTTGGCCAGGGTTCTCCATTTGCCTAAAGGCACCTCTACTGTTTGTGCCAGATATGAGCTTAGGTACATCTCAATTCAAGCGAGAGTTGCTTGGAATCTGTTAAGTGTCTTTAGGAAACTAAATTCAAGCAATCCAACCCCCCAGATGGAGATCCTTCACAGTCTAGAACTCGCCAAAGCCCCCTCAATCTTATTCCAATGGAATAAGTTATGTCATGACATGCTCAGCTCCTATGACATCACGATGCAATTGTTGCTCGAGAATCCTAATGCTGCAAAACTAAAGCTTTGGAGAAATGATTGGATTTACACCTGTACCCAAAGAGCTGCTTCTAAATCTATGCTTGAAGCGCCGGCCGAGGCAAGAGCCTATGGCTGGGTCCCGCCCTATCTGTCGTGCTTCCCGGACCAGTGGTCTCGTGCCTCCTATTTGCAGTTTAGGCTGAATGCCATGCCAACCAAGGAACGCCTTTGCTGCTGGTCCCAATCTACGGACCTGGACCTCATGTGTCGGTTCTGCTCCACCAACAAGGAAACACTTAAACATTTGATTTTAGTATGTCCCGAGTTGGAGAGCGAAAGAAATAACATCTTTAGCCCAATAACAACAAACTTTCAATTCCTAACTCGAGACGACTGGTGGAGAGCCCTGTTTGATGGGTCAAACAGAGTGGTGTTGTACGCATTAGTTTCTTTTCTTCGAGTCGTAAAAGACCGCTTATATGCCGTCCCGGTGGAGCAAACCGCTGGGACATCCTGAGGTCTGTATTGGAGGCTGCTGTTAACAGTAAAAGTCCGGGGTAATAGTGGATGATTTGTGAGCTTTCATTAATTTGGATTGTATGTTAATGTTTCTCTTTTTAAAGGTTTGTAATAAAACCAATAAAAAAAAAAAAAAAGAAGGCTGGAGTTGGTTGATCTGAGAGTACTCCAATTCGGAAGCCTTGAAAACCTGCTTGATAGCTTGGACTTTTTCCATAAAGACAGTGTCCGAAAAGATAACACGTCTGTTGATGGGTAGCCAGTGTAAGGTTCTCCTAGCACCAGATACATGGTAATTACTTTCTAAACCCTGTACAACATTTATTGTGTTACTTCCTGGTCCCCAGTCTTCAGGGCATACTGCAGCATGACCCTGCTGTTCACCACCTCGCTCTCGCAGTTGGGTTGTCATTCCCTCCTCTGGCACAAGAACATCTTGGCGTTATAGTCCTAGGCACAGGTAGAAGCAACAGAGACTGGGGTCCTCCCAACTTCCTCGCTTCACCTTTGGGGCAGTACTGGCTCTGGAAAACACCTCAGTAGTCCTGCTTCTGTAGTTGAGAGGGCTCTCTATCCCCCCTTGATAGGGTAAGGTCACTGACCCTGTTACACTGGCCTTACTGGATTACATTGGTGCAGCCACTACAGACAGGTTTTCTTACTGTGCCATTACATTATTTGGCGTCAAGAGTACAGGCAGCATGATGAGGGTTTGTACATGGCCATATTGGTCTACATTGGTGCTGCCAGACTGGACATATTTTCTTACTGTGTCTTGGCATTTTCTACTGGCAACGTTAACAGGAGTAGGTTCATATTTGCACATACTAGCATTTATTGGTGCAGCCTGTATGGATCTTTATGGGTACAGGCAGCATGAACATGTTTTACAGTGGCATATATTATGGTCAAGAGCATTATGCAAATGTGTTGGAAAGTGCCCCAGTGCACTGCTGTGTATTACATCTATTGGTTGTTTTTGTGTTGCTCTAAAAAAACGAATGCTCACTGTGTGCCTTTAACCCAATTGTTCACCAAAAGTGAGCATTAAATGCATAATTTTAACCCAATATTTTAAAGATGTTCTCAGGGAGAACCTTCAGAATCCCCTTTAGTTGGTTTGGGCTCCCGCGCTATGCTTGGTCCCACATATTCATGGGAAAGATTTACAACCCTACGGTTAAATAAACCACCAACTGCCAGTGATAACAGTTGCCAAAGACAAAGGCATGGTAGCTTGGGTGCATGTAGATCCAATCACGAGGCCATAACGCAATGATTGAAGGAACATAAGGTACATTCTAATATGTTTGGAATCAACTGGACATGTATGTGTGGCAGTTTCCCAAAGCAAAGGGTAATTAAGAACAAGTAATGTTTTGGCTATGTGATGGGCATGATTTGTACTCAAGCGGACAATTGAAGTGTAGGTGGATATTTGCCTGGGATTTACCTGCAGTTCTTTCCCACTGGGCAAACCCATAGTGCATGACTCATCGGTTTGCTACTCAGGGGATACTTTTTAGAACTATAAAATGCCATCAGTTTTAAGGGTCTCTATATGCTATGTTCAGCTACTCAGCTTTTATCGCCACAAAATCACACTTTTAAGGTTTCATTCTCATCAGTATACTATCAGTATACTATCCTGTTATTGAGGCACTATTTTCGGTCCGCAAAAATGACATTTTAAATAGAGGTGTATCTGATATTTTTGTCATGTTAGTCAGTTGTTACAATGTTAAAACATTGCTGAATCAGAATTTTAATCTGTGATTCCTTTTTGGATTTGTCAACCGTTGTCTATGTTGCTCAACATTTATACTGTAGCAATTCCCATTCATGAAATCAATTAAAATCTTAGTTGTGTACCTTATATACTTGGAGTATACCAAGCATCAGGTGCGGCTCCTCCATAATGAGTAACTGGGCCACGCCGGCCCCAATTATGGAGGAGCCAGAACCTAGTGAAAACCTGAGTGCTCCCTCAGCTACGGCCTGCATTTGAGGCGGCGCTCCTGGGTTGACTGTGTTGGATGGAATCCAGGTTTCTCCTTGAGTGAAGTAACCCAGCTGAACATTGGCAGTGAGCCATACAAGGCTATGGCATTTTGCTTCACCTGCTTTACATGGCCTACTAGCCTTGCTGGCTGGTGTTCTGCACCCTCAACATGCTCAAAGGGAGCACCTGCGCCTCTCCCATGGATTAGCAGGGCCTGAGGCAGTCAGTCCCTTCTGCTCCACTGCCTCCTCCAGCTACCAGGAAGTAGGGATAGGTGTGTGATTTCCTGCCTAGACAGTTTGCAAGGAGGGCCTTCTGGAAGAGCTGTGGAGTGAGAAGAAGCTTGGCACTGAGTCTACGAACAGGTAAGCAATTTATTTTCTCTGTTAAATACACTGCAGCATGTCTCTTTTGGTAGCTGATGATAATGAGCACAGCAAAAGTACTTCAATTAGGTAGTTAAACATTAGATGAGTGTGTTTCTCACAGCACTCACCCAACATAGAGTCAGTAATAACTAATTACAGATATAGAGAGTGTAGGGACGTCATTTCACCAACATGGCAGGGGTAGCACAAGTGATATCACACAAACCTTGACCTTTGATGACATCACAGGAAGTGATGCCATTTGGCCCTGGCCCCAAGAGACATCACCGGAAGTGGTTGCACATGACCTTCAGATATCTAACACCCATGTTTCCACCCAGAACATTCAAACACATATTATCACATTCCTACTCATTCACCCACCAGTCACTCACTCATACACCTTCTATTACATCCATTTTCACTGCATTCTCCACACAGGCACTCACCCAGAACATTCAAACACACACACTTTCACATTTCTTCTTATTCACCCACCATTTACTGACCCATAGCACATACATAAATCTGACACGTACTTCACGGATACAAAATTCACATCACTACACCATTGCCCACGAGCTTCCATAAAAATAAAAATAATGTTTGTTGTTATATGTGTGTAGTAAGTGGGGGGGCACAGTAGTCACGGCAATGACCCCTGGCGTCCCCCAAATGACGTCCCTGAGAGAATGGCACACATGCTAATCTCCTTGGACATGTGATGCAGTGATGCCTTTTATTCTCTGCACAAACATGGACTGTTCTCTGTGGTCTGCAATCTCCTTTCAGGCGGTGGGTGGGTAGTCGTCCTGTGGCTGTAGTAGTTTGATTTTTGCTACCAATGTAGTCCTTATTGCTAATGTTGTATGCTACCATGGGACACGTGAAGCTGTTTTAGCAAGTGTGGTTTTGATCACTCATAGTATTTCTTTTTGATTTTTCTTTATTTGTTCACAGTGGTATGTCATTACAATCAGTGGTATTTCAATACTGCAAATAGTATTTTGTTAATACTGGTGTTAATTAACACTGGCTTCAGAAATAGCACACTTTTCGGCAAGACTGGTAAAAACAGTTTTGGAATACATTTGCACGGATAATGACAGACAGGATCTTACTCAAAACACCAATGAAACCAAAACAGCAATAAGACCTGCAGCTGCAACAAATTGCCGGGTTAAAATGAGGTTGATGGTGCAGTCTGTTGTTAATCCCCCCAAAAAGTGCATCTCTTGGGATATCCATTTTACAGCAAAGGAGAACTGCCAACGAACCACTTTCATATACATGGAGTATTTATTTTGAATTTACAATGACAATCATTTCTAGGGTCTGGCTGCTTGTTGTTCAGCATAGAGATGCATTAGGACTGCCTTTTCTGAATGATGCCAAAATCCTATTGGTAAGTAGTTCCCAAAAAGTAAACAGTCCTTCTTATGGGTTTCCTCTGTATGCTCTTGGGAATTTTAGATCTTTCCCTGCCTGGTTCTGAATGCCTTCCTAAGAAAGAACTGTATGATACATTTCAGTTAAACTCAGATGTTCAGTGTACGCCGTTAAAGACCTTCACAACTGAGCTTGCTTCCCAGCCGTGATCACTTTTTTTCCAAGTGTCTCTGCGTTTCAGTCTCAGGTACTAAATCCGGAAAAAAAGTATCCTATGTTGTTTTTATTTCTTCTTGCTACTGTTCCAACGTACACAAAAGGAGAGGACGTTTTTTCTATGACAGTTGTTTTTACAGCACAGGGACCAGTTATTAGGTGTATGGAGAACATCCAGGAAGGCCTCGGGTTGTTCTTATAAAATTTCAGAATTATTAATGCCTGTGAGGTATGATGGACCTTCACACCCTCAGACCAGCTCTTGTTTGTCACGTAATAAACTTAAAACAAAATTACAAAAATTACAAAAAATCTTCATTCAGTCTGAAACGAAGGGTTGTCACTGCCAACAACTGTTGGTAGCTCCAAATCTTTAGCATCCGGGGCAGGGGTATCTTGCATATGTTTGTATCGTTCCCCTCGATTTTGTGGCAACACTGGTCCCCAGTTTGCTGCTGGTCTACAACACTTTACAATACGCTGTAAAAAAGCAAAATATATTTCTCATTACTTATAGTGTCATGCGTTTCGCTACTGAATAATTCAAACTATGGCTGGAATTCAACTGTATTGCTATTAGCACACACATAACTACATTATGTGGCACCAATGTGGACTGATCAACCTAGTGAGCCATTATTTCAGTCTTTCCCCAGTATCAGATTGGGTTGCTTTCTGGTAGCACTTTTCACTTATTGCAGATAGCAAATTGCAGTTTAGAAGGGTGGACACAGTTTACATCTTTCTGGCCGGATGCCTGCACCATGCATATGTGGTAGCCCACCAATTTAATGCAATATAGTTTGGCCTCACTTAAGAGGGGGAACATCACCCTTAGAGCTGCTGCGATTTGGTGGATGGCGCAAGGAACATAGAACACGCATGGCAAAGGAACACTCAAGGGCATACAACATGCACTCTCTAACCAAAGATTTCATTTGTGCTAGTGAACCTCTGGGTTTAATTGAAACAGCTGAGAATTAAATTATGCAAAATAGTTGGTTTTATTCTTCAGCATAAAAATGTTTGAAGACCACTGGGCAAGAGCAATATCTATCTTAAACATATTCTGGTGGAACAGTACTTCTGCTTCAGTTGGGGGGTTCACAGCTCTTTAAAGAAAGTTTTCACTTTTAAAATTCAAAAAGTAATGCAGTCATCTAGATATCCTGCTCTTTGAGTCTAACTATCCTTACCTTTTTTTTGTCTGGACCGAATGGTGTAATGTATGCTACCTGTAGTGCATTCTTCCACACAGAATAGTTGAAGCCTTGCCCTGGCTGCTACCCAGGGCACTTTTACAAATTCCAATACCGATTACAGTAAATCAATCTTCACACACAGCAAAGCAGGAATAGAATTACTGTGACCCTGTGCTTCAGAAACAAATCAGAACAAAAGGTACAGTGACAATGCTCGCCTACTGCCTGTCACCCATTGCATTCCCAGTTAGCGGCTCTCCTGATCCTTAGAGGAAAGGCCATTACTGGTCTAAATGGGCGTACGGAAATCTGTGCTATGATAACTGGGCCTATGGAATCTGGCTTTACTGTGCTAAGTAGGCACTTCAGGATATGTAAATAGTCAGCTGGCTTTGCCAATGGAATCCAGACTTAACATGATGCCTGTGTATGCAAGAATCTGAGCTTCCTTTGCTAATTGGCATAATGGCCATGTGTGGCAATTGTACATTATTCTGGACTCTGACATTGCTCGATAACTGTGTAATTTAGTTTTACAGTGCCGACTGGGCATTGTAGAATATGGACTTAATGCACCCATTGGGAATAATGGAATACACAATGCTGCGGAAAGGGGCAATAGTACCATGACGCCATATCTTTCTAACGGGGCATACTTGTAATGAGGTTTCCAAACCATTAGCAAAGCTGGTGTCACTAGTCAATGTTTACTTGCTATCATGAACCAACCATCGATTAAATATTTGTGTTTAAAAATCACAAAATATCACATACCCCAAATATGTTGTACACAATTTAAAAAGTGGACAACTACAATACTGAAGGTTCTGAAAAAAACTATTAGTAACATTGTTGAAAAGTGGGCTGGATGGTATTTAAATGATAGTTATATTTTGGCTAATAATCCGTAACACCAATAGTTGCTATGGTAGTGTAGGTTTATTGAAATCTGCCAATGTATAACTGAAGAACTATCAGATAGGTTCCACTATTTAGAGGTTGAAATGTAGCCAGCATGAAACTCTCACTGTGCTCTGTTCTTTAGGCAATGGGAGTTACCAAATGGATTTCTCATTCTCTCCAATCTCCCAACCTACCTTCCTTTACCACTCCTCACCCTCTGAGGGGGACACCTAGAACACACATCCCCTCACCACTGCCTCCTTTTCCCCAACTCTCCTCTTGAATTGTCCCTTCTCAAGCACCCTCCTCCTTACCCAAAACTCCTACTCGCATCCCCTTTGACTCCTAAGGCCATTTGCTCCCACCCTTGCTCACTCATCCCCTCCCACCAGTTATCGAATCCACCTTTCACTTTCTTGTTTGTGTAATGGATGTTTCACACGTCGCGGGCATAATGTCAATTGCACAATCATGAAATCATAACATTGCAGCTGTGACATGCACATTTCAGTCTGTTATGAGCACACCTCACAGGTAGTTAATGCGCTTGAATGAGCTAGTTGATATTTAAGCACCCATCACCCAATGGATGAGGTGCTATTTTTACTCGCAGGTTCATGACTTCAACTCCAGAATGGATCTCCTCTTAGCCTTTGCAACATTGCCAAATAATATGCAACTTATGGAGATGCAGGAAAGAGGTTTCCCAGATAAGGAACATTTGCGGATGGAAGATGGTAGGAAGGAGTCATCGAGCTGGAGTATGAAGGTATGGACTTCACGTTCATGGTTCCTAAATTGTAATTGTAACCTTAAGAGGATTAATGGGTCCTTTATTTTCAAAATCAGCATTGTTGCAGATGAACTACACATAGTATGGGAGGCCTTCAAAGCCAAGGTTTGAGTGAAGCTGATCAGTTGAGCCATGTATAATATAAATTAAAAGTAGAACTTTGGAGGTGTGGAAAGCTCCGAAAAATATGCCTTGATGGGTGATGTGCACATGAAGAATTGTATTGGAACAAGAGGACAATGGGGTGGGCTTTTGTCATGATGGATAAAAAGGATACATGAGTGAAGCACACCAGTTAATGTGCTCATTGATTGTGGTAGATTCCTGTGTTATGGCAAAGGAAGGCAGTGATGGATTTCAGCCTGTTTACTGGTTCTTGTATGCAGAGGATACTGTGATACTTGGAGATCCTTGCTCTTTGCCATCATCAATCTACTGTAGAGTAAGGCTCCATATGTGGAAGAGCAACATTTTCCTTTAAGAAGTTACAGCACCACTGGTACAGCTTAAGGTGACTAAATCACTGGGTTTGGACAGCTTGTACATAGCATTCTATCAACATTTGTCTAACATATTAGACCCCAGATCTTGAAGGACTTTTGGAAAGGATAGCAATCCATGATAATGGGCCTCATCGCGAGTTGGGCGGTAACGCCGGCGCTATTAGCGTCGGCGCTAATAGCCCTACCGCCAAATCCCCGGGCGCTATTAGCGCCAGATCACGGGTTTGGTGGAAGGGTTATTGTCCATTCCCAATTGGGCCCATTCAGGAATTCCTCATTCCCCATTGGGCCCAATGGGGAAAATTCGCGCTATTACTGCTGGCGGATTTCCCGCCGGCGGTAATCGCGCTGAAAAACAGCAATTTTGCAGCAGCTTTCCCCCCAGCCGCGAGCTGGGGGGAAATCCGCCAAAGCCATGATCTGGTGGACCCTTAAATGTGGTGGTAATAGCACTACCGCCGCATTTAACGGTTACCACCAGACTCGTGATGAGGCCCAGAGTCTTTAAACATGCCCACACCTAAGCATACAAGATTCCAAACAAAGTGGGAGAGTTATTGTGCCATATGGGTATAAAGGTGTAAAGGGATTGGGCCAAATACGTAATATCAGAGAAGTTTCAGATTAGAAGCAGCACACAGCAATGTTGCCTGGTTTCAGCATTACTTTCTGATATTGCCTCAGGTCCTCTAGCAGCCTACATCAGACAAAATGATGCCGTAACAGGGATTACATGCAGGGGAACAGATACATAAATCTATAATGTACTAGCTGTATCCGGCCACGCGTTGCTGTGGCTCAGTCTGGTTAAATGGAAAAGAAAGACAAGAGAAAGCGCAAAACAACCCCCTCCCCTCAACCTCTCCCTCCCATAATCCAGGAGTCAGGTATATAGTCTTTCCCCCTCTCAGTGGTGCCAGTGGCGGAGGCAGAGACTGCAGTTCCATTCCCTCCTTACTTGTAGTCCAGTTTTTATGCCCCCATTTATCCATCTTCATGGATCAGACTCCTCTTGGGAGCAAAGTTTTTAATGCCTCTGGCGGTTCTCCAAGTTGAGGCATTTTAATTTTTCTGGCGGCGCAACACATTACTTTCGTTTCTCCATTAAATTTCAGAGCCTTGCAATAAGGACACACTTCAATCATAGTGCTGATGAGAACATGATGACTCAAACTATGATCATCAGCTGGGTTGTAACGGAATGAAAGGCGATTGTAATTGCGTGATTGCTGAGCACGGAGTCGTGTTTGACGCTGATCTACTGTTTCCCGTTGAAGTCTTTAAGCCACTCTCAGCCTGTTGTGTTAATTCTGCTCATAACGAAACAGATCTGAAGCTGCAGAATGCGATTGCCATGCTTGCAACCGTGCATCCTTAAGTCTGGCTGCACGTCGCTCTGCTGCTTCCTCGGCACGTATTTGAGCCATTCTAATTCGGAAACACTAAAATGGAATCTTAAATATTTAGTATAGCGTGTGTTGATTTTTCATCCAACAGATGCCACTGTTTTTTCCCAAAAAACGTAAAATATTTGGTATAGCGTGTGTTGCTTTTACATCCAACAGATGGCGCTGTTTTTCCCCAAAAATGTAAAATATTTGATATAGCGTGTATTGCTTTTACGTCCAACAGGTGGTGCTGTTTTTCCCACAAAACATGTTTTTACCTGTCACAGGTGTGACATCTATATATAGTAGGTATATAAAAACACGCGTGTATTCAAATGCAACATTGTGTTAAAATTTCAAAGCAATCGGTGAAGAAAATTCAGAGATTTAAGAATTTGAACAAACAATTATTTACATTTTTATTTATATAGATAGATGCTGTGGCATGTTGCTCCTGTTGATTAACCAGGTTATATGGTGTGATTCGCTGAGAGAGGTCTTATCTGAATTTGGCAAAGTGTCTAGCCACAAAATAAACTGGGCTAAATTGGAGGTCCTACTGATATCAGGAAACTTCAATAAGAGGGATGGTGTGGCCTAGGGCACCAAGTGCTCAGAAGGGAGGTGTCAAGTATTTGAGTGTGTACATTGTTATGAATTTGAGAATGATTGCTGACTTGAATGTAAGGAAAATGTTTAAGAAGCTGGATTCAGATGCTAATAGTTAGACGAAACGTACCTTGAACCTGTGTATTAGAACAACATGATTAATTCTTGAGAGGCCCCTGCTAGCTATTTTTTCCCTTCTGACTAAGTCCACTTGAATGGCATTGTGTTGGCCTCATAATCCACCATGGCCAGGCTTCTCTGCCTTGTATGTTCACAGGAATGTGGACTTTCTTATCTCCTATTGAATAAAGGGGCCATGTTGCTACCTCTGGTGTTTCCTTCCCTTCTGAGAACAATTTGGAGAGGTATCTTTCCTCACCTGTTTCTCTCTCCCCTGATCTGTATCTACCTCTCAATGGTAAAATTCCTTGGCTCCGTTCATGGCAGCCCAACATCCATTTGCTCTTTATTATTGTTCTGGAAAGAATCAGGCAATGGTGCCTTGCTTACCAAGGGCATAGTAGCGGATTCCTATATCTGGCCTGGGGTAATACAAGGTCTTACCCTGTCCTCTTGGGTGGAGAAATATTTCTTCTTCTTTTCGCTTGCGATTAGTTAAGGGCTGGGCACCAAAAATTAATGACCTCTTACTTTAACCCATGTCTCACATGGTTTCCTAGAATTCATAGATGGCTCTCGCTGGCACATGGCTCACTGATAGGTGTTAGCTGTTTGAATCGTTTCTTCCAATGTGAGTTCATGGAGTCTATAGAAATGGGCAAAGAGTAGGGGAATTGCCCAAATATGAACATATGTTTATGTGTGTTATATGTCTTCAGTTTTCAGCCACATCCATGTATTAACAATAACCCTGGTTCAGTTAGACAGCTGTAGATTCCCCAGTCTCATTCCTCAGTCTCATTCAATAATGTTTCTGTTCATGCCCTACACTAGAAGACCTCTTTTTATTTCATTATATGGGCTATTCCCTTTGGAGTTCAGGGTCTAAAAAGCCTGTTGAGCTTCACCTATAAGTAGTGGTGCCATGTATCTAGCCAACAGTCTCTGAACAATTCAGCTGTCTCAGTGATCCACACAATGTCTACAAAGAAGGCTGCTGGGTATTCTCCATCTCCCAGATTTTGGAACACTCCTGGTCCTACTAAAGGGTTCCCCATTCTCTTTGCAAGAGCACCATGAAGGGCCGTCAGCTTCTTCTGGGGTTGGCAGTTCATCATCAGTTGGCCCTCAACTAAGGTCCTCAGCAGGTCTTCCATGGCTGTTGGAGCAGGTTCAGCCTTTCTGGTGCTCTGGGTCCAGGTCCTACTCTGTTCCTTGGACTGCTTGAATGGGACCTCTAACTCTTTCTCCTCCTTGTCACTGGGGCTGGTGTCTCTCCACTGCTGGAAGGCGGGTGTGCCAGGGATTGCTTAGAGTCCACTCCCACTATCTTGGGCGTACTGTAGCCCTCTGGCGTGTCCCTAGGCTGGCCTCTCTAATATGTTGCACCATCTTGGTGTGTGTATCCTCTGCCAAGGCTGCATGCTCCTCTGTTTCCCCTGTCTCAGAAAGAGTTCCCTAATCTGAAAAACTCACCCCCACTTTCAGTTCCCAAACTTCCCTGCCAAGGGAGTCAGTAGCAGCTGTGGTACAGAACTTCACTGCTTCTGATTGGCTGCTGTATCTTTTTTCAGAGAGGTGTGTAACTCTGCCCTCCCCTTGTGGGGTCTAAATGATCTCACATGGCCACCACTTGTGACAAGGTGCTTAATGAATCTCACAACAACACCCACTATGTTTTTAACTTTTATTTTTAAAATAGGTACACGAAGCTCTGGGGGATCATGGTTTAGGGATGGTACCAGTACTTCTTTCTTCACCCTTTAAAGGGGCTTCCATCTCACTAGCCCAGGGTCCCTACTCCACCCTCACCGGTTCCAAGATTGATTTATTCCAGCCATGGCTACTGTGTACTCCTCTCCCTGCTCTAGCAAGGCCCAAAGCCTGCAGCCGTATCTATCGGACTCTCTCTGGGACTTAGTATGGAGACTAACGGGGCAGTCTGGTTGTCCTGGCACCCTTCTCCCAATGGCAAATGGGTTATCCTTCATCTCACTCGCTTGTCTCTATCTCTCTCTCTCTCTCTCTCTCTCTCTCTCTCTCCCTATTTCTGCACACTCCATAACTGGGTCATATTGCTCTCTCCCGTCTGCTTCCACCCTTCAACTGATGTATCTCCTCTCCATATACTGGTGTTACATCTCCCTTTCTCTTTTCCCATATGCCACCCACTGGTCTTGCAGCTACCCCCCCCTCATATCCTGTCTCTGTCTGCCAACTCCCTTCTGCTTTTTACGATCCACAAAACTCGCCATTCCCAACTCTACCCCTGTTTCTGCTTGCCTCTAGGCTAATGCCTCTCACTCCCCTCTTGACACCTAACACCCCCAGTCTATTTCACACCTACTTTTGGTCTCCCCCTTCTTCTCTCTCCAAATCCCCCTTTCTTCAGTCTTCCACTCACACATGTGAGGAGTCAGAACTGAAAGACAGACACAAAGTTGCCATTTTTGTGTTAAAGACTTTTATTAACAAAAATGGGTTGGGAAAATGCCTCTCTGACCCTGCCCTAAGAAGAATTTCCCTACCTAAAACCAAAAAAAAGGATCTGTCCATTTCAGGATGTCAAAATCAAAACTGTCCTTGTGTCCAAACGTGCTATCATGACCCTCACACTTCAAACCGAATCATAAGGTGAAAAGGGGAATGTCTTTAACATGTGGTGTTTGCAAAACAAATTCATAAAGGAAAAATAGAACATCTCCAACATAAAAGTTCTCCAAGGTAAAAGGAATTTGTTTTCTTGGTCTAAGACTTCTTGGTATCTTTCTTGACGAACAGCGATCTTTTTTGTTACAAAGTTCCTTAGCCTTGTAGTCCTTCTTTCAAAGGTTCCTTCTTTGATTCAAAAAGCACAGTCCTTTCTTGGGACTTCCTATAGGTTTGCAGCTGCCTGTATACTCCCTTGCCAGGACTTCTTATGCACTTGTCACTACCTGGTTTACTCCCCTGCCAGGTCTTCTCACATGAATAAGCAAACAGTTCCTCTTTTAATTCCACAGTTGCATGTATCTTCTTTGTTTCAACATTCACCCTGGGCTTTCCCCAAATCTGTATCCCCATACATAGCTGGGGCTAACAATTGAAATATCCCTTCTTGGTTTGCAAACAAGTTCCTTAATGTATCTATTTATGTGGCTTTAAAGTTTACAAATTGAGTTTGGCGCGGCCACCGAAACATCCCGGGGTGCCCACTTTGCTTGGGTTGTCTCACCAGCTCTGTGTGGCATCTTCGGTCCAATTTGCTCTTACGCGGTGAGGCTTTGCTGCACGCTTTTCACTCTGGACAGCCTCCACGTCATTCCGGTTCCTCTTGTGGCTTCTCATCAGCATGCCCGCCTTCCTTCAGGTGCCTGTAAGCACAGCGTTGCTTTCTCTGGTGGCCAAATGCCCAGGAATATCCACTTGATTCCTGGTGTGTCTGCAGCACGTCCTGCTCATGTAAAGTTTCTCTGCCTTCTTGCTGGCACGCACCTTGGCTCCTCCACACCGGTCTCTGATCATAGGAACCACACACCACACAGAGAGGTACGACAACATCTTCTCAAAAGCAGCAGCTGAGAGGCTAGGCCCTCTCACACCAGCAAAGTCCCTCAGACCTCCTCCCACAAACTTCAATAGGCGTACCCACATTTGGCCAATGAAACTGACTTACTTTTGCTTCCCCTTAGTGAGGGAGAGTGCAGTCTCTTCTGGGCTGTGGCATTCTGCTGCTTCCAAGGGGTTCCCCTTCTTCCTGGAGAGGGTAGACTGGCTTCCTTGCCACATCCTGTGCTTTCTGGGTCCCTACGGGTAGTTTGGAGGCAAAGGTTCCCACTTTCCTCTCTTGGCACAACAGTACACAGCCCTTCCTTCTCCAGCACAGGATTCCTAGAGCCAGGCCCTCCAGGGAGGAACTCTCTCACCCTTTCTGAGTCTTTTCTCCTTTTTTATTGGCTTTGGCCAATAGGATGTGGGGAAGGACTAGACTGCTGACAGTGGGAAGTGATCATCATTACTCCCCTCCTCTTCCTCATCCCAGTGTTGTGGGGGTTGTGGGAACAGTAGTACATTTCTGAGAATACTGTATAAATGTTTGAAATAGGTTTTAAAGGCAAACTATGTTTGGAGGACGAGTATGTGGAGCTGGGAAAAGTGTCTTTCATAATTTTACAAGGCTGGTTATTTGAGAGTTGGCTTTTGGGATGTCACCAAATCTTTTCAGTACTCTCCATGGGGAAAAGGGGGAAGACACCACAATGGACCATTAGATTGTTGCAAATGGGGAATAAATCCTGAATGAGAAAAGGGGGATACCACATCTCACCCAATCAAGTCAGGATATATCCCTAGAGGTTGTCTTTCCCATGTGATCCTCCCTCATGCAGCCACCCTCAGGGTCAGGATCAGGTAGCGGCTGCCATCCTATGGCCACATGGGAGGACGCCACTGCTGGGAAAACAGGATGAGTCCATCGGATTCATCACACTCACTCACTCACAACCACATTGGTACCACCCTCTCAGTCCCAGCATCTTACCTTCAATCTCTTGAAGCACTCCAACAGTCTCCTCCAACTACTCCTCCACCTGCTACACCCTCCTCATTGGTCTCTTGGCCCACCTACTACTCTTCTCACTGTACACCTTTCACTTTCAACTGAATCTGCTGACTTTCAATAACCGTCACCTTCCTTCCTAGGAGTGCCCTATGGCTCCCATGGTTTCTTGGATCAGTGGCTCCCCAAACCAATCTCTTTCTGAGCTATACCTATGAGGCCAGAACTGCCTCTGGAAGTCTTCAAAAAGCCCTCTATGCAACACACTTTTCAGTCTCCGTTTTCCTCCAGTCAGCCATGCGGTCAGATGTTCCTCTGTCCTTATTGAGTTCTCTTTTGAAACAGAGTGTTGTGAGTGTCCCTGGGTCTCTCCTGTTCCCATGAAGTCCCTTATCAGTGCCAGTTTTTCTGATGCTGCCCCATTGCTCCCCTGTAGCCTGTATAGGGTTGCTGGGGTGGGTATTTGGTCTTGCATTCAGTTTCTGAAGGGGGAAGCTCAGTCCATTTGCATTTGGGTAATAAGTTAATTCCTCCTACTCCCGGTCAGGTCTTGCCCATTGGCCCAGTTTCATTGTGGTACTTGCAGTCCCAGTTTTCCTTTACTTTGTATTGAATCCCAGAATAATTTCTTAGTCTGGTGCATGCTGGTCATCATGTTCCCTGAACAGAAAAAGAGACCTGTCCATGACAGAGGGTTATAGGCAATGGGTCAGAGAAAAGGGTGCCAATTGACACATATGGCTCCTACCATATCTGAAAGCCGAGGACAGGGAACCCCCCCAAATCCCTTGGTCCCTTAACATGGTCATATCAAAGGCCCTGACAGAGTACAGAAATCTAAGAACAATATTTGCATTACTTATGCCATGTTACGACAGCATGCTGAGTGATTAAGGACATTAATGTGAAAAAGAGGCATGATAATCCACCATCCATTTCAAAAGAGGCACAATTGAATGCAGAGCATAAGTATACTATATCATCTATTCAAAAATCGACATTTGTTGACTCAACTACTGATGCAAGAGAGGAAAAGATATGGTGCATAGATTTGGAGTTGCTCTGATGGAGAGGAAAGGTAAAACTGAGGGAGATAAAGGAAGAGGTGGGCAGTGATAAAAGCTTGTGCGGGTAACACCAGTGACAATTCTGATGTGAAAAGGGACAAATAGTTATAAGTAGTAGAGTTTGCATGGACATACGAGGAGAACATCAATGACTGGTATGTTGGGAGAATTGCTGATCTTGTTGCTAAGCAATGTACATAGATCAGTTATCTGCATGTACACAAATTAAGGTCATCTGATGGAGCAAAGAGGCCCACATTCCATAATATATATTCAAGCACCAGCTTGGCATGTTGATATTGTAGGAAATATTAAGCTAACATGCCAGGACAAATTCCATCCCTAACCTCTCACAGATCCAGAGACACGCAACTTTAGTCTGTTTAGTAGCAATGGAAACCCATCTTCTAGTAGCTCTGGGAAGGCACAATGGGATGACCTGATCTTTACATAAACGGTTTAGGTGAGAAAATGTACTGGCATCCACGTGCAGAGGAGATGCAGCATCCAGTAACATCCAGTAGTATTTACAGTGCCTGCATTGGCACACCAGCTTCCTCAAGTTATTTCATGGTGACCTTTGGGGTTTTCCAATTGGTGATTATGATATTTATGTCATTGGATGCTGTGGGGTGGTTTGGGTGGACCACCGCAACACAAACCTCTGTGGACACAATGAACCCTTTTAAAGGTAGTTGAAGGTCCAATATTCAGAGAGTCAGTGTGGGCTCTGCTCTGCCAGAGGACGTTTGCCTCGACCCGCAGCACCACTAGGTTACAGGGTGCTTATGCTCCACTACTTGCCTCCACACAGCCAGACGGTCCCTCCATGGATTGCCAACCATTGGTCCTCACTTCAGTTCTTAGCCTACTACACTTTGGCTCTCAGGGGTCAAGCCCTCAGTCACTGCTCTAAACCTGTGAGACAGTCCGGAGGATCCTCGCCCCCATCAGGGCCTCTCTCCCACAACCAGGCCCTGTCTACCCATTTGCCTGGAGTCTGACCTTGGACCTCCTTTTTACTTCCCGCCAAGCTGCAACTCCACACTTGCAAGCACTTTACGGTGCTCCCGGCTCTAGAGTGACCTGACTCTCATGGCCCTAGAAGAAGGCTTCCATCTTCCTAGCCGAAACATCTGCAGCACCTTTGCCCACATCTCCCTGGGCCGACAACTATGTCTGCACCTATATTTCTAACATGACATTTTGACATAGATCAAACACGAGGTCATATTCCAGCCGGGCACAGGAGACCCTTAATCTAAGTCTCCAATTCACTAAATCAGTTACTACTCTGTGTTCATTTAATTTGTTCTCATGACACTCTGATTACCTCACGAGTTGTTTTTTGCATGTGTGTTCATTTAATTTGTTCTTATGATGCTCTGATCACCTTATGAGTTGGTTTTCGCATATTGTAGTGCATTCATTATGCCTTGAAATTAACAGGCTGCTGTTTCTTACATTGTAAAACTTTGTACTGCATTGATTGTTTTCTTTAAAAAAAGTAAAAAAAGTTAGCATATCAGCCAAATAATAAAAAAGTGTATAACTACATTTAGAATATCTATGTGTTTTCACAAGTAGCTTGCGTAAGGGATAAAATGCTGAATGTCCCACTTAGACGTGTTTTCACAAGGGTTTAAACGAAGGTTGCATTTAAATTACTTTGCAAACTTTTAAATTCTATAGGGTAGGACTACTCCCTAGTTACAGAGGGTCCAATATTCAACATCTTGCTTCTAGATATATTTGCAGTATTTTGAATGGTGGGAGAAGACAAAGCATGTGCTGCACCAAACTTGTTATTTTAAGAGAACCAACATTTATCAATGGTTTGGCTATACCTAGCCACAAGTGGGTCCATAACATTTGTATGCGTATTAAGTATGTAGTTTGTGTTAGTGATGCTACTTAAAAAAAAAATAGAACTATTCAGCCATCACTGCCAAACCCTTCCCCATTCCTTTCCATCTATATCTAAACTACATTTTTTTCCCCACTGCCCCTCACATTTAAATCTACCTGGGGCTAGTGTTATGCCATTGAGAGCATCTGATAGATGACCAGTTCCCAGACCTAGGGAGCCATGTGCTACTTGCGAAGAAGGAAATGTCAAAAACGCGCTTTCATTGCCTCGGAAATTGCCGTCCTCAATTCGACGTATATACATGTATAAACATGTATCCTTCGTGGGCCAAGAACACTAATCCATTCCTCTATTAAATACTTGAACATTTGTTTTGCACAAAATCGACACTTTAAAATCGCTTTAGGGCGGGCAGTCTGCCCCCTTTGTCCCATGTTATATGAAGACGTTAATCGACAAATGTATTATCTTTTTTATTTCACTGGGGAATAGGTGGGAGTTTGTGAATAGGAACACTTTGAGTGGAAGTAAATCGGAAGCCACCCTCCCAAACCCTAGCCACAGAGGTGGGCACAGCTCTTAAACCTGACCTAAAACAAAGCCATTTGGTATTCAGTGAGCACAGGAAACCATGCCCCCAAGCCTAGGGAAGTCAGCAAGAGTGCTCCGTTTGATGCATGGCGGGGCTCAGGTAGCATGACTAGAGTGTGTAAGACTTTGGGGGTGTGAAATAATGGTAATACGTTGTAATCTGCCCTAACATGTTAGGTGCATTGGTGATCATTTCTAGCTGGTGGCAGTGACCGACTGCAAAATGATATCTGCATTCAAGATGACATGCTAAGAAAGAGTGGGTGTGACATGATTCCTACATATTTGGAATATGAGTTAGTCCAGGAAATGCCACCGTATGAGAACTTGGAAAGGTTGGATCGTTTGTTTAATGGATGAAGTTCAGTTTTCTCCCAATTAGCTTTATAACCCGAAATTGATGTATATTCATGTATGAGTGCCATCAATGCAGGAAGTGATTCTGTGGGGTCTGTGATATACATCAGGGTATGCTCGCGTACGTTGGCACCTTATATGGGTTGTTCCATCTACATACCCCTAATGTCCTGGCTACTGCCAATGCGCATAAGTTGTGGCTGCAGCAGAAGACTGAACAATATCTGGACAAGAGTGTACAGACGCATTCAATGATAAGTCAGGGTTTTCTTTATGTGCCTTGATTATCTATAGATCTCTTTGTTGATGTTTCGTTTTAAATAAACACCGACCCAGAGGTTAAATGGTAGAATCCTAAAAAAAATATAAAATACTACATCAGAAATGACAAGTTAAGCTTTGACTGAAAAACAATACAAAGGCTGATAAATTACTTCAGAAAGCAGTTATATGACCCAGTAAAGTAAACGTCATACATCTGCAGCCGATTTGCCTGACACAATTGAAGTTAATGGGCCCTGTAAACCTCGGCTTCAGAGCTTCTTTCAATAGCTTGCACTTATAAAGAAATAATATTAAAGGCACATGAAATAAAGTGCGGAGGCGAGGTGAGTGTGCAAGGAGCTTTATTCTACGGCCCCCGGAGACGAGGGCTGCCAGTTGGGAAATGGGCTATAACGTTCCGTGGTGGAACATGGGGAAAAGAGCATTCTCATTCCAGGTGGAATGAAGAGATGCTAACATTATAACATCTCCTTACCTAAGGGAAAAAAGGGAACGGAAAGGGGGAGGGGAGAACAAGGAGAGTGGGGTGGGAAGGTTGGCCAAAAGAATTTAACCAGGTAGGCATTGGTGGTCAGTAGTAGATGAAATCGTAGCTGAAGTTCCAGATGATCTTGCGATTCCTTTTCGACAGACTCTTGGCCAGTCTTTCCTCATAGGGGTGACAAGGTTTGTAGTTTCTTGTGTGTCTGGGGTGGTATGTCTCTTCAGAAGAAAGTTCATTTCTTGATCTTACGCCATCATGTGAGTCTGTAGATGTGCTGGGTCTGCATGTGTCGTAGGTTGTTCTCTTCACGTTCTCTCTTGACCAAGCGTCATTGAAATAGTTTTCGGAAGTGCTGGGTCTGCAGGTGTCATTGGTTATTTTCAGGAGGTCATCGTGTGACCATCTCTTTCCATCATCCAATGTGACGGATTTGTCGTGACAATGTGTGACTTTTTGTGGAGATCTGAATTTAGATTAACCCTTGAGTATTTTCTTGGGTTCTCTAACGCATACCCATACCCTTCCTGAAGGAGCATCTGTTTTGCTCTGTTCTTCTGGTTGTAGTATGTTTTGTACTTATTTTGCTTCTCCTTTATAGTTTTGTGGATTTGTTCCATGTCCACTTTTGGTTCCATGTTCATTCTTGCCTCACCGGTGTCTAAGAAGATCCATGCTGGTCTCAGTTGATCAGTTGCGGTTCTGCCCCGCATTAAGGTGAAAGGCTCCGAGTTAGTGGTGGAGTGTGGCGTTGTTCTATATGCGTACAAGGCTTCCTTGAGGGTTTCTCTCCAAGGCATAGCGTTGGCAGTGGCTAGTTGAATGACACTTTTTATCAGTCTGTTCATTCTTTCCACCAAGCCGTTGGACATTGGGTGGTAAAGTGACATAGTGATGTGGTTGATGGATTTTTTATCGAGGAATTCTTTAAATTCCAACGAGGTGAACTGGGACCCGTTGTCTGAGACTATGTCTCTGGGGTCACCTTCCATGTTAAATATTTCAGTTAGGAAGTCAATTACCTTCTTTGTAGTTGCGCTGGTTTCCACCACACCCCATTCAGTCCATTTGGAGGTGTAATCAACGATTACGATGATGAATATTTTTGCTTCCTCCAGATTTTCGAAGGGGCCCATAATGTCTATTGCCAGCTTTGACCATACATGTTTGGGTGTTTCTACAGGCTGAAGTGGTGTTTTCCTTAAGATTTTCGATTTGTCACTGGAAGCGCAGGCACTGCAGTTTTTTACTGTCTCTTCTGCCTCTTTCCACATATTGGGCCACCAGTAGTTGTTCCTCATTCTGTTCTTTGTCAAACTTCTTCCCAGATGTCCTTCGTGGGCTAGGTCAAGTAGTTTCTTTCTGAGTGCCACGGCTGGAATTACTCTACTTCCCCTGAAGATGTGGTTTTCGTTCATGGATATCTCATCTTTAAATGGTGTGAGGTTCGCCAAATTTTGTCCAACACCGATCCAATCGTTCATCCCAGCTCTTCTAATTTCTTGTTGTTCTGTGTCGGCTTTGGTGATGCGTGTCCATTCATCGGAGGGAATGGCAGGATTTATGGTGGCTACAATGTCCTCGTCTTGATCTTCGTTTTCAACGTCTTGTTTGTTTTCAATGGTGGTTAGTCTGGAAAGACAATCTGCTACTTGATTCTGTGGACCAGGATTGTAGTAAACTTGGAGATTGTATTGGATGATGTCCAGAAACCAGCGTCTTATTCTCGGTGAAATAAGGTGTGGTGATTTTGATTGCAGGATGTTGACTAGAGGTTTGTGATCAGTCTTTAGGAGGATGGGCAGGCCCCAAATCAGATTTCTGAAGTGTTGTAAGACCCACTTGACAGCAAAAGCCTCTCTCTCGATGGTGGAATAGTTCAATACAGCAACTCTTAGTACTTTGGAAGCGAACGCGATGGTCACAATGTTGCCATTCTGTTGCTGCTCTAGTACTCCACCAAGGGCGATCTTGCTGGCATCTACTGACACTATTGTTTTGGTTTTATAATCAAACATGTTCAGGGCTGGAGCACGGTTGATGTCGGACTTGAGGTTCTCAAAGTCGTTCTAACATTCTGTGGACCATTCAAACCTGTTGGATTTCTTCATGAGATTCCTCATGTTCTCTGTCCTGTTGGCATAGTTACTCATGAATTTGGAGTAGTACTCCGTCATTCCTAAAAAACTTTTGAACTGGTCTTTGTTGGTGGGTTCAGCTAAACTCAATATTGTGTCCAGGAGTTTTTTCTTGGGACGGATGCCCCTGGCGTCAATGGAATGACCAAGATAGGAAACTTGACTGCACTTTATGTTGCATTTCTCCAGCTTGAGGGTGAGTCCACTTCTTTGGATTATTCGTAATACGCCCATTAACTTGGCATCGTGTTCCTCTTCAGCTTTGGCTGATATAAGAATATCGTCCTGGAAGCATTGTACTCCATCGAGGCCTCCGAAAAGAAGCGACATGAGTCTCTGGAAGACTGCTGCGGCAGAAGCGAGCCCGAATGGCATTCTATTGAACATGTATGCTCCCAAAGGTGTGACAAAGGAGGTGAGGGCTTTAGAGCTGCCATCTAGAGCAATCTGGTGGTATGCTGAGGAGAGGTCCAAGGTGCTAAAGAAACTTGCCGGTTCCATGGTCGAGAGAAGTTCGGATATGTTAGGAAGTGGGTGTCTGTCGACCCATATGTTCTTGTTTAAGTCCCTCAGGTCAACACACATCCGTATGGAATTGTCGGGTTTCTTTACCAGGACAATGGGGGCCGGCCATTCGGAACTTTCTATGGGTTGTATGATGTTCTCATTGCATAGACGTGTGAGTTCGTCTTTAAGCGCTGCTTTGGTTCCAAAGGGAACTCCACGTACTCAATGGACTACAGGGACAGCACCTCTTTTCAATATGATTCTGTGTTGGAAACCTTTAAGTAGTCCGATTTTATTGCAGAACACTTTGGGAATTGCTCAGCCAAGTTGGATTTGATGTCAGTATTGTTCTTTAACACACTCAGTACAAGGATATCTTCCCCGGGATGGATTCTCACTTGGAGAGCTGCTTGCTCTTCCCATCCTACTACAGAGGACCCGTTCTTGGCTACAAACAACTTGCAGTATGTTTGCCTGTCATGAAACTTGAGCTTGATCCATGTGTACCCAATGATGTCAATTGGGGTCTTTCCGTACCCCGTGGCTCTCACCAGAGAGTTTCGTAGATTATGGACTTTGCCAGAGAGTACTTTCACAAAGGTTTCAAGGTCTACCATGGTATAGGGGGATCCTGTGTCCACCATTACCTTCAAAGGTATGTCGTTGACGTACATTTTGACCCATGGACCACTTGATTCTTGGAAGGAAGTGACCATGAGGATTTGCACTTGTGGGTGTGTCAGATTGACGGATAACATGTTGTCTGACATTTGATCATAGTCCACTGTCTTCACGGACCCGTGTCTGTTGACAGGTCGTCTGCTGCCGTTGCCGGATCTACCTGGTCTTCCTCGGTTGTTTCGGCAGACTTTGGCAAAATGGCCCAACTGGCCACATTTGTAGCATTCAACATTATTAGCCGGGCACATTTTCCCAGCATCGTGGCGTTTATACCACCCGCACTTCTGGCAGCGCGTGGGGTTTTGGTTGTCACAGGCTGATGTTCTCTCTCTTCTGGAATATCCTCTAGTGTTTTGGGGTACACTTCTCACAGTCGCTTCTAACGTACCATCTTGATCATAGTCAGAGCTGCCTTCCACATATTTTACTTCAACACCTTTTTTAAGGGCCAGTCTCTCTTTCATGCAATGATCCCCAAATTCCATACTCCTGACTATTTCAGTGGCCTGGTCCAACGAGGGATTCTTTGCCTCCCACAGTTTTTGCTGTATGCTGGGATCAGTAATATTGAGCACAAGCTGGTCTCTTAAGTACTCATCACCAACGCCCGTTAATTCACAAGTGGACATCCTCAGACCCTCGCTTCCTAAGCAGTTCAGGAGGGTTGCTTCTTTGAGGTCGTCATTAAATTTACTCCCACCTATGGCCCTGAGATATATCTGGAAGCTGTCAAGCCATTGCTCCCAAGGGCAGGTTGGTGTTCCAGGGCAGGGAAGAAACTTGGTGGGATGTGGCACGTTCTGCATGACTGGCTGGTGAGGATGGTGAAGGCTTTGTGGGTTGAGCTGCGTTGCAGTGGTGGGCTATGGCACTGTGAGTGTTCTCAGTGGCGTGCTTAGTTGCTGTGAATGACAGACTGATGATGTGTGGCAGTCTGGTGCACTGTCAGCTCATTCAGTAGTGTTAATCGTGTTAAATATGTCACAGTTTTTTTTTTTTTTTTTTTAAATATGAAGTACTATCAACCCATTAGTTCCTTGATGCACAGTCAATCCAGAGGTTCTGGAGATTATGCAGTGCTAAATCGTCTCTCAGTCTATCAAATCTGATATTTCTTTCCTTTCCGGGATGAACAGCTGGTGATTCGTTGTGTCGAGCACAGCTGGAGCTCCGTGGCATCGTCGCTGTGGCAACAAGGTTGGGCCTGCCCAAAATGGCCGCACGCACGGCACGCAGAGAGATCCTTTCCTCTGACTGCCGTTGGTCAGCGAGTCAAAGGATGCGCGCTCGCGCAATACGATCGTTGTAGACGATAAAGTTTATGCCCCAAATATGAAAAATTGGTACCTCTCATGTTCTCTGTGGCCAAGTTGCTGCCGGCGGCCTGGCCCCTTACCCTTCAGGGTGGAAGCATCTGGGAGGCCGCGGTGATGGAGAACCGCCGGGGGGGCGCTGAGGATGCCGCCATGGATACCGCCAGGAACGTGGAGGAGGAGCTCCGGGGGCCGGGTGTCGCTCACTGGGGAACTGGGGGAGATGAGCCTCATCGCCAAATGAAATAAAGTGCGGAGGCGAGGTGAGTGAGCAAGGAGCTTTATTCTACGGCCCCCGGAGACTAGGGCTGCCAGTTGGGAAATGGGCTATAACGTTCCGTGGTGGAACATGGGGAAAAGAGCATTCTCATTCCAGGTGGAATGAAGAGATACTTAACATTACAACAGCACTGTGGTATTACAGTGTTACATTCTACATTCCAACACCCTGCAGTTGAACGTGGAACATAGACTGAAGAGCAACGAGAGATGTATTTGAAGAGTGAAGCTGGCGACGTTGGATGTTTAATAAATGAGTTAAACCACTCACGGTTATCAGAGAGTCATTACTTAACCAAACAACATAATTTGGCCACAAGCTCATACGGGGAGGGACCCAAGCGCGGAAAGCACAAGAACAGTCCGAAACTCAAGATGATGTCCCTGGAAGAAGGTGGATATCACATGAGCCAGGAAGCACCAAGGATTGCATTGAAGTGAGCTGCTAAGCAGTGATGCAGGCCCTAGCATGGTAGCAGAGGCATGAGCGGCAAACAGGTGTGCAACAGTTTAGGTTTTACTCTCATGCACAGATGGAAGGAGAGAAATTGCAGAATATGTTTTCTCCTTGAAATCTCTATCAATGAAATGCAGATTTGACAATGGCATCACCACAGAAGAGTTAATAAGAGACCAAATAATAATACACACAAAAACTCAGTTATTCAAGAAAGATTGTGGAAGTGCAGTAACCAGTCATTACAGGAAACAATCGCAATAGCGAAAAAAATACAACATACTCAACTGTTTTCGAAAGAGATAAGGGAAAAGAAAAAAGATGCAACCCAAGAGAAGGGGAAACACACAAATATGAGATTATTACTCAGTAACTAAATGGGGCGAGGAAAGAGCACGAGAATTGGTGTGTTGTGAGGGAAAAGGAACTTAAGAAAGGCGAACAACCAAAGGAAGTAGATAGAGAGAGAAAGGAACAATATTTCCAGAGAAAAGGACCAGAAGAAATTGGACATAATAGATGTTATAGGTCCGGGAGAATAGGACATTATTCTCCTGCATTGAACCAGATGTATACACACTGCAACAGACGTGGGCATTTTGCTGTATTGCGTTGGTACAAAAAGACAGTATCAGCATTTCAAGCTGCACTGGAAGAGTCAGAGGAAGAACGGGTAGTACATTGTTAAGGTTCAGGAGACGTGGCAATGACCTATAGAAATGCCTGTGCTGTGAGATAATGATAGTATTTTGGACAACAGTTGCTCACCATACACCATCATAACAAGGAAAACATGGGAGGAACTACAGGACAAAGGCATGAAAATAAATCTAAACAAACCAGATATAAGAAACCCAGGAAGGTTTGAAGAATCGGTTATACAAATAGAAGGTTGTTTCAACTCCACATTTGAATTGATGGACAGAATATCAGGGATAAATGTACATGTTTTAGGATGGACAGTTCAAGTAAGCTTTAAAGATCAGGTTAGATCAGTGATTGTCTGATCCTGTGTTAAGCACGAACGCAAACAAAGGAAATCAGAGAGGAAATGTCTCCAATGAATGTGAAGGGGGAATGGAAAGTTGAAAGGGTTTCAGCACAGAATTGCTTTGAAACCAGGAACAATACCAATCACACATAAGCATAGACACATACCAATTGCTTTAAGGGAACAAGTAGAAGGAGAATTAACAAGACTGAAAAATGAAGGAGCTATTGAAAGTATTGAATCAGCAGAATGGATTTGCCCCATTGTTGTGGCAAAGAAAAAGAGTGGGAAGATACGCACATACAATGTCTTGCGCGACCTGAATAAGAACATAAGAGTAGACAAGTTTCTGCTTCCTATAATCATGGAAATGCTAAAATTCATCCAAGGCGCTGACACGTTCACAACGTTCGTCCACATATCATCAGATCACGGATGATTTCAGAGACCTTACTGCATTTCTTACACCTATAGGGTGTTCCAGTACTTCAGGGTGCCATTTAGACCGTATCAGGTAATAATGTCACCATGAAAAAAGTTGTCAGGTTGGTGACTTAAAAAAAATAAAAATGCATTCATGAGGCACTCTCCAGGCTATCAAACACTTTCCCCAAATATTGTAGCACTTGAGGTAATAATATATAAACATACCCCCCCTAGAATATTTGGGGAAAGAATTTTGGAAGCCAGGAAAATGTCGCCAGAACCTGACGACTTTTTCACAGCGACATTATTATATGGATCCATTTGGACTTGGGTCTGCTATGGCAGTATTCCAAAGGATAACAAGGACAGTGTTGAAGGGTTTAAAAGGAACTGTGGTGTATCAAGACGACATTGTAGTGCATTGCAAAGGAAGGGAGGAACATGATGAGAGGTTCAAAATGGTCTTGGACAGATTACAAGAAAAATGCTTGAGAATAGCAAATGAAAATACAGGAAGACCCAAGTGGAGTATCTTGGTCATGTAGTTAGTGGGCAAGGCTACAGGCCTAAGGGTGATGTAATTAAAGCCATAAGAGAAGCACCTAATCCGAGTAACAAGAATGAGTTGAGATTTTTTTTTATGTTTAGCAGAATATTATAACAAGTTGCTAAAGATGTTTGCGAGCATAAAAGGCACATTAGGAAACTGATGAAAAAGGGAGCATTGTTCGTGTGGTCTTCAGGATGTGAAGGTGATATGGAAATCATTAAGGATGGTGTGTGTGTAAAGTGCCTAATTTGGAAGGTTTTGTTCTTGGTCAACATACTTGGGTTATGCTAGATGCCAGTAGACAAGTAGGGGCCGTATTATCACAGCAGACAGAGGGAGAAGAGAGGATTATCGGTTATTTCTCCAGGTGACTAACTGAGACTGAGATGAAATATTCTCTTATAGAAAAATAAATGTTGGCATGTGTGTGGCATGTACACCACTATAGGATGTATGTGTGTGGTAATCACTTTGCAATTAACAGTGATCACAAACCATTGGTGGAACTATTGACAGTTAAGGGAATCTAGCTGACTATGCCCTGGTTAGCGACACTATCATTAAGGATGCAGGATTACGATTCTGAAGTGAGATATGTTCCAGGGACAAATAAGGTAGCTAATTTCTTGTTGAGTTGCAGATAGTACAGGAAGTCCAGGATGAAGAGGAAGGACAAGATGAAGTAGTGGCCTTGATTGTAGGGGCCATAAATAAAGACAAACCAGAGGATGAGATAGATGAGGATAAAACTATGACAGAAGTAATGGAATGTGTTTGCAAAGGTTGGCCATCTAAACAATATGTCAGGGAAGTTTGTGTGTCATTTGGGGAGGTGAAGGTAACACTATCTGTAGCAAATGGAATTCCCTTAAGGGGAATGAAACTAGTATCGTAAGAGGTTTTGAGATGATGGTACTTTCTCATCATAGTCATCCTGGGATAACAGGGACTAAGCAAAAAGTTTGAAAAAAGGTATTTGGTGGCCTTGTATGGATGCTAGCGTTGAGTGGAAAGCAAGGGATTGATAGAAGTAGAGTCAGTAATTTGGGTGTGAAACCCATTGCGACACCCAGTGGGGCATGGAAACAAATTGGGATTAATGTGTTGGGGGCTGTATCACACACTGAGGCATGAGTTAAGATCTATGTTGGTCCTGGAGAAGAGATAAAGTTCATAGAACAAGTGAGCAGGAGAGAAGGATACCCAGGCGTTGTCATAAGTGATAATGAAGGGCATTTCAACGGGAAGCAGAAAAGTGCTTATGCTAAGGAAGTTGGAATTAAATAGAAATACACAGCCTTGTATCATCCTCAGTCCAAAGGTTTAGTGACAAGGTGTAACTGTGTGCTGGTGAAAACGACTTAGCAAGCGGTTAGGAATGGAAATGATGTTAAGGTGTTAAGGTGATAGTTGCAGGAAGGGTATGGACTATAAGGATGCATGTTAACAGTGTTACCAGTATGTGGCCTTTCAAGTTGATGAGGGGCAGGGAGCCCAATTCAAAATGTATTCCTATTTAGATAAATGAGATGCGTGGTGGTGGAGAAGCAAGTAATGAAAAAGTAAGAGAGTGAATACTGAAAAGTCAAGCCAACTATGCGGGGAGGAAAGGTAACAAGGAAGTAAATATTAAGCAGTTTGAATGGGGAGATTGGGTGAGGTTTAGGAAAGGGCGAGAGGTTCAAAAAGGCTTGTTCAAATTCTCAGATTCTATAGTGTGGGATGTGTATGAGAATGCAGTGAGGGTGACAGATGGTTCAATATAGAATTTTGATAGGGTGAGTAAGTGGCAACATAACAGAGCAACTAGATGCAAACAACAAATGGTGCAGCCAAACAATCATTCCGTTGTCATGTGGGACAGAGTGATGGGGAGAGATAACCAGGTAGACAATGACCTATGGAATGCTCGGCGCAATGCTGTGAAGAGTTTCTGAGGAATAGAGTTGATGGAGAAAGTACACAAGGATGTTTGAGAAAAATAGTTGCTAATCCACCAGTGTTGTTCAAGGATTATACTACGAGTTAATTGGCACTTTAGGTTCATGTGCATGAACTAATGAGGTTGAAGGTTTATTGTATGCAGTAGCTTAGTAGCAGCACCAAAGGACCAATGGCAGATGCAACCCATATCCTGTTTTGAAATGTGCCACCAATGCCGGCACATCATGTGTGAGTATAGGGTGGTACCATGGCCAAAGCATTGGCATATATGTGTCTATTTGAAAATGGCATCCTCCCCTTTTCACCCACGTAGATTTAGTGTTACAACTAATCTTAATGTTTTTTTAGGTTTCATTTTTTAATAATTTTTAATTTTAGCCAAAAACTCAAAATGTAATGAAGGCTTGAACAATGACAGTTGTTTGATGTTATTATTTGTATCCTTTTTTTCTTACTAAGTGTTCTGGCCTTGTAGGAATTTTTTTTTCACTTTACAATTACACATATTGGTACATATAGTATCACATTATACAAATCTTGCCAATGCTTTTCTTAATGAAGGTCTACGGTTGTGCCGCCACCGAGATCGACAGAGTCCAGGGCATTCTGATTCAATGGCCCACATTTTCATTTTGCAAGAATACACTTTGTGTTTGCAACCTGTTCATTGCCCGCAATACTCACCTGCCACACGGTACCTTCTGCCTTGTAGACTTTTACTATGGCAATGATGGGAATCCAGATGATGCAAAAAATTATCATAAGCCACCCAAGTGCTATACCCCAGTGAGGGTATTGAATACCATTATATGTGGGTGCAGTAAATGATACCAATGACCAGACGAAGATGACCTGCCAAGGGAAACAGGCATTTGTAGGTTAACACACATGATGTTTTTGCTCATACTCATCAGCAGGCTGATGCAACATTTTCAATAATCATATGTATGATTTTAGAGAATCATTTACATTTCCCTTATATCTTACATGACAACATATTCAGAGCTATTTACAATTTGAGAAATTATGTCTGATTATGACTATTTAGTCGATCAAAACGCATGCAGATGAAAGTTCTGGCAAATCTATCTGAAGTCCAAAACTAGATTCATGACTCTTATATCTAATTGCAATTCCAAAGATTTCTGCATTACCTTTTCCTTATAATCCCTAACCTATTTTAACACAATTGCAATTGATTTGTTTTCCATCTATTCAGGCATATTCACTTTGTGGCACCCCACCCACTTTCCTGCTCCCCACCCTTCCCCATATCAGGTATCAGTGGTTTCTTGCATTTGGGCACCATACATTTAAACTCTAATTTGCTTACAAAAGAGCACCCTTATCTAAACATGCCATCCTGATAATTGCTGATATGTGCATACAAACGCCTCAAGTCCCTGAAAGAACATGTAATTTGTTCTGCGGAAATATTGTTTTACCATACTACCTAACACCGAAAATTGCTCTTTCGTTTAATTCAACTGTGATTGGTGATTTTTTTGTTTCTTTAGATTATACACTGGTGTGTAGCTGGTCTCCGCCCACTACTGCCACAAACTGAGTTTGTATAGTACTCCTGATTGTCTTCATTATGTAATTAAGGTATTGATTGATTATTCCCTAGTTTCTCTTTAATTTTAGATTTGTATTGGTAATTCCCCACTCTTTTTTCTTTCCCTACGCGTTTCCATCCTTCTAGTAGGGCCTATTAGCTGTACTCTATCATTCTGCCCGTGTTTGTAATCTGAATTAATTAGGGCTGGTGTAGCCTGGAGCTTGAAATGTCACAAATGAGTCCCTAATAGTTGGGCTTCATGGCGGTTAGGAATGACAGCTACCCCCACTGCACTTGTGGACTAAATCCAGATTAGCTGACTGGCATTGTGTTCCTAATGACTATGAACATCCCTAATGGTTGTTTCACTGTAACCCTGTAACTAGAGGGGAGAATCAAATCCTCCTGATTTCATAATCTAAAATAGCTTTAATAAGGTATTGACCTATTTGAAATGGTAGTTGATATTTTCCAGGAGTTTCAAATCTGGGCATATTCAGACTCTCAGTCCGTCAAGCAGTTGTCCGATTAGTGATCTGTTGAGTTATTAGTTCCATCTAGATGCTGTTCTCTGAGGTCTTTTGCAGGTTTGGAATGGTCAGCTACTTTGCTTTTACCCCAGGGTCCAGTCAAAAGTGGCCCTGTTAGGGTTACATCTTCTCTTGGGGTAATCGTTCAACATTATTGGCTTATCAACTGAAACATTTTGAGAATCCCTGTTTAGGATAGTGTAACATATCAAACATCAGTTCATATATCATATCCATGCCCAGGATCTTTTTTCATCCAGTTTGATCCTGGTTGGTTTGCACTGCTAGTTCTGCATTAACCATCATATTGAGTTTGTATTTGATAATTGCCAGGATTGGTAGGTGTTCTGGATCACTGGCCTGCTAATGGCTCTCTGTGATCACCTGGGTCTGGTCAGAATCCAAGAGAAATTGGTTGCCTTCAGACTCTGTTCTTACATTTATCTCCTCACTGATTGAGTCATTTGGTGTTGATTTGTTCTCAAGCAGCCTTTAGTTCACAGGTTACTATAACACCGTTTGTTCCCCTGCATCTCTAGGTTGGTCTAAGCTTCCTAATGGGTCAGTGGTGCTTGCCCGTAGCTCTAAGGGTTTCCTTGGAAATCTAAGACCTACTTTCTCATTGGGACTGTAGGTTTTCTGAGCTCTTTGATATTTCCAGGGTTCTCTTGTAGGCTGCTCTGCCTCCTCTGAACTCCAGGTTCATGTTTCCTCTTCACGCCATAAGGTGCCCAGCTGCAAATAACACCCATCAGTCTAAAGTAACGTCTCATTTCATCTTGCTCCTATTTCAACCACTGGCCTCCTGCTCATGTGAACCCCCACTTTGCCAGGCTGAACATCACCTTTGTAGTTTGTGTGAACCCTGGAGCTTAAAGTGTGCTGATTATTGATTGCAAAGCTTTTTATTTCAAATGTTAAAAAGGTTATGTTTCTGTAGTGGGATTTTACAGTTAAACATGCTCTGGGCAACATTATGAACCTTTAAATATAACAACAAACTTCTGCAATAGTCAAGTACGTACATGGCTCTTAATACTTACTGCCAGAAGCACGGGGGATATGACGAACCAGCATGCTCTCCACCACAGCCAGAAGAGCCAATGCTTCTTCCCAATCATCATCTCTATGTCCTCAATGAATCTGTTTGTTCCTGTCAACAGCAAACGCACAGCAAACAGATGATGGCAATGTGTATATCGTGTTTACACTTTAACATTTCAATGGACTATCTGAATGTATCATACTTCTTGTAAAGCAATAGGATAAGTCAATTTAAAATAAACGCAATTAAATCAATTGAAGTGAAGGCAGGGTGCACGTGTGTTTAACCATGTGTCTTGCTTATAGCATGTAGGGGATTCTGAAACTTACATTATGGATGAGATTTAAGTGACTACTTCGAAATGTTTCTTTTTGTTTTAGGTCATTGTAACTCACAGGATCTCAATTTTGTAAATACTGAATCACATAATATGTTATGAATCCCTGGTAGGAAAGGTCAGACATTGGATGTATTTCCTTTTAATAAAGTTGGAAATGTTCTCAAGCTCCTGTATCAGTTTGTGAATATGCCTATCATATTGTTACTTATATAATTTGAAAGAAAGAGGAGGTTTTCTTGTAATGGCATCTGTCGTAATCTAGGTGAAACTAAAAGGGATGACCTCTAATAGGGTGGGGTTTGTAGTGCATCATCTTGAGATCAAGTGTCTGCTAGGACATGCTTCATTTCTTTCATCCTATTCTGTGATAGGCGAGGCTACTGTGATGAAGTCCCCTGCCTGACCTAACTGGTGGATGGTGGAGTGGTTAAGGAGACTGGGTGCTGCAACATGCAAGGTCATGTTAGACTCTGGGACACTGAGTGGAGGATCCCCTGGCTACTCCCACCATGCCCCATGGAGTCAGGGACTTGCCTATTGCTGCCTTAGAATTGCCTGCCTCTTTAATGGAATCAGCTATGAATGATAATCCCAGAGAGTCAACAGTCAGTGCAGGCGTGGCTTCCCTTGCATGGGTGCAGCAAAAAAATCTGAATCCTCAGGGTGAAGAAGCAGGACCTGATCTTAGACAGAAAACTCCAAATGTTAGTCAGTAATCTCACAAGGTCTCAACACACATATACCCATGCTTGCTAAGGGAGTCCTCCCTAAGGATGGGGCCAGAGTGTAGCAAGCATGGTGTGCACTGCCCATGGGGAGAGATTAACCATCCTCAAGTCTCACATCAAAACGAAAAACCATCATCCGGGGCAGGGCTTGTCAGCCAATCTCCATACCAGCTGCACATGGAGACACACCTTAGTCCCCTTAGAAAAAAGCAAGGCTGCAAGTTGGGGCTAAGGCCTAATAAAAGCAGACACCTGTTGCAGGAAGCTTTGGGTGTCCAGAAAAGGAGCTCATTTGGAGACGGCTTGTGAAGAGTGCAAATTAAACTCACACAAGAGGCCTGATAGGAGACCCTGCTGGGCGGGTTAAAGAAAGACCTTGGAGACTGGACTGGGGTAAAGTGGAGATAGGAAGCTAGTGTAGAGTCCCAGTGACCTAAGGGTAAAGAAACATACAGGTCTTGGAAGAAAAAATATGCCAAAGACAGGGGAGAGAGTGACCGAGAAATCTAGGGAGAGAGAAACGCTTGAGGGTGGGGAAAAGGAGCGAGTGCGAGAGAGAAAGAAACAGAGAGCATGAGAGAGAGAGAGAAAGAAAGAGAGGTAGAGAGAGAGAAAGAGAGATGAAAACAGAGAGACAGTTTGGGAAGGCTGGGAAAAGGAATACCCATTTCAAAGCTAGATTCGGTTACATAGGTGATGAGGAAGAGGTTGTAAGAGAAGTTAAGAAGAAGGTTGTGAGAAAAATGATGGAGAAGGGGGAAATAATCCAGCCCTTCACGGAGAGTGCCCAAAACACAGGTGCTTAAAGACAAGGTGAATTATGAATTAATTAATATTTTTTAGCACTCTGAATACTGGAGGCCAGTCTCTAGGTGTGGGTTTGGGATTCAAGCCTGTGTTGCTCTGTGTTGCCTTGCTTTCAGGACAAATGTGTTTCCTGTGGGCTATCTTCCCAGCCTGGAAATGGATATGGCGATTAGAGTGTAGAGGTGATGCAAAGAAGTACCTGGAGTAGGAGAGAGGAAGAGGTGGAAAGAAGAGCAGGAGGTGGTGGAGTAGTCTTGGAGAAGATGCAAGGGGGGGTCTGGGGAAGTAGAGGAAAGGGCTTGAGGAAAAGCATTGAGGAGGTGCAGGAGAAGCACAAGATTACAGAAAGAGAGAAGGAAGGAACAAGAGACTATTCCTCAGGTACAGGCTTGTGCAAGAACGTTGAGGAGCAGACTTTGGGTTGGGACCCTGTAGAATCAGAACTTCAAGTGAGGGAGGTGGTGAGAGGCATTGAGAGGCACCTGTAAAAACATCACCATGGCTCTCTGTCTACTTATGCCTCCGGGCTTTACTTTAAGGCAAGTGTTAGCATTGACTCCCTACCATTCACTACCTGAACAGGAATGTCACCAAGGACATGACTAGACACTGTGACTTTGCTAAGGGCTGAAAAGCAAGCTTGAGTGAGACATTTGTTCTTGGAACTCCATATACTTGATTTGGGACACTGAGCACAATCCCTTGTATTTGGTTTTGTTTGCTGATGGCACCGTGAAGGATCAAAACTGACTAAAACTGAAAAGACTTTGTATTCTCAGAGACCCTTATGGTTACTTTATGGTCATTTTAGTGCACAACCCTCCTTACCACATTCTCCTTGTTTGTTTTCACATTCTTCACCCCTTAAAATAGTTTTGCCCTCATAACCATAAGACCTGTTTAGGAATATATCCCACAAGTGGCTAATGCCAGATTTTTCTATGCTTGTGTATGCTTTGTGTCTATACTCACTCACATGTTCAAATCTACCCAGCAATAGCGGATTCAAGCATTGTTTCTTTCAGAATTATGTTAAAAGGTAATTTTTCTAAGGTAACGAAGTTCAGTGAAATGCAAGAAGCGAGTACTGATAAAGTTAGTCGAGAGTATTGGATGGGATTTTTCTCATTGCTCCCATTCACCAAAGTTATCAATGTGGAAAGTGCCTGACTTCAAAGTCAAATGAGAGGTCCAATATATATGTAAGGATAAACACCATCTTGTACTGCATATATGTGCAGAATACTTTCCAGAGAATATGTATGTAATCTTCAATCAGATCAAAGTTAATGAGGGTGCAACCTATCTTGCCTTTTTCTTTTTAGGAATAAGGCAAATGATTATTTGAAAAACATAACAGTGTAAATGCATCTGCTCAATAACAAACCAGGGTCAAGAAAGGCAAATGTGAAAAGAAGGTAATTTTTCAGAAACCCAAGGTTTAAACAATATAAAAAGGTTAAGATATGTGTTAACATAATAATGAGGGTCAAGGAAAGTGCACATAGTGATGCACAGCTTGGCACTGAGCCCCTGGCAACTCTTTTAAAATCTGCCCATTCTACTTATTAATTGCACATACAATAATCATCTATTGACAACTCCTTAGACAAGAGGACATCCTGTATGTGAGATGTGGAAAATCATTTGACCTTTCCTCTGACTTGCCTGGTACAGAGTCCGGAGCATGCTGGGAAGAAACTCTCACCCCCAGATTTGCAGGGATCCAAGGCCAGGGCTGCAATATCTAAAATATTGTTTTAAAGTGTAAATCCTTCAGAATCTAACCTGCTTTAAAGGAACAGAATGCTACAAGGCCTGCTCAGATTCTGTAAATGGTCTGAGGTGGTTTCAAGAACCGTGCGAATGCACCAGGGCATCGCCCACACATGGGCCTCCACATTTAGGAAGTGAGTAAGAGAAGAGCATAAGGGGGAAGACACATATTCATTCTGCCCTCAGCCAATTTATGCATTTGAATGAAAGGCTCTGTGACCCTAGAAGGTAATGTTGGCACTGCTGTGGCTCATACACAAATGATCTTTAATGATCCTGAGCAGCTTAATGAGATTCCTTGATGATAAGGAAGTGTCCAAATCTTTTTAGAGTTTACCCTCTGTTTCACCACATAAGAATACTTTTTCAACACTGTGGTCAATGTCTTGATCACAGGTATTTATATAATGAAAAGAGTTTAATAGTACCCCAAATATCACTCATATATATTAATACATGCTGATTGTAGTAAGGGTTGTTGGATTGTTTGTGGTGCTAACTTTTGGGCACAGTTGACAAACACACACAGCAAGATGTAACATGAAGGTATTACGTACTGGTAAACTACAGAGTGAGATTATGGCAGTTGTTCATTGTCTTGTCCAGAGCACTCTTATGTGAGCAACATAAGACAAACATACAAATCAAAAACATATACAGCTACACAGATGTATGTTACATCCTTCCACATATACTTTACACAGTAACACATATGCACAACATATAAACGCAGTCACACAGAGCAAACCATAAACACACACAAATCATCATCCTTGTAAATATAATAGGCCACCCACACTCCCCCTCCATCACCAGCACACAGATGGACTCCCCACGCAGGCATATCTGCCTCCATTGAAATAAGTAGGGACTTGTCTTCTAGAACACATGGGGGCACAATGAATGCTAAGTCCCCTTGGTGTTTTTAGTTATGTTTTTTTCCAAGTACTGACATCAGTGCCAAATTACCAGCAATACCACAACTACAGCTCTTTGTCATGCCTGGCAGAGGTGTACTGTCAAACCAAGTTGGCATACCACCTATATGTGAGGCAAGGCAATGGAAGGTTGTGAGGGGCAAAGAATCGGCTTGGTGTTAATGGCTAGGAAAATAGGGTAAATGAGACACATTTACACATCTGGAAAGATAGCTCAGCATATGTAGTGACCGTTGCTGAGATCTGTGCCTAAACTGCAAGTCACTGCTCCTGATTGTGGGGTTGCCATTGCCCCTTTCTTTTTTTGATGAAGTTATGGTTACTTGTTTTTCGATTGTGTGCTTTGTAAGGGTACAGAAGGAGGAGACTGGCACACAGGTGGAATGGTTGTTGGCATAAACCTTTATTGTACCAGAAATAAAGAGAAAACCTACCTCTTCCTAACTCTAAGAGGGGATTCCCTACCTCAACTAAAAATACTAAGGATTTGGTTAGGATATCCGTGTAAATCAAGAGTCCACTGTCTTATGTCAAAAATGTACTTCTGTCCCATATACTTAAAACTAAACTAAAGAGGTAGTGGATCTTCTTTGGTCCAGAAGAAGGGAGCTATATACTGTTACTGTTACTCCCTTCCCCGGGTCTCAATCCCATTTCAATGCACAAAATAAGGGATAGCCCCGGGCTAATAGCATTACCACCACACGGTCCGGTGCTATTAGTGCTGGATCAAGGGTTGGGCGGATACGGGTATTCCCCATTTCCCATTTGGTCCATTGTACCCAATAGGTCATTTTTGGTGCATTTAGTGGGCACTAATAGTGCTGCACCAATTGCACCCGAAAATGGGCATTAAGTCGGTGCATTTACCCCCAGTTTAGAGCTGGGGGTAAATGCAGCCAGACTCGTGATTGGGTGGACCCTTAAATGTGGAGGTAGTAGCATTACAGCCGCATTTAAGTGATACTGCCCAACCCGTGACGAGGCCATGCCTCTCTTCTTCAGGTATCTTGCTCTCAGTGCTTTCCCCACACAGTGCCAGGGGGAATGAGTCCCTTCCCCCAGTCCGTCTTTGGTTTTGTTCTCACACACTCTTGGATTTTGCTTTCACAGTCCACAGGACAAGGGTTAGTGACTCCCTTCCCCTGGCCTTTTTCAGCTTTTCTTCCGAGTTCACAACACCAGGGGGAATGACTGCCTTCCCCTGGCCTTTCTCAGCTTTACTTTCACAGTTCACAACACCAGGGGGCGTGGCTCAATTCCCCTGGCCCTTCTTGGCTTTACGGTTACAATTCACAACACCAGGGGAAATTACTGCCTTCCCCTGGCTTTTCTTGGATTTAGTTTCACAGTTCACAACACCAGGTGGGTGGGTGACTCCATTCCCCTGGCCCTTTCTTGGCTTTACCTTTATGATTCACAACACCAGGGGGAATGACTCCCTTCCCCTGGCCTTTCTTGGCTTTAGTTTCACAGTTCACAACACCAGGGGGAATGACTCCCTTGCCCATGACTTTTCTCAGGCTTACTTCATAGTTCATAACACCGGGGGAAATGTTTCCCTTCCCTTGACCTTTTTTCTCAAGCTTACGTCACAGTACACAACACTAGGGGAAATGTTTCCCTTCCCCTGGTCTCTTTACAATATTGGCACAGTTCACAATACCAGGGGGAATGACTCCCCTCCCCAGGTCTCTTCCTCTTATTCTGATTAACTTCTCCGCAACAAATAATTGGCTTCCAGTCTTGGGGATGTGGGTCCCAAATGAGTAGGATTCGCTGCTGCTAGTGTGTCAGACCTGGTTCACTAACCTGCCACGTACTGCCACTATGAGGATGACAGATGTTTTTTCCTTCTTGTGGATGCGGGTCCGAGACCCATATTGATTCACTTATTACTTTCTCACAGTCTTTTTCTCTGGGCTATTTTCTCAGCCCTTCTGCCCAGGGTATCTCCACCCTTCTTATCTGGCCTCTCTTCCATCTCCACTGGCTGGACCATGTTGGTCCCTACCTTCAGGGAGCACTGCTGTGGGCTTTGGTTGGTGCTGGGACTCACCTTTGTTCCTGGCGTGCCTTACGCTTACTTTGCTCCAACTATGGTGGCTCTGCAGCTGCTGGTTCTTTCTGGGCTGCTCTACCAACGTGGACCATGCAGGCCCCTTCCTCCACCAGGTAAGTCAGCTGGTTTCCAGTAGGGAGAAGGGTCTTTCCAATTCTGACCCTCGAAAGACACTTCACCTTCTGGCCTTGCTTTCCAGTCTGCCTTGCTTCTCTCTGCCGCACCCCCAACTTGCCTGTGGCTCCTCCAGAGTGGGTTGGACTTCCTTTCCTGTTTTACCTCTTCTATTTTGAATGTGACTTCACCAATAGGAATTCAGGAAACAACAACAATGTTCCCTAGTGGTTCTGCATTGCCTCCTCACCTCAGTGCCTCTCCTATAGTCCTCCCTTGGATAGACTACTCTTCCTCATCCCAGTACTTGTACTATACTTCTCCCTTGTGTCGACTAGATTCTTCCTTGTTCCATAACTTATGATTTTGGTTACATGATATATGGGGTGACAAGGTAAGGGTGGGGAAGGTCAGGGGGTTTGGAGTGAAGTATACAGCGTTCTCCCTGGATAGTCGCCCCTCCTCCACAGAGGGAATACCTCTCCATAAGATCCTCTCGCTGAGTAGCACCCCCAAGGGGACTACCGGGTAGCAGCCTCACCTCCCTGCCCTCATGGGAAGGGGATCCCCCTGGAGGAGAAGTGACTACATCCAGGGATTCCCCATCTGCTGCAAACCTGTTTGTAGAATTTTTTGAAAAAAGTGTGATCTACAGCCCTACCAATCCATATCTTTGCCATCTTCATATTTGGAGGCGTTTTATAGACAACATCTTGTTAATATGGGATGGAGACACAGCCACATTTGAAGAGTTTAAACACTGGCTCAATGCACAGAACCAATTTCTAAAATTCATGGCAGCAACGAGCACAGTCGAAATTAATTTCCTCGACATCACAATTTGGGTAGACACTATTGACAACACACTGAAAGTTAAACCGGACCATAAAACAACCGACCGGAATTCCCTTCTGCAGTTTAACAGTTGCCACCCGAGTCATATCAGAGAAAACTTACCAGTGGGACAATTCTTGTGACTTAAGCGAAATAGTTCCAGTACGACAATATTTGAACAAGAAGCTGCAGTTTTGTGTTCAAAACTGAGAAAAAGAAGGTACCCAGAAACGATTGGAAAGAGAGCTCATAAACGAGCAAAGAACAACAATAGGGAAGGCCTTTTAGAATACCGTACAAAATCAAAAGACAATGATCAAATTGTGTTTGTGCTTTGGGGAGTTCCCAATCACCAGACCATTATGTGCATTCAAAAGAGGCCCACACATAAAGAATCTTGTTACCAGAAATGTTATTTCTTCTAAACGATCCCAAATGACTTTAACTGAGTCCTGGGGGATGTCCAAACCAACTGGGCACACACCCTGTGGGAGATGTTGTTGTTGTTCCAGCACTAAGCAAACAAAGGAAGTAGATTTGGGCCTAAAAAAACCCTGGCAACAGCGCCAGTTCACCAATTGCAATTCACACATGGTGGTGTACGTGATATGTTGCCCATGCCGGAAAATCTACATCGGAATGACTGAAGTAAAAATAAAAACAAGAATTACAGAACATAAAAGCTGTATAAGAAACAAGAACAAAACAGCTCCGCTTGTGGGCCATTTTTTGACCATGGACCATGCACCAGAATCCCTCACATGGAGCGTATTGACACAAATGGATCAGAAAGAAAATACGGCATCCAATAGGAAAAGACTATTTGATAAAGAGCAAAGATACATTTTTCTTTTGTAATTCTGTAGACTTGAACTTATCGATTGGAACACACTGTAGGCGGGTGTTAATAAAACCCTAGAATCTCAAAAAAATCTTTGTCGATATACGAGAATATGGATGAGACATTAAGATGTCATCGTTCTGCATAAATGATTGACTTCTGGTCTAAGAGTTGCCCTTTCTTGTCTGTCATTTCTATTTCCTATATTTTTTGTGGTAAATCCATAACAGATAATACATTGTTACGCTTAAAAATTGAGATAGAGACCAAAAGCAAGGCAGAGCAAGTGATAGGTTTAACAAAGTGCGGTGTGTAAAAAAAAAACGGTGGTTGTTTTGGTAAGAACCCACACATAGATGCAATCCGTTTCATTTATAATGGTAAGTAAATCATCTATAAAATAATACAAGGCCGTGTGTAATATAAAAACTCCAACAGTTCTCGAATGAGGCGATGGATTAGAAGAAAAATATACAAAAATGGTGCTGTTCAAACCTACTAGAGGCGCTATATAATCTGCTAATGAGTGTAAGCATAGTTTCTCCACATCCAAGATGGTAACCATTAGCGCTCACACTCCAGAACAGCAGGAGTAAGTTGGAACATTGGAGCCTTTCACCATCGTTTCTTTTCACTCATTTAAATGACGCAACCTTATTAACAGCGAGACGTGACATTACGGCAACCATTCACGTGACCAGTACATGGATGCAGGACTTAGAAGGCATCGGAAAGAGCTTGGGTATGTGCTGATGTGCACAAGAAGTAAGTAAAAACAAGCTCGGTAGACCGAACTTTAGGTAGTGTTAGAGAACGTACCAGTAGCTCGGTATAGAGATGGCGGATTTCAAACATAATAGTTGGTTCTCTAATCTTTTGTCATTGCAGAAGAGTGAAAGCATCACCTGAAATACAGCACGACGGTGCAAAGTTAATTACAAGTTAATTACAATCAGCCTCACCAGGCTGCAGCTAAAGAAGCGCGACATTCTCCAGCTGTTGTTTTGACAAAACACAACAGCGGTAGGTAAGATTCTAATAACACTGAAGCACAATCTTTTGTTTCACTACAGCGGCCTATTACCACCTATAAGATTACTAATTTTAAAGCGGTATAGCAACAAGAGTTACAGTCTTGTGCTACCCCTCTATATGCACATGTATTTGAGTCCCGATTCAGGCGACTAGATACAGCTCTACAAGATGCATAGTGCAAAATATAAAGTCTAGCACGCCCATTGGGAAATTGTTTCGACATATTCTTATAAAATAGAAGTGTCGTTATTGTCTTTAATTCCAACAGCAAGATATGAAAAATAGAAGTGGTGACTTGGTCTTCAGAAAATATGTCCAGTCATTTTGCCCTACTGACCGAGTGTGTCTTCTTGTCACCTCATTTTTTTAGAGAACAAGCCTTCCATCATAAGAAGACTTTTCATCACCCCTGCTATTATTTACAAGACGGCAGAGAGGTAAGTCTCTACTTCATGAATTTATCTCAGAAGGCAGGCTGACTGCTATAGCAATTTCTTGCTTTAGAGTAGTACAACTGATTGTCTATCTCCCCCTTTTTTAGGTTTGTGCTTCACATTAATAGAACGCCATCCTAAGAGAGCCACCCTCCCGTTTGCATCAAGTTGCACAGAACGTATACTGACCAAATTCAGTTATGGACATGCTAATTGATGATTAAAAAGTACTCCCCTGATGAATTTCTCGTTATCAATCTTTCTAAGGACAATGGGAATGAAACATGTCGGGTCAATAGGACTGTGAGAATGTTGTCACAGTATTAAAAAGCTGAATTGTACTCAGAATAATTTAGAGAATCCCGTCATTTGTATAGGAGATTCCAGATTAGACATCACAACTGCATACCTATCATGGATGCTAATAATGCAATTTGTGTCATCTGTTCTGTTATTATGCATTTGAATGTGTTGTTTGTAGAGTCGATTGCGACCACACACGAAATCACTCTTTGTTCTCATTAATTTCTCTTCTTTTTTTATTAATGGTGTTGGTTTCCGATATAATGGTATTTATATGTATGTACATCACAGTAGTTGTCTGGGTCCTATCACAGGACAACCTCTTTAGGTTTTTTCTTTCACTTTTTCTTTCTTAGTTGCTCTTCTTTGTATATAATACTGATATTTCATGTGTTAGATATGTATTTTAAAAGATTTTTAAAAAAGCATTTTTGTAATAAAACAGAGTTAGATATATTTTTTCAGAAGATAATTGTTGGTGTCATTTTGTTGCAAACTGAGGAGGGTAGTTCTCAAGGAATTTAGACAGTTGATCCCAGATCCCTAAGGGTGAGTTTTGAGAGGTGTTAGGATCTTTCTGTAGACGGTACATGTTGCAAGGGGCACGGTCCTAACCTCTGACTTTAAAAAAAAAACCAGTCCTTTCTTAATTTTACTACATCTCGGGATTCATCACAGTTTCTATCAGGATTCTCTTATATTTCGTCAGAAGGCCTTATCATGTGACTTGTTTCCTTGAAAGCCAGATTAATTGAACAGTTTGAAAGTCACATTTAATGGCCCATATTCTAGTTAGGCACTTGAATAGCAACTTTCCAGAAAGTGTTTTGTTGGTTCCAAAACTGAAGATTGAATATGAGACATGAAGTCCCATCTCATGATTATATTTTAAACTGTGAAGCCAGACCTGGGAGTACCAGACTACAGCTCATCCCCCCGAGCCTACCCTCTAACTCAATTGGCCTTGAAAAAGACTTAAGTTGAAACGCGCGTCGGTTGTTTGCTTTGATCAAACCAAAAATGTTACAAAAAATAAAAAATAACATGCACCGACAATCCCTTGTCTCGACCATGATTAGAAACCACCAGCATAATTGCTAATATATCCAACCAGCGCCCACACTGATCCACGGATTTGTCACCCCTATCTATCTTTGAAGCAATCGGGACCTTGGAGTTGGTCCCCAGACAAACAAAGATCTAGGCTGCAGGCAGACTCTGTAAAAAGTTAATAAGAGGTGTGCAGGGGATAGGAAGTCCCGACACTAATAACTCCAATTAATTTTATTGTCTGCCCACCTCTGAATATTGATTGAAAACTAAATATGGATGAGATGGGAGGGTGAGAAAATGTAGCCTGCTGTCAAATGCAAACTGGGACACCAGAAAACCTGGGCTCAAATCCCAGATTTCGCATTTCATCAAATAATATACTCTTGATCAAATACCTGTACTAGGTTTGGTATTTGAGGGAGGTTCATTGGGGCCTGAGCCTCTAAGAAATACAAAATAAATGAATGTTGTATAAAAGGAAAGTCATGTCAATATTGGGAATGTGTGGATTGGGGTTGGGGAGAGTGTGCAGCGGCTAAGAAGGGTCATGCTGATATTGAAATAAAAGGCATTCTGGATGGGGCATAGGATGGACAGCCAATAACAGGTGATAGGTTTGTTGGTGGGCTGAGGGAGTATTTGGATAAGGATGATTAACTAAAGGAATCAGAATCAGATAAAAAAGATTGGCCCATTTAGCTGAGACTAGACAAGTCATCAGAGAGAATAATTGGCACTCTATCTCTGATCTCACAGCACATACATTTTAGATTTACTGGCTGTAAAATAAGACCTGTCCCCTTCAGATTCCTGGCTATCTTGTCTGGATCTCCAATGGCTTCCTTTCAAATAGAAGGGAAGAAAAAAGGATGGGCGAACCCTCTTTTTTAGGGGGCCTGACTCGAGAGGGTAGAGAAGTACAGAGATACGAGGGGGTTGAGTCAAAGACTTCCCAAGCCAATAGCTTGATAGGAGGTCGCTAAGGCCTTGCAAAAAGAGATAGATTATTACTAGCTCAGAACAAAAAAAACACCGTGGAAGAACAATACAATATACATTTATTTAACAGGAAGACATTTTTGAGTTTTTTTGTGCCGTTATGTGGCATATATGCATACAATAAATCTGCATTATAGTGGATTTGTATTCAATAGTGACAGTCTATTTTCTGTGTTGTTTACTATCACAACACATTGACATTGTCGACACTTGAGTTTGTGTTTCTGGTTCGGTAAATAGATGACATGAGGCAGTGGCTGATAGAAATGGAGCAGCGCTGCACTGAGGATACCGAACTGTCTTCAGGACTTGGAGGTCGATTTCAGACTGGGTGAATGAGTAAGGCGTCGTCCTATAGTAAAAGAGGCTATGTTAAAAACGGTGAGAATAGATTATGTACACTAATGGTGAGAAGAGCAAGACAATGTCAATGTGTTGTGATAGTAAACAACACAGAAAATAGACTGTCACTATTGAATACAAATCCACTATAATGCAGATTTATTGTATGCATATATGCCACATAACGGCACAAAAAAACTCAAAAATGTCTTCCTGTTAAATAAATGTATATTGTATTGTTCTTCCACGGTGTTTTTTTTGTTCTGAGCTAGTAATAATCTAGCTCTTTTTGCAAGGCCTTAGCGACCTCCTATCAAGCTATTGGCTTGGGAAGCCTTTGACTCAACCCCATCGTATTCCTTTCAAATAGTAAGGAATGGGCAGGGGTAGAAAGGTTTCACTTAAAGTAGCACCGGCAGGAGAACAATAATGTGGAAGAATATGAAAGACTGCATAGAAACAGAACAGAGTCAACTGAATGTCTTCACTGAAATGAAAGAAGAATACAATCCAAAGCAAGGCCAAGGATCCACCACTCTTATGTACTTGAGGGAACGTCAGTCAGGATTACTAAAGTGATACAACATTGAGTCTGTGGTTCTTTTGTAATGTTATTTTTGAGAGATTAAGGAGTGCTCTCCTGAGCATCTCTGAAATCTCAGTGGCACCAAGACAGTATGCCTACTCATTCACGTTGACAGCTGCTAGCTGCCCTTTCAGTTGTGACTGAGTATGAGGTGGTTCCATCCCCCTCCTCTTTTGTTAAATGTATTGTTTTGTATGCAGGGCTTGTCTTTGATTGTTGGAGTCCATGTTCAGCAGATTGCCAAAGTCATCTGACTATTAAGTCCTATTTTTCTATTGGAGATATCAACACTCTATTTAAGGCACTTGTAATATACCAGATGGATTTGACTATAGTAGTCACATAAGGCTGATAGACATGTAATAGTTGCCGGGACATTTGAGCATTTGACTCCTCTGTTGAAAAAAAACTACATTTTCTTTCCCTTCATCAGTGCATGCTTTTCAAACTTGTCAGCTTGACACACAATGTTCATCAGGGCCAGTCAGTCTATCGTGCAGGTAAAATAGAGATACACGCAGGTGGCTGGGAATGCCATAGTCCTAAGGCACTATGTTTGGATGTTCCAAGGAGCAGAAAATATACAACCAGAAACCAATTATTGTTTTCTAATTCAGTTTTTTATAGAATAGTTTCCTCCACTTTTTTTTAGAATCCTTCAAAGGTATCTTGCCTTTAGGCAATAACACAATCCTATGATGCAGAAGCTTGATTTAATTCCTAATTAAATATGGCAGAGATCATGAGTTTTATTTTCCATTCTACTATGCTGAATATTTTTTATGTTGTTTTATATTTTATTGCCCCATACCATTTATTGTTATATCGAATGTAACATTAGAATTTTCTATACGGCACTCTGATGCACTCAGTGCCTGGTCCAAACCATATAAACATGAAAAATAAGTAATATATAACATCTCTGTTAAAACTCCTCGGGACACATGTGTTCGGAGCATATCAAATCAGGGTTCTAGTCTATGCCACCTAATTTTGAGGCTTGAGTACTTTCACCACTATTGATGCATGGATGATCACCAGTGCCATTATGCTTTAGGTATTCAGTGTCATGAATGCTGCACTTCTGGGACACAGGTTTGCCAGGTGCACAATAGATGTGATAGTTTGCATGTGATGAAGTCAGATTCTACTTCAGAAAATAAAAAACCTGAACTATATTTCTAGCAAAGAAGAATGTCATTAGCAGTTCGATCTCTGTTTTGTAAGGATCTGCCACTCCCAATTTTCTATGAGTAATGGAGACTTTAAATCATCATATTTTAGACTTTATATCATACAGGTTTTCGCTAATTGGAATGCCCATTTTTCTTTCTGCTTCTTCAGTTGCCGCCTTCAAGATAAGCGCATATAGATTGAAGCTAGGGGCTGAATCCTCAACATCTAGTCCTTTCTTCCAAAGTCCTGCACTTTAAAACAAATTGTAGATTCACTATTATCAGTCTGTAGCTTTCTTTGCATTTTCCTTCAGCTGCCCATGGCTCTTTATGGCACTGTTGGAGTCACTGGTGTAATGGGGCTCCCAGAGCCCTTGCAGTGTGGGGGGCCTGCTGTGCCATGTTCTGGGGGGTGCCCCATAAGCTCTTGAAAGAAAATAATTTATTTCAGAAGTCGCAGTGCAACTTCACAAAGAAATTATTTCTTTCAGAAAGAAAGAAATGTTCCGGTTGCGCCGCAGGATGAAGGGCCCATGGCAGTGAAAACTGGAACGTTTCTTTCTCATGGTGGCTCCTCTCCACATGTCAGGAAGCAGGGGGCTCCGTGCTTCCTGGTTCCTGTCTGTGTGGCAGAGCTCAGGGAGATGAAAGCCTGCCTTGAGAAGAGCCCCCCACCACCAGGAAAGAGCAGGTAAGAAAACACATCCTTTTTGTTGAGTGTATGTAAGAGAACGAGAAAAAAGAAAAAAAATCTTTTTGTTAAGTGTGTGTGTGAGAACGGGTGTGGCATGTGCATGATTGATGAGTGTGTGCGTGCGTGTAAGGTTGCATTAAGCCATGTATGTAACTGAGTGAGTGTATGATGTATGGTGGCTTTGTGCACGCATGTCAATGAACCAGTATTTGGTGTATGGATATTTGTATTTATTTTATTTGTAACGCGCAAACCAACAGGCCCGGAGGCATCAGGGCGCAATTTGTACAGGTTACAGATATACATATGTACAGACATAATATTACACAAAGACAGTAGGTGACTAAAGGAATCTATCTACATATACTACAGTTGCACAAAGACAGTAGGTGACTAAAGGAATCTATCTACATATACTACAGTGATGCCGGTGCTGCTTGGTAATAACAGAGGACAGCAGGTCAGAGTGTGTAAGACAGAGGCGCTGAGCAGGGCTTAAAGCTGGTCAAAAAGCCAAGGGCCCTCATTACGACCCTGGCGGAAATCGAAAAACGATGGCGGAAATGCAATACCGCCATCGAATAGCGCTCGGTGCGATCATGACCCGTCACCGCAAAGTACGATGCCATTAGCGACACCGTAGTGAACGCCAACGCTAACTGCACCAAGTACGCGCGCGCGCGCCATGCCAAACCGTAATTACCACCATGGCGCAACGGTACGCGAATTCTGACCCTAGCGGACATGCACCTAACGCCATCAAGCACGGCGGAAAGTACCATTCCGCCATGGTGAGAAGTACGGCATCGCGAACCAACCGTAAACGGCCCTACTGAGTGCCTGTACACCGCTCCCTGGCCACATTGTACAACTCCCCGTAGGTGCAATGAAGTCACACAATGCAACCAGTGAAATGTACAAGTCATCCATGCCTGCCAACGAACAAATGAATCTCAAGAGGGGCCAATGGGAGCTGCAGGGCACAGATGGCACGAATACAGAAGCTATACAAATGGACATGACCTCAGTCTCCCTCCAAGAAACGCACGCAAACACAGGCACCTGTGACCAGCCATATTCCGATAATCACATCATTCCACCAATCCAACTGGCTGACCGGCATCTGTTACACAAAAGCTAATCCCCTGCCCCTGAGCATGACATCATTAAAACAGTCATATTGGCAGCCCTTATCCCTGACCTCACTGGGCTTCGTAGGCAAACGCGCCCAGCACAGTACCACGCAACTATACTCCGAAGCTGGAACCCAATGCAGATCTCCTCCCAATACATCGCTCCCCAAATAGGAATATGCCACATCACTTGCAAAGAAGAACGCTACACGGTTCATATCAGAATAGATATTTAATGCACAACAAATTCACCAAGCCCATACAGCCATTAGGCCATGAACTCCAAAATACATTTCACCATTGTGGGCTGCATCCGCAATAAATGACCAGCTACTTCTTGTGTGACGCCCTGTTCCCTCATGGTACACAGGGGCTACATTCTCGTACGAAAAGGCAACATGGAAGCGCCTAGAACCGCAGGGCCGTCCCAATAGGGAGGCACTAGTCCAGCTGAAAGGCCGAAATGTTGCTCCTAGCCACTAGTACTGCGTAAGGGCATGTGGCCCATTGGCGATCGTCCCATAAGATCGTAATGCTGCTCCACTGATTAACACGAAGCAGCAGGTGTCAGGAGTAAAATCCATCTGCAGGAGTGGCATACAGATGGCAGTGGCAAAAGGGGAGGAGATACCTGTCACCCAAATGAAATGAAAAAGAATAGTATGGCCATCAGAACTTCATTTGAATTACTCACTTCAATGATCACACCAAATCCACAGCCATATGCATGCTAGCCCACTCCAAAGGATCATCACCACCCAAAAACCACTAGCGAATCATAACTATCTATATCGAGGTGAAAACACTATCACAAACGAGTGTTTCTGTGCATGCGTCTGTTAAAACAGAATCCATCAGATGGGATTGGTAACGTGCATAGACACAAGTGTCTGAAGGCGCGTCGAGACAGGGAGGGTTCAACAAGGCCAGATAGACGATGGTCCCACTATGGCAGCCCTGCATCACATAGCGCAGGGGAGGTGGATAGATTCCAAGAAGCCCTGTACATGGCAAACTCTGTATCAAATCATCTGTCCATACATCCATACATCATTCCCTCATCCCGTAATGAAAACGCCTGTTTCCATACTCACATAACATGTGAAATTTCCATTGAGTCTGTGCGTTATGCAGCCTGCAAAATCCACTGTGCCCCAGCCCGTAATTCCAGTGTTGTGAAGTAACATGTAATTGGGAACGTCCGGCCTTATCGCCCACTTCGCTATTGCGCATCCCAAACTATTCATATCAATCATTGCATCCTCGCCATGGCCCCTGTCCCAAGGACATTGAACAATAGAACGTTATATTTGCAGTCAGACCTGTGGGCATCTCCTCGCCGCTAGCTGAAAACCGAAAGCGCCGCCCTTCGAATTCCTCATTTGCAACATCACGTCGAAAAGGCATCTGTGGCCGCTTGAAATCACAAATTAATCCATCTAGTGCGGCTGTGTGTGAAAATGGCAACTGCCTTCACTCACAAATGGGACGCCCCGCCCGTCGGTGAACCTCGGTACAGTGTTGCATGAGGGTCCACCGTTACTCGAGTACTACGTTCCACTGACCCTTCACAAGTCTGTTCACGACTGCAAAGATAGTATGTGAAACAATGGGACCACAGCAGAATGAACATATCAACCAATGTTACACTGCCATCGGGTACAAATACATGATTGTAATAGCAAGATGCCATTCGTCGAATTGCAGCGTTGTGTGCGGGACGTGCTCGCCCAAAGGGGAGAGCAGCTTGCACAGGTGGAATGAATCACCACAGGTGGAGGCCATACAGCCTGAAAACACATAAATTGCACACCCAACCCCCTCCCACAACCACACCCACTCCGAAATGCTACCGGCAGGACTAGCTATGTTGGCCCTGGGGGACCTGATAGCACTGCAAGTACTCCAACTTCAAGAAGAAGACGAACACCAACTACAACCGGCCGCACGGAGGAGACGCAGGAGGAGGAGGAGGGCAAGGCAGGGCCAGCAAGGCCCACCAGCACAGCCACTACCACCACGCAGGCAGCCCGCAATCCCACGCCTCCGAGCACATCCGTTCAACCTCACTGATGAGCAGATCCACACCCTCTACCGTTTGGACCGGGACACCATAACCGCCATTGTGGACATGACACAGGCTGACCTTGTCAGCATGATAGATAGCCCAACCGCCATCCCACCCCTACTGAAGGTGGTGTCTGTACTCCACTTCCTGGCCACAGGCACCTACCAGCACACAGTCGGACAGTTGCATGGCATTTCACAGCCACTGTTCTCACGGACACTATTGCAAGTGCTCGATGCCCTCCTGCAGCACGCAGACGACTACATCTCTCTACCACGCTCGGAGCAGGAAATTACCAACACAAAAGTGGGATTCCATGCACTTGCCGGCATACCGGGTTGCATTGGTGCCATCGACTGCACCCATGTGGAATTGGTCGTCCCACGTGCCATGGAGGCCCAGTACCGCAACCGAAAACAATTTCATTCTCTGAATGTACAAATGGTGTGTGACTCCAACAGGATCATTACACATTGTTGTGCCCGATTCCCTGGATCAACCCATGATTCTATGGTCTTGAGGAACTCTACAATACCACGCTACATGGAGCGACACGCAGGGAACAGATCCTGGCTACTCGGTGAGTCTCATTTCAAGCATGATAATGTGGGGTATGTGATGCGGCAATGACCTGGCAGGAAGGGGGGGGTGCGTACGTAGCAATGGCATTCCTCAAAATTCCTTTACTGTCCACATACAGGTGATGCCGGGTATCCACTGAAGAGATGGCTCCTTACACCAGTCCGGAACCCACGGGACCAGCATGAGGAGGACTACAACCATGCCCACTCACGTACCCGTGTAGTCATAGAACAGGCATTCGGCCTACTGAAGACTCGTTTCCGCTGCCTCAGCAGGTCTGGCGGGGCACTCCTGTACCGCCATGAGAAGGTTGCAAAGATGGTCATGGCATGTGTCATGCTCCACAACATGTGCGTACGTAGAAATGTGCCCATGCCCCCTGACGCAGAACTGCAAGCACCTGAAGATGGTCATGATGAGGGTGGGGATGTGGCAGCACCTCAAGGAGTCTGCGAGGCACAGGAGGGCCGTGACATTCGTCAGCATCTCATAGATGCATGCTTCTAGCACTCACGCCTGGTGGCTGATACATGGACACGGGACTCGTGGCACTGTGTGTGTCTGGAACATGCACAATGTGGACTGTACGCCTATAATGGCCTCGTACACAAAGATCAATGTCCACACATCTCATTGGATGATCGTGCATTGTTTATGGCATATGTGATATCATGTTAAACACCCTATCGACACGCCACCCAAGTGAGCCCAACACACCCCCTCCACCCTCCTACCTCCCCCCCGAACACCAGTGTCCAAAGATGCTCATTGTCAGTGGGCAGTCGCTATTGCAAGCCCCCTCTCCGGGTATCAGGGGCACCCCTGCCTGTGGAGCGCAGGTTCCTCCCAGATCTACGTTGGGGGCTGCCCTGGGCGGAACTTGCAACGGATGATGTCTCTGCCTGCTCACGTCCATGCATGTCCCTAAGGGTTTGTGAGAGCTCAGTGAGCACACGGCGCACTGCGGCAAGTTCGGCACATACGTCTTTGGACGTCGCATGCAGTTCCCCCCTCAGGCTCTCGGTGCTTCTCTCCATTTGTACTCTCAGGCTCTCGGTGCTTCTCTCCATTTCTACTCTCAGGCTCTCGGTGCTACTCTCCATTTGTGCCCTTAGTGTCTCTGTACTTCTCTCCATTTCTGCCCTAAGTGTCTCAGTTGATGTTTCTATGTCTGCCTTAGTGCCCCCACATTCATCGGCATGGTCCTTGAGGAGCGTGGCCAGTTGCTGCTGTTGCACGATTACCTGGTCGAGGGACTGTTGCCTCTGCTGGGCCATGGCCATTTGCGGTGGTGTCACAGAGGGGCTGGTCACCTCATGTTGCCTTGCCACAGGGCTTGTGGGGGATGGCCAGTCGTCGTCTTGTGGGTGCCCCTGCGTGGTATCCTCATGGTGTACGGGATGGAACAGACAGGGGGATTGAGACAGGTCATGGATGGATCTAACTTCGACATCTCAGTTTTCTGTGTCGGAGCATGCTGCCATTAATGCAGTGTCACCTATGGTGCTGCTGCCACCAGAAGCAGTGCCTACTGTGGCATCCATTGGGGGGACCTGTGGTGGTGCTGTTGTGGGCATGCTGGCTGCTGGGGTGCCTGTTGGAGTTCCCTCCTGTGTGCTGCCACTTGATTTGTGCTGCTGCCGTGTCTTGATGCGTGCAGCTGAGGTGGAGGGTCTTTGGCCGTTGGTCTTGGCCCTCTTTGCAGGTGTGCTGGTAGGGGTGTCCTGGAGCTCGTCGTTTGAATCGGACCCTGTGGTGGAGTAAAGGAGGGCGAGCGTTATAAATGGGTCTGTGGAAATTGGAATGGCAATGTATCACATGCATTGGGGTGGTACCTGAGGGTGATTTGGGTTGGGGCCTTGGAGGTGGTTTCATTTGTGTGTGGAGTGAGGGTGCAGTTGTTTTGCAGCCTGCAGTTAGGGTGTGCCTGCTGCACGTGTAGAGGGTGTTTTTAGGATTTTTAATTATTTATGTATTTTATGTGAGTTTTAAGGTGTGCTATCAGGCCTATGTATGTGGACGTTCTCCTGGACATGTGTTACTGTTGCACTATGTGGACACGTGGTACTTCACATGATTGGACATTGTGGTTTTGGCATTGTTTTATTTGGGACACCTACCTGATTCATCGGATGTCTGCACTCCTTTCTCCATCCCTCCGACTCCCTCTATACTCTCCATTCCAATGGTGGAGGCACAGATTTCTTCCCAGGGGGTCAACTTGATTGGTGATTCCGATCCTCCCCCGGTAGCTGTGGCAATGTTGCGGTTGGCAGAAAGTATGCTACGGACGCGGATCCGCAGGTCGTCCCATCGCTTTCTGCATTGCTGTGGGTTGCGGGGTGCGGTCCCCACCGCACTTACCCGCTGTGCCACCAGGGCCCATATGGCCTTCTTGTTCGCAAGTGCCGTCCTGGTCATTTGCGTGGAGAAGACGGCGGCAGCATTCTCCTGGAGGGTCTCTGTGAGCACGGTGAGTTCCTCACGGGAGAAGTGGACCTGCCGCTTGCGGTCGCACGCTTTCTTCGCTACTTTTCCCATTTTTCTTGGTTTCACTAGGGTGGATGACGGGTTGGGATGTGTCTCAGGGTAGTATTTTTAATGGTTGTGTGGAAATTGTGGTTTTATAGGTGTACGGCGTGATGTTTCCCGTTCCGGGACCATGCTTTTACTTCCGTTTCCGTATATTTCCGGTCACCGTACTTTCCGGTTGCCGCTCATTGCGGTGACCGCTAAGATGGGTGGCGGTATTGCACCTAGGGCGCCGTACGGCGGCGGTGTGGGCCGTTTTGGGGTCATTTCCGCCATCGCGGACTTTGCACTTCCGCCATGGCGTGGTGCTCGTGCCCGATGGGTCGGAATGAGCCGCACTTTGCTCCGTCGTGCAATGGCGGAAACGCTATTTACGCTATGGCGGTCCGGGCGGTTGATTTCCGCCAGGGTCGTAATGAGGGCCAAGATCTAGTAGTGGCTTTGAAAGTGTTAAATGAGTCTTCAGCTCTGATGGTAGCAGGGAGGGAGTTCCATAGCTTGGAGGCTAGGACAGGAAAGCTTAAACCCCCTGCTTTTTGCAGTTTAAATCTAGGGATCGCTAGACAGTGGGACTGGGCAGTTCTTAGTGGTCGGGAGGTCGAGTGGCGCGACAGTCGACTGCCGAGGTAGATAGGGGCCTTATTACCCAGGCATTTGTGCGTAAGGGCGAGTGTTTTGAGTGAAATTCTCTGCTTGACAGGTAGCCACTTTAACTTGGTTCTAGTTTCTATGATATGCTGGTTGCGGGGAATGTTTAGTGCGGCACAAATGGCATTGTTATGGGTAGTTTGGAGTTTATTCAGGTTCTCTTGGCTGGTGCCTAGGTAAAGAGCACTACAGTAATCGATTTTAGCCATGATGAGGGTTCTCGCTAATGTGACACTGTTGGAGGTAGTAAGGAATGGTCTGCAAGCTGCGATGAGTTTGCATGTGTATGCGGACGCAGTTCTGACAGCATTCGTTTGTCGAGTTAATGATAGTGTAGCGTCAAGGTAGAAGCCTAATGTTTTTATGTCTTTTGAGACTTTAATGTTATTACCGTCTATGGTGAATGACTAATAGGACGGTTCTAGTCTGCTCAGGCGTTGTGCAGTGCCCAAGATCAGAAGCTCCGTCTTGTCATCGTTTAGGCACAACTGGTGTTGGGCCATCCAAGCTTGGATGACCAGGTAGACGTCATTAAGGGCCTTGGTGTCAGCTAGATAATCACCAGTGATGGGAATGAGTATCTGGGTGTCGTCCGCATAGTTAGTATAGGAGACACCCAGATAGTCAAGCACATCAAAGAGTGGTTTTGTGAAGATGTTATAAAGTGTAGGTGACACGCAAGATCCCTAAGGTACGCCACAGTGAATTGGGGAAGGGTCGGCGGCTGCGGATGGGGCAAAGACTCTCATGGATCTGTTGCTCAAAGGATTTGATCCAGGCTGCAGCAGAGGATGAGAAGTTGGCAGCGGAGTGGAGGTGCTTGCATAGGATCTGGTGGTTGACCAAATCGAAAGCGGCTGAAAGGTCGAGAAGTAATAGCATTGCTAGTTTGCCCTGATCCTTTAAAACCTCGATTTGGGTTTTAAGGTCTATTAAAGCAGTCTCCGTCCCGTGTCTGGGGCGGAATCCGGATTGTCGTAGACCTAGCAAGTTATTAGATTCCAAATAGTTTTGTATCTGAAGGTATGCGGCACGGTCTAAAATCTTAAGCAGAAATGGGACTGTGGTGATAGGTCGGAAGTTAGTAGGAATGCTTGGGTCAAGGGATGGTTTTTTGAGCAATGGGATCACCCAAGCGTCCTTCAGGTTATCCGGGACAATACCGGTTTTGAAGGAAGAGTTAATGAAGGCCGTAATGAATGGGGCCAGCTCATGCGCTGAGTCCTTAATAATAGGGGCTGGGCACGGGTCACCTTGGCAGTTGGATGGTTTAATTCTTAGAATTATGTTTTCTACCTCGGCAACGGTGAGCGGTGAGAATGTAAATGGTGTAGTATTAGCAGTGTCTGGAGGGGGGGCCCTGGCATGGGAGAGAGTGCGGTTGTCTCGCTTCAGACTGTCCTGCTTATCTTTAATTTTCACTTGTAGTGTGGAGATTTTATTTAGTAAGGCTGCTTGGATGTTGGCACACCATTTACTATCTTTCAAGCAAGTGTCAGGGGGGGCGACTGGAGTTTCAAGCTCTTTTAGGATTTTGAAGAGCTCCTTAGTGTTCGAGTCAGCTTGCATAATGCGGTTGTTAAGAGATTCCTTTTTTGCAGTGATGATAGCATCTTTATAAGAGAGTGAGGCAAGAAGGAAACCATCTTTGTGCTCTTCAGAAGGGTGGCTTTTCCATCGATTTTCAGCACAACGTTTCGCTTTGCGGAGTATTCTTAACTGTGGGGTGAACCATGAGTTAAGATGAGCTTGTAATTTAGCCTTCCTAAGTTTGATAGGAGCTATAGAGTCAATGGCCGTTAGCATTGTTTGGTTGTAAGTGTCTGCTAAGGAAGTAGGATCAGAGCAGGTGTTGGTAGCTGCATTAAGGGTCGGGAGTAACAGTGGGAGGAGTTTCTCCTTAGTTATGTCTTTTTTGCTTCTGGTCAGGAGTGCTGGGGCTATTGGAGTCGGGGTACGTGGGGTTGCTTCAATGTTAAAGGTTATGATGTGGTGGTCAGACCATATACAGGGGGTGATGCTGAGAACCTTAATATTGCAGTTGGAGCCAGCTAACCAATCAAGTGTTCTACCTTTGATATGGGTAGGTTCTTGAATATACAAGGTGAAGCCGAGGTCAGTTAGTACGTTCTCCAGGTCAGTTGCCACAGGATGCTTTAGGTCACCAAGACCTAAGTTAAAGTCGCCTAAAATGATTGTTTGTGAATTATTTTTAGTATTGTCAAGGAGGAGGGTGGAAATTTCACTGGCAAAGGACGGTGCCGGTCCCGGGGGCCTGTAGATAAGGTGCAAGGTGGCCGTTTGGTTGGGTGTGAGTGCTAATTTGACTGACAGCGACTCAGCTGATGCAAGTTTGGCATCAGGTATCACTCTTAGGTCAAGGTCATTTTTATGGATGAAAGCCACACCCCCACCTCTAGAGTGGGCTGTGGGACGGTCACATCGTGTGATGCCGTAGTCAGGCAGTAGGGCCAACGCTAGTAAGGGGCCAGAAGCAGCATGAAGCCATGTTTCGGATATAGCTATGAAGTCAAGGTCAGACGTGGTGATGAGGTCAACTATGTCTAGTGCATGTGCAGTGAGGGATCTGGCGTTAATAAGGGCACCCTTAAACCTGGGCAGTTTAACCCCTGTGGTTGAGGATTTGCATGAGGTAGTGATTGACGGTGATCCAGGTGGAGAGAGTAAGGTTTGCTTCGTGGCGTTGTTACGGGAGTGACGTAGGCGGAATCTGGTGCCTAGTCTCTTATTTCTGAGAGAGAGGGGGCAGGGTTGGTTGGGTGTAGGTTTCCTAGCGAAATGTTCCAGCCATAGTGCTGGGTCATTAAGGTATTGTTTGATCTGGCCTACAGCGGGAGCTGCCGGGCTCATTCTGGGAGACACCATAAGTCGTGGGGGTGCAAGACTGAGGAGAGGCTGATCAAGTTTAACCGGGGGTGGTGCGGTTGTTACCGTGGGTAACTGAGTGACTTGGGCAAGTCGTAGGGCTAGGGTGTAGTATAGTGGAAGGAGTGCACTGATGTGCATGATGGTAGTCCTGGTTACCTGAGTAAGAGGGAAAGAGCCAGGGAGGCACAACAATCAGGTGCATAAATAGGGGTCACCTAGATTCAAATTAGCAGTGAGAGGCAAAAGGCAATACAGTCAAATGCATGAAATGGGGGTCGCCTAAATTCGATTTAGCAGTGAGAGGCAAAAAGCAATATAGTCAAATGCATAGGATGGGGTCACCTAGATTCGATTTAGCAGTGAAAGGCAAAAGGCAATACAGTCAGATGCATGAAATGGGGTCACCTAAATTCGATTTAGCAGTGAGAGGCAAAAAGCAATATAGTCAAGTGCATAAGATGGGGTCACCTAGATTCGATTTAGCAGTGAGAGGCAAAAAGCAATATAGTCAAATGCATAAAATGGGGGTCACCTAGATTCGATTTAGCAGTGAGGGCAGTGCGATAATCATTACATAATACATTGCAGTGCTAGTGTGATTATGACTAGTATTTGGCACATTGAGCATATAATGGTGCTGAGCAAGTGCAGTAGTAAGGGTGATATGCGTAGCGTTACAGTTGCATAGTGGTAAGATAATTAGTTAGGCATGAACTAAAGCATCACTCAACTGTTAGGCAAGTATAGGCTAGGTGCAGTGTTCAGGTAATGGGCAGAAGAAGGCTAATGTAGCATCAGGTGGCTAGTCAGATATAAACTAGATACGACATACAAATGCATATGCATGAGACTATTAACGCACGAATATCATGGTGCTAGCTGCAAGTAGGTACTTACAATGGATGCAAGGTCATATAGCGAAGTCCAAGCTAAGTCTAGGTAGTTAAATCGCCACGCGCCGTTCAGCGGCGAACAGGGGCAAACAGGGCCTTAGATGGCCTTCGGTGGGCCGGCTCTTCCGCCTGCCGGCGGATGCGGCACAAATTGAAGCAAACGGTTGCTTAGCAACCAGCAGGAAACACAGCCTCGTTATGGCGCCGCATCGCGCCCGACATTTTGTTTTGGATTGCAATGTCGGCGCTGATGCAGGCACGTCCTGGGGGGCCTGGGCTGCAATGGGTGAAAGTAAGGGGTGCTGGGGGGGCACCAGTACAGGTGGGTGGGTGCCAGTACGAATGGTGAAAATGAGAGACTGAATGTTGTGTGAATGGGTGTCCATGTGTGCATTGCTGGAAATGGACAAAAATACAGTTGTCAGTGGTGTGGGTGGGACTGAGGGGTGGAGATAGGTGTCGAATAATGCAGGTGCCCTAAATATAGGATACTGGCTGCTTTGCATAAAAACAAAGTGCATTTTTGGAATGTAAGAATTACCACCAATTTATCAAAAATATCTGTGATAGTAATTAAAATGTGCATTCCTTCTGAGCAAGCAATGCATACTTGGTATGATGCTCATTTCATCTGTCAAAATAGTCACCATGACAGTGTTCCGGGCCAGAGTTTTTACTGGGATGAACGTTGAGGACCTGCTTTTGGTGGGTGGGGGTTGAGAGCTGGGATTTTGGGGTGGATGTTTGTGTGGGTGATGGGGTTGTGCATTTCCACGTGTCCATCCATTATAAATAAAGATGCAAGCATGATAGGTTATGACCTGACTAGACTGGGGCTAAACTGGCATTTGGGTGCAGCCAGTCTCTCCATTTCCTATTTTGGCATGACATTTTTTGCTACTGGGAATCCGAATAAAGCTATTGGGCCAACATGTAAGGGGGCCAGGGACTAAAGGCTGGGGCTAATGGTCATGGACAAAGGACAAAACTAGTGAGTAAGAAAGAAAGGTAGTGTTTTCAGATATACAGTGTCATGGCAGAAGGCTGTGCTCACTGGCCAGACCGAAGGGCCGGCTCGTTGGCCCAACTGACATGTGTAGATGTGACAGCCTTTGGCCATGGCCACCTTATGAGTCCAAAAGAAACATATTAGTGGAACATGCACAGTGGACATTTATTTATTGATTTGCAAATTTAGTTATTTGGTATATATAATGCACCAATACAGCAAATGGTGTTAAAAGGCGCAACAAGACAAAAGAGGTGGGGGTAGGGATGAAGAAAAACGAAAATGGTCCTACTAGGCCTTGTGTCATTCAGATCATGCAAGTGCAGTAACAAGAAGTGCATGGGAGTCGGGAGGTGGGGGGAAGTGCCGGTCGGAGCGGAATATGAAAATGCTACGGAGGGAAAGAAGTGCAGGTCAGAGTAGGGTGCACGCAAGTGTTGGGGGGAGTAGGAAGGGGAAGAGGGCTCCTGGGCTGGACAAGTGCCAGGGGAATTCAGAGAATGCAGGGAATGAAGGTACACATGCGAAGTGCAAGGACAGGGGTGAATGAGCTCAATAGGGGTACAGGCACTGACAGGCTAGTACAGGAGGAGAGAGCCTGGTAGGGCAAGAGCAGGTTAGGGGGGTCAGGGGAGACAGAGGTGCTGTGGTAGACTGGGTGAGGAGGCCCTGGTGCCCTGTATGAATCAGAAGGAACCAGGCAGCCAATCAAAATGCAGCAGACAGGGACAATAGCAGGACAGGGGTAGAGGGAAGGAAGAAGAGAAAAGAAGGGTCTTGAGAAGCTTTAAGCACTTAAGGAAATTTGACTCAAGCCTGAGAGGGGCAGGGAGGCCATTCCAGAGGGAGGTTCGTGTGGAAGAGAGAGATCTACTCCCACTCTCTGCTTTGAAAAGCATCTGATCTGCAGAGAGTTGGAGCTAGCAGACCATGGCCACGGCTAGTGGTCTGGAAGGTTTAAAAATATACAGTGGGCACAGCCAAAGCCCAGTGGTCCCAGAAGACATGTATAGTGGCTGTAGCTGAAGGCTGTAGCCACCTAGTGGGTCCAAAAGAAACATATAGGGGGAACATTCACAGTGGAGTGGCCTGTAAAAACAATATGATATAACGAAACCCTTGAAATTCACTGAAAAAACGTCATTAAGTCGCAGTTAAGTTCACAGATTTAACATAACAAAACCCCTGAAATTCGGCAGATGTGGGAAGTCATGACCAGATTAACTCTGCGCAAATCCCATGAGAACATACATATTATAAGAGAAGGTATTCACAATGACATACAACATGGCATTATGGGAGCCATAGAATTATGGGGCACATCAACAAGAGTGCTCCGAGTTAGGCAAAAAAGGTTTAACATTTGCAGTTCCTTCATCTACTGGGCAGGGAAAAATGGGTTTAGCACTCGCATTTCAATCAAGTTCACCTCCCGGTGGTAGTACTCTCATTCTAAAGTTGTACCCATGCTCATCTTCATTTTTTAAAAGCACCCCCTTGCCTTGTTTTCAGCATTTTCCCGAAATCAAGGAGTCTGTAAAACAATTACAAAACCCTGATGCTTGCAAATTTCATAACTGCACTAGTCAACCAGACATCTGTGTATTGCCCTATTTGGCTTCAAATCACAGAGTTGTTTCACACAGGCATCCTGTGTCAAAATGTGCATGCACTATTACTACACTGTTTTCATGTCAACAAATTAGACACGTCACTGACTAGCTGGAAAATCAGGTTTATGTGGTGCAGACATTTACTACGCAGTATACACAGAAGGAGGGGCTTTGGCATACTCTCCATTTCACACTTGTGTGTGTTGGTAAGGATTCAAAGAAACAGACCCAGGGAATCTCCTGGGGCCTATGAAGCCCTGCTACGAATGCAGCATCACAATATGTAAAAGCTCTTGATAGGTGCCAGCTTCGTATACAAATAAATAACACTTTTGATTATATTTCAAAGAGGCAGATCTCCATATTTTACACTTAAAAAAGTACCCTTTCCCTTGCTTTCAGGGAGGAGGATTCATACTGCACAGCAATTTCAGTGCCACCACCGGAGTCCATTATGTGCCCCCTGTTTCAGATTGTATGACCAGAATGATGACATCACAGATGATAACACTGGTGACATCACTAATTACATTATACATGTCATCAGCAATGGCGTCACTAATGACACCATACATGACATCATTGACGAGATTAATAATTACATCATACATGTCATCATTGATCATGTAAGTTAGAATATCTTAGTTCACCTCTTTCATATTCTATTTCATAACACACCAATAATAGCAACATGACATGGAACAATACACTGACACATAGGTATCATATGATTATGTGTACAGTATTATGTGTAGTACTTACCAACTTATGCAATTTAATCTAAAACTATGTAAACGTATACAAATGGTTTTAATTATAAGCATAAGTAAGCAATTATTCAGTGAAAAAACGTTAGTTGATGTGACATTAAGGTACCACTTTAATGCAACTAAACCCCTGAAATTCGACTGGTGCTGGAAGCTAAGCCACCTTTACCATAACCCCCATTGTGTAGCCCCTAAGCACACTGATGACATCACAAATAGCATCACTGATGATATCACAAATGTCATCATGAGTGACATCACTGGTGCAGCAGATGATGCATGCAGAAAAGAGATACATTTAAAAAAAAGTGTGTTTCTGCATATAAGGGTGGATTCAGGTGAACATAAAAATACAGGCCATTTACAACCATGGTATTTTACACATCAGAGTTACTCTTTATTGATTGAGCATTGGTTATGATGGGATATTCTAGCCCATTATTCACAAAAACGGTACGTATGCAAAGAAGACATTTCAGTAGCCCAATTATGACTTTACACCTGTCCACTAAAGAATGCAACATACATAATTAGGGGCAGTCTCAGGCCCCAAAGTTATATCACTAAATTGTGTGCCTATATTGTTGCACTTTTGAAAAAAAGCATATCGAATACGGTACACAAAGTTCTGTTCCAGCGGCTATATATTTTGGGGTGTCAGTGTTTCATTTCTTTTTGAAAGTTATTTCTATAGGTGTTATGGCTTCGGGGTGAAAAATCACTGGGTCCTGGTAGGTATTTGGGACTCTCATATTTTGGCTGTGTGTTTTCAGAGTTTTGTATATGCAAGACTTTGAAGAAAAAGAGAAGAAATTAGCTTAACAAAATTAATATAAAAAGAATCAATTGTATTCTATTTTTAGATGCCCCGTACAATGTATTTTAGGTTGTGTGTTCTTACTTAGAGTATTATGTTGTGAGGCTGTGTAATGTTTGTTTGCCCAGTTTACTGTTATGTATTATTCTCTGCTTGCTTTAGTTTCAGCTACTTTATATAAGAACATAAGTAGTGTTGTACTGTATTGATATTTTAAGTTGTATTGTTGCATAAAGCCTGAAGTGAGGCCCCCTTTTTGTCCAATTTTTGCAATTGCGGTTATGATGAAAGTCAATGAACTGTAGATGCGGGTATAATAAAACACATTTTTTATTATTTTATTGTATTTGTGTATTTGCATGTCACAAGTAGTCCTTGAAAGGACTATTTTAGGCTACACTGAGTGCAGTATTTTAGCACATCTGAACTGCTGTTTTGATTTTTTAAAAGAATACATTCCTTCATCAGTTAGGTGTTCTTTGTCAGGTCTATAGAAATTGGTCATGCAGTACTGTATGTATTGGTCGAAATCCATAATTGGTTGTGGTCTCTCATTAATGCTGCAACTGCTTTATTAACATTTCTCTGGGATTTCTCAAATCTACCATTAAATCTGTTGGTCCAGCTCCATTTTTGCCACTGAGTCAGATTGGAAAATATGAAGCTGGTGTGTGGAAATAGTTCCATTAGTTTTGCCATGTCTTGTTAGATCATTAAATTAAGGGACACGCCTTGTACAGCCCCCAAATCATCGCCTCCTCAATGAATTAGCATGATGTAGGGGTGCCCTGCCCTTTTCAGACTGAACAATTTTGGGAAAACTTGGAACCAATCCATTCCACGCAATCCAAACCATTTAATGTAAAATCTGTGAAATCGAGGCCAATGTTAATATTTAGTTTCTCACAAAAAGCCAGTAACCAAAACAGCAAACGGTCTCCGGTCAGCCACACAGTTTTCTGTTTCCAGGAAAATGATTCCTTGTTTTAATTTATAGTAGTTTGTATGAGCAGGATTGTTATGATGTGTGTGTTTTGTAGTTTCTAGTTGGTTAATGGTGTTGTTGTAACTATTCGTGGCTACCCAGGAGCCACCCAGTGTGTGGCGTTGCTATTCAGGGTTAGATAGTATTCCCCTGTGCAACCACGGCTATATGAGGACAAACGGCATGTTGAGTGTTTGTGGATATGTGGTAGACGCAGCTATCCGAAATTTTGGGTGGGGTGGCATCTTAGATGCATTGGGTGTTTTGGGGGACTGTAAGAGACTAGGGGAGTGGAGGAGGACCATGAAAAATGGAGGGGGGTGTTGGTAGGCATGTTGGGGATACTTGTTTGGAGTTTGGTGGAGAGCAAATACAATTTTAAATCGATAGTTTTTACAAATTGCTGCCGCTATCAGCATACGGCCATGGAGGGCTGTTGTACAATTGTGACTATAAATAACTGTTGATGGCAGCATATTCAATGTGTGGTGGATGATTTTGTACAACCACTACTCACAGCTCCTGTGAGGGAAGATGACATGTAAGTGAAAGATAGTGATGTTGTTGCAGTGGTGGATGGAGGTGCTGCAGACATAATATTGGAAGGCGCATGGTATCGAGTTTTGTTGGAGAATGTGCAAAGTACCTCATCTTGAAGGGGTCCCTGAGGGACCGTCGGATGTGGAAACAAGGCACAATCACCACACATGAACTGATATGCCAGACACTAGGTTGTATTCCCAAAATCTAGGGTTTATTGCCAAACAAATAGTACCAGTTGGCCAAATGGTCTCACACCCCGCGACGTGTGTCTAACAGACCTCGGGGGACGCAAGAGAGAGAAAATTGTACATCATTTACATATATACAAAATGAGCATCTTACAATCAGTAATGACACATTCGATGCCGCCCCTAATTCATTCCCTTTGAATTGGAGGCGATGATTGACCATTGTGACAAATATGACACCTTAGACCACCATATTTAGTAACAGTTTGCAATCTCAAATTTACAGACACTATTCTTTATTTAAGAGAACACAGCGCTCATGTTTTCATGGACAAGCTGCGCGTAGGGGACTGGCACATTCCAGGCCTCACTATCTCCTGATTTCGATTCATGCTCTAGAGGTCAGCTTGCTCTCTGGGCCTCACAGTGCTCACGGAGAAGGGGGGCCGTAAAGAAGAACATAATTCAAACCCTTTAATATTCGTTTTGTACATTGCTATTCTTTCTAGGAGACTCGCTGGCATCCGTGTACTGATTAAAATGTCTTGCTCCCTGCCTTCAAGGACATGTGAGGGAGGAAATCGGGCATTTCTGTCTGGCTCTCCAGTGTAATGATTCAACATGTCTTTTAGCCTTGGACCATTGAAGCAAAATAATATCTACAGCAAAGCAGTTTTACATGAGGCAAAGTGGCAACGTTAGAGAGAGCAGAGAGAAAACAAAATGGCGATTCTGATCTTCTTAAAATGGCTGCACTCTAGTTCAGCTAATAGCTAAGTAATAACTAATGAGCATATATTCTTAATACCTTAAATGAGGCGGTTGGTCTTCGGCCAACCAATTATCATGCATTTCTTTCTGCTCTAGGGGTGTTTAGGTTTTTTTTAGACTAACAAACCCTCCTCTTGGCTGTATGCCAAACGCCTCATCCATACATTGCATCCTCCCCCGACCAAGTGTTTTGACTGGTTTCGAAATCTGATTCAAACTCTGACTCATATACACTCTCAGATTCCGCCTTTTCATCATCGATATTGATCGTCATGAATTCCTTAATTGTTTTGGATTCATTATTATTATGGATATTTAGTGTAGTCATAGGTTTTCGTTCTACCATTTGGACACACTCCTCACTAATTTCTGTGCATACTATGGGGAGACAGTGTATGCAACAACAACATGTCATGAATATTCCCAGGATTGCTACTAAGATTGCGAATAGCTTCCATCCCCAAGACCGTAACACTTCCCAGAACCATGAGCTTATGTTTAATTCCCAACTACTCTCAGGAGGGTGAAGGTCAGAGCTAAATACATGCAATTTTCTTATCGCTTCGAAAACCGTGGGGGAGGAGTCACTTGCAAATATGCAACATGCTGATCCCACGATTTTGCAAACACCGCCGCGATCAACTAAGATTATATCAAGGGCCATTCTGTTTTGCAGTGACATCAATCTAATTCCTTTTTCCTAAAGAGTCATATTATATAATATGTCGGTGGTTCCATTTATTGTTTCTTCCAATATTCTAGACAGTCGTCTTATGTTATAAGAGTTTATCGCCTGGCCCCAAAATGGTATGAATGATTTTGCTATGTCTTCTGCAATCAACCCCCCTTCAACATTCCGGCGAGGTCTTGATCTTGTTAACTTGGCTATGTCTGCTGTTTCCGAAAGAAACACCCCAGGAAACAGAAAGCCTAAATAACACGTGCCTCCTCAGTTCCTAGGTAACCAAGGATATGCTTTTTCTCCACTTATAAAGTACACAAAGGATCTCCCACATATATTGGTTCCACTTCTTTATCAAGGAATGCTATGTTCCTGCAACTAGTAAATGTTCCTACCTGGAAGGCACCCTTTTTCTTTAAACAAAATGGAACGGAATGAGGGTTATAATTCACTGTATATGAAGGGGGTTCCACATCCTTATTCCCCTCTGGGGTCATGTGGAACGTGATCACAGAAGATTTATATGGTACAGATAATCTATCCTGTGGCATTATTGCTGGTGTAATTAACTGTGTTCTATCTAATATAGAGCAACCCACCGGTTTCATAATCACTTCTTCGAACTCATTCATGTTTGTCTTGTCTAACTGAGTCAATGGCAGGGGCTGTACATACCATCCTATTCCCTTACCACCATGCTGGGGCAAGTGGGCACAAACCCAACAGTTGTTCTTTCTTAGTATTGAGTGTCTCATGTTCATTATCAATAACAATGTGTTGTTCCCATATCCTTCCCTTTGTCTCTCTTCCATTGGGGACAAGGTATAGGAAATCACATGAACTGGGCTTTCCGTCGTGGAAATGTTCATAATAGGCAACAGTACCTCAAGGGGTGCATTTCTTCTAGGTACCATAATACTGATATGGTCAATATTGGGGCTAATATACACATTATACACATTATTATCGTTAAACCCAGCATACAATTCTTTCGACCATGTCCCTTTTTCACCTTTCTATGTACTGCGTTTAACTCGCTATCATCATTGGTGCAGGAGGGGGCGTTTGCTGGTTCCGACATTTTTCTCATCCTTCTTCTTCTGCTGTGCTCGTCGTGAATATCTCCTGTTGATGCGCTTCTTAGGATGTTAAAGAGTTCGATAAATGTCTTCAGTCTCTCGATGCCAGTTCTTACCAGCCTGGATTGCTTACTCGTTTGGCAAGATCTCTGTGCATTCACACATTGCTCTAGAGTTTCAGAGCAGTTGCCTTTATACCATGTGCGCCCGCTTGTTCGCTCGGGTTCCGGACACATGTTTGTTTGTTTGTTTATTATATGTATCAGGTCGTGGGATGAAATACTTATTCATTTCTTATGGGGGTTTAAGAAAAAGAAAAGATTTGCTGCTAGTAAGCTAAGGTATCTATTTGTCAATTCTGGAGTCAACTTCCCGAATTTTAAAAACTATCACAGAGCCTTCACTCTCAAACAAGCCAGAAATTGGTTCCCCGTCAATGAAGTCATAAACCCTCCTACTTGGTTGATTGATGAAAAATGCCTTGTTTCACCATTTAATATCAAAGATATAATTTATCTTTTTAATGGATCCAAATTGGGCATCTTTAAAATGATCTGTCTTACTAGCTCTTACTTGAAGGACTTTCTGTTTTATCAGATCAACAAGCTGGCTAAGGCCCTCTCTCCCTTTATTTGGTGCAGTAAATCTATAACCATAAATGATAGACCTATTTTCCGCAAAGTCTGGCTTAGCAAAGGAATTACATTGATAGATCAAGTGATTGTGGATGGCAATATCCTCTCTGCAGTTTCCTCTGAGTCATTATTTTAATTTAATTAATGCATGCTTAAATGCTAGCAGTAAAAATAGTTCCCAGCAATTACTTGTAAATCCTCCTAGATTGTGTCTCATAGCATTTCCTGATGCAATCAAAGCATCCAACCTATACAAGGTTATAAGGTCAGAAAGAACTGCCAATGATATATGGTATTCTGAATTGCAATAGGGAGAGGACTGTGGAACTCACTTTGGGGGGGAACTGTGGTTCATGATTTGGTCCAAGACAAACAATATATCCACATCGGCGAACCTAACCCAGGCCCTTTACTTCTTCATGCATAGAGCATGTATCAATCCCAAGAAATTATTTCTATCTGAATTGGCAGATAATGATTTGCGCTGGTCATGTCAATCCACCTCTGGGTCCTTTAGACACATGTTCTTTCAATGCCCCTATTAAATAAATTTTGCAACCAAGTTTGGAATTTCCTTTGATAGATCTTCAAAATATCCTTTCCCTTGAATTTAACTAATATCCTACTTGGTAGCCTAGCTCTCAAAGAGGGCGAGATGAAGTCATCCTTTGTTATTCTTGACCTGTTAATACTGGCAATGCGTCTAATTGTATGAAATTGGAAACATTTCAATAAAATCTTCATAAAATGTTGGAGGAATAATATATATGATGTGATGTCCACAGACTATAGAAGTGTATCGCTAACTCACCCTCTTTCTTCTAGACATGATAGAAGATGGCATCTCTTTGTGATTATTCAAATTATACAAATGTTTAACCTCACCTGTATTGTGAATTCTATATACAGGTGTATTTCTCTTTCGCTCTATCCTGTCACCTATCAGAGATAAATCCTCTCTCGTCCCTTTTTTCTTTTCTTTTCCCTCTTCCCCTTTTCTCCCATTCTCCCTAGTATCCTCTTTTCTCCTCTCAATCAATCTGAGTAATTTACATATATGTTAATGTATTTATGATAACACTGTTCTTAGTTATTTGCTACAAACCCCTTCAAATTTATTGAATTTCATACTATACTTGTTACTAGCTATTACATTATAGAATGTATTTAATGATTTGAAATGTAATTACATGTAATTGATAGCTCATATATACTCAAATTCTAATGTTTATTCTGGCGCTAAATAAAATAAAAACCCCTAAACTTAAAAAAAAGTTATTAAATCTGCAAAGTTGGATTGTATGATAGCGGTCTGTAAATAAGGAGCAGTTGGATTGACGGTTGAGTGTGAGGTGGATCCGGAGTCCTTCACAATCTGGGAAGTCCATGTGCTGTGAAGTTAGTATTTTCAGGTGTTCCCTGTTTTCCATGGTGATACCTCCTCCTGTTTTTCTGGTCAGGTTGACTTGAGTGAGTTTGAAATTGCTAGGGATGTGGATGGATCTAAGCACTATTACCTTGACGATTACCTTGTATTCATCTGATAACCAGATGTTCTGTGTTTAGAGATGGGATGGGCATTGATCAGGTTGAAGTGTATCATGTCACCTACATCTGCATCACATGTTAGTGTCATGTGTTGCTTCCATGTTGTATGCGAGCCTGGGTGTGTTGCCAGAAGGTTCATTGGTTGTGGGGCTGGCTAATCTGATTCTACAAAGAATATGACTGTTGAGATGTCTGTGGAGATAAAATAACTGCAAAGGTTGATGGTTCTTCTTGTGGTTGCGTGCATCTGTGTTGTGATGAGTGGAACAAGGATCAGAAGATGTTGTTCTAAAATTGTATTCTTGAGTTAGTCACGTGTAAGGTTGGCTGCAGGGAGTTTCCAAGGTTATTTTTCTTGTCCTCGTGTATTCATTTGCAAGAGGTGTGCTCTGTGAAGGATGCAGGGTATGTTGGTAGGTGGAAAGGTAGTTGAGTTCTATGCAAGCTAATCAGTGGACAGTTGGGTGGTGTTTGCAGTATTGGTGTTGTGCCCATAGGTTAGTTGCATGTTGACTTGGCAGTCCTTTCTTGGGTGTCTCATTATCACTGAGCATCATCAAATGCTTAGGTCGGGGAAACCTTAAGATGCTGACACTATTTTACTATCATAACATAACAGTCATATTTGTAGAGCAGCCATTCATCCCAAGAGGTGTATCCTGGGGTATCTCTGCCCATAGGGTGCCTGGGGGCATCGTACATGATGATACACTGATGCACCCTTTTACTCAAAGGAAGTGCAGATGTGGAATGTGAAATGGTGAGGTAGTATGTTGTAATCTGAGTTTTTAGGGGGTACGCAGTTGTGCAAAACTAGAAGGCACGATATACAGGAATGCAATGTGCTTTTTAGCAGTGTCTATATGCGACAATAAAGAGTATGACCCAGACAAAATGCAGTATTCACACCCAGAGATAGTTAGATGTGTCACAGAGTGTCCAGCAATGCAAGGCCTTCAGTTAGGGTTCACAAGGAAGAACACAGTATGTCGCAATGTACTCTCAAAGGGGCACACATTTATAAAAAAAAAATGGTATACAAATGGTGCAACCAATTGTGGCATCTAAAGGATATCTATAAGTGAGTACCATGTAATGTGCTATCACAGCGACACTGAGCTAGGAAACACCGCAGTATATAAAAGATCATTCCATAGGAAACAGCAGTATTGAAAACAAATACAAATAAATTCTCTTTCCAAGAAACACCCAGACGTGGGCACAACAGGGCAAAATAGACAGCAATGAAATTTGCTTTTTTAGTGATGCCTGTTTGTGAACATAACCGAGTATGATTTTGAAACAATGCAGTATGGTTTCTTAAAGATAGGTAGATGCTAGAATGTATGTAAAGCAATGTAAGACTATAGTAAGGGATATCAAGGTGTGAGCAACAGAGAGTGTAAAATGTAGTGAAACACCTTCATTGGGTGTCCACATATGAAAGACAATAGTACACACAATGAAATAAGGCAATGCATCGTCTAAGGGATGTGTTGGTGTGAATACAATGCAATGTGCATGCACAGGAACACCGAGATATGAAACTCAGTGTTCAACAAAGGAATTCAATGTGTCATTTTAGAGATACATAGATGTGAGTACAAGGGAATTCCCTTTCACAGCAACACCCAGATACAAGACATGGCATTGTATGAAATTAAGCAGTTAGTGTGAGTATAGTGAAGCACAAAGGCATACCAAGTTTAACAACTGAGAGTGCGATTCTCCTGATGCCCAGATATGAAGCAGAATGGTACATCAAATGGACAAATCATTGCACTGCCTCAGGGACACAAAGGCAAAACCAAAAGTTGATGGCTGCAAGGTTTTGAATGAATCATAACCATGGGCACAGCTCTGGGCAGCCCTGCAGACCATCATTTTTGAGCCTGCCAAGCCATTACAAAAGTGGAAAGACTACATGCAAATCATGCTTGGTCCAACCCCAAAAGGGGCAGTCCAGCCAGAACTGCTAGTTCACATCCCTTCTGCACAAGACCACAAGCATCCCCAGACATGCTACAGCTTTTTTGGGCGTCATTAGTGAGGAGTAGCTTGGGTCTCTAAGCCCAGCAGGCTAGGAACCGAGTGGGTCAGATGTATTCAAAACCTTCCACCAATCACCTTTTTTGGTTATAGTTTGTCTCCCTGAGTGAGAGAGGGTATGGTCAGACGTGGGTCCCTTGCTCACTGTGCCATAGGGAACCAAGCTACACCTCAGTGATGAGGCCCAACAAGACCGAAACATGTCTGGGGTTGCTTGTGTTTCCATGCAGAGGGGACACAGCCAAGAAGTTCAGACTGGGCTGCTACCATTGATGGCAGTACCTGACTGATTTGCATATAACTGGACCCCTTTTGAAATTGCGCAGATGGGCTAAAATACGGTGGTGTGGAAGGTTGCCCAGAGCAGTGCCAGTGGTCCAGATTTATTCAAAACCTTCCTCCCATCACTTTTTTGGTTACTGCCTTAGGGACAGCAAAATGTTTAGCACAATAGGGAACAAGATATACCCATGCAATGCGGTTTTTAAGGGATGCCCATATACAAGTGCAAAAGAATGCATATTTAGAATGCTTTCTTAGGGGTATTTAAATGTGAGACAGTATGTAAAACAAGCCAAGGCTTTTGTTGGGAATATCTAGTGGTGAGCAATATGGGGCGTACAATATGCCAAAACCCCTTCAGAGGGACACCCACATAATTAAATCATTTGATGCAATACCCCTTCACAAACACATAGATATGAAACAAAAAAGTAGATGCAATGAAGCAATTTGATGCTTTGTTTTAGGGAAATTTGAATTTGATTTGTTATTCTAGGGACATCTGGACACCTTACACGAAACATAATGGTATACAAAGTGCACCATCCCAGTGATACTGTAGTGTGAGCACAATGAAGTCTTTTTCCAGGGATACTAATACTAATAAATATTATAACTAATAATAAATAAATAACTAAGAAAATTAAATACAACAGTATATAAATACACAACTCAATGCACCATTCTAAGGGCACCCAGTTGTGGAGGAGCACAACAGAACACACCGTGCAGCATTGAATTATGCATTCTATGGACACCTATTTCTAGATGCAACACATTACAATTCAGAGACAAGGCAGCGAGCTGTGTTAGACATTGTTAGATTTAAGACTGGGTAAGGCTTTTGTTAGGGAAATGTTGGCGTGAGTAACATAGGGTAAGAAATGGACACAAGCACCCGAACATGGGCACCTAAATACGACACACAATAGCATATGAATGAAAGAACTCAAAGTGCCCTTTTAGTGATGCCCAGATGTCAGTACAATCTACTGCATTTTACTGATGGCTAGGCAGGCACTTTGGGTGGGAAGTATCATTAAGCTAATCAGAGGTGATTATGGGCTCCTGAGATTTAGGGCAAGACGGGAAATTGTATTACTATCATCACTTACGGAGCCAAGTGTGATGAGAGATACTTTTATACTGTCACAACCTTGTTTTATTCTGCTCAATTTCCCCAGGCTGCAACAATGCAGCTGGTACATACTGTCCCTTTTCTGTCTAGCATTTGCTGTTGCCATTAGGTCCTGGAAGCATGAATTATTACCTTTTCCCATCTGCCCAGCCAGGCAGTTCATTGGATAAGCAGGACTGACATAGGATGCTGGACTCATCCAGTATTGTTTAGTCTCCTGTCTGGGGGATGTTTTCACCAATAGAGAGTAAGTTATATGGAGGACACCTCATTTGGGGACCTTCTACCACAAAAATCCCCAACCCCTTGTTAAGTTGAAGTTGATGTACTTTAAAAATGCTAGTCTACTCCTGTCCAGGTTCATGTACTCGACCACCACTACAGTCGTCCTGAATCAGGAGACTGCAAGTTGTGGAGGGTGGTAACCTCCGAGTGCAGCAAGAGGCAGCTCTCTTAAAGATTGAATCCTACAAAATTACTCGGTGGGCTCGAGGATGGGAGATAGGGACTTTGTTGGGGAAGCAGATGCATGCTGTTTTCAGGAGCATATGCTTCATGACACACTTTTCCCCAGGAAAATGAGGCTAATGGAGGCCTTTAAGCATGGGTGGCAATGAAGTTAAGGACAATGGTGGTTGAGGTACACACAGGTATGGAGTGTGTGCAGATTCTGCATGCATTCTTGCTGAGCGGTGGGTGCTGACTTTGCTCAATATTTACAATCATATTGTGGATGGAGATTGTGGGTCAGTTACCTTAAGGGTCATTGATCCTGTGAAGAGAATTCTTCATAGGCTGTTGAAAAGGAGTTTCATTTATTGGTTTGTGATCTAAAATGTGCCCCAGTTGATCATGTGATTGTAGAGGAAGAGGACATGGTAAATGCGAATGAGCTTTATGATATCTGCTGTATCAGTTTTAGGAGTGTGTCAGTGCAAAGAGGGTATGCTTCGCTCAGAGGGTTTATGCTTTGAATGGGATTACAAGATCTGACTCCCCTGCTCTGCCTATGTTTGTATCTTGGAGGGGCTGTGGGGAAATGCGATATTAGTTTATTACTTGACTCAAAAGAAGAAGAGGCCATTAATGAATGACATGAGAATAATTAATTGTCTAGATAGTGACCATGATACATTGGCCCTCATTACGACCCTGGCGGAAAGGGGAAAACGATGGCGGAAATGCAATACCGCCATCGAAAAGCGCTCGGTGCGACTATGACCCGTCACCGCAAAGTACGAAGCCATTAGCGACACCGTAGTGAACGCCAACGCTAACTGCACTAAGCACGCGCGCGCGCACCATGCCAAACCGCAAACACCACCATGGTGCAACGGTACGGCAATTCCGACCCTAGCGGACATGTACCTAACGCCATCAGGCATGGCGGAATGGACCATTCCGCCATGGCTAGAAATACGGCATCGTGAACCAACCGTAAATGGCCCACTGAGTGCCTGTACTCCACTCCCTGGCCACATTGCACAACTCCTGGCAGGCGCAATGTACTCACACCATGCAACCAGTGAAATCTACAATTCACCCATGCATGCCAACGTAGAAATGCATGCAGGTGTTCGAAGCGCCCCGTGAGTGGGCATCCATGTACGGCATTTCACCATAGCCGTACTGATGCAGCACAGGCATGTGAAGGTACAAGACATCAAAATGGAAATCAAGAACACATGACACAAAACAACAGTAGTCCCCCATCGCTTGCCACCAGCGCAAGGCAACATCCAAAACAGCATCCTGAGGGGGATTGCACCAGACCTGTACTCTTGCCAGTAAACAAACCAACCATCAGCAGAAGCATGTACCACACAAGTTGGCAGAGTGACTGAGCAGCCAGGCACATCCCAAGAGGGGCCGATGGGAGCTGCAGGGCACAGATGGCATGAATACAGAAGCTATTCCAATGGACATGACCCCAGTCCCCCTCCAACAAACGCACGCAAACACAGGCACCTGTGACCAGCCACATTCTGAACATCCCATCATACCATCAATCGACCTGGCTGACAGGCACCAGTCGGCCAAAAGCCAATCCCCCGCCCCTGAACAGCACATCATGTAAACAGTCACAATGGCAGCCCCTATCCGTGACCACACTGTGCTACGTAGGCAAAAGCGGCCAGTACTGTACCACACAACTCAACTCAGAAGGCGGAACACAATGCAGATCATCTCGCAATACATACCGCCACAAATCGAAAATCGCCACATCACCTGCAAAGAATAACGCAACACGCCAAATATCGGAATACAATTTAAATGCACATCCAAATGACAAAGGCCTCACAGCAATTTGTAAAATAACACCAAAACATCCATCATCACCGAGGGCTGCATCTGCAATAATTGACCAGCTTCCACTTGTGTGACGCCCTGTACCATCATGGCACACAGGGCCAACATCAACGTTCCAAAAGGCAACATGGAAGCGGCAAGAACCGCAGGTCCGTCCCATGAGGCAGGCACTAGTCCAGCTGAAAGGCCGAAATGTTGCACCTAGCCACCAGAACAGCGTAAGGGCATGTGGCCCATTGGCGATCGTCCCATAAGATCGTAATGCTGCTCCACTGATTCACCCGAAGCTGCAGGTGTCGAGAGTAAAAACCATCTGGAGGAGTGGCGTACAGATGGCATCTGCAATAGGGCAGGAGATACCTGTCACCAAAATGAAACACAAATTAACCGATTGCACTACATGACACATGATGCATCACTATCTTCATTCAACACACCAAATCCACACCCATATGCATGCTAGGCCACTCCAAAGGAATATACACACCCCTAAATCAGTATCGATACATAACGAAACCAATCGAGGTTAATACACCATTGGCAACGTCGGTTACTGTGCATGCGTCCGTCAAGATAGAACCCATGACATGGGATTAGTAACGTGCCTAGACACAAGTGTATGAAGGCGCGTCGAGACAGGGAGGATCCGACAAGGGCAGATAGACGTAAGTCCCACTATGGCAGCCTTGCATCACATAGCGCAGGGGAAGGGGATTGAATCAAAAAACACATGTACATGGCAGACCCTAAATGGAATCATCTGTCCATGCATCCATTCATCATTCCCTCATCCCGCAATGAAAACGCATGAACATTCACTCACATAATATGTGAAACTTCCATCGCGTCTGTGCGTAATGCAGTCTGCAAAAACCACTGTGCTCCTGGCCGGATCTGTAGTGTCGTGAAGCTAGATGGACTTGGGAACGTCCTGCCTTATCGTCCACTACGCTATTGCGCATCCCATTCAATTCATGTCATTCATTGCTTGCTCGTTATGGGCCCTGTCCCAAGGACATTCAACAATAGAACGTTACATTTCCAGGCAGACCTGTGGGCGTCTCCTCACCGCTACTTCGCAACCAAAAATCCTGGCCTTCGAATTCCACACTTGCAACATTACGTCGAAAAGGCTTCTGTGAACGCTTGCATTCACAATTACATCAATGTAGTGCGGCTGTGTGTCATAATGCTAACTGGCTGCAATCACAAATGGGACGCCACGCCCGTCGGTGAAGTACGATACTGTGCTGCATGAGGGTCGGCCATCGATCGAGCCCTACATACCACTGACTCTTCACAGGTATGTAAGCGGCTGCAATCATAGCATGTGTAACAATGGGAGCATAGCATGAAAATCAGTCAAAGTACATCACACTGCCATCGGGATTTGATACATGATTCCAACCCCAAGATGCCATGCGGCCAAATGCAGCCTTACGTGCGGGACGTGCTCGGCCAGAAGGGATTGCATCTGCCACAGATTCATTCAATCAGCACAGGTGGAGGCCATACAGGCCGACAGCACATATATAGCAGACCCAAACCCCTCCCACAACCACTCCCACTCCAAAATGCTACCGGCAGGACTAGCGATGTTGGGCCTGGGGCACCAGATAGCACTGCAAGTGCTACAACTACAAGAAGACGACGAACAACAACAGGTACAACAACCGGGCGCACAGGGGAGACGGAGGAGAAGGAGGAGGAGGAGGGCAAGGCAGGGTCAGCAAGGCCCACAAGCACTGCCACTACCACCACGCAGGCGGCCCGCAATCCCACGCCTCCGAGCTGATCCGTTCAACCTCACTGCTGAGCAGATCCACACCCTCTACCGTTTGGACCGGGACACCATAATCGCCATTGTGGACATGACACATGCTGACCTCGTGAGCATGATAGATAGCCCAACCGCCATCCCACCCCTACTGAAGGTGGTGTCTGTACTCCACTTCCTGGCCACAGGCACCTACCAGCACACAGTGGGACAGTTGCATGGCATTTCACAGCCACTGTTCTCACGGACACTCTCCCAAGTGCACGATGCCCTCCTGAAGCACGCCGACGACCACATCACACTACCACGCACGTACCAGGAGATTACCAACGCAAAGGTGGGATTCCATGCACTTGGCGGCATCCCGGGTTGCATTGGTGCCATCGACTGCACCCATGTTGAATTGGTTGTCCCACATGCCATGGAGGTCCAGTACCGCAACCGGAAACAATTTCATTCAATCAATGTGCAAATGGTGTGTGACTCCAACAAGATCTTTACGCATTGTTGTGCCAGATTTCCAGGATCTACCCATGATTCTATGGTCCTGAGGAACACAAGAATACCACGCTACATGGAGCGACACGCAGGGCACAGATCCTGGCTACTCGGTGAGTCTCATTCCATGCATGACATCGTGGCCCATTTGATGCGTCAATGACCTTGCAGGAGGGGGGGGGGCTACTTAGCACTATCATTCCACTGACACCCTTTATTCGTCCCATACAGGTGATGCCGGGTATCCACTGAAGAGATGGCTCCTTACACCAATCCGGAACCCACAGAACCAGCATGAGGAGGACTACAACCATGCCCACTCACGTAGCCGTGTGGTCATTGAACAGGCATTCGGCCTACTGAAGGCTCGTTTCCGCAGCCTCAGCAGGTCTGGCGGGGCACTCATGTACAGCCATGAGAGGGTTTCTAAGATGGTCATGGCATGTGTCATGCTGCACAACATGTGCATACGTAGGAATGTGCCCATGCCCCCTGACGCTGTACTGCATGCACCTGAAGATGATGATGATGAGGGTGGGGATGTGGAGGGACGCCAGGGAGTCCATGAGGCACAGGATGCACGTGCAATCCGACAGAGCATCATAGATGCATGCTTCTAGCAACCACGCATGGTGCCTATTACACGGAAAGGGGACCTGTGGCACTGTGTGTGTGTAGTACACGCACATAGTGGACTGTACGCCTATGAAGGCCTCGTACGCAAATATCAATGTCCACACATGTCATTGGATGATAATGAAGTGCTGTATTGTTAATGTGATTTGATTCATACACCCTATGGACCCGCCACCCAGTGAAGCCCAACACACCCCCTCCACCCTACTTCCTCCCCCCCCAACACCAGTGTCCAGATATGCATGCTGCCCGTGGGTAGACGCTATTGCAAGCCCCCTCTACGGGTATCAGGGGCACCCCTGCCCGTGGAGCGCAGGTTCCTGCCAGATCTGCGTTGGGGGCTGCCCTGGACGGAACTTGCCACGGATGACGTCTCTGCCTGCTCGCGTCCATGCATGTCTCTGAGGGTTTGTGAGAGCTCCGAGAGCACACGGCGCACAGCAGCAAGTTCAGCACAAACGTCTTTGGACGTCGCATGCAGTTCCCCCCTCAGGCTCTCGGTGCTTTTCTCCATTTGTGCTCTCAGGCTCTCGGTGCTTCTCTCCATTTCTCCCCTGAGGCTCTCACTACTTTTCTCTATTTGTGCCCTGAGTGTCTCGGTGGATGTTTCCATGGCTGCCCTGGAACCCCCGCATTCATTTGCATGGTCCTTGAGTAGCGTGGACGCTTCCTGCTGTTGCTCGATCAGCAGGTCGAGGGACTGTTGCCTCTGCTGGGCCATGGACATTTGCGGTGGTGTGACAGGGGGGCTGCTCAACACATGTTGCCTTGGCACAGGACTTGTGGGGGTTGGCCAGTCGTCGTCTTCAGGGTGCCCCTGCGTGGTTTCGTCATGGTGTAGGGGATGGAACATGCAGGGGGATTGGGAAAGGTCATGGATGGTACCTACGTCGCCAGCACTGTTTTCCGTGTCGGAGCATGCTGGCATGACAGCTGTGTCACCTATGGTGCTGCTACCACCAGAGGCAGTGCCATCAGATACGTTCTTTGGGGGGACCTGTGGTGCTGGGGTTGTGGACTTGCTGGCTGCTGGGGTGCCTGTTGCAGTCCCCTCCAGTGTGCTGGCACTTGATTCCTGCTGCTGCCGTGTCTTGATCCTTGCACCTGAGGTGGAGGCTCTTGGGACGTTGGTCCTGGCCCTCTTTGCAGGCGTGCTGGTAGGGGTGTCCTGCAGCTCGTCGTTGGTATCGGACCCTGTGGTGGAGTAAAGAGGGGCGAGCGTTAGTTATGGGTCTGTCGGATTTGGAATGGCAACGTGTCAAATGCATTGGGGTGGTACATGAGGCTGATATGGGACTGGGCCTTGGAGGTGGTCTCATTTTCGTGTGGATTGAGGATGCATTCATTTGGCTGCCTGCAGTTAGGGGGTGCATGCTGCACATGTAGGGGTTGTTTATGGCATCTTGATTAATTTGTTTATTCATTCTGACTTTTAGAGGGCGCTGTCAGGGCAAAGTATGTATTGCACTATGGGGTCACATGGTACTGCACATGTTCGTGGTTTGTGGATTTCGCATTGTTTCTCTTGGCAAACCTACCTGATTCTCCGGATGTCGGCACTCCTTTCTCCATCCCTCCGACTCCCTCTATGCTCTCCATTCCTATGGTGGAGGCGCAGATCTCCTCCCAGGGGGTCAACTTGATGGGCGACTCTGATCCCCCCCCGGTAGCTGTGGCGATGTTCCTGTTCGCAGAAAGTATGCTGCGTACGCGGATCCGCAGGTCGTCCCACCGCTTGCGACATTGCTGTGGCGTGCGGGGTGTTGTCCCCACCGCACTTACGCGCTGTGCCACAAGGGCCCATATGGCCTTCTTGTTGGCAAGGGCCGTCCTGGTCATTTGACTGGAGAAGACGACGGCGCCATTTTCCTGCAGGGTCTCGGTCAGCACGGTCAGTTCCTCTCGGGAGAAGTGGACCTGCCGCTTGCGATCACACGCTTTCTTGGCTACCTTTCCCATATTTATTTTTTGAACTGGGGTTGCTAACGGGTTGGGATGTGTGTCAGGGTCGGATTTTTAATGGTTGTGTTGGGATTCGGATTTTATAGTTGTGCGGCGTGCTGTTTCCCGTTCCGGCCACATGCTTTTACTTCCGTTTCCGTATATTTACGGTGCCCGTAATTTGCGGTGCCCGCTCATTACGGTGCCCGCTCATTACGGTGACCGCTAAGATGGGTGGCGGTATTGCACCTGGTGCAGCGTACGGCGGCGGTAAGGGCCGTTTTGGGGTCATTTCCGCCATCGCAGCCTTTCGGATTCCGCCATGGCGTAATGCTCGTGCCCGATGGGTCGTAATTAGCCGCACTTTGCTCCTTCGTGCAATGGCGGAAACGCTATTTACGCTGTTGCGGTCCGGTCAGTCAATTTCCGCAAGGGTCGTAATGAGGGCCATTATGTACTACTGTGAAAGGGATTTTGATGAGAGGCAGTATTGATTTGAATAGTGGTCCCCTGGTGGTGGCCCCTAACATAAGAACACTTAGATAGTTAGCGTTAACAGGGATTTGGATTTACCAAATTATATCGCTTTGGTACTACACCATCTCAGAAAGATTTTGGAGTTGAGTCTACCCCAAAAAATATTCTGGCTGAGTACGAGGCCATCGCTGCCAAAATGGGATCTGATTTTAGGGCACCAGTAACAATAATCTCCTTGCCTATCAACAAGGTGGTAAAAATGAGGTAGGAGTTTATTTGGTTTGATGCTAAATGTAATGAAAAGAAGAATCCCCTTCTGCAAGAATTAAGGAGCATAGTGAGGAATGAAACTGGTGGTCAACAGGCCGTTCGATCAGAATAACAGCAATGCAACATCTTCAAAAGAGCATGGGAGACTTTACGGTTTGCCATTGCTATGCAAGGTGTGGGAAAGTTTTGGTTCCTAGTGATGGGCATTTATGTCTATTGTCCCTGGATGGACTGCATGATAGGTGCTAGTACTTGAGAACCCCACTTTCATGAAATGTATCGAGCAAGCAATGGGATCTGCCAATCGTAGAAGGAGACAGATTTGAGGGGGAGAGGAGTGCTGTGTTACCCTTTTAGAAGTAGAGGAGGGCATTTCATTGGTTCCACTGTATTTGGATACAGGCAATATGGTGATTTGTGGCACCCAGTGTTTGTTCAAGTGTTCAACATGATCATCAATGAGCATTATGTAACACACTTTAGAAAGCGGCCTGCATTGTTCCCTTGGTTAAGAAGGGTGAGCAAAGGATGCCAGTGAACTATAGTCTGATTTTCTTAATTTATGGCCCAATGACAATCTTAGGGAAGAATATGTTGAATAGATTACAGCTTTGGGTTCAGAGAATAACCTACAAAGGTCAATACGACTACGTCTAGAAAGTGTATTAGTATGTTAGAAAAGTGCTTAAAGTCATGAAACGTGCTTACATGTGATTATCTCAAGACTACTTTTGAATCTATATATCGTGCCTTTTTATGGGCTACATTAGTTGGCCAGAGCATGGCGCTCAAAATTAATAGGATTCCTATCGACTATGCACTTAGGCAATTGTTCTAGAATTAAGTATAGTCCATCTGGCCAAACATTTGATAGCATCTAAATCAAGGGAGTGGTGTAGCAGCGGTGCATTATGCTACCCACCCTTTTCAGATTAGTGCTGGATGATTTGGGTTGCTCAGCAGTGACATCCGAAAAATTGTGAATATTCTGGCACCCGCCCTGCTCTTTGTGGATAAGGCAGTGATTCTGTCCCATACAGCATACTCCATGCACAGACTATTGCAATCCTTTTGTTCATATTGCAAGGAGACCACTTTGGTCATCAACATTGTGAAAATGAAGATTGTGGTGTTAGGCCCTGCTAAGGCCAAGGTTGAGAGCAAGTTTAAGGGCAATGGAGAACCATTGGAATTGGAGCAAACATTCCCCGATTTGGGAGTGTGATTCTCCTAAATGCTTAGCTGGAACAATCAGAGTCACCATAGCAGTAGGGCATCATCATTAAATGTATCCAGCGTTTTGGTAATGCTTTACATACTGTCCCTCTTTGACAAATCATTATCTGTTGCGTTGTATGGGGCAGAATTGTCGGCATTTGACAATTCATAGTCTAGACATCAAAGAATATGTTTTCCTAGGGTGCCTAAGGCAGGTTACGCAAGGTACGCTAATGCTTCTATTCAGGTGTGAAATGGATTTACACCCAATCAGTGAAGGAGCAACCCTTAAAGCCTTTCTATTTTGGCTTCAACTGTGGTGGGATCCTTACGCTGAGCTCCCTCAGGTTCAGGAAGTGGGAGCACTGGATGGAGTCTCTGTTTAGGGCCCTCAATCTAGAGTATATATGAGATTCTCCAGAGATTATGAAGAGAAGGGACATTATTCTCCAGAAAAAACCTTTCTGAAAGCATAGGAATGTAGCCCGACTAGATATATCAAGGTGCCCTATACCAGGGGCATTTGGAGTCAACAATTGGGTGGCAGTCACAGACATAGTTGGATAAAATGTCTTTGGGCCTCATTACAACTCAGGCGTTAAGGGTTAACGCCACCGTTAACCCTTAACGCCTGATTCTGATTTTAACGCCTGCTTTTAGCAGGCGTTAAAATCCATGGCGCTAACCTGCCATGGTGCTAATTACGCCGCCGTAATTTACGGCGGCGTAATTAGCGCCTTCCCCACTCCCATTATGCGCTATGGGGCAAAAATGGGAATGGGGAAGGGAAAATGGGAAATGGGGATTTACCGCCCCACTCACCTTGGAATGGGGCGGTAAATCCGCCATCCACCATGGTGTAAACGGCGTTTACACCATGGTGGTAAAGTTGGTGCACTTAGCACCAAGGTTGTAATGAGGCCCTTTGTCTTGAAAGCAATTGCTAAATCTCCAGCTGAAATAAGTTGTCTCTGTCTCAATACTGTTATCAGCTGATGGAAAAACCATTTAAGGAGTTGCCCCCTCCACATTGCTCATGTGACCATGTGCCTTTGGACACCCCCATCCATTACCTTTTCTTTTTAACCATGTATGCTGCCATGAGGACCACAGCCCCTGGACAGACAGATATGAAAACAATTAGATTGGCCTACTGAGCAGTATGGCAATTAGATTGGCCTACTGAGCAGTATGGTGTTGCGCAATGTCTATGGGCCTCATTACACGGATAGCGGTGGACCAAGGTGCTATTAGCACCTTGGTCCATGCCGGTAAAATACCGGCACCGCCTTGGTGGAAAGGGGAATTACCGCCCTATTCCAAGGTTGGTGGGGCGGTAATTCCCCCTTCCCCCATTGCCCTTCCTCATTCCCATTTTTGTCCCATAGGGCTCTATGGGAATGGGGAAGGCGCTAATTACGGTACCGCGAATTGCGGTACCGTAATTAGCTCCCTGGTCCCTTTCTGGGTTGGTTTTTAACGCCTGCAAAAAGCAGGCGTTAAATTCCCCAACCCGCAAAGGGACCTCGTAGTAAGGCGGTAAGGGTTTACCCGTACCGGTAAAATACCGGTACCGGTAAACCCTTACCGCCTACCGTGTAATGAGGCCTTATGTCTAATGCAGGAGGGAGAAGGGATGTAAGATTACACGCTCTTAATGAAGGGGAGGTTTGTCTAGGATTTGGGTGACGTGTGTCCTTTAGAGATAGGATATATTTGTTAGTGTTTTTAATGATAGGTAATGTTTGCACAAGCAGATTTGTGTAATAGAATGATATGCTTTTATGTGATGTTGTCTCTGGTCCCTGTTTTCCTTGTGTAATAGAGCTCGCCCTCTTTAAGATATATGTTATTGTAGAATTCATAAATTATATCTTTATTGCTGTTGATTTAAATGCTATGCCAGCAATTAAATGAAAACTTCACAGGGAAAAAAACTAATATACAGCACACTGCAATAGTTGAGTGTGTTACGAAACGTGGTGTCTCAACTGGAGGGTTTCTTGACATGGCAACTAAAGAGGGTACAATGATGGGAAAATGTATAGGAGCTTATTTTGCTCTGGTACATAAATTGCCCCTAGGGCACTGCTTACATTTGCACTTATGTGCAAACAGGTCCCCTCTGGGCAATTTACACCATTTGCCCTGCCGAGTGCAAATGAGAAGATTAAAGAGATGGCATGCGTTCCTTTATGCCCCTCTTTTGCACTCTGAACTGCAAATAGAGTGGATGCTGCCTACCATGTTCGTATGACAGGACTCATTTACAATGATTTCCTATGGAATCCGTCTGTATGACAGGACTCATTTACAATGATTTCCTATGGAATCCATCTGTATGGCAGGACTCATTTACAATGATTTCCTATGGAATCCGTCTGTATGGCAGGCCTCATTTACAATGATTTCCTATGGAATCCGTCTGTATGGCAGGACTCATTTACAATGATTTCCTGTGGAATCCGTCTGTATGGCAGGACTCATTTACAATGATTTCCTAGGGAATCCGTCTGCCCTTTGCAGTTTCCATACTTAATCATTGGTTTTATCCCAGCATGAGAATCTCATGGCCGTCCAAGTTGTTTTTGAAGGTGGTCGGCAAACGGGAGGCAGTAATATAACTCCTGTTTTCGCTCCCGCCCTCCACCTTAAAAAACAATGAAAATACCCCAGAGCGTGAAAAGAGGAGTTAAAGACATTGACAACACTGCTACACCTGTCTTTAGCGCTTCCATTTACTCTCCGTGGGACTTGCGCCCCCATAGTACCTGTTAATGACTTAAAACATTCCAAAACACCTGAGATAAATTTGGTATAGTTATTGACGGAATCTATCTATCTCTGTAATTGCTTCATGCTCTGCCTAAATATAAGAAGGCGTACAGCAACTATCAAACCCAATGACGTCACTGAAACCCCAACAGTCCCTACAGCGCAGGGAGGGGCCCAATATATTAGGGCTTCATTAGTAACGCATGACCTGTGTACGTTTATGGGCAGAGGTATTTACTAGAGGCCCAGAGAGGCCCCTCATTTACTAGCTCCACTACAGGATGTTGAGGGAGACATGTAGGAATTTGCATATTAGTAATAAAGAAGCACTTATGTGTCCAAGGTAATTGATGAATGTACTGCACATTCCAACATCGCGTAGAAATAATTTCATATTATGTAGAGCATTTCAATTCGGGTCCTGGCGATGTAGAGGGAGTTCTGCAAATGCTGTGCACGTATCCAGAACAGGAATTTCCACTGCAATTAATTAACACTGGGCCTCATTCCGAGATTGGAGGTAGTCATGGCGCTATTTGCGCCATGGCTGCCTCCAATTCCGGGTCCGGCACCGGTCTGGTTCAATGGGGATTTACCGGTCCAACCCTGGAGGGACCGGTAAATCCCCATTGAACCAACCATTCCCCATTCCCATTGAGCCCCTATAGGGCGCTAATAACGGGCTTGCGAATAGCAGGCCCGTTATTATCGCCCTGGTCCCTTAACGGGACCCGTAAAGAACGTGTGGTCCGACCACACGTCACTTGCAGTTCACGCTAAGGGACCTCGGAAATGGGCAGTAAGGGATTACCGGCACCGGTCTCCATACCGGTGCCCAGTATCCCTTACCGCCCAACTCAGAATGAGGCCCAATGTCCTTAGGTGGCCACTGATTTTCACAGCACAAATTGTATTTTTGGCAGTATTGTCTCATTTGGAGGTTCAAAGGAACATAACATCTGGAGGTTAGTGACCCGCCACAAGGTCAGAGTGGACGCGGTGTATGCACAAATTTACATTTGCATAGAATACGGTTTATTGAAGACAAGGATGTGCACATGACAATGTATGGGGGCAGGAGTCAGACTATTTTCAGAATGAGCGGGGTGGGGCTAGTAAGGGTTGCATGAGGAAAGTCGGAGCTAACCGGAACCAGTATAACAACAACAAGCACTATGCGACGTGTAGAAGGAATCACAGCTGCAAGAAAGATAATCTCGAACAGAGTGACATAATCAAACGCTTATCTCTGGATAGGTTCAATGCGCTTTGTCTCAAAAATCATAACACAATGCTTGATGTTCTCCTACATGTTAAAACATAGCATTGGGCCTCATTACGAGTCACCCGGTATGGAATTAACGGTGGCGTTAAACCCGCCGCCACTGTTGTTTCCATACCGGGTGATCTTTAGTCCTGCAGGCGGAGGTGTCATGTCCGCCAGGTCTGACCTGGCAGGTTTAACACCGCCCGCCTGCAGGCGGACGTGGAAACACTGGCACCATCACAAGATGGTGCCGGTGTTTCAATGGTCCCCATTCCCATTGTCGTATGGGACTCGATGGGAATGGGATTTACCGAATTCTGCCTCAGGAATTCCCGGGTCACCGGGGTTGTAATTCGCCGGTAATTCCGGGAATCACGGAGGCGGAGCCTGAAAAACCGGCAGGTTACCACCGGACTTGTAATGAGGCCCATTGTCTTAAAGGAATATTTCCATATGTTTAGTTGACAATTTTACATTTCTCATGCCCTACTCTTTTGTGTTAGAACATTACACATTCTTTGGTAATGTTTTGTGGCATTTTAGGTTTTCCAAACCATACGTTTGCCATACGTGATTCTTTTGATGAAGAGGTGTCTGCACAATTTCACAATCCCAAGGATAGCAACACCGTCAAATTAGAATTCCACCAAAACACTAAAACCCCAAATCTAAAGAAACTAAATGAATACTTTTATTAGCACAAGATCTTTACGGGCCTCCCCTCCACCAATCAGAATGTTCAAAGCGCAGTCACTAACCAATGGTATTGACTGCATTCTGAACATTCTGACTTCAAACGCAGACATGGAAACCACAAAGCAATTTCCAGGTAAGATTTCTTTCAAAGAACACTAAGGGCCTCATTACACGTAGTGCGGTAAGGGTTTACCGGTACCGGTAAGGGCACCGGTACTGGTAAACCCTTACCGCCTTACTACGAGGTCCCTTTGCTGGTTGGTACTTTAACGCCTGCTGTTTAGCAGGTGTTAAAAACCAACCCGCAAAGGGACCAGGGTGCTAATTACGGTGCCGCAATTTGTGGCACCGTAATTAGCGCCTTCCCCATTCCCATAGAGCCCTATGGGGCAAAAATGGGAATGGGGAAAGGCAATGGGGGAAGGGGGAATTACCGCCCCGCCAACCTTGGAACAGGGTGGTAATTCCTCTTTCCTCCAAGGCGGTGCCGGTATTTTACCGGCATGGACCAAGGTGCTAATAGCACCTTGGTCCACCGCCTACCGTGTAATGAGGCCCTTACTCTCTAGGGGGACCTTTTTTTTAGGGAAAATTCTATTTCACACTACAGATCAAACATGCGACTATGCTTTCACCTTCTGATAAATACGCTTTTACATGACATCTAATGCATGCTCATGCCAAATCCTTTCCAGTTTAAACAAGTATGTAAATAAAATAAGTAACTTATGAATACAACCTATTTCTGCATTTAATTTACTAACTCAGTTTGCCTATTTACTGTACACAAAGTTTAAAGTAAAATGTTTACTTCATCGCCAAAATTCAGAAACAGGCATTGCTACCATCACTATGGGCTTCGTTACGAGGTTGGAGGTATGGGGTTAACGGCACCGGTAAAGGTGCCGGTGCCGTGAACCCCTTACCCCCACATTACGAGGTCCCTTAGCGGGTCCCACCACGAGTGGATGGTTTTACCAGGAGCCCTTAGTGGGAGCTGCTAAAGGACCAGCATGCTAATAACGGGCCCGTTAATAATGGCCCCGTTATTAGCATGCTCCCCATTCCCATTGATTCCTATGGGCGCTCGAATGGGAATGGGGATGGGAAATACCGGGTCCTCCAAGGTTGGAATGGCCCGGTAATTCCCCATTCAGGGAACCTGGACCCGGTATGCGATAAAGGGGTAGCCATGGTGCTAATAGCACCATGGCTACTTCCTACCTCGTAATGAGGCCCTATGTGTTAATGGCCTGATAGACCTCCCGAGGGATCATTATCGCTTTGGATAATGACCCAACCCCAATTTATGATCCAAGGCAACGTTGCTGGGTCATGATCCTGCACTAATGATCCCTTCCTCAGTCTATAAGGATGCATCAAACATAAATGGATGGAAAATTCACTTGAAAGACCTTGGCCTCATTACGACCCAGGCGGTAATCGTCCGTCATTACCGCCATGGCGTAATGAGCGTTTACGCCGTGGGCCGATGGCGTAAAGAGCGCCACATTACGAACCATCGCGCACGAGCATTACGCCATGGCGGTAATGCAATTAACGCCATGGCGGAAAAGGCCCCTACCGGCATCGTAAAGCGAGCAAGGTGCACTTCCGCCACCGTAAGTAGCGGCCACCGTAAGTAGCGTCCACCGTAAGTAGCGGCCACCGTAAGTAGCGGCCACCGCAATTTGCGGCGGCCGTAAAAAGCAGAACCGGAAATAGCGTCATCGCGCCGGAACGGGAAACAGCCCGTCGGCCATCTTTAAAAACACAATCCATTGCCATCCTACCGAACAACACCAGACCCAACCCTGACACCTGTCCCAACCTATCACCCACCCATCCAAGTACCCGAAAATGCCAAAAGCTGTGAAAAAGGCATGTGACCGCCAGCGCCAGGAAAGATTCAGCCGGGAGGAACTCTGCATGCTTACGGAGACCCTGCAAGACAACGCAGGTGTCGTTTTCTCCCCGGAAATGACCAGGACAGCCATAGGGAAGAAGAAGGCCACCTGGGCCCTGGTGGCTGAGCGCGTCAGCGCGGTGGGGACCGTACCCCGCACCCCACAGCAGTGCAGGAAGCGCTGGGATGACCTACGCATACGGGTCAGAGCCGTCATCTCTGCAAACCGCAACCTTGCCCTGGGTACCGGTGGAGGGTCGGAATCCCCCCTAAAACTCCAACCGTGGGAGGAGATCTGTGCTACCACGATTGGCATGGAATCCATTGAAGGCGTCGGAGGGATGGAAAGGGGAGCTCCGACATCAGGCGATGAAGGTAGGTGCCTCAAACAAGACATGCCATAGTCACTGCAGTCCAATCATGTGTAGCACAAGGTTGCCCTAGAGTGTAAATGCAACACATATCAACACTGCCCATAGCCACATGCAAGCACCACCCTGTATGCACTGCTGGCACCCGCATACCTGCATCCACATTCCACACTAATAGGAAACAACCTGCATGGCACTGCCTGAAATCTGCCTCATCTACTGACCAGAATAATGTCAATCATTGTCATTCCAAAGTCCGCAGACCCATCAATAACGCCCTCCCTCCTTTGCTCCACCACAGGCACAGATTCACACCCAGAGGACCAGGACACCCCTGCGCCGAAGAGAGCCAAGAAGGCCATCAATAACGTCCCTGCACCCTCAACCTCAGCTGCAGTGAGGCAGACCCCACTACAAGCAGGTCCCACTCCAAGCATACCTGACGTCCCACCGGCAGCAGGCCAGCAGCAGCTGCTCCACCTCCACCGACATTGCCTGCCACAGAAGGCACGGGGTCAGCGGCCAGCAGCAACATCGGTGAGACAGCTGCAACAGCTGCATGCTCAGACTCAGACATGGAGCACGAGGTCAGAAGCCCCACTGACCTACTACATTCCCCCTGTTTCTCAGACGCCAGCCCCCATGAGGATCACACACAGGGGCACACAGAGGTAGAGGAGTGGCCTTCCACCCCATGCCCTGTCCACACTCCACAGGAGGGGAGCAGCCCCTCCATCACTCCACCAGCACTGGCCATGGGCCATCAGGGCCAGCAGTCCCTCGAGGACATCACTGAACGGCAGCATCAACTGTCCACGATGCTGAATGAGCATGCCGTGGAATGTGTGGGGGCTAGGTCTGCCATTGAACAGGCCACGGAGACCGTAAGGGCCGAAGTAGCACAGAGCACTGCCACCCTGAGGGATGACATGCAGGCCATGTCCAGGGACATCTGTGCGGAACTTGCCGCCTTGCGTCGTGCGCTCACTGGGCACACCCACACCCTACCGGATGTGCATGCACAGGGGCAGCCAGGGACATCCTCCACTGCCAGTTCTGCACAGAGCAGCCCCGTGCGACGTTCCGGATGTAACCTGCGCTCCACAGCCAGGGGTGCCCCGGGGGCCGGGAGAGGGGGCTTGTAACAGCCTGTGGCCACTGTCACAGGCATCTGTTGACACCTAGAGGGGGTGTGTTGGGGTGTGCAGGGGGGAGGTGGGAGGGGGTGTGTTGGGGTGTGCAGGGGGGAGGTGGGAGGGGGTGTGTTGGGGTGTGCAGGGGGGAGGTGGGAGGGGGTGTGCAGGGGGGAGGTGGGAGGGGGTGTGTTGGGGTGTGCAGGGGGGAGGTAGGAGGGGGTGTGTTGGGGTGTGCAGGGGGGAGGTGGGAGGGGGTGTGTTGGGGTGTGCAGGGGGGAGGTGGGAGGGGGTGTGACACGACATTTCATAGTTTCAATACACTTTTTTCTTTCAAAAAAAGTAATGTGTGGACATTTTCATTGCGTATGTGTGCTTTATTGGTGTACAGTCCACAGTGTGCATGTCCCAGAGACACACAGTGCCCCAAGTGCAGTCTCCATGTGATAAACACCAGCCGTGTGTGCTAGAAGCAGTGGTCGATGATACTTTGGCGCATTGCACGCCCCTCCTGTGCATCGCCTCCTCCATGGGGTGCCGCCCCATCTGCACCCTCCTCATCGTCAGGTGGTTGCAGTTCTGCGTCAGGGGGCAGGGGCACATTCCGTCTGACGCACATATTGTGTAGCATGACACATGCCATGACGATCTTTGCCACCTTCTCATGGCCATACAGGAGTGCGCCACCATACCTGCTGAGGCTTCGGAACCGTGCCTTCAATAGGCCGAATGTCTGCTCTATGACCACACGAGTACGTGTATGTGCACGGTTGAAGTCCTCCTCGTGCTGGTTCTGCGGGTTCCGGACTGGTGTAAGGAGCCACCTCTTCAGGGGATAGCCTGCATCACCTGTATGTAGGCGAGAATGTATGTGTCAGTCATGTTGTCTGATCAGGAACATGATGTTCCACCATGGCTCGCATCCAACTGTTACTTTGGCTCACTTCTACATGCACTGATTGATTCACACAATGCAACCAGTATATGCTCATGGCTCCCATGGCCTGTTTTGCATGCCATCACCCAATGTATGCAGAGGGGTTGTGTGCATTGTGAGTGCCCATCCGCTGTCTCCGTTCTCTGTGTTACTCACAGCCAGGTGGAGTATGCATCATCCCCCCCCCTTTCTGCCAGGTGGAGTATGCATCACCCCCCCCCCTTTCTGCCAGGTGGAGTATGCATCATCCCCCCCCCTTTCTGCCAGGTGGAGTATGCATCACCCCCCCCCCTTTCTGCCAGGTGGAGTATGCATCATCCCCCCCCTTTCTGCCAGGTGGAGTATGCATCATCCCCCCCCCTTTCTGCCAGGTGGAGTATGCATCATCCCCCCCCCTTTCTGCCAGGTGGAGTATGCATCACCCCCCCCCTTTCTGCCAGGTGGAGTATGCATCATCCCCCCCCTTTCTGCCAGGTGGAGTATGCATCATCCCTCCCCCCTTTCTGCCAGGTGGAGTATGCATCACCCCCCCCCCCTTTCTGCCAGGTGGAGTATGCATCACCCCCCCCCCTTTCTGCCAGGTGGAGTATGCATCACCCCCCCTTTCTGCCAGGTGGAGTATGCATCACCCCCCCCTTTCTGCCAGGTGGAGTATGCACCATCCCCCCCCTTTCTGCCAGGTGGAGTATGCATCATCCCCCCCCTATCTGCCAGGTGGAGTATGCATCATCCCCCCGCCCCCTTTCTGCCAGGTGGAGTATGCATCATCCCCCCCCCTTTCTGCCAGGTGGAGTATGCATCATCCCCCCCCTTTCTGCCAGGTGGAGTATGCATCATCCCCCCCCCCTTTCTGCCAGGTGGAGTATGCATCACCCCCCCTTTCTGCCAGGTGGAGTATGCATCACCCCCCCCTTTCTGCCAGGTGGAGTATGCATCTTCCCCCCCCCCCCTTTCTGCCAGGTGTAGTATGCATCACCCCCCCCCCTTTCTGCCAGGTGGAGTATGCATCATCCCCCCCATCCCCCCCCTTTCTGCCAGGTGGAGTATGCATCGGTACGTCATTCACCTGCCCACTTCCATGACATTGGACTCACCGAGTAGCCAGGATCTTGGGCCTGCATGTCGCTCCATGTAGCGTGGTATTGTGGAGTTCCTCAGGACCATAGAATCATGGGTTGATCCGGGGAATCGGGCACAACAATGTGTGATGATCTTGTTGTAGTCACAGACCATTTGCACGTTGATTGAGTGGAACTGTTTCCGGTTGCAGTACGGTACCTCCATGGCACGTGGAACCACCAATTCCACATGGGTGCAGTCGATGGCACCAATGCAACCGGGTATGCCGGCTAGTGCATGGAAACCCACTTTGGTGTTTGCAATCTCCTGGGCAGTCCGTGGTAATGAGATGTGGTCGTCTGTGTGCTTGAGGAGGGCATCGAGCACTTGGATGAGTGTTCGTGAGAATAATGGTTGTGAAATGCCATGCAGGTGCCCCACTGTGTGCTGGTAGGTGCCTGTGGCCAGGAAGTGGAGTACAGACACTACCTTCAGTAGGGGGGGATGGCGGTTGGACTTTCTATCATGCTGACGATGTCGTTGTGTGTCATGTCTACGATGGCGGTGATGGTGTCCCGGTCCAAACGGTACAGGGTGTGGATCTGCTCAGCAGTGAGGTTGAATGGATTGGCTCTGATGCGTGGGATTGGGGGCTGCCTGCGTGGTGGCACTGGCTGTGCTGGTGGGGCTTGCTGGGCCTGCCTTGCCCTCCTTCTCCTCCTGCGTCTCCTCTGTGCTGCCTGTTGTTGTTGTTGTTGTTGCTTTTGTAGCACATGCATTGCTATCAGGTCCTCCAGCCCCAACATTGCTAGTCGTATTGGCATCATTGTGGAGTGTGACTGGGTGTGGGAAGGGGTGGGGTGTGCTCTTTTTGTGCTTCCCTGAGTCTGTATTGCCTTCACCTGTGCTGTTTCTGTGCACCTGTGGCAGCTGCATTCACTTAACATGGCCCTTTACGGTTGGTTCGCGATGGCGTTATTTGCACCATGGCGGTAAGGTACTTAACGGGCTGGGTGATGGCGTTAGGTGCATGTCCGCTTGGGTCGGCATTTGCGTACCTTTCCGCCATGGCGCTAAGTACGGTGTGGGCGGTCGCGTGCGCGCACCCTTGGCGCAGTTAGCGCCAGCGTTAACTACGATGCCTCTAATGGCATCGTAGTTAACGGTCACGGGTCATGATCGGACCTGGCGGAAAACGATGGCGGTAACCATTTACCGCCATCGTTTTTCACTTAGCGCCAGGGTCGTAATGAGGCCCCATGCCTCATTACACGGTAGGCGGAGGACCAAGGTGCTAATAGCACCTTGGTCCATGCCAGTAAAATACCGGCACCGCCTTGGAGGAAAGGGGAAATACCGGCCCATTCCAAGGTTGGTGGGGCGGTAATTCCCCCTTCCCCCATTGCCCTTCCCCATTCCCATTTTTGCCCCATAGGGCTCTATGGGAATAGGGAAGGCGCTAATTACGGTGCCGCAAATTGTGGTACCGTAATTAGCACCCTGGTCCCTTTGCGGGTTGGTTTTTAACGCCTGCTAAACAGCAGGCGTTAAAGTACCAACCCGCAAAGGGACCTCGTAGCAAGGCGATAAGGGTTTACCGGTACCGGTGCCCTTACTGGTACCGGTAAACCCTTACCGCCGTCCGTGTCATGAGGCCCACAGTGAACACTTTGGCCGCTACACAAAGCTTGTCATTCTCTTTCTTCTTCCCTGTCCTTTCTCTTGAGGATCCTTTTAAATGACGGCTAACTTCTACAGAATGGACTTTGTAGGCTAACAATTGTGGCATTTTGATTCTTTCAATGTAGAGGTGTGGTCCCAGTGTTCCATGCCTTTGTACAACCATCCCATAAAAGAAGTGGCATATGGCATTACCATGCGTCACTATGGATTGACTCATGTAAAAATCAGGCAACATCCTGTAAAAAGCAGGCAACATCCAATCGAAGCCTGACACCCACATCAACAATTGATGCGTGTAGAGTGGCTAGCAGTTTTTCTGCATGAAGAAGCTTCTTTCAAGTGCTTTGCCCCCATTGAATTCAGGATATATTAGAAAGATGGCCCAGAACTTAATTAACAGGTGGAATGCTTGTTATTTACGTTCTGGACCATTTAGTTCCTCATACGAAATAAGGCACCTGTCTGTCTCCTCTCTAGGTCTGGCCAGTTGCTCCTTCTTTTATCCTAATGAAGGTTATCTCAGTAAATCCACATCTCTTGCCCAGCTCCCAAAATTCCTTCCAAGTTAGGCCTAGAGATTCCAGCTGTCTGATATCGACATTATTGGGAGAAAAAAAAATAGAGTTGGAGCCCCTATTTGTTCACCCACGGTTTTGATTTAATTTACATTTTCAATAAGGATTGAGGCTATCTGATTAGCTTTAAAAGCTTCCCAATGGTGGATGAATCACCCTTAGAAGCCTTTCCATGATGGAGGCCCTTATTTAATAATAGGTGACTAGAAATGAATGGCAAAAGCTGGGTATTTGTCTGGATAACTCTATTAAAACATTAAAGAGGTTTACATTTTCAAGGATTGGCGTGTTGTATTAGAATGTACAGGTCGTTGCCCTGTTTGCTTATCTTTTCTTTCATTCATGGTTCAGCATTTGTTTTATGCAGCCCTTTTCTCAGACAGCAGACTGATGAACTTAAGTATTGTTTCATAAATTGATCTTCCACCCTTACCGTAGATCCAGCAGATTCCAACCAGCTCCAATACTGCAGCAATGAGCAGCGCCCATCCGCCAGTGAAATAGTCAATCAGATTTACCCAGTAAATTCCTGCCTTTAGATAAAACAAAAAAACATACTTGAAAGGTCCTGTTTTAATATGAAATATCAAACTGCAGTTGATTTTAGAATAATGGGTTTAAATACATAAACTTCAAAAGTGCACATCAGATTATTATTACATTCGAATACTCGCTTAGTTTTTATTCTCCAATGTCCTGCATTTTGACCTTGATCCCTTTCATCCCTCACAGTGCAGTGTACAGAGCTAAACTGTTTATAGTCCTTAGGTACATTTCTTGGATGTGTTAACCTGTTATAACATAGATGCATTCATGCATCTGTCTTCCTCTCCCTTACCACACATGGGCCTCATTACAACATTGCCGGTATCCTGGCGGTAAAATCACCAGGATACTGGCAAATGGTAACACCATTACTGGCACTTGGTCTGGTGGAATTACTGCTGGATTATGAGTGCCAGTAAGGGTGGTAAATCCCCATTCCACTGAGTCCCATCGGACTCCATGGGGGAATTTGCTGGTATTACCGGCAGCAGTAATACCGGTGCTTGTAACAAAAGTGATTTTTGCAAATAGATGGAGGAATTAGGGTGGAGGTAATTCCTCCACCACATCGGCGAACTCGTAGTTGGCAGGTGCGATAACATGCCAGTAAACAAAATTACTGGCACGTTAATACTGACTGTGATGAAGCCTGTACTGAACATACAACATTGGTTCCACCAGTGAGACTTCCTTCCTCATACTTTTTCATTTCTATTACCGATCTTAACATCACTCACACCTACTTAACCACTTCTACCTTGATGCTACATTGATCTGTGCAGTGTGCACCCTGCTCTTCTACAACTACCTCACTATTTACCCCAGTTGATACTTCAAACAGCTAATCAGTAAACCATTGAAGTCACAATCAGTGGCACATGTCTATTTCAGCCTGCTTCCTTAAGGATCAATCTATGTATTCTTGAAACAGAATACATTGGGCCTCATTACAAGTTAGCCAGTCCGGATATAACGGTGCTGGTAAAACCATACCGACACCGTTTTCCGGACCGGCTAACTACAAGTTCTGTGGCCGTGTGGTGTTGCACCTGCCAGGTCTGACCTGGCGGGCATAATGCCTGCGGCCGCAGACGGACACAGAGACACCGGCATCATTATCACATGGTGCTGGTCTTTCCACCTCCCCATTCCCTTGGAGTCCTATGGGACTCCACGGGAATGGGGATTTACAGAATGCCGGCTCAGGATTTACCAGATCACCGGGGCTGTAATGGCCCTGGAATTCCGGCAAGTCCGGAGCCGGTAAATATCTACGGTCTGGCGGCAGCCAGCTGGTTTTACCGCACGGCTATACCGGACTCATAATGAGTGCCATTGTTTCGAGTTAAGATATCTACATGGAAATATCACCCAAAATCACCTCCCTAAATCAAGCATCTTCTGTTAAATACTGGCCCTCATTACGACCCTGGCGGAGAGGGGTTTACGCCAGCGTAATGCATGGCGTACCTCTCCGCCAGATTACGAGTTCCCGTAGCGCCATGGTGATTTTTACGCCTGCTTTTTGCAGGCGGAATAATACATGGCGCTACGGGACTTGTTGTTAATTACGCCACCGTAATTTACGGTGGCGTAATTAACGCCTTCCCCACTCCCATTATACCCTATGGGGCAAAAATGGGAATGGGGAAGGGTAAATGGGGATTGGGGACTTACCGCCCCGCCAACCTCGGAATGGGGCGGTAAGTCCGCCAACCCCCATGGCGGAGTTGGCAGCTCAGCGCCATGGTCCATGGTGCAAATTGCACCATGGATCTCCGCCAGGGTCGTAATGAGGGCCACTGTCTTTAAGCGCATATTTCCTTCCTAAATACCTTTTTAACTTCTGGTTAATTTCTGTTGTTTTAGGCAATACCACCACCGATAGTCAGATTACATATTAACAACAAGGACATGAAAGTAAAGCCGAGGATAGGTATGGCGAGGCAAGTACTGCAGTCAGTAAAAAAAGTAAAAAAAGAGCCTGTGTAAGACTTACTTTACCAAATTATGCATTCACTCATTGCTTTGGGATTCATACGTCTGTTGCTCTGCGTGGTTTTGCTTCCAAGACCAGCAGGTTGCCCTTGTGCTATGCTCTGTTCACTTGATTCATCCAATAAACACTAAGGATAATTAGTGTTGATTGTAAAAATAATACATTCCAATTTCCGGGGATGGCATGTTCCCATTAAAGCAAACTCCAATCCTACATCATCACGCTGTTAACTGTTTACTGTTAACATATGACACATCGTGCACATGGCAGTAGCTACTTCTGTGTTCTAGATTGTGGGTTCTAGATTTCAGCTATGCACTGGTCTTATTGTGTGCAGTGAATACAGCCATGGCCCAGCTGTATTTTATTCCATAATGGGGATGCTAGTGGGAATGCAATTTTGCAACCTATAGTTTTACTGCACTGGCCCTGCACGGTGTGTTTTACTAGGCTTCCCTTTGTAATGGGGATATCATTAAAAGCAGCAGTAAGTGACTTTAATGCCAGTGGTATTTATTCTGCCCATCATACGATCTTGTCCTTTAGTTTACTCTCCTTTTATATCCTACTTGTTTCTCAAATAGGGTGTCATTTGTGCGCTCATAAACCACCAATATCACAGGAGTTTAAGGATATTACATTTCATTTCATTCACTCTGCTCAATTTCTCTCTCAAGCACTTGCATTCTCTCGCCTTGATTACAACAATTTTTAATCTCAGGGAAAACCTGGATGAACACAATAATTTTGTTTCAGCAGACTTGAATGTTGTTAATTTGCTTGATCACATTCCCAAATCTCACCCAAACTAACCTGAAATCATCCGAGCTGTATCCTCCATCCCACAAAATGGCTCATGAGTTGCACACTCAATCACAGTTTCTGAATGTAATCACCTGCCTTTAACCAACTCTGAGTTTTACTAATTACTGAAAACACATGTCATGTTAGTGATTGTCATTCCATGTGTTCTCTATCACATTTATCTTATTTAGTAGTCACACAAGAGGGCATGTGTATTGCTCACTTTGCTCATAGGCAGGGGTTGTGCAGGCAGCAAAAAGCTGGGGTGGCATGATAAACTTTGTGCGACCCGGGAAGCTGGTTGAATGAGGTTGAAGGCTGGGGGAAGGCAGCTAACTGTATTCGGGCAGCTGCGATAACATCAAAATGTTCAACTGCGGCCAGGCAATGATTTTTACGACCTGGTATTATTGTGGAGAGGAGATTTTTATTCTTTTTAAGTACATGGGAGCCTGTTTTAGTGTCCAGGGACGTCTAGCCACCTGGTAAGGTCAGTCTGAAGCTGGGTAATAAACCTGGTGGAAGGGGTGCTTAAGGCAGAATGGATGAATGGTGTATGGGTTTCAATCAGGTTCTCAGGAATGACCAGGATGTGGCCAGAGGCAATGTGTGCTGAAATGGTAGTCGTTCGAGATTAGTGTGCAATGAGGATGCCAGCAAGTCTGGATGCATAATATGCCTATCGCCAGTTTAAAGGGAAACTAACCTGTTTGTTTCTCTCCCTCCTTGCAATGTTGAAGTATCCTTGGAAAAGCCATGTGCATCACGACAGGGGTTAGTGGTCCCCAACTAGATGGAATCTGTAGTAAATTAGGATTGTTGTGTGAATGTGTAACCATGTGATGATGTTATGAACTACTATGGAAAGATCCTGAAATGGGTGTGCTGTAAATATGAGATAATGCAAATGTATGTTGAAAGAGGATGGTGGTTAAATAAATGCATCCAATGAGACTGTGTAAACAAAGGAGGATTCAATTTTTTTTCTATAGGTTTGACCAATCATGTTCGGGTGATGACTTTATAATGAAATATGTGGGAGTTTGTTAACTGTTGCAATAATGTATATAATGTGACATCTTTGTGTGGTTCATAGAGACTTGGGTTAGTTTGACTTTACAGCACCATCTACCCCCTCCCGGCCATTTGCACAATAAACGTGCTTTACGCAAAAACATACACTAGCTTCTTAAGAGGTGGACCTTTTTTGGGTACGGAGATCGTAGTTCCACCCACACATTTGGTGACCACATTTGGTGATCTCCAGGATGTCCTAGACGATGGGAGTCTGTCTGCACAAATCATCTGCAATGCTGTCTCTGAAGGGATCAGTCTTGCTTGCACAACAAAAGGAGAGTTCTGCATGTGCCATATTGGTTAAAGACTGTCTGCTTCCTAAGGGCGTGGTGCCGCGGTCCCGCTGTGCGAGGGAAAATTCAAGGGGCACCACTGCAGAGTGCTTCAGAGACCACTTTACGTGAGTGCACTTTGGTGGGTAGAGCAAGAGGGTAACAGGGATAAAAAGGAGAGTTTTCTCTTTGATTAGGGCTTTCCTGGTAAGGGGGAAATAGACATGTACGTGTGGAGTGAGATAAGGTTTGGTAGGTTGAAAGGGTGAGTGTCCTGGAGGAGCATACAAACTGTTTTATGTTATAAGTTTTTTCCATATACTTTTACCTATTTTGTTATTTTAAGAGGGTTGAGGTGGCATCTCAACTGCACATCGTTTGTGGAGTGTGCCCTGATACCCTCCGGTGTGCTTGTCTGGTTGGCTGGAGCCCTCACCCAGGGTTGAGGTGGTCTCTTATGGTATGTCCACTCATAGATACCTTTCTAGAGTATACCCTTGACAGCCTTCACTCTGCTTGTCTGTGCAGTTGGAGCCCTTGCTGCACAGAACCGATATTTTTACCTAGCTTCTTTTTTTTCCTTGGTTAGTCGAAGTAGTGAAAGGTATCTTCCTGTAGTCAGAAAAAGACGACATTGTAGTTGAAAATGTTGCAAAAGAGACGAAGAAGAGATGAAGAAGTAAAGAGGGTTTGTGCCGTCATTGTGTTTTGTATAATATGCTGTCTTTTGTGTAAGAGTGGGGAAGTATAATTACAAGTGAATAGCTAAGTAAGGTGATTGTGGCTAAAGTGAACAAGGTGAGTGATTGTGGGGAATCTTTAAGAAATTGGGAAGGGGAAAAAAATGTTAATTGTTTTGAAATGTTGTGCAACGTGTTCGGCTTCTGTGTTTTAGATTGTTGATTTTTGGAATAAAATTGTTAGAGTCAGACAGGTTTGGAGTAAGGAGGGTCCCTGAATCACTTGTGTCAGGTACTTCCCGGGTATAAAGTAAAGTTTTGAAATACCATCGAGAATGCTTATCGGAAACTAAGAGGAAAATGCTTAATTCTTGGCCTAATGAGGGGACCTATGATAAGGAAAAGTTGGAAAACCTGTACACCTTCTTAGTCACTGGAGACAAGGCATCAAATGTAGAGAACTGTTTAAATATTTTAGAATTGCGGAGGATGTTTGAGAATGGCGGAAAGGCCAACAATGATTAAATTGCATAGGACGGGACGAGATAGTAGGGTGCAGAGATTCCTTATGCACCATCCCCATATGGGTGCAGTCCTTTGTCGCCCGCAGAAGGATATATCAACCCTGAGTTTGAACCTCCATTTTCTCCAGCGGCCACTCCAGTGGTTATGAGACGGACATGGGTAACTCCTCTGTCAGCTATGATTTAAGAAAGGTGGGATACTGAGGAAAGCCGAAGGGTCACTGCCTCAATTCTCAGGACCATAGGAAAACTAAGAACGGAGGGTGAAAAGGGAATAACTCCCCCAACTGCTAGATTATCAGAAAGACTAATGGTGGAGGAATTAGAGAGAGTGAGATAGGCAATCGAAAAATTAGATGAAGGGCTGAGTATGGGTGGCAACAGGAAAACCATGCCTCCAACCACCAGAATAGAGGCTAGGTTGCGGATGATAGTTGAAAAGCAGGAGTGGAAAAAATTGGCAGAAGCTTTGATGTTAGTGGAGAAAGAGGTAGTGCTTTTATGATAGCAGAGAAGTGGAGAGCGGGAAGAAGTGAAGTGGCAGGTAACAGATGTAGAAGAAGAAAGGTGGAGGCATAGACAAATCCTCATTAGGCTCGATAAGCCAGTTATCAAGGAGGTAAACATAGACTTTGAAGGATAAAGTGGTGTTATGGGTGCAGGACATGAGCACAGAGAACAGCAACCGGCATACCATTGTAGTGTGGAGTATGCTTCCTACAAAGGCCAGAGGAAGGGATAGTCGGGGGAAGGCAACACGGAGGAATGGGAATCAGATGATGAGCAGGGAGAACATGGTGTAACAGCCCCACTTCCCACTCCAGCAGCTGTGGCCACAGAAATCACACCATGGGGTCGTAGGACATGCCATGGTGCTCGTATGGCCATCTTCAGAAGCAAAGGAAAGATGGGGAGAGCTCCAGTAAAAGCAAGTGTGACTCAATTTCCATTGCTCCAGAAGGGTCAGTGGTCACACATGGACCAAATTATCTTGATGAAGGCACTCCCTTCACTCACTGCAGAGGTAGGGAAGTGGATTTATGCATTGGAAAAACAGACTGCCCGTGTCAAGTTGGCCATAAGGGACATGAAAAGCTTGTTCACAGCTCTAATGGGGGAAAAGGGCACACAGGTTTTGGAGGTGATCAGGGTATCCAGGAGTTCAGTTGAATATGAACAGCCATGATGGAGCAACCTTAAAAAATTACAGGGCACAGGTATGGGAGGCCCTGTGTGGTAGGTATCCTGATACGCCATAAATAATTTTTATTCTGGGCAAGACAATGAAATTGGATGAGGATCCTGCTGCACATATGCAGTTAATTCAGGAGATGTGGACGGCAGACACGGGAGAAGTGTGGGATAAGAATGTGGCTATTTTCTATCATATGCTAAAAAAGGGGCTTCCCAAAGAAGTCCATCATGATCTGGATAAGGTATTGGGAATGGCGCACATTGTGCACTTTTTTAAGAGGAGGCAAGTAAAAGAAAAGGAGAGTACTGAACAGGCAAAACATGCAGTGGCCAATCTTTTACGGAAAAGTAAAGATCTGTTTAGAAGGAGCTGGGATTAGCAGCACCACGAAGGGGGAGCAGGGACAGGAGGGTCATATTGAATCAGGTATGGCACAAGGTTGGAAGGATGAGTATGTGCCCGGTGAAAGGGAAATGAGAAGGTTTCCGAGGGGTAGGGGAGGATTTCTGCAAGTAGGTGGGTCATTTGGCAGATCGGGACAAGTAGTAAAGTTCCCGAATGTGGGAACTCCCGTCCTCTGCACTCTATCAATGAGGCTCAATTAAGAGTCCTAGTTATTTTTAAAGAACGTATTCAAATTGTTAGTTTAGTCTTTCCTTTTATCAAAGAGAGACAATTTGAACATGTGTTAGGATATAATCAAAATTTAAATGTGAACATCCATATACAAATATAGATTGTAATACACATCACAATGATTTAAGATACACAAGAAATTTCATCAATCTTGATGCTTTTATTGTAGGCCCAACGCGTTTCATGAACAATCACTTCTTCAGGGGCAAATCATAATTATTTTTTATAATAATCTCTGAAAAAATTAAATATTTAAATAGTATTCATTAGTACACTAAAATATTATACAAATGTTTGTGTAAACAGTGTTCTACCTCTCCCAAGTATGTTCAATATTATTGCACAGATATCCCGGTGAATCTGTTAGGCAGAGATCTCCTCAGTAAACTCAACATGACATTCGCCTTCATGGAGGAAGGCATAGTATGTTCAACTCCAGGTTTGTATCCAGTGAGAGAAACCAAGCTTTTGCTTACATGTTACAAGGACAGCATGACAAGGGGGGTACCTGTACATACTCCTTTATGGAGTTGTGTTGAATTGTGTCCCGGGAATAAAAAATTCGACATGGCGGATACTGACTGAATTTTTGTTTTGACCTGCTGAGTCGCAGGAGGAAACCACCAGCACCATTGTCACAGTCTTCCTAGAACTAGTGATTATCAAGAAGGACAGGGTGGTTCTCTTAGGCACTGATGATGAAGGCGGAGAGTGGCGCATGGTTTTGTGAATCATTCTGACCTTATCAGTAAGTGACGTGTCCAATGAACAATGAACAATTGTTCGAGGATGGCAAATAAACAGTTGAGATGGTTTTTAAGATTGGGGTGCTGTGCTAGATAACAATAGAACAAAGGGAAGCTCCACAGACAATGTACATTGTTAAAAATACATCTCCATATTGGAAGGAGGATTTGGAGAAGGTACCCAACCATTTATGGACCAGCAACCCTCATGATGTGGGGCCGTTAAAAATTGTTAAAGCAGTTTGGAGAAAATTGAAACCTGGTGCGATATTGCCATGCGTTAGGCAGTACCCCATGTTTAGAGAGGCTAATGAAGGGATTTATGAGAGCATCATGGCGTTGTTGAAGCAAGTCATAATGCAACCTTCATGTCCCCATGTAACATAAGCATATACCCTGTGAAGAAAGCAAAGGGGTCCAGTTGGATGATGGTTCAGGAAATGCACCCTCTGAATAACATTGTCGAGGCAGAGTTTTCGGTGGTACTAAATCCTGCTACCATTCTCTGTACCATCCCTACTGGGTTGACCCACTTCACAGTGATCAATTTAAAAAATGCATTTTTCTCAGTCCGCTTACACCACGATTTCCAGCACCTTACTGCGTTCATGTATCGCGGGCAAAGATTCAAGCATACGAGTTTGTCCCAGGGGTACTGGGAATCTCAGAGTGTTTCAATAGGGTGGTTCAAATGGCTATGGGGAATGCACATGTGTCCATTACAGTAATCCACTATGTGGATGGTTTACCAGTCTGTAGCACTTGAGAAGAGCAGTGTCAAGGAGATTCAAGAACACTCCTCACCCTGCTGTTTGTAGAAGGGGTACAAGTGGACAAACAAACATTGCATTACTGCCAGACAGAGGTAGTATATTTGGGGCAATTGATAAAATACGCAGGAAGGCAAGTAATGCCTAAGAGAGCCACTGCATTTCAGAATGCCACCCAACGAGTTACTGTTAGACAAATTCAGCAGTTTTTAGGACTCTGTAACTATTGCAGATCATGAAAATTTGACTACTCTAGTTGCACAAGGCCCTTGCTGCAAGGACTTAGGGAAGCACAGAAGGTGAAAGGTCCAATAGAATGTCCCGTAGAGATGGTGACTTGTTATCAGGAACTCAGGGCTGCTATCAGCAATGCTCCAGTCTTGGCGATCCCGGATTTTCAAAAGTTACTTTTATCTATTCTCACATTCAGACAGGGAAGGTGGTGACAGGAGTGCTGGCTCAGAAATCATCACTAGTCCATAAATCCTTGGCTTATTACAGCTGACACATAGACCCAGTTATGCAAGGCCAGCTCACATGTGAAAAACTTCTATCGGCAGAAGCTTTTGTGATACAAATGTCTTCAACCATTACCATGGGTTGCCAGGTGACATTGTATTTGGAGCATGAAGTGGTTGCAATTCTGCTTCCATACATCGAATGAGGTTTCTCCTAGTCAATCCCATGACATTTGTAACCGAACCAGTGACACCTGATGACATTTCCCACGACTGTGTGATTATGAGATAGAAGAGGAAGAGAGGATGAATGTTAAGGAGGATGCCTTGGGGGGAGGTGAGGTACTCTTTGTTGATGGTTCCTCGACAATTAATCCGGACACTGGTGAGAGGCATACAGGTGTGGCCGTTGTGGGCCTTGTGGATGGGGAATACCAGGTCAGAATGAAAAAATGGTTGCCTTCACATTCCTCCATGCAAGCAGGGAAACTGGTGGCACTCACAGGTGCTGGAAATATGTAAGGGGAAGGCACTCACTATTTATTCTGACTCTGCACTTGTAACTTCCACTGTACATTGAGGCTTGTCAAGACGGTAGAGAAGAGGGTCTAGGAGATCTAAAGGGACCCCAGTCCAGCAGGGTGTGCTGCTATCCAGACTAATTGAAGCGTTAACAGCGCATACTAACCATACTGACCCAATAGCGCTTGGAAAGGATGCTGTGGATACAGCAGTGAAATAAGCTGCATATTTTCCATTCACAGATTGCTAGAAAATGGGAACAGTGTCCCAGCAGATACAGCTGCCAGCCCTGTACACTCCGGCCCCTTTGCTTCAGATTGTGATAATGCAGGAACACACTTAAGGATGAGAAGGAGCTCTGGGCAAAGAAAGGGATGTGGATCTCACCCACGGATTTGCTGTGGAGACAGGAGCTTACAGGAAAGGCAATATGCCTGTACTAAATCAGACTACTGCAATAGCCTGCTCATTGGATCATCCCAGGCAAATGTAAAAAGCCTATACGTTATCCAGAATGGAGCAATTGGGGCCATTTGCGGCCTTGGCTGACATACCCATGTTACTGTTGCTTGAAGAAGACTGCACTGGTTTCCTGTCAGTCAAAGAATCAGATTTGAAGGCACCATGTTAGTCCATGACTGTCTGACAGGTAAAGCTCCAAACTACCTGTCAGCCAGAATCTCCAGAGTTCCCTTTTGACAAAGTGTTTGTTCCAACAAAGACATTCTCCTACAGCAATCACAAGTTCTGTTGAAGAGGATTGGTGGCTCATTGTACCACCCTCAGGCGAACGGGATCGTGCACCATTTGAATGGAGTTCTCAAAGTTCATTTGTCAAAATTGTGTAGGGCTTTAAGTAAACACTGGCTTTCTCTGCTTGCTCTCCACCTTAGTCCTCATGAAATAGTACCAGGGCACAGATTACAAACACCACTATCACCTGCACGCACAGCATCAGATGCACAAAGGTCAGCAGAGATTATTGGTGAGGAGTTTAGGGAATACCCTAGGGCTTTAACCAAGAGTGTCAGACTTGTATCTTCACAGGTTGTGTTCTTTCATCAACAGTTAACGAGAGAAAACATCAAAGAATTCAAAGATTTACACCAGCCACTGTTGCTCCCCGGGGACCTAGTATATGTTTGTTACTTCATTTGATGCTGGAATGAGCAGCATTTCCATGATCCATACTGAGTGATTTTTGTGACTCTGACCACTGTGAAGGTAAAGGGCAATAAGAGCTGGATTCACATCAGTTACATGGAAAAGGATACCAGAACCCCTGTGCCGGCACAGGAGGAAGAGCAGGCTCAAAGTTAAGTGTGCTCTAAGGATTCGCAAGTTCGTTCCAGTAGAAAAAGTGGGAGTGAACAGACACCAGAGACTGTTGTTGTAAACACAGAGAGGGAACTTTGGACTTAAAATATATACTAGGATGTTTGAGTTTATGTTTTTATTGCTTTTCTTGTTATTTGGTTCAGGCATGCTAGACAATATGAATGTATACATTTGTAACATGTCTAGTACTATATGATTTGGTAAAGTGGTATTTAGGCCACCAAGAAGTATTGATTCTGACCTCAGGGACTGTTGTTGTAAACACAGAGAGGAAACTTTGGACTTAAAATATATACTAGGATGTTTGAGTTTATGTTTGTATTGCTTTTCTTGTTATTTGGTTCAGGCATGCTAGACAATATGAATGTATATATTTGTAACATGTCTAGTACTATATGATTTGGTAAAGTGGTATTTAGGCCACCAAGAAGTATTGATTCTGACCTCATGAGTGATTATGACAATGTAAATTCAATCCAATAGTGGATGCACATGGCTTGGCAGCAGATCATGTCTGGTAGTGGCATATGAGGAGGGTGGGAAGACAGGTATCTGTAGGATCTTGCTACATTTGCTCTTGTATCCCCCATGCTTCTGCTGACCCAAGACTGTTTATTCCAGATGAGCTTGGGTTAGTAAAAACATGGTGCTTGGTGCACCTAGCCCTGTGCAGGGTCCAATGGTAGTTTCAAGGGCAATCAGTCACAACTTCTGTCCTACCTATTGACAAGGATTGTTCAAGCATAGATCGTGAAGAGAAGGATGTAGAATGTACGCAGAGAGTCCAGGTGAACTTTGAAAGGTCCATTGTAGTGAATAATCGATGGGAGCAAGGGGTGGGGAGTTGCAGAGCTGGAGGAATGAGTGGATACTCAGAAGAAGGGGTGGCACATGTAATTTGAAATTGTAGAAATGTCTTGAAAAGTACTTGAAATATCTGACATGGCTCAAGGAGCAAGATAAACCGGCTAAGACCCAGTTACTCACATGTTTTTCTCTGTGTTTTAAGGGCAATGCCACAAATGGGAGCTGCAGCTGCACCCTTTGCATTGCTGATCTGGCTGGAGGTACGTCAGACTTCATAATGTGTTTTGATCTTGTGGACAGTGTGTGTATCAACAATTACCTCCAGCCTGGTGAGGTGTGTGCAGTCTCACTAGACTGCACATGCCTGTTCTTATTGTTCCCCAAAGCCAGATTACACTTGCCAGCCCAACACCTTAAGCCACATCTGGGCCCATTTTGTTTCCTGTGCCCCTTGCATCCCTTGTGTTATCATACTTGGACAATTCAATGACTTTGCCTGAGCATGAAGAATCAAATTTGTTGAGAGGGACAAAAAGATCCAATTACATTTTGTCAGCATCTAAGAAGCTCTGATGAACATTCCTGATCAGTATCGACTGTTCAGTCAAGCTGAGATGTTCTTTTCTTCTCTCTTGGCCCCTGATGCTCAAGCTATCGTGAATGCAAAGTGGCTTCAAGTCACCTGTTATGAACTTTTATTGTTTGTAAATTCTACAGAGTTAGCTTTTAGTGCAAGAAAAGAAGAACTGCATGCCTCGAGGCACATAGCCCTGCAAAATAGGTACATCCTTGACCTTCTAACAGATATGAATGGGGTTGTGTGTCAAACAATTGGGAGTATGTGCTGCACTTTCGTGCCTCCGAATGATTCAGAAAATGGGACACTGACACAGACACTTGTTGTTTTGCATAACCTAAGGGGGGGTCATGGAGAAGGAAGCAGGAATCACAAATGACCCTTGGTTGTACTCTCTTTTCTCTTGGGTGCCTTCCAGCATGAGCATAGCTGTAAGGTCCTCATGCCAATTTTTGTCTTTTTTGCTCATTATCTTGTGTACTGTATGATGCTGCTCTGTCGAGATTCCTGAAACAGCTGCCATGATGACTATGACCCTTTCCAAGACTAGGACCGCTACCATTTCATATCACACGGGTACTCAGACTGAGTTAGAAATTGATCCAGCATCAGTTGGGACTCCCGGGGCAGTCTTCTGTCCTCCACCAAAGTAGCATGATTGTGAGGAACAGCATGTAGATTGTGGAAATGATGGGGGGACAAGGTGGGGTTGTTCAGTGGAGGAGTATGTCCATAGTGGGACTAGCATGAGAGATATTTTTAGAGCCTTGCTTCCACAAGAGGATGGGCTAACACATCAAGGAATTGGTTTATTAGTTAATGTATTACCTAAAGGGGGAGTGTTGGGGTGGTCTAGTGTAGTTAATGAGAATGGGACAAGTGTTACTATTAGTGTTAATTTGTGTATAGTTGATACATTTTAAATTCCCACGCACATAGCAACAAATCTGCTAATGAAGTGACAAAATGATGTAGTCATGTGGCATGCCACATAGTGCCTAAAAGTGAGAACCAAGGAGCTACATTGCGCACGCGAGAAAGGTGATTCACGGATAGAGAGTCACTTTAAGGGGACGCGGTAGCCTTGAACATAAATGCACAGACTTATATGAAAAGGGGTCTTTAGGGAGATGTGTTTGGGACAGTGGGGAACAAGGGGGTAAATGGCAAATACACAAATCTCTGTACTGAGGTTCCCCTCATTGCTAGGGGTTGAGTATGCCGCAGAAACCTGGGGTGGCAAAATAAACTTTGTGCAACACAGGAGGCTGGTTAATCAAGATTGAAGGCTGGTGGAAGGCAGCTAACTGTATTTGGGCAGCTGCGATAACATCAAAATGGTCAGCTGTGGCCAAGCAAGGGTTTTATGACCTGGTACTATTGAAGAGAGGAGATATAATCTTTTTAAGTACATTGGAGCCAGTTATTCAGTGTGCAGGGAAGTCTGGCCACCTGGTAGGGTAAGTTTGGGGCTGGGTAACAAGCTCGGTGCAAGGGGTGCTTAAGGGCAGAATGGACGAATGGTACAAATTGTACAAGCGATATCTGCCATGGCAAGATCATAAAAGAATGCTCCCTGTGTTTGGTGAATGCAAATACCGTAATTGTGACTAATACCATTTCTTTGGGTTTATTCCTGACTTTCTAAAGGATACTTACATTACACGCATCACAAAGAATGCCTCACTTGATCCATATGACCCTAGGAATTACTGTGAGCTTCCTTCTGAAAATCTTGGATAAAATTCCTCACTCTCAACTCCAGCACTTTGTTGCCTTGTACAACTTACTAGGAATATATCGATCAGGCATTCGCCCTTTGCACAGTGCACAGTACTGAAACATCAATGCCAGACATTCAATCAAATATACTGCACCTTCTGGATGAGGGCAAACAGGGTCATTAATGTTCCTTGACTTTTCAGCCGCCTTCGATGTCCTAGATCATAACATTCTTATGGCATGCTTATCTAACAATCTTAATCTGAGTCAATAGTCCTTCGATTGGTTTAGCTCCTTTTTGCATGACCGATCGTCCAAGGTGTTCCAGGGTCAAGCATCATCCAAGGCCCACTCTATCCTACAAAGGCTCCCATAGGGAGTGTGTCTGCCCACCCTGATATTTAACTTGTATAACAAGCCTCTCCATGGTCTCTTGCTTGAAAGTCATATCATCTTTCAAAATTATCCCAACGACACCCAACTACTGTGTACACTGTCTGGTAATAAAGCTGATGGCACCTGCCGCATTAGTGATACATTCAGTGTGGTCAGCGGATGGATGAAAGACATTTGGCTCTGTCTCAATGATCAGAAGACAGCGTCATTTTTGTTGGCCTCGCCGACTACATCTAAGTAAATGGGAAATGCCTATCAATCTATTACACTGGGCCCCTACTCCATTCACGTCATGAAAAAGGTCAAGTCTTTGCGCATGTTCGTTAATTCAGATATGAACATGAACACTCACATCTAGGCCACTGTCAGTGCTTGCCATTATTGCAGCCGGTTGCTGCGGCAGATTAAGCCATTTATAACAGATACCAATGCTTCCACTATAGCCAGAGCGACTGTGGGAATCAAACTAGACGATGGAAATGCTGTGTGTTGGGGGCTCTCACGTGGGGGCGATCTGAATGACACCTGGCCTTGTAGGATCGTTGTCTGTCCTCCCTTTGTTCCCCTACCTTGCCTCGTCACGCCTTGAAACACTTGTGTATAGGCACTGTATAAATGCCATATCATATCATATCATATCATTTGGAGCAGCCAGACTACAAGTAGTACAAAACATGGCTTCTAGAATAGTATCCAATGTTGACAGGTGTTCTCAGATCACACCTGCATTGAAAAAACTCCATTGGCTACCAATTTTGCAGAGGATCAAATTCAAAACCTTGACCATCACACTCAAATGCATTTATGGGAAAGCAGCCGACTAACTCAAAGAGTGCCTCAAAGGTCCCAAGCTCACCCGCACCCTACGCGCTAGCACTCAGTTGTTAGTGCATAGTAAAGGCATCAAATGCAACGGAGTGGGTGGCAGATCACTACAATTTCTTGCTCCTGCATTACAGAACAAGTTACTGATGTGCATGAGATCGGACTCCTCTCTTCCTTCATTTAGGAAGAAGTTAAAAACCTTCCTCTTTACAGAATTGTTCATGTAAACTGTTCCCCAAATTAAGCTGACTGTGTCACAAATGTTCACTTCCTGTTGGGGTCTTTTATGGTCATATTGATATTTGATGTTCCAGCGCTCTGATGCTCTCGTGTTTAAGCGCTATATAAATAATAAATAAATAAATAACTGTTCAACTTCCACAGAATTTCTAATATACTATTTATGGGGCAGCTGCTCTAGTGAATAGTAGCCCATCAACTTTAACACAAAACAGAATCCATCTTGCTCTTACACTGTAACCCAACATTCAATTTCAAATTTATTTCAGAAACGAACCGGCCTTAACATTTTTACACATAAAAGAAAATAATTTTCAGATTAACAAATTAAAATAAAACATCCATAAAATTGGCCAAGCCTTAAAATTGCCATATTACACCCTACATAAAATGAAAACATAATTAAGATGACATAAAAGTGCCCCTACGTTTCAAAGCTTGGTGAAAAGAAGATTGCAAAGTCCGACCTATTAAGGGAGGGTGCACTCTCAAAAGATAATGTAAAGCTGGGTGAAAACCATTCATCCCTCAATATCGATAATATGGCTTTTGACTGATTTGCGAATATACAGGACAAAAAGGAAAAAGTGCAGCAAGGCTTCACAACGTGCATAACACAATATGCAATATTAACTCTCTTGACGGTTACTGGCCCATTTAGCCCATTTGGCAGTCACAGGTGTCAGCGGTAAAAAGATAAATCTAGTTATACTAATAACACATAATATGATATTAACTTCACCATGAGTATGGCTGTAAATTGTGCATTAATAGAATCACATGGCTTTGATTGGTAGGTTTCATTAATTCAGTACTTTCATGCTTATCAATGCAGTAGCACAGTGCATTTTCTTTAAGATGTAACAGGTCCTAAAATGTATTCAATACAATTCCATAAAACAATAGATCAATTCATTTTAACAAGTAGCTTTTTCACATTTTCGGGACTTTGCAGGGGCTTTGCTCCAACCAAACTATGGAATGGGATACGCAAGGAAATAAATAAGGGGCGGAACATGCATATCCCCCATTCAGAGTGAGGAAGAACAAGGAATTACGTGGGCATGTCGAGGGACGGGCTATGCAAAGAAATCGAATGCCCAGCAATCCGCGAACCCAAGTTTATTCATGGATATGAATGCGCAACGTCACGTTGGGGGGAAGATGCACGCAAAGCTCACAATGTCACCCCCACATGATAAGAGGCGCAAAGTCCCAATCGCATTGGAACCACCGCACAAAGGTAAGGTACAGTCAGGAATTTAAGGTTGCCCTCATAGACTCGAGGTGCTGATTGAAGTTAGGGGTGCGCGTATGCAGATTAGCGGGGTGCAGCTGTTATTTACGGTGGTTCGCAAGCAGATTTACTGGGGGCTGACATGAGGCACGAGAAATGTAACCCATTTTATTGGGGTGTGGTTAGGAGTTACAGGGGATCGTATGCAATGTCACCAGGGTGCAGCCTTTATTGCGGGTGGACGGGCCACATTATTGACGCGGTGCATGATGGCAGGGATGCAGACTGCACTAAGTTTGGTACATGTGACTGGATCTGCTTTGCGTGGAGACATGTCGTGGGCATTCCGGGCGCTTCTTGCACCTAGGTTAAAATTCCATGAATACGCAAATGTGCAGAACATGCTATTGGTGCAGGTAGAAGTGCAAAGTGGTTTTACACACAGAGTGCTTTGCAGGGGCTTTGCGTATGTACTATGAATTGGGCCCTAAACATCAAATCCATAGGCTGAGCTTTAAACAATTTCCCAAAAGATGTAATGCCTCTCAAGGCCTTTTTCATTACCATTGATTGTTTATTTATGTGGCAATGCATGTTCAGTACTTTTCTTACTACTGAATTTGGACTGTACCTTTCTTTGCAGCATATTTTTTTATACCTCATCTCAGGAAATTGAAGCACAGTTGTATTGTTCTTGACCCTGCAGGGGAGCATCACCTCTTATATCTTTGTTTGCACTAAATACACTGGGCCTCTTTACGACCCAGGCGGAGGACCATGGTGCTATTAGCACCATGGTCCATGCCGGTGTCCGCCATGGCGGAATGGGGAATTACCACCCCATTCCGAGTTTGGTGGGGCGGTAATTCCCCATGCCACCATGGCCCTTCCCCATTCCCATTTTTGCCCCATAGGGCTCAATGGGAATAGGGAAGGCGCTAATAACGGTACCGCAAATTGCGGTACCATTATTAGCACCAAAGTCCCTGTGCGGTTCCCTACTTTAACGGCTGGAAAAACCAGCCGCTAAGGTCGGGTTCCGCAAAGGGACCTCGTAATCAGGCGTTAAGGGTTTAACCGCGCCGACACCTTTTACGGCGCCGTTAAACCCTTAACGCCAGGGTCGTAATGGGCCCTGTCTGTAGCTGCATGCTAGGTACCATCAGTACTCCATATAACTCACTGTTAGCGGAATTCAGTGTCTGGTAGTCTGCCCTCCAAGACTATTGGTGAGGGAGGCCATTTATAGAGTTGTGCTCTGGGGGAGCTCTGAGGAGGATGTGCACAAAACTCTAAGGAGGGTACCAGCCTGGGCATGGGCCTGCTTTTGTTCTGCTTTCCCGAAAAAGCTGCCACAGAGGAGTGATCACTGGGACCTGTAAATAGTAAGCAACAACCTTGTGTACAATAAAGATCTTAAATGACACCTGTGAGTATGTCCAAATCGTCCACATCAGTGCTTCTGCGTCAACCTGTCAACTCCCTTTAATAAAATGTTGGCTAGGTGATCCAGGCATGTACAGGATTAAGTAGATTCTGTTTAAATCCAAACACAATCTCACACTGTAACCGAATACTTGGCTTTGGCTAATGGTCCAGTGTGTGTGACATAATTTATCCTAACACTAACTAAAACCCTACACTTAAGTCTCACTTAAAACTCAAAAGGGCAAGCTTTTGAAAACTTTAACCCTTTCTGTAATCCAAATTTATTGTAAGCCTAATATTAGCCACACCTTACGAAACTTCACATGTAGAAACTTGCACTGCAGTCTATAGGAAATGTGATTAGTTTAGTTGAGTTTAGCTTATTTCTTATATAAGCGCAACAAGCCCATGGGCCTCAGTGCACTGACAAAACGTATAACAATACAAAAATAACATAATGGAACAAGATAGCATGCTCAGCCAATTTTAAAAAGAAGCACAACATGTTAATCTGTGTTTCCTACCAATGCTATTTCGAATGTCCGTTCAAAATAACTCTCAGTTTGGTATTAGGGGACATATTCTGCAGATGTATACACTGGTTCAAAACAGGGGTAGATTACTTGAATGCATCCTATGACAATACAGTCTGTGTTGCTTATAGAGCATCAAGTGCTTATCTGCACCCTGCGAAGGACTCTAATACAGTTTTGGCCCTCTCTTTGGTGAAGCCAAGCCAAGATTGCAGTTTTAAGCACCTCCCTTGATTCAGATTCTTTGCGCTTCTCGACATCAGTGAGTATAATGTTCTTCTTGGAGTCCATAGTAAACCTCCTTAGAGTTGGGTCAGCGATCCTTACCATGTGGGACTTTTTTATCCGAAGATCCTTAGAAGGTGAAGGGTCAGGTATGATGTTAGACATAATCACTAAGCTATAAGACTTTACAGATGGTGTAGTAATACAACACTTCAGCAACTATTCTGTCAGGCCTGGTGGTCCCCCATTTCCACAGTTTCCTATAAATGCATTCCTGTGCCAGGAGTCTTTCACGGGTTGTTTGACAGTATTCGTGAACCAAATTCTGGGTATGATTGGTTTGACATGATTTATCCAAAACTCAAAGAATGTACCACAGGAGTTCTTGTATCCAGAGAATGAACCCAGGTGCAGAATGATGCCACATTTGTACATATGTCAAGATCATGTACGATATGCTCCTTTACATGCTGCTATATCCCTGAGTTGATTAAATCATCGAACACCCACTTCATGACCGAGGACTGCTCTAGCGCTTTGGCAATTGCGTCCGCCTTCTTTTTAGAGGGGGTCTGCATTGCTAGGACCAAGGTGAGTGCAAAACCCTCAAAACTGCCAGCTCCATTTCCCGCTTGCATTTTTCCGGTGGCACATACATGATAAGCCTGAATCGATGTTGTCCCGCTCCCCAACTCCATACAGGTGGAAACAGTACCACTAACTGGACCTAGATCACATTTGTCATCAGCTTTATTGGAAAATAGACTTATCCTGAAGTCGTTGTCTCCTCTGGACAGTCAGTGCCAAGACTTCAGACAATCGGTTTCTACTCCCACGGGGGACTGGTGATTTGAAAGGGGGGATGTGTGCACCTTGTAAGGGTTCCTTTCTTGCCGCTAAAATGGAGGGATTGGGCTGTGATGACATATCATGCATAAGTTTGGCCAACCAGTTGAGGTTAATGCTCTAGTAACAGGCATTATTGGTGACTATAGATCTACTAAGGCCAGATAAATGTCAGTTAATACTAAGCCCACCACCATGTCCACCACTAGTCAGCATTTATCTGGCCTTAGTAGATCTATAGTCACCAATAATGCCTGTCCCGGGAGGATAGCTCAGCGGCAGCGTGCGTGTCTTGGAAGCAAGACGACACTAAGCAACAGCAGGTTCGATCCCCGGGTCCGCGCATAGAAACCTCAGGGTGTTTAAGTGCGTTATAAATACGTAACTAAGACAAAAAAAAAACAAAAACACAATTACGCAACTAAGAAAAACAAACAATTCCTGTAACAGCGCCTTGATGCCTGTGGGCTGTGTGAGCGCTTTATAAATGTAAATAAATAAATAAATAAATGTTAGGGCCTATAATAGCCTCAGTACTTCCTGATCTACTGCTTTATTTAGTTCTCTCCCAGTTAGATTCTATGGCCTCTGGGCAAGATGCGCACACTACTGTAATCCCTTCTGGCTGCTGTCAGTGGGCCAAGAACCCAGCGGCCTCGCAAAATTATGCAGAAGGACCACAGATCAGGTGAGGACAGAACACTACTGTGGGAGAGGTGCTGCAGCACGCTTACTGCAAACTTACCGCCCAGGCTAAGCCAAGACAGCAACCACCAATAGAGATTTCACAGTGGTGCTAGAAACCACAAAGACATTCTTCAATGGAGATCAATAGGAGGATGGAGCACGTCTTCCGCGTCCTCTGCAACTCGATAAGGCATGCTGGAGGAAAGGACCCTGAAGAGGCGCGCATTCGGCATCCAATACCATCTGCGGCAAGCCGCACCGCTTCCAGACAGCCACCTCCGACAGTCGAAAAAACAATTGCAATGTTTCCAGCAGGAGGAGAAATATGAATAAACACATGACAGCACTAGTGTCGATTCTTCACGACTCACCATGCTTTTGAATACAAAATATATTATACCACTACGTGCATGAGTGCCTAGCAGGATTTTACAGACTTTTTTAGATGCCCGTTATTCCAAATGGTCCTGAGCTTGCCTACTACTTTTTCCTCAAACAAACGGCTTTGTCAAAAAAAGTATACATTTGAAATGCGATGAATATGTGTGGGGTCGGATGAATGTTCGGACTTTTTAACAATGCAAAAAAAATACTTGTTTTCAAATGTATGGAATCCGACCACTTCTCAGAAAAAAATGACCCACAGGAATTCCACCGCCATTGTCCTTTGTTCTCTGCGTGGTTTTTTATGGGGGGATGGGACCTGCAGGAAATCTGAAATGCCTTTCTAAGCTTTAGCTTTTGTCTCTTCCTACAACATCTCTTTAACCCGTGTCAGACCTCGCAGGAGAGCAACTTATTATACTGGCAGGCACCAGGGCTCAATTAGAGAGATTTCAGTGTGTTTTCTGATTTTATTATCTTGTTTTGGAAAACTGTTATCTAGTGAAATGCACCGACTCATAAAAGGGGACTGCTCGTGGCTACACCTGGCCAGATGCTGTTGATTCTTTGTAAACCTTGTTATGCTATTTCATGCATTCGGAAATTGCTTGGCAGTGCTGCACGCTTTGCACCTCCTCACCACAAGAATGGAAAGCACATCCCAGTGGAAAACAAGTATTGGCAAAGCTAACAGTTTGGGCTTTTGTTTCGGTATGGAATAGGCATTTGCTAGGCACTAATGTAAAGGTACTACCTGGCCTTAAGATCGCAACTCAGGTGTCGGTACCTGGAAAATGCCTAATTGTTACGGCAAGCTAGAACTGCTGGTTTAGTCAGTGTTTGTTTATAACAGGACTTCAGTTTATGGAAGAGATATAAATCAAGTGGTGAAGGCACACCAGTAAATGCAGCCAGTAAATACACCAGTAGCAATTAAGTCATTGGGCCTCAGGCCGGTAACAACGGTACCGGTAAGCTACGAGTTCTGCTTGCGGGTGTCTTCTCGCCCGCCAGGTCTGACCTGGCGAGCATACCGGCACCGCCGAGCAGAGCATGTCAGATGCACTGTCACCATTCACGAACGGAGCAGGTGCATCCGAACTCCCCTTTCCCATTTGAGCATTTTGTTCCGGTGCCTGCGAATGGGCAATTACCGGGTCTGGCAAGGCCGTAATGACCCGGTAATTGCCCATTCACAGGCACCCAAAGAAAATGATACCGGAGGCAGCCGTGCCGGTTTTACCGTAATGTATCGTAATGCGGCCCATTAATTCTCAGCAGACTGCTTAGAAAAAACACTGGCAGACCTTAGTTTGATGTTTTCTCTTGATAGAGAGAGCTCAAAGAGATCCCAGTAAAATGTGTTTTGGGTGGAGCAGGGCAGGTAGCATGTGGGAATGGCCATACGGATTAGCAAGGCCAGGGATAGTCAATGGGAATGCAAATAACCAAACAACACCCACAAGCTTTATGTCTCTCCTCACTTGTCAATGCCTTCCTACCTTGCATTCCCAATACAATAGTTTCTGATTATAGATGGTGCTTTAGTGCCACCTAATAACCCAAACTTAAAATCAGCTCCTTCTCTAAACAGAAAATCATATCTTTCTTTAAAATGTACAGTGCATAAACCTAGGCTGGGAGTTACTCTAGCAATCATTATTACCCAGCGAGGGGGGTGGGTCTTCGAGCCAATCAGGAGTCTCATTACAGGGACTTTGCCGCACAGTAAAGCCCCAGCTCTCAGCCATCCTCAGAAGCTGGAGGCCGCCATCTTCCCTCACCAGGAATTCAGTTAAGTGTGCACACCACATGCCTATCACCTTCTTCCCCCACTCCAAACTCCAATTTCCAAACCCCAACCTGCCTCCGCTCCCTCCCCACTTACCTTGCGCTTCTCCGTCCCACGCTGGTGCCCGGTGCATCCCCTTCCCGGAAATGGCCGCCATGGAAAGAGAGAAGGTACTACATGAAGTTTCCATCTCCCTGGTCTGAGACGGCCATCTTGTTATGTAGTTTGTTCTTAAATTGATAACGGTAAAGACATCGTTTTTTTTAAAATGAGAACAAAATGCTATTACTAACCCAGTACAATGTGCCGTGCTACTAATAGCAATACAACCCTTGCAGGGGTGGAATTCCTGGTCAGTAAAGGACCAGGGCTAACATCAAAGCCCTAGCTTTGCTCGGGTTTCTAACATATGCCCGGGGTGTTACCTGACTGGTAATGCCCCCCTTTATTGCTTAATTACAAATGAAAATGATGGATTTCTGGGAATTCTGAATTCTACAGTAACAACCCTTGTCTGGTCAATTCAACCATAGTGAAACATGGGAAAAGGGACAGGGCCCCTTTAAGGGAAAGACAAGGACAGAGGGAACGGGGGGCGGGGCAAGGGGAGGGGAAAGCGGGAAAGTTGGGACGAGGGGCAGTTCGATATTAATAAAGGTTGAATGAAGACGTGCCCGGTGTCGCAGCGTATTTTGTAGGCCAGCGGCCTTGCAGCGTATTTTATAGGCAAGCGGCCTTACAACAACTGGCGACGAAGACAGACGGACCGCGCACACGAAGAAAACGCACAGCCAGGGAACACGCGAGGCAAGGAGGAGCCAGCGCGCCCGAAGAAGGCATCCGGAGCAGCAGAAGGACCCGCCGCCGAGGACTGTACGCGAGGTGCGGAGGAACCTACGCGCACGTAGAGAGCAGCTGGAGACCCCGAAAGCGAGGAGGAGCCGGAGCCCGGCGTATCGGAAGGACCCGACGTCGGAGGTACATACGCACGCGAGAGAGCAGCTGGAGCCGAGGAGGGGCCCCGTGGAAGAAAGGAGAGGAGACGCACGCCGCAGTGGACGAGGAGGAGCCCAGTGGACCGCGGAACAGCACTGGAGGCCGTAAGGTGCCAAGAGCACACGGAAGTACTGAATAAACCCCACAGGCCCTGAGGAAAAGGTGATAGGCACGGCAACGCAACACAAGCCACTTGAAAGCGAGGAACTTTATACCTACACGAAGGATTAAATGAGCCACTTGAAAGCGAGGAACTGTGTGCATGTGTGAACGTGTTAACGGCCACTCTGAAAACGAGGAACGTCACGCGCAATCGAGTACGAGCAACAGAAAGCGCCCACCCGAGAGTGAGGGAAGTAAAACACGCATACCAGCAGACACTCGACCTCACCAGCCATGTCGCAACAAGGGAGCGGTGGGAGCGCAGCGGGAGACACCACGGCACCTGCCACGCCTGGCGTGACTCCCACAAATCCAGTCTCCTTCCTACGCCGCCCAAACCCATTCTCGCTAGAACCACAAGAAAACCAAGGGCAAAGGTGACAAGAATGGATGGACGAGTTCGAGGAATTCATGAGGGCAGTAGGAAACCAAGACGCCCCGAACAAACTAGACATGTTCACTAACTTGGTTGGGAAAGACATAAAAAGCGTCATCAAGACCATCCCTGCAGCAGAAAGGAACACATACCAAAGACTCATTGAAGCCATCGACGGTCGATTGATAATAGTCCCGAACAGAGACTACGAGCGTTACATCTTTAATCAATGCACCCAGTTACCCCAAGAAACAATTGGCCAATTCATATTACGCCTACAAAGGAAAATAGCATACTGTGACTTCGCCAACTTCAACGATGACGAGGCCATCCGCCTGAGAGTGATAGAGGGATGCCTGTCATCCATTTTCCGCAAACATCTTCTAAAAAAACCCCTCCCTCTGAAAGAAATAGCTGAACTCGCCAGAGTATATGAAAGAGTGGATGCTCAGGCTGCACACATGGAGAACCCGAGAAAGATAGACTCCATCGCAGCCGTCACCACCAATCAAATCAGCCGCCAACACAACAATACATACAGACAAGACCAATGGAACAACGCAAGACGCCCACCACCTGAAAGACAATGTTACCGATGCGGGTTTGAGTTTCCCCACAGAGGTCAATGCCCCGCAATTGGCCAGATGTGCATGAGGTGCGGACAAGAGAATCACTTTCAGAGTATGTGTCGGGAGAAGACACCCCCGCTGTCAGCATATAGACCACACAACCAGCAACCAACCGCAAAGAAGTTCGAGCCGCGGCCCGAGCCAACAAGACCACCCAACCCAAGACCATACGCGGAACGAGAATACGCCAAGCCAGCCGTCAACCCCAGAACACCAAACAACTCCGGGTTCATCAGGGCGGTCGAAAACCTACAAGTGGACCAAACAGATGCACCGTATGCCAACCAAGAACAAATATATCACATGCAAGCGTACCCAGAAGAGGAAGAGGAAACCCGGAGGGAAGATAACACCAGAGACCCATACGAAAACCCGCCAGTCGAAGAACACCCTGCAGAATACCTACCCTATGCTGAATACGACCGATACAGCAGGGAATACGTCCGACTCATCTCGGAAGCCTCCGACGACAGCGCGGCACCCAGAGTGACGGTACACCTGGGAGAGACAGACACTCCATTCCTAGTGGACACGGGCGCAACCGTAAATGTCATGAGTTACATAGCATACGGCCATCTAGCGAACAAGTTTCCCTTGCAACCATCCTATGCCCACATATTTCAATGGGGCGCAACACAGCCACTGACCTCAAAAGGACAATTCACATGTGACCTCATACACAGGGGCAAGAGAGCACCGACCGCGATACACGTCATCCACAGCCAGGCAACTGCCAGATGCCTGCTCAGCCACAAGACGGCCACAGCCCTAGGTCTCATCGACTTCCACTACGATGCATCAGAGGTGATCCAAGGCGTCCCGCCTAATTCCTGCGTCATACAAGCCATCCACCACATTGCCCCAAACATAGGAAATCTGAAATCGGCGTACCCGGCCCTATTTGAAGGCGTCGGCAAACTGAAGAACAACGTCATCACGCTACATGTTGATCCCAAGATCCAGCCAGTACCACAACACCCCAGGAGGGTAGGGTTCCACCTGCAGGCGAAAGTATCGCACGAGTTGCAAACGCTACTGGACAATGACATCATTGAGAGGGCAACAGGACCCACCCCGTGGGTTTCCCCACTGGTAGTCGCCCCCAAAGCAGATGGACGCCTCCGCCTCTGTGTGGACATGAGAATCCCCAATACCGCCATCCAACGGGAAAGGCACCCGGGTCCCAACATAGAGGACATGCTAATCAGGCTCAACCAAGCCACGAAATTCTCAAAACTGGACCTCAACCAGGGATACCACCAGCTAGTAATTGACCCTGCATCGAGGCCCATCACAACATTCACCACCCATGAGGGCCTATTCCGCTACAAACGACTTAACTTTGGAATCTCGTCCGCTGCCGAGATATTTCAAGAAACAATCCACAGACTGATTTGCTCCGTCCCCAATGCATTCAACTACAGCGATGACATCCTCATCTTTGGCGTCACACAGGATCAGCATGACACAGCCCTACACCAAGTGTGCCGCATCCTAAAAGATGCCGGACTGACACTTAACAGTCAGAAGTGCGAAATCAACACACGCACCCTATGCTTCTTCGGCCACATCTTCTCGGACCAAGGAATAAAAGCTGACCCGGACAAGATCCGCGCCATTACCAACCTGCCTAGCCCGCAGGACGCCTCCGAACTCCGCTCGTTCCTGGGCATGGCGGGATACTGCGCCCGCTATCTCCCACGATACGCGTCACTAACATGCCCACTGCGACACCTGCTGAAAAAAGACCATCCCTTCCAGTGGACGGACCAATGCCAACAGGCTTTCGCCACGATAAAGCAAGAGCTAGCGGCCAACCGCCAACTGGCGTACTTCAACCCGAGCTGGCGGACAGAAATAACTGCGGATGCTAGCCCAGTGGGGCTGGGTGCCATCTTGGCTCAAACAGATCCACAAGAGAACTCCAAAACCAACATAGTGGCATACGCCAGCCGCGCACTCAACTCCACCGAACAAGCATACTCACAGGCAGAGCGGGAGAGCCTGGCGGCAGTGTGGGCGTGCGAAAAATTTCACCACTTCGTCATCGGACAAAGGTTCACCCTCGTTACGGACCACCAAGCCTTACTGGCCCTATTTGGCAACCCGAGAATTAAGATGCCCCCACGCATTGAACGATGGGGAATCCGTCTTCAGGAATACGACTATACCATCATTCACAAGCCCGGAGGCGACGCAAACCCAGCAGACTATCTATCACGGCACCCGGAAGGAGCTCCAGACACCGCAATGCAAGGAGAAGCCGATGAATACATCGCATACCTGTCACACAATGCTCTTCCCCCAGCCATCACCGCTGAACTATTTGCAGAAAAGAGCAGAGCTGACCCCACCATCAAAGCGGCCGTCCACCTCACCAACTCCAACAAGTGGCGGCAGGCGGCCAACCAACACTTCGAAGAAGGGGAAGGGGGGGAAGTAGACAGAAGAGACTTGGCCAGAATGGAGAAAATACACAACGAACTGGCCACAACAAACCAAGGCACACTACTCAGAGGGAACCGCCTGGTAGCACCCAAGAGTCTTAGAAAGCCACTAGTTATGATCGCCCACGAGGGTCATCGAGGCGCGGCGAATACAAAAAAGATACTCAGAAACCAGGTGTGGTTCCCCCACATGGACACCATTGTAGACGACATACTAAGACACTGCAACTCTTGCCAGGTAAACGCGGCCGGCTCACCACCCTGCCCCCTGCGCATAGTTCCGCTCCCTGACGGACCGTGGCAGCGAGTGGCACTTGACTTCTACGGCCCACTCGAAGAGGGGGGTCACCTGCTCGTGGCCATAGATGAATACTCCCGATTCCCATTGGTAAAACACGTACAATCCACAGCCTTCCACCACGTGGTAGGCCCGATAGACGAAGTATTTAGCGAATGGGGCGTCCCCAACGTAGTGAAAACGGACAATGGATCCCTATTCCAAGGACAAGAATTCAGGAAATTCGCGGCACACCTCGGATTCCACCACCAGAAGATCACACCATTATGGCCCCAGGCCAACGGAATGGTGGAACGGTTCATGGCGAACATTAAGCGCACACGCCAAAAAGCAGCAACAGACCAAGCCTCGATGCCACAAGCCGTCTCACAAATGCTACGAAGCTACCGGCATACCCCCCACGAGGCAACTGGACACACCCCAGCCGCACTCATGATCAAATACAAACCGAGGACCAGGCTTCCCCAACTCGAGGACTACACGCCGGAGGAGGACGACGAGATCCGACGACGAGAAGCAGAGAGGAGACAAAAGGCCAAAGAATGGACTGACCGGAAACGGAAGGCCAAGGAACCCCTGATCCCCGTAGGAGAAACAGTGCTAGTCAGGCAGGCCCAACGCCGTAAAACGGACTCGAGACATCAGCCCGAGTCCATGATAGTGACAGAGGTGAAAGGACCTATGATCACCGCCCTAGGAGACCGGGGTGAAATAACCCGCAACGCGTCATACTTCAGGCGAATGCTCCAAGGAGACAGATCTGAGGACGTACCTCTTGAGGAAGAAGACCCTAGGGACCCAGAGACCCCTCCCGATCCGCCCGAGGCGCCGCCACCGGCAAGCCAGGAGGGCGAAGGAGGAGAGCGAGCCGAGCGGCCCCACCGGCTAGCCAGACGGCCCACCCGGCTCATCGAAGAGATGTAAGGACGAACTTCAACGGTAAGTAAGAGGGGGGTGTTGTGCATGGGAAAAGGGACAGGGCCCCTTTAAGGGAAAGACAAGGACAGAGGGAACGGGGGGCGGGGCAAGGGGAGGGGAAAGCGGGAAAGTTGGGACGAGGGGCAGTTCGATATTAATAAAGGTTGAATGAAGAGGTGCCCGGTGTCGCAGCGTATTTTGTAGGCCAGCGGCCTTGCAGCGTATTTTATAGGCAAGCGGCCTTACAACGGTTCAATAGATACATTAATGTACTCGTCCTGAGTGCCTAGCAGGATTTTACAGACTTTTTTAGATGCCCGTTATTCCAAATGGTCCTGAGCTTGCCTACTACTTTTTCCTCAAACAAACGGCTTTGTCAAAAAAAGTATACATTTGAAATGCGATGAATATGTGTGGGGTCGGATGAATGTTCGGACTTTTTAACAATGCAAAAAAAATACTTGTTTTCAAATGTATGGAATCCGACCACTTCTCAGAAAAAAATGACCCACAGGAATTCCACCGCCATTGTCCTTTGTTCTCTGCGTGGTTTTTTATGGGGGGATGGGACCTGCAGGAAATCTGAAATGCCTTTCTAAGCTTTAGCTTTTGTCTCTTCCTACAACATCTCTTTAACCCGTGTCAGACCTCGCAGGAGAGCAACTTATTATACTGGCAGGCACCAGGGCTCAATTAGAGAGATTTCAGTGTGTTTTCCGATTTTATTATCTTGTTTTGGAAAACTGTTATCTAGTGAAATGCACCGACTCATAAAAGGGGACTGCTCGTGGCTGCACCTGGCCAGATGCTGTTGATTCTTTGTAAACCTTGTTATGCTATTTCATGCATTCGGAAATTGCTTGGCAGTGCTGCACGCTTTGCACCTCCTCACCACAAGAATGGAAAGCACATCCCAGTGGAAAACAAGTATTGGCAAAGCTAACAGTTTGGGCTTTTGTTTCGGTATGGAATAGGCATTTGCTAGGCACTAATGTAAAGGTACTACCTGGCCTTAAGATCGCAACTCAGGTGTCGGTACCTGGAAAATGCCTAATTGTTACGGCAAGCTAGAACTACTGGTTTAGTCAGTGTTTGTTTATAACAGGACTTCAGTTTATGGAAGAGATATAAATCAAGTGGTGAAGGCACACCAGTAAATGCAGCCAGTAAATACACCAGTAGCAATTAAGTCATTGGGCCTCAGGCCGGTAACAACGGTACCGGTAAGCTACGAGTTCTGCTTGCGGGTGTCTTCTCGCCCGCCAGGTCTGACCTGGCGAGCATACCGGCACCGCCGAGCAGAGCATGTCAGATGCACTGTCACCATTCACGAACGGAGCAGGTGCATCCGAACTCCCCTTTCCCATTTGAGCATTTTGTTCCGGTGCCTGCGAATGGGCAATTACCGGGTCTGGCAAGGCCGTAATGACCCGGTAATTGCCCATTCACAGGCACCCAAAGAAAATGATACCGGAGGCAGCCGTGCCGGTTTTACCGTAATGTATCGTAATGCGGCCCATTAATTCTCAGCAGACTGCTTAGAAAAAACACTGGCAGACCTTAGTTTGATGTTTTCTCTTGATAGAGAGAGCTCAAAGAGATCCCAGTAAAATGTGTTTTGGGTGGAGCAGGGCAGGTAGCATGTGGGAATGGCCATACGGATTAGCAAGGCCAGGGATAGTCAATGGGAATGCAAATAACCAAACAACACCCACAAGCTTTATGTCTCTCCTCACTTGTCAATGCCTTCCTACCTTGCATTCCCAATACAATAGTTTCTGATTATAGATGGTGCTTTAGTGCCACCTAATAACCCAAACTTAAAATCAGCTCCTTCTCTAAACAGAAAATCATATCTTTCTTTAAAATGTACAGTGCATAAACCTAGGCTGGGAGTTACTCTAGCAATCATTATTACCCAGCGAGGGGGGTGGGTCTTCGAGCCAATCAGGAGTCTCATTACAGGGACTTTGCCGCACAGTAAAGCCCCAGCTCTCAGCCATCCTCAGAAGCTGGAGGCCGCCATCTTCCCTCACCAGGAATTCAGTTAAGTGTGCACACCACATGCCTATCACCTTCTTCCCCCACTCCAAACTCCAATTTCCAAACCCCAACCTGCCTCCGCTCCCTCCCCACTTACCTTGCGCTTCTCCGTCCCACGCTGGTGCCCGGTGCATCCCCTTCCCGGAAATGGCCGCCATGGAAAGAGAGAAGGTACTACATGAAGTTTCCATCTCCCTGGTCTGAGACGGCCATCTTGTTATGTAGTTTGTTCTTAAATTGATAACGGTAAAGACATCGTTTTTTTTAAAATGAGAACAAAATACTATTACTAACCCAGTACAATGTGCCGTGCTACTAATAGCAATACAACCCTTGCAGGGGTGGAATTCCTGGTCAGTAAAGGACCAGGGCTAACATCAAAGCCCTAGCTTTGCTCGGGTTTCTAACATATGCCCGGGGTGTTACCTGACTGGTAATGCCCCCCTTTATTGCTTAATTACAAATGAAAATGATGGATTTCTGGGAATTCTGAATTCTACAGTAACAACCCTTGTCTGGTCAATTCAACCATAGTGAAACATGGCGGCTTTCCCTGACATTGTATTCACACTTCCAATTTTGCAAGGCAGCTTTCTGATGTGACAGAAATATTTACACTTTTTAGTCGGTTTCTGATTTTTATACTAGCATTTCTGAAATGTGATTAAAATCTAAAAACATATATCAAAACTTCAGGATTGCAAGGAAATGTTATCGAAAAATGCCTGCAATTTGAGTAAAAGCTCCATTTTCTATTCTGCATAAAATAGAATTTCATAATGAGAAACTTTTTGGAACTCTCTAGACGAGTTGCAGTCAAGAGTTTAGAATGAGCAAACAATTCCATTGTCTGTTAACACTAATTTCATTATTTTATTTAAAGAGTGGATGCCCTATGCAGCTGTGCATTGCACCACATCCTGTATGTTAAACAATATTAGTTGGCCCTTTCCTGTATCCATTGCCCACACTTCTTTCTGAGAGATAATCTTATTTGAGTGAAGAATCCAAAGGAAGTACAATAAGTATATATGTTGCCGAACAAGACGAGTGGCCTTCCGTTTTCATTTATCAATGCACAGTGGTTTGTTGGAAGGCTATAGTATACTACTGTTCGTATGCCATTACGTACAAATTGGTCATAATGGCTTATGAGGTAAACACTTTGTGTGAACATTGAATGATAAGATCCGTTTTCTGGTCTCCTCCTGGTAACCAAATTCGCCAAAGATTTGCTTTCTGGAAATGTGGAGCTCAGTGATAGGAGCACTGCCACTTGGCCCTGGAATATTTTTCTCTGCTGGGTTAGACCGAAATGAAGGTGGGGATTTCGAGATCATGATAACAAATTATAATGCAGGGCATACATTCGTTTGTCAATGACTTTCTCGCTACCTTTCAGTCCCTGCCTTAACATCTACTTTCACAAATGTGCGGCAACTGCTGTGAGTGTTGTGGGGATTGATATATAATGAAGCATAATTAAATAGGAAACATTGACAGTGTTTAACGTTCATCTAACAAAGTGACTAATAACGTGAGTGTTTTTTTGTGCGGATCATTCTAATATATTTAACGCCTTCCAATGGATCTACAGTGATCAGATCCTTTTGTAAATACAATGGGCAGATTCAGAAAGAAGCCTGCGGGAGTAACACTGAGTTACTTCTCAAGAAAGAGAGTGTTTCATTTGTAATAAGTTATCGTTACGAAGTCTGAATTACTGCATATGTACGCTAGGCAGACCTATTCCAAGTAGCTTCCTTGAGAATCCAATAGTTCCTGTCCAGTTGTAAGTCAGAGTTCCCAATGGCTCTGACCCACCCCAAAACCAAGTAAAGGCCAGGCCACCATCCAGGGCTGCCATCGGTATGAATGGGCTTCTCCGAAAATACGTATGAGGACGATGTCGAAATGTTTATCCAGGTAGGGCAATGAGAAGCTCAGCCACTTTTGCTTCAATCTCCCCCTCTATCATTCCAGATACAGAGATCATAAGTCACCAACATCCGGATTTATAAGGCGAGTGTCAATATGGAGCCCAGCCGACGTCTCCAGTCCCTTTTCAGGTGTCAGTCAGAGTTTCCACTGGGAGGTAATCTGAATCCGCCCCAAACAATGTATTCCTGTATTGGTCAGAGGACTGTCAATTATAAAGTGCATCGGGCCAAGTAGTAGTACATTGTTCAGAAACTGCTAAAGCCCTACCTGGGTGACACAGCTTAGACCAAGTAGAAACAAAATGATACAGCAAGCAGCGGTGACGGGGATTCTTAGTTTTTTCATCAACTGTGGGAATGCATCTTCGATTGCAGTCGTCATTGTTTCTGCAGGGAAAATATACACAAATTTAAAAGAGAAGTCCAGGCCATGACATTTGCTTGCCGACATAGAGGCTCAACAAAGTGCTTCTCTGTGCCGAAAAGCGTTCCCATGTTTCTTATTTTGTAGTTATTAGCAATAAATATTAGAATACAATTACTGCATATATTAGGCATACATGGTTTTAGTACTTCTGGCACAAACGTTTTTATCATTTGTGCTTTAACCTTGTTCCCTTTTTTAATATAGTCAAACATTCACAATCGATTATCAATGACATTTTATAACTGTTTGTAGAGCATTAGTTGACAATGGGCCTCATTACAAGTCTGGCGTTAACCGTGCCGGTGCTACCGGTCCAGGTAGCCGCCAGACCAGAACATACTTACCGGCACCTGACTTCCCAATGTCACAGGGAGATTACAACCCCGGCAGCCCAGAAAGTCAGGCGCCGGTAAAATGTTCCCCATTCCCACAGACTCCCATAGGACTCTATGGGAATGGGGACACTGAAGCACTGCACCGTTGTTAACGGTACCGTTGCTTCCATGACAGGTCTGCCTACCGTGGCCGCTGTGCCCAGCACCCTTGTTTCCGGACCGGCCGGGTCAGAATGAGGCCCAATGTCTTAGATGTAAATGTAGACAAATTGCAGTTCCAAGATGGGAGAATAAAACTGATGAGCTGGAGCGATGTTATGATTAGTGCTGCCCCAGTTGCACGGACATGTTGCGAGTAGCATCCCTGCCTGGAAATGTGGCCACATTTTCTGCTTGTGTGGCCAATGTAAAGCTGCTTGGTGCACTTAGTTGCCAACATACTTTTGTTTCTCCTGTATATGGGCCTTGGAGGTGATTCTTCCTCCAGGGACCTTAGGCAGAATGATTGGATTGAAAGTTATTCTGTTGAGTTTTACAAACGTGTTTTCTGTTCTCTTCTCCACCCTGGAATCAAATATATATTGGGCACATTGGATGCGCTGCTGGTAATTTGTGATACCATGCTTACATTTGGTTATCACATAAAGTTCTGGCATAGGGAGAGCCACTGTTAGATTGTAAAATTAGCAGATCTGTACTTATTAGCATTTCCCACACATCTGCCATACATTTTCCTGAAATACTGCAAAGGCAATGTAATGTAGCTCCCTGTACCCTGGGGAAGAAACCGTCAGGAGTCTGGCCGGAAAGCACAGGCACACAATAAATGTCAGAGTGTGTATGTAGACTAGGGTAGATTCATATAGCAGAAACTGGGTAAGCACCAGGCTTATTTGAGTTAAGACAGGATGTCACAGGAACTGCAGGGGCAGGGGCTAGCTGTAAGCAAAGAGACAGGGAGCAAGTAAAGGCAAACAAATAAACGTGGTAACATAGATTGATCAGAACAAAGGATATATTGGAATGCGATAAAGGGTCTCCAAGGATTAAGGAAGACCCTTGGGATTAGTACCAGCAGATTACCCTTAAAAACTGTTTTACGGCAGTGTCATGACTTAGAACCCTGGGTTGATCTTAATGGAGACCAACCCAGGGATCGCATTGTACATGGATTAGGAGCAGAGGCACAACAGTGGAACAATCTGCAATACAGGCAAAAAGAAATAGGCCAGTACAGGTTAAGCAGAGAAACAAAGTACATAGCAGAGACTGTAGTTGTAAGCTATACAAGCACTAACTTGGAATGCTCATGGGAATGTTGGTACAGAGTGAATCTTGGGCGAGGAGTCAGAACGGCTATCAGGGACTAGCAGCAAAGCAGGCAAGGAAAGCTGTCAGACAAACACCCCTAGCTTTCTCAGAGAATCAGACAAGATATGTCACTTCCAACTCAGCAAATACGAGGGTTCGGGAAACCTGGTGCACTAATAAAGAATGAAATAAACAAACAATAAAGCTGAACACTGCAGGTTGCTGCTAACTAATCAAAGTCATGGAATTAGCTAACAGAGTACATGGCAGTAAGGTAAACGACTGGCCTTACAGAGAGAAAGGGAGAAAACAGCATTGGGAGAAACGGGAGTTGTCTGTGAGGAAACAGCACTCACAGAAAGTCAAGAAGGCTGGAAAGATTCCGACATGGAGCAAGATGACTTTAGCAGCAAATAGGACAGAAGCTGCAACTCCACAGCTACAGGTTGCAGGATTCAGTAGCTAAAAGGAGCATTTCCAGGAAAGGTTTAAAACTGGCAGGTCTCAAAGCAGCCTGAAAACGGTGCTGCAAAGCAGCTACAGCAAGCAGTGGTCTGAAGCCAAATGCAATCTATTCAGATCAAGTTTAAAAAAAAACTGGTCACAGAAGCACAAAGCAGCAAAGCAGCAACAAATGAAGCCAGCAGTGGTCGAAGTGTACGAAAAGAAGTAGTGGAACTAAGTTCCCTGCTGGCCTGCCCCTGCTCCCCACAAACCCCATTGTCACAACCCCTCCCACAAACAATACACCCCCCCAAACACTTGCACCTGCTGTTAAGGGAACGTTCAGTGCAGTGCACTGAAAGTGAAGGTTTCAACTTCTTCCTACACTTTTATTTTAAAACAAAACCATTCCGGAACGGTTTCTTTTTAAAATAAAAGTATAGGAGCTGTACAAGGTCATTGTAAAAAAGTATAGGAGCACCGCTCCTGACCGCTCAGGGTCACTTCGACCACTGGAAGGAAGTTGATAGAACTTGTGGGGGGGATTCTCCCGGGGTCGGCTGGGCCTTCCGCGGACCTCCGGGCTGGGAGGCCCCAACTCCTCCCGCGTATCCCAAAAATGAGTATGAGACACACACAAGAAGCAAGGTGGTTCTGCTGTTTATTGAATAACGGCAGGGATGGGTCTAGGATCGTACGCGTCCGTCCTGACTCTCGAAATTCGTGGGGCTCGCAGGCCCCTTTTTGCCTCAGTATGACGCGCTACTTGCGTCACCTGGTAAAGTAGGCAAAAAAACCTATCGCCACTCTGGATTGGTTCCTCGAGTGGTAGGGTTAGTATAGCATACGTATAGAGAACGCTGTTAGTGGTTAAGGGTCAGTCAGGTGGTATACTTGGGTTGTCCCTTCTATTAGATACATGAAAATTGTTACACAAAGACCCCTAATGATTGGCTAATGTTAATGGCGTCAGTGATGAATGCCCCATGTTCTGATTGGTCCACTCGCGAGCCCTCCAGCCTGGGACCATCGTTGTTCCCAGCTCGCGGTGTACCTGTCATTTGCAACAATATGTAACTATGTGTTTATGCAGACAATGCGTGGATTTGCTCATATGCCTGAGAGCAGACTATTCCCACCGCTGTAGGTGTCCATTGGGTCATTTCATTGTTGCAGCCTGTGTCTCAAACGTGGGACCTAGGCGACTTCTCCCTCCTGGGTCTGGCACCCTGTCAGGTTCGGCTTGGTCACGTGAGGAGAGACCGTGGTTGAGGCAGAATTCTGCACATTTAATGTTGTATTTTCCACTGTGTGTCTGGCTTAGTTTGCAGGTGTGACCTTGGCTTCGGCTTGTGGCATGCGAGTTGCAACATTGCCCCCTTGGCTGTCAGTTCTCGCTGGGCTCATTCTGCAGGGTCAGCAATTGTACTCTTGTTCGTTCAATGTTCGTGGAGGCTCTTTCTTGCGGCCTACTTGGGCCTGGTGCATAGGTGGGGATGTTTAATGTACGGCACTTTAAGTTACGGTATCACATTGCTTCATATCCAGTATCATGTCTTTGTTGTATTTTCATCACAATGCAAGGGTTAGGAGAAGCGTCAGCAAGCATTTTAGATGAGTGCTTTGTGCGTCTTGCGTTTCTGCATTTTGAAAAACCTATGTGAAAAATAATAAAGATGCGCGTCAGTGGGTGTGTCCGTCACCTACGTCATAGCACTGAATATGTTCTTCGTGTGGATTGGTGTGAGGTTGTCCAGTGTGCATGGTTGCACGGGTGTTCTGACAGTTGGCTAGGTCGTCATGGCATCTCTAACGATGTGTTTATTTACTGTTGAATGGTTTAGTCGAGTTCACCACAGGTGTCGCCTTGAGCAGGGCAGGCTGGTGGGCAGGCTGATGGGCACATCCGTATGTTCCTGTACCCGGGTATTTGGTCGTCTGGTAGATAGGCAAATTCATCTCGTGGCGGGTGTCTGGGTCGCGATCCTCTAGGCCAGGGGCGCGAGGAGATTGGGGGGAGTCTTTTGTCCCATTCTCCCACTTCAGTCCCCCCTCTGGTCGACTTGTCGACCACAAACATATCTTTTTCCTTATCTCCTCTTACTCTCCATATTTTAGTTACTTCTCCCAGGTGTCCATAGTGGTTGACATGGTCCTCAAATGACCAATACATATACACACAACTTCCTCCAGGTGTGCAGTATACCCATTTCCCGATGTAGCTCCTCGGGTTTCTTGGGTTTTCGAGCTTCACGGATGGCGGGTCCAGGTGGTTGGTGATGATCTGTTTGCGCAGTTTTTCTCTTTCCTTTATTATTGTGTCTGTGTCCTGCCCATCATCAGTTGGCATCAAGGGGTGCATACCAACCATTTCGATCATTTCGTCTGTAGTGCGTGCTTTCCGGGCTTTCCAGAACCTTATTATGATCAGTGCAGCTCCAGCCAGTATTATACATCCAACTATAATCTTCAGTCCGTCCGACAGCCATGATGGCATCCATGACCATAACAATGAAAACCAGCTGTCATCCTTCTTCACTCCTTTACTTTCTTCCATCATTTTGGAGTGCATCTGGGCCAGTTGTGATACTGCTTCGGTGAGTGTACCATTGTCGGCATTGTTAGCAGGAATAAATGTGCAGCATGATTGTCCTATCTTTGCGCAAACTCCTCCTTCCATTGCTGTAAGGAGATCTAATACGTATCTGTTCTGTAGTGCTACCATCCTCACTGTTCGCAGTTCCTCTTTTATTGCGTTGAATCCATTTACTGTAGAAATAATTGTCATCATCAGCTCCCATCGGGTTATCTGGAGCCATTTTGCGTTTGCGTAAGCTTGTAGTCCCGGATGTATTATTGACGAGAAAAAAATTGCTGCTCTGCTGAATAGTCTGTGTTCTGGTGGGATTGAAGTGAGTGCTGTTTCTGACCTTCCCCATAGGTAATTTCCTGTCAGAGGTTCTTATTGTCTCTTTTTTCTATTCAGGACATTATTGTTTTTGTTGTTTTCGTTGTCTGACCCCCTCTGAGATTGTACAGATCTCTTCTTCCTCTTGTTTCCTTCATCCATTTTAGGGAGGTTCGCCATGTTCACATGTTTCTGGGGCACCACTAGTGATGGTACATTAATGTGTACCATTGTGCATATACCGTTCCACAGAGGGGGCAGTGTGTGGTATGCCTTGTTTCCGCAGGCCCAGTAGTGGTCCATTAATACTGCTGTTCCTGCTCCCCCCTCTGGTAGCTCTAACACGCTGGCACAGTTGGTGTTGTATCCCACGTCCACTTCTCCTCTATGTTGGTAGCATAGCTTAGGTGCAGACAGCGGCAGTATGCTCATTGGGTCTTCATCCTTCTCCATCCATGTCAGCATGGGTACTACTTTCCCCAAATCGTCCAACATCTGTTATTGTGTTCATCAATGGTGGTAATATTTTCTCTTGTTACCATGTTGCTGCCAACCACTCCTATGTCCCATTTATTGTTCATGTATACCTTCCCCGTTATTGTTACCAGTGGTCTTTCCCAACAGCCTTGTGTACCAGGAACTTCGGTGCCGTACCAGTCACATGGTAGGTATTGTAGTGTTACTTTCTTCGTTTCTCCCTTTTCAGGAACACTTGTCATATATCTGAATGCTTCAGCATGCAAACTGCTCTTGTGGTAACTCAAATAAGACTTGAGGAAGTTGTTTTCGTATGGATATGTGTCTCGCGTTTTCCACACCAGTCTCACCACCGTCCCTTGAAATCGCCCTCTCGTTTGGAATAGTGCCAGGTATATTATACATTGTGCCGTCTTTTCATCTATTTCTGCGGCAACAAATGTTCGAGAAGTGCTCATGGCGTATGGGATCAATGAGCAGACATAGCAGCTGTCTTCTGTTGTCTGCTTACCTATTTGGGTCATGTGCTAGTACCACATGTTGTTCGAGACGTGTGCTGAATCTGTTATGTAATTATCAATGCCTTTATTATCTGAGTATGTGCTGCGTTTAACTCTACTTCCCTTATGTGGAGGGTTGCTAGTACCACCTGACGTAACGCCTGTTGCAGCATTGGGTGGGGGTACGTTAGGTTTGGGAGCAGCCAAAATATTGATAGCATAACTTTTCTGCCATACAGAGGCAGCCAAAAACCCAGTGATCACCAAAACCCCTATCATTTTTATTAGAAAAGCTAGTCTCACCGGCATTTGCTCTTACCTTGCTGCAGTCCGGCAGCTTATTCTTGCGACGTTAAAGTTGCCTGCCTGAAAATTCTCAATACGCTTGTTATTATTGTTAGTTGTCGTTATCAAGCCCTCCCTATCAGGTAGCCGTTCAGTGCCCAGGCGAAGAGCTGTTCCCACGCCAATCTAAGCGATCTGTCTCTTAGAGCAGGTAAGTGCTGGTGAAGATGGGGCATTGATTGTTCTATGGCCAAGATAAATGCGGTGTAGTAAACACGTACCCTCCTTCTTTTTAGGTACTTTGGTCTTTTTATGTGATATACAAATTGGTGTGATAGGGCTTCAGGGTAATTATCGTCTGAGGGTAGCATCTACTCCTGGGCAATGCACGCTGTTAGTTATCTATTTTCTTAACAATACAATAACCCACGGTACCTGCATGTGCGAGAAAGAAAAAGAAAACATACAAGTGTTTACATGTGTATATGTGCAAAACAATGTCCTTCAATTGGGTGGTGGCTGTAGTGGGCAGGGGGTTTGTGGGCAGAGGGTCTGGGTTCAACTGGTGGAAGTCTGTTTACTCTTTGATCTTGTGACCATGGGATGGGCGGTATGCAAATCACCAGTGTCTATTTCAGTACTTGTCTCTGGGGATTCTGGGGGGTGGCAGGGTATGGAGACACTGAGGTCGTCAGCTGTGGTAGACGTCTCTTTCTCCGTAGGTGATGCTGTCGCTGCTCTTCCAATGGCCCTGTCGGTGACGCTAGGGCGGGTCTGGAGTTTGCAGATCTTCACGTCGTGTAGGTTATTCCAAGCACGCTTATCCTGCAACTTTACTGCTCTCGTAGATACCTCCTCTACCAGGTGGGGACCAGTGAAGCGTGGGCTGTTCCACTTTCTATTGAAATTGCGGAGTAGCACGTGGTCACCTGTAGCAATTTTGCACAGTTTTTCCTTTTCCAATTCTTTGTCGGCGTCTTCTTGTTGATAACTCTTAGACCCGCCCCACGTTCGCTCGAGCTGTTGAGACACAAACACTACACTAGTAATCAAAGAAGACACATATTGGTATATTTCATCATCAAGAACAGTTGCAGTGTTTTCATAGTCTGTGAATGCTCTTGATGTTGGCGTTAGAGGAAGGTGCATTTGACGTCCGGTCACCACCTCGTGAGGAGTGAGGTGGTGGTCGGAGCCTGGTCTATTCCTTAGCTCAAATAGAGCTAGCGGAAGGCAATACAACCAACTCTTCTTTGTTGTTTGCTGTATCTTTGCGATTGCCTCCTTCAATAGGCCATTCAGGCGTTCACATATACCGTTGGCCTGCGGGTGATATGCACACGCAAATTTATGCTTGATGTTCAGTAAGGATGTGTTGTGCTGAAACATTTCATTAGCGAAATGCGGGCCGTTATCTGACCGCAGTACTTCGCACACTCCCCACCTGGGGAAAACCTCCCTCACTAAAAATTTAGCTGCTCTGAACGCATCCGGATGTGAGCAGGGTCCTGCCTCAATCCACCTGGAGAATGGGCATACTACTTCAATCATATACCTATTTCCTTGACATACGTTGATCATTTCAACATAATCAATATGAATGTGCAGGAAGGGTCCCTCTGGCCGGGGTATAGTACCTTTTATCACTTGCAGCGTGTGACCGGCCGTAAACTGTTGACATGTGAGACAATTGCTGATAAAATTTGTTACATGAGAATTTAGCTCGGGGCAGAACCAGTCTTCCCTAATTCGTGCTGCAATAACTTCCTTCCCTGTATGAGCTGGGTGATGGAGCTGGCTCAGGGCGGTGTTCAATAGTGCCAATGGCATGACCATCTTTCCAGTGTTACCCTGACGCCATAGTGCGTCGGTTGGCGACATTGTACATCCTCTTTTCACCCATATTTCTTTTTCTGCCATTGGTGCAGCCGCTTGTAACTCCATTATCTGTGTGGCTGGGAGATGAGTGTACCCTTCTTTCATCAACATCTCTTTAGCTATCCCCCTCCCTCTCCCTCTCTCTGACTCTGGGGGGTTCCATATCTCACCAAAATAAGCAGCATACTTGGCATGTGCGTCTGCTGCTGCATTCCCTTTTGAGATATGATCTTCTCCATTAGTGTGTGCGGGACATTTGACCAAAGCTAGTTCTTGGGGATTATTTATTACTTCAATTGACTCAGCTAATAAGAGAGCATGTTGCACTGGGGTGCCGTCAGCTCTCCTAAACCCCCTTCTCTGCCATTTTGTCAGTCCCGAGTGGACAGTTGATGTGACATATGCGCTATCAGAATATATAGTAACTCTTTTATCAAAGCTTTCTTTTAACGCCAAGATCAGTGCAACTAATTCTGCTGCTTGAGCAGAATAATGCTGCGGTAACTGTACACATTTCACCGCGACACACACCAATTCCTCTGTCATTTTTACAACTGCTGCCCCAGTTCTCCTTATCCCATCACCCTGGTCTATTGTTGATGACCCATCAATGAACAAGAGCTCTCCTCCATTTAGCGCATCCTCTTCAACTTTTCTAGTACATGAGTACATTTCAGTAGTCTGCGTACAATCATGAGCATAGTCACCTTCCTCAATAACTTCCGCTATAAACCTTGCAGGATTAACTGTGCTGCATCTAACAATGGATAGTGCTGGTCTAGATAAGATGATCTCATAACCTGACGCCCTCTGCGTGGTTAGTGTGGACTTAGGCTTGTTCAATATTGCAAATAGTGCATGCTCCACAAATAGTGTGGTTGGGCACCCCATTGTAATAGATGATGATTTCTCTACCGCGAAAGCAGCTGCGGCGAGGCCTTGTTCGCAAGGGAAATTACCTAACATAACAGGATCCAAGTGACCGCTGTAAAATGCTACTGGCTTGTATCCCATGCTTGTTTTTTGAGCCAACACTGCTTTCATTACTGCTGAGTCGCAATGTGAAAATATAAAGAATTGTCGTTCATAATCTGGGGTGGCCAGTACCGGAGCAGTTGATATTGCGCGTTTCAATTCGTCAAAGGCCTCTTTCCTTTCCATTGCCCAGCCCAATTTTTTCTCCCCTTTGTTAGCTTCTCTCAATGCTTCAAGTAGGGGTCCTATGTATGAGCTGTAATCAAATACCCATGCTCTACAGTAGTTGCACAATCCCAGGAACTGCTGCAGCTCCCTCACTGTTTGTGGCAATGGCGTGTTTGATATAGCCTGTGCTCTTTGTGGTGCAATCTTTCCTCCGTGTTGGGATATCAGCTGACCAATGTATAATACCTGTTCCTGACAGTACTGTAACTTTTCTTTGTCTACCTTGTAACCCTTTTCAGCCAATATTGTCAGCATCTTCAATGAGTCCTCCCTGCACCTTTTTTCGCTTGTGCTGCAAATTATTATGTCGTCAACATATTGCAACACTGTACTTTCCAATTCAATGTTTCCCAAGTCCATCTGTATTACTCTGTTGAAAATTGAGGGTGACTCGCAGTACCCTTGTGGCAACCTGGTGTGTTTCCATTTTGTGTTTCTGTACGAGAAGCTTGTCAGATCTTGTGAATCTGGATGCAGGGGTATTGAGAAAAAGGCATTATTGAGGTCAATCACTGTAAATCGTGATGCCTCTGCTGGAATTCCACACAATATTTTGGCGGGTTTGCTGCTATGGGGTATTCTGCTTCCACTATGTTGTTCAAGGGCCTGAGGTCCTGGATGAAACGCCAAGACCCTCCTTTAGCTTTGCGCACTGAATATACGGCCGTGTTACATGGTGATTCTGATGGTACCAATATGCCATTATTTATAAGGGCCGTTATTGTTTCATATATGCCCTCATCTGCCTCTTTTGATAGTGGGTATTGCTTCACTCTATGGAGTATTGCACCTTTTTTCAGTTTTATTCTTACTCCCCCGATACTTTTTATGCACCCCACGTCATAGGGACTAGTAGTCCACAATGATGTTGGAACTTTTGCCATATCCTCCTCAAAAAAAGGAACTGAGTTGGATGTGGGTGCTTCAAGTGCCATTGCAATTTTCTATGCCACTTGTTTGTATGTCACTCTTAGCCATATATCTACACTCATCATAAATACCATTTCACCCTCTTCCTTTTCTTCTGAAAAGAGCTCCTCGTCTGACACCTGGGTGAGCCTGCATCCCTCAGCTAGTGCTATCACTGCCCTCCATGCTCTTCCTTCCCGGTCTTGGGCATGTACTGCGATGTAATCAGCAGTCGCTATAATGCTCTCCATGCTCACTGAAATCACCTTTCCTTCTGGTTCATTGGCTGGTGTTTCTGGTCTGAACAGATTTAGCCTCTTCCGCTTTCCTATCCTCTTCCTTTTGTTTCATCTTTTCTTGCCATGTCCTACAATGATGTACTATCGTCAGTTGTATCTCCGGCCAAGCCTTTGCTTCCATCCCCACTACTTTCTTCAATTGTTTCTGGACTGCCTCCGGGAGCCCTTGTATTAGTATATGGTAAAATATTGCTGGTGTCTTGTCCCATTGCTCTCTAGTTTCCATACGCCACTTCTCTTGAATTTCCTGGATATAATCAACAGGATCTTCGTTCTCACGCATCTTGCGTGATGTAATCGCTCCTATGTCTGATGTGTCTGGGAATTGTACCCTCAGTGCTTGCCATAATGCATGTCTGCAGTTTGCGAATGGCGCCCCGTCGTGTGATGTGTTTGTTATTGTGACCCCGGGGAAGCCTGCTCTCTTCCAGATGTCAACTGCTGCATCCCCCAATATTGATATTAGGAGGCCCTCCACATCTCCTACTGCCAGTTTCTGTCCTGGGGTGTGTTTTTCCATTTCATATATCCATTTCCCTGCACCTCCAATTAATGATGGGAGCCTGCACTTTATATTTTCCTTGTCTGCATGCTTCCAAGGGATGTATTGTGGTCTAACCCCTCCCCTCTCCAAAAGTGGCATTAGGTTGTGTCCTGTCTGACCCCCTGGGTTCCCCAGAGTCGAGTCCGTATACCCCTCCTCTTCTTCCGTGTCGTCTACATCGTCTGTTATGTCCATATTTCCCCTGCTCGTAACTGTTTCTCCTCCATCTCTTACCCTTCTTTTATCATTTCCTTTATTTAATGTGGGCGTGTGTACTCGTTCTTTCTGCCTGCGTCCAGGGAGATCTCTAAGCCTGCCAGCGTAGGGTGTGTGTTTGTGAGGGGCGGGTGCGGGTGTAGGTGGGCATGTTGTACGGGATGAGTGTGGGGTGGTGGATCATGTTGGACGGGATGATGAGGGTGTAGCTGCACGCGTGTGCCTTCCTGCCATTCCTTGCTCTTCCCCCTCACTTCCCCCCAGTTCTTCCTTTCTTCTGCAGGCCCATGGTGATTCCCTGTTAGTCCGGGTGATGTACAATTTATCTAAGCTCTCCCTTTCCCTATTTCTTCCTTCTTTCTCCATTCCTTCTTCTTCCTCGCTACAAAAGTCATCCAGGAGCGACAACCCCCAATCTGTCTTTTTCTCCCGAATCGTTACTGTTTTTAAATCTATTAAATCCGTTCCTCCCGTTTCTTCTTTACCAATTGCTCCCCTTTGTGCTGATGTTGTTGCTACTTCTGTCTCTCTGCGTACATATCTCCTTACTTCACTCTCCCCTCTCCTATCTTCTCTTTCCCCTTCTTTTTTCTCCACTATCTCTCTACCGATTTCCTCTCTTTTCTTTATTAATTCCTCCATTACTTCACTACTCATCTTTTCCAATATCCTTTCCTCTTCTCTCTTCCTTTCCCATCTCTCTCTTTCCCGCTCTAATATGCTTTCTATCATCCTCCCTTCTTCGTATTTCTTGGTCGTTTCTGATAGTATTTTCCTCTTCCATATTTCCATTTCTTTTTCTTTCTCTTCTTCCTCTCTTTTCTTGTCGCGCTGTGCTGCTCGAGATACCCTTTCTGCTGCTGCCTTTACCCTTTCAGCTTCTCTCTTTCGTTCTTCAGTTCGTTCCCTCATTTTTTCCAACTCATTCTTACTTTCTTTCCTTTCCCGTGCTCTCTCTCTTTCCTCCCTCTCAAGCTGCTTGATCAGGGCATTTTGCTCATTCCTTAATTCTGCTAATCGTTCCTCCAAAATGTCTTCTTTTTCTCGTAACAGCTCTTCCTCCTTTCTTTTCCCCCCTTCCCCTTTCATCTCGCTCTTTCTCTCATTGTCCTCGTCCATTTTCCTTACTACTTCCCTCTCTTCTCCTGTTAATGAACCTCGCAATTTTAATAATACCTGTGCAGCTACCAATTCATCATGTCCTATTGCTGCAATTTGTTCTTCGCTAGTCTTCCCCTCCCCTGCAGGCATCTTCGTATAAGTTGACCCTGCCGTACTTGTCTGCTCCCCTCCCGTGTAGCCACCTGTAGCTGTATATGGTGGTGGGCTGTATGCCGGGTTCGAGTACCCCTCAGCCGCCCTTAATTGTTCTCTTACTATTTCTCGTAGTTCCGTTAAAGGATATAACCCCCTTCCTCTTTTTTCACTACCTTCGCTAGGGGCATGTCGTCGCACTGTTCCTTTTTTATTTCTTTTTCGTTTAGGTTGCTACTCTTTTCTCCTCCCTCTTGTCCTTTCCCCGTGCACTGTGTGCCTTCACTCTCTTTTTCCCCATTCTGTTCTTCCTCCTTAACCTTCTTCTCCTCCTTTGTTTCCCCCACAGTGAACATTCCGTTTGGTCCTGGTCGGGACCCCTGGAACATTCTCCATAAGTTAAACACCTCCACATGGTGTGTCAACTTCTTCCCCTTGTATGTGTTATGCAGATGGGTCAATAGTGAGTGTTGGATATATGGGTCGAAACTGCCATTAGGCGGCCATGGTATCGTCATTTTGTTGTCCGTCCCCTGTGTCCATTCTATGCTGTATTTAATCAGTTTCTCCCTATGGGGTGACAGTGTTTTACATATATGCTGTAGCGGGGTAGTGAGGGTGTTCCCCCACCCTCCCGATCCTGTCCCATATAACATAGTAGCACTGAGTTGTTATCCTCCCTCGATATGGTAGCGGTTATCTTGCTAATAATGAACGCTATACAATTTCAGATGTTTTACCTGGCCCCGTAATTTTGGGGACTTGCGATTGTCCGCTAAAAGAAAATAGTAAAATATAGCATTTGCATTTATATATTCTTTTCTCTGTTTTCTTCTTTCCCCTGACACTGTTACGGCCCCGTACGGCCGAGGCGCACGTAGCCCCCTGCGGCTGCGTGCCCTGTGTGACTTTCTTATATAGCCGTCCCACTTTATTTCACCCCTCCTCCTCTTTCTTCACTTGTCGTGGCCGGTGTTCTCCGTGCGCGGCCACGTCCCTCTCTTCACCTTGCCCCGATGTAATCGTTACCGTTTATCTCCGTCTCCACTCCCTTACCGTTATTCTCTTCCCCACCACTCTCCAACAATGCCTTGTGTTTGAGATATCCTATGAAAGCCCTACTGGTGACGTCACCGACCTCTTCCAAAACTACCGGTAAGTTCTTTTCATGTTTTAAAAGTTTGAAATAAGTTTGCAATCTATCCCCGTTAACCCCACAGCTGTCCTCTTGTCACGCCTGGAACAAGGTAATCAACAATATAATCAGACTGCGCACGCTGGGTCGCCTCGCGTGTGATATGCCCCTCGACAGGAGGGCTTAACCAGCCAATTATCTTCCGTATTAGGCAACCAGCTAGCTACCGCCTACAGGGAAACGTCATCTATCTATTGAGTTTTCTGCTCGATCAATAGGGATCCTCATCTACTCATTGATCAATAATCACCAATTCGTAGGAAACCGCACACACACACACACACCCTTACAGGTGGTCGCGACCTAGGCCAATCAGTGTCTACGAGCGGCCGCACGTGATGTTTTCGTGCTCCGCCCCCCCCCTTCTTCGTAACGTAGCGGACTGCTCTCGCACTTGTCCAGCTACCATTCACTTCACCGTCAACACTAATTTATCGAACCTTCGCCGCGCACCTTTGTAACACCTTCCACCTCGCGTATTCTATTCCTCCCCCCTCCCTCACAATTTCACATTGCTTTTTGGGCGTGGCATACTCACCAAGTTCTCTTGATGCGGGGCCGCTCGACTGCGTGCACCCCTCCAAGCGGCTCGCCACCTCCCCTCGTCTGGACCACGTCTGGACACTCGCCAACCGCGGGCGGGATACTTCTCAACCGGCTCCCGAAGGCCGATATCCGGATTGCACTGTCTGGTCTTCTCGCAGTTCCGCGATGGTCCTGTAGTCCTCAAAAAGGGGGCAGCGGCAGAGGGGGCCGCGCCGCTGGGCCTCCTTGCAACGAGAGCACTCGGAAAAATAAAATAAAAAGCAGATCTTAAACAGATCTCAGCAGTGCCTCCAACTTGTCGGGGGGATTCTCCCGGGGTCGACTGGGCCTTCCGCGGACCTCCGGGCTGGGAGGCCCCAACTCCTCCCGCGTATCCCAAAAATGAGTATGAGACACACACAAGAAGCAAGGTGGTTCTGCTGTTTATTGAATAACGGCAGGGATGGGTCTAGGATCGTACGCGTCCGTCCTGACTCTCGAAATTCGTGGGGCTCGCAGGCCCCTTTTTGCCTCAGTATGACGCGCTACTTGCGTCACCTGGGAAAGTTAGCAAAAAAACCTATCGCCACTCTGGATTGGTTCCTCGAGTGGTAGGCTTAGTATAGCATACGTATAGAGAACGCTGTTAGTGGTTAAGGGTCAGTCAGGTGGTATACTTGGGTTGTCCCTTCTATTAGATACATGAAAATTGTTACATGAAGACCCCTAATGATTGGCTAATGTTAATGGCGTCAGTGATGAGTGCCCCATGTTCTGATTGGTCCACTCGCGAGCCCCCCAGCCTGGGACCATCGTTGTTCCCAGCTCGCGGTGTACCTGTCATTTGCAACAATATGTAACTATGTGTTTATGCAGACAATGCGTGGATTTGCTCATATGCCTGAGAGCAGACTATTCCCAACGCTGTAGGTGTCCATTGGGTCATTTCATTGTTGCAGCCTGTGTCTCAAAGGTGGGACCTAGGTGACTTTTCCCTCCTGGGTCTGGCACCCTGTCAGGTTCGGCTTGGTCACGTGAGGAGAGACCGTGGTTGAGGCAGAATTCTGCACATTTAATGTTGTATTTTCGACTGTGTGTCTGGCTTAGTTTGCAGGTGTGACCTTGGCTTCGGCTTATGGCATGCGAGTTGCAACATTGCCCCCTTGGCTGTCAGTTCTCGCTGGGCTCATTCTGCAGGGTCAGCAATTGTACTCTTGTTCGTTCAATGTTCGTGGAGGCTCTTTCTTGCGGCCTACTTAGACCTGGTGCATAGGTGGGGATGTTTAATGCACAGCACTTTAAGTTACGGTATCACATTGCTTCATATCCAGTATCATGTCTTCGTTGTATTTTCATCACAATGCAAGGGTTAGGAGAAGCGTCAGCAAGCATTTTAGATGAGTGCTTTGTGCGTTTCTGCATTTTGAAAAACCTATGTGAAAAATAATAAAGATGCGCATCAGTGGGTGTGTCCGTCACCTACGTCATAGCACTGAATATGTTCTTCGTGTGGATTGGTGTGAGGGTGTCCAGTGTGCATGGTTGCACAGGTGTTCTGACCGTTGGCTAGGTCGTCATGGCATCTCTAACGATGTGTTTATTTACTGTTGAATGGTTTAGTCGAGTTCATCCATGCCGCAGGTGTCGGCTTGAGCAGGGCAGGCTGGTGGGCAGGCTGATGGGCACATCCGTATGTTCCTGTACCAGGGTATTTGGTCGTCTGGTAGATAGGCAAATTCATCTCGTGGCGGGTGTCTGGGTCGCGATCCTCTAGGCCAGGGGCGCGAGGAGATTGGGGGGAGTCTTTTGTCCCATTCTCCCACTTCAAACTAAAGCCACTGTGCTGCATGTGAGATGTTCAGAGCCCTCACAGCCCACAGCTCTATAGGGTGGAACTGAGAGCAGTCTCATGCAGCTGTGCTCTATTTAGCCCACCCCGGCCTTTAGAAGCCTGCAGCAGAAGGTTTTGATGAAGGTGTATAGCCTAGTCGTCGGTAGCTTCTAACAGGCAAATGTAATCAGGTTCTCTGCAGACTACTGCAAGAAAATATTCTTAGAATGCCTCCCCCACCCCTCTGCCTCTTGGACAGCATACATATTCCAGAATGCATCTGCTGGATTAACCCACAACCCATAATGAGACATGATATTAGATTGGTGAAAAACTGCAACGGTAAAACAGGTAGATTAACAAAGAGGCAATTTGTAGGTTTTAACATGCCAATGATGTCATAAACAGAGTTTTTGAATGTGCACATTCAGCAGTGCTGGGTGGCAAACGGGAAGAATCCTGACAGATTTACTTGATGGATTCAATCCTTAAGGAGATGAGGATCTCGCTGTTATTAGTGCCGGCCTAAGCACCTCCTTCTGGAATGTGCTTTGGCAGTAACTGCCTGCCAGAGCCTGTGTAAAAGCAAGCAAAGTTGAGGCCTCAGAGAGGGCTCAGATCCATTAATGGCAAAACCCACCCAGGTGGAGGTACTTACTGCTATAAGGCCTTCAGCCTGGGGAGTTTACAGTTTCTTTTCTTTTTTTTATTCCATTGGAAAACGGATCGGAGCTATTTTCCTAAAAAGAGAATACAAAACAAAATGACTGAATGGGAAATAGTAAAGGCTCATTGTCCCATTACCATTTATTCTGTGGTGACACAAGTGGCAAGGACATGGAGCTGGACCAGAACCAGAGGCAGACAGGTAAGTGAAAAAAGGTTAAAGTTTGAATTGGTTTACAGATTGGAGGGGCCAGGAGGATAGTGGGTAAGTGGGACTGGGCAATGGCTGCAGTACAATAAATGGTTGCCCACAGGAGTGGCACAGGAGGGGTTTATACGGGAAGATATAACCTATGTTCCTGGTATATTGATTCAATGGCATCACTCCTTTGGGGGTTAATACAAATTATGTTCAAGCATTCTAAAACCTGGCAGCAAGGAGATGGCAGCTTAGAGGTTGATTTCCCACTGGACTGGGTGAGCTAGATTTAGCCTGATCTAAACAGTGTTTATACAACTGGGTCCTGGTTGATAATAGGATGAGAAGGGAGGCCATAGCCAATTCCCAATAACTCAAAAGAAGATTTACAAGGCACAATCTCAGGCAACTGCAGGAGATGCCATGTGCTCCAAGTATTCTGCTAGGAGTGAGCCTGACTGTAAGACTAATAACAACATTCTGATGTGAATAATAGCAAACACCTGGGAGATCTGACTGTTGGGAACAAAGAGAAACTTGAGGAAGGATACTGTTTGTTGACAATGGATGTAAGGAATGATATAGAGCTCACAAGAGGATGAATGTGGAGCATATTGATCAATCAGAGAAAGCTGTCATTGAAAGATGAAATAAGGGAAACCAACCTAAGAATGGAAAAAGTTCAAGAGGACATGACTTTATTAGAAAGTTTCTGAAGTTGTGTGCATGATTTGCTAAAGGAATTCTTTCATGACATTCCTAGAGATACAATTTTTAAGATGTACAGGCCAGGAAATTTAAAGACAATCATTTACAAACCCAGGTATTTCCTCATGACATTCCTACAGTTTTTGCAGAGGAGTCCCTTTAAGTCTTCAATGAATTTAAAGTGAAAAATAGGGATGCCACAATTAAAGATCGCAGTCATACAGAGTTTGATTTGTAATGTATGATTGGATTGTGTTTACAGTACTTATCCTCAACGGTTGTAACATAAGCTGACACACCATGCTCCCTTTACCACAACGCAAGATCCATTTCAGCTTAGGGAGCTTGCAAGATCCATTTCAGCTTAGGGAGCTTTAGGGACGTTCATATGTAATGGATGGGAACACACAGGTACATTCTGAGTCCAAATAACCAAACCAACTCAGGAAGATGGCAAAGTACTGTTTTATTGACAATTATCTAAAAGTTACAACAAACTTCAACAGATGTACGCTCAAATTCTCTCAGTGATCTTTTCACAAACCATGGACTTTATGCTAAAAATACATAAGAGGTGACGTCATACTATGTGGCAATAATGACAAACCTACAATGGTTCAGGATTGGCTTAAGGGTGACATCTAAGTATATCTTCTATAGGAACTAGGATTGTAATTGGCTGCCCACTGTCAGGTGGCCAACATATGCCTACCTCTAACACATGTAATCTTCAGAAACATTAGATACACGGTTTCTCTTTGGTTTTCAAACTATAATGTCCTTTGTTAAATGGACCACTTCAATTGGTTTGGAACATTCGGTTCACTTAGCAACACATAAGCCTAGACCCAGGTGCAAGGAGATGGGGCATGATGCTACCTACCCACTCAATCAGCCCAGCATCTCTCATCACCATGCCTTCTGTCATGAATATTGTCTTTGAATTTGGCCTGGCAAAGGTATCATGGGAGTGAGGGCACTTGCTATCATGTTCTGGGACTCCAAGTACAAACTCTATTTTCATCCTTGGCTCACTTGATAGGAGACCACAATTTGATCAATTTTGTAGGTCTTAAATGCTCTAAATTAATTAAACTTGGCACTCTTGTTGTTCTTTCTTTGCACCTTAACACAGGATGATTCATCCTTTGTATGTTTGCTCCTTTCCAGAATAAACAGCTGACCTTGACTATTTCAGTCTTGACTCCAGGCCTTGACTTATTCTTGCTGCCACAAAGCTTTCCCTTCCCACTTCATGGGTCCTGGCTTTCTAAGTTCATGATACTGATGTCCAGCTTCTATACAATGGCGACTTTGGCTGCGTTCTATTCACTATGTATAGCCACTGCTCTGATGACTTGCATTTCAACATCTGTACAATTATCGAACGGTTGATTTTCTGCAGCACTTTGTGCACGTGAAATCTCCTTTTTCACATTTAAAAGTTCACTTGATTCTTTACTTCATCATTAGTCTCTTCAGGTTCTATACATCTTCTTCAGCTAGTATCTTAGGACATTGTACATACACTTTTGTGACATCACTGGTTTCTCTTCTCTGCTCCTTCTCATATTCCTTCAGGGAGTTCCTCCCTTAGGTTGTCATCACTTCGGGGATACATTTGGTAGGGTTGTCTCAACGGGTATCTTCTCTCGAGCACACGCTGCAGTATTGGCCCAACTACTGGTGTCAAACACAGCACGATCTCAGGTCGACAACTTATAGGAAGGGGGGGCAGGGCTTCCTGCAGAGACATGCAGCTGCTCCTCTGCACATTGTCTCATTGAGTAACCTCCACATGATGTATTTATTTCTTCCCATCACTGATTTTGTGACAAAATGACTACTTCTGCAGGAGTACAGCCACAAGTAGTGGCTAAACTGGCTAATGCGCTCCACGCTACTACTAAGCCAGTAGTGATTCCAACCATGAAGGTGAAACAGCTATACTGTCTTCACATCTTTTGGTACTGTGGCCCGAGGGCAGTGAGCTGATACAGTTGAAATGAAAACCACAATATTAAGGTGGTACAGCATAAATGAATGTCCAACCAAGGTTCTAAAAATATAGGAACTGTAATAAAAACTAGCAATGCACACAACTAATTAAAACGCTAAAGACCCATTCCGACTAAAGGCAACACAGAGAATGCAGACTTTGGGATAAAATGGGTACTCTGGGTGAAGACAGGGGAGCAGCACATTTCAAAGGTGTCATGAAAAGGAAACAAGTATGTTATTTCTCTTGAGTTCTAAAAGGTGTCAACCAGGGTTTCTTAGTCTTTATCAGCAGTCAGGCTGGTGTTGAGAGGTTCGAGTCGTGATGTTCCATTGGCGGGTCTGTGTTGAGTCGGCTTCAAGATGGGACCCTCTATAGTTCAAGACAATTTGAGGCATAGGTCCCACATTTTGAGTGGTTGGACAAGTTGGGTTGAAATGATGCATCTTCTGGGTCAAGTCAGCATTCCAAATGGGTGAGTCAATGTCTCCAAGCAGGTTGAGTTGTATTGTGCATCAGTTGAGACAATGCTTCTGTTGGATTGCGTGGGTGCTCAAGATGCAGCGAGTCAGGTGCTTCAACATCAGTGAACGGGTGGTCGGGTCGGTGTTGCAATAGCTTGAAGAAGCAGGCAAGCGGTTTGATGTTCTTTGAGTACCAAAAGCAGCAACACAGGTCCTGCAGTGTCTTGATGAGAGTAGAGCATGGTCGAGCCAGCTCAAAGAGGTCAACAGTGGTCTGAATTGCTTCTCGACTTCTGAGTTGCTGGCCGACCCAGTCCACTGTATTCAAGGACAAAGTGAGTCATTTGTTTCACACATCTACTAGAGGGTGTCCTTCACCTCCAGGAGCAAGATTCTGGTTCCATGGCTCAGGCAGCAGAGAGGCCTTGGTCAGCAGCAGTGCACTCCAAATGTCCCCCTGGGGTGGTTAGAGAGAAGTGCTATATTCCTTAAATAGTTTCAGGTGAATCTCTCTTGTCTTGAAGTCCAAAGATAAATCAACGAAGGGAAGGAAAAATACTTTAGCAGATTGTTCCAAAGTGAGCCTGTTGTTAGGGGTCCAATCTAGGCAACTGTAACACATGTCCTTTGCCTTTTGCTGCCATACCCATAGTGATTTGTGTGCAGCAAGTGAGGGGCAGGACGTATAGCGGGCCCCTAGAAGAATCCAAGATGGAAGAACGCTATTCTCTGGGTTACTCCACCCCTTTCACATGCCTGTCTACCTCAAAAGGACTCCATTAGTATGCACCCTGGTGCAAGAGTGTTTTTGATATGTTGAACTGTCTTTGAAGTACTGTTTATCAGGGGACCTCCCAGGGTGGGCTGCTGTGCCCTGGAGGAAGTTGCCAAAGGGAGCACCTTTGTGTGCAGGTTCCCACATGGTTGTTGTGGGTATATCCAGGCCAGACGACTAATACATCAGCCATGTTATGGCTGAGTCATCTTTCCAAGTTTATTTCTTTATTTATGTTTGCATTTATAGTAGCGCACAAAACCCAAGGGCATCTAGGCGCTAGTTGCATTGGATAAAGACAAGTCAGGTAGGTTACAGACCAGTTAAGTTAAATATACAGCACACGGCCGCAGGTCAAATCAAGTATGTTACAGACAGGTTAAGTTAAATATACAGCACGCAGCTGCAGGTCAAATCATGTATGTTACAGACAGGTCAAGTTACACATACAGCACCCGGCTGCAGGTCAAATCAAGTAGGTTGCTGACAGGATAGGTTACATATACAGCACAGGGTTGAAGGTCAAATCTAGTAGGTTGCAGACAGGATAGGTTACATATACAGCGCACGGCTATAGGTCAGGTCAGGTAGGTTGCAAACAGGTTGAGTTAAATATACAGTACAAGGTTGCAGAGACAAGACAAGATAGAGTGAGACTAGGGAAACCCCAGGATAAACACTAGGGATGAAGTCATTTGGTATGCAGAGTCAAAGTGGTAGGATAGATTAGCAGTAATTTGGTGACTGTGGGTTTAGAGGTTTTGATGGCTGCAATAATGAGGCACACATGGTCAGATTAGGCGCCTACCACAGGAAGCGGGCGATAGGTCCTGCTAAGGTTATGCAAGCTGCTATAGGTGGTAGAGGTATGTAAGGATGGACCCATTTTGCTACATGTAGAGCTGTCCGGTTAAAGTAGCCAGTTCTAGTATGCAAGTTAAGGATAAGACATTGAAGAGGAAGTAAGGCTAAGAGTTGTTTCCGGAAATGTCTACGCCATAACAGTGACAATAAGCAAGGTGATTGGGTGAGACAAAATATAAGCAAGGCAGACAAGTCAGAGGTGTTATTCTCCTTACCTTACAATGCAGTGGCTGAAGCAGCGATCTAGCTGCAGCATTCAAGGGTTTCCTGGTAGAGTCCTTGTGTTGAAGATAAGTATGGTAGTAGTAGGTTTTGTTATGTGAAAAAAAGAGATTAGCTCTGTAGTGCTGTATGCGCCTTGACAGGCCCAGTCAGAGGTCTGCGGCCTTATGAGTCGACCTTTGGAGGCAGACTCAGCCGGCTTTGCATGCTGGGTTGATGCAGCCTCAGGCAAAGAGGCAAAGAGGAGGCTGTGAGCCAATTGAAAGGCTCATTAGAGGCATGTTGGTGGTGTCGGTCTGTCAGCAAACTGGGGGACGCAGTGGCAGCCATGTTAGTGTGGATCTCATGCTCCCAGACACTAATGGATGTCAAGGTAGGCAGCGCGGCCATAGATTCCAAGTGACGGCCTTCACTGCTCCTTCTAATGAAATGAAGAATTAGTTCTTGCTAATATGACATCCAAATGCTGTGGTTGCATAATTTGGCGATCCCAGAAGCTACCAGGTCATAACCACACTTGGCTTATGCTTTACAGTCTAACGTGCAACCAGGCTGACTGGGGCATACAATTACTTTAGTTTGGACCAGAGGTTTGTTGATTAGAAAGCCATCTTAGCCTGTTAGAACTTTGTGTTACAGCAGCTGTCAGGAATGCATGTGTGACCTTTGACTCTGCCCTCCTGCCATTGCAGGGCTGTGGCTGAAGATGTCAGGAGGCAGTCATGATTTTGGCACTGAGCATAATGTAAGGGGGATCTGTTTAGAAGACCTCCCTTACAGAAACATAATTGCCTTTCATTTTATTTCTAAAAAAGCAAAACAGTTCAGGCTAACCCACCCTCCCCAGATGGCATTCTGTCACAGATGTTCATGAAAAAACAGCAACTCTCAGCTCTCTCCACATTGTGGTGTTAGATGGAAACAGTGCTGCCCATGCACAGGGTTTTGATAGAACTCATATTTGGAATGTGTTAAAGGTTCTCCAGGTTTGTTCAATTGGAAACTGAATACCTGGACCTCCAAATGAGGAGCAGCCATTAGAGCTGTGTTCAAATACCGCCTATGTCAATGCCAATTTGGAAATAACCTCGTTTTAAAAATAAAATGTGTTCATTACAGAGTTTAACTATGCAGATTGGTGTCATAGGCAGTGGCATATGCTATTAATCTCACAGTTTGGATGCCCGATGAAACAGCTAATAGTGAGCGAAATATTACAATTCCTTTTCCTTGTTAATTGCCATGTTTCAAACCCCCTGCCGTATAATGCCATATAATGCTGATTTATTTTATTTCGGTGATTTTTAAATTAACATGTTTACAATACCAAAATAAGTCTACATTCGTCTCCGATGGCGGCACTTATTGGATTTTTGTTTATGTTATGCTATATATTCTTGCTTCTGTAATCAGCAAACATTACCAATGAAATCAGATGTGCCACACTTCTTAATATTAATAGGGTGTCATGGGCAATGCAGTGCACTGGTGTGGCACGGGTGCCACTCCCATATGGAGATGTTAACATACTGCATATTGCATGATACTGCCTTTGACCGCTTGCAACGTGCCCAAGTGAGTGGATGGTGAATTTGGGAGAAGGGGTGTTTAGATCCAATCTGCATGTTGTAAGTGGTTAAACTGACATTAGTAAGTGGTTAAGCTATCCCGTCACTCATGTCTTCTCCTCGAGTCGTTTGCAACCCATGAGAAACAGTACAAGGTGTGAACAGAGGCAGTGTTAAGCACTCTGCAGGAGGTTGATATCTCGACAAATGCAGCCACCAAATCCCTAAATGTACAGGTACTGTAAGAAGCATAACACATAGTAAAAGTTATCCCAAGCTGTAGAACACATTTCAATTAAGGTGTGGCAGTAAAGAGACACTGCTGCTCTGATTATAATTATTTTACCCCAAAGTAAAAAGCAATGTACACTGCAAAATGGTCCCGAACTTGTGTTATATGAATCCTGGTCAGATTATTTTAACCCGTTCGGGGCATTTCGACGCCTGGAGAGACTATCTTCAGCTAGCACCTCCATGCACAAATCCACCCTGCCACCCAAGCTGCAATGGTAATTGCTGCTCAAAGTGCTCATAAGCATAGAAGGGCCTCGACCTATCCCCTAACATCACAATGCACACTTGCACAAAGTGGCAATGCCGTTGGACTGCACTGCCATCGGAAAGGCGCAGTGCCTCACCAAGTGTGTCTGTTTCGGTTTCCATTCAAACTGTTTCAAAAGCAACTGTGGCTCATCTGGGGTGAGAGGACGCCACTCGTGCAGAACCAGTAACCTCTTTCAAAGCTCTTAAGACGGTCTCTGACTGAAATCGCCGCACCATGCACGTATTCACATGGAATTGTGTTGTCATGTGTCACCAGCCGCAGAGCAGGAGGTGAGTGAGTGGAAGGCAAGATAGGCTAGCACTTCATCTGAACAATGTATTTGAATGGAGTGGTGAAGTGGGTGTTCATCCAGAACTATATTGTAGGTTGTTTCGGTATGTGTTGTACACGTTTGTAGTGCATACCAATACAGTATACCCCATGCATTCACTATGTGCTGTAAAAACAGAACTGCTAATATAAAATCTGTAGCTTCACTTGACGTGCGGCTGTTAAATGTATGTAACATGGAGATATAACTGACATCACAGTTCACTTACGCTGGGAAGCGGGCGGCTTTCTGGTGTAATGCATTTGTTGAGTCCTCTCAGGTCTACGCACAGCCTGAGTGTGCCTGTATGTTTGAGTCCACCCTCTCGAGTATTCCTTGCATCTGCATGGCTGGTAATTCGGTCTCCACTTCATCTCGCATGGTAGCCAGAGTGTTGCACACTTTCTTCACAACTGTTTTCATAGGGGTTTACATCTAAATCAGTGAGTAAAACCTTTCAGTCACCCTACGCGTTCTCTAAACACATCCTTGAGCCCTTCCTCCCCTTGTGCCTCATCTTCATGGTATGCCATTACTACCTCTTCTGCGTTGTGATCCCACTTCATTGCAAGTTTTCTTTGGTGAGATCAGCTCAAGAATAGCATGCCTATTTTCTTGCTCACATATATCATCACTCCCTCTTGTCCTTAAGCCTCAATCCTAAAGGGAGCCCTCCCAGAAGCACAATTAATTTAGCCCATAGGCTATTGGGTTACTGCCTAGCTAGACTTTTCTGACCCAAAAATAGCATCATAGCATCACACATTTTCTTTGGTGGCAAGGTGCATTTGGCACCAGAGTCTATCATTACCTTTAGAGTCTTCCCTCCATATGGGGTTTTGCCATTGGCATTTCTCCATCTTCCTTGTCATTTCTATGACAATACTACTTCCTCTTATTCTTCACATTGTGCTGCTATCAAGGTGCTCGTTGACATGCGGCGTTCAGACATGTGTCCTTTCCGCTTGCACCTCCTGCAAACCATTCTGATGAATTGGCATGTTATTTTAATGACTATCTGGTATGGCTATCACACAAGAACCCACATTTCCATTTTAACTTTGAAGTTCTAGGGTTGTGAAGTAATTGCAAAATATGAGGTTTTGAGAGGTACAGTACCTTTCGCGTGTGGGAAATACAGGTTGTAGGTCAAAGGATCGAAAAGAAGGGGTCAAATGACAAAAGGGTCGAGTCAATTCGACTGAAAAAAAGGATCATTTTTTTTGGGGGGGTGCCCCCTGCAAACCCCTGTTTTTGGGGTAAAAACACCCTTTTAAAGCTACACTAGAGCAAAAAAATAAAATTTATATTTTAAAAAAAATGTCGATCCTTTGGTTTTCGGTCGAATGCACTCAACCCTTTTGCATTCGACCCTTTTGCTTTTGACCCTTTAACTGAACACCAGAAATACATTGTGCCATTCTTACATTTCGGGCAGCCTCTCCTTAGTGGAGTGGTGGGAACAATCATTTTCAACGCTTCCTGTTAACCGTGCAAGTAAGCCTGTTCGGAATTATCCTTAGGCCATCCTGTGGGCTATCCAGCTGAATCCTTGGTTGCAATGCAGGAGTGTCTTCGTTTCCACCCAAGCCTTTGAGAAATCCCAGCTTCTGCAATGAAGCACCCACCTGCCAAATGTCACCATCCCAACACCTTTGGGCCACAAGATAGGATGCTGCGTCAAACCACAAGAGTGGGGCTCCCCTGCATCACTGTGCAAAAGTGACAGTCGCTGAAGGCAATTTTCTTGTGTTCCTTCCAGTGCTCTAAGGCCTGATGCATCAGTGTTTTCTTTGTTCTTCATTCGAGTCAAGAGAAGCACCTACTGTCCCATACCGGACCTGTATCCACAGAGCCTGTGCATCTGGGAACAGAAATGGTAGACATCTGATGACCACCTCCAGACCTTCCAAGTATGGGCCATTACCGAGTTAAGGGTGGTGAGTAGTGAAGTCACAGGTTGCTCTTTTTTTATCCAATCATTTTGATGCATAGACGGTTAAGTTGGACCTTCCTTTGGCTAGGGTTGTATTTGCTGCCTAAAGCTCTCAAAAGTCAGGAAAAGCTTTGTTCACCATGCAGATCCTATCCTGACTCTTGGAACCCATTTCCTCCCTCAGAACCCCCATAACCTTTTCTTGCATCCTAAGAACTACTTTGAGAATGTTATGCTCGACAGCACGCTTTTATGCCTTCAGTGAACATTGAGCACAAGGCTTAATACATCTGAGGGTTGGAGTTATACATTTGGGGTTGCCATCTCTGAAGTCTGTCTGTGCTATATAAAGTATTCACCCTTTTCTCTATATGTATTGGGCGTTTATTAACTTTACCGCACTGACAATAGTGACTGTACATATTTTACGAAGTGTATTGCTTGTTTTGTGTTTTGCCATAACATTTCACTATTTGTATGTGTTGTTATTGGGCCTATAACAAAAACGTATATTTGTGTATACTGCTATCTAGTTATAATTATTGGTGTTTCACTGTGTATTCTCATTGGAGATCCCTGATCACCCTTACCCCTCCTGAGATTGTGCCTCAACTGCTCTCCAAGCTACCATGAATTGGTCTGGCTATCTGCCCAGAGAGTCCCCTTTTCATCTAACAAGGGTGGCCTCCTAAACTTCTGTCCACCAGGCCAGAGTTTAGAAATCCATTCTAAGTGTGCTTTATATATGAAAAAATAAATAACACCTATTACCCCCTGCCAAGGCCTCTACAGACCTAAAGTACATATTACTATCTTCGTTAAGGGCGTGACAGTTCACCAATTAAATGTAATTCCCATCCAGGCTACCAGTGTTTGTCCCTCCCGTCCCTAGAGCTCTTATCTATCTGCAGCGGTATCCCCTTCACTTGCCAAATAAATACCCTGCATGCATATTTAGAATAATCTGATCCAAATACCATACAACTCCACTTATTTTGGCTACCAGCCAAGTCAACCTTCACCAAATGAGTTTCCTGTAAGAGAGTAACCTTTATCTTGCAGCATTTCAATAATTTCCCCACCGTTAACCACTTTTTGTTGTTACCCAACCCTCTCACGTTCCATGTAATGATCTTTATCTTTGTTATATCAATTCTACATTGTTACTCCTAGTTTATCATCATTCTTCCCCAACCCATATCTCTCAATCCACGTCCTCTAAACCCTTGCACTTGAGAATTTCCGATAATAATTTCTCCTGTCCAGATCTCTCGCCCAAAGATTCCTTCAACCTCTCCAATGTAAACTGTCAACAACTTCCCTCCCTCCTACCATAACCCCCAACATCTCAAGACCCTACCCACCACTCGCTTCTGCCACCACCTGGAGAAATCCTCATGGCACAAACCAGCCTCTCAGATTCGCCCCCTTACCCGTTTCAATCCCCCACTGATTCAAAAGCCCTTGTTCACCAAACCTGAATCTAAAGGTTGTGGGAGCAAAGTGCGCAGGACCCAATCCCTCACCTCAGCATCGTATTGCAAATGTGTCGGGACATCCCCTCCTCCCCTGTGGCTATTTCCCAATGACCAAGCGATTCTTTCCTTGGTTCCATATCCCCCATGTGGGTCTCTGAGGAGCAGTTAATTCCCTTCCACTTGTGCAATGTACTAAAGCTTCACAAGCGGAGATCGCCACAGTTAATCTCTGTGCCCTTCCCTTTCAATACATTGCATCAGACAACTCTGGAGCTTGTTTTTGAGCCCCACACAGACTCCAGCCGATGTTTATATGTACCCGGACCATCTCTTGCAGTCCCATATGACTCTCTCCGCCCAAATCCTCCAGATGATCTGGCTTCCAACCAATCCCATGCCTCTTGCACCGATAACAAGGAAAAAGGTCTTTCCATCAGCTAAGACCTCTAATTTAGCCAGAAGAAAACAGAATATATTTGAAGTTGTCTTCACGTAACCTTCTCTGTACCACATCAAATGAACGTCTCTGTTTCTGGACCTCCTGCATGAAATCTGGGAAGATGAGCATAGTAAAAGTCCCCACCTTGAATTGTCCACATTTATGCGCATCTTGCACCACTACATCACTGTCTCGGATATACAGGAACTTTTCCACAACCATTCTTGGTGGGGCCCCTGGAGGCAGCCGTCTAACCGGCACTCTCTGTGCATGTTCTATTGTGAACAAATTTGAAAGAACTCTAATACGTGGGGTCTCCAATATACATTTTTCCAGGAAAAATTCCATACTGGTGCCCTCCTCACCTTCCGGAAGCCCCGGAATTAGGACATTGCATCGTCTGGATATTCCATCCACATCCTCTGCTCTATGTTCCAGACTCCATGTGTCCCCAGCCAATCCCAGTACTTTATTCTGTAACATCAATAGGGCATCTTCCATGTCCCTAAACTTTTGCTGCACATCCACAACCCTTTTATTCACCTTTTGCAGATTGCCTCTTATCAGGGACACATCCAATCCCACCTCCGTAATCTTCGTCTCTAAGGATTTCCTTGTAGTCTCTTATAGGCAGATAGAGGCACCCCATTGCGACCCCTTTGGAGGCTGTTGACTTCCCTTGGTCTGGAACTTGATTTGTTGATGCCTGCCTGATCAGCTTACCCTTGTGGCCCACAAATTGTTCCATTTTCTGTTGACCTTTCACAATGTTGTATGTGGCCCACAACCATGGGATTTACAGGTGCTTACCTCTGGCCTTCCCCAACACTTGTCAGGGGGCTGTCTGGAGACTACACTCATTGCTGGGTTTACCAAGTCTTGGTGAGTAGACCACTCCACATAAAAACCTGTAGGTTTCCACCTCTAGTATCTATCAACTGAGAGCATGTATCCACTCCTCTGCCAGGCACTCCCAGATCTGCACACGTTATTGTTATCTACTGGTCTTAGGATCCACTCTCTCTATGTTCCTCAACAGATGGCAGCCTCAACACACCCCTGCTCATCCACTCCAATCCCTTCACCACTTTCCACTTAACATGTTTTTATTTGGGAATACCTTCCCAGGCCTTTTTATGTCTTCTCAAAGCAGCCCATGGCTGATATGTCCAGGTGCTGTAAACACAAAGTTAGTTTCTATAATCTATAATTGCTTAGGCTGGGCAGTTGTTGCTTATGGGGCTCCCTTGTGAGTTCACCCATCTCGCATGCTGCCCCCCTCTACCTCTAGTTCTGGCCCTCATCTGAGATGATGACTCCACTCTGCTGTTGTGGCCTCGATAAGCAATCCAAACAGGGTCAAGCCATGCTTCCCAGTTGTCGTTCCTCACTCCCCAGCCACCTCAGGAGGGTGATTGCCTTGTTTCTTGGCCCTGGTTATGCACAGATACCAGTTCCGTCTGTCACAGGTGTTATGTCCTCTATATCCATTCCGGGCCTGTGTCCCAGATGGCCACACCATTCCACCATTGTGGCCCAGTTAAGCAAGCTGAACAGGATTGTGTTGCACATCCTGGATGTTGCTCAACATTCCTCAAACACGCCCGGAAGGGTGATCACCTTATTCCTCAGTCCCTGCATCAGGAAGGCATCGGATCTGTCCTTTTCAGGCACTGTATCCTCTATCTCCATCTCCGTCCCTGTCCAAGTTGGTGGCTCTGCTCCACTGCTGCAGCTAAAACAAACAATTGATTAGGATCTTGCCATGCATTTCCGATGCTGTTCCTCGCTCCGTGGCCACCTGGGAGAGGTCTACCTCGATTCTTGGTCCGGGTGCCTCCCCAATACCGGATTAATAATGAATATGTAGCACTTCTTCATGCCCCCTTAAATGGAGGATATCTTGAGATAGGGCTGCATGTCATCTGCGCATTGGTGGATGTGGATGTTGTGTAGAGAGAGGAGGGTTCTGAGCTGTTCCTTGTAAAGATTGAAGCTCAAGGAGGTAGATTTGGTCATCTGAAGGTATCCATTTATAAGAACTGGTGGTGATAGGCAAGATAGGATTTGCACCAGCTGAGGATGATCTCACTGATCCTTATGCAATGATGTAGATTGTCGGTGAGCGCTGCTGAGAGGTTAAGCAGAACAAGGAGGCAAGGATGACCATCATTGATGATTTTAAGGGCATTGTCAATCATCTTGATATTATCGGTTTCTGTGCTGCATCGAGATCTAAATACAGATTGCTAGGACTGAAGGAGGTTGTTGGTTTGGAGAAACTGCATCGCTACTGCTTTCCCAAAGATCTTAACTACGACAGAAAGATGGGTGATGAGTGTTAGTTGCTGAGGTTGTAAGGGATCAGTGTTGCTTTCTCGATAAGTGAGAGGATTTGTCGCTTCTTGAGGGTCAAGGGGAAGGTGTTTTGAGTTAGGGAACTGTTGATAATTGTCAGGTAAGGCAGGAGTGCCACAGTCAGAAGGGTCATGAGTATGGAGGCAGGGGCCATGTCGACCACATACGATGTGACTTTGATTGATGCTAGGGTGGCAGTGAGGTCTGCGAAAGTTGTCCAGGTTATTGTGGTTTTGGTGTCTACCAGCATGATGGGTAGTGTCCTGTTAGTTGTGGTGTTGGTGTCTATGTCTTGGCGGATAATGCTGATCTTGATAAAGAAAAAGTTGAACGCAGTGGATAATCAATGGAGTGTGGTACGTGTGGGTTGAGCAGAGGGTTGATGCAGAGCTTGTCTAACCAACAATCGTGTGTCACTGTTGGCACACTCATGTGTGACGAATACCAAGATGTCACTTCTCCCTGATGGGGAGCCCCTTTCCATGAGTCCAGGGAGGTGAGTCCACAACCCGATAGTCCCCCTGGGGTGGTACTCAGTGGGAGGATCTGATGGGGAGAGACTCCCTCTCTATGGATCAGGAGAACATCTTGGTAGAGCATGATATTCTGACCTCACAATCACCTCACACACATCCTCATATCCCTTATAGCCCACCTCCACATTAAACACCTCGATGAATGTTTGTGGGACTGAGAGCTACAGACCTACTGAGATGATGAAGAGTAGGGATGACCTGACAGGAGCTCCCTTAGTAAGTACTGGGACGAGGAGGAGGAACTGTGGAGCACCAAAGAGTCCTCAGGAGAACTTGAATGGGCATGCTAATTGCAGTTGCCCATTCATTATAAAAAGCAAACAATGACTTACCAGGTTGACAGACCCTCCCAGGAGGATCTGTGAGTCTGGAGGACATCCAGCATGGAAGAGAGAGGGTGCTGCTGACCGGGACGGTTGCTGAGGAGCCGAGGTGGACCTATACGGTCCGCTGTGCCTGGGCAGACCAAGGGACTTGAAGAGTGGAGGTTCAGGTGAAAGCAGTAACCGGACGGCATGGTTTTGGCAAGATGCACAACCCGCCCAGAGAGAAGCAATGTGGAGCTGCTGCTGATGCCGCAGAAGCAGCATAAGAATGCGAGAAGCCGGACAAGGCATCAGAGAAGCACATAACTGAAGGAGACGAACCGTTAGAATCCCAGATGGTACATGGGCGATCAGGATCAAGAAAAGGGGCAAGAGAAACCTCAAACCCAGGGTCTGTGACCCAGATATACCCAAGGAGAGTATCTTAAGCAATTAGCCATTTGTTAATACCTGGCAGAAGAGTGAGCCAGTTATATCAGGAACATAACACAGAGAAGAAAACAGGGTTGAGAACCTGCAAATGAGGAGGAGATCCTCACTTGCCATCTTCTTTGTGGCTGTACCTGGCTGGTGCGTGAACCAGGTCTGTCCAGTTGAATCCCTAAAGAAACCAGAGTCTGGGACCCGCAGGCCAGGGGACGAAAGACATTCCCCTTGGTGTTGTGAATTGTGAAAGTAAAGCCAAGAAAGGCCAGGGGAACGGAGTCATTCCCCCTGGTGTTGTGAAACACAAAACTAAAGATAAGAAAGGACAGGGGAAGGGACTCATTCCCCCTTGTGTTGTGAACTGTAAAAGTAAATGGCAAGAGAGTGTGAGAACTAAGCCAATTAAGGCCATGGGAAAGAAGCAGTCTGCCTGGCTTTGTTTGGGGAAAAACACTCAGTGTCAGACATTAGGAGAAGGGAGTAATTCTCATGGTAATTGAGTTTACAAAGAGGATCAAGCCAGTGATCCAGGGAAAGGGAGTAATTCCCACTGGAGGGATGAAATAATGAACATTTGATGCAAAGCAAGCAATCCTTTGTTTTGAAGTATTGAAGTCAGGGGAAGGGAGTCATTCCCCCTGGTGAGAGACTTGCAAACAGAACTGTGCCACCCAGTGGGAGCCGTTCTCCTGGATCAAGAACATTGGTACAACTTTAGGCATAAGTGTAAGGGACAGAGATAGGGATGTTTGACTCTTTTTAGTTGCAACGACATCCTGACACACCCATTTGCACTTTTAGTTGAGGCATGGAAATCATCATAGATATAGGGAAAGGTATGTGTTCTCTATATTTTGTTTTTAAATAAAAGTCTATAGCAATCACTATGCCACCTGTGTGTCAGTCTCCTCCTTCTGCACCCTTACACATGACAATTTACACAAGTTACCTGCACGTCTGTGTCCATTCTAGGCCACCAATAACTTGATTCACCTCTTGGTCAGGTTGGTTCCCAATTGACCCGAAATAGCAATTTTTCTTAATCCTTAGGGCAGAATTACTTTGTTATTGAGAAACAATAAGTCATTTCCCATGTATAATTCCATACATTTGTTCCTGTATGGTCGCAAAACCCTTTGGCACAGCCTTTTCATCTGGCGAGACACTCTTGGTCCACTTCTCTGGCTGCAGCATGATATGACCCTTCTTCGTTTGCTCTCCTCAGTGTTGTTCACTCATTTCCAAGAATACCTCTTAATTTATGTCTTCCACAGAACAGATACCAGACACTCGTCCTGTAGGAAGGTGTTGTCATCTTTCGCGCTCACCAGACATGAAATCTGCGTGAGAATTCTTCCTACCATGAATGTACATTGTACTGAGAGTGGACTCAACTTGTCTGTTAAGTGAACTAATCTGCGAATGGAAGTCATAGTACCTCCTGGGCTCAGAATATGAATTAATGGTTTCTGGTCTGTAACTAAATAAAACATATTTCCCCAAATATACATACGAAAGTACTCCACCGTCCATGCACACACCAACATTTCTTTTTTGATTGTGTGATAATTTGTTTCTCCTGTTGACTAGGCCTTAGAGGCAAATGCCATAACATTCTCCATGCTTCTGCATCAGTGTAGCCTCTATCCCATAGTGCTGTTGTGTGTGCTGATGTATATTTTGGATTTAATGGTTTCAGACATGGCACTTAAACAATAATTCTCCTCACACCCATGAATTATACTTTGCAATGACTCAGGAGTAAGACTTGGAAACAAGGGCATTATGTGGATTGCTATAGACTTTTATTAACACAAAATGGTTTGGAAAAAACTCTGTGTCGCCCTAACACTATGGTGGATTTCCCTTCCTCATCAAAGCTAAGGATGTCAACTCAGTGGCATATTTAGGCTTTCTACTGCCCAACTCCCAAATAAGTGCATTCACCCTGCCAACTTTACTCCACCTTTGCCTGACACTGCACCTTCACCAGATTCCGCCCCTTCAACAAACTCTATCTGCGTTGCACAAACTATGCCTCTTCACCCCCATTTTGTCCCCCATTTTGGCTTCAGAACATTATAGGGAAGTTTTTAAGGTTGCAGGGATTAGAACATTATTGCTTCCTCTCTATTAATTCAAGCCTGTTATTTTCTATGTTATGTTAGTTGACAGAATGTTTTTCAGATCTCTGCTGCCCAAGATTTGGAGAAGGCAGTGTGTTCTATACTTGAGTGCACTAGAGGTAATTGTTACAGGTAATTGCCGACATTTAGTTAGGAGTAAGCGATAAGAACATAAGCTGCCTGACAACTGGACACAATTGAGAGAAGTGTAGAGCGAGAAATTCTGGTTTCAAGGCTAATATTGGGTTTCTCTCATAAATTGCCTGCTGTTACTTTATAAGAAGCACATAGACTGGTCTGTAATATTAATGCAACATAGCTACATTTCTACATCCTATCTTCTCAAATGGTAAAGTTTACACATGAAATATATGCAAATGGTACAGGCACATCTTATAAAAGTGTTGAATAAAAATAACTCAACCCCCATCTTGGTTACAGCTCTGGTATTAGCAGGGGGCGAAATGAAAATAAGGCTTGCTACCATCTTCTATAGCCCATGTTACTCCAATCCCTTAGGCTGGAATGGCATTAAAATATGGTAATATCACAAGTGAAGCCTGGGCATAAACATCACAGGTGATTAAAGTCAGATGGAGAAGATTCTCTGAATCTTTGGCTGTGCATTCTCACGGTGGAGTGATGGATAAGGGCGACCCTGAACTTTCATGTGTGGGAAGCAACATCATTCCTTGTAGCTGCACAATGCAGGCAACTTTATAATAAATGAAGTGGTAAGCACTGTTTACATCATTGCTGTTTGTGCAATTGTTGAAAATTCCCAACACTCTGAGTAAACTTGAGCAATGGGTCAGGGGTTCGTGCACAATATTACCTTTGTGGGTGTGGTTTAGGCTATGGGTCTTGCCAGATTGTGTTGAAGGTAATTTAAAATGTTTGTTAACTCCACAGAGTTGGTTATACTGTACAATACATAGGAACATTTTGAGATTTGTGGGTATGTATATAGATGTTGTAGTAGTATATAGCACTTTATAGTGCTTTGAATTGTAGCACCTCACTGAATGTGATAGCATTTTGTTGCCAACAATAATGTGGCATACATATATAGCCAGTCTATGTTGCTAGCATAACATGTGAGTATGTGGCTGGAGACAGAATTATAATACAGCAAAAAGCAATGGGAAGATGCAGGTTTAAAGTGCACCAGAATTTTTTTTCTCTCTTCTTTGAAATACCTCATACATAGGGGACTACATTATTCATCTAGCTAACCTACTTAAATAACAATTACTAATTAGTAGAGCTAACTTATTAACATTATTATGTAATCTCTATGTGCAGATGGGGTGAAAATACATATTCTGAAATTCGTTTTTTAAATGTGCACTGAATTTTTCACCCTTATTGTTCTGTGTTTGCAGTAAGCAGAGAGCCTGCATACCAGGAAATGATATTAGTTACAGTATAACTGGTCTATTGTGTTAAAGGAAGGGTGATGCTGACTTCAATTTGATTGGAGCAGCCTATCTGCAGTTGTGCTACGTAGGCAGAATGGGACGGTGCAGAGCTTTGCTGGGGGAGCAAGGACTGGGGGAAAGGCAGTTCGTTTTTGCTGGGCTCAAGAGACAGATGATCTTAGTGTCAGCACTGGCTTGGAACCTTCGCCGTGCATATCAGACACCGAGATTACCGAGGCAACCCCTGCTGACTGGGCCTGCTCCTCTGAATGGAGGTCGTCTGGGAGAGAAAACTACAAATCTTTGGTAAGCAGCCAAGTTGAAGTGAGGAGGTCGCTGTGTACTTTCGTGCGAATGAGCAATAGCAATCTAAAAATGTCATTTAGGCAGAGTAGACAAAAGAAATCCCTTTCATTTAATGTGTTATATGATAATGTTGCAAAGTGAATTTTGCTCTGTCTCTGTATTGTTTCTTTTCTTGTTGTTTTATTACAGATAACAATGCGATGTACATGGTAAGATGTTTATTTTATATTGCAGCTGTTTATAATACAAACAATATAAAAGCAGATCGTGTAGAGATTTTTTGTTTTTTCTCTCTTCCTGGTGCATTTGGAATAGCATTTGTGACACAGGGAAGATTATTTTTAAGTAGTACATTTGTCATTTTTCCCATGTAGATGAAATAACAGACAGAATAAATTATCATAAAATAAGACTTAGCGGTGATAAATAGATGTATGCATGTGTTCCCCAGTGCATGTTGTCGGGGGGGGGGGGATCTATTATAATATATAAATTACTGGGGGTCTATGAACCAGTAATGAGGCCTATGGACGCATAGTTCACTGGTGTAGATAAATCAGTGATAACGGCCATAGGTTATAGGTGGCACTCTCTGTGAAAGTGTGGTGTCCCTGAATGTAGGTCCAAGGCTCTCTATAGATCACAAAAGTATTATAAGAATAAGGAAGGTTTTGTGTATGATGGGGCTATAAATAGGGGAGGAAAATTATGCTCACTACTAAGTAATTTACCACCAGAAAATACCACCAATAGTGTATATTACTAAATTCTCCAATATAGTGTAACAAAATATGGTCACCAGCATGAGGTAAGGCCACACCCAATCTAAATGCAAGGATAAGTTATCACCAAATTACCACTCTTCTTTTGGCGGTAAGAAAATACTGCCAGACCCCAAATTTACACAAAAAATCCTACAATGTCCTGCTGTCGTTTGACAAATCCTACCTTGTATTTAAAATATAATTAATGTAAAGATGACTTATAAACATCACAGGTATGCATTGTATGACATGTTTTGCAGTTGGTTCTCCTGTGTGTGTAGCAGAGTGTCATCAAAGACACATTTAAACCCAGCAGGGATGCCATTTGCCTGCTTAGCACTGACCAGCTTCTGTAAAGAGGGCTGAATGGATGTCTTTACGGGACACCTTTACAGCTGTGAAACAGTGTGTACTTTTGGCACACAGTTGTTGTTCTCACCCTTCTATTGCTTTGGGCATCATTTCACAGGTTTCTTGATCCATTTGCGCATTCAGATTTACTCTTTGCCATTCTAACTTCTCTATGATCTATTTCATGCTTGCACCTTTTGGGCAGCCACAGAGCTCTGCAATGTGGGGCCAGAGAGGGAAATTAGTGCTTTCTTCTGAACATCATTTTAGTTCCACCTAGCTTAAGCGCAGGCATAGGTTTAATTTTGTAAAATGATGCATCATTTTTAACCTCTACTGTTCTGAAGGAAAAACCCTAATTATTTTCAACGGTTTAAAATTGTGTGTCGTGTATTTGAATATAAAAGTGATTGCTTAACACAATTGATTAAAAAGAACTCAAAAGATAAGGTGAAGTGGCCCCAATAAAACCAATGAGGTTTTGGCTGCTTTGAATGTTAATGAGCACTCTGAGAAGATAAGAATGACCAAAGAGCTTTATATTTGTCATATATGTATGTGAAAGTTGTATGACTGAAACAGCATCAACATCCTATTCATCACTGAAACATGGCTGGACGACAACTACAAAATCACAAAACAAAGCTGCCTCCCAGCCAACATCAAATTCCTCCAAATAAACAAGAAACATAAAAAAGGAGAAGGTCTTGCAATAGCATTCAAAGAACAACTAAAAATAAAGACGGACAACCCTCTCAACATCATCAACTGCGAAACCATGGTCATACACCTATCAGCTAACCCAAAAACCAATGTCACATTCATCCTGGTGTACATACCACCGTCATATGATGCATTCTTCGTCGATAACTTCATAGAAGCCATCACCAACATAGCCATGAAGCATGAACATCTAATTATCCTGGGGCATTTCAACTTCTGGTTTGAAGCAAGTCACGCCAACTCCAAAAACTCACTGACCGGACAACTGACAACCATGAAACTATGACAGCTGGTCAAAGGAGCAACACACTCGGCAGGACACACCCTCGACGCAATCTTCGCCCAGGAAAAACTCATCACCACGGCACCACCAATACAAATACTGTGGAGCGACCATCTCATCATCCCTTTCATCATCAGACTACCAACTCCTCTCCATATCCAGGCCCCCAAACTCACAACCACCACAAAAAGAAACGAGAAAACCGTCAAAACAAGAAACCTGTTCGAACAACTGGAGACGACCAATCCCTCAATTACAGAGTTGGAGCTGGCTGACCTAGACGGGAAAGCCGAGCTGCTACACAAATGGATTGTTGACACAATCGAAAAGATCGCCCCGGAATAACCATTCACTCCATCAAAAAAAAAGAGCAATGGCAAAATGGTTCACACCACTACTAAGGGCCATGAAAAAGGACAACAAGAAAATGGAGCTGGAATGGAGGAAAGAATGCAACCCAGAGAAGAAAAAACTGTTCCAGAAACAAATCCGAGCATACAAGAAGGAAATACCAAAGGACGAAGAGAAGGCATTGTGACGACAGAATCACCAAGGTGACAAACTCACAAAAAGAAATGTTGAACATCATCAAAGAAATAAGAAACCCACCAGGTTGTGACAACACCCCAACCACCTCTGAGAAACTTTGCAATGACCTGGCAGACCACTTCAAGAACAAAATCAACAACATCCGACAAATCATACAAAACAAACTAACTGACCACAACATCCAACAAACCAAACCTAACACAGAACCACAACACAAACTCCAAAACTTACCAGAAATATCGGCAGAGGCTTTCGTCTTGCTGATGAAACACAGCAAGAATTCAGGTTCAACCATGGATCCATGCCCGTCTGACATCTACAAATCAATCCTCGCACAAGGAACACCATCAGAATACTACAGAAACCTCCTAAATCTCTCATTAGCAATAGGAACCGTACCAAAAACATTCAAATCAGCATATATCAAACCACTCTTAAAAAAAAAAAGTGACAACGTAGAAGACCTCTCCAACTACAGGCCGATCTCAAACATTCCCTACCCAGCAAAAACCTGGAACAACATCCAGAAGGAAATAAGAAACACCAAAGACCACCTAAAATTCAGAAAATGAATAAAAACCTGGCTCTTCAACATCACAGATACAAATTGAAAAACCAAAACCACCAAACGGGAAACACAATGAAAAGGATGACAAACCTACGACGACAATGACAACATCTAGTACCAAATCTCTTACTACAACAAGAGAGACGACACCCATAAGGAGAGAATCCAGCGCCAATAGGCAACTCTCAGCTAACAACCTGCAACTGTTCGATAAAAGCTACTATAGATCATACCTGTATAAAGTTGGGTGAACATTAGCACTTGCCACACTAATTAAGCAGTGGATATTGGCAGGGGCATAGACCAAAGAGAGCTGTGAATCTAGACAGACGCCGCCCCTGGGCATAGGTGAAAGCGTTAGCATTGCGACATACCAAAGGGGGCAGGAGCGGTAACATGAATGAGCAACCAAATAAGATGATAGATGCTGAGCAGGTCTCAACACATGGAGAGAGTAAACCTGGGCTTACCAATGCCGCCTTCTGACTACCTTGACGAAAAATATCAAATGTGAGTTGTGCATGACATAGAAACCTCTCCCGAGCGAAACACTCAAAACATCAGATACTTGAACAACCCTCCTGATCAGATACAACCCTCCTGCTCTTTCCTTCCCGATCATTAAGAAACCTTCTGCTGATCCTTCACTTGTTTCTAATTTCCGCCCTATTTTGCTTTTACCCTATCTTTCTTAAATGCTTGAACGTATTGTCTATACTCAAGTCTTTACGTTTCTTTCTCATAATTCCACTCTTCCCCGGTTTCAATCAGGGTTCTATCCTTTTCATTGTACTAAGACCGCTCTTCTTTCTGTTCTAGATTCTTTACTGTCTGCATGTTACTCTAAACATTAATCTGTTCTTATCTTACTAGATCTAACTGCTGCTTTTGATACTGTTAATCTCTCTTATTTGCTTCTCTCTCTTCCTTTGACTTTACTGGGTTTATTCTTTCTTGGTTCAGGCCATTCCTGTTCCAGAGGACATTCTTGCACTCCCTTGTGCACTCTCTCCTCAAAAAATCGTCTGCTGACCCTTCCATTCCAGCAAACTATCGCCCGATCTCTATCAATCCTTTCCGGGGCAAACCCCTGGAGAAGTTGTTTTTTTTCTCAGCTTACCCTCCACACTGAATCTGTTGGTTGCTTCTATGACCACCAGTCTGGCTTTAGAGCATCCAAGGGCACAGCTCTGCTCTCTGAATACCTGTGTAGATCTGCTCTCAAATCCTGATTCTAACTCTCCCTCTGTCCTCATTCTACTCAACCTCTCCTCTGCCTTTGATACAGGGAACCACAACACCCAGATTGCATATCTCCGTGATACCTTGGGCATCACTGATCAGGCCCTGGCATGGCTAACCTCCTTTCTCTCCGACCGCCTATCCCAGATGGAATTGTGGTCCTTTCTCTCCCCTATCACTCTCTCTACGTGTGGTGTCCCCAGGGATTTAACATATCCCAATGGTTTTTAATGGCTACATGGCCCCCCTGGCCCGTATGATAGCCACCTTCACCTACAACTTTCAGTGTTACACGGATGACACACAGCTCTCCTTCAGGCTACCCTCGGCCTCTTCCTCTTCCTCACTCATACCTGACTGTCTGTCTGCAATACAGTTGTTGTGTGCTGCAAACAACCTCTGCCTCAATGACAGTAAGACAGAGATTGTCCTCATCAGGACCCCGCTCCTGCCTTTCCTCTTTCTCTCTGGCTGGCCTCCCTTGGCTCTGCACCACCACCTACCAATGAGGCAAAAAATCTGGGGGTTATCTTCGACTCCAATCTCTCCTTCTCATCCCATCATCCCACATCACGGACATCTCTAAAAAGTGGCACTACCAACTGTAGCTTCTCAGAGGTATTCTACCTTTTCTCATCATCCCAGAGAGGCTCACCATCTCCAGAGCCCTGGTCCTCTATACACTGTACTACTGCAACAGACTATTTCTCAACCTGCCATCTTCTATCCTCTGTGCTCTTCAACTCATCCAGAACAGAACTGCAAGACTTATCCTTGGCCACAAACCCAGGGACGGCATCTCTCTGGTGCTGAAATTCCTTCACCGGTTCCCTGTGGCTGCAAGGATTAAGTTCAAGGACCTTTGCATTGTCCACAAGGCTTTCTGGGGCCCACTCTATCTGCAACGCTCTCTTCCTAAATACTCTCCTTCCTGAGCCCTCCGCTCGTCTTTCTCCAACTCTCTGCGGGTGAATCATTTCTCCAAGCTGAGAATTGGGGTGAGATCTTTATCCACTGCAGGTGCCTCCCTCTGGAACAGCCTCCCTGCCTCTCTCCATCTTGAGCCGGATCTCCTTAAGTTCAGAAAACTCCTCAAGACTTTCCTCTTCTCTCTCCCTCTCCCCTGCTAACTACCTCTGTCTGCTCTCTGGCGCTCTCTCTTAAACACTTGTGTATAAGCAATAATAAATAAACAATCAATCAATCATTCAATCAATTCTCATTCTCCTGGACAGGGGCCTCTTCTGATACATTCCCGCTCACTTATGGTGTTCCTCAAGGCTTGGTTCTCGATGGTTTTCTCTTTTCTCTCTATACATCCCCACTTGCTGAAGTTATTTCTTCCTTTCACCTATCCCATCACTTTTATGATAACAAAACTCAACTTTTTCTGTCTTTTCCATCTTTTTCCCCAGACATCCACAATAAACATACCTCTTGTCTTGTTGCCATCAAATTTTGGATGTCAGCTAACTTTTAAGTACTTAATGCTGCTAAAACAGAGGTACATTTCTTCCCATCCATCTAACACTATTCCATCGCCTCTTCCTCCCTCTTCTACCATTTTTCCTCCCTCTCAGTTACCTACTTTTTCTACAGGCCGTAACTTTCGACACTACTTAGACTCTGATCTATCCTTCAAGCATCACATCTTTTTAGCCTCAGGTGCCTGTTGCTTTCACCTACATAACATTTGGAAAGTGTCATGGCCACAAGCCCCAGAACACAAAAGCCACACCATCTAGTGATAGGGGCAATGGGTCACTTGACTCACTTATGTCCCTTTGGGACTCATAAACACAAGGGCCCTGGCTGGACTCAGTCCTGGCACCTTTGTCGCCAGGCTCATATAGAAATGTGAGCAGGAACACTTTATTCCAGTGCAGGAGTGCTTTTATTTTACTTCAGTGCAGGAGTGCTTTTATTTTACAATAACTTTCCAGGTATGAATGCCTTTATTCCAGAGAACATCCCCATGTGCTGACTCATCGGGCGTGGCTCCCTAGGCCTGGTCTTCAGGTGCTGACTCATCGGGTGTGGCAGGCAGGCTGAACCTGGTGGGCGTCGCTTCAGAAGCTATATAAACTGCTCCATCCTTAAGGCCGGTGCTTCGCGTTACTGTGCACTCTCATGCAAAGTGACGCTCACTGCCACTTGGACCAGTTTACTTACCTTTGGAACCAGGCATTTTCATGCATACTCATCTCCAGGAAACCGGTGCTTCATTGCTTCATCTGCAGATTCATCTCCTGACATCCAGTGATCTTGATCCCGATGCCGCAGCACCGCGCTCCACATCCACGAACTCAAACCCTGTGAAGAAGAAGAAAGACAAGGTTAGAACATCCGTCCTAGGGCCGTGCCGCATTTGAACCTGCACGCCCCATAGTTAACAATTTACCAGCTAATAGCAGCTTCATTCCTCATTCTCTCTGACTTCCGCCTCGAGCTCCACAGCTTCTGCCGGGCCGGCAACATCACCTGGAAGGGAAGAAAGCAAAAGAGCAAACATCAAAAGTGTGACAGACAGCAATACAAGACAACAAACAATTCAATTACAATTACAATTCAACAAAAACAGACGAGAAAAGACAAAGGCAAACAGGAACACTTACCTCTTACCTGAAGTATAGTGGCTTAGTCGCAGCTGGACAGGACTACCATGTGCAAGGGACCAGTGAAGGAACTCGGTCCAGATCATACAAGTGCCCCTGCCAGAAGCAACAGGACGGAGTGCTCGCCAAAGCTAATCAACAGGTGAGCTTTCCAGGGACAGCGCATCCCACAGGTACCAGGGTTTGGGAGAAGGGGTCTGGGAGAGGATCAGGCTCACAAGCTGGCATACTCACGCCCCCTATTCTCCACGCAGGAGCAGTCCCGAGCAGCATCACCTATTACCACCAGTCACCAAATAAGCACAGAAGGTGAAGTCAGACCCGAGCGACCTCACCCCTGGGAGGGCTGCAACCATGCCCCAATGCCTCTGCAGAGAAAAAGAGAGTATAACAGAATGTGAAGCCTCCTTGAATCTCTGCCTGGGCATTATGGAAACTTCTGAAACTGACCAGTTGGCCCGATTACTGGGAGAGTTACGGGCTGAAGTTCATGCCTCAAGACAGGAAACCAATCCCCTAAGGAGGGATTTAATTGTGAACTGGGAGCGGACAGGTGAACTAGCAAAGCAAATGCTCCAGGCACAGGCAGGCCAGGTCCCACTGCCGGAGTATGCCCCTCCTGTCGTGCCGCCACAGCCCACGCCAGTACAGGTGGTTCTTCCAGTGGGGGTTCCCCTGGGCCCGCCAGAACGCTGCACAGGTGATCCGAATAAGTATGCCATCTTTATGAATCAATGTCGCCTACGTTTTCTGTGCAGACCTGGGGCATTCCCCAATGATCAAGCAATAGTGGCATTTGTACTCTCATGTTTGGGAGGTAGTGCAGCAGACTGGTCAATACCCTTGGTAAACCAGGATGATCCTTTGCTTCGAGACTTCGGAGGTTTCCAGCGTGAAATGGAGAAACTATTTGCACAGCATACTCAAGGGCGGGCTTTGGACAATTAGCTGTTATCACTACGGCAGGGTAATCAAGACCTACTAACATATATCACTTCCTTCAATTGTCTGACAGCACAAACTAACTGGCCAGAGGAGAAAAGAACGATGCTCTTTTACTGAGGCTTGCGAGGGGAACTTAAGGACATATTAGCCCAAGTAGTAAATCCCCTGGAAAGATGTGCTGAATACATCGATCTGACAGGGCAGCTCAATCACAGATTGCAGGATAAGAAGATGGATCGGGCCAAGGCTGAGGGGCGGTCAGTCTATGTGCGACCCCGTGAGAATCAAACCAAATCACACGATCAGTCTGAGGCAATGCAGATAGGAGGCTTGCAGAGCCCACTCACCAAGGCAGAAAGGGAGAAAAGTAGACAGCAGCAGCTTTTTTTGTACTGTGGTAAGGCAGATCACAATTTCTGAGAATGCCTGGTGAGACCACCCAGGAAAGCAGTTGGAGCAACTGACAAGGGTCAAGAAGAAGAACAGGACTCAGGAAACTCCAACTCGAGCGGTGAAAGGAACCCTTACAGACCTCACATCTAGTCATCCCTGTGCTCCTGGTAAACCACAAGCAACCGTCAAAAATGCATGCCTTAGAGGCCTACATTGACAGTGGGGCTGTGGGAAATTACATGGATCAAGATCTGGCTACTCGGATAGGCCTTCCTCTCCGACAGAAGCAGGTTTCGGAAAACGTCACAGCAGTTGATGGATCTCAGCTATCATCCGGCCCAGTGACGCATTACACCGAGAAGGTCACGCTTCTGTGTCAGGACGGTCACTAAGAGGACATCACCTTCGATCTCATTGGCGCTCCTCACTTCCTGGCTGGAGACCCACAATCCCAGGATTGACTGGCGTAAACGAGTTCTGACCTTTCCCCAAGACTGTGCCGACACCTGTTATATCAAGGGATTCTCATTGAAAGGTCTTACTAACCCAGGTTCATCAAAGAAAGAAACCATCCTGGGCCTCACCAGTTCACTACCACCTGAATATCTGGATTACCACAATGTCTTTCAAAAAGAGCAAGCAAACACCCTACCTCCGCACAGACCGTATGACTGCCAAATTGATCTGGTACCTAGAGCTCAAGTTCCCTGCATCTGGATTTACACCCTAACAGAACAGGAAAACCAGCATCTAAAAACCTACCTCGATCAGTATTTGCCAAATGACTTTATTTATCCGTCCAAGTCCCCTGCATCCACGCCCCTCTTTTTTGTGCCTAAAAAGGAGGGAGACCTGAGAACTTGCATTGACTACAGAGCACTTAACCAGATCACGGTTAAAAAAACAGTACCTGTTACCGCTTATCCCTGAGCTCTTGGATCAAGTCAAAAACGCACAAATATATACAAGACTAGACTTATGCGTGGCCTACCATCTAGTAAGAGTCAAAAAAGGAGACGAATGGAAGACGGCCTTTCGCACGAAATATGGCCTTTGGACTATGTAATGCCCCGGCGGCGTTCCAATTTTTCATGAATGACGTGCTCCGTGAACAGTTGGATGTCTGCGCTCTTGTCTATATTGATGACATTCTTATCTATTCGATCACCAAGGAGGACCACGTCAACCATGTCCGGGCAGTTTTGTAGAAACTGCGGCAACACCGGCTACTGTAGCAACACCGGATATATGCCAAATGAAAGAAATGCTTCTTTGATGTGACAGAGGTAGAATTCCTCGGCTTTATTCTCACACCACTGGGCGAACGCATGAACATGCGCAAGGTAGACGGTATCCTTGCCCTCACTGACATCCATAAAGGGTTCTCCCAGATCGTTCACCCAATCACCTTTTTACTACAGAAAAATAAATAATTTGATTGGTCCACAGAGGCAGAGAAAGCCTTCTAGGAGCTAAAACAAGCATTTACCACAGCACCAATTCTACGGCATCCTCGACCAGAACTACCATACTTGGTCGAGACTGATGCTTCCAGCATAGCAATGGAAGCAGTCCTGTCACAACGAGACCCCAAAACAGGTCAGTTGCATCCTCTGGCATTCTGGTCTTGCAAGTTTTCAGCCCCTGAATTGAATTATGTGATCACTTATAAAGAACTGTTAGCAATTAAGGCAGCGTTCAAAGCCTGGAGCCATTGGGCCTCATTACAAGTATGGTGGTAAGGCAACAACGGCACTGATATCGCTACCGGCACCGTTGCTACCGTACTGCCATACTACGAGTTCTGCTCACGGGTGCCCTTGCAACCACCAGTTCTGACCTGGTGGCCTACCAGCACCCACGAGTAGAACATGATGGTAGCACCAGTACCATTATTAACAGTACCAATGCTACCACCCTCCCCATTCCCATTCAGCCTTATGGGGCTGAATGGGGATGGGGAGTCCCTTATTACTGGCACCCACGAATGGGCAATTACCAGGTCTGCCAAACTCGGAATGACTCGGTAATTGCCCATTCGCGGGTGCCAGATTTTTTCCCAACTTTGGAGGTAGCCTGCCTGTATTACAGGTATGGCTACCTCCAAACTTGTAATGAGGCCCATTATCTTATTGGAGCTAGACATACAGTCACCGTTCATTGCCATCTACAATATCTGAAGACCGCTAAAGCGCAATCATCACGAAAACTACGCTGGGCTCTCTTCTTTGCGGAATGCGACTTTGTCATCACCATAAAGCCGGAGTACGCAATGGAAAAGCGGACGCCCTGTCTCGCATGAGTGAGGGAGAAGAGGCATTCACTACACTAGACCCCGTGGCCATCATCCCTGAAGGACGAATCCAAGGCATGATTGCCATAACCACCATTCTAGAAAACTTAAAATCTGACCTGCAACACTTGATGAGTCCACCAGCGCAACAGGAATGGCTAGTGAAGGTAGACCGGTATACGATCGTGGACAATCCACCATACTACCAAGGACGATTGTACATCCCAGATAAGAAATTACAGAATCAAATCATCGCAAACTATCACGATTCATTAGTAGAAGGGCATCCGGGAATATCCAAAACCAAAGCTAAAATATAGAAAAATTACTGGTGGCCAACTTGGAGAAAGGACATTGTCCAGTTCATCGCGACCTGTGGCACCTGTGCACAACACAAGTCCCAAAAACAAAGTCCCGCAGATCTGTTATGACCTTTAGAAGTACCCCCAGCACCTTGGCATACGCTATCAATGAATTTTATTACAGACCTTCCCTCCTGTAACGGATACAATACCGTCTTAGTCGTAGTCGATCTGTTTTCCAAAAGGGCTCACTTTATTCCCCTGAAAGGTCTCCCAACTGCTTCTACTCTGGCTACTGTGTTTTTGGAACAGATTGTCCGGCTAAACGGGTTCCCATCAATATTGATATCAGACTGAGGAACTCAGTTTGTCGCTGCTTTCTGGAAAAGGTGTTGTAAAATTGCCAAAATTGACCTCCGGTTATCTACAAGCCATCACCCCCAAACCGACGGCCAGACCGAAAGGACTAACCAGACCCTCGAGCAATACATAAGGTGTATGCTGCAACAAACCCATTCACAGAAGTACGGGACAAGGCCCATTCTACATAGTGTACGGTCGGCATCCACGGACATCCATTTTCGACCCACTCTAGAAATGCCCGATGTAACGACCTTACACAAAACCATCACCCAGGTTCTGAAGGAAGCAGCAGAGCATCTTGCCAGAGCCATAGAGAAACAGAAGCAGTTTGCAGATCGACACCGAAGGGAAGCTCCAAACTACCAAGTCGGAGACAAGGTTTGGTTAGCATCCAAAAACATCACCCTGAAAGGACCACAGGCGTTCCGTCCCAGATATCTGGGACCCTACACTATCAAGGCTGTGATCAACCCTGCAGCCATGAAATTAGAATTACCAGCCCACATGCAGAGCCACCCAGTGTTTCATGTCGCCCTCTTAAAACCATTGAGACCAGGTACGCGGATCGATACTCCACCGGATCCCGAAATAGTTGAAGGAGAACCAGAATACGAAGTTAAAAGGATACTATACACTAAGATGGTCTGGTCCAAGCTATACTACCTTATAGACTGGAAAGGTTATGGACCCCAAGATCGGACCTGAGAACCCAGTGAGCATGTCCACGCTCCACGATTAATCAGGCAGTTCCACCGCAATAACCCCACTAAAACAGGGCCAAGGGGAGGAACAACCCTTGAGAGGGGCCTTGAGGGGGAGTGCTGTCATGGTCATAGGCCCCAGAACACAAAAAGCACACCATCTAGTGATGGGGGCAATGGGTCACTTGACTCACTTATGTCCCTTTGGGACTCATAAACACAGGGGGCCTGGCTGGATTCAGTCCTGGCACCTTTGTCGCCAGGCTCATATAGAAATGTGAGCAGGAACACTTTATTTCAGTGCAGGAGTGCTTTTATTTGACTTCAGTGCACACTTTATTTGCTGGTGACCAAGTCAAGAGAACCAGAGTAGACTTGTCTACAAGAGCTGTAGTTCTAGCACTCTATAGACCTAGTGCCAAAGCACTGTCACAGATTTGTATTTCAGACATGCCAACAGTCCAACACTGGACTTTTGACTAACCCAACAGAAAGGAGGACAAATCAAACTTTGGACACTGCTTCTGACAATCCAAGTGTTCAGTGCAGAAGTGCTGAAAAGGTCAAGTGGACCAAGAAAACATTGTAATAGTTTAAAGGTGCTGACAATGAGAAAGTAATATTTAAATGCTTGTTATACTAGTCTATAAAACTGAAGAGACTGAACAGTGGTGTTGAGGGGCACTGAAGAAATACAGATATCCTCAATTTAACCAGAGTCTACAGTCATTGCAGAGTAGCAGACTGTTCTCAAAAGCAAAACGTGATGCAATTGTTTATGTTTTTCCACACATGAAGAATCCAGGCAAACCTTGATTTGGGATGGTGTCACAAGACCATCTAATGGCAAAACGTCTGTTTACAAGCATAATAACAAAGATGGTTTTCTTTCATAAATTGTATCTGATCCCAATTTACAAAATGTTACATGATCCACTGAAGAAATTGGCAGATGTTTGTGAAGGGTGGCTAACTATTTGACATCCATGTGATGGGCACTATGAACCTTCTGATACATGTGCCTCACTGTCTGAGTGAAGTGAAATACAGTTTTACAACGAGAAACACACTGTAACATTATCATATGGTTGGGCCTATTTCAAAATGCCTGGGAACAGAGGAAGACTTTCAGCAGGAGAGGCTGAAAGGATGATGTGTTGAGAAAAGAGATTATCTGGCATCAGTCAGGAGGGGCTAATTTCTAGTGCCAACTATCGGAATTCATTGCCCTACTCAACCACTAACCATGCTGGTTCCAGGCACCTCATAACATCTTTATGCCTGGCTCAAACATGTGGGGTGCAGAGGTGTATGGACGGGGAGGTTGTTGGTACCTCACATGAGTTAAGACAATAACATTATCATGGAAAGCATGTCCATCATCATACTTGCTTATAGCGGGATCATAATGTAATACAATGTGATATAATGTAAAGCCAATGAAATGCACCATCCATGGGGTTGTTGATTGCAGCATCATCTCAGAAAATATGAATAGTGCCAAAACTTCCCCGTTGGCGTGGATCCAGCAATTTTTTATCTCTCAAAATCTGACCTGACCTGATTAGGTGACATGAGATGTTTGGGTAAAGGTGAGACTGTTGATAGCGACCTGCTCATCTTATTGATTTGAAAGGTTGTTAAAATCCTGAAAGAGCCACCATTACCTATATCTATGGGGACCAGTCTTTACCTGAATGTGTAATGCAGTTTGATGCACATTCTTAGTTCTGTCAAGCTGGCATAAAGCTTCCATCATTCTTCTTTAAATAAAAAGAACAATCGCATTTCCCAATATCCATTCTTGATGCCGCCCAGAAAACTTTAGAAAAACTGATAAACCAATGATTGGTGAATTGGTTTGAAAAGAATAATGTTGCAGTACTATCTCATGGGTTCTTCAGAGAAGGGATCGGCACAAGCGAACAAGTTATAAACATTAAGGCTCAGCAGATATGGCCTTATTGGATCTCTCCTCAACTTTGGCATGGTCAATAAACTGAGGATGTGGACATCATTGAGGGATTAGCATCAGTCCTCCTCCCCTTCTCAACAAAGAAACCAAGGTTCAGTTTAGCCTGGGAGGTGAGGTCCCCCCTTTTGCCCTATGAGGAGGGATGTGTGTCAGGGATGCATATTGCCCACTGCCCACTGCCATTTTCAATCTCTACACCAACTCTACACCAACTCTCTTTATTGTGATATGATGTCCGAAGGTTTGGGTGTTCCATGTGTGTGGGAGAGACAATGGGCCTCATTATAAGGTTGGTGCTCTGTTAAAAACGGCACCGGTAAGGCAATACCGGCATCTTGTACCGAGCCGTTGTATTACGACCCTAGATGCCGGTACTAGCGGCATCAACAGGGACCCGCCGTGGTGTGCACCACCATACCAGCGTGCGCGCAAGCGCGCAGGTGCCGTGCCAGTAATAATAATAATTTTGCATTTATATAGCGCTACTAACCCTCAGGTATCTGAGCGCTGCTTATTTTTACCCATGGTGTGTGGTGCTCATTGATCAACCTTGGAAGGATGAAAGGCTGAGTGTGGCCCTGCTGGGATTCGAACCTGCGTTAGCGGGCTCTGCACGGATATCAAAGCGAGCGCTCTACTCGCTGTGCCACTTGACCGGCCCTCTAATACTGGCATGCTTCAAGGAAGAGGACATTATGAGTTGCATGGACATGCACATACCGGCATTCAGATGCCGGTAATAAGAACCACCATGATGCCGGCAATATTGGCAACGTGGATCACCCGTAAATAACAAACTGCTGTGTTCCCAACTGCCACAGGTGCACACAATCAACACAGGTGGAGGCAATGGAGCCTGGCCCTACAGAAAAGGAGCACACCCACACACCACACCCCTTCCAAGACCAAACTGATTCCACTTGCAATTGCGATACTGGAGCTGGAGGACATGCCTGCACTGCTACTCCTTGAGCAGGCAGTACAGCAGGGATTACAGAGGAGATGCAGGAGGAGAAGGAGGGTGAGACCGCCCCAGCAAATCCCACCAGTGCAGGCAGTGGTTCCCCGCAGGCAGCCACCAATCCCTTGCATAAGGGCCAGTCCATTCAACTTAACCCCAGCACAGATCCACACCCTGTACCGCCTGGACAGGGACACCATCACCACCATAGTGGATCTGATACATGGGGACTTGGTCAGCCTGATCAACATCCGCACCGCCATCCCCCCTCTGCTGAAGGTGGTGTCTGTGCTCCACTTCCTGGCCACAGGCACCTACCAGCACAGAGTGGGGCAGCTGCATGGCATCTCGCAACCATGTTTCTCTGGTGTGCAAAACCAAGCGCTGGATGCACTCCTAAAGCATGCAAGGGCCCACATATCCCTACCATGGACAGAACAGGAGGTGAATGACACCAAAATAGCAGTCCATGCACTGGCAGGCATGCCCAATGTCATTGGTGCCTTCGACTGCACCCACGTGGAGTTGGTAGTCCCATGCCGTGGAGGTGGTGTACCACAATCAGAAGCTATACCTCTCCATCAATGTGCAGATGGTGTGTGATGCCAGCAAGATGATAACACATTGCTCTGCCAGATTCCCAGGATCCACGCATGATGCAATGGTGCAGTGGAACTCCTCGCTACCCCGCTATATGGAACGAGATACAGCACGACATGCCTGGCTGCTGGGTGAGTCTGCCTCCTGGGCCATGGGAGTGTATTGTGGGGGGGGGGGGGGTAAATGTATATGCAACCTGTCTGCCCTCTGTGCCATGGGAGTGACCTCAATGGGTGTCTGGATACTCTCCATGCTGCCAAACAATGTGCACATAATCACATAAATAAGATGCATGACACAGAAAATGGAGGCCGACATATTTGGCCCACACACCAATGTGGAAATGTCAGACTCACAATCAGTGCACACCCCTGTATCTGTCCACTGGACATCACCTGCCCGTACCCACAGCACCACAATGCACCATCATGCAGTCACAAAGCTGATTACAAATGACCGCATCGAAGCACCTCGCAGGTCATGCTTCCATGATTTCTCCCTCAGGTAAATCCCCTATCACGGCCCCTCCCCAACAGTAACACTGCATAACACCATGGCAACACGTGCAGATGAATACAAATGGGAAAACACATGTGACAAGGATGCCTCAAATTGGAGCCATTAGTATTGAACAACACCTACATGGGTGTGAATGGGGGGGGAATCACCCACAGCACATGAGTACCAGGAACACATCCCTAACATCCCTACATTGGGGGACCCTATCAACAATCATATTTTGCCATTGTGACTGGTGTGATGACGTCGAGGGACACGTGCATGGCGTCAACAATTATCCATAAGCATGATAGACTAAACAAGCTGTATCACGTTGGGCATTAGCCTAATGCATTAAACATAACCCAACATGCATTTGGTCCCATCCCCTGCCACACAACCCTCATATGTGACTACATCATGGAACCTGTCACTCCATCTGGGTGGTTGGTGAATCCAATGTCAGGGCCCTTAAGTGAATTACGTCACCCAGGACCAGCACCATGGAGTGCCAAGTTGTGTACAAGGCAGATAGTTGCGCAGATGTGAAGTCAATAGCAGCAATTCACGATATACTGCATATGAGCATGAATGATGTACAGGCTGAGCACAAATGGAACAAAAGAAATACCCTTACACATACCTTATTGTGCTCCCATGCAGGTGATGCTGGCTATCCCCTGAAGCCATGGCTCCTCACCCCTGTCAGGAATCCGCAGAACAGGCACAAAGAGGACTACAATCGTGCCCATACACGCACTTGTGTGGTCATAGAGCAGACCTTTGGCCTGCTGAATGCACAGTTTCGCTGCCTGAGCAGGTTGGGTAGCGCACTCATTATGATCCTGAGAAGGTGGGCAAGATCATCATGGTATGTGCCATACTGCACAACATGTGCATCCAGCGGAACATTCCTCTGCCACCTGAAATGGAGCAGCCGCCACCAGGTGAAGATGAAGATGAGGAAGGAGAAGATGTTGCACATCGGCCAGGCCGCGATGCACATGAGGGACATGCTGTGCACCAATCATTGATAAACCATAGTTTCTGATGCACTGGGATGCAGAGGGTGACATGGATGTGGGACCCTGGACACTGTGACAAGGGGAATATGGGCACTGGGTTTGGAGATTAATTTGCACTGTACACTGTCATTCAATAAATTGAGACATGCTGAAGAAGCAATGTCCAGTCATGTGATTTTTTTTTAACACAACAGGTGTATTGTGCAGATGGTATTTACAACATGAATGAACCCTACAACCCACACACCCCCTCACCCCTCCCTCCACCCTCCCAACTCCCCCATGCACCCCCTACAGCCTCCCCCTCCCCCGCCCCCCCAACTCCCCCACACACCCCCTTCAGCCCCCCCTCCCCCAACACCCCCACACATCCCCTCTAGCCTCCCCCTTCCCCTCTCCACCTCCCCCCAACACCCCCACACACCCCCTCCAGACTCCCCCTCCCCCCAAAAACCCCCACACACCCCCTCCATCCTCCCCCCTACCCCCAACACCCCCACACATCAAGTGCACAACATGTGTCCAGGTGCACTGCCAGTGAACACGTGCAGGGTACCCCTGCTACTGCCGCCCCCTCTTCGGAGGAGTAAGTTTCATGTCAGTCCGCTGCACAGGGACCTGCGCACAGGGCTGGTCTGCGTGGTACTGGCAGGCGTGGCACTGGACGAGGTTGATGGCTGCTCGAATGCTGCTGGATGCCACTGCTCTATGGTGTTGGCCATTCTTGCAAGGATCTGGGCCACAGTAGCAAAGCCCTCATGGACCCGCTTGGAGTTTCTCTTAATGGCCTTGATGATGGCCACAGTGTTGTCCTATATGGCAAGGCGTCTTGCCTCCCCATCAGCAATATATTGCTTCACAAGTTCATGCATTTCCTGTTGGCGGCCCTCCATCCATGACAAACGTCCCTTGAGGTCCCGTATTGCGGTGGAGGTGGATGGTTCAATGGCTGGTGTTGATGTGGCCAATATGGGGCTGTCCACTGATGGAGCCCACTCTTCATGTCTGCCCTCGCCTTCAGGCTCATGCTGAGGGGTGCCCTGTGGGGTGACCTGTGGGGTGTCCTGCGGGCTGGGCGTTCATACAACATCCCCCGACAAGATGCTTCCTTCATAGCTGTACTCTACATGCCCATCATTCTCATCGGCACTATGTGGTGTGGATGCTGCTGCCTCCCCAACAGAACTAGTGGCTGCCGACTGTGAGCCATCATGCTCGGTCTCCATAGATGGGGGCTCTTCCTGTGAGACATGTGGCTCCAGGGATGCAGGGGCAGGTGTTTGTTGGTCATGTGTTGGGGGCTGTGCAGCTGGTTGGGCACTGGTGTGTGCCTTGTGTGGCACTTGGATCAACCTTGAGCCCCTGGATGTGGATGGCCTGGTGCCATCGTCCTGACCCCTGGATGTTTTGGCTGGTGTCCTGGGCTGTGCACCAGCATCATGCCTGTCGCTGTCTGCATCCGTGCCTGTGGGGGACAGAGCGAGGCAGGGCATCAGTGATGGGAGTACTTGCATCATGCATGCATTGGTGTTTGTGCAGTTTGTGCCATGTGGATCGTTGTATGCTTGTTATTGTGGCAGATAGGGTGCGTGCATGGTTGGGGGTAGTATTGGCATCCCTCAGGTGTTGACATGTTCATCATGGTGTCTGCTGTATGGCCTACAGGTGTGTTGTTGCTTGCGTGCTGTGTGACATGTGCTGTTATTCTGTATATCGGGTGTGTATTAGGCATAGGAGAGGCATGCAGCATGCATTTTGATGTGACAGTGGTGGGGCCAGCATCTAGACAGGGATGTGTGAATGTGTATATGATGGGACATGTAGTGGCTCTCATCGGTTTCACATTTGTTGGACAAAATTGTACTTTGGATGTCAGGTGTTTGTGGTGACTTGTGTTGTGCGCAAAGGGTCACTCACCTTCATAAGCCGATGATGGGACTCCATACTCCGCTCTGCCTACACCTTTGATGGCCTCCATATCAATTGTCAAGCTGCAGGTCTCTTCCCACCTTGTTAACTTTATGGGGGAGTATGCACCGCTGCCTGTTGCCAGCCCCTGGCTGCGATTGACTGACAAAATGTTGGGTACTCGCAGGTGAATGTCGTCCACTGCTTCTTGCAGTCATTGACGGTGCATGTGGTGGTGCCAACCGCACTCACCTTTCTCGCTACATCCTCCCATATCTGTTTTTTTCTTAGCTGTGCTTGATGCCTCAGGTCAGCACAAAATACGAAGTCGGCCTGCTCCACTAGCATGTCGGATAACATATTTAGGTCCTCATCACTAAATCTCGGTTTAAGCAAGCAAGGTGCGTCTTTCTGGGTTGCTTTGGACATCTTCCTCCAGGAGTGTTTGGGATTTTGCCTTCACAGGTCCTGTCTGCAGAGGAATGCAATGGATTGTGTTTTTGAAGATGGCCGCCAGTGCATTTTCCGTTCCTGCGCGATGATGTTACTTCCGGTTCTGGGATTGACAGACCCGGCAATAACACTAATGGTATTAGCGGTACCGTTATTTAGAGGTTGTCGATGGAGGAAGAGGTTCAGCGCATTTCATGATGCCATATCAGGGGGTTTGTGGGACGTTAACGGCATGGCGGTACTTCTGTTACCGGCATGCTGGTACACGCGGGCACGAGGACTCATAATCAGCGGCTGTTTGCGGCATCAAGGCTACTCGGACACGTTCATACCGGCATGCCGGTAATGACAGATGTTTGCCTCCAAACTCGTAATGAGGCCCAGTGCCTTACTTAGTTATGCATATGACACTATTTTTTCTAGCCTTTTACACACAAATGGTTAATAGAAAGCTAAGCTATTCTTGTGTCTGATTTAGCATTACCTATGTGACTGAATGCAAGGCACTGTTAATGGGTGCTAAAATAACGGCAATCATATTCTTTTTTTCGGAATGGGTTGAAAATTAAAAAGGTTAACGCACTTATTTTCCTAGGTGTAACCTTATTGGACATGTTAGAGGTTCTGCTCACATTAAAGGTGTTCTACGCAAACAGGGCATTATTACAATGCATTATCTCCATGGGCAGTAAATTGCTAGAAGGAACAATGTTTATTTATGTATCAAAATCTTGAGTTGTTTCTTCCTGCTCTGATGAATTGTGAGGAGAAAGATGGTTGAGCCCCTACAGGTTGCAGAAATAGGGTTCTTAAGACTGCTGAAACTTCCAGTCTTAGTGTGATACTTTGCACACATTTAAAAGTAAACCTGGGTTTTTAGAGCATGAATTGAGAACCAAGCCTGTGAAGGCTTGCGTTGAGTTCTTGAGTAAGTTATGGCTGCCCTTACCCATACAATTGTAACTGATATTTGAGTCAGAGATTGAGCCATGAAGCTCCTCTAGAGATTATAAATTACAAGGTAGCTGGTCTCCAAAAACTGCATAAGGTGGTACAGCCTGCCAAATTCCATCACTCTGAAGTTGAAGTCAAATATCACCTCAATTCTAAGCATAACATGTGGATAGAGGATGCTGATCTTTATAAGAAATCAAACAAGCATCATTACACATTGAATTGTGTGGGGCAATTGAGAAATATGTAGTGTGGATCATAGAACCATTTGCCTGAAAATGGCTGGTATGCCTGAAATTCAAGTGACTTCTTATAGCCAGGTGGTGATACCACGAGTCTCAACGCAAAGAAACGTTAATTTATTATCTAAATGTTTGTTCTAGGTACCATTCAGTTTGGTTCTGGTTCCTCATGCCTATACCTAAATATTGTGGGTTTACTCACAAGACCTGCTCCTTTTTACCTCTTATCACATGTATTCCTACAGTTTGGGGTCTTAAACTGGTTTGACTAGTTCCTCATAGATAGAATAAAAGTGTCTCTCTCTTTGGAGGAGGTGAAAGGTAGTAGAGGTATAGAGTGGTGGGCTCTCCCAGTTAACAGTTATATTGTGATTGTTTGTTGTGTAATGGCTTTGTTTTTATATTTGTATCTATGAACAATATTAAATGCTTTGCATTTGAATGTTGCTTTTATGGTTTTTAACCTAAATAATATTTTAAGATAATGCCAAAAATACTAACCAGAAGGCAATATTACTTTGTCTAGTGGGAAGACACATGAGCAATTCAAATGTATTTTAAATAGCACAGAGTGGGAGGAGAAACAAAGTCAAATAAAGACTGCCTGAATTCAAAGCAAAGGGCGCTTAAACGTTGCACTGCTTTTTTAAGTGTGCCACATACGATTCACCTTTTTGGAGAAATATTGCGCTGACAAAGTAGTTGATTAGGTGACACATTTTGTAATGGACAGCACCTAATACAGGACATGGAGGCCTCCTCAAGGTAAAGCTAGAGGCAACAAAAAATACATTGTTTTTCATTGGTCATTCTTGTACTCAGGCATTCTTGAAAGACATTGAAAACAGGTGAACTGTGCCTGCGCACTGAAAAATATGGCTAGCACTAATATTCAATCTCGAAATATTGATGACACACTGAGCAGCTTCATATTTCCACAGATGATGCTTCATTCCCTACTAATCATCGAACTGCATCTCCAACATGTAAAAGGCCCAAATGTGTCAGACATGTTTTTTGACTAACAGGAGAATACAGCCTGTGTTACCAAATTATTATTTGTTTTTAAATAACAAAAATAAAAACATGCTGTCTAGTGTTCTGAATAGCATACTCATGCATTTTCCCTACTATACAAGGGAAGAAAATGAATCATTAATTCAGGGTGTTTCTACTGTAATGTTTTATTTTTCCAACAAATGATCAATATACAAAGCTTATAATAAAATGGTAGATTTTATATAATGTTTTATAATGTTTTATAGAGCAAGTATGATCAAAAGAAGTGGTTCATTTGTATCAGGTTCAATATTGTGATTACTTCAATGTGACCTGAATTTCAACTTGGAGGCAGCTAGAAATCCCTCCTTCACCTTTAGGAGTTTTCAAGGAGACATTATTTTGAAATCACATAGATATACCGCAAAATAAAATATGTGGTCTTCACAGAAGATTATGTCCCATAATTTATATTTTACGACACGTGTACATCAGCTGGCACCTTTTGACCCTGCTCTCTCATAAAAATCAGCCATTTTCTAGAACTAATGCAAGTAAGGCAATGGGGCCTGTCTAAAATACCTGATCAATCATTAGTTAAGGGCACACAAACAGCTATTTACTTAACTCATGTCCAGTCTTGTATATTTCCCTTGGTAAATTACACAAGTAATTTACCATTGATCCTATATCAAAAGAGAATATTACTCTTAATTCTGGAATTATAAGATTTCGGGAAGAAGAGAAGGAGCCTCATTATGACTCTGTCGGTAGCCATGCCGGTAAAGTCATGAATTTACCGGCACCCGGCAATGGGGCCTTACTGGGGCATTCCAGCCCCGGCAGACTCAGTAAATCCCCATTTCCGGGTGCCGGTAATAATTACTCCCTATTCGCATTTGAGTCCCATTGGACTCAATGGGAATGGGGAGGCCGGAGGCACCGGCACCATTCATGAATGTTGCCGGTGCATTCGGCATGGCCTGCTCGCGGGTGCCGGTCCACCCACCAGGTCAGAACTGGCGAGTGGTAAGGCACCCACAAGCAGAACTCATAGTTTGCCAGTCCAGTAACAACGGTACCAGCAAGCTTACCGGTACAATTGTTACTGGACCGGCAAGATTATAATGAGGCCCAATGAGTGTGTTTCAAAGATCAGAAGACCTTCTCTCTTTTATCTCTCATCAGATCCTTTGTCATTTATTTGACATCAAATCCACATATTATACATTAATCAGATATTATCAAAATGAGAACAAATCATAGCTTGTCTATAATAAAGGATTATAATAATGCTGGTTTCATTAAGTTGGCAGTTTGCTGCCATGAATTATGGAACAGAAAACACATTTGCTGTCAAAGGTAATAGGAGTAGTTTTGCCTGTCACTTGTTTTTCAGATGACAAATGTAGACACATGAACACACAAGGAAGATTGGGGGGATTCAATAGGAGTAGGTGACTATGACGCAGCCCAATAGAACGATTGTGCCATTCATATAGTGTGGAATTATTATGACATAAGCCAGTGCATTTTGGACACTTTAAAATAGACTGAGCACAGAGGAGAGTATTCTGACATTAGAAAAAGCTTATGGAAAGCACAATGTGTTTATGATTAACAACAAGCTGCCTGACCCAACTGTAACAGTGCTGAGCTGGGAATATCTGAAAATGAGGAGCCTTGTTCAGGAGGGAAACTGAAACGGGTGGTGACAGATTTCACCTATGCCAGAGAGGACCCGAGACCATGGGCCACCAGATGCCTAACTGATGCTTACTCCATGCTATTAAGGATCAATTCAAAGTATTTATGAAAGGCCCTCAAATTCAATTCTAGCAACAACCTATATTTTTTGCCCTACATCCCGGGGGTGGTAGTGAGTTAGGAGATAATTTCCAGGGCGCTTATTCTAAATAGAACAATGCTAATATTTTGTGTGAAATGCAACAATGAAACAATGCTTCCCATTATGTTGAAAGATTAGTGATATTTAGTGATATTTGACTGCATATAGAAAACATTGTAGTTTTCTAGTGTGAGTTACATCCTGATTTCATAGTATTTGAAGCCAAAATAGATAACATTCAAATAAATATAGAACTGCTTTCTCTATGACATGAGCACTGTGTAAAATAGGGAACATTACCAGCGATGACAGTGTAGTTTTTAATAACTGATGATTCAAAGGTACCCTCAGCACTATCACTTATATAGCCAACATGGCCTAATGAAGATATGTTCGATAATGTGAATTCTGTGAAGACCATAGATATCTAATAAGGAATAGGAAATAAGAGCACATTTAATGGTGTCATTTCCTTTCGCATAATTATAGTAGGATCTGGGTGGGTGAGTCAAAATAGTCTGCACATTCTAGATTGAAAACATTACTTCCCTAACTGAAAACCTGCAGAATTGTTACTGTTAGCATATTGTAAACTGCACACACATAATTACAGCCCCCAGCAACATATCTACATAGGAAGTTGCTTGATTCTAGCATGTATTGGTGTCATTGGGGAAACCAACATATTTGCATCATTTGCAAATGTAACTTCATGTGTAATTTGGAAATGTTTTGATGCAAAGGAAGTGTTCAAATATTGGCTGATGAATGACAGAAGTGAAATGAGAGGACCATGTAGAACTTAATTTAGATATAAAATGTAATATGTAAATAGATGCTTGTGTTTGGGAACTAGTGAGATAAATGGAGGAAAGTAATGTAGTTTTTGTAGACCAGTTGTCTGTGATTGTGCAACATTCTGTTGACTTCCTCTGAAAAAAGCTGAAGGCCACCTTTACTGTGATTTTACCTCAATTCATTTATTTAAATACATTTGTGTTTTGATAAAACTGCATGTTTCTTGCCCAGAATTTTGGGGTGGGACAGTAATTAGGGTGAATTTGATCAAGGTGTCCACCTGACATAGTATCTGTGAATTAATTAAAATATATCTTACAAGAGGAAACAAAGACAAAGGAAAACAATACATGATTACCAAGACTGACTGAAGACCAAGGTTAGAAGAATGTAAGGACACCCATGATATTAAATGACACCAGGGGTCATTATTGATGCACCACATGTTGAAACAAGTCTGATGATCCATAGCTGAGTTTAATTCAATTGGGTAGGTGGGGACAGGAGGGGTTTAAGCAAGTAAACAGGCTGAGAATTTCTCCCCAGTGTTTTGCAGGTGTGCCCCTCTATAACCTACTTGCATCAAACACTCAAAATGAATGAGTGCAGTTAATGATTTAGCAGGTACTAATGTCATTTTTTCAGCATCTGACCATGGTTTCCACCCACTATCCACCATAAGGGCAGTTGGAGAACTTCAATAAACCTCCTGCTTGGTACCTGAGAATACAATGTCATATCCTCATGAAGTAAAACATCAGATTCCACAGTTAAATGAGCCTTTCGTGTTTTCATATTCGCACCCTGGCTGTTTGATCTTTATTTGTGTGACATAGGTAACCATTTAATTTTAGCAGCATTGGCTACACCTAGAATTCATAATTTGAAACTGATCTGGCTTGCCTATGCTGATGATTTAAACATTTTTTATATTACACCAATCAGTCTTCAGTGTCTAATAGATGCCTTTTCCGAATTTGCTGCGGTACATAGTCTTAAGATTAATTCTAATAAAACTAAAGTTGTACATTGTACTAATAAGAAACAAGTTTAAAGATTTAACTGGCGAATTAGTCAAGATGCTCTTGAGAGGGTCAGAAATGTTGTATATTTGGGATTCCCTAGCTCTGTTAAACAGCATAAAGTAATTGTCAAAGATGGGATGATGTCCAATGGGGTGGCGCTTTGTAATCAACTTTTTCCCACTTGCCTTGTGTAAAATTTTATGAGAGAAAAATCATGCCGAAAATGTTGTATGCCATAGAAATCTTGCCATTGTGGGCTCTTGATATTTTGTCTGTTATGGAGGGTTTGCGGTGGAGGAAAGTTCTCCAGGTACCGAACAGCACTCCCTTGGCCACAGTTAGGTATGAGCTAGGCATGTACTCACCTAAAAGTCGAGCCTATTGGAAATATTTATTCTTTTATTACAAAATGTTTTGTCCAATGAGTGAACCCTGCTTATTCAATGCTTATTCAATGATTTAAATGTGATACTTAAAGAGAGAGGTGATACATTTGTGTGTGCATATTCTGACTTCTGTATTCAATTACTTTGTGATTTGGGGCTCTCAGCCCGAGATCTTTTACAAAGGTAAAACAAACACTTTTTAGACAAGATTGGGCTTTAACCATCAATTCTTTCCATTATTATGATTAATTAAAAGACCTGAGACTTGATTTTAAACCAGCTGGTGTAATGGCCTCTTATCTGACCATTTACCCCCATCAGTCCATTAGATGTTTGTTTATTAGATTCAGGTGGAATTTGGTTATAACTAGAGAGGTAATGATCGGATACAGCATGATATATAACAATCTATGCCTTTGCTGTTTTTATAAACTAACTAATTTGGTCGAGACCCTGAAGCACCTAGTAATTTGTTGACCTGAATTCCAAAGCAATGGTGAGTTACATTTTATATGATTTTCATCACTATTGGCTCTGGAGTCAATTGACTATTTTTGGCAATATTGCCTTGCTGGTCGGTCTACCTCCTTGGTATTTGCAGTTACAGGCTTTTTAATCTGGTTGCAATTGGAGTGAGATTTAGATGTCTATTCTATTGGTTCTTATTCAATTTTCAATGATATTTCAAAAGGATTTAGAATCAAATGTCATTAATGACAATTGATGATTAAAGTGATTTTTATTTCTGATTTTAATTGCTGATTTTCTAATTAGAAACATGTTATACTCTGTGCATTTATTATGTAAAACTGTTAATGTAATGTTTAGTTTTGACTTGATAAAGGTTATACAACCATAGAATATATTTTTTTAAAGGAGCCCTTCAGAAACATATTCTCCAGCAGAAGAAAAGAGTAACTGACTGGAGAGACAAGAGACATAAAAGCTCAGGCTAATTTCTGGACGTCTTGCCAAGAATGTGAAGACTATGCTCACAAGACAGGAGCTGGAAGAAGGCAAGGAGTGCACACAATAAAATGGTAGACGTTTGAAGACAGATTTTTTTGCCAGAGGCAGAAGGAACACTCTCTCACAAGGGCCAACTAACTAGCAGGGAAGTCTGGGGGGGGTTGGAGTCTTAAAATTGAATATACCATACATAAAAAAATACATTTATAAATAGAGCACACTGAAAACAGGGGAAAATTCCAAACATATTCACAAGGATGCAACACCTAACGTCATCCCATGGGAGTACAGCACCTGGGTGCTTTGGAAGATACCCTTCTGCTGGTCCTTAGCCTCCCTCCTACGGATTTGAACCCAGCATCCAGCCTGCTTACCCTGGTATCTCCCATGTCTAGACCATTTCTGGGGAGGGTTGGTGTATTCTGAGCTCTTATCTCTGAGCTCTTAAGCCTTGTGGGGGAGTAAATGTTTATTTCACCCCCAACCTGAGCTTGGCTGCCCACCACATACCATTAAAAGACTTCAAAGATTACACAACCTTCATCACCCTGGAGGGCTGCTTCATTTTAAGTAAATTCCATTTTGCCTTGCTTTAGTGGCTTAGTTAATGGGTCGATCATAGGCAGCTTGAGGGGGTTAAAAGTTATTGTAAGGAAGGCATGGTATCAAACAGTAAGACAGACACAAGTGACCACAGCTCAAGGGTGTTGATTGAACTTCAATTGGGTTTGAAAAGCGCCTATATAAGTCTAAGTCTAAAGATGGGAGCAAGCTACGACCATCAAATAATAATAACGCAGTACTAGTCAAGCCTGTTAAAATAAAATGGCCTATACTAATAAACCTATTGCCAATCCTAACTTCTAAATACAAAATAGTGTGGGAAATAATGTTATGCAAACGAAAAGTGTTCAAGAAATGATTTGTCAGGATATTCAAGCCATTGACCTCCCCTTGTTTTCAGCACGGGACAAGGCGGCACACTCGAGCTTAACACAGTCTTTAGCTTCTCTAGCATGAGTATCAGGGCCTTCTATGTCAACGTCTATTTGCCTTTCAAAGTTTCTTACTTCAAAGGGCCTGATGCAACAAACAGATATTCAAAGGTTCCTTTCTCCTCAGGATTCTCCTGGGTCACCCTCCGCCCGACTCAAACCCACTTTAACGCAATGGGCCTCATTACGAGAGGGGCAGAATGAGATTAATCCTATTCTGCCCTACTACGAGGTTCCCTTGCAGGACCCGCTCTGGACGTCTGGTTTTACCAGACGTCCAGAGCGGGTCCTGCGAGGGGACCAGGGAGCTAACAACAGGCCTGTTGTTAATGGGCCTGTTGTTAGCACCCTTCCCATTCCCATTGAGCCCTATGGGGGCTCGAATGAGAATGGGGAAGGACCTTGTCCGGGTTACCTGAAGGTGGAAATACAGGGCCCTCAAAAGTCGGAATGGCCCGGTATTTCCCCATTCAGGGAACCCGGGCACGATTTTGGAGGCAGCCCTGCCCTTATTAAGGGCAGGTCTGCCTTCAAAGTCATAATGAGGCCCAATATGTCAATTGATCTCCCTCTGTTGGTCTCAGACCAAATCCATGTACTTTTTCAAAATTTCTCTACTTCATCGAAATCGAATACTTTTGATTGTGCGCAGGATTGGAATTGAGCCGTCGCTGGACCACTTCAATTCACATTTCTTCGTTCTCTTTCAATTGATCTCCCTCGGTCAGGCTCAGACCAACTTTATCTACTGTTAATCATTCTCTACTGGATACCTTAGAGAGACCTTTGATATAGTACCCATGTGGTGCCGGACCACCACGTCAAAGGTATTGTAGCATGCCCTAAAGTTCAATCAAACATCAGAAGTTTAACTTCAGTAGTATCTCTTATCACACGCGTTTGAACAATGTTCATTCCAGCACTCACCATACAATGTTGCTGCTTGCAACCTTGGCTTCAACACACACCGGTCCTGTATCTGTCTCCCCAACTAACGGGTTGTGTTGCTTTCACTGAAGCGGCTTTGTTCTTGGAGCCAAGGACAGCACCACGGTGGCTGGAGAATCTCCCTGCCTTGATTACTGACGCGGGAGGGCCCCGGGTACCTCTGACACACAATGCAGGGTTCTTCAGCCTGGATTCTTGGTCTTACACTTCTGTTCTCGAGGTTTCGTGAAAGTAACGGTTCCTTGTCGAAAAGGTCAAGGGAACTTCCCTGATTGCGACACCCTTGTGTTACGCTGTCTTTCTCTTCTCGTTATACTACCATCTTGGAACTGCTGTTTCCTCGTGTTCTTTGCCTTGCTCAGAGTGTGCTCTCCTGTCCCACCTTTTATCAGCGTGGGGAAATGTAATGGAAGTCAGAAGTGTGTGATATATAGATTATTAGTCAGAAGTGTGTGATGATCAGTAATTGCCTGAGGTTGCCTGAGCATTGTATTGGGATACGTCAGCTATACGGCTCGGGTGTTAGTCCATTTTCTCTCATAGCATGCTGTCCGTGAGAAAGTGTTTGTGTTGAAAAAAGGGACGGGAGTTGGACTACTTAAATACCCTACTTGGTAGGAGGGTGTAAAGGTGTTACAAGGAAGGGGATACTGCGTCTCATCATCCGGTGTCCCACTCCCCAAACATCCCTCACACAGGTGATTCTCCCACATTGGTCCACCCCTAGGAATTAGATCGAAAAGCGATGGCTGTGTCCTGGTCACCGGGATGTCAGATCCCCAGGGATTAGCGGGTAAGACACCTTCTGGTTTCTCACAGTATGGAATGCTTTCTGGATGTCATACTGAATGCATGCTCCCTAAATACCAAAGCACAAACAAATCAATTGCATGCAATTTGAATTTTAACAGCTGTTTTACAGCTGTACATTCCTTATCAAACCAGAGATTAGATTTCTTAAGGCAAGGCGGCTTTCTACTTTTTGCAGGTAACAAGCAGAGCAATCGCATCTCACATAGTAAGTTCCATCGGCAATGATATGATATAAGTCATTTTTAAAGCGCCTGTACACAAGGGGAGACAAAAGAGGGACAAAACAAACAATCTTACTAGGCCTTGTTTCATTCAGATTGTGCAAGAGCAGGGTGAAGGGAGAGGAGAAGTACAGGGGAAGGGAAAGGGAGAGTGCAAAAAGCACAGCTGAAGTAAGTGCAGCTGAGGTGCCGGTTCTAAGTAAGTGCAAGGAGGTAGGGGACTGTAGGGTTGCAGATACAGGACCCAGTGCACGGTAGGCCTGGCGGCAGCGCTTGGGGGTACTGGTCATGAAGGTCCCGGGTCCCCCATAAGGTTCAGAGGGAGTCCAGGTAACCAGTTAGTGCAGCAGACAAGCACATCAGCAGGGGGGAGAGAGAGAAAAAGCAGAAGCGAAAAGGAAGGCCTTGAGTTGCTTCCAGAACCTGAGGTTCGGCCTGCTCAAGTTTGGGAGCGGCACAGAGGTTGTTGCAGAGGGATGCACCAGCCAAGGAGAGAGATCTATCCCCCACTTGTAGCCATGGAGAAGTAATAATTAAGAAAGATATTTGAATAAAGAAATTATCACATGGAACCTTTAATACAAATTGGCTTATGTATTGAAGAACACAACTGGGAACAGAGCTTTGGTTCTGTAATCAACATGGTACAACGTGCTAGGTGTGTGGTAATCCATCCGTTCATTCAGTGATGCATGCTCAATTATAGAAAAATAATCGTTATCGTGAACCTAAATAAAATCTTCAGAATGCTATAATATTGCCATACTGATGTGAAGCTTTTTCATTAAAGAAATAGGAAGCATATATAACTTACCTATCAGTGCAAACTGCGAGTCAAGGCCCAACGTCAAGAGCATGCAGAAGAAAAGAAAGGACCAGAGTGGAGATATTGGCAACTTGGTCAGAGCGTATGGATACGCAACAAATGCCAAATCAAATCCTGTGAGAGAGACAACATGTATTAAACATCCTCATTTCCTTAGATATTGACAATATTATTAAATACATTCAAATATATATATATATATATATAGTTCTGTGTTGCTGCTAAAAGGCCAGCAGTCCTGCATCGCATCACCTGGCCTAGTATGATCGTTGTCTCTGTCCTCCCGTTGTTACCCCTCCCTTGCCACGTCGCGATTTGAAATACTTGTGTATAGGCGCGTTATTAATGCCATATCATATCATATCCATGCCTTCTACTGGTCATAAAGGGGAAGCCACTCCTGGTATATTGCTCCCTGAGTCGGTCCTTCTAAAGTCCCCTGTCAGCATTTAGACAATAGGTGCGTGATTCTTTCATTCAGCCAACAATAAAAACAAACATTTGTATTCTGTACAATTTGGATAGTAATGAGGTGGTTTTATTGGAACATGAACAAACGCTGTTTGTGCGAGCTCAGTCTGATTATCTCCTGTATAAATGCACTTTTGCTGTATTTGCCATGGTGCTAATATGATTGCTTGTGTCCAAACCACATTTGCGCATGTGCCAATGTGACTCTGTATGTGCCAAAATAAGTAAAAGAAGGGGCAGCTCATCCATAATTGGCGATGGGGCATCTGCTCACCCCTTTTGAATGAGCCACCAAGCAAGCCCAGTGGAAACACTAAGCGCTGCCTCAGCTGCAGCAAGTCTGTGTACCCCAGTGCACATGTCCAATGGCCCATGCAAGACAGGGATGTTTTGCTTCCCCATCCTTGTATGGCCCATTGGGGATGCATGCTCTGGTACTACAGCTATGAATGTGCATAGAGGGTGCTCGTCCACCTCCTCGCACATTCAGAGCACCTAGGCCATCCCTCAGGGTGTGCCTCAGATTTTCTTTGCACGGGCAGGGACTTGAAGTCTCCCTGCCTCCTGGTTCCAGCTCATGTTGCGCTGGAGCAGGTGAGCCTTCGTAGGAGCCTGTCCTGATGGTAGCAGAGCATATTCTGGACTAATGCTGCAGTTCCAAAACATAAAAGGGGTAAGTCATGGATTATTTGTGCCGATAAAAACGGGATTTGTGCGCCATTCAGCCCGCAAATCCCTGTTTAACAAATGGGGATTTGCGGGCAGAATGGCGCACAAATCCCGTTTTTTTGGCGCAAATAATCCATGAATTACACCCAAAATATGTACATGGCTGCATGTGAAGGAATGAGTGTATGTAGTGTAGGTGTGCCTGTGAATGTAAGGGTTTATGTTATGGATGTGCAGGTGAACGAGTTATGAATGCTGTGAATGTGTACGGCTGTATGAGTAAATGTGTATAGGTGCGCGAGTGAATGTGTACGAATGTTAAATGAACGTGTGTGTTTGGTTGCATGTGTTCTAGGGAGTGGTCCTCTGATATGAGGGCTGTGGGGGCATTCCTTACAGGGCATCAAGGTTAAAACAAACATGATTAGTGTACTTTTACATGTCAAGACTTATCTGCATTTCTGCAGTTTGCATGGTTATTTTGTTCTGACAATGGCATGGGATTTTTTTATTGTGCTTCAAGGTTAAAACAAATATGAAAAGTATTGGTATTTGGCGAGGCCGGCCTGCAAGGCTGCAGGCCATCTGGTTACATTTTCTGACTCTGGCATGGCATTTTTAATGGGCATCAAGGCTACAGCACAAATTATACGTATTTTGTGGCTAGACTGGCCTACGTTGCTGCAGCCAGTCCAGTTATGTTTTCTTATTGTGGCATGACATTGTTTTACTGGACATCAAAGTTAAAGTAAACATGATACATGTTGTTATGTTGTTAGACTGGCCTGCATTCCCTCAGCCAGAGTGGTTACATTTTGTGACTATGGCATGGTATTGTTTACTGGGCATCAAGGGTAAAGCAAACATGATAAGTGTTATAATGTGGTTAGTCTGTCCTAAAATGGTGCAGCAGGTCTGGATATATTTTCTAATTGCGCTACACCATTTTTTACTGGCAAAACTAACAGGAGTATATTCTTATATGGTAACACTAGCATTTATTAGTCCAGCCTGCATGGGCATGTTTGAGCACAGCAAGCACAATTTTTTTTTTCATACTAGCAAATATTGTTGGCAGCGTCATCAATAGAATTAGTTGGAAAATTCTCCTGTGCACTGTCGTGACATGCATGTATTTATTTATTTTTGCATTTATAGATAGCACACTTAACTCTGAGGCAACTAGGCACCGGTTTCATTAATGACACATGCATAAGAGGAGTAGAGAAGCAGTATATAGTGAGACATAGGGCCTCATTAAGACCCGGGCAGTAAGGGATTACCGGTACCGGTAAGGGCACCGGTACCGGTAATCCCTTACCGCCCTACTACGAGTTCCCTTTGCGGGTCCTCCCTTAACGCCTGGTTTTACCAGGGGTTAAGGACAGGACCCGCAAAGGGAACTTAGAGCTAATAACGGTACCGCAATCTGCGGTACCGTTATTAGCGCCTTCCCCATTCCCATTGAGCCCTATGAGGGCTCAATGGGAATGGGGAAGGGCTCTGGTGAATGGGGAATTACCGCCCCCGCCAACCTTGGAATGGTGCGGTAATAGCTCCATTCACCAGGGCGGAGTCGGTGAGGTTTTGGAGGCAGTCATGGCGCTAATAGCACCATGGTTACCTCCAATCTCGTAATGACCCCCATAGTGTTAATTAGGCATCAGCAGGCTATAAGGTGAATTACCATGTTTTTAAGTGTTTGCTGAATGTCCACTAGGCAGGTTCGGCTTGAATGGTGGAAGGGAGGGAGTTCCAGAGTTTGGCAGCAATGACTGGGAAACTGTAGTCTCCTGCTCTTGTGCTTTTGAATCTGGGAACTCTTAAGGTGGTGGGTATCGGCTGTGTTTGTTGGCTTTGATGGGCAGGATTTCTCAAGTCTTTGTGATAGGTTGGGTGGGGCTGTGCTAGTGAGACAGCGGTGGGTGATGAACAGAGTTTTTAACTTGATACATTCACATATCGTGAGCCAGTGGACCTTTCTTCTGACCTCTGAGATGTGATTGTGTTTCGATAGACATAGGACAGCGCAAAGGACATTATTTTGGATGATTTGCAATTTGCATTTGTTGCGTTTGGTGGTGCCCGTTAGATGATGGCACTGGCAAGGCAGTTAGTGGCGAGAAGGTCTGCTGGCATTTAAGAGTTTCATGGTGCGAGTGGATAAGGAGGCAATGGCATTTACTTGTCGGGTCATGTTGAGGGTGGCATCTAGGTATATTCCCAAGATTTTTAAAGCTGCTAAGACTGGAATTACAATTTTGTCTATCTTGAAAGAGCAGTAGGCTGGGTCAAGTTTGTTAAGTAGGGCTTGGGTGCCGACCAAAATGATCTCTGTTTTTTCATCATTTAAACAAAGAAGATGGGAGGACATCCATTTTTGGATTAACTCATAGATGGTGTTGAGTGTCATTGTGTCCTGCATGTGGTCACCTGATAATGGGAAGAGTATTTGTGTGTCATCTGCAAAGTTTGTGTAAGTGATTCCGAGGGCATCTAGGTGAATAAGAGGGGTTTATTGTAAAGGTTGTACAGTGTGGGGGAAATGCAGGAGCCTTGCGGCATGCCAAAGGTGATTGGGGGAGGTGGTGCAGTGTTTTCCCCGGCAAAGACACAGTTTGTCCTGCCTGGCAGGAAGTAAGTAATCCATTTAGTTGCTTCACGGAGGAAATTAGCTGCAGTGGATAGGTGGTGGCAGAGGAATTGGTGGTCTACGAGGTCGAAGGCAGCGGACAGTTCAAGTAGGAAGAGGAGGGCTAACTTGCCTGAATCTGTGATGTCATCAAGTTGGATTTTTAGGTCTAGGAGCGGATTCTGTGCTATATCTTGGGGAAGAAGCCTGATTGGTGAAGGCCAAGGATGTGGTTTTCTTCCAAATCGTATTGGATCTGCAGGTAGGCAGCTTGATTACAGATTTTAAGTATAGAAGTGACGCTGGTGATGGGGCAATAGTTGGTGGGTATGGTAAGTTCGAGCAATGCTATTTTGAGAAGCGGAAGGATCCAGACTTCCTTGAGGCTGGATGGGACTGATCATAAAGTGAAGGAGGAATTGAGGAGGGCGGTGATGAGGGGAATTAGTGCCTTTATGGTCAGATTGGCCTGCTCAAGAGCCTGCAATACATATCCTTAGTGGTCAATATGATTTTTTTTTTATTATTTGTTTAGTTGATAAAATCAACCTTTCAAATTACAAAACAATTAATTAGATGTCATACTTCAATTATGTAGCTACAATGAGTTGAATTTTACTTGCATATATCACATACTATAGGACACACACTGGCTTATTTCCACAAAATTAATAAAATTTTATAAGCAACAATTTGATTTGCCTTGTTATGATTCTGGAAATATGGCATCTAAGAACTGTACAATTGCTACTTTTATAGTTAATGTAGGACATGAAAAAATTAGTTGCCAAATATCTGTCTGGATATGCAAGTTTTGTTTCTCGAAAAAGTTTTTGAAAAAGAGCTTTCGAGTTGACTTCAAGTGAGGACAATAAACTATGCAGTGTTCCAATGTCTCTTTTTTATTTGGTATTTTGCAAAACCGACACAAATTTAGCTCCTTCAGAATTTGTTCCCTTCAGGCCAAAACATCTAGTGTTGGCCATAAATTCAAGCGGAAACAGAGGAGTTTGTATCGAAGGTTAGATGAAGGAAATTTAACCAAGTAATCAGACGTTGTTCTGTATGACTTGTGAGCAAATATTTTGCAGTCACAATCTTTATACACTAGGCATTTGGCTTGATTGACACACCAATCATGTTGATGGGTCTTTATTTTAGTACAGCCTTGATTGATTAGAAGCAGTTCTAATTCTATCGAGGCATCTGCCAGTGCATTCAAGGTTAATTTACACCAGGTTTGAGAGAACATCTGATTTCGAGTCAACAAATGAATGGCCACTTTTCCTAAGATGTTTGGATGGTTTAAGGATAGAAGACATTTTTGCAAGAAGGCACTGTATTTCCAAATAACATGAGAATACATGGATAAAGAACCAAACTCAAAGCGAATTAATGGGAGAGGGGTGCAGGCAGGAAGATGTACAACCTGCTTCCAAAAAGTCAATTCCAATTTCTCCCACCATAAGGCATCTTTTGGTAGTGTGGCTTCAATTCCATAGGTCAAAATTGGGACTACTTTTTGATGGTAAAAGATCAACACATGCTTTACTGTGAACTTGCCAAATTTGCCCATTAAGATTTTTGCTTGGGAAACCAAAGAGCGTAACTTGCCTCTTAATTCTTGCTCATACCATGAATTTATCAAAGTATCAGAGATCATTATGCCTAAGTATTTATATTGTGGTACTTTTTCAAGGACAACATTCTGAAGTTTCCAATTGTATGATTTTGTTTTGGTACAAGAGTTCCGTTTGCATGCCATCGTTTGAGTTTTATTTGTATTAATTATCAGATGGTTCTCGTTTACATAAGTTTCTCAACCATTTAATAGGTTTTGCAGTTCTATGTGAGTTTTAGAGATGAGTTCGAGATCATCTGCATAAAAGAGAAGAGCAATTTTATGCAGGCCCAAACACAGAGGATCGCTCTTGATGTGACTAAGAGCCACTCCCAAATCATGTATGAAAAGAATAAAATTGTAGAGGCAAGTATTCATCCTTGTTTTAACCCTCTATGCGTACAAAATTTTGATGACATGAAGCCTCCCGTTGACAATCTAACCTGCATGGTAGTACTGGTGTGTAGAAGGACGATTAAAGCCACAAGGGATGGTGGACAATTATATTTAACCAATTTGTTATATTGAAGATGCCAATCAATTGAGTCGAATGTGACCTTAAAGTCAACAAAAGCCAAATATAAAGGTTGCCTCCTAGCAGCATAATCTGACTGAAGCATGTTCAGGATGATAATGTTTGGGATAGTGCCCAATCCAGCAACAAAGCCCGACTGAAAAGGATCATTATAATGAGCTTGTACGGACCACTTATTCAATTCCCTCAGAATTAGACAAGAAAATATTTTCCCCGGCGCGTCTAATAACGCAATGGGTCTATAACTGGTGGGCTCTTTCCTGTCACCTTTTTTGTAAATGGGGACTTTGATGGAATGTTTCCAAGTAGGTGGTAACGTTTGCGTCTTATTAAAGATGGAAAAAATGTTAAACAGAATATGTGCCCAAATTTCTGGATATTCTTTCAGCATCTTGTTAGACAGCCCATCAGAGCTGCATGCTCTTGACTGACTTGCTTTTTTGATGAAAAATCTAATATCGTAAGGCAAAATGTAAATGAAACTTGGAGGGGGTTTTGATGGATTCTAACAATGTACCCCCGTCAGAAACTTTGTATAGATTTGTGAAGTGCTTGATCCAAGAGAACTCTGATACTTCGTTTGCTTGGATAACTACTTGTGAACCAACCTAACTTGGTTGAGTAAAGTCCAAATTTTGGCTACATTCTTGTTTTGAACAGCGTCAAGTAAAAGCTGACCATCTGTGTGAAAGAGATTGGCACACCTGACCTTAAGCCAATTTTTATCTCTGGTTCTAATGTTTATTAAGGTTTTATACCGGATGTTAATAGGGAGATTCATCGCTACCCACTTTTGCGATCCATACAAGCTTTTTCGTGTTTTCAATTCAAGATCAAACACATGCAATTTTGGAGATCTGTTACCATTTTTTAAGGTGGTGGCATACAATGGTATTTGGAAAGCTTGCAGCATGTCAGAAAAAAAAAGATTGTTAGTGCCATTACTTGTACATATTCTGGAGGCTTCATAAATCATACATGTTTGAAAGTTACCCAAAACCTCTTCCGACCATCATAATCTATTACCCACATTATTCAAAACAAGAAAACCTAGAGTTTATCTCTCTCCGAGAAGGAAACACATTGAAACAGCCATTTGGCGGTTAGTTGTTTGTGATCACTCGCAGTTGAATCAACGCTTTCAAAATCAGTGAAATCAGAAAAAAAAGTTAGCGTTGGTATACATATAGTCAATGATAGACGAGGAGGCACCTCTCCGCCAAGTCGAACCAGGGGGGATATCAGACTTGAAGACTCCATTTAGTCTGAGCAGGTTATAGTGTTTCACAAATTGTTTCCATTTTTTTTAACCTACTTGGGTTGCTTTTAGAGCTAGCAGTCATGCAGTCAAGGTTAAAATCACCTGCAATCAAAAATTTGTCTACTGATGCATCCAATGAAATTAATTTTAGTACTTCGCCTAGATCTTTTAGGAAGCATTCGTCTGTGATCCCCAACTGGTTCTAGTATACATTTACAATGGCATACGTAGTTACATGCAGTTGCAAATGAACCAATTGGATATAGGCATTAGGAGAAGCCCACGGGATAATAGTGGTGTTAACATTTGCTTTGATGGCTATTAACAGGCCTGCGTGGATCTACCACGATGGCTTTTTTCAGCAGGAATTATAAGAGCATCATGATCGTCCCAGATAGGGGCAGATGTCAACCAAGTCTCTTGTAGCATTATTAGGTTGAATGTACCAAAGGAGCTGTTATTGTGGTTTAACAGACAAGTGTGGCCCCTAGTATTCCAGCTGATTAGGGCGAACTCTCTTGGGGCCGAGTGTAAGACTAGTTACTGTTGAGTGATCGTACTGTTTGGATGCCTGTGCCCTTTCTGACCATTGGATAGACTTGGGGCACCTTGGAAGTCTTTTGATGCAACAGGTCCTGGTTATTAGAGTCAGTGCCCACTGTTAACTCAAACCCTAGATCAAAAGCTGTTTTTTGAGGACCACAATGAGTTCTGAATGACTCTGGATTGCACCCAGATTCTAACAGAATGAAGGTTTGATTTATTACAGAATTCCACCAAGGCTAAGTCTTCTGAACTGATGTCCTCTTATTGAGGCACATCAGAAAAAATAGACAAAATTGACCTGCGATTTAGAACATATTGTATGTTTGGAACAGGTCGACATTTCAGCATTAAGGAGGAGTTGGCCGGACGTTTTTGTTTAGGGGGTATGGGAATTTTACCTTTCCCAGGCACAGAGGGCACTGTTGTGTTGGGAAATACTTGTTTAGCATCTTTACGCATGGCCGCTTGAAACAGCTCAAACTGTTCAGGTGCAATTTCCGCAAGCAATGCTCGATTGCTTTCCCAAGACTTCACTTGATTTAGATGATGTTGTAAAACTTCATTGCTTTGTTTAGTTGTTATAGAGCTTGACATATCAGCGATGGGTAAGACAGGATGGGGGGGCAAAAGGGCCTTTTTTTGTTGTGCATTAGAGGGAACAACCAAGTTGGGTGTAATCTCAGTAGAATCACTGGGTCTCTTGTCGGTCACACGGTGACCTGCCATATACGAGTCGACCGCCCGTTGAATTTCTTGACGGTGTAGGTCGATAATCGAACGCTCAGACAAGTCATTTTTAGATTTATTACTAGTCCGAACAACATTTGGTGATGAGAAAGGGTGGGACTGGGGGGCTCTATTTCCCACAGCTTCTTCAATTAGGGCATCGAGAGGTTCATAAGGCAATGCAGAGTTCATGCCATGAGAGTTATTAGAAGAGGCACGAGTGTCTGCTATTTGGTGATATATTTTAGACAGAGCAGTCGATGAAATTAAAGCACTTTTCTTCAGTGTTTTAAGGTGCCTAAGAAATATTTTCGTTTTAGATGAAGTGTTCTTCTTGGGAGCATGTACATTTTTCAGCTTTTTACATATATTCTCAATTGGGCGCTGTTGGATACCTTTTTGAGCATTTTTGGTGAAAATTGTATAAGGAATAGTCTTAGGCATGTTCACCTCCGATTGGAGTTCAAGAATCGAGACTTTTGAGACAGAAGGAATAGGTAGACCTGAATCATTTTTAATGATACCTTCAATTAAAGGAACTGCCAGAATTAAAGAGGGCTTTTGAGGTGTAGAGTAGTCATGGGGCCTAGTACAGACTACCTGTTCCTCTGTTGTAGTTTGCGTGCCAAGAGTCAGAGTCAAGACTAGGGTCCTTTGAGTAGAAACGATGGAGGACGACCCAGTCATTTTTTATTGTAGTAGTGCGCTTGCATCAGATTGCCAAGCTATGATTTTATCCAATTGTTTTGTTTGTTCAAGAAATTTGTCATTTAAAGATTCAAAATGTTTGTTGTTAAGTTTGCAATGCTACATTCATAGTAGTCAGAGTTGTATTGACTATATTTTTTTCCGGCACCACAACATCTCTGTTACAGGGAACAAGAGGAGAGGATTGGGGTCGACGTGGGGTTGGAGCAAGATACTGCACCTCACTGGCGGAGCAATTTAATTCAATGTCAGAAAACATTATCGGAAAACAAGAAAAGTTTTGAGGCAAACCATCAGAGAGTAGATGTTTTCAGAAACCTGATTTGCTCGAGTTCAAGTCAATTATTGCAATGTCTGACTGCACACAAGACTCGACACATTTAAAGGAGCCGAAACAGGCAGATTATACAACATCACACTATCCGACACTAAGATATGGGTTACAGAGCCAAAATGGGACGGTTTGACTGTATTAACAATTGCTTCATTTTCCATGGTGTTGATTATAACATCATTTGAAGGCGAGAGCCTTTCGTTCACAGATCCAGGTGGTATAAAATTGGACTGAATTGTGCACACGGGCAGCCCAATTTTGGGGACAGACAAGACTTTGGGTGAATTTACCAAAGTAGTTTTGAGGGAGTCTTTGTAAAAATGACGAATATCAGGCAGAGCGGGGCCTTTAAAACCAACTCTCAACCCTTTCCCCCCTCTTCCCATTACCGGCGTTGAACATAGCGCCAGAGACAATTTCTTCCTGGAGTTAGCCGAAGTGAGTTTAAAGAAGCTTTGTTGCAGACTGGTAATAAATTAGCCGGCATTCCCGCTTTCAAAGAGGGGAGCCGGGATTGCATCTTTGGCTCCAGAAAGGACTTGAATAAGCTTGTGTTAACCCGTGTTATGGGGGTTCGGCAGGGAAAGTGCTAAGAGACAGACTGAGGGGCTATGCTGCTCGCTAGAGAGCTAGACAGAGAGACAGCACCACTCAGCTGACCACTCCCCTGAACGTGCGCGCTGAACGCGCACGCATAGTAGTAATAAAGGAAGTGTTGATTGCAGAGGGAGGGACTCGCTCCAAAAGGTGCGGGTGGGTGGGCTGAAACAAATGAAAACAAATACAAGTCACTGAGTTGGCAAGGATCCAAGAGTCCTCCAGGCAGAGTGAGAAGATTCACAAGGCTCGCCTACCCGGCAAAGTTCAGCACAGTTCACGGAAAAGGCAGCGTCTTCCACAGCAACCGCAACACATCGAGACAGCACCACTCAGCTGACCACTCCCCTGACTGCGAACGCTGAATGCGCACGCGTAGTAGTAATAAAGGAAGTGTTGATGATGGAGGGAAGGATTCGCTCCAAAAGGGGCGGGCGGGTGGGCCGGCAAAGCTCAGCACAGTACACGGAAAAGGCAGCGTCTCTCCACAGCAACCACAACACAGCGAGACAGGGCCACTCTGCTGACCACTCCCCTGAAAGTGGTCAATATGTTCTTTCCAAGTAGGGCTGAACACTGCAATATCATCCAAGTATGCAATACAGAAGTCCTCCATCCCATTCAAAACATGATTTACCATCCTTTGGAATGTAGCAGGTGCATTCTTTAGGCCAAAAGGCATAACCTTAAACTGATAGAGGCCTCCTGTGGTTGAAAATGCAGTTGTCTCCTTGGCATGGTCTGTCAGAGCTATTTGCCAATAGCCTGAGGTTAGGTCTAATGTACTGAGGTACTTGGCTGAACTCATCTATCCTAGGTAAAGGATGGGCATCAGTCGTGGTGACTGCATTAAGAGCTCTGTAGTCCACACAGAATCTCAACTCCTTGGATCCTGCCTTTGGTACTAGTACAACTGTACTAGCCCATAGGCTTATAGATGGCTCTATTACCTCAAGGTCAAGCATCTTCTTGACCTCTTCCTTTATGTGGGTTCTTACATGCTCTGACATTCTGTAACCCCTGCTTTTGACAGGGAGACAGTCACCAGTGAGTATTTCATGCTGGCCCCAAGGGGTCAAGCCTGGTGATAGTGAAGGCAGAGGGGCAATCTGATTTAACAGAGTTTTGCACTCCTTCTGTTGTTCCAGTGTCAGATCAGAAGAGAGATTAACTCCTTCTATCTTTCCATCTAAAGGTTGTCCGCTGAGGAGGTCAGGTAGAGGCTGATTCTCCTCCTCCTCCTGAGCAGAGGCTAGAAGCAAAGCTCCCAGTTCTGGTCTAGAGGCATATGCCTTTAGGCGGTTGATGTGAAAGACACTTGGGGCCTCCTTAGGATTGCCTATGTCCACCAAATAATTGACCTCTCCAAGTTTGGTCACAACCTTGAAGGGTCCAATCCATTTGTCCTGTAAGGCCCCCTGCCTTGTACGTACCATAACTAGAACTAGCTGGTCTTGAGTAAATTCATCCATGTTGGCCTGCTGGTCATGCCAATGTTTCTTTATTCATTTGTAATGCACACCACACCCAAAGGTATCAGGGTACAGAGGTTAGAAGGAGCTACACAGCTTAGTTTACAGGAATAAGTTACACATGGCAAACAGATATGGAACAACGGTACAGGTACAAGAAACAAGTATGAAGCAATACATACAAGGAAGAACACACAGACAGGCATGCTATTTAAGAGCAAAGGATAACATCAGGTGGTCAGTGTGGCAGGTGAAGAAGATACTGGACCTTAAAGATCAGATGACTTGAGTCAGTTGATGTAGTTAAGTCTGAAGTTCTGGTAGGATTGATCTTCTCGGAGTGAAGACAGCAAGGCGTTCCATAGCTAGGTCGCTTTGACAGGAAAGCTACTGCCTCCCGCCTTCGATAGCTTAAATCTAGGAATGATGAGGCAGTTAGTGTTGGCTAGTCTAGGGGGTCTAATGGAAGTTCTTCTGCGGAATCTCTCAAAGAGATAACTGGGAGCGGCGTTATTCAAGGCTTTATGGGTAAGTGAAGCAGTTTTTAGATGGATTTTGTTGTGGGTCGAGAGCCAGTTGTTTCGACACTTAATCTCAGATATGTTTCTCCTAGCCACGCCAAGGGCCACTCTAAGGGCATTATTTTGGAAATTTTGGATTCTCTGGATGATCGGTTTATTGGAATCAATGTAAAGGGCATTGCAATAATCCAACCTAGAGAGAGAATGAGGGCTCTGGCCAAGATTATGCAACTATAGTCAGAAAGAAAGGGTTTGCCGGTTTTGATTAGTTTACAAGTGTAAGCGGTGGCAGTAGCCATGGCATTCACTTGTTTGGTAAAGGAGAGAGTGGAGTCGAGGTAAAAAACAAAGGGTTTTTACCTCACTGGCCGCTTTGATGAGGTTATCATCGATTATGAAAGAGGAGTAATCCGGGCCTAGTTTTTTGAGGTTGGTGGGGGTACTCAGGATGATGAGCTTTGTTTTATAATCATTCAGGCATAGACCGTGAGTTGCCATCCTTGCCTGGATGATGAGGTAAACTCTATTCGCCAAGGTCAAATCCTTAACGTAATATCCTGAAAGTGGGAGGAGAATCTGAGTATCATCTGCGTAGTTAGTGTAGGTGATACCAAGATGGTCCAGATAATCGAAAGGGGCTTAGTGAATATGTTATACAATGTGGGAGGGACGCAAGGTCCCTGGGGCACCCCACAGGTAATGGGAATAGGGTCTGTTGCTGCTGAAGGGTAGAAGACCCTTATGGTCCTATCACTTAAGAAAGACTCGATCCAGACTATGGCCTCCATGGAGAAGTGTGATGCTGAGTCTAGATGGCTGCATAGGACCTTGTGGTCCACAAGGTCAAATGCAGCTGAGAGGTCAAGGAGGAGAAGGAGGGCTGATTTCCGCTAGTCCCTTAGCTCATCAACTTGGGCCTTCAGGTCGACGAGGGTGATTTCTGTTCCGTGTTGGGGACGGAAATCTGATTGTCGAGCTCCTAAAAGGTGGTGTAGTTCCAGGTATTTCTGAATTTGAAGGTATGCAACCTTGTCTAATATTTTTAAGAGATCGGGTACTGTTGTGATGGGTAGGTAATTAGTTGGTATACGTGGGTCTAGAGTTTGTTTTTTTAACAATGGGAGCACCCATGATTCTTTGAGATTAGTGGGGATGGTGCCAGATGTGAATGAGGCATTGATAAGTTTTGAGATAAAGATAGCAAGTTCCCTCGCTGCATCTTTTATAAACTGGGCTGGACAAAGGTCGCTCTGGCAATTAGAAGGCTTAAGTAAGAGAATTACTTTTTCTACCTCGAAAATGGAGGTTTTAGTGAAGTTGAAGCAGGTGGGAGAGATGTCAGAGGTCGTATTCTTAGAAGAGATGTCATAGGTCATGTTTTTAGGTGGCGATAGAGAAATGAGGGATGCTTTTTTTGGGCTATTTTATTTTGGAGGGTAGTTACTTTGTTGGAGATCGCCAGTTGGATGTCTGAGCACCAGGTTTTGTCTTTGGTAAAGGTGTCTGGTGTAGGGTTAGGAGTCTCTAATTCTTTTAGGATTATGAGAGATGTGGTTGTTGTAAGATTCTCGTGTAGCCAGGCAGATTTCCTTTTTGTATTGGGATGAGATCTTAGTCAGTTTAATTCTGTTTGCTTCTGAAGGGAGTAATCTCCAGGAGGCCTCACAGTTCCTTTTTCTTGCCATATGTTTTTTTTAGATATGGGGTGAACCACTTGTTCAGATGGGTTTTGGGCTTATTTGGTCTAAGTTTAATCGGTGCAATAATATGAAGTGAGGTTAGCATGATTTTATTATACTCGTCAATCAGCATGCCGGGATCTCAACTGTCTGCAAGAGAATTAAGGGTAGGGAGAATAGCGAGAATAAGTCTATCAAATGTGATATTCTTTTTGTTCCTGGTTAAGGTGGGTGGGGTAAATGGAGTAACTAGGGGGAGGGGTCTGGTAGTAGTGTGTGGGAAAGACAGGAGGGAGAGGTCCGTCCAGAGGTGTGGGGAGATGGAGGTGATATTAGCGATGCAGTTGTAATCAGCCACCCAATCTAGGGTTCTCCCTTTGTTATGAGTAGGTGTGCTAATTCTTTGGGTCAGGCCAAGTTTGGACAGGATGTTGGCAGTTGAAGTGTCATCTTTATCTAGTGGGTCGTTGAAGCCAGGTTAAGATCGCCTAGGAGTAGTAATTGCAAAGTAGTTTTAAGGTTGTTAGAGAGTACAGTATGGATATATTCCTCAAAGGTCCCAATGGGGCAGGGGGTCTGTAAATCAGATTCATAGTAAGGGTCTCGGAGTTGACTAGTGGAGGTTTAGCTGTGAGAACTTCAGAAGATTTGATATCTTGGGAGGGTGCAAGTCTCATGGATAGGCTGGATTTGGAAATAATGGCGATGCCTCCACCTCATGCCTTGTGTCTGTCCTGTCTTAGAATCGTGTAGCCGTCAGGAACTGCTAACGCGGTTATAGGGCCTGCTGCATGAGGCAACCACGAATCAGTGATCACAAGAAAGTGAAGGTTTTCTGCCAAAATCAGGTTGGCGATCTCTGTGGAATATGCAACCAGAGACCTGGTGTTTATTAGAGCCCCCTTAAGTGGGGGGGGGGTGGGTGGGTAGGGAGAACTGTAGCAGATAAGTGGGAGGTTGCGGAATCTGCTCTCTTAGGTTGATGGGCAGTACAGTGCTTAGAGGTAACATGGAGAGGTGACCTATTAGAGGAGGGGTTGACACTTGTAGTATTATGGCTGATAGGATAGTTAGTTTTCCGGTTGTTTAACCAGAGCCTGGCTTGCTTTCAAGTTATCAGAAGCTTCTGTCATCATGTGTGTCATTCTCTTTTGGAGCCCTAACACATAGTCAGTGACTCTCACTGGCTTGTGGGAAGGAGCACTCTCCAACCCCTCCTTGATTAGGTCCAATGGACCTCTAACCAGATGACCATAGAGGAGTTCAAAGGGGCTGAAGCCAACCCCTTCTTGAGGGACTTCTCTATAAGCAAAAAGAAGGCATGGTAGTAGAAGGTCCCACTTTCTTCTAAGGGGTTCTTCTAAAGCACCTATCATGCACTTCATTGTTCTATTAAACTTCTCTACCAATCCATCAGTTTGGAGATGGTAGGCTGTTGAGAAATTGTAGGTCACTCCACAGTTTTTCCACATGGCTTGCATGTAGTGGGACATACAATTGGTCCCCCTGTCTGAGATAACCTCCTTAGGAATGCCAACCCTTGTAAAAATACCAAGGAGGGCCTTAGCCAATGCCTGGGCATTAACACTCATCATAGGTCTGGCTTCAGGATACCTGGTAGCATGGCCTACCACAACCAATACAAATCGGTTCCCTGAAGATGTGGGGGGGGGTCTAAGGGACCAACAATGTCAATACCTACCCTCTCAAAATGGACTCCCCACCACTGGGAGAAGCACCAAAGGTGCCACGTCCTTGGCCCCACTCTTGCCAGAAGTCTGACAAGTGAGACAGCTTTTACAGAATTTATCTACATCAGACCCCAACTTGGGCAAGTAGAAATACAGAGAAATCCTTTCCTTGGTCTTCTTAAAACTTAAGTGACCAGCTAAAAGAATCTCATGGGCTAACTGTAGTAACTGAGGTCTCATCTCCTGGGGCACTACAATTCTTCTGTATTCTCCTGGGGTAGACTCAATAGGCTCACTGTAGAGGAGGCCTTCTTTCCAGTACATCCTGTGCCTCCCTGGCTATTAGCTGCCTGTTGGCTAAGTCCTTCAAGAGTAGGATACTCTCTTTGACTTCTGCTGGAGTCTGCCCTACAGAGGCCACCTTCTGCAAGCAAACTCTGCAGCTCAGGATGGTCTTTAGGATCCAGGTCTCCAAAATGGGGAAGGTCTTCTTCCAGCTCTGTGTCATCAGTAGCTGATTCAGCATCCTCAGGTTGGACCTCACACTCAGCCTCAGCTCGTGGAGGTTCCATGTGTTAAAATTACTGCAAAAACTGGCTGTGGAAACAAAATATCGTGGCAAAAAGGCTGTGGTTTTGCCACCGCAATCCATATAAAGGATGTGGGGGACACCCCTGCAACCCCTGGACCATTATACCATTTAGCAGGAGCGGGGGACACCCCCACAACACACTCGACCCTTAAATAGTGTAATGGGTTACACCTTTAATGGGTCAAACCACAGCATTTTTGCCGGTTTTTTGTACAGGTGAAATTTCTGCCACCATTGTATCACTGCATACCCTGTTGGAGGGGTCAGAGGTGTGACCTTGGACTGTCCTATCTTGGATGTCCTGGTTTTGTGCACAGGAGTGCTACTTTTCTTGTTTCCTGAGACCTTGGGTTTCCCCTTTGTCTCCTCTTTCCTGGAAGTAGAAGTTTGTACTTCCTGTGGACTGTGTTATAGGTTCCTCTGTAACAACCCACTGAATGTCATCTAAAGTCAGCCCTCTGGCCTTCCTAGTTTGTTCCTGCTTCCTTTTACTGGGATGCCTGGGGTGCTTGATACAACTCCAAGAGTTTTTAAGTCATTCACCAACAGGACTCTCCCAGGCACCTCAGCCTGAACAGTAACAGGTATTCTTACAGTGATATTGTTGCACTGGATGGCAGTATTGGAACGATCTGGACAGGGCCTCCAGCAAGCTCAGTGGGGTCTTTGGGTGCCTTAGCAACATCCTCAGCTTTGAAAAAGGTTTCATCCACCAGTTTGATGCTGGCCCCTGTCTCTCTAATGACAATATACACATTCTGCTGTTCCCACAGACCCAGGGACACTAAAGGAACACTGGCTGAGACTCCAATGGGGTCTTCAGCCAATAGACGAAAGTTTCCACTTGAACTCAGGGATGAAGGCTAAGGAAGCAGTGTGGACCCCTGAAGGTTTACCCTTGTAGCTGGGATCCCCTTTCACATGGTCAGTAGACCCACAAGCATAACATTTACCAAATGTTTTCTGGAATGCGGGTTTCTGCTGACCTCCCTCTGGTTTGGCACCAGAGGTTTCACTAGACTGACCTGGTTTCCCATATGGCTTACCCATCTTATGTTTGTTGCCGTCATTTGGGTGGGAGGTTTAGAATTCTCTTTGTCATCTGTCTTGTGCTGCTCCCCCTCATCCTTTTCGGGAGTAGCCCCAGAATCCTTGTGAGTGTCCCTGTTGGCAACCCACAAGTCAGCAGATTTTGCTAGCTTCTTGGGGTCAATCTTGTTTGAGTCAGCCAAGTGCTGTCTCAGCTCAGGAGAGCAGGCATCAAAAATAGACTCCAACTAAAATAGATTTTTAATTCCTTCAAAGGAGTTTACTCTGTAACCCTTAACCCAACCATCTATGTTTTTCAAGGGGTACCATCAGTCTTTTTGAGGGTCATAAACCTCTTAAGGTACTCGGAAGGAGTTTTCCCAAATCTAGCTATCAGAGCTAGCTTCAAATTTTCATACTCCAATCTTTCAAGTTCCCCCACCTCCATTACAGTATCAGTTGCAACCTGGGGGAGCCTAGACAAAAGCCAAGGAATCAACATATTCCCTGGAAACCCGGAATCCCATAATTGTAAAGCACACAACCAATCCGAAATATCAACTTTCACATCATACATACTCACTGCTTCTTTGGGCATGCAAGGCCTCTTTGAACTGGAAGACCTAGAGGACTCTGGGATACACATATTTTCAAGAGACAATTTCTTCATTTCAAGAGCATGCTGCATTTCTAGTTCCCTAAGTTTCATATCCTGATGTTTTTCTTCAGCTTTGATCTGTAACTTTTTGAATTCCAACTCAAGTCTAATTTTCTCAGGAGACACATATTCTGGACTCAGTGATGGACCTTGTGTGTCCCAAAGGCTATAGGTTGAGGCAAAAAGGCCTTTTGAGGCAAAGAGAGGCTCCATTCCTGGACTCCTATCCCTCTTCTGACTCTTCTAAGACATTAGAGGTAGAGTCTGAATTATTATCCTCATTCTCATTATCCACATTTCCTGGGTTAGTAGGTGTGATGGGCCACTACCCAGACTTTGATGATTCAACAATCTGGCAATCAATTTATTTTTCTTTCTTTAACAGGGAGATTCCTGACTTTACACATTTCTTTCAGTAGCTCTACTGTTAAAATGATCAGGGCTTCCTGACTGAAGTTATCCATGTTTGGCATGTTACAATTGCTTTTCTAGTGGAGCTCAGCCTTGCAAAGGTTTTTAGTTGAAAAAAAGCAAAGCAAATACTTAGTTTAACAACTCTGCAATAGATCCCACCGCCTGATACCAGTGTTAGGCAAGATTGTATGCAGTACCCTTTGGGTGCACTACAACAACCCTGACCTCCTGGCAATAGGGACCCAACCTTTGGTATAAGTCTGTACTACACAGGTTGGTAGCGTGTTGAGCAGCCAGGCTTATCTCAAGAGGGGTCAATGTGAGCTGTAGGAGAGTTGCACACAAGGTTTCTTGACAATTATTAATTTGTTTAACAGTCAGTTTGAGAAAGCCTTCTTCAGAAGGGGCAATATAATAGTAACACACAAATACACACCAAAATACACACTCCGAGTTTCCCTAAATCAGCAATTAACCATTGGGATGGCACACAGACACCCCCTACACCCTCAGGTGACTTCAATTGTTAGGACACTGTGGACATTAATATATCACTGTTGCATTTAGGGCAATATTTAGGAGCATGTCAAAGAAAAAGATTATTAGAATAAAACTAGAGATCTCACAAATATTCTGAACCATGCTGGAAGGTGGGCTAAACATAAAGTCAGAGGGAAGAACAGTTATTCAGGGAGCCAGGCCAGGCCAAAGTCAATTGGACAAAGTCTAGGTGAGCTGAAGCAATTCTTGCAACTAGGTTAAAGTCTTGCACAATGTTTTAGAAGACTTTGTAGAATAAGAATAAATCAAAGTAGGGCCACAGGCTGTTAGGCCTGTGAGTACTAGAAGATGCAAGCAACTCTACAGGAGCCACCAAGACAAGTCTTAACTGAGAACAAAGAAGGTGGTACAACAAGACCTAAGTTCTCTTAGCCTGTACAGTACCTTTAGGTTGAAGAGAAGTGTTGCAGATGACTACTGTTCCTGTGCAGCTCTGCAGAGCCTGCTGTTCCTGGGCCTCAGTCATGGGGACAAGAGGGAGGACTTCTGGGGACTCCTGCTCTGCAATGGGATGGTCAGCAACCGCAACCTGCAATCTTCAAACAGGTGGCACGTCAGTGTTTCAGCTCCTCGCGTCCACCGCAAACAGCACCACCGCAGTTCCTGGCTGTTGAGATGGGCCTTCCTTGCATCTGGGGTCCAGCATTCTGTTGAGGTGGATCAGGCTTGGTCAGTCCTACTTCCTGGGAGTCCGGAGGACCTTCCTGGAGCTCTTGGCCAGCTTAAAAGCAACACACCCAATCTGGTGTTCGTCTCCCTAGCGCTTTGGTTACTAGCAGCAACTGCAGTGGAAATAAAACCAGCTTTGAGAGGATGTCCAGGTGGCTTACATTGGAGTTGATTGGTCTAACCAACTCAAGGGTAGAAGTCGTCCTTGCAGGGCTTCTCTAGTCGAAATGAATTCGGAGCTTCAGCACAGCAGCAGGGCTTCACTGAGCAAACCAATGGTTGAGGAGTATCAGCAGGTGTCTCTTCAAAGTTCTTCTTCGAATTCCTTCATCCAGCGGTCGACTCTGCCTTCTAAGCCAAAAAGCCTCGCCTTTTATCAGGTTTCTCCCATCCATTCCAGCCTAGCTGTCAGTCACCCAGCAGGGTGGCTGTCCTTGCCGGACAGCCAGCTGGCCAATCATCTAAGAGTGCATTTCTGTCTCCTAGCAGACTAAGCACAGGGAGTTTCGGGTGCTTCCCTCGCCTCCTGCCCCTGCCAGACACACTGGAGCCAGAGGTGGGCTTCACGCATGAATCCTGCCAAAGACAAAATTAACAAAGGGACCAAACCTGTTTTGGCATGCAGAGTAAAACTCAAGAAGTACCTTTCAACAAATAAATGGTGAATGAAAGAAGAATGGGGCCATTTTGACAAAACTGGCACCCTTGGGTGCTTTACTGCAGCTGCAAATGCAGCCCGGAGTAAAAGCATACCACGGTTGTTAAAAGTAAACCACTGCCATCAGCCATTCATCGATGAAAGGGTAACATAAAATTGTTACATGATAAACTAGACACAGGGGATACTAAGTAACCCCTCCAGCACCCGATTGTGAGATAGTGTGTGCTGGGTCTAGAAAGTTACAAATGTTAGTAAAGTCAATTTCACTTCACTGCTCTTGGAAACAGTAGTTTATCCAAGAGAAGGTATTTAAACCTTTGGCAAATCTGAAAGACTTCCCTGTGCCACTGCACTGAAGGTGCTGTGTGACACAATGTAAAGATGATGCCTATGGAGTTTGTCAGACTCCATACTTAACAAAGAAACAGAGAGCTCAAATCACATTAAAAATACATGAGAGAGTGGGAAAAAAGGGTCTCACTCTCTCCAGGTTAAAAATAAAAGTCCTAAAATCCAGCAAAGTTGCTGGGGGTCTCTAAGGTAGAGAGGAATTTCCACAATTCTGAGAATTCTCCCTAACAAGTGTTTTTCGAGAATGAGTGGAATGTCGCATAAGTCGAAGACAAGTAAGGGGAAGGAGGAGAATATGGAAAACATATCTTGATACTCGCTGTTAGTATTGCTGAGGAGCTTGGGAAGAGTAGACAATCTAGAATCAGAGTAGTCATTGAGACCTCATTTATGACCAGGTTTATGCAATCCACAATAACTAGAGTGAAATTCCTTCATCAAGAAAGCTGTTTAAAGATTTGACCTACATAGAGGCAAAATGTAATGCATACCTATTTCAGATATGACTGGACATCTGAATACCTTAATATTAATTGTTGGAAATAAAATCTGACTGCAGTGACTGAGGAATCTATTAAGGGAAGCATGTTTCATATTATTTCCATCTTTTGCATTTTATAAATGTACCCCATAACTTGGAAAAACTGTATTTAAGACCTGATGCAAATATATGTGGAAGGGTGCAAGTAGAGTGCAATATCATCCACAGAGAATTTAGTTATAGTTCTGAAACACCATGCACTCTACTCGCTATCTCTACTCAACACACACACTCTCTACACCACCCGCCCTACCCACACTCTGTTTTCCCCAACCACCAATCCCACCCCACTCTCTCTACCCCAGCTTCCTTACCCCCTCTGTCTCTACACGCATCCTCCCTCCCTACTCTCTTTCTCTCTGTCCCCACCCACCATACCCCATCTCTCCACCCCCCTCACCCAACACACCCTGCCCCACTCTCTTTACCAGCACCAACGCACCCTACCCTCCTCTCTCTCACCTCACTCACCCTATGCACTCTATAGCCCCACTAACCCAGCCAACCCCTTGTATTCCAGTCCCACTCTGATCCTTCTTCTCAAACCCTTGCTTTATTTCTTACCCTGCACCCACCCACCCGACACACACTGTCTCTACTGAACACCCACTCTCTCTACAGCACCCATCCTTCCCACTCTCTACAGCCACCCATCCTTCCCACCCCCACTCTCCTCTACCCCACTCTCTCTGCCCCAGTCGCCCTACCCCTGTGCTCTCTACCCCCACCCACCACACCCCCCTCTCTGCCCTCACTCACACATCCCACCCTACCCCCGCTCTCTTTAACCCACCAAAATACCCTACCCCCTCTCTCTAGCCCTACTCACCCTAGCCACTCTATTCTCATTCTCTTACACACCTGCGCCCCGATATCCAGTGATATTAACAAATTGAAAATAACAAAATCCTAAATGCCGAAAAATATAGAATGTATAGTAAAAAATATGTATGGGGTTGGGTAAAGGATTAAAACGGGTGGGAAGGGGTTTGGAGTGGGGTTATAAACTGAGGAAAATGGGGGGCTTGCGGTACCCCCAAAATAAAAAAAAAATAGGTATCATTAAAAAAAATGTATTTCATTTTTCGTTAAAGGCACAGTGATCCCTGCACCCCTTATTGCATCCTCCTTTGAAATATTGCACTCTTCCCGTTGCCCACTGGTGCCTATAAATGAAAAAAGTAAATAACAGCAGTAAACACCCAAACTATTGCCAGTACATGTTTGCATTGATACATGTGCTCTGCATTCTACTTTCTATCTCAAACTACACATATTGACAACCCACTAATACACTGCATGTGACAACTCCTACCTTAGAAAAGTCTACCACCATCTGGGCTCTCCACCTCTCTCACCAGCTTCTCCCACTGAGATCTCTGGCAGCCCTAAACCCATCCTCCCTCAGGCTCATATCACGCTATTAGCAAATTGAGAAGAATACCGACCATAGCACCCCCCTTTCTAAAATGTATACCACAAGTTCTATACCAGCACACACAGCCAGTGCCTTCCAATGTACATGCAGGAACACCAGAGCAAATGAACCTTTATACGGTTTCCTTCTGCTCCTACTAAATGAACGTATTCCATTGTTTGCAGGTATCAAAGTGCCCCAGACCATGAAAAGGACACTAGTGTGCTGTATAAATATCAACAACATATGGGTATCCCTCCCTCCACCCATGTGTGCAATGAGGATCAAGAAAAAAGAAAATGGTATTTGTAAAAATATAGTATGATACGATAAACAGTTGAGATAGTACTAGGAAAGCTCCTTTACCACTGTTGCAAATTTCATTCATTTATTCCAAGTTCAATGACGATTTATATTTTAGAACAACAACATGCCTGTGCTGTGCTCATTTACAGGCCTGATAATTTAGCGAATTATTTTTCTGCAAATGGCGCATAGCCTTGCAATATGTTGTCGTATGTGAAACAGGTAAACAGAAAATATTGTAAAGCCGAGGCTGCCTCAATTCAAGAAAGAGGCATCTCAGACACATCATTTAACAGCCAATGAAGAAATACGCAATATCCCTCTATTATGCTCTAAACAGTATTGTATCAGTGTAGACGACAGTGCCTTTCCTGCATAATATCCAGTCATTTATTTATCGTTAATATTTATTTTTATGTCTCAGAGGAATTTCTGTACGTACATTTTAGATTTACACTGGAATAATTTTGATTTTTAATTCAAATAATGTTTAATTTGTGATATTAACTTTTTAATTACAATATATGCTGTGGTACTATGCTGTGAAACTGACCTGGTTCACTGAATTCATCTTAATTTTAAAAGGAAGCTATTTGTCTGATTGCTTCTGGACAAGACCTTAAGCAGTATCAAGCAATCCCTTCGCGATGCCCAAAAATTAATACAAGGTACGAGTACAAAGCATCCTTTCTAAGTAATGCATTAAACAAAAGCAGATGCTTAACTGTGGTATTCATGCCTGTTTAGCTCAGAGTAACCAGTGTCTTTGACAAACATGCTTTGCATGTTACCTAACCACGAAACCACCGCAAAGCACATTTCATCAATATGTTTTCTATTCATTGTAACCTACCGTCCTTGGCCACAGAGTCCACGGTCTTCCCTGATATATGTGCCATGTGCCCAAGGATGGAAAATATCACTAATCCAGCCAAGATGCTAGTGAGGAAGTTTATGAAGCAGACCACGACGGAGTCCAAATAGCAGTTGTTGTGGAATTTGTTGTAGGATGAGAGAGCCACTAGACCTCCCCAGGCCGTTGAAAGTGAGTAGAAGATTTGGGTGGCAGCATCTTTCCAGCCCTATATGAAAAAACAAGGTTTCTGATGAGAATTTGTAAAGGTTCCATTGACATAACAAAATAACACACACATGTGCTTTTAGTCGACATGCTGTGAGAATGTATCATGACCAGACATTAGGAATCCGCTAATGATTACATTTAAAAACTCAATATACTTTGAGTTTTATAGTAGGGTATGCACAGGTAGTAATAACATATCCTTTATACAAAACATATTAATTTTAATTCCCATAGAGTCTTACCTCAGCGTTGGACAGTTTCGATATGTCAGAGTTACTGCCAATGAAAAAGCTAATTCCATCCGCAGCACCTTCCAGGGTAGCACCACGCACTAGGAGTATTATCAAGACAACATACGGGAATATGGCTGTGAAATAAACCACCTGTCAATCATAATGTAAAGAGAAAAAATATTATTGAAAAAGCAAGGTAAAAAGTAAGGTAAAGGGCAACAGTTTTCACATTTACATAATACGAGTTATATATGTCTTTTGGCAGGGCTCAAATGGAGCAAACCCTAGGTCTTAACAACTCTCTGCACCCTAACCCTACATATCCTTCGAACTTAACCACTGATAGTCTATCCTTCTAAAGGTGTATCAAATCCTGTGACTATATCCCATTGGCATTCACTCTGCTTCACAGATAGGTTTACACTATATAAAAACCAATATTACAGGGCCTGCGGTATCGGCCCTGTAGTTATGGTTAAGTTGCTCTACTCATAGAAAGAACACTTTTTTGGGCAGCTTATAACGTTGGCCCCCATGGGTGATTTTGAAAAAGAAGTATATGACCCCAACAGAACGATTTTGTGAAGTTTGGTGCGTTCGGTGAAAGGCAGTTTTTGGATGGCTTATAACTTCGGTGCCACTCAATGAAACTGCATGATATTTAGCAATATTATTTTAGACCTGACCCTGAATGTGTCGGTGCAGTTTCGTCAAGAGGTGCCAATTGACGAATCTGCACAGATGTTTGCAAAAGGATTTTAGACCCAGATTTGAATGGTTAGCAAAGTTTTGTGGGTGGGCGCGGACTGACACGTGGCTGGCATGTGGTCTTATGGCCTGGGGCTATCAGTCTGCTTTCAGTGACTACTGTTTTGGGAGGAGCCTGAATGCATGAAGTTTGGAGGAGAAGCTAAATACAACATTCACAGCGCAGAACGTGCGCAAACTGAGAAGTGGCTGACAAGTGGTTTTGTGTTCTTGGGACTTGAGGGGCACAAAGCATCCTAAGCTGTATTGAGGCAGGGTTTACATTGAGCTGGTGCCAGCTGTGCTGTCTATATTGCAACTTGTTTGTGATTACGCCTCATTTAACCGTGCAATGTCCCCATCGAAACTGCAGAGTGGGAGACTAAAGATCACAAACAAGCGTTTGGTGGCGTTTGGTGGCACTTGTTAGGGAGAATTCTCCAGAATGGCTAATTTCCCTTACCTACTGAGTCCCTCAGCAGCTTTGCTGGATTTCTAGGATACATTTTTTTCACCTGGTAAGAGTGTGAGCCTTTTTTCCCACTCTTACATGTGTTTTGCTGTGTGCGTTTAACATTTTCTTGTGTTCATAGACTGTGGAGTCTCACCTACTCCATAGGCATCATCTTTTTACTGTGTGATACACAGCACCTTTAGTGCAGTGACACAGGGTTGTCTTTTTAGACTTCCCAAATCAGACTCCATTTTCTGGGACTGACTACTGTCTCCCGGAACATGTAAAGTTGCCATTGACTTTATTAGTCTTTTAAATCTCACAAGCCCAGTACAAACTATCTTACATAGAGTTCTGGAAAGGGTTAATACGTATCCCTTTTTGTCTGTTTGTCTTGGAACATTGTTCCGTTCCCTTTTCATTAAGACTTGGCTGGTGGCAGTGGTAACTACCCTATTTTTCCTACTGCGGTTATCTTAAATAGCCCTGATATTGTTTTAGGCTATCTTGGTAGCCCCGAACTTAAACCCGCTAGACCATATACGTTTTTATACGGTTCCGGCTGGGTTTATTCACCATTTCTTTTTGTAAAGGTCTTTCTCATGTTTTACTCTGCGCGCCAAACCAGGTTTGGTTCCTTTGTTCTCTGTCCTTTCGTGGGCTTCGACACAGAAGCCCTCCTTAGGTGCATGAATCTCTGAGGGGGACAGGATGTGAGGGTGGGGTTTAGGACTCCCTGCATAGGGTCTATTTGGAGACCCATGTCACACTCTGATATGATTGGCTGTGGTGACTGTCCCGGCGGGACAGCCACCCTGCTGTGTGATTGACAGCCAGGCTGTGTGAATGGGGGAAAACTGCATAAAAAGCAGGTCTTTGGGACTGAGAAGGCAGAGTCGCCACTGGATCGAGAGAGCCGATGAGAAGCTGACAGAAGAGGACTTCTACCACGACTAAACCTGCCGTTGAAGCCCTGCTGCGGGTCCGATTCTTCAAACTTCGACGACAGGGAAGATCTCTAAGGAATATAAGGAATATTCTCCCCTTGAGCTGGTGGGAACAACGAGTTTGCCAAACTGCTAGCCAGGCCTCCCTTCTCTGGTCGAATTTGCTGTACAGAGCTACAGTGAACCGGATAGCCAGGAGGAACGGACCCTGCTTGCGTTTTAAGGAGCGCACCTTTTATTCATCGCTTTGCTCTGTTGCTGGTTTCTTCGCTGGGCAGTGCAGGACCCTCCAGTCTTCCTCCTTCTTATCAGTCCGACAGTCGCTTCAGGAACTGTGAGCCTGCAGGACCTGCCAGGAACGTCTGCCGCAGCTACAGCATTCTTCTGCTTTAAAGGTACTGTGCTAACCCGGTTGTTCGTTTCGTTCAGCCGCGGTGAAAGTGTGAAATCTTTCGCCAATCCGAGGGCTTGTCCTTCTTGTTCTTGTTGTCTCTTCTTTAAAGTAACTTTTCGTCCAACCAACTTCGTTCTGAACTCTTGGCAATGACTTAACCGCAAACTACCCTGAGCTGTGTGATCCTCAAAGACTTCGGTCCATTGACTTTGGCCCTGGCCTCTTCATTTGATTTCCTCACTGTAGTTCCTTTTTCTAGATTGCCCGGCTTAATTACTTGTTGGTGCTGCTCAACTTTTGTCTAACTTTGTCTTTCACTCCCTTTTTATTACTAGAGTGCCATTTTGCTCACACTTCATTTTGAGCCTAACTTGTCCAGAATCTATTGGGTGTGGTGTAGTGCATTCGAATCATGATTTTTCAACTGCTTAATAATAGTGAAATGTTTAATAACTGATGTGTAAATAAATACATATTCTGTTACTCAGAAACCTTGAGTCAGTGTTTGTTTGAATCATAGTAATTGCTGTCCTTTGTGTAACTATTGATACTTTTCACTTTACTGTTGAGATAAGTCTGGGTGCTCAGCCATCGCTACCACTTTACTTTGTAGTACAGGCTTGTACCAAAGGTGAATTTGTACTGTTACTTGTAGTCCTAATTGTGTGTGGTGTTCCCAAAGGGTACTGCATATAATTCTACCTAACAGCACTTCAAGCTAGGGAACTAGCTTAATGTTGGGGTGCCCATTGCTCAAACTGCTCCACTAATCATGGATGTTAATCGAACAGTACAACCAGAGGATCAGGGGAAGCTAGGTACTCCTCCCAATCAGCTTGTCTCGCACTCCTTACCCCCCTCTTCTCTCAAGTGGTGGGCTCCTTGCCTGCTATGACTAACAATCATGCACAACTCCCACTAAACATAGAAAACTCTGCAAATGAGACCAGGACCGATGGCTTCCCTCATCCTAACCAGCAATTAACTACAGCATGGATCCAAGAGAATTCTAGCCCACAACCCCCAGGTCAATGTACTGCTATTGCTATAACAAAGGTGGACTGCACGCGAGAAATGTCTAACGGCCTGGGAAAGAGGGATCCCAGAAGCTACAAGTGGGTCAAGATACATCTCAAGAAAAAGACCCACAGGAGTCTATTGTGTTGGACGACTCTTTCGAGCGATTGTGTGAAAATGTGCAAGGCATCACTAATGGAGAGTATAGAGCAAACGTGCTGGGGTCCAGACCTCCGAAAGCCCCAGTGGAGCTTTATTCAAGCCCCGGGTTTAGCCGACTCCAAACCTATCCTCAAATTGACTACAAACAAAGACTTCTTTACGCTCTGCATCTTTGAATTAAGACGCAATTCTGCTGTTCTCCCACTGGTAGATTCTTTGGGGCCAACCTCTACATCTGCTTTGCACCTTGTTCTGGAATCTATGCTAAGGCTCTATGACACCAAAGTCACCGTACAGGGAAATGCCCACAAATGAATCCTTCTTGATTCAAAAATGGATAAATTTTTAGAAGGTTCTAACTTTGCATATCCCAATCTCCCCCTTGCACCAAAGACGGGGGCGAGCAACTTTCCTCAGCCTACTGATGCATCTGAAATTTCCAAAGTAATCTGGGTCGCACATAACAAAAACATTGAGACGCATCCTGCTGAACTTCCCATGGATTATGGTGAGACAGCAGATACCCGACAGCTTTATCAGATTTCCTTTCGGGGAAGCGAAAGCCAAAGCCAGGAAATAGTCAGCTACAAAAGGACTGTATGGTTACTGAACTCCAGGATATTGAAGAAACATCTGTCTTAAACAACAATGGGGTTCAGCAATATAGAAACCAGAAGACAGCAATGTAAGTAAAAAACAAGAGGGAGCCAGAGAAGAAGAAAACCCAAAATGTACTAGCTTCAAATTTGAATAAATGGAAAAAGGTGCAAAACTTCATAGGCACTCTTTCGAACATAGACTTGACCAAAGACCTTGCAGCTGAACAACAGGAGGCAAACCCTGATCACTCAAATTCCCAAATGGATCTTGGTTCACTACAAGTTGGGAAAACTAAGAAAAAGGGTCACTCCAAGCAGATCAGGATAATGACATTCTTGGGCACCTTAGTGCCAGCTACACTCAAATGTTCAGACGTCTCTACAGAACAGACATTTGAGCCACCTACTACAAAATCTACGCAACCGTCAGAAGCACTGCTGTCATCCATCTCAAAGGCAGCAATCACAGTCTTGACATCATTGACAGACTCTCTCCCTCAAGAGTCTGCATCCTCGCTCCATCCCAAATTAACGTACCCAAGATACTTTTCATGGAACTGTTATGGGTTGGATTTTTGATACTCAGAGCTGGGCAATCGGCTATGAACAGATCTCAGATTCTGATGACATAGTGCCTGTTACTTTTTCCAAAACAGGATTCAATAGATCGGCTTGCTATTTCACTTCCAAATTAATTGCTCCAATTGTCTGGAAAGAATGCCACTTACTGAAATTGGAGGGGTATGAATTATTTGACTTAAGCGCAGGAATAGCACTGTCCGAATTTTTAAATCCTGTATCCCAGTCTCAAAATGGGGCCCTACAAAATGGGAACATCTTGTCACTAAGTCCTAAAACTTGAGTTGGCCTTACAGTGACTTTAGTTAAGGACTGGTCCTGGTTGGAAGCAGCCGTACAAATGTTCAAAAAAATCGAATTGGACGAAAAAACTCTCTAGGATGGGGGGCTCAAATGTGTATCATGGAAAGTTTGTAATTTTAATAACTTGGGCAGAGACATAAATATTTCTGTGAGAGACGCGAATATAGTCCTGATTTAGGAGTCCATGGCCATTACTAAGGAAAGACTACTGCCCTTCCTCCAAGGCCCAGCCTTCAGACCGCCTTTTTCCACAGACCCAGAAACTCTTGCATCAACCTACGATGCTGCCATTAAAGCAGCTATCAACTCCATTGCCCCACTTAAACTCCGTAAATACAAACCCACCACCCACTCTAACTCTTGGTTCACCTCAGACTTGCTCGCACTCCGAAACGAGAAAAAGGCAGCACTTACTCAGTGGCAAACGTCCCACACTGACAAAGACAAGCTGCTCTTTAAAGCCTGCTCTACGGAGTACAAAAAAGCTATCACCCGGGCAAAATCCAAATCATTTGAATCCAGAATCTCGGAAGCCCAATCCAGCACTAAAGAAATCTTTGCAATATTTAGGGAGCTAGAGACTCCTACTCCCACCCCCCAGAACTTCACCAAAGACAAAGCCTGGTGCGACGAAATTCAAACGGCAATGCTAACTAAACTGAGCCGCCTCCAAAGCAAAATACTAGCTACCAAACAAGCCCTGCCCAATACTCATATCCCTGTCCCACCACCAGCCCAAGACCCTCCCCAACCCTTCTCCTTCAAATCCATACAGGAAAAGGAGATCATTAACATAATGAAGAACATCAAAGCATCCAACTGTAAAGGTGATGCCTGCCCAGCCACTCTCATCAAGGACTGCATTGAAGCGCTTGCTCCCTTCCTGACAGCATTTGTTAATGCCTCCTTCGCAACAGGGAAGGTCCCCACCTCCCTCAAGGAAGCATGGGTCCGCCCCCTCTTAAAAAAACCAACTCTCGATCCCACCTCCCCCAACAACTATAGACCCATCACCACTGTCCCTTTCCTCCTCAAAATACTCGACAAAGCAGCCTATCTGCAGGTTCAGCACTTCATCGAAGAAAACAAACTCCTGGGACTCCGCCAATCTGGCTTCCGCCCTAGACATGGGACTGAAACCGCCCTACTGGACCTGAAAAACCAAATGGACGATGCCAGAGACATGGGCAAACCAGCTCTTTTCCTACTCCTTGACTTATCTGCAGCGTTCGATCTCGTAGATCATGACGTCCTATGCCATCACCTCTCCTCCACTGCCAAGTTCTCCCCTGACGCCACAGCATGGATCACATCCTTCCTACAAGACAGAACCATGCAAGTATTCTCCGACCTAGCCTCTGCCTCACCCACTACCATACTCTTTGGCGTGCCCCAAGGCTCATGCCTCTCCCCCACACTCTACAACATTTTCACACGACCCCTCTTCCTCATCCTCGACGCTATGGGTATATCCTACACTAACTACGCGGACGATACCCAGATCCTCCTTACCCTCACAGGCAGCTACGACACTGACGCCATGACCCTTAACAACCTCTACAACACCATCCAAGCCTGGATGGCAGACAATGCACTATGCCTCAACTCTGACAAGACAGAACTCCTACTGATAGGTTCCCCCGAAACGCTAAAAAAACTTGACTCCCAATTCAGTCACTTCACCATCGACACCATCAAGATACCTGTATCAGACTCAGTCAAAACTCTTGGAGTCTATCTAGACTCTAACCTTTCCATGGACAGACAAGTCAACGCCATTGCCTCCTCAGCTGCATATCATGCTAAACTGATCAACGCAGTCAGGCCTTTCCTCTCCAAAGAGAACTGCACAAACATAGCCAGAGCCATCACCGGCTCCAGGCTAGACTACTGTAACATACTCTTCCTAGGAACCTCTAAAAGAAACTTGGAGAGGCTACAAGTCATCCAGAATAGTGCTCTCCGAGCAGCCCAAGGTATTGCCAAAAGGGACCACATCTCAGAAGCCAGAAAACTAGCCCACTGACTCCCAATAAAGGAGAGAATAATTTTCAAAGCTCTCACACTGACACACAAATGCATCCATCTCACTGCCCCTGACTACCTCTCACAAAGAATCCACCCCGTCGCCTCTACAAGGCCAACAAGATCACTCTACACCAACATGCTCTCTGTGCCATTAGTAAAAAGATCCAGAGCAGGTGGATCTAGCTTCCCCTATCTCGCACCCACTCATTGGAATGCCCTACCTCCCACCATCCGCAGTGAGCCCTCCCTCCTAGCCTTCCGCAAAGCATTGAAAACCACCCTCTTCTCATAAGGTCCCTCGCAGCAGCATGAATACCAACCATAGGACCCACTGATTAAGTTGTATTGACCAACCGCATAATCTGCAATGATAACCGTGCTTGTTCCTTTCTGTAATATGCCTCTTGTTGATACCATGCTTGTAACTAAGCTCATGCAAGTAACAGCGCCTCAATGCCCCTGGGCTGCTTGCGCGCTATACAAATTTAAATAAATAAATAAAATAAATAAATTAGCCCAATAGCATTGGAAGGATTTCACACATACTGCAAGGTGGCAACAAAAGGGGCAAAGGGTTGTCTTGTTGGGGACTTGGCAATTGCTATTGACTTAAAATTAAGTTGCAGCCATCAGGAGATCATCATCTTCATACCTGACCTGTAGGCAATAAGTGTTACTTTGATGGGCAGTGGAGAGGAGTTTTTAATTGTGAATGTGTACTGGAATCCAACCAAGCGTCCACTGGCTGCCTTTCATGAAGATTTGGGTGTAGTATTGACTGGATGGCTGGATCAAAGCTACATCCATACAGTCATTTTGATAGTTGATTTCTATGTAGACAGTGCAGTGGGAGGTAACTCTGAGGGCCGAGGAGTTCAAGTTTCAATCTCCCCCTGATGGAGAGTGTACCAGCAGATGTTTGGATTAACCATTTGGCAAACTGGGAGTTGGAAATTTGTTTGCCGGAGGAATGTGATTTGCGACAGCCTTTTTATTCCTGGTTTAGAAAAGACAAGAGGTTATGAATTTATCATTTTTTTGCATCATGGTCGTTATATCTCGATGCAATTCTTTGTCTAGAGGTCCTCGGGTTGGCAGCGACCATATGCCATTGACACTCACCTTGCGAGCAACTATTGAGTGTCTTCTGATTGAGCCGGCGGCAGCATTTTGCTCACCTGCGAGGGGTGGATTGATGGTGAGATAGAATGCTGCGGCATTCAGAAACTTTCTGATTACACTAAAACAAAACACAGACCTCAAAGGATACTATAGGCTGCTTCTCTGCTGAATAATTTGGCAATACATTGAATGCATGCCTAATAGCAATGTCTGAGACGGGGAGGTGCAGAAGCAATAAGATCCATCAACACAGGCACAATGGGAAAACAGTGAAATTAAAAAAAAACACAAAAGGCAGGAATTGAGAGCTTTGAGGGTATGTTCTTATTACCGGAACTATACAACTTAAAAAAAGGCAATCCAAGCTTGCTATAAGTCATTGGTTATATCCAAGAAGCGAGAGGCATTTATTGCATAAAATCAGGCCATAATTGAAACTCTGGTGAGTAATAACAGTGTAGGTTTCTGGTCTACGATTAAATCCACAATCCAGGGGACCGCTATACCGATAAGCTGTAAGATATCGGAAGCCACTTGGGTAGCCTACTTGAGCGAAAAGTTTGCGTGCCCTGTGGTGGAGGACAATTCCATCCTTAAACTGGGCCTTAAGGGTTGGGGACCCTGCCCCTGTGGGCCAGATGATATTCGGTGGGCGATTGGGAAAGCAAAAGCATCCAGAGCACCAGGGGCCGAATGGCATTCCTCTGATGCACTTGAAGTAAGATCCAGAAGTCTAGCTGACCCCCCTACGGGCCCTTTTTGAGAACATTTTCTAAACAGGTAACGGCCCTTGCTCTTGGCAGCAATCAATTATCATACCCATTTTTAAACAGGGTGATAGAGCTGAACCAAGAAATGATAGGCCCATTGCCCTACTGGACGGTTCAAGTAAAATATTTGCCTCGCTAATATTGAGAGATCTCTTATCAGGTTAAATCTTTAAATCTTTTCTCCAGGTATCAAGCAGGGTTTTGGCTAGGAATGGGGACCTCCCTCAATGCTACTTTCATTTCCCATCTTTCTGCAGCAGTAAAAAGGGGGTGGTGGGCCCTGTGAACATGGCTTCCATCAGCATGTCCATTGCCTTTGATACAATCAGCCGGCCTGCCCGATGGAACAAATTACTGTGGGGTAATGTGCCTAAGGAAATGGTTGAGATCTTGGCATTGCTAAATAGTGATTCCTCATTTAAAGTAAGATTGACTAGGGAGGGGGTCACCTCAGCACGAGTCAGAACCTTTGTGGGGCTCAGACAGGACTGTTTGGTGGCGCCCACTCTCTTTAACTTATATATGGCAGATTAGGCTTTGGTGTGGGGGTGGGCGTCATTAACCCAGTAAAAATGGGCTCACTTGTCTTGGAATGGCTAGCCTTTTCTGACGACATTGTCTTAATTGATAAGACACCTATTGGGTTATTCAGGAAGTTGACGCTTTTCCACCAGTATGCTGTTATGTATATGACTATTTTTTGTACGTACATTTTGGCACTAAAACATGGATGGATTTGCTGCAAACTTGTGCAAGAAGCGTTGGCAAGGACCCGAAAGTATGGTTTTGCAAATGTGTCCGTCTTTTATTTTTTGAAAAGTGTCGTAATGTAGGTACGAAAAATAGGGATATACCTTTGGTGACTGAGGTATAGCCCGTGGCCATGGGCATTGGCTAGATTTTCCAGGTCATGGTCGAAGGACATGACCCGGACAATCTGGCTACTGGACATGATCACAAGGGACTGGCAATGGGGTTAAAGTGGGCATGGACAGCAGGGACCGGCTATGGTAAAGTTTTTCAAAATCAGGATAAGTTTGTATGGGAAAATACATTTTGCTTGTGGCTGCAATATGAAGTGCTGGACAGGATTGCAGCAAACATTTGCAAGGAGCATCAGCAAGGACCTCAAAGCATGGTTGGCCCTAAGCAAGGACAAACGTGTACTCTGATTTGCTAATTGGGGCATGCAGCTTGGCCCAAAGCCCTAGATTTGAATGGGAACACATATTCTGATTGCGGCTGCAGCCTGAAGTGATGGAATGGATTATAACAAACCTGTGCGAGGAGCATCAGCAAGGACCTGAAAGCATGCTTTTGGAAATCTGCCTTGGGTTTTATTTTTCCAAAGTGTCATAATGTAAGTAAACAAACTGGTGATATAACTTTGGTGCATGGACAGTGGGCCTGGCCCTCGGCAAGGACGAATGCCTACTCTGATTTACTTATTGGGGCATGCACCATGGCCAAAGCCCTAGGTTTAAATGGGAAAATAAATTCTGCTTGTGGCGGCACCCCAAAGTGCTGGACGGGATTGCAGCAAACTTGCACGAGGAGCATGAGCAAGGACCTGAAAGCATGCTTTTGCAAATCTGTCCTGTGTTTTACTTTTTTGAAAGTGTCAAAAAGTAAGTACACAAAATTGTGATATAACTTTTCTTCCTCAGCAGTGGGCCTGGCCCTCGGCCAGGACAAATGTCTACTCTGATTTGCCTGTTGGGGAACACGGCATGGCCGAAGCCCATGCCCCATGGATTGTGGAGACTGGCCAAAGCTGCAAGCCATAAGCACTGGCAACTGGTCTCATTGTGAGGGTACAGTGGACATTGAGCAAGGATGCAGGATATGTGCAGTGGATAACGGGGGTGGTTTGGTGGGACTAGGGTCATGGAGGAGCCCCATACACTAGGCGATTGAACCATGACTGGCATCTCCAGCATGCACTGCTGATAATGACACATATATGTATGAGTTGCAAATAATATGTTTCTTAAAGGAGGTTTACAGTTCTTTGATATATTTTAAAAGAGGAAGTATTTATAACTTATATACAGTGATGTAACATCATGAAACATTTTAATTCATAAAAACCTATGAAATTCAGTGAAAAACGTTAAAGGCACGTTATGGTTACAAGTAAAACTGAAAACCCCCAGAAATGTACCAGTTATGGTAAGCTAAGAAACCATAACTCGTGCCACCACCATGCACTGCTAAGACTAACACCCAGGACATTAAAGATGACATCACAAATGTCATTAATGACATTTTGTATGAGGGTTTTTGCTCGACCCTCGTAGGACCACTTTGCCACGCCACACTAGTCTCTCCTAAGGCCTCTTGGTTTTTGTAGTTTCAACAAAACAACACAACCCAAAAGGGCTTCAGTCAGAGTCCTTCAAATGAGCGCACCCCGAGACGCCTGAAACTCTGTTTCTGAACCTTTTACTAGGGTTTCTTAAAGATCAAATACACAAGCTCTTTGTTCAACAAGTTTGTGGCCTGCTTCCTTTGGCCCAGCACAGTTCGGTTTTACGATCTGTCTTCTCTGACACACCGGCTGTGCTGAACTGTTGGAGTTTCTTGTCTCAGGAGTCAAGGACGGCACCACAGCGGCAATCGCTTCTCCCCACATTGACTATCAATGCGGGAGGGCCTTGTGTGCCATTGACACCTGTCACACCACATGCCAGCTGTCCTTCCCGGTCTTATGGTTTCCTTTTTGGAGGCTTTGCGGGTCTGATGTGCAAAGGGCAAAGTCAATTCCCTCTTGCTCATTCCTCCAGGTCTCTCCGCTTTTCTCCTCCACTTAAACTGCCAGTCCTGAATAGCTGCTTCCTCGTGCGTTTGGCCCTGCTAGAAAGTGTGTGCCTGTCTCTGTCTGCCCCTTGTGTTGGGACATGTCAGGTAAATGACCCTGGTGTTGGTCCTTTGTCTGTCACGGTGTAGGAAAGTGTTTGTGTTGGAAAATGGGTGGGGGGTAGAATTTCTGAGTATCCTACAAGGGAGGATGGTAAAAATGTGTTATAAGAAAGGGGGTACCGCAGCTCACCCGACGTTGTCTCACTTCCACTCCCCAAGGACCCCTCTTCAAGGTAATGCTCCCGCACTGGTCCACCCCAAGGACCCAAGGAACTGGATCCAATAGCGATGGCCGTGTCCCGTCCACCTGGTTGACAGATCCCCGGGGACTAGTCAGGGAGACACCTTCAGGTTTCTCACAGAAAAAAGAACAATACAAGGTATACATCATCTGAGATGGGCAGGGCATTGGAAAAGAAAGGGTATCAAAATGGTGTTTTTCAAAGAGATGCAGAAAAATGAGGTTTGGATAGAAAAGACCACTATAGATACTTACAAATCAGAAACATCCTGGCATTGTACACTACGGATTGCTAGTGGATATGCCATCCTCCCCACTGGAGAGTAATACACTTGATGGGGAATAAAAACAAAACAGGTTTCGACCAACTATAAGGTGTTGGCATTCCATTCTACAAGATGACTGGATGAGCTGAAAAAAGATGGGAAAGAGAAGTGGGGGATATGGATGCAGAGGACTGGAGGGAAGCCTTACAGTACCCCCGAGAGGTCTCTATATCAGCAAAACCTAGACCAATAGAATTTAAATATTTACATAGAGTTTATTACTCCAAGGAGAGAGTATGTATGATGGGAAGGGGGATAAATGCATAATGGACAGGGGGACATTCTTACATATGATGTGGTGTTGCTCAAAAATAAGGAGGTACTGGGATAAGGTGCAAAAAGAAATGGAGAGGGCCCTAGAGAGGCCAATAAATCTAGAACCCAGGAATGCAACACTGGGAATTTGGTCATACACTCACCGACAGGTATTAAAACATACATTTGAGCATTGCATGTATAATTGCAAAGAGGGCCAAAGCACATCACTGGATGAGCCTGGCACCCCGGAGGCTAGCTGCATGGCAGTTGGGGATTGAAATGATAAAAAGATAGGATAAACTAATGTACAAGGGGAGAGGCTGTCCACACACATATGAAAGGATTTGGGGTACATAGAATTTGAAATGGGGGAATGTGCGGTGGAAGGGAAAGGAAGGAAAGACTGCTGGTTGGTTGAATTGTTTTGGGAAAGTTTGAGTACTGCTCTACGTACTATTATTGTACATGGTTGCATTGAATGCTGTGTGATTTATATGACAGCCTGATAACAAAAATAAAAAGTTTGTCCCCGAAAAAAAACAAAGAGATGAGGGCAAGTGATTGATATTATATCTTTGACCATTTGGGGAGCAAATTGGATGATAGGAGCACAAGATGGGTTGCCACTGTGAAGTACGGGGACTGGTGGACATAGGAAAGATGTAAGTGAAAGAAGAGGTGGGGGAGGTGCTGGACAAACACAGTATTGGCAAGTATGAGAGGGGAGGGCTGTGAGCATTTCACAACCTTAAGAGATTTTAGAGGAAAAGTATTGAGCAAAGTGATTTGCAGAAAGTGTGGGCATTATGGATATTGGCTTGGGAGGAGTAAGCAAAGCTTGGAGGGTAGATGAAAGTTAGCAGGCGTAAGTGAAGGGGGAGGTTTCAGCAGAGTCCAGTGCAGAGGTGAGGGCTGCAAGGACATTTTTGTAGCCTAGGAGTATTGTACAGGCTGTTATTTGCACTTGCGTAATCTCAGAGGTGATCCAAGGCCTTGGATGAGGACAGGGATGGAAAGGTGTGAATGTGTGAACAGGAGCGTGTTGGTCAAATGGAGTCATAAATGCATACTAAAAGTCAGGAAAAGCATTATCAATGGAAGAATAATGAATAGGGGAGATAGACAGGAGAGACATCCTCACATCATCAAGGAACGGGAAAGAGCATCCTGCCTCTATTTTCTCTTAGTCATTGTAGAGAGAAGAGGAGGTGTAGAGTGTGGAGGGACTTCAATGGTAAACTGAACAATGGGTTAGTCAGAGGGAGTGGCGTCGATGGAGAGGTCAGAGGGTAAGAGTGAATTAGAGATAAAGATAAGAGAGTTCCCACCAGAGTGGGTAGGTTGGCTGCGGAGGGTAAAAACGGAGTGGTCAGACTAGAGGGAGTTAAGTTTAAGGGGGTGGCTGCAGAGGGCTTGGGAAGGTTAAAGTCCCCCTGCATGAATATGGGGTTGTCAGTAGAAAGTGACTTGAGGAGAAGGTTCAGGTGACGGAAGAAGGAGTTGAGAGGACCAGTAGGTGTACCGAGAGCCAGAACAGTTAGAAGAATAGGAAGGATGAATTGAATAGTGATATTCAAAAGGGGAAGAGGTGGTGTGATGTGAGGTGGAGTAGGTTAGCAGGGTTGAAGACCTAATTGATAAAGAACCCCACATCACCACACTTCCGAACAATGTCGGAGAGTAGGGGGAGGTCACAGAATCACTGGGGACACCTGCTAGCAGAGTCATGGGTGGAGATCCCTGTTACTGTGATAGCAGGAAGTGAAACTTGCGGGTTATAAGAGTTCAAGTGTTCAGTATTGTAGGAGGGCTTGTTGCAGATGGATTTTGCATTCCAGCGGCCAAGTGAAAGTGTGCTAGGAGGTGGGGGAGAGGAGCATACGATTTGTGGTAGGCAAGGGGGATGGGTGAGATTGGCAATGTTAGGAGAGCAGGAGAATCAGTTTGATCAATACTGTACTGCAGTTCTGCATGAACTGCATATCATTAGCTTAAAATATGTATGTTTGAAATGAAATGAGTCAGACGTTTTCCGATCAGGGAAGAATACTTAGTGTAGTAGACTAAGAATCTCTAACAGTAATCCAGATGTAGACCACTTGCTCTCTGTGCCCAGAGAGATACAGCACCACATCCATACCTAGATGATGATGCCCAACAATGCAGAAGCACGTTTCTGGCATTGCTTATCATACTCTTGTTCAGAGGAGAACTGCCTGGCATGTGAGTGCTAGACTACCCGTGTGTAGCCTCACTAGAGAGAACGTTCCTAATCAGGGAGGCAGTTGTAAGGGAGAGGCTTGTTATCATCAGGATGTATTGCCTGTGATACCAGCCCCTTCTCGAAGGATTAACCATTAATAGAGGTAATTCCATAGAAAAATAGTGTCAGATCTTTTAACATGAAAGAGGGCAAGGAACCCAAAAAACAGGTAACTGGCACCTGAGTTGTAGCCTTTTGGACGCTCAAAGAAAGAGCAGATGAATACTGCTCTAGGGTTTATATCAAATTCATAGATTACTGTATACGCTCTTGATTGTTAAGTGGATGGGATCTGTTATATGGTGACAGACAGACATTATCAGCTCGCTCTTCTGAACAGGAAATATGTGTTTGCCTGCTTGTAGATTTCACATAGTCTTTGTTTGGACTATGGTGTTTTTGTGAACTAGTTGTGTTCATCCCCTATCTAAGAAAGAAAATAAATGTAATTACAGTACTATTAGTACCTTGTAAAGCTCTACATTCATGCTTAATAACAGGTTTGCTTTTAATGTGTTTCTTTTGCACTCATCTCATGTTCAATGGATCACTTCGATTTATAATGATTTGCGTGACAACAAATTAGGACATTGTTGCATGCTGGCATACTCAGACATCTGTCCCCATTAACTGATTGCCTAGATGAGCATAGCGCTTAGCAGAGGGAAGCAACGAGTAGAAATATGGAGAATGGTTAACCGTAGCCCATACCGCCTTATGGGATAGCATAAGGATGGTGGTACCTGTATCTGTATATTTTATCTTGATATTATACAACACAAACCTAGCTGTATAGCAACGGTTCACTGTATGTGTCACTGAGGTAAACATTTGAGCTAAGGGATTGCAATATGTGGCATGGGATGCTCTGCTATGGCTGGTGGGTGTGATGCTGTAATGCAACGAGCTTAGGTGGAACCTAGGTATTAACTCAGAAGCAGGTTCTTGGGTTCCTTCCTGAACTGCAACAGCATTGTCATAGTCACCATTGCCACTGGGATGATGTTCCAGTTGACAGGGGCATAGCAAGAAAAGGTAGATTTCCTGTTTATCCCTAAGTTTCATCTCAAGTCTAGCAATGGCCTGGCTCAGGGGGAAAGGAGATACACCAGAGCTACAGAGATGTGCAGTTAGGCAGCCCAGATGTCGGAGCAGCGGTTGCCTTATAGGTGATGGACATAGTTTTGGAGAGTATGCTTGCTGTGCTGCAAAGCCAGAGTAATTGCTTTTGGATGCGAAAAATGTGGTAGAATCTCTTGTTTCCCATTATAAGGTGTCCCCTGGTGTGATGGATGACCCTAAGTGGGGCTAGGCAGTTTCCAGAACACACGTAAGGACAGGATTTCCCTATTAAAGTGGGAGAGTAAGAGGGCCTGGCCTGTGTTTCAAAAGTCCTCAAGTGGAGGAAGGGTATAATCATCTGGGGAGGAATATCTGGTACCAGGTGGTTTGAGCCAGTTTGTTGAAATGTTGTGGGAAGGGGCGCGTGCTGTTTATAATGAATCTGAGTGATTTGTCACTCAGGGCCAGGTGAAGGGCGAAGCTGTCAAGGTACATGTCATGTAGTCACCCTTTAATGGTATCGTGCGTACATAGATGACCAAGTAGAACAAATTCTGTCTTTCTGGGACTGAACTTTAGATATGTGCTTGCCTTCCAAGTTTGAATGGAGGTGAGCCAATTTGTGAGGCATGATGGAACAACCGACGTTCAGGGATAATTGGGTATCATCCACCAATTGGTGAAGTGAGATGACAGGGTCATTCAGAACCCCAGTGACTCACCAGGGACCCTATTGAGGCTTATGGGACTGGCGGTTTGAACTGAAGTTGCACATTTGGATAACGTGGGGCCTATCAGAGCAGTACGATGGAGACCAGTTGAGCACTGTGCAGAGAAGCCCATTTTGCAGGCCGGTGAGAGTGAGGTGGTCAACCATGTCATACTTGGCAGAGAGGCCAAGAATGGGCAGGAGGCATGATTCACCTTTGAGGTGATATGAAGAGCATGATCAATGGCCTGGATGGTGCTGTTTCAGTGCTAAATTGTAGCCTGAACCCAAACTGATCATTAGGGATCAGGTTGTGTTTGTAAATCCAATCATGGAGTTTGATGATGACTGCCTTGTCAATGATTTTTCCAATGAATAAAAGACTAGTGAATGGTCAGCCATGAACATCCTAGATGACCTCACCAGAGAGAGTATGAAAACATTCTTAGAAAACATGCATAGTCTGAGTCCAATATTTGTAAGCCTCGAGGCACACAATAATCAATTTAGACTGTGCGTTGATCTGAGCAGCCTCCAGAAAGTACTAATAAATAACTTCCCGCTCCTTAAATTCACAGAGATAGTACTGTCAGTGTATTGATACATGGTATATAAAATGGGGTATAGGTAATGCCTACCTCCAGGTGAAGCTGCAACCCAATTACAGCCACTCACTCCGTCCTGCACTGCATTTAGGGTGCTCTAATTCACCCACATGTTCATATAATGATATAGAGGCTCAAATTAGGTTCAATCACTGTTCAAATGCACAGGACAGACTAACAACACCACCCCAGAGCCCTAGACGTAGTGCTGTGGAGGATTGGGACTGTAGCTTTGGACTTGAAAAAGGATAAAGACAGACATTCATGGCCTTAATTATAGGGGGGACAGGGGTGTTTGTCCCCCCAACTTTCATGGTACACCATTGTGTCGCCATTCATTTGGCTGGGGCACCTTTTCTTCAGATGTCATGTCCCCCCCAACATTTTCAGCAAAATTACTCCACTGCAGACATTGCAAAAACACCATTCCAACAAAAACTGACATTTCTCAGGCAAAGGCATGAATGAAATGAACACTTGGGCCCAACATACCCAGTAATTGCTTCATAAGTGCCCAACCTGTCTTCAAGTTAGTTTGACGAGAAGCTGTTTTACTATGCATATTTTACTGAGTTATAAAACAGGGCACCCTGCAATATCTGTTTAAAAATCCGTAAACATTATCCTTATAATACATGACCACCTGCAATACCCGTATAAAATCCTATAAATAATGTTCTTATTATAGACCTGTCGTGACATCACTACTGTAATTAGACAATGACATCACTGCGTATTGTAATCGGTTATTGCAGATCTTAGATGATGTCACAATGCCTGCTGCTGGAGTCTGCAGCATACCACCTATCCATACAGCACTTAATTAAAGCTGACATGTTTTTCAAATTCCTTTCTTGTAAAATAGCGTTCTTTGATACGTTATAGAGCTTAATTCATGAGGAACAGTTTATGGCATAAGGTTTATTTTATGCCCTGCTTACGTTCAACACAGGAAAAGAAGACTCTACCTGCTTGTTATTTCTTATTCTAAAGCACAACAAGTGTGTAGATGCATTTAATTGACTGTTTTCGGCAAAACGTTAGGATGTTCATATTATTTTTTCTATCCAAACAGACACTACACTGATTATGTTTACCAACAACTGGAGTATCTCCTAAAATAGATTAAGCGAGAGGCCAGGTGTTCAAGGGGATGCCAGGTTCTGACCACATATTATAAGGAACAAAACATCCCCTACGTACATAATAAGGATATTGCCTCAGGATTCCGGTCCTTTTAAAAGAAGTTCAGCCTTGTTCCTCCATTTGGTCAGGGAGATCCTCTGTGACTTGCAATATAATTTTAACATAAAGTATAATAAAAAAATGACATCACTACTGTACCTGTTGTTCTAACGTTTTACTGTTGCATTGTGATTTCACAACACCTGTTGATTGAGACAGCACAGAGCACAATTCCAGCTGCCACCAGAGCACTTAAAGTTGTGAATATAGCTTTCACACTCCAGCTGGGGAGGCATACATGGGCTTTAACGGTCTGCCATCCTGAGCTTCGGTAGGCCCAAGTGAAGAGAGGGCCTCAGCTCGGGCTGCGGGCTGTTAAAGCCCATGTATGCCCATCAGCTGGGGTGTCAAAGCTATAGAAACCCTGGGATTTATCGCGGCGCGGATATTCTTTTTTACATCCAATGGGAGATTAGTTATGCTTGAGCCCATCTTCTGTTGGAGAAATAAAAAATGCAAAACAATGGCTGCCGCCATTGAAATGGTTAAGGTACTAGGCCAATTTTTGGATTATGGCGGTCATGGCAAACATGTTCCAAAATGGCCACCTTCATCCCAAAAGGGGCATCGTCCCTTTTCTATTTCGATGCTGGCAGGTCGAAAGGAGCATCAGGGACAGGAGCACAAAACTCCGTTCCAGCAGGTAAGTTGGTGTGGGGTGAAGGGGAATTGGGTTTTTCTTACTTGGGGAGGTACCAGGGAGTGCCTCCCCAGGTTAGCAAGAAATAAAAGGATACAAAAAAGTGCTACCTGGGCAAGGGCTGCAGGTGGCTGGAACAGCAGGTTGGGATTGTGTATTCTCACCCTTTGTTACATACACATGATTGGCTGAGTGCCCTTCCCCATGTGCGAATAACATTTTAGATTCCTTTCTTCTGAAATTGTTTTCTGTGACACAGCTACAGAAGAATACAAAATCTATCTGCATGTGATCACATATTTCGAACCAGAAAACGACTTTTAAATGCACTTTATTAAATTGTTTAAAATACTAAAAGCAACAGATCACAAACTGTATATTCGTTTGTTTTCTCATGCAGACTGATTCTACATTGATCAAATGTTTAAACAACTGTAAGATATTTTGCATTACAGCAAGAAAGAGACCAAGTATTAAAGCGCATGTGGGCATGTATGAGAATATACGCTACTGTACTTAAAATAAATGTTGCAAGACACCTTGGAATTCCCTCACCTTACAAAGGAATTCTGCCTTTGGCCTAGTTTCTCTAGTTAATCTATTTGGAAATATCCTGATTACATACAGTAAATATTTCTTTATGCCCTACATATGTCTGCAAATAGTAAAATGAAACAAATTGTTAATTCCAAAAATACTAGCTTTGCAATAACTTATTAATGATAATACATACTTTCGCATGGTAAAAACACATATACATGCTTTTGCCTAAATTACCTTTCCAGATGATTTTATTCCTTTGCACAAAGCTGCTCCAACTAAAATCCATGCCAGGAGGAGGCAGAGTGCAAGGTGCCACACGACCTGGCCAGTCTCATCTAGACCACCTGATTGACGGAGTGCCACTTTACTAAAGAGAACAAATATAGCAATCAATTATAATTCCTCTAAGTAATGTGCATTTTGTATTGTCATCATAAAGATACATCATTAAAACATTAATAAAGAAAACGTTTTAAAACTATATATGTACAGTTGGAAGTACAGAAAGTCAGATTCAAATTCAGTTGATTGCACACGATAAGTTATCACGACTTGGGAAAAATTAACTTTGAACATACAGATCCTAAATCAATAAAAGGAATGGGAACGTTCTCAATCCATAACTAGCACTCAATTAAATGTCACATATCCTTTATATTTACTTCTGTTGGGATGTCAGTGCATTGTGAACTGAGCACGTGCAAAGAATCCTTAACCTAAAACCTTCCTAAGGAAAAGAAATACTAGGTCACAACGACCTCTAGGTGGACATCCTTGAAGTACAGATCGTGGCCTGCCTGAAAGCACTGGAAGATAGCGATAGAGATGTCTCACTCAGAATAAACCGTATGGAGGATAGGGAAAGATGTACTAATATCCGGATCTGGGGTCTCCCTGATAAGGAAGGAGATACAGTGCATGCTCTGGAGAGGAAGGTGGAACAAGTGATCAATCTCCCACACCAAGGACAGCAAAATGTGATTGATTCCACAGAGCATGGGGCCAGGGAGGGACCCAAGTCAACCTTGGGCAAATGCCACTATTATTTAGACATGATGGAGATTCAGGTGAAAGGTAGAATAAAGAAGCAAGTCCTCTTCCAGTAATCTAAATCCAATTATTCCAGGATATGTCGGGAGGCACAATAAACCCTTGCATGGCTTTCAGGCCCCTCAGCTGACGGAACAGGGTATCAGATATTGATGGGGATATCCCTTCTCAATATCATTTGAATATAAAGGGTGTCACATAGGATAACAGACAATTCAGAGATCCAACCTCCTGGAGGAGCTCATGGAAGGAACTGCCCAATCGATGAGCGAGGGAGTGAAAGAAAAGCAATACAGGTTTCTGAAGACTTTCGATGGCAAGGGATCCCGGATCAAGATGACAGGCTCACATAAATTCATAAAAGTCCTGAGAGGTCAAAGTTTGGACTCTGACCTGCGTCTGTGGAGAGCGCAAAGTTGAGTGCACAATGCACTATAACTAAAAAGGGGTATAGAAAGGGAGTTGTTTGATGTTTAAGGTTAGAAGTTTTGAATTTGGTCCTCCAAGGGGGAAGACGTGGGGCCATGAGATTGGTCTAAGATGTTTCCTTTTCAGAGGCGGCAAGGGACAAGTGACTCATTGTTGGCCAAGGAAATTCAAGGCTTCAGAACACAGAGGCCTCTCCAGAGATACCGAAATGGTGTCCATCCCAGGATGGAGGAGTTTGGTGAAGGTTCAGGAACCACAGAGGGGATTGCACTCATTTCCCGGCGGTGACCTCTCCCCATGTGGCCAGGGGACTGCAGCCGCTACCTGATCCTGATACTGATCCTGATCCTTGTGGCAGCTATATAAGAAAGGACCACATGGGGGGAGGTGACACTCAGAGCAGTGACACATCATCAGATGAGACATGGTTCCCTCTTTTCCTTTTAGGGATACCCCTTCCATAATTACCTATTATAATAGTTCCCTTCAACCATCTATGGGACCTACATACATTCCAATATTCTACACATAAATTACCAAGAATTGACTACCATTTCCATGCATGGGAAAGTACTGTGATAAGAAAGCTAAATGGAACAATGAAGATCAGTAAAATCAGTAAAGACGAGAAGCACAAAACACACTATAGTGGTTGCGAGAGCATGATAGGTGCCGGGACATTTAAAAGCCCTAAGCAGCTGACAGGGGAGAGACACTGCTGGGGAAAGCCTAGTCCTCTCTGTACCGACTGAGGGACTACTGTGCTGCATTAAAGCCCATGGAGCCAGCTGGCTCAGGGAGAAGACCAGTGAAGAATACTGCAGGAGCCAGTCCACCGCATTGAGGCTGTGAGAGGAAGAGGGAGTACTTCTTGTCAATCAAGGGAACCGGAGAACTGTATCTGCAGCTCCCGAACACAGGGGAGCAGCGCAGGATGTAGGAGCCAGCAAGTGAAGTCAGTGAGCCAAGGAAGTGGTAACGGGACACCGAAGGGCTGCTTCGCATTGACTGCGGGAGAACCGAAGGACGCCACAGAAAGACGGTGAGTCGTCAGGGGGGAAAACTGGGACACCGGGCAATTCAACAACCTTACCAAGGATAGATAAGAGCAAATGAGGCGCACTAAAGGGAATGTGAAACTCAATATTTACAAAGGGGGAATAACAGAATGAATGCAGGAAATATACAAGTTTGCAAGTGTGTCAAGAGAAACACATGAGAAAGCCCTGGCAGGAGAGTATACCGGGCAAAGTCAGGTTGCCAAGTGTGTAAAGTGAATCACATGAGGGGGTCCTGGAAGGAGAACGCACCAGGAGAAGCCAAGATTGTGAGTAAATAGTTACATTAAAAGTGGAGAAGGAACCTGACAGGGGAGTACACTAGATGTCCGATGAGCTTGGGACTAACAGCCAAGTTGGTTTATATACAAATTGTTTTCTGTTGATCAGAGAATTCCACGGAAGAGTCATACCCTTAGAAGTATCTTGAAGAGAACACCTGTGCAAGTAAACCATCACATCGAACTGTGAACTTTATCCGTTGGGAGGCTTATGTTGGAATTATGCCTTTCCTTTTGAACTTGAACATTTGTGCAATTTCAAGGCTAGAGACATGACCTGTTACACCTTAGAGTAAATGTTAGAATGTGAGGGTCAGAATAGTATTACGGACACAGGACATTTTGCGTTGGACATCTTCACATCTAACAAACCCATAGTTTTTTATTTTTAATAAAAGTCTGTAGCCAAAAACATAAGCTCTCTGTGTCCGCATCTCATCCCTGGCTTTTCACAGTACTGAAGAAAACACCCAGAAGGGGCCATGGTTTCTATAGCAGAATATCTCATACAACAGCATGAGGGGAACCCTCAGGGTAGCTACCCTTAATGTGAAGTGTCTCAACTTACCCACCAAGACATCACTATTGGGTAGAGAACTCAGGATACAATATTAATGGTGCAAGAGACACACTTCAGTGAGTAAGCCAAAATCTATGGGAGATGCATCAGTCAATGTTACTGGGCATCAGCTCTGGCCAAAAGAAGGGGGTGGGAATAATCATGCAACCACAAATTAAATTGATGGAACACCAGCTAAACAAGTTGCATGAGAGAATGTTGACAGTGGCTACCCTATACATACCTAACCGGCATCCATGGGGATTCACAGATGAGGCTTTACAAGGCCTGAAGGTTGGGGCAGAGGGCCTCTGAATCTTGGGAGGGAATCTGGACTTGATGGGATGTCTGGGATTGGGTTGTGAATGCGACATAGGATGAGGGACAAATGTCTCATGAAAAAATGGTTGGAGAAGTACAGATGGAGGGACATTTGGAGTGAGTTCCACCCCGAACCAGGGGGGTTTACCTTTTATTCACATCCCCATAGGTCGTTTCCAAGGAGTAATTACCTTCTGATGAGTAGGGGTACTATTCACTGTTGGAGGGAGTGAACGTTTTTGTGGTTGGATGGTCGGATCATGATGCAGTCCAGATGGATTTTAGATGGAGTCGGTCCAAATCCAGAGGAGGATGATGGTTATTTAATGATACCCTCTTGAAGTATCACCCCTTGTGGGATCTCCTCAGGGATGAAATACAACAAATCTTTGTCATAAATGTCACTGATAGTGTTGAGGTGAATATGGTCTGGTAGGCAGCAAAGGCCACCATCCAAGAGTTGCTTATAGCAGATGGGGCTAAGATCAAGAGACTCAAAGGTCTGGAAGAGTCCAGGTTGGTGGTGGAAATTACAACACTGTGGGTGGACCTGCCCCAAGAGGGGGGAAATCAGGTGGAGATTTTCTTGACAATTCTAGACAAGAGACAGGAACTGCGTGAACTCAGCCTCTTTAAAGTCCACAAGATGCTGAAGGGAGTGCAGCAGAAATACTATGAGCAGGGAGATAAAGCGGGGACCATGCTGGCGAATAGGATTCGGAAACAAGTGGCGGAAAGGCAAGTCAAAATTATTAGGGGTGAGGGTGAGCATTTGTGTCACCAACCGGAGGAAGTAGCAATGTGTCTTGCTGAATACTTCAGGGCTCTCTATACCGTTTGTGTCACCAACCGGAGGCAGTAGCAATGTGTTTTGCCAAATACTTCAGGGCTCTCTATACCCCTGAAACTTCCTCCGATTACACAATATCTCACCTTGGTGGTCCTCCTAATCTTGATGCAGGTGGAGGCGACTGAAGTAGACAAGCCAATATCACAAGCCGAAGTGGTCCGAGTGATTAAGGAACTGAAGGCCAGGAAAGCATCTGGGGAGGATGGTTTTTCATCATCTTTTTATAAAATGTTTGGGGGAGTTCTCGCCACTTTCCTTACAAAAAATGTAAATAATTTCAGTGTGGCCAGGCATTCCCACACTCCTTTCTTAGAGCCAGATTAGTGGACATACCTAAAGAGGGCAAGCATCCCACACAATGTTCTTCATATAGGCCCGTCTCACTACTGAATTTGGATGTGAAGTTCTTCACTAAGATTATGGTTTCCCGCCTAGAGATTGTACTACCTGCTTTGGGCCATCCAGACGAAGTGGGCATCATAATGCACAGGCAGGGTGGATAACTTGAGAAAGATTCAACTTGATGGCATACCCCCGGGATAAATTAAGGGATTTTTTCCTGTTAACGGTAGATGCACAGAAGGCCTTTGATAGGGCGGACTGGGCTTTCCTCCAGCAGTGGCTCCCATGGTTGGGAAAGTTGTACTCATGACAAACAGCTAGGGTCCTGGTGAAAGGTGTGTAATCATAGGCCCTGCGGCTGGTTATGGGCAAGAGACAGGGATGTCCATTGTTGCCCCTTACCTGCATGTTAGCTATGGAACCCCTAGCCTCGTGCATACGGGTTAACCTAGAGATAGTGGGTATTCCGTTTTTGACACCCAATATCAGGGGGCTTTGTTCACAGATGACCTGCTCCTATATGACAGGCACCCTATTAAAATGATGCCTTGGGTAGTTAAGGAGCTTGTAAACTATGGAACAGAGTCAGATTTCAAGATCAACTACTCTAAATCAGTTCTCCTTTCCAATGGGGGTGATCTTGGGTGGAGTGGGGGGGCTTCATCTCGCAATTACAGTTTAGCTTCGAAAAATGCTTTGATCAGGTATCTGGGCATAAATATTACAAATTCAGTCGATGACCTATATCATGTGAACTAGCTACCACTCTGGGATGAGATCTGAGATCACCTAGAGAGATGGGACAAGATGGTCTTGTCATGGATGGCACGCCTTAACATCATTAAGAGTAATATACTCCCTAGATGCCTGTACTTGTTCCAGATGCTCCCCATACCAGTGCCTAAATCCTTTCATGATCCCTTAAAGAAACTATTACTGGAATTCCTGTGAGCAAGTTCCAAAACAAGAGTAGCTTATAAAACATTCATCAGGCCCAGAGATTAGGGCGGCATGGGTTTCCCAGACTTCCTCTAATATCACCACGCTGCACAACTCAGGGTGCTGATATATCATCTGGACCACCTTCAAACTGCCAAACAATGGGTGAACTTAGAAAGCGAAATATTATTTATGGTTCCCCTCAATGAATGGCTCTGAGTACCTCACAGAGAATATGGATGCACCCAATACGGAGGGTTCTTTGGGATCTGTGGAGGGAATAAGCAGATATGAGATGGTTGTCCTTGTGGCCCTTCTCCCTGAGTTCCATCTCTGCACCACCCCCCCACCCAACAGAAATGGAATACCAGAGCTAAGCAAATACCAATATTGGTACGAAGCCAGGTTAAGCAGGGCAGGTCAGATGTGGAGTACTGGAGATTACGGAAGTAGCAGCTGTAAGAACAGCACGAGATGGGGAATCTCTTAGTCTTCCTATTCCTTAGAGTGAAGAGAGCACTAAATGATAAGAAGTGGGGGCATGACCTGGCAAGAAATCTCACTGCCTTTGAAACTATTCTCATAGTGAGAGGACCTGAGAAAGGTAGGATTTAGAAACTGTACAGTGCTCTACCACAGTCAGAACCTTTAGAGGATATCAGGATTAAGTCTCAATGGGAGCAGGACCTGGATTTGCAGTGGGAGGAGGGGACCTAGTTACTCATATGTAGGTTAACTGAAATGATCGCAATCTCCTCACAACACAGGCTGAACACCATGAAATTGCTCCACCAATGGCAACTACCCACAGAACGTTTGGCAAAGACGTACCCTAGTGTAGACACATGCTGCTGGTAAGGGTGCAGTGCCTATGGCACTTACAGGCACATATGGGATCCTGCAAGCACATTCAATTTTTTGGGGAGTGAGTCCTATCTTGGATACGAGGCTGGGATGGGCTAGACAGACCTCTACTGACCGCTCCATCCTCTCTTGGTGCTCTTTGGAATAATACAAGAAGAGTAACATTAAACCCCGGTGGGTGTCATGGTGCGCAACCTGCTCCAGACCTGCAGGATCATGTTAGCTACAGCATGGAAGAGAACAGAGTCTCTGAGGAAACAGGAGCGGTTTGATGTTGCTAGAAACATCTTTGCGATGGAATCACTAACAGTATTGATAAACGAGAAAGGTTGATTGGTACAGCACAAACGGCTGCCTTCTATATTGGAATACATGCCAGGGATGGTAGAGGGTGCTGGGAGTGGGAGCTGAAATAGGTGGGGATTGGGGATACATCAGAGATGGACCCAGGGTCAGACTGGACCCAGAGGAACACACTAGAGGAATATTCTTAGCAAACCTTTACCGGAGAGTTGCAGGAAGGATGGGAGTGGGTGTGTTGGTGTGGGAAGGCAGGTGTATGGCTAATGCTTGATGGCCATATTGATATATCTATGTTAATTCATGGTGCTATTGTTCACTGTATGGAATGGTGATACACTTGTCTTATAAATGAAAAACGTAATAAAATTCTATTTAAATTCTAGAAAGTGGGAAATACTGGAGCAGCATATGCTGTGTGATGCCATCTGTGATGTCCTCCGGGATTTCATAAGTATAGTTACTAATAATGACATCTTTTCTGCGTCCTTCATTGCCCTAGTGAGAGGAGCCATGGGAAGTTGCATGCGCCGTCATGTCACCACTTCATGTCAGGTTAAATGGTGTTTGAACCGTGGTTTATTGTGCAAATTAAACAATGTTAATGGAAGACAGTGAAGCCAACTCTTATTGAGGGTCTTTTCAATTTTGGCAATATATTCCTTGAGCAGGCCATTGAAGCACTCACACTCAGTTTGCTTGCGGGTGATAGACACAAAATAATTTTTGTTGTATTCCTAACAAGGTTTTGATGTGTTGGAACATCTCATTGGCGAAGTAAGGGCCATTGTCAGACCACAGGACCTCACACAAGCCCCATAATGGGAAGATTCCTGAACCAGGAATGTTGCTGCTCTAAGGGCATCAGTGTGGGAACAAGGACACGCTTTGACCCACCGGGAAAATGGGCATACAAACACAATTATGTAGCGGTACCCTTGGCATACTTGCATGATGTTGACATAGTCGATGTGCAGGTGTGGGAATGGACCCATTGGGCGAAGTATGGCTGCTGTCACTACCCTTAATGTATGACCACCCGTGAATTGGTTACACACTAGGCAATTAGTCTTGAATTCAGCCACCTGTTCAGCCAAATTGGGACAGAGACAGTCCTCTCCAATATGAGCAGCATGCACCTCCTTCCCTGTCTGGGTAGGATGGTGTAATTGTGTCAGTGCAGTGTGCAATAATGAAAATGGCATTACCACTTTTCCTGTGTTATTTTCCCGCCATAAGGTGCCTGTCATAGACACTGTACATCCCCTCTTAATCCATAACTCTTTTCTTCCCTGGGTGCAGCTCCCTGCATATCCATACTCTGTGTCACTGGTAATGTGTTATATCCTTGTTTGAGTATCTTCCTTCATGCATAATTTCACACTGGGGACGAAGCATCCATTTCTAAAATGTCCCCAAGATATCTGGTGTGTTTTGCTTCTGCGTCTGCTGCCTCGTTGGCCTGGAGATGGGGTGCTCCCCCCTCATATGTGCTTGGTACTTCACCCCTACTATGTACTGTGGGTACTGGAGTGCCTCTATAAGTCTGCCCAGTAGGAGTACGTGCTGCACCAGTGCCCCATCAGCATGTCTGAAGCCCCTTCTCAGAAAATGTGACAGCACAGAATGAACTGTGGATGTCAAGTAGGCTGAATCTGAATACACTGTCATTTCCTTTCCTGTGCTGTGCTCAAATTCCAACATTAAAGCCACTAATACTGCTGCTTGTGCTGATAAATGTGACGGTAGACGTGTACTTGTCACACCTCGCTCGTCCCATCCTCTCTTAATCTCACTACCGCTGTCCCAGTATGTCCTTCCCCAGAAGTTTGGTCAATAGTTGATGACCTGTCAATATAAAGTATGTCTCCCCCTCTCAAGTGCATTCTCGTGTACTTTTCTAGTGTCACTGAATTCTTGTATGTTTGCTGTGCACTTGTGCACACAGTCGCCCGCCCTTTACTGGTTCAGTGATGAAAGTAGTCGGGTTGACAAGTGTGCAACTCACTGTTTTGAGAGCTGGGTTTGACAGTAACACCTCGTACCCTGAAGCTCTCTCTGTTGTCAATGTACCTTTGGGTCTTTCCAGTATTGTGAAGAGAGCATGCTCCACATAGAGAGTGGTGCTGCATCCCATGATAATATTCGCTGATTTGTCCACTGCCAATGCGGCGGCAGCCAATGCATGTCTGCATGCATAGCATCCTCTCATTACTGGGTCTAACTTCCCTCTGTAGTATACTAGAAGTTTGTGCCCCAAGCTTGTCTTTTGTGTCAGTACTGCAGACATAACCACTCCATTGGAGTATGAAAATAAGAAAAATTTACTTTGATAGTCTAGGATCCCAAATACTGGAGTTGTGCATATTGTTTCTTTCAGCTCGTCAAATGCCTCAGTCATCTCTGTTGTCCATTGTAATACACCCTCCCCTCTTTGTGCTTCCTTCAGTGCACACAGTAAGGGTCTAGTGTAAGTGTTGTGGTCAAATACCAATGCCCTGCAGTAATTACATAGTCCTGCTGCATTTGTCTTATGGTTGTGGATTGGCTGTTTTGAGTATTGCTTCTGCTCTTTCTGGTGTCACTTTTTTCCCATCTTGGGATATCATGTGTCCAACATACAACAGTTATTTCTGGCAATATTGTTATTTGGTCTTGTCTACCTTGTACTCTCTGTCTACCTGTACTGTCAACCTGTGCACATAATCATGTCTACACTGTGTTTCTGTCTTGCTGCAAATCAATATGTCATCTACATATTGTATAACCGTGCTCTTTAATTTTACATGTCGTAAGTCTATTTGAAGTACTCTGTTGAATATAGAAGGTGATTCGCAGTACCCTTGAGGAAGTCTTGTATGTTTCCACCTCTTATTTCTATATAGAAATGGAGTGAAGTCCTCTGAGTCTGGGTGTAAGAGTATAGAGATGATTGCGTTCTTCAAATCTATGACCGTGAAGTAGGTAGCTTCAGTGGGAATGCTAGACAAAATTGTCGATGGATTCGCTTCTACAATCTGGTTCAGAGAGTGCAAGTTCTGTATAAAATGACATGACCCATGTGAGAAACCCAAAGGTGTCTCACCCGCTAGTCCCAGGGGATCTTTCATCCCGGTGGCCAGGACACGGCCATCACTTTTGCATCCATTTCCTGGGTTTGGACTAGTGCAGGAGGATCACCTTTATGAAGGGTCTTCAGGCAGTGGAAGTGGGACACCAGAGGATGAGAAACGGTATCCCCTTCCCAATAAAACCTTTTCCCCAACCTACCAACACTTTCTCATGGACAGTTCACTGTGAGGGACAACAGACGAACACCAGAGCCATATCCTGACAGGCCCCATCACCATGGTCAGGCAAGGTCAGGCAATTACAGATTATTAGACACCCCTTAATTTCCTGACACTTCCCCCACTTATAAAAGGTGGAACACAAAAGCACAGTCTGAGCGATGTAAAACGGAGGAGGAAACAGCAGTTCCAAAATGGCAGTTTATTACAATTGGAAATATGGCGAGCCCTGAGAGAGTTGCATAGAGGGAAGCACCCGTGACCTCTAAACACTGTTACTTTCAAGTAAGAAACCGAAGACCAGGAGCTAAGGCTGATCAAACCTGCAAAGTGTGTCACAGGTACCCAGGGCTCTCCCGCGTCTATAACCAAGGCGGGGAGGAGTGATTGCCGCTGTGGTACTGTCCTTGGCTCCTACAACACAGCGGTGCCAGAAAAGACAGCACAGCCGTTGAATAAGAGAAACTGATACCAAACCAGCTTGTGTTTTGAATCAAAGTTGTAAGTGGCAACAAAGAGAAAAGTGTGTGAGACATTTGCAACCTGCAATGTAGATCTGATTTGAACTTTACAATAGAACTTTAGGAAACTAAGAAAAGATACCATACACAGAGTGGTCTGGCACCACGTGGGTGCTCCTTTGAAAGCCTCTGTTAGGTATCCAACGTTGAGCTGAATGTGAGTAAAAGGAATGTTGAGATCGAAGTGGTCAACTTAAACCCTGTGCACATTCAAAAGTCTTTGATAGTTTAAAGTACATCACAATTGGTCCGAGCCCGGCTGAAATTGAAAGGGGGAGGATCCTGGAAGAGGGGGATCCAATATTGACTTTCTGTTTTGGAATTTAAAGGGATCTGAGCCTGGCTGAAGTGGATCTAGGTTGAACCCCCTAATTCAATACTGGAGAAAGGAAAATAATGTTTGTCTGTTGTTTTTGGTACAGCAGGCCCTCTGCATCAAGAGACTTGCAAGAAGTAAAGAGACTTGGACACAGAAGGCCTTGAACTGTGTAAATGGAACTGTATCCTCGTGCTGCTGAAGCGTGTGCTTTGTTTGAGTGAACCGCCTTATCCCGTGGTAAAAACGTGAGGAAGGTAGGCCAACTGCCCGAACATCCTGACTTATCATTTTATGAATACTTCTTTTCTTTTTCATGAACATCACCCCACATTATTTGTAAATTAGTAGTAAGGATTGGCAATTTTCTTTTTTATAGGCCCTTTTAATTTGACAAGACTCCACTAGAACTGCATTATTATTATTTGATGGTCGTAGCTTGCTTTCATCTGTAGATTTAGGTTTAGATAGTCGCTTATCTCACCCCTGTGAAAGTTTAATAAACAACCTTGCAATTTGATCACTTGTGTCTGTCTTACTGTTGATACCATGCCTTCCTTACATGTGATGTCAGAAGTGGCATTTGATTCAATTGATAAAAATTGAGAATTCATGCTGATAATTGTCGGACCACCAGACGGGGAAAATAGAATCGTTGAACTCCTTGCCTCTGATCATGAATCCACTCTTAAAGTTTTTGCTCTCTCAACTACACATCCCAACTAGTCAACAAGACCTGTTTTTAATACTCAAGTACTATTAGACACCCTCCCACCCTCCCATTATAATATCGAACAATGCAATTGAATACTATTGAAAACCTAACTAGCCTTTACCTTCATTAGACATAGTGCCCTAAATCCCCCTGCAACTGACCATTTTATTTTGGTACCCAATTACCATTGGTTGCGGGACCATCAGGGATGGAGATCAACCTACCTAAATCACTCCCTTCGGCGGAATCAGACTCAGAAGGGTCAGACAACTTTGAAACTTTATCTGAAGGAGTCAAATCCTGTTTTCTTCTGATTCAGAAAAGACCACTGAAGGAATCCTTACCATACCAGAAAAAATGGCCACCCTAGCAGCTGTCATTGCCCAATTGGTGGCACATAAAATGCAGGCCGAAATAAGGCTTCAAGAAAACTTGACGAAATTGGTTGAGTTGCAAGCCGGACACCTTCTACTACAGGGGATACTTCAACCATAGCTAGAAGGCAAAGATCTAGGGAACTTCTTTCTGAATTTCAAAAGATTGACTGAACAGGTAGGATGGGAAGAAAACCTTAAAAGATGTTATTGGAGGACCCTGTTGAAAGGTGAACTACAGACCACCTACCAACTACTCAATCTTGAACAGGTAGCCACCCTTTTATCCATAAAAGAAGGGCTATTGAAGAGAGTGGGCTAAACTTGTAACTTCTATCGGCAAACATTGAGAGCCATTAGATGAAATCCAGGAGAAACCCCCCTTGAAATGGGTGAATGTATCAAAAATACTGTAGCTCTTTGGATCAATAACAAATTCCTAAACAAATTGATAGATATGATTATGTTAGAACAGTTCACCAATTCCTTAAACCCTTTTCTACAAAAGGCTGTGTTACAATTGAATTGACCTACCTTAGCCATGGCCATTGAAACTGCACAAAACCACTCAGTTGCAGCCAAACACTTCCACTCGGTAGATCAAGGTGAGGAATGGAAAGATTCCAACCCTACCCACTGACCCCAACCTCAGCGAGTAGATTAACAAGAAGGGGCATATAAAATCGAGCAATGGATACCGAAGAAAAGAGTAGAAGCCAAAAGATCCAACCCTAAAAGTAGAGAAGATACTAAACAGGAGGAACCTAAGGGAAGCAGACTACTCCACCCTATTCTGCTTTTCAAGTAGAGAAACTGGACATTTGGCCAGACACCATTGTAAAAAAACTTAAAGGAAGAACCTATCGAAATAGGATGTTTAAAGGGAGAAGAGTGGGATGAGCCCGAAGAAGGTCTGGAGACCTTCAGCATATGTTTATGTCAGTCTTCTAATGACTTCATATATGGAAAAGCTTGGGTGAATGGGAAGCAAGTGAAGGTGTTAATCGACCCAGGTAACAAGCAAACCGCCATAATAGCTGACTTGGTCACAACAATGGACTTCGAGAACACTACCCTAGTTGGAGTTACCTGTGTACACGGGGACAATGAAATATACCCCAAAAAACCTGTGTATATTAACATCAGGGGCAAGCTGTATTTAATATGTTCAGCCATTATTCCTGGGCTCCCAGAAGAAGTCATTGTGGGTTGAGATTTCCCTACATTTTCCACTCTTTTGGAGGACACTCCACCTCCCTTTAGAGAGTTTTTACCCCAGGATTGCGGGCACTCTAATTACTATTCCCAAAACTCTCCAATATGGGACTGGCAAAAGAAGAAATCCCATGAACCTCCCACAAGATATAAAGAACACATAAAACCAGAGTCAACCCCTACAGACCAGTTTGTTGGTTATTTTCGAGAGACCAATAAAACCACCTCGCCTCTACCTACACAGTAAAAAAAAAAGCAGTGCAATATGCGAGAGGCCTTGGATATGTCTCATTCCAGTTCTTTCCCCGGTCCTAACCCTGAATAACCTAGTCAAAGACCAGTCATATCCACCTCGCATGGGGGAAGGGCATGTGAGAAACCCAAAGGTGTCTCACACGCTAGTGCCCAGGGATCTGTCATCCAGGTGGCCAGAACACGGCCACGGCCATAGCTTTTGGATCCAGTTCCTGGTGGTGGACTAGTGCGGGAGGATCACCTGGATGAGGGGTCCTTGGAGAGTGGAAGTGGGACACCGGAGGGTGAGACGTGGTATCCCCTTCCTTATGACACCTTTTCCTTATTCTACCAAGTAGGATATCTTTAAACTCTCCCCCTTTTTCCGACACAAACATTTTCTCATGGGCAGTTCATCGTAAGCGACAACGGACTAACACGAGAGCCGTATACCTGATATGACCCAACACAAGGGTCAGGCAATTACTTATAACTACACACACCTGACTTCCATCATGCTTCCCCACACGTATAAAAGGCCGCCTAGCAATATTTTCAACTACCTTCTCACCGTTCCTCCCCAGACGCCCGCCACCGATGCCTGGGCATCTGCATTTATTTTTGCGCCAACCAGGCGCCGGCAATGAAGGCATGCTAAGAAAGGCACCTGTCCTGAACTCACCACAGGCAGGTGACCCCCAGAGGAGCTGTAGCCCCTCCAACACTGCTGGAGCAGTGTCCGCTCATCCTTCCTGAGAGCCTTGTGTGTGCCTCGTTTGCCAAGGTAAGCCCGTGGGCCCAGGGTTTACTCGTAGCTGGCATCAGCTGTTTCCGTCTTCTAGCGCGGCGGAACATGCACTATGGCATCAACAGACCTACATTCGTTCCAGTTAATCCTTATCGTAGTGCAGCAAGTAATCAGGCTGCGGTACCTATCTTGCTGTATTTTATTGCCCTCCACCTCCATTGTGCCCCACGAGGATTCGGTCATCCCAAGATGGCCGCCCAGCAATATTTTCAACTACCTTCTCACCGCTCCTCACTAGACTCCTGCCCCCGATGCCTGATTGGCCATCTGCATTCATTTCTGTGCCAACCAGACACCGGCAAGCTTTAGCAGGCGTGCTAACAAAGGTGCCTGACTTGAGCTCACCACAGGCAGGTGACCCCCAGAGGAGCTGCAGCCCCTCCAACACTGCTGGAGCAGTGTCCACTCGTCCTTCCTAAGAGCCTTGTGTGTGCCTCGTTTGCCCAGGTAAGTCTGTGGGCCCTGGGTTTACTCGTAGCTGACATCAGCTGTTTCCGTTTCCCAGCGCGGTGGAACGTGCACTCCAGCTTCAACAGACCTACATTTGTTCCAGTTAATCCTTATCATAGTGTAGCAAGTAATCAGGCTGCGGTACCTATCTTACTGTATTTTATTGCCCTGCACCTCCATTGTGCCCCATGAGGATTCGGTCATCCCAAGATGGCCGGCTAGCATCTGCATTCATTTCTGCGCCAACCAGACGCTGGCAGGCTTTAGCCGGTGTTCCAACGAAGGTGTGCTAACAAAGGTGCCTGTCCTGAGCCTATCGCGGGTGTCCGGGGTCATGGAGACAGAAACGCTGCACCTCTCATGTCCTGATCGCTTGACCCCATCTTTGACTAACAGTCTGTACCTAACCATGTGCCACTTCCCATCCCTTGCTTACCCTTTGGCTTATTGGTTCACTCTACTGGGTCACATATCACCCCGATACTACCGTGAGTTGACCAAGCCCCAACTCTAATTCTTTATTATTGACTCCCTTCCACCAATGTGCCTTTTCTCATACAACTCCGTCAATACCAACATGCCTGCCCCCCACTCAACGGCATGCACTGTGTCTGCATATGTGACTTTTTAAAACTGCATTGAAACGTTTTTTGCCGTACTTAGTAACTGTTCCTGCACCTGCCATGTATATTATTGCCAAATGATCATTTTGTATCACTTTCTGCATACTTCCTGCTTACCATTACTATTGAGTCTGTTCCTCACACATAGGCACACTCTGTGTCTCTGTATGTGACTCTTAAAACTGTATCTTAACATGTTCTGCTAACTGTGCAACCTTCACTGTACCTTTTATGCCTACTATTGTCGAATGATTAGCTCGCTCCCTGTTAACCTCTCTATTGGGACTGCCCTTGCGACCCACACATATGCTTGTCCAATTGTTTAATGCAGTCTACTTCGGTTGCCACTGAGTGCAAGCCATCCAACTCCCTACCCAAAGCCTGCCCATCTATGCCACAATTAGATAAAAACCCTCAACCACCACACCTCAAATGCGCTCTGCTTAACGAGCGCTCTCTCCCCGCTCACACGAAATAAATGACCTCCTATCCAGTCAAGACTTAGACATTCTAGGCATTACTGAAACATGGCTACATGAGGCATCTGGCCCTGCCATCACTCTTGCCCTGCCTCCAGTTTACACCATCCTCAGAAAGGACAGACCTTCCAAAATAGTAGGGGGAGTTGCACTAATCTACAAAGATATCTTATCAATCAGGCCCATCTCCCGCCCCTCAGAGGGCAACGCAGACATCCTATCTGTCAAACTATCTCTCTCGCCTAACAACACCATTAATATCCACGTCCTATATCAGCCCCCTGGGCTCTCTGCAGATTTTCAGGGACACCTCATCTACCTACTTAGCGATAACATCAAAATATCTACTAAAACTATACTCTTAGATGACCTGAACTTAGGTTACAATGACCCTAATGATAAATCCGCCACCACACTTGCCAAAGATCTTTCAGACCTAGGATTCACCCAAAAAATCCTGAGCCCTACTCACTCCAAAGGCCGAACCCTAGATTGGGTTGTTGATCACAATTGTGCATCTACCATCACGTCCAATCTTGCCTATCCGTGGACAGACCACAACTGCATTCAACTTACCATTCCTACAGCCCCTTGTACCAAAACCCCCACACTCGCCCCCGCAGCGCAAGTAAGAAGCTAAAAAGTACTTACCTCGGACAACCTGCGACCCTATCTTGACATCCCTTGCCTATCACCCCCCCTCTCTCAGGACCCTAACACCATAGCAGACATCTTCAAGGACACCCTCACCAAAGCAGTAAACTCCATAGCTCTACTTGAATGTATGAAGTAGAAAAAAACTTTTCACAGGAATTCATGGTTCACAAAAGAGATCCAAACTCTGCGCTTGAAAGAATGACAAGCTCTCAAAAACTGGCAGACTAACCCCAGTGATTCATCCAAAGAAAGCTTCAAGATGACTGCCCTGCAGTACAAAGAGGCCATCATCACTGCTAAATCAAACTCATTCAATGTGCAAATATCCAGTGCCAACTGTCAAACTAAAGAACTATTCACTCTCTTCAATGAACTCATCGCACCTCCCACTAGCACTGATGAGATCATCAAAGATGAAGCTTGGTGCACAAGTATACAACCCGTAATGCTGAACAAAATAGACCTCTTCCAAAAGAAAATTCAGGATCACTACAAAGCTCTACCGAGTCAGCACTTGCACCCTCAAACTCCCCTTGAGCATAAAATCTCCTATCTCCCCAAATTCTCCTTTAAGGACATCTCAGAATCAGAAGTCATAGACCTCCTCAAAAACCTTAAACCATCACTGTGTAAATGCAACATATACCCACCTAAGATCATCAAGTATTGTGCCGAGGTCCTTGCCACTCTTCTGATGGCCTTCATCAACTCCTCATTTAAATCAGGCATCGTTCCCGACAGCCTCAAAGAGGCGTGGGTTTGCCCTTTTCTGAAAAAACCTACACTAGATCCTGCCCAGCCTAACAATTACCAGCCCATAACCACCGTCCCCTTCCTTCTCTAAATTCTGGACAAGGCAGCTCACAGCCAGATCCAACTATACATGGAGACAAACTCCATTTTAAGAAAAAGACAATCGTGGTTCCGTAAAGGGCATGGCACAGAAACGGCCCTATTAGACCTAAAAACCAAATCACTCAAATCTTGGCCAAAGGCAAGCGTGCCCTCCTCCTCCTAGACCTCTCGGCAGCTTTTGATCTTGTAGATCACAAGACCCTTACCGCCCACCTTGCCCAAGCAGCACACATATCCAAACAAGCAGCCTCCTGGATCACCTCCTTCCTCGAAGGTAGAGCAATGAAAATATTCTCCAAAATAGCAAATGCAGCCCCCACCACCATCAATTGCAGAGTCCCACAGAGCTCATGTACAGCCCCAACACTATACAATCTCTTTACGAAGCCCCTCTTCGACAAGCTTGATGCACTTGGGATTGCATATACAAACTATGCTGATGACACCCAAGTTCTTCTACCAGTAACTGGCACATATGACCAAGACACAAAGGCTCTACACCAAATATACACCACTATCCAAGCTTGTATGGTGGCAAACGGCCTATGCCGTTGAGATTCAATCTGCCCTATCCAACAAACTGATTAAAATTAGAGAAGGTATTGAGGTGAAGAAACGCAGTCTTTTGACTCAGGTTCCAGAAAAGAGCCTCCTGATCCCTATTAGTAAACCAGAGGAACAAGCTGCGTTTAGCTTTCAACCTATCTCAGAGCAAGATCTGTCTAAGATAATTTCTAATTTAAAATCCACAAGTTGTAAAGGGGATCCCTGCTCCTCGATCATAATTAAAGAGTGTTCGCCGGTCCTCATTCCAGCTCTAACCAAGTTCGTCAATGCCTCCCTCTTAGCAAATAAAGTTCCTGACAATATAAAAAAAAGCATGGATCACTCCGTTGCTAAAAAAACCCAACCTTTGCCCTCTCACCGCCTCTAACTATAGGCCTATCACTAACACCCCGTTCTTGTTAAAAATCTTGGATAGGGTGGCCTATAACCAGATCGCTAGCTATCTGGAACAAAACCAAATCTATCATAAATTTCAATCAGGGTTTCGTCTGAATCACGGCACCGAAACAGCTTTGTTGGCTCTCAAATCTCATCTTCTACAGAGAATGGATGGTGGCCATATTTCCCTTCTCATGATTTTAGATCTGTCGGCTGCTTTTGACCTGGTGGACCATAACATTCTGTCCACCAGGCTAAGACAGAATGCCAATTTCTCTGAAGAAGCAGTTAATTGGGTCATCTCTTTTTTGAAGAATAGACTAAATAGAGTGGCCAGTGACACTGCAGAAGCAGAACCGACCATACTTACGTATGGGGTCCCCCAAGGTGCTTGCGTGTCGCCTTGCTTCTATAATATATTTATGATTCCCTTTTTCCAGATGCTCGAGAACGAGGGGATCGTATTTGCAAACTATGCGGATGAAACCCAATGTGTCATCCCCATGTCTGGTTCCCAGGCAGAAGATGAGTCAAGAATTAACAAAATATACAAGAAAATCCAGGATTGGATGGTACTGAATGGCTTAGCTTTAAATAGCTCACAAACCGAGATTCTAATTATTGGCTCAGAGGCCAAATTAGACAAACTAGGGCCTAGCTATAAATCGCTCATTATAGATGATTGCCACATTGAGGTTATGAGCAAGGTGAAAACCTAAGGCATTTACTTGGACAAAAACCTTAGCATGAACGCCCAAGTGAATAACTTGGTCTTCTCTGCTTCATACTTTCTTAAATTGTTTCGCTGTTTGAGACCTTTCATATCAGAATCCAATGCAGAAACATTGGCAAGGGCCATAATTGGCTCTAAGATCGACTATTGTTGCAGCCTACTTATAGGGTTGCCGGTATCTGACATCCACCGGTTGCAAGTTATTCAGAATGGAGCAGTCAGGGTTGTGAAAGGCTTATCAAGAAGAGACCATGTGTCGGAGGCCCGGCGCAGCCTCCACTGGTTACCGGTTAAGGCCAGGATTATGTTTATATTGCTTCTTATCACCCAGAAATTCATACATGGAGTTATGCCACTTTATTTAAAAGAACTAGTCTTAGTAAAAAATTACATTTGCTCCCTTCGTTCTGATGAAACAAACACTTTGGCTATGCCACGTGTGAAAACCAAAAAATCCAGAGATTCAGCCTTCATCTCAGCAGCTCCCCTTAATTGGAACTCATTGCCTGTTACATTGAGGAATACTATTCCCGTAGAAATCTTTAAAAAGGGGCTGAAAACTGCGCTATTCTCGTAGGTCGGATCCTCATCTGAGTATTCTTTCTGCATATGAACCTTCTGCTTCTAATTGGGTTTTTCTTTCTTGTCTGTTTGTGTATTGTGAGTGTTTCGTTTCGAAGCGCCCTTAAGCCCTAGGGAACCTGGTGCGCTATATAAATGTTAAACATAAACATAAACATAAACATAAACATGCCTTAATGGAGATAAAACAGTGATCCTTATTCTCGGACAAAAGGCCACACTAACTAAGCTAGACTGCCTCTACACTAAATTCAACGTAGATAACTCCATCATTCCCGTCTCATCATCCGTAAAGACGCTAGGGGTTCTCATTAATGCCACCCTATCAATGAACAAGCAAGTCAGTGCCATTGTCTCTGCATCCACCCTAAGCAAAAAACTCATTAATGCCATAAAACCCTACCTAACCAAGCCTAACTGTCTTTAAGTAGCAAGAGCCACAATAGGTGCCAGGTTAGACTATTGCAATGCTCTTCTAGCAGGCATCGCTATAAAAAACCTAAACAGACTTCAAATCACCCAAACAAATTCGCTAAGAGCAGCATTAAGCATCCCGAGAAGAGACCACATCACCCAAGCCAGACAGGCAGTTCATTGGCTCCCGGTCAAATACTGCATTACCTTTAAAATCCTCACTATCACTCGCAAATGCCTCAACTTCTCTGCACCCTCTTATCTATCAGAAACCATATCCAGAACCACCTCCTCTCGACCTACCAGAAAATGCTATACTAATCAACTGAACATTCCGCACATCAACAGGGCAAAAGCAAGTGGGATAGGTTTCCGTACATAGCCCCTAAGCTCTTGAACGTGCTCCCTACTGCCCTCAGAGCCAAGACCTCCCTCCTGGCTTTCCGGAAAAACCTGAAAACTTCCCTTTTCAATTAACACATACCGCTCCTCCTGCATACATCCACACAAACTCCATAATTCCCCTACTCTCTCACATTATGTCATTTGTAATGTATAGTGTAAATATGTAAAAAATGTGAAACTGCTTCTCATCTTGTAACTAAGCTCTGCTCACTCTCTGTAACAAGCGCCACGATGCCAACGGGCTGTTGCGCGCTCTACAAATACGAATAAATAAATAAAGAGCACAAAAGCACACTCTGGGGAAGCAGCTATAGCAGGGTGGCATTTTAAACTGAGGAGAAAGGCGGCAAGACCAGAAAGGACAACAAGGAAGGAGTTACCCATGCCCTTTTCAAGACAGGACCCTGACTTTCAAGAAGCCTAACGGAAAAGAAACTTAAGACCAGGAATTACAGCTGATGACCGGTGTAGCATGTGTTAAAGGTACACAGGGCCCTCCTGCATTGATAGCCAAGGCGGGGAGAAGCGATTCCCACTGTGGTACTGTCCTTGACTCCGACAGCAAAGCAACGCCAACAAGTTCAGCACAGCGGGTGAATCGGGAGAAACTGACAGCAAACCAGACTGTGTTATGCTCAAGGTTGCAAGCGGCAACATTGTATGAACAAAGAACTTGTGTGTAATTGAACATTTTGAAACCCAAATAGGTACCAGATACATAGTGGTCCGGTGCCACGTGGGTGCTCACGTGAAGGTCTCTGTTTGGTACCCCAGAGCATGTAAAAGATTATTGAATGGTGAAATCGAAGTGGTTCGGCAGCGGGTTAAGTTGAATCCCGTGCACTTTCGAAAGACTTTGATTGCATAGAGACAGTAATTGGTCTGAGCCTGAAAGAGTGGTCTAATTGTTTTAAAGGGGATTTTAGGGCAGTAGAGGGGGCTCCGAGGTGAACAGCAAAACTCACCCGCAAAGATATTGTTGTGGCAAATGTGAACCGAACCGAGGGATGCCTGCGAGTTAAAGTTGGTCTAACCCCGACTGAGGGAGGCTAATTGTGAAAGAAGGATCTGAGCCAGGCAGAGGGGGATCCCGGGCGAAGGGTAAATCACCTGACTTGAATATTTGAAAAGGAACTTTTTCTCTGTTGTTTCTGGTACATCAGGCCCTCTGAAGCAAGAGACTTTGAATGAAAGAGACTTGGGCACAGAACGACCTGATGTTGGTAAAAAGAAATGTGATCACTGTGTCTGTCTTACTTTAATACCATGCCTTCCTTACAGTACACCAGAGTGTTGGAGAGTGATTCCGATGGCACTAGGATGCCCTGCTTCACTAGTGTTCCAATTGTCTCATAAATACCCTTGTCTGCCTCCCTCGACATGGGATATTGCCTTGCTTGTGGTAAAATGGCTCTTGGCTTCAGCTTTATTTTTACTGCTCCTCTCCCTTTCTGAAGACCAATGTCCTGTCGTCGTGATGTGTCTTGTATGATGGCTGTGTGTTATTCTGCATCTGTGTTACCTGTGGTGTCTGTGAATACTGTTGCACTGGCGCCTGCATTTGTGGTGTTTGTGTCATGGGTTGTTGAGTCTGCGGGTTTGCTTTTGGTATCTGTTCTTGCTGATGTGTCTGGTCCTGGGCATGATACTGGTTTTGATCCCCAGGATATTCTGGCTGGTATTGCATTCCCCACTTTTGTGGCATCCCTCCATTGTAGGGCCTTCCCCCTCTGCTTCTACATACCCTAGAGATATGTCCTAACTGTCCACACACCCAGCACTGGGGTGGTTCTCTTATTTGCCTCTGATACCCTACAGGGAACCCTTCTGGAACCTGCTTAATTTGTTCCCCATATCCTCTATACCATCCCAAAAAACCCATTTGGCTTTGTTGCATTTGATGCCCATACCCGTGTCCCCTTGGTGGCCTCCCTCTTCCTCGAAACCCATGCTGTGCATCCCCATGCCCAATGAGCCCTCCTCCCATGGGGGGCGGTGCATACTCTGTCTGTGGTGCACCTTGTCCACCCACACTTGTTAACACTGCTCCTTCCATGGCGTATATAGACCGTTTTTTCTGCACTAACTTTGCCTCCTCCTGCTTTCTTTCCTCTTGCTTTTTCCTCGCGCTTTCTTGCATTAGCTTACAATAATGTACTATTGTGAGTTGTATTTCTGACCATGGTTTTGATTCCATCCCAACTACTTCTTTAGTTGCCTTTGCACATGCTCTGGTAACCCATGGCATAGTATATGATAGAATAATGCTACTGTTTTGTCCCACAGTTGTCATCTTTCAAGGTGCGATAACTCTTGAATAGCCTGAATAAATTGTAGGGGGTCTTCGTTTTCTCCCATCCTACGTGCCATGATTGCACTAATGTCTTAAGTGTCTTGGTACTACGTCTGTAGAGCTTGCCATACAGCCATATGGCACTTAGCAAACAGGGAAACCATGGCGTGCTGTGTTCTGGGTTGTTACTCCTAGGTACCCTGCCCTTTTCCATATTTCATCAGCAACCTCACCAAGGACCGCCACTAGTAAACCATTTACATCTCCTACTGCTAATCTCTATCCTGCTGTCATTCTTTCCATTTTATATATCCATTTCCCCGCACCCATGGTCAATGAGTGTAACCTACACCTCAAATGTCCCTTGTCTATATGTTTCCAGGGTATGTACTGAGTTTGCCTCCACCCTTTTCCAGTAAGGGGAACTGTGACAGCCCTGCCACTCCATCCAGTCTCCCAGTGGCTTTGGTGGTTGTGAATGCCCTTGCCATTTCTCCCCTCCTTTGCGCTGGAAGGTCTCTAAGCCTCTGCAGATATGGGGTTATGTCATCCATGCTGTGCAATATAGCCCTGGACTGTTGTATTCTCTCGTCCTTGTCATCCTGCACTCCCCCTGTATCTTTGTCTGCTCCCCATGTGGATCTCACTCAGTGTGTTTCCCTGTCGATCAGCGATCAAGTTGCCCTACTCCCTCATTCACACTCCTTACCGAGTCATATTCTGAATCAGTGTCTCTCAAGTCACTGCCAAAATCGTCATGGAAGCTCAGTCTCCTCGATACCTTTGCTCCCTGTGGCATAAGTCAATCAAGTTCTTGCAGTGCCCCCTCACGGAGGACTCTGTGTTGGTTTTGTCTGGCAGCGTAGCTACCGTATGATGTGTGTTGCTGCGCTCTTGCTCCGCTTACCTTTGCCTTCCTTTGTTGTCATCAAAAGTGGTCAATCCCAAACTTAGTCTTATGTCTCTCACTACACGCTCCTCCTCCTCTTTGCATTTGTGCTGTCTTGTGAGCCGCTCTATTTGCCACTTCCTACTCTCCCTGTTTACTAAAACTTGCCTTTCCTACTCATCTACCTCCCTTCTCCTCTCAATGTCTTCAAGCTCTTTCCTTCTACTCATCTCTCGCTGCTCCCTCTCTCTTTCTCTTCTGCCTTTAGCTTCTCCCTTCTCACTTTCTTGTTCTCCTCCTGTTGCACTTTTTCTTTCTTCTCCACCTCTTTCATTAACTCAGTCTGCTGTCGTGCTTCTCTACTCTCTTTACAACCACCTACTTCCTTACTCGCCCATCCTGTTGTTCCCGCTATCTACCCATCTAATTTCAGTAGTATTTGTCCTCCTACAAAATTTGTGTGATGCTCTGTTCTCCAGCTCTTCCCTTGTGCTTGTCTGCATCTCGCTGTGCACCCCTTTTCCACCTCCTGCTTGTGCAGCCCCTTTCTGTCCCTCCTTTTTGGTATATGGTGAAGGTTTGAATGTTGGATTTGAGTACCCCTCCGCTGCTTTTAACTCCTGTATAGAGTACAGTCCCTGTGTTTCTGCTATAATCCCTTCGCTCTCATGGTCAGGAGGACACATCTTGTCCTTATATTATGGAAGGACCTTACATAAGTGCTGTAGGGGCATGTCCCGCGCACCTTTATCACAATACATTGCTCTTTAATAGTCACTTGACCTCGAGTCGAGGTTTTGAACAACTCCAGTTTTTTACAGAATATGCCTCATCATGCTTAATTTCACATTTCAAAATAGCAATTGTTTTTGTACTGTCACAAGCCTCTCTGGCTCCCAATCAACTTTTCATGCGTGTTCTGCGCACCACCTTTTTGCAACTCTCTGTCTCCTCAGGCACACTCACTAATCTCTTACATGCACCTTCAACGGACCACCACAGAACAGATTATTCCATCAATTGTTTTTGATTACTGAGACCACATTCCGCACCACCTCATGCTCTCCCAGTCCCTTGAAACACCTTTTTATAAGCACCTTATAAATGCCATATCATATCACATATCTATGCACAGACCTCCCCGGTCAGGTCACCTCTCTACTATGTAATAGAATGATAGAAATCACTGACAGAGCTCACAACGATATTGTTCCATTACACAAATATTTTCAAAATCCCAATGACACATACCCACGGCCGTCATCCGGACTCCTAACAGGGAATACCAATAATTCTCGTGCTCAATCTGTACCTACAGGTTCGTTTTTTGGATAAAACACCTCTGCTAGACTTAACCAAAAGAATACTTCCCGCAATTTGAGATAGCTCCATTTGCTAAGCCCTATACACGGGGATACAATCACCCGAGCTAAACGCCCAATCCACAAGGAATACAATATTTACATAACTTCTGTCATCCATACCCTTACGTCAATAGTCTAGCCTATTCGCACAAACCTTTTACCTCAAGGATTGAATGTTCCCTAACCAAAAAAATGACATCTTCCTCTGCTCCTTTCCCTGCTATTCTTCACAATACTCAACAATGCTTCAACAATACATCACCGATATTCAACAATACTCATCATCCCCCCCACCCAGCATTTCTTTACCACCCCCCCTCAATTGCTGTGTGGTTGGGTCAATACTTACACTCTGTGATCCACTTACAATGCTCAGCTATGGGTTCTCCACAAAACTACCACGCCACCATTCTGGTCTGCTGGGCTCCTCATGGACCACAGGCAGGATATTATTTCCAAGATGGCTCTTGACAGCCTCTGCACAGGGTGCACTTCCCGTGTACATTCGCGCTCCGCAAGGCATCTCACAGTCCTCCAGACACTGTGACAGAAGAGGCGGCTATGCCAAACGGGAGTAGTGAACCATCCCTCTGCTACCACTTTGTATAGGTATGCCAGAGAGCACCGGGGTTCACATTACGCAGTCACTGTTTAGATCGCCCAGGGCCCAACAAACTCTCCCTCGGCATACAAACGGAGGACTCCACCAATGGCAAGATAGAACTGTGCTTTTTTTCCATAATAGACAGGGATCATACAGGAAGAACCACATTTTCCAGCAATCACAGCTCCTGAGCCTGTGTCAGGGGTTTTTATGACAGTCTGAAGTCACAAATCAGGGCTCTTCCCCAAAAACCTAACAGCATGCACAATTGGCTGGTTGGGGTGGTATCACCTATAGCTGGCACATATAGAGGTTATTTCACTGGCCCTTGCATGTGAGGTGTGTTTGCCTGAACCTTCCCCAGAAACTGTCTATTAAATTGATGCAGGGTCGCAGGATTACCATTGGCCCTTGCCCTATGCCATCCACCACCGGATTTGTGTTCCCTGATTGGCTGGAGCTGAGCTCCCCAGACCTGGGACCCAGCTCTGTTGTCAGCACTCCATGCACCTTCTCAAGGTGATGAAAAAGACTATGTCCCATTGTTACCATCAGTATTACCACCTTGCCTTTGACAGTGCTTGCAGGGTTGCAATGTTGTAAAACAACACATGTATCACTTTGTGTCTGTTTCGCTGGGAACCACTCCTCTTTCCACCACAAGTAAATGGCCATTGTTTGGCTCAGCTGCACCACGTGGGTGAACACCGCACAATTGAGCTTTCTGGCCTGCCATTAGTTAGGATTTATTCTGTTATTTTGCAGTTGGCTCCTTGTCTCTGAGTCTTAGGAATGTTCTGGTCGTCTCTGACCTTGGCTGCGAGCCCTGGCCTGATGCTTCATGCAGCCGAATTCTGCTTTTCTTCATCTCTCGTTCTGAGGCCTGTGGCTTCATGTAATTCTACTATAGTTGTACTATGATTTCTATATGTTTATACTGTGATCATTTTTTGTATATTTTAATAGTATCTTAGCACTTCTAGGTCCCTTATACGATCCTGTAGTTCAATATGGTTAGCGGTTCATAGTGATAATCCCGAATCAAAAAATCTCGAAAACAAAAATCTCGAATACAAAAGGCCGAAAAAAAAAATATCGAATTTTTTTCAATGTGTTTTTTTCCAAAATGGGGGGGTTCCCCCCCAGCCCCCTTTTTTCATTTTTTTTTATTTTACCCCTTTTTTTTACTTACCTGACCCCAAAAACATATATAAATAAATAAATACAAAATTCGATATTTTTTTTTTCAAGATTTTTGTTTCGGGCTTTTTGTCATTCGAGATTTTGTTTTCGAGATTTTGACTGACCACGATGGTTAGCTGCAATAAGTGTCTGCAAGCTTGATCTGCATCTCTTGTTGCCTTGTTGCCTTGCGGTTCTGTGTTTCCTCATTTGGCTAATGAGAGAAAATAATAAAAGCTTTCAACAGTTTGTATATGTAACTGTCCTCTATCTACAGAACTGTGTAAGCATTTTCTTCATGTGTGCGCGTGTGTCCATGTAACTACGTGCAGGGATGTGAGTATGCTTCATGACTAATGTTACTATGTAATGGTGTCTCTAATGATGTCAGTACATTTATGTACTGGCCATCAGTCAATCATGTCCAGTGAGGTGCCTAGATCCATGATCAGTGTTCGGGCACCTGTATCCATGATGATATTAGCTGGATAAGGTTTGAACCACTGAGAGAATATCTGCTTGCATATGTATTTGTCACTGGCCCTCCTGGGAGCTGTCCATTCAGGGACTGGCATCTTGCATCTTTGACTCTTTGGTCTGTCATGTTTATGAGGGTTAAGTGGGGCATTCCAGGGACCCTCTCTTCAGTGGGGCTCGCTCAACTTCATATGGGTCCCATGCCCTGGTTTGATGCTTTCACGCGTTCTCTACCCCTGCCTCACTCAATGTCTAACTGAACAGACATGGTGTACTCTCCTGCCAGGTACTGTTCCACATGGAATACTTTTCAACGTTTGTTCCAGCTTTTACAGTTTGTTTGCTATCCATTTATGCTTCTTCATATGGGTCGCAGATCCTGGTGTACTGTTCTTGTGGGTTCTCTACCCCTGCTTCACTCAATGCCCCACCAAACAGAACTGGTGTACACTGCTGCCAGGTACTGTTCCACATATCACTTTCTGCTTCTCTGGATATTAGTATGTGTCTGTTTAACTTGTTTTGTGCCCTCTGCTTCCCACCAGCTGGACCCACCATTTCCCATCCTTAGGGAATTGCAGTTCAGGTCACCGGTCTGTCCTGGGAGTTACACAGGGTTTCTGTACTGCTGCTGCATTCTGAGTTCTGTCCTTGGCGGTGCTGCAGAGGCAAGCTCTCACTTACGTACCGAGCTGTGCGTCTTCTCCTTGCTTTGGCTTCAACAGTCGATTTTCTTCTCTCCCTGTCACTGGACAGGCTCCCGCTCCATGGGGACTCTAGAAACAATTTTCTTCCTTGACAGCATCTCACTTCCTTCTCCTCGGGTCGCTCTCCACGGAACCAGTGTCTCTTTTCTCACTCCTCCATGGCTGGCTTGTCAAGAAACACAATCCTCCCTTACTTTTTATCACTGCCGTGGTGTTTAGCAGTCTGCACGACGTATGTTAGTTCCATAGTGGGCTTTCACCTCCTTGTTTGAACTTTTTCATGTCAATGATATTATTTACTGTAGCCGGGTAAGCCTCGCTCATCCTCGTACCACTATATTCTGCTTGAATTAAAACCTCTACTGTACATATATGTATAGAGGTGTGGGGGACCACAGGGCACTGAGTGGGGTGAAAGGAAGGAGGGGTCAGAAATGAAGGAAGGGAATGCAGCGTTCTCCCATCATGTAGACAGGAGCTAGGAAACACAGAGAACATCCTGGCTCCTGACATGCAGAGTGGAAGCAGCGCAGAGTGCCTCGATCTGGCGCCGGATCCTGAAATTCTTTTTCTGAAGTCGGAATGTGTGCACTCTGACTTCCGAAAGAATTAAAAGACATTATTTATTTCAGAAGTCAGAGTGACCAGTGCACTCCAACTTCAGAAATACATTTTTTATTTCTGAAGCTGGAGAACACAGGTCCTCATTAGGTCCTTGTGCGCCATGGCCCCCCCCGTACTGTGGGGTCAGCGGTGGCTACCACTAAACCAGTATCTCCGAAATGTATTAGGTCAGACATTTGACCAAGGGTCTTTTGGACCATTAACTTGAGACATCTCTGAGAAAGCGGTGTTATTATAAAATGCATATTTTGTTGTTGTAGGTGCAGACAAGCTGGAGACTTATTAAGAGCTGCTGCTAGATGTTCCCCCTGGCTACCTCTAGCTATTTTAAGTTTTCTTTAACCGTACTCAGTAGTTGTGCAATGACACGAAAAGTCCCTAACAAAGCAGTGTGGCAGTACTCTTCTCAAAGTACGTTCAAGACACTTGGTGATTAGAGCAAAACAGTGGTAGTGCGGTGCAGTGTCGAACCACCCAGTGGAATGCCAAATGGGTTGTGTCAACTTGAGCCAAAGCTGTTAAGTGGCATTCCAAGAAGCTGACATATACATCCACTATGTTGCAATTTTATTTATGATTATATGGTCACGGAAATAAAGAGTCATTTATACACAATCCTATCATTTCTGAGAATCAACTGTCTGCAGTCTCCAACAGATGCTGCCACGGAAAGTATCCCCTGCGCCCACGTTTACTTTTTGCTGGCCCATTGTACTCAAAGAAGTATGCTGGATTGAAGATTTAGGCACAGTTCATTACTGATGTGGTTTGAAATTCAAATGTGTTAAGAAACATGTACTGAAGCTATTCAATGCAGATAATGTATTGGTCTATCTGCAATGGATGGGTAACATTATCTAACTTGCACTAACCTCCAGTACTGCTGGCTTGGGAGCTCCATTGTTCCATTTCGATCGCTGTTGCCTATGCAAGTTTCATTTGTTCCCACTCCTGTTAAATTTGCTGTTAACGTATCATTATGGCCCATACTCGCATTACAAGGATCTGTTTAACGAGAAAGCACAAGCATGTGCATAATTAAGTACATTTGTTTCAGAGTACGACATCTTTGAAAGATGTATGCACAGTAAATCCAGTTTAAGGAGTAACATTGCACTTTCAGTTTTGCCTTGTGTCTTTTCCGCAGCTGGAAGAACTGTCTGGTGAAAGGGAAACGAGGTAAATTGGTAAAATGTGCATTTTGTAACCAGCCACGTGTAAGTTCTTGGTTCACAGTCAACGTAGTGAAACAAATGCGGGTGAAATAACTCCTTATCCAACAACTCTCCTGCAAGAACTGCAAGAACTGCACTTCGTACCTCGCACCCCCTTCCAAAACCACAGTGGGAGACTCTTTGCTTCACTACCTTCTTTCTGTTCCTGTTTAGTATAAGGGTCCCTCCCTCACTTGCCCCAACATTTTTTTTTTGTTTCTCCGTCTTCCTCAGATCAGATTTCTGACCTTTACCACTCAAAAAGCTAATCGAATTCAGGTTGCGTAGATTTAGCTATATCAGCAGGTGGCCACCAGGGGAATACCATTGGCTCAGAAAGGAAACAAAATGTATCAATAGACAGAAGCCAATCTAGGGAGTCTCTAAGCAGTCTATCTTCTGGAGAACAAGAATATGCTTGTGGACCACCTCAGCAGGATATGTTCCTAATCAGTCCTATCATCTTCACTCCTCACTGTTCTAAGGTATGGGTGTCAGACAATCAACCTCTTTGCCTCTAATCAGAACAATCAGCTTTTATTATTCATCCCTCTGCATCCCACCAGGAAGGCATGGAGAATGGATGCTGTCTCTGTGCCGTGCCCAGGTAATGTCCTAATATAAGAATGCATATTTCTTATATAGCACCCCACCCCCCATATGTCTCAGAGTGCTGAAACAACAGTTGACATTAGCATCCCATAAAGGGGTAATAATTGATCGACCTCTGAAGGATGAAAGGCTGAGTTGACCTTGCTGGGACCAGAACCTGCCACAGCAGGCTGCGCACAGATATCAGGGGTGAGCGCTCAGCTTGCTGTGCTTCCCGAACTTCTTAATGCATTTCCCCAGCACCATCAATTCTGAATTTTCTTAAACTACAGTACAAGAGGCCATGCGTGTTGGCAGTAGTCCCAGTATGGTCCCAGATGTCCCAGTTCCCCGTCCTCTTCCATTTGGCACTAGATGTTCCATGGCTTATTCACCCTTGCCAGATTTTTGATTTCCTCAGTAATGGCTTTCTACTGTGCCTGCCAGTTTCCATGCAACTTTGCCAGTGGTCAGCCATTCAGACTTCCTGTACATCCTGGAAGTTCCGCACTTCTTTTTTACATTTTAAAACAATGTTTCTATTGTTCTTTGGTTGAAAAAAAAAATCAACCTTTAACCTTTGTATACATGCGCATAAAACTAATGTAAAAGACAATTCCCATAAATCCTCAAACATTTCATATAGAAACGAATTATGAATATTTAAGAAAGTTATAAAACAAGCGATTCATCTGCTTATCCACATAATATTAGCTAGATTTAATTCATATCTAACTTCAATGCTTTTAAAAAACCCTTAATTGCCACTACCAATGAGGTGGAACATCCCACTAATCATTCTGACGAAAATGATTCAGTAAAAAGAGTTTAAAACATTTCATAATGTTTCTTAAAATAAGTTCATCTCAAATCCTGGAGATTAATAAAAATTAAGTAACAAATGCATCAACTTTTCTCAGGCATGAGCCTCATTACAGAATCAACATACATTGAATTCTTCTGTTAACATACCATAGCGTACCAAAGTTGTTCTGGTCAGAATCAAATTCCAGCGGAATCCAAGAAAGACTGACCTAGTGAGCCTATCTGGATAAATTGCCAAAAATGGGGCTAACCTCCCCAGTTTCTTATGGTCCTCCCTTAGCTGGACAAGAGAGGAATAACCATGCATGGTGCCAATGGTAGATAGCCAGTCCAACTCATACAGTTTAGTTTTAATTTGAGATGGATAATATATCAAATCTTGTAGCAAGTTGCCCATTGCTTCCAATAAGACACCACAATAATCCTCAATGGCACATAACCAAGTGTTCCCTCTCACCCCCATAATCTTCTTTAAACCCACATATGATGTCCGATCAGGAGACAAGGAATCTTCCAGAGGAGACAAAGAATTTTCCAATCAGCTCTGGCCTTCAATGAAGTCAGTCCCAGCTCATACCTAATGGCAGAAACCGGGACTGAAGAGGGGAGCATCAAAACCTTTCACCACAGAAAAGCCTCAACCACTGGCAGATTATCGATTATGGGCAGAGGATAGGTGTCGATCCCGTAAAGTAATGTGGGGACGACCTTCCTCTCATAATAGCACAATATGGGCTTGAGGGTGAACTTCCCATATTTAGAGTCCACCCTTTGAAGTTGCGTTGCCATAGGCCTTGCACGATTTTTGATCCAGATACAAATCTTGGAAGCACTGGTCCAAGAAGAGATTAGGAAGCCCAAATAAATCAGGGACCCCACTTTCTCCACTGGTTCAAACCCCAAATAACATTTGTACTCTTTATTTTTGCCAGATCTTGTGCACTGCAGCATTTTGGTTTTCAAGGGATTAACCTTTAAAGAATGTGTACATGCAAATTCGGCAAAGGCATTAACTAGGCGTTGTATGCCCAATGGTTATGCAATCGAAGAGACCATAGTCATCTGCATACGCAAGCCATACAGGGCGAAGATTACAGGTATAGAAATATATTTGCCTGCCTGACACCCCGGTATGCGTTTACAGTAGAGAGCTGACCAGATTGATTCAAGCAGACCTGTATCTTTCAATTAGAATACAAGTCCACAAACATCCGTAACAGGTGCAATGGAATCCCCCATTCCTGCAACCTGAACCAGGCAATTACGATCTACTTCATTGAAAGCCGCCAATGTAAACTGATTCATGCTTCCCACTATCAACAAGGTGCTGAATACAGTCTAATAAGAGTCAGTTTAATGATGGGCCCATGTTCTTTCTGAAAACTATTTGCCAGTTTTCCAGTAGCCCTGTGTCTACCGCCCAGCGTTCCGGATGGGACAGCAAAATCGAAGCAAAGAGCTTGCTGTACGCATCTACTACCTCTAATTTAATGGGTCTGATTTTACACCCTTTTTGTAAATTGGGATTAAGTGGGCAATAGACTAAGTATCAGAAAACACTAACATGTTTGCGATATTATGAAACAGACAAGACAGAATGGAGGCCCACAACTCTGGGGTTGGTTTTAATAAGAAATTCGATAGTGCATTAGAGCCCAGGGCTCGGGAGGTACTCAAATGATTAATAAGGTTAAGTGTTTTAACATACCCCACATCCATCCAGACTGTATTATCTATGTCCTGAATAACACAAAACAATGAGAAATTAGTGCCCTATGTATCGAAAATAGTTTCTTAAAATGTGATACCCTCTAAAACAGCATTTATTTGTTGAACAACTTGGGAGGTATCCAAGCCATTAATCACCCGCCAAAAGGCAGCTGTTTTCGTATTCCTCAAGATGGACATCATCATTTCGGCATCTTCCTGAGATATTTTAAAGCGTGTTTGTTGCAATCAACTGTGATATATCTGTCACACTTTCCAACACCTAGATCTTTCTGCATCAAGATTAATCTCCATTTGTTTCATAATCGCTGTAATATCTTTCATCATATCCCTGTTTTGAGTAACTAGATCCTCACTATAAGCATGCATGTACTTTGGGATTGAATTCGGCTGTCCTTTCTATTGAACACCTTACTAGTCATGAGCACATCCTTGATATATGACCCAAATCGGTTCACTGAGAAGGTGTTACATCTCCTCTCATTGGAGGACTTTGATATTACTTCAGCAATTTAGCATTCCCTTTTAATACCTTTGCTGGATTCCAAGAGATCCTCATGCATGAAGAGTAGACCATGCATTGAGACTCCGTTAACATCCTTTTTGATTGTTTCTCCAGATATATTGCAAAGGATGCCTCTAGAATTAAATGGCCACTCCAAGTAGTTTGTGTGATGTTAAATTGGGAAAACTTCAAATAAGGCCAACTATAAGTTAATATATAATCTATTGATGAGTGGGAATTTCCATTTGTCCCTTCCTCCCTGACTGGCTGTTTGGTGGAAAAAACATACATGGCTCTGGGGCTGGCTTCTGCCAGACAGACTGGAGCTTTCTTAGGGACTGTGTTTTGTGGTTATACCCTTGAGGCGGGACCTGTATGAGGAAGGGAGGGATCTGTCGTCAACTCACATTCGGTGTTGTGGTAGTCCGCCATGAAGTTCCTGTAGTACCCAGTGAGACCAACAAAAGCCCTCACCTGGGGGTGCGTAGAGGAAGTCTCCCAGCCCTGTACAGCTTGTACTTTACTAGGGAGTGGTTGGATTTGACTCCCTCCTACCCCATGACTAAGGTAGGTAATCTTTCCCAGGGCTATCTGACACTTGATTGCCTTGATAGTGAGGTTGGCCCTTTTCATGGCCTGCAGCACCTTATCCAAGTGGGTCAAATGTTCTTCCCAGGTGGAATTGTAGACAGCAATTTTGTCCAGGTAGACCACACAGAAGGCCACTAGTCAACTGAAAGCATGATTGACCAACCTTTGGAAGGTGGCAGGGGCATTCTTCACCCCAAAATGCATAACCCTAAAGTGGAAAAAGCCCATCAGGTGTTGGGAAAGCCATGTTCTCCTTGGCCAGTCAAATCTATTTGCCAATTTCCTGATGTGAGGTCAAAAATGTTTGCAAACTTGGCAGCACCTATCTTGTACACAAGCTCATCAGCCATGGGCAATGTGTGTGCATCAGTCTTTGTGTCTGCATTGACAACTCCATAGTTTACACAGAACCTCCAATCCTTGGTACTTGCCTGGGAACATGCCCTGGGGACAAGGATCACTGGGCTGGACCATTGTCTGGTTGAGGTTCAATGACAGCCAAGTCCACCTTCTGCCTGGATGTAGTTCTTAACAGTGTCTGTCATCCTGTTGCATCTGCATTTGACAGGTACACTGTACACCAGTGTCGCTATCATGCCTACACTATGGGGAGTGGGCTGGTGACAATGAAGACAGGGCGGCATACTCCCCTCTGTCTTCACTGTCACCAGGCGTCTCCCCAAAATCCAGCAGGTTCTCTGCTGCTCTGTTGTGAGATCTGAAAAGAGATTCACACACTCCACTGAGCCATCCTGAGACTATGTAGCAAATAAGGAAGTGGCTCACGCTCATCCTCTTCTTGCTCTGAAGGTAGCAAGAGGTATGAGACTTCCTCTCTCCTGTGGAATGGCATGAGCCTGTTCACATGGAACATCTGAGGAGTAATCCCAGGAATTCCCATGTTAACCAGAGTGTTGACTTCACCCATCTTGGAGATTATCCTGAAGGGTCCAGTCCAGTATCTGCCAAAGCTTGAGGCTTGGTAGGCTCGATCACTAGGATCTCCTGACTGGGAGTCCAGTCCACGTTTGAGGCCTTAAGGTCTTGCCAATATTTGTTCAATTCTAGGCTTGCATTAATATTTGCTGATGTCTGGCCCTTTATCTGTGCCATCCTCCTTCTGAGGCCTAACCACATAGTCCCCACTTGCTTGGCAGGACCTGAAGCTGTGGCTTCCAAACGTTCTCTTACTAAGGCAAAGGGCCCCCTCACTGGATGTCGAAAGAGGAGCTCAAAGGGCAGAAACCAACACCCTCTTGAGGCACGTCCTCCTTAGCGGATCTTAGGGGCTTTTCCAAAGCACCCAACATGCCCATGAGAGTCTTGTTAAACCTCTCAACCAGACAATTGGTCTGAGGATCGTAGGATGTAGAGAACTTGTAAGTTATGCCACATTCCTTCCACATAGCTTGCATGCAATTAGACATTAAGTTGTTTTCTCTGTTGGAAATCACCTCTTTAGGAAAACCAACTCTGGTGAAATTGCCCACGAGAGCCCTGGCAACCACGTTGGCTGTTATGGTCCAAATGGGTATAGTCTCAGGTTACCTGGTAGCATGATCTAACAGGACAAGGGTGAACCTGTGTCCACCTGATTCTGGAAGATATAAGGGACCAACAATGTCAAATCCCACTCTCTGAAATGGCGTGCCGTTCGCTGGCAAAGGCTGCAGTGGGGCAATGAAACTGCCTCCAGTCTTGCCAGACAACTGACAAGTGGGAGATGCCTTGCAGCGGGCTTCCACTTCTACTCCCATCCTGGGCCAATAAAAGTGGTCTGATAGCCTTTTCTTGGTCTTCTTAGTGCCATAATGACCAGCTAAGTGCACCTCATCTGCCAACTGCAAAAGGAAGGGCTGAGTGGGCTCACTGTAAAGGAACTCACCATCCGAACAAATCTTAAAAGACCTAGGCACTTCACCTTGTTCCTGGGCCTGGGCCTGTTTCCTCAAACCCTCAAGAGAGTGGCACTCTCTCTGACCCTTACAAAAATGTTCCCTAGAGGGCCCTCCTTCAGCCAAGAAGTACTCGACATCAGGGTGATCCTCTAGGGTGAGTACTCCTCCCTCAGGCGGGTCGTCTTGCTCTTCTCCTTCAGGAGTTGAGTCTAGTGTTACCCCTGGGCCTAGTCCTTCGGGAGCTTGGAACACAGTGGGTGCTGCTGAATCAGCAGGTAGAGTAGGAGCCCCATTCACAGAGGTGGTCTACCTACTCATCCTCCTTGCCTTGGGTTTCCCCTTTCGCTTTGGTAACTGAATATCTGTAAGACCCTGGTTGGCCTGGAACCTAGTAACTGCATCAGCAGTCAGGGGTAACCCATCAGAAATCAACCCCATCTCAAATAAGTCATTACCCAACAGGATGTTGGGAGGCAAATTGTCCAGAACCAGGACAGGAAGCTTTGCTGTCTTGTCATCAATCTGGAGGGTGACTAGGGCTACAGAAGAACAATTTTGGGGCCCACCAGCTAACCCAGTGTTTCTCAGAGGAGAACCTACATAGTCCTCTCACCTGAGCAGGGTCCTGTCCACCACTGTCATGATAGCCCCAGTGTCTCTCAAACCAGTGGAAGGCTGGCCATTGAGGACACTTCTAAAAATCTACGAGCATTTTGTGGGATGGTAGCCAGTACTTCTGAGTACTGGGACCAGACCACAAGGGACTCTAAGGAAATCTCTACAGGAGCACCAAAGCTGATTCCTGGAGCGACGGGGAGGACAGTGGCCTCCACCTCAGGCATACGGTAATGGTAAGTCAGGCTGACAGCCTGGAAACTAAGTGCCTTACTAACACTTGGGGTCACCTTTCTTGTGGTCTTGGGCCCCACAGCCCCAACAGGTACCAGGAATGCCAGGAACTGAATTGGATCCACTGGGAGCCTACTTTGCAGCAGAAGAATCAATACTCTTACTCCCAACCCATGGGACTTATCCCCACTAGGTTTCTGGATCTTAGAGGGAGAATGTTTAGGTTTATTGGAGTGTGGCTGCCTCTTGGACTCCTCAGCCTTCTGAGAGGTCCCCTTTTATTTGTCCTTGTCCTTCCCACGGGAATGCTTAGGGGCACACCTGTGGGAGACACATTTGTCGGCCATCTGGGCCAACTTAAAGGGTGCAAGATATTCTGGTCAGCAATATACTGATTTAGCTCTGGTGAACAAGCCTCTGAAAAAGGTGAGAATTCAACAAAAGACTTCACTTTGTACCCAGCAACCAATCCATCATATTCATTTGCGCAACACTCACCCAATCAACTGAAGACATATTCTCCCTCTTCTTATAATCCAAACTTGGCAACCAAAGGCACATGCATACACTAATATTGACCTCTTTCTTCTACACTCAATGTCTGAATACAGTCATAACCAGTCTGATGTACTCTACTCAGTAAACAGTTAGCCCAATCTATGGTCAACATTATGGATACCACAAGCCATCTCAAATGTTTCTATCCATTGGAGTTATCAGAACGATGCACAGACATACCAACCAAATTTTTCATAAACTTAGTGGCAGGAGACCTGACACTCTCAACTGGCTTAGTTGAAATTTCCACCTTAGCTGTCTCTGAATGAAGTCTTTCGGCCTCATTACAGGTTGGGCAGTCCGGAATTAACAGTGGCGGTAAACCTGCCGCCACTGTTAATTCCGGACTGCCCGATCCCGAGTCCTGCAGGCGGGAAGTGATCTTCCCACCAGGTCTGACCTGGCGGGTTGAACACCTCCTGCCTGCAGGCAGACGTGGAAACACCAGCACCATCACGAGATGGTGCCGGTGTTTCCACTTCCCCATTCCCATTGAGTCCTATGGGACTCAATGGGAATTGGGACTTACCGAATTCCGCCTCCGTGATTACCAGGACACCAGGGTCGTAATGCCCTGGTATTTCCAGGAGTCACGGAGGCGGAATGGTAATACGAGTCCGGCGGTAACCAGGCGGTTTTACCACCGCGGTTACCGCCGGACTCGTAATAAGGCCCTTTGACATTCAGTGTCTCTTCTCTTTGAGTTTAAGATCTCTTTCTTTAACTCAGCTTCAGTCTCTAGCTTTTTGTATTCAAAGGCTAATTTCATCCTCAACAAGCCAAGTTCCAGGGAATCCCACTGAGGAACAATGCTGGGTTTTGGAATTGAAGTGACAGTAGATGTGGCAATCCCATTGGTAGCAAGTGTGACTTCACCAGGGGCAAGGTCCCCATCAGAGCCCTCCCCACTGTCATCATGTGGATCACAATTGGCCTGGACTTCCACAAGGGTAATTATAAGCTCTGCCCCAGTCTTAGCCTCAAAGTCTATTCCTCCTAATTCACAAGCACTCTGTAGAGCTTCTAAGCTCCTGCTAGTCAAGTTAGCGTTTGCCATAGTTTCCATTGTTTGTAGTGAAGGTATACCAGTGTACACCACTAATACCCTAAATTAGCAAAAATGTTGATATTTTGTAGTAGCAAGGTGAAATACTGAGGACCTCACCACGAGGTTGGCGCTAACCCGCTGTTAGCACCGTCGGGTTGCCACCAACCTGTAACATTGTTTCTGCCACCTGAGATCCCGGTGCCACCGGAACATTACAAGTCCCGGCGGTCCGGGCTCTCAGGTGGTTGAAATCGTAAGTCCTCATTCCCATAGAGTCCCACAGGACTCTGTGGAAGTGGGGAGACAGAAGCACTGACACTGTTGCTAACAGTGCCACTGCTTCCATGAAAACTGTGTCTACCGGGGCTGGTGCGCCTGGCAGATCAGACCTGACAGGTGCAGAAACCCTGGTAGGCACAATTGTAGTCAGCCAGTCCGGAATGGATGCAGGTATGTTGAACCAGAACCCTTAATTCTGGACCGGCAGACTTGTAACAAGGCCCTGAGTCTTAAAATCAGTGATCCCACAGCTGTAACACCAGTGTAAAGACTGGAGGGGGCTATCTGTGCTTCTGCCCTCTTATATGGTTGGGGTAGAGGCACAGAGCACCCCAGTCAAGTTTCTCTATATGGTAGCAATGGACGAGCAACCACGGCTTAAGCTCTCAGGAAGAGATGCAGCCTGGTTCTTAAGTACAGCCAATCTCAAGCCCCCACAAAGGAATGTCCACACACAATGTTACGTGATAAAACAGCTTCTTTATATAAAATAAGGTTTAGATAAATATATACATATAAATAATAACACTTTGGGCCTCATTACAAGTTAGGCAGAAATATGGCGGTATATCTGGCAAAAAACTTCCCTAAGGAATTACCATTACCCCCACATGGTCAGGTGGAATTTCCACCTGATTACAAGTGGTGGTGGCAGTGTAATTCCCCAATTATCTTTAGTCCCAATGGGCTTTTTTGCAAACTTAGTTGAGTTGGAATATTTACTTACAGGGTTTTCCTGTAGGTTCATCCTCCACTCAAAACACAACCTCATAGTTTGGCGTAGTGATAAAATTGGCGTTAACTCAGTTACTGCCAATTTTACAATTTAGCGCCTAACTCGTAATGAGGCTGTTTGTACTTTGGTAATAGTATTCTAACAATGGCACTACTAATATACGCTATGTGGTACCAGACAATACATTATATGCTGTTAAAAATGCACACATAGCTGGCAGTCTTTAAAAAGAATTAGACTTGCTAAGCAAGGGGTGACTGCATAGATCAAGAAAGAAAAGCAGATTAGTTTCAGAACATAGGCAGTATACTTTCTTTAGGCTTAAATAGTGATACTGTGTGAGGATCCCCCCACCCGGGCAACCTGTAAGGGAAAAGGTAGGGTGTAACTTATCCTGTCTACTAAAGCCTAGTCCATAAATGTTCAATAATATTCTCCTTTACTTCTAAAGGTTCCACTACCCCAAAGTACCTGGGATGCCACAGGCAAAAAGGATCTAAGATGAATCTGGATGATTTCTGAGGTTGGAAGATGCTATTCCTATGACAGTACCTATGGTGCCTTGGCAGGTGAAGATGTGGGGCTTTACTCAATGGGACCCCTTGAAGGTGGACCCCCTTGGCAAGAAGGAGTCACTGGGATTTCAAGACAAAGAAACATGAGGAACCAGACAGTGTCAGAAAGGCAGCACTTTCGGTCTTCGCTGTGGTCTCTGTTGGTGGGATGTTACTTCAGCTGTGGATGTCCCATAAAGGTGAAACTTGCTGTGGACTCTGAAAATGCCTGGTTGATGATGGGTGCAGTGGCTGAAGTAGTTGTTGTTTCAGGATTTTGCAATTTACCGACTTTTGGTTCTTTGGTGCTGCAGCTGCAGCACGGACCACAGGATGGCTTCTGGTGACCTGGATTTAATCACTGGACTGGACTACAGACCCTCCCCAAGGCTTGATCCTTGGGACATCTTCTTTGGTTTTTAGTGGAGGGAAACTCACCAGCAGACCTTCCTCTGCACACAGGAAACTGGGATCTTCTTCAGTGCAATCATGTGGTCAGCTCTGTGTGTCAAGCAGCACTATTCCAGGGTACCTTTAGGGGCAATACGTAGCAATCTGGCAGACCCTGATGACACAACTGGACTTCTCCGGAATGAGATGCCCAAGCACTCCTCTTCTGGACTCACAAATAACCCCTCTCCATAAGGCAAACACACAAGACTGGCTTCCAAGGTACTTCTGATGAAGAGTAGCAGATGCACGATGGTCCCTCATAGCTCAAGAAGAGGTTGCTTATCCAGGTCCTCTCTTGATTCCATTTGTGGGTAAAGTCAGTAATCTGCCAATTCCTTGAAGAAATGCAGCTGCAGACTCCTTGCTCCGACTGGAGTAATATACATTAGTAATATACATTTAGTCCCCATTCACTCAGGCTGAGCCAGGTTCAGTCAGCCAATCATACACAAGTGCATTCATGCAGGTAGGCACCCACCCAATAAGGCTCACAGGCCTACAGCCCATTCACCCAAACCAGACACCCACAACACAGAATGTCGATGGAGTAAGCACCCAGCCTTTCAGTACATTACACTACACTGCATTCACTCCAGTTTCGGTGGCTGGCCCATGCATTGTGTCACACAACCAAAACCAGACACACATAACACAGAATGTGAGTTGACTTCAGACTCCATTCATACAGATCCAACCCCAAAAGTGTACCCACAACACACAGTCCCTGGGAAGGCTGCAGTCAATCTGACAGAGGTCAGCCCCAGAGCCATAAATGGTCTTTCCTTCCAGCAGCAGCCAAGAAGAAAGGGACAGAGTCAGGGCCTCCCAAGACTTTGGAAAATAAGGTCTAAATACAACACAAACCAAGAGGCTATAGTGGCCATCTTGCCTTTGTCCAGGATTTTTTTGTTATTGTTCCTTCAGTGTTTACAACCAGCTAAAACCTTACAGAAATTAATCAGAAATCCATTTCATACAATACATTGTAATACCTTTAAATACATTTCTCACTAAAATACAATCATCAGTTCTCCAAAGCATTTTATACAAATTAGTCCAGTTCCCGATCCATACACTACTCAACCAATTTTAATCATAGAGAAACATTGAAACAGGGACTTACTCAACTGGTAAGGCATCTTGGACCAGCACAATTCCCAAATAACTTTCCCTGTGTTGTGACCATAGAGCTTAGTAGGTTTGTTAAAACACGCAATACGCCAGAACTTCACAATACAGAAGAAAGTGTTCAAGTGATTCCCTCTCCTCTAGACAAAATCTGCATCTGTCAGACTGACAATACTCCATCTTGTACATTTCACCATGGTGGGCAAGATGTCAAACCTAAACCTTAGCAATGTGTAACCAATGTAAAAGAAGGAAATGTACAAAGATATTGTGCACAGACTCCCAGTTTTTCGTGTTCAAGAATTCAATTCTGATACCTCTCATGTGTGTTCACTGTATCTTGTGTTCCTCACCAATCTATAAGCCATAAACTGTGTTTATAGACTCCTGGCATTTACTTTAATATATCTCTGTCTAAGCCCCACTAATGCAATGTTTCAGCAGTTTTCGTTATCAGAATATTATCCAATCAAGCAGCACTTTCTGTAAATTCAAAAAGAAGGTATTCACAGGAGGCGATGTAAATTTGTGGCATAGTAAGATTCTCTTCACTACAATGTGAGCTTCCAGAGTTAACAAGCCCAATTCAAATGTTATAGCGCAAATGGGTATGGCCTGTGGTAAACTTAGTACTCTCTGGCATAGAAAACCTTCTAAATGACAAAAGTCCTTATCCAGCAAACTATGATATATTTACAAGCTATAAATCAAAATAGGAACAATGTTGGCTTTATAAAATTGTAGGAGGGATCATTGAAAACTTTCCATATTTAAAATTCAAAATGTTAATTTGAACAACTGCCTTTCAAGCTTTAACATGTAAGCCTTCCATTACCAATCTTTTCCCAGGGGTTCTGAATATATCAAAACCTAGGTACTGTCCTCCTGGGCTTCCTTTTCACCACTCGACCATAGGGAATTTCTCTTTTTCCATTTCTCTGCAGTAAGAGTCAATAGATGGGTTTTTCCAATATTTATGGTACAATCGTTTTTTAAGCAATTCAGATGAAAGCTATTCAACATTCTCTGCATTACAACTTTTATGCAATCCTATAGAATAACATCATCTGCATATGATATCCAGTAAATTTGAGTTCGTAAAACATTTGGGGCAATAAAGGATGCAGACTTAAGATGCTCCCCCAAATCCGCCATGTATGCATAGAAATGGTGCCAAAATGCATCCTTGGGAGAGACCACTATTTGTTGGAATAGTTGCTGACAATAATCCATCTAAATTCAACCTAACCCTTAACTGAGAGTGTTCATGCAGGTGAATAAGGGGTGACAAAAGACCCTTCGGGACACCGCAGGCTAATCATTTCCTCCACAGTTTGTTCCTTTTCATGTGATCGAAGGCTAGGGATAAGTCTACCGATACGACATACACCCCTGTATGTACTCCTTCCCAACCTAAACAGTGAATGTAATTTAGAACCCAACATGCCACATTTGTACCCATACCTTCCCTGAATCCCAATTGATTTGACTTAAGGATACCATGCAGGCTAGCCCATTCCTTAAGGGAAGAGAGCAAAACTGACGCAAATATTTTAGAATCTGCATCAAGTAGCGCAGTCGGTCTATCATTTTTGGGAGCATCCTCCGCTCCTTTCTTAAAAATAGGAACAATGTGGGCCTCCTTCCAGATTTTAGGAGTTTGTTTTAAATGAACAACCCGATTGGAAGAGTTGGTAAAGATCCTAGCCCATAATATCGGATGAGCTTTGAGAACATGATTTCAGAGCCCATTACAAATAGGAGCCCTGGAATTACTACTATGTCGTATGATGGATTCGATTTGACTGACCGAGAAATCTAGGGTCCAATTATCTGCTTTCAAACTCTCCCAATTTGTTAAAACATCTACTGGTTGATTATATAATTTCAGAAAGTGGGATGTCTTTTATGTTCAGGGATAGGATTTGCTAGGGCTACACTCTGGAGATCTTTTTTTTTAAATTCAATTAATTTCCAATAATTAGTTTCACCCTTTTCAATTATACAAGCCAACATTTTTCCCCCTCCCTTTGATAAGCCAATGTTTTCTGGCCTTTAATTCTGTTTTTATATCCTTGCTTTATTTTTTTCAGCTCACCAACATACGAGGGTGAATATATTCATATCCGGGATATATTCTTAGCCTCTCTCCTATTTTCTCTTTTAATGGACTGACCAACAGGGTCATAATTTGTCCTTGAAGAATACGCTTTTGCTTTTCACGGTCTAAACGTATTTTATGAATGTTGGTACATGTAATACTGAACACACATAATTATCCAGAACTCTTTGATCGTCAAACATCTCTATTTCCGACCTCTTATTAAATTCCCGTAATGTATTTATTATTTAATATTAATTGTCCAGGCATCCATTCATTCTGATGGCAGGGCCCAGGTTTCCCAAAAATGGAGGAACTCAGAGCCACTGTCAAATTCAGCATGTAACTGCCACTAGCCAATACCCTGCTCTGTGAGCGACATAGGTGCACAAAAACATTCACAAGGGGTACAAGGGTGTACCACCACCCATGGGTGCCATAAGGGTATCCCATCAGTGTTTTACACCAAAAGGAAAAATGAAGAGCTGCACTGCCAGAGGTCCAGGCTAGACCTCAGTGGCAGAAAACATATAGAAAATACACAGAGAAAAGTGGTAGGACAAGGGCTAGAGGACCCTGTCCTTCCAAAAGGCATTTCCAGCATCACATATTCCGATCCCAGGTCATAGCTTTGACCTTATTGCCTTAATTGCCAATGCCACTTTAATCTCCTTTAACCAATTTTTTTAAATACCTGGTGAATTATCAAATTCCAGCAAATTAGTAAAATTGGAGTACATTGAAGCTGGGTTATCCTTTTCTTTTAGCATTTTTAAATAAAATATGCCACTCGCAATTTGTTTTGAGTACATAAAGATGTTAATCCTAATTTGCTATTTATTTCTTCAATTGGAGTAGAATTAGGTAAACCTAATGCTGTGCGCCATAATTTTCCCTCAAGAAGCTTAAGCCATGAGGTTTTTTATTAGTAAAGCTCTCAAGTGCACAAAGCTCACACGGCAATATGCTCGCTTTATAAATCCTTAGCAAGCCTTCTGCAAAATAACCACCTTTATACCTGATGAAATTCCTAACCGCCTTCAACTTCCTCTGTATTTGACCAATACCAGTTTCACCATTGATTTTCCATCCATCGTTATTACTCTTTTGTCTTTCGGTTGTTAGCATGTATAACCATGAATTTTGTTTTCTTGTGGTTAATACATTAAATTCAGGCTGCTTAGAGAGTCTGGGAACAAACAGGCTGTATCACCATGTCACAGTTAATGCCAAAATTGTACTCCCTGGCAGAGGAAGTGTTAAGTAAGAATTATTTCAGTCCAACTGGTGCGGGACTACACAAGATTTATCTCTTGGTATTAGTTAACCCACCTTTTAATATAGGCCTGTGCTACACATGTTGCTAGTGTGACTGAACACCTAGGCTCTTCTTAAGAGAGGTGATATGAGCTGTACAGCTGCACAATGAAATCAGTAACTACAAGCATCCAATTGCACACTTAAACAATTCAAGTTATATAATACATTATTTATTTATGCACAAAGATATTTAAAGCATTCTTTAAAAAGTAGTAATTAGCTATAACATTAATCCCAAGTTAGGACTCAATTAAAAAAGTGAACAATGGAGCATGTGAGTAATTCATTCATATGTTACACATGTTCCAGCACCCGTAGGTGACATCATTTGAGGTCAGTGTAGCATTTATATAGTATCACCTTTGCAATATTGCGTTTTCAAGTAAGGAAAGGTTAGGGTTAGATCAGAGCAGGCCGATATTTTTATTTCTTTGCATTTGTATAGCGCACTTACAGCCCAGAGGCATCGAGGCGCTATTACATGAAGTTGGTAAGAAATTTTGATTAAGTGGATACAGGTGACCGGAGAGGTCTCTTGGGTACAGGTGCAATAAGGTCAGTGGGCCTCATTACGAGGTTGGAGGCAGCCATGGCGCTATGAGCGCCATGGCTGCCTCCAAAACCCTTCCGACTCCGCCCTGGTGAATGGAGCATTACCGGTCCATTCCAAGGTCAACGGGAACGGTAATTCCCCCTCCATCAGAGCCATTCCCCATTCCCATTTGAGCCCCCATAGGGCTCAACGCGAATGGGGAATGCGCTAATAACGTTACCGCAAATTGCGGTACCGTTATTAGCTCTGGAGTCCCTTTGCGGGTCCCGTCCTCAACGCCTGGAAAAACCAGGCGTTAAGGGAGGACCCGCAAAGGGAACTCGTAGTAGGGCGGTAAGGGATTACCAGCACCGGTGCCCTTACTGGTGCCAGTAATCCCTTACCGCCCACCTTGTAATGAGGCCCAGTGACTTAATACATGACAGGTAGGTGACTTCAAACAAGACAGGTGAGCCAACAATCAATATTACAGCAGATATGTAGATAGGTTATAAGAACAGTTAGATTCTCACAAAGGGATGCAGGCAATCTAATATCCCAGCCTTAAAGTGTTCAACATTAAAACATGTAAGGGGACAAGCACTTCCAAAGCCAATAGGTTCATAAGGAGGCCTTTAGGGAGCAAGGACAGCCAAAGTCAATGGACACAATCAAAGTTCTGAGTCACTTCTTCTTTGAAAACTGTTCTTAAATAGTCAGTGTTCAAAAGGAAAATCACAGCAACTCAAGAGGAGTCACCTTTAGAAAGCACAATCTGTAAGGCCAATGCAGGTACATTGAGGTCAAATTCGTGTAGGGTTACATCGCACTAAGCACCCCAATGGCAAAATGATGAAATACCCCAAGGCACACAGTACCTTTGAAATGAAGAAAGTGTTTCAGCTGGTTGTCTTCACGATGCAATTCAGTAGTCCTTGTTCCTGGTCGTTGGTCGTGGTGACAAAAGAGAGGATGTCTGGCGGGCTTATGCAGCAGCACTGCTGAAAGGGACTCAGAAGCGATGGATTTCTGTCAATTCAGTGGCTCTTTGTGGAGTTGGCACCTTTTTCTCAGCACCAAAGAAGAATGAGAAGCTCTGGTTAGGATTTCCTTGATCCCTCGGTTCTGGACTCTGGTGAGGGGACTCTGGATGCAGATCTCTTGCTTCTGTAGGGGGTTCTGGATGCCCACAAAGACCTGGCCGGATTTGGACTTCAGAAGCAAATGAACTCACAAGTGATTGAGGTACCCCAGGTATTCAGCTTCTGCAGCCTTGGAAAGTTACACCAAGTCCGGGGTTGTGCCAAAATAGAGTTTGACTCAAGGCTAGTTGCTCCCATCAGCCTAAGGGAAGAGGTTGTCCTTTAAGGGTCTTCCCTGTCGATGTCTAAATGGAGTCAGCACAGCTGCAGGGATTCACCAGGCACTTTGCAGTCCAGGAGGGTGCTGCTGGCGTCTTTTCTTGTCTTCTGCTTTGGATGTTGTCCTCCAGTGGTCAACTTTGCTCTTATTCCCAAAACCTGATTATTTATGAAAGTTCCCATTCATTCACAGACCTAGGCTGTCAATCACACTGCAGGGTGGTTGTCCAAAAGGACAGCCAGCCGGCCAACTGGAACTGGTTTCACTCAAGCACACCTAGAGACAAAGGACAGGACAGGGAAGTTTCAGGACCCTGCCTCACTTCCTGCACTTTCCAGACACACTGCAGTTTGAGCGGGATTCAGGGCTGAAGCCTGCCAAAGACTCCATAAAACAGTAAGGAACATAGGAAATCACAGTCAGAAAAACACATAAGTGAGTGAGAAAAAGGTCCCACTCATTCAGGAGTAAAAATTAAAAAGCACAGAGTCCAGCACAAGAGCTCCTGGATGAATCTCTTATTCCGGTCATTCATACTTCCTGGAGAGACCATCAGCATGTTGGTGATGGCATCCTGACCTATGCTCAGTAGTAAAATCCAATGGCTGATAGATCATCTGAGTAATTTTGGATTTTCCCACTTCATTTGCATTAACCATCTCAAAGGTTGGTGGTCTGTTTGAATAAGGAAAGCAGAACCTGTTACGCTCACCTGGCTCCCACAGAGGCGTCGATCTGAACTGGACAGCTGTGGTCTCCACCAATGTGACGCGTAGGGCCGAGATGACGGATTGGACTGGTCCACCTAGCTTCGTTTGCTTGGCCCATAGGAATATTCTTCTGCAAATGGAGAAAGGGAATTACCCACCCGTGGAGTTGAGCGTAAATCCCCCACCCCCGCTGTTCTCCCCGCAGATCACCTTTGATGTCCCCTCTTATAGTCTCTTCACCTTCTGTTCCTCCCTTTTTCTAGGAGCTGCAGACTCGAGACGGGCGTGGCAGAAGACTGGAAGCAGGCTTGCAGACACGGTGAGCGTTATGCTGCTGGATGCAGAATAACGCAAAGCGTGTGCTGCTCTTCGGGCGTTGTTTAAATAGCCTCCAAAGTAGTCCCAGGTAAGTATTTCTCCCCAGCCCCACCCGAGTAAAAAATAGTCCTTAGGTAAAATAGTCCCTTCCAAGCCTCATTTGGCTTGGAGCTCTGCTGCATGGTCTGCATCAGGTAAGCTTGCAGCATGGTCTGCATCAGGTAAATGCTACTCTATGAGCCTGGCGCCTATGGTGCCATGACTGACTCTCCATATGAGCCAGGCACCATAGGTGCCAGGACGGCACCCAAACAGCCCTAGCAGGGGTTTTTGGGCTTGATCAAAATAACTTGATGCCTGCTTCCGGGGTTGCTGGACCTGGTCTGGTTCCCCAGGGGTAGGCATCATGACAGAACCATAAAAGTATGTCCTAAACTTCTTCAAAAACTACACAATGGCAAAACACTCACCTTCTATAGTTGCCCACCTTGTTTCATGGTCCTTTCCTAATGAAGCAAATAGGGTGTTCTCTGCCTTGCTCACCCGGTTGACTGAATACTGCACCTATCCCTGTATTAGAAGCATCTGTTTGTACTATACAGGATTGGTTTTAATCAGGAGCTCTTAAGACTGGAGCTTTGAGGAGGGCTTGTTTCAGCCCTTCGAACGCCTTAGCACACTCCTCATTCCATCTAACCTTCTTAGAAACCTTTGGAGAGGAGATGACATTCAGTGGAGAAGCTAATGTCCCATAGTTCTCAATGAAATTTCTGTAGTACTGAGTGAGACCTAGAAAGGCTCTCACTTGGGTGTGAGTAGTGGTTTTGGCCCAGTCCTGTAAAGCCTGCACTTTACTAGGAAAGGGCTTAATCTCACCATCTCCTACCCCATGTCCAAGGTAGACCACTTTGCTCTGACCAATTTGACATTTACTTACCTTGATGGTCAGACGGGCATGTTCCAAGAGCCTGCAATACATATCCAAGGTGATGAAGATGGTCTTCCCAAGTGGAGCTGAACACTGTTATGTCATCCAAGTATGCCATGCAGAAGTACTCTAACCCATTCAGAACCTGGTTTGCCATCCTTTGGAATATAGCAGGTGCATCCTTTAGTCGAAAAGGCATAACTCTAAACTGGTATAAGACTCCTGGGGTTGAAAATGCAGTTATATCCTTTGCATGGTCTGTCAGTGCTATTTGCCAATAGCCCGAGGTTAAGCAAATGTGCCGAGGAAATTGGCAGATCCAAGTTTATCCACCAACTCATCTGTACTTGGTAATAGATGGGCATCAGTCTTTGTGACAGCATTTAGAGCTCTATAGTCCACACAGAATCTCAGTTCCCTGGTTCCTGCTTTTGGTACTAGTACGACTTGACAAGCTCATGGACTTGTAGATGGCTTTATAAACCTGAGATCAAGCATCTTGTTAACCTACCTCCTCCTTTATATGAGTTCTGAGATGATCAGACATTCTGCAGCCCTTGATTTTGACATGGAGACTGTCACCAGTGAGGATATCATGCTGGCCCCAAGGGGTCAAGCCTGGTGTCAGAGAAAACAGGAAAGCAAACTGACTTAACAGAGTTTTGCACTTCCCCTGTTGCTGCAGAGTCAGATATGAAGGGAGTTTGACTCATTCAATTGTTTCATCTGAAGGGTGTCCCCTGAGGAGATAAGGGAGATGCTCATTCTCCTCCTCCTCTTTATCAGAGGTTAGAAGCAAAACTCCCAGTCCTAGTCTAGAGGCTTAGGCCTTCAGACAGTTAGTATGAAAGAGTCTAGGGGCCTCCTTGGGGTTGCCCAAGTCCACTAAAAAATTCACCTTTCCAAGTGTACCTACAACCTTGAAGGGTCCTTTCCATTTGCCCCGTAAGGCCCTCTGCCTTGTAGGAACCATAACCAATACTAACTGGTCTGGAGTAATCTCCACCATGTTGGCCTTCTGGTCATGCCAATATTTGACCAGAGCCTGACCAGCTTTCAGGTTTTCTGTTGCTTCTGTCATCAAAAGTACCATCCTCCTCCTAAGGCCTAGCACATAGTGACACACACTGGCTTCAGGGATGTATTACTTTGTAAACCCTCTTTAATCAGGGCCAAGGGGCCTCTGACTTGATGACCATAGAGGAGCTCAAAGGGGCTGGAACCCACTCCAGTTTGAGGCACCTCTCTGTTAGCAAATAAAAGACATGGCAGTAGAAGGTCCCACTTTCTTCTCAGGGGTACTTCTAAGGCACCTATCATGCTTTTCATTGTTTGGTTAAATCTCTCCACCAACCTGTTTGTTTGAGGGTGGTAGGCAGTTGAGAACTTGTCAGTTACCCCACAGTTCTTCCACATGGTCTGCATGTAGTGGGACATAAAATTAGATCCCTTGTCAGAGATACCTTCCTTAGGAAACCAAACCCAGGTTAATATAGCAAAGAGGGCCTTAGCCACTGCTTGGCCAGTAACAGTCCTCATAGGTATAGCCTCAGGGTAACTGGTAGTCTGGTCTACCACAACCAATATACACTGATTGCCTGAGGAAGTAGGAGGGTCTAGGGGACCAGCAATGTCAATTTCCACCCTATCAAAAGGAACTCCCACCACTAGGAGGGGCACTAAATGTTCCACATTCTTGGATCCACTTTTGCCAGGGGTATTGCAGGTCTGGCAGTTTTTACAATGTTTGTCAACATCTGCACCCATCCTGGGCCAGTAAAAGTACAGTGAACGCCTCTCTTTGGTTTTCTTGGAGCTCAAGTGACCAGCCAGAGGCATTTCATGTGCTAGTTGTGATAACTTAGGTCTCACCTCCTGGGGTATTAACAGTCACCTGAAGTACCCTGGGGTAGATTCAGTAGGCTCACTGTAGAGGAGCCCATCCTCCCAGTAGAGTATATGCGTCCCTGGCCTTTGCACTTCCAGCTGGGAAGCTGTCTGTTGTCTCAGACCTTATAGAGAGGAACACACTCTCTGTCCTCTGCTGAAATCCCCTAGAGGGCCCAACATCTGCAAGCAAAGTCTGCAGCTCAGAATGGTCTCTAGGATCCAGATCTTCCAAGCAGGGAAGGATCTCCTCCAGTTCAGTTTTACCAGTAGATGGGTTTTCAGTAGTTGGTCCATCCACCCACTCAGTTTCAACTTGGGGTGGGGTCATTGGGTGTCCTAGGTCTGTCCTCTCGGGGAAGTCCTTGTCTTCAGAGCAGGTTTGGGTTAGAGACCCTTTTTCTTGCCAGGGACTGTGGATTTCTCCTTGGTCTCTTTTTTCTTTGTAGAACTGGAAGGTTGATTTGTCTTCTGGTTTGAGGTACTAGATCCCTCCCTGCCCTCAAACTGATAGTCTTTTAAGGTTGCCTCTCGGCCAATGTTGTCAGCTCCTGTTTCTTTTTTTGTGGGCAGCATGGGGGTACTGGAGACTACTCCAAGAGTTTTCAAATCATTCCCGAACAGAACTCTCCCAGGTACTTCAGATTGCACACTAACAGGAATTTGTACAGTCATTTTATTGCACTGGATGAGGGCTGGCAAAATAGGAACCATTTGGACAGGACCTCCAGAACGTTTAGTGGGACCTTTGGGTGCCTTAGCTACATCTTCAGGTTTGAAGAAGCTTTCATCAACCACTGTAATGCTGGCCCCAGTGTATCAGCAAAAGAGCTGGGGGTCTCTAAGGTTAAAGGGAATTGGCACAGAAATGAAAATTCTCCCTAACAGGAAGATGTGTCACTGCCTAAGTCATTAGAGATTAAATCTCTGCTGTCTTCACTGATGGGCTGCCCATCCATGACAGTGGTACAGGACCCCCTGGACAAAAGGTTGGACAAATGACACCAGTGAGCACCTAGCCACAAAAAAGCATTATTTATGGATGCTATACTATGCAGGTCCTGAAGATGATTTTCTGCACCTAGCACAAGCTATCAAGGTAGGCAAAGAGAGTACAGATCTGGTAGAGAAGATGCAGCTACAAACTGAGTTTTTATCTGACTTGTCTCGTGATGGAGTGGGGGCATCAGCATAGGCCATGAGTACATTAATCACTGCAAGAAGCCGGGCTCATGGAAGAGGATGGGATTTGGCCCAAATATCAGTGCCATCACACTGCCCTTCAAGGGAGCTAAGATCTTTGGGGATGAACTAGAAGAGAATGTGTACAGGTGCATACACAGGTCTAATCAGTGAACAACTTATGCAAGAGGTCCAGAGCACATTCTCAACCTCTAAGGCTGCACAGAGAGCATTGAATAAAATACTATATTTGAAGAAGAGGCGTTGCTAGGGGGTTAGGGGGCTATAGCCCCGGGTCTTTTGGATGTAGCCTCGGATAAAAGATTAGGGGCTACAACCAAAAGGCTGGCTAGCCACGAGTCCCGACAGTCCTGACTTTAGTGTAGCCCGGATCATTTCCAGACCTAGCATCACCCTTGGTTTGAAGAAAGGAAAGGAACAGACATCAGCTCAGAATTCCTTTGCAAGGAGCCATGGCCAGATGGCTAAACAAGAGAGCTAGGTCATGACTAGGCCACTGTTCCTCCAACAGATAACATGTTGCGGTGGCTACATTTGTCTACTTGGCAATGCTAATGATCAGTGTCAGACGCCTGGGTATTTGATGTCATAAAATTGGATATGCCACAAAATTCACCATCAATCCCCCCACCTGCTCCTGTACAGGAGCGATCCAGACTCCTCAGCAGTGCTCCAGATTAGACTTTGGTATGGGAGTATTTTACTCTCTATTTTTTAAAGTTGGGCAAACATTTTCGCTGTGAGTAAAAATGTAAGTCTTCTTCCCAATGGGAGCATTTTATACATTTGTAAAAATATGTTTTAACTGGAAAGAGGAAATATGTTTGTAATAATTATTTCTTTGCACCTAAGTGTTCATACTCATTAAAAGATACATGTTTACTTCTGATTGGGCAGTAATAATAGTAGTTTTTTCCTGTGGTAGTATGTGCACTACTGGTCGAAACATATCCAAGGAGCTGTGCGAGTACAAGCAGGGGCACAAGTTTCTGCATGTCTATTTGCTAGTTTTGTTGGTAATAATTTTACTCCCTATTTTTATTTTGGGAGGAGCATTTGCCTATTTTTAGGGAGTCAAAGTGGCAGATACACCCTTTATATATGGGGCTGCTCCACGGCCTGACGATCAGATTAATTGATGGGCCTTTGGAGGAGAGATAAAGAGGCTCCAGAAATGTACAATTTGCAGAGTTCCAACAAATTAGAGGAGAAGAGTCTGCCATTCCATAGCATTCCTCATACCTAAAACTTCAGGAGATTTTGCTAAGACCTTGGGCCTCATTATAAGGTTGGAGATAACCCACCAGTGCCACCGGCGGGTTGCCACTGAACCTGACACACTTTTTCTGGTGCCTGACACTGCAAGTCCTGGCGGCGCAGGAAGTCAGGCATCAGATTTGGTACATCCAAAAGTCCTCCAGGACTCCACGGGAATGGGGACTCAGAAGCACTAGCACCATTGCTAATGGTGCCAGTGCTTCTGTGACAACTCTGCCCACAGGGGCCGCTGCGCCTGGCAGGGTCAGACCTGCTGGGCCCAGCAGCCCCTGCAGGCAGACTTGTATTGTGGCGGTCTGGAAAGAAGGGTGCCGGTAAGCTTACCCGCACCCTTGATTTTGGATCGCCACACTCGTAATTAGGCCCAAAGTCAGTGAACAGCTTTGTGGAAACTATCAAGTTCAAGGTGGAGTTACTGTAACGAGTAATTCCCATGATATCCACCAGAGACTAGCTGCATTATCAAACCTGAGGGGCACATGTACCCATATATGACATCAGTTGGAGGTTTGTATGGTTTGCATCAGTCCAGACCCAGCATTAACAGTACACCACCCTTCGCTTTGGTTTAAGATCTTCCCCATGGCTATTCACAATGAAACTGGCACATCTGGTGGGTTGCCTATACAATGAGGGGATTGGAGTGTTCTCACACCTAGATGAATGGATAATTCAGGGACCAAGCTAGCAGTCAGTAAAATTGGTGTATCACGTTCAATCTCCATATTAACAGATCATGAGGTTGTGATCAACATGGAGAAGTTGCACCTCCAATCAGCCTAAAACTTGAAGTTCATTGGTGCAGTATTCTGTACTCATCGCAAAGGGATACACTTGGCTTAAGAAAGGGCCAGGGTGTTCAGCGGGGAGGCACTGGTACTCTGCAGGGCACAGGTGGCACCAGTGGGGATATGGGTGGGCTCAGTGTTTGGGACTCATTGGGCCTAGCAGCATTAAAGACCACTGCTGTCACACCTTCACAGGCATTGACATCCAGCCTCCAAACATTTTGAGACTCTGGTGCCAATATGACTGGTTGTAGAGGGAATACTGAAGTAGTGGTTGGACCTAGAAAACCTCCTCGGGCATTTTCTACTGATGTCGCTGGACACACAGTAGTTTACATTATGGATGCAAGCACCAATAAGACTGGAGAGCATTCTTAGAAAACAGAATTGTTTAGAGGTAGTGTGGTCTGGTGGAATATGGCAGGAGCTCCCACTGAAAGGAGTTGGAAGCAGTATTAAGGGGTGCACTAGTATTTCAAGCAAAGATCAAGGGGCTACCAGTGTTGGTATTTGTATTTGTATTTATTTTTGTTACGCGCCGAAAGCCCGCAGGCATCAGGGCGCGGACATAAAGACAGAGAACTGCGAGAAAGACAGGAGAGGGAATAAGAAGTCTAGTTAAGGATTTGGGTAGCTTTATTTAAAGAGCAATGTTTTCAATTTCTTTTTGAAAATCTGAAAGTTGGTTTCTATTCTAAGCGTGGTAGGCAGGCTATTCCATTTTATGGATGCTTGGACAGGGAAAGAGCGTCCCATTCCATTTGCTTTCTTTGTCTGGATGATCTTAACTAGACCTTGTTTTTTTTATCTCAGTGATCGTCTAGGTTTGTATAAAGATATTTGCTTCTTTAGGTAGTTGGGGGCTGAGCCGTAAAGGCAGTGGTGGAAAATTGTGGCTGCTTTAAATATAATGCGGTCTTCTACCGCCAGCCAGTGTAAGGCTTCGGTGTGGCCAGACAACACCATGTCAGTAGCCTACATCAACTGACAAGGGGGCATATATTACAGGTCACAAGGAAGGTTAGCCTACGGGTTGAGGCGATTAGTAGAAGAGAATGTGCCTTCCCTTTCGGCAGAAGGGGTGGAAATTGTGGAGGCAGATGCCTTAAACAGGAGGTGTCCATAATCAGGGGGTATGTTACTTTACCCAGCAGCATTACAGTAAACCTTATGTATGCTCAAGCAGCCTTCCATAGACCTCATTACCTCTATGGAAATCTCCCTGCTTCCTCGTCATGTCTTGGGGCACCCAGATCCAGAAGCATGGGCAACATATGCTAGGGAAGTCAACAGCCTTGAGAATGGTACATGCATTTTCTCCTATCCCCTCCTTCTGATGGTACTTTGCAAAATCAGGAGGTCTGATAACAGGGTAAATTTGATAGCTCCCTTCTACCAGAGGAGGTTGTGATTCCCCTTCCTCCTCAGGCTAGCCATGGCTCTTCATATTCTTTTTCCTGGACACCTGTCCCCAGTGAACATCCCCGCTGCTTGGATGTAGAGCAGCAACTGGCGCCGGGCAGCACAGTCATTCAGATGTGGAGGGGCTAGTTAGGCAAGGTTTTTCAGGAAAGGTTTTGGCCTGCATCTCAGGGGGGAGGCGGAATCAAATCAGTTATTCATATGATAAGCACTTGGGGTGTTCTTGTCCTTATTTAAGATAAGAGGGGTCTTCCGTTTGCAATGTTGGGCACCAGAAAGCTCCCAATTTCTACAGGAAGGGTTTGGTGATCGTTTTATCTCCTTCATCTATCAGGGCCAAGTGTGTGGCAATGTAGACAGTAGGCCAGCCATGGGTTTGAAAGGAGTGCAAAGTATCTCTGAAAGTCAAACATGGGACCTGCTACAAGTGCTTAAATCCTTACTGGGTTCTCCTTATGAGTCTATGAAAGAAGCAGACAATAGATTTCGGATGCTTAAAGTGGTGTTTCTGGTAGCCATCACGACTACCAAAATAATTGTTGAGCTGGGTGCCCTGTTATGTGAGGCACTATTTCACAGGGTTACCCCCGAGGCAATCATTTTACGGTGTGTTCCCACCTTTAAGCTTAGAGTGTCCTCATCCTTTCACTTGGCTCAGAAAATAGTGGTCACGGGGCTGTCGGCAATCTATCCGGGTAGTGGCAGAAGACAAGGTAGGTTTGGATGCCAGAGGGCTCTGCTATTCTACGTGGAAACATCAGCCTCCTTTCAGAAATCACAGAGCTTGCCTGTAATGTACGGGGTGGTTGTGAGAGAGTGAAAAATCTCTGGTATGTCGATGAGCTGATGGTTGAATGAAGTAATCTCTTTGGCATATTCTTTGGCAAGGGTATCTCAGATTGTGGAGTTTCCAGAGGTGGTCCACTCCAGGAAAGGATACTTCATGGGCAGAGGCACAAGAGTCAGTGCTTCCTACATATGTGCAGGACAGCCCCCTGGTCATCTGTCTACTTTTATGTTGCATTACAGACTAAACGTATTGGGCCATTCTGACCAAGTCTTTGCATAGGCAGTGCTTCATGTTGCTAGGATGTGGGTGGAGGTTTTCGAATAAAACACAGGAACTGTGTGTACATGATGTGGATTATGATGTCTATGATGTCTATGGGCCTCATTACGACCCTGGCGCTCCCGTAATTAAGGGTGCCGGTACGGGACCAGCACCCTTCATTATGGGAGCGCCTATTACAAAGTTCCCTTTGCGGGACCCGGAAAGGACGTCTGGTAAAACCAGACGTCCTTTCCGGGTCCCGCAAGGGGAAGTGGGAGCTAATAATGGGCCATTTGTAATGTGCCCGTTATTACCTCCCTCCCCATTCCCATTGAGCCCGTTGTCGGAATGACCCGGTAATTCCTCATTGCAGGAACCTGGTATTGGAGCCCGGTATGGAGGCAGCCATGGCTCTAACAGCACCATGGCTACCTCCATACTTGAAATGAGGCCCTATGTCTTTATCTTGGAATAGATTGATCAATCATTGGTATGCTTCAGCTTGTAATTACTGGGATGAGGAAGAAGGCTGGGGAGTAATGCTTTAATTACTTACTCATAACCTTCATTACTCCCAGTCCGTCTCTTCCTCGCCAGCGTTTTTATGCCTGCATGCCCTCCCTGGATCAACATCGAATCAGGACAGTGGTGTGTTACAGGAAACTGGGGGTCATTGCGAGTTTGGAGGTAGCCATGGCGCTATTAGCGCCATGGCTGCCTCCAAACCCGGGTCCGGTCTGACAGAATGGGGATTTACGGGGTCATTCCGACCTTGGAGGACCCGATAAGTCCCCACTCTGTAGACCATTCCCCATTCCCATTTGAGCCCCCATAGGGCTCAATGGGATGGGGGAAGGCGCTAATTACGGGCCCGCAAATAGCAGGCCTGTTATTAGCGCCCTGGTCCCTTAGCGGGACCCGCAAAGGACGTGTGGTCAGACCGCACATCCTTTGCGGTTCCCACCAAGGGACCTCAGAATTGGGCAGTAAGGGTTTACCAGCACCGGCATCATTACCAGTGACCATCAACCCTTACCGCCCAACTTAGAATGAGGCCCACTGTTTGGTTAAATGGGCGTTATCCCCATGTGGGGTCATGGTCTCCAGAAAAAGATAAGAGGGGAACATAGAAACTAGCGGGAAGATGAGGCATACATTAACTGTGGAAGATGGTGACATAATCCAGACTCTAATTCACCCACTTTAAAGGAACAAGCCTTTCCATGATATACAAGTACTTCTGGAAACTAAGCAGTCACACACATTGTCCAAAAATCCAGGCCCCAAGCAGGTTACTGCATACAAACAGGAGAATATGTGTCATTGCTCTATCAAACCTTACTCTTCTCTGGTCACTCAGTATGACATGTCCATCACCTCTTAGGGGAGCATTCCTGGATCACAGTGAGGTGTATCTCAAGGATACGAGCAAGAACGATTTTCCTCAAAGTTCTGCCAACCACATTGCACTCAGAAGTTTACTCTGTCCATATTTCGGAGAATGCATGAAGCATTGCCATTGACTTCAGGAAGCACACCCAGATGCATGATTGTGCTTGACCTTGTGAGGTAGCACTGTTTTCGATACAACAACTGTCCTAAATGCTTCTGCAGCTTTCATGCCTGGGTCACTCAAAGGTTTTTTGTCGTTGATATATGCAATCTGTTGTTTATTACGGCATGTCTCACTCACAGACATTCAGAAACAAGCATTGGCAATCGCAATACTTTTGTCATTTACTTGCATTTTGCATTGATAGGTACCAGGGTGCAAGGAAGAGAGTGCAAAGTTTCAAAGGAGGATATGATAAGGGGTGCAGGTGTCCAAGAGAATGGGAAGAGGAATAGAGCAAGGGAGGAAGTGATTGAGAGAGGTGCCATTGATGATGAGCAAGAGGACATATGAACGAGAAAGTGTGAGAGTGAGAGGCTAAGAAATAAAGCAAGATTGTGAGAGGAAGACTGAGGAGTACAAAGGGTGGGTGCAGTTAGAGTGGGAGGGGTCAGTGGGTGCGGTTAGAGAGAGGGGGATGGGTGGGTGTAGAGAGAGTGTGGGTTGTTTGGTGGGGGTAGAGAGAGTGGGATTAGGGTGTTGGGGCTAGAGAGAGTAGGTTTGGTGGGGTAAAGAGAGTGGGGGTGAAGTGGGTGTGGTTAGAGAGAGGGGGATGGGTGGTGTAGAGAGAGTGTGGGTTGTTTGGTGGGGGTAGAGAGAGTGGGGTTAGGGTGGTGCTAGAGAGAGTAGGTTTTATGGGGTAAAGAGAGTGGGAGCAGGGTGGGCGGGTAGGGGTAGAGAGCATGGATTAGGGTAGATGGGTGGGGGTAGAGAGCATCGGGGTAGGGTGAGCTGGTGGTGTTAAACAGGGTGGAGGTAGGGTGGGAGGGGGTAGAGAGTGTGAGGGTAGAGTGGGTGGGTGGGGATAGAGAGCAAGGTGGTAGGGTGGGTTAGGCTAGAGAGAATGAGGTAGGATGGGTGGGTGCCGGTAGTTTGGGTGGGATATAGAGAGTTGTGGTGGGTGGGATTAGTAAAGATGGTGGGGATAGAGAAAGTGTGGGCAGAGACAGTAGGGATAAGGTGTGTGGGTGAGTCTAGAGGGTGTAGGGCGGGTGAGGTAAAGAGAATTGGGGTAGGTTGGGTGAGTGGGGGTAGATAGAGTGTGGTAGATGGAGTGGGGGTAGACTGGGTGGGTGAGGGTACATAGGGTGGGGCAAGAGAGAGTGAGGGTAGGGTGGCTGGGGGTAGAGAGAGTGGGGTCGGGTGGCTGGGAGTAGAGAGAGTGGGGGTAGGGTGGGTGGGAGTAGAGCGATTGGGAGTATGGTAGGTCGGTGATAGTAGAGAGATTTGAATATGGTGGGTGGGTGGGAGTAGAGAGAGTGGTGTTATGGTGGATGGAAGTAGAGAGAGTAGGGGAAAGGTGGGTAGGAGTAGAGAGAGTAGGGGTGGATGAATGGATATGATGGCTACTGGAAAAAGTGGTAGGTGATGGAGTTTGGGATTCACTGCCACTCCAGGATACATTATATTGACTGTTGCTGACATTCTTGGGGAATTCGCCCGTTGTGCTTCTTAAAGACCAATGGTGTTGGATGTGTTCTTTGTGCATGTACATTTCCTGTCCGAATACCTACATGGTGAGTGCATGTTTGTAGGATGAAATTCAGTTGGGGTGGATGGGTTAAGTGACTATGGGACCATCATGTACTCACCAGGGTCTTCGTGGCTCCCTGCTCTAACCTCTCCTCCTATGCTCTCCAGGCCCACCATGTGGAGTATGCTGCTAACAGTCTACTTACAAATGATGCGTTGCAGAGGATCCACTGTCCCTCCTCTGGTAGGTGTTGTCTCCTTATGTTGGTGGACTGCTAGGGTGGGGATCTAGGGTCATTCCACCTTTTTATTAGATCCTTGTAGTCCCATTGCACTATCCCCATGTCTGCCACCTTGTCACATATCTCGCTCAATACTGCATTTTCCCCCTGATTGGTTGTCTCCCCAGTCTGTGCCCCATAGGAATCATCTCTTTAGGGATCCCAGCAGATGCTCTGCAGGCACAGTGCAGAGTATCAGGTCCTCCAAAACAACGCCCTTTTTTAGGCTTTCTATGCCACCTTTCTGCCAATTTGGCTTTGTATTTGCCTCCTGACATGTTTCGTCTATCTTTCCACATCAAATGACACTTAAGAGATGAACTTCCAGTGAATTGGATTTTCAAATAGGGGCACCAAACAAACTCTCATTTGATTTTTAAGACTATTTCTGGCTGGCATAATTATCGTTCATTAATTCCTCCCCTTTTCCTGTGCTAACGCTAATTCCGATGAAAAGTCGAACAATTGCAGATGACTATTGATTTTTTGGAGTGAATTCCCTTGGACGGAAGTGCTGTTGCCATCAATGGTTGGGGGCTCGCAAATGTAACCTCCTAATTTGGTGCAAGTTCTGTGGGATGCCATAAGGATAATGGTAATTCCGCCCCTTGGAATTAGCATCCTCTTTAGCACAGACATTTTAATGAGATCCATAGCCTTTTATTCAAACAATCAAATGCATTTAAAGTAATTAGAAAACAATAAAGAAAAACCCATCCTTTATAAAGAAACAGAGAATGCAGACTTTTGTGAAAGGGCACTGTAGGTAGCTGAGCAGGGGTATTTAGGCAATAGGTTGGCAACAAGGTCACTGGATAAAATCTTTCCTCAAAGATAGAACCATGAAAGTCTTATCCCCTAAAGCCAAACCACCCCCTTCCATAGTGGCGTGCGGAGTACCAAAAGGCTTCTGTGGGGCCCCCATCTTGTACAATATCTTCACTAAGCCACTCTTTGACCGTCTGGATAACCTGGGTGTCACCTATGCCAATTATGTTGATGACACCCAGATCCTTATCCCTTATCAGGTGACCACGCTTCCTACACAGCCACCCTCAACGCCATATACCTCACCATCCAAGCGTGGATGGCAGAGCACAGGCTTTGCCTCAATGACAACAAGACCGAGATACTCACCACATGCTCCCAACTCAGAAACTCCAAACTGAATGACATCTTCAATTCATTTATCACTGACGGCATCTCCATTAAAACCACTAACGATGTAAAAACTTGGCTTCTACCTTGACTACTCACTCAATCTACATAAACAAGTCAATGCTACCAACTCTTCCACTTCATACACGTGCAAACTCATCGTTGCCAGTAGAAAATTCCTCACACCAGACAGCTGCTTAACTCTAGCCAGAGCCCTGGTTCTTACACGCTTTGACTACCGTAATGCCTTTTATGCCGGCACTCAGATCCAGAATATTAGGAAGCTACAGGTCCTCCAAAACAACGCCCTTAGAGCTGCCCAGATCAGCACACATATCAGTTATCAGATACCAGCATTACTGGCTCCCAGTACACTAACGTATCATGTTCAAATCACTCACATTAACTCACACACACGTCTTCACCAGATGGCCCCTACTTACCTAGCTGATAACTTCACTATAGCACAACGCACCAGACCCACGAGAGCATCCTACAAGCACCGCCTCAATACACCTAGGTCCAAGTTGCAAAACGCAGGTGGTAGCACTTTCCCCACGTTCGCCAGCAAACACTGCAACTCACTGCCACTCACACTCAGAGCTCAAGAATCATTAAGGATTTTCAGGAAACAACTCAAAACGCACCTCTTCTCGGAAAGCTTGTGCAACTAACTTAGCTATTACAGACCACCCCACCTTCAACTGCTCTTGCTTGTCCTCCAACTCTGTTAATTTTCAGTTTTTTGGGCTTACTCCTGCTCTCTGTAAGGCCACCTCCAGGCTCCATGTCTTTGTATTCGTGTTCTGTGTAACAAATGTAACTTTTACACTCGGCAAGAAAGTACTCAGATGACTTTGGGCTTGGTGCACTATATAAGCTTCAAAATAAAAAAAAATAAAAAAATATCTTCGAAAAACAAGGTAGTGAACTAGGGTTTAAAATTCCCTATTGTCACAAAAAATTGACATGGGCAACAGGGCCTCTTCACAATACCTTTATTATTGTTGTTGGGGGTCAACAACATTAAGCCAGGGTTTTTTGGTTTGAAACTTGCAGTCGGGGAGCAGCAATGGGCCAGGGTCGAGTCATGGAGTGGCAGAGAGGGTTTCCAATGATGCAGTGCTGTTCAGCAGCAGCTCCTGCATGTGGGTTAAAGATGCTGGGAATGGCAGGTGATGTGGGGTCAGCAGTGCTGGAGAATCACTAACTTGGACAGAGAAGAATAGATTTGCCTTTGGCCATAAGCAGGTTCAGCTGGGTAAACACGGAATTGGGGCACTGCAACAGCATTGGCTGGGAGACGGAGAGAGCTAGTGACCATTTGATGGTGTCGAGTTGGGGACACTCGACTCAGTGGGTCTCAGATACAGAGATGGTAGAGCTTTGGCGCGAGTGTCAAGTAAACTCAGAGATGCAGAGACACTCTGATGTCGAGGTCATGGATGACTCTGGTGGTTCATTTGTAGCATCTTGGATGGCATCAAAGGTGCCCAATCAGTGTTGCGGCAGTTCAGAAAAGAAGGCGAGCTGGGAGTTGTTTTTCACGGTTCTGTGGTTGAGGGGAGACCCAGTCCAAGATTTCCAGGGACAAGACGAGTCCTCCTGTTCTGCACTCCCACTCCAGGGAGCTTGGCTGGCACATACACAGGATCCTTAGCCTCCACCCAACAGTGTCCTGCTTCTGTGCAAGAAGCACAGATGCATTGCTCTAGCAACAGTTCAACCCAACTATTCCCTGGGGATAGTTAGGGGACATAGCTCTCCCCTGGCTTCAATGCTGTCTGCCTTCACCTCTATGACAGAGGACTTCTTGAAAGTCCAGAGATAAATCAGATAAGGAGAATGAGACCCTGTCCTTATGAAGGCATAATGTCACAAGGATTGGTCCAAAGTAAGGCTGCTGTAAGGGGTCCCATTAGAGCATGATGAAACATGATCCCTTTGCCTTCTGGTATCACACCTAGAGCACCGTGACTGCAGGAAATGGGGGGACAGGAAAATGTAGAGATCCCTAACACAAACCAAGATAGTGGTACCCTTTTCTCTTCCCAACACCACATTTTAGCTACTCTAATTTCACCCCATCTCAATGGTCAGCACCCTATTGTGAAAATGGGTTTTGTAACATCAGTCCAGTCTGTTGAAGCATTGGTTTCAATTATTATGATTTAGATCCAAGGTGCAGAATATTAAAAAGCTAGCTCTGTCTGCATGAACTTTGCATTCCAGCTGCATCTAGGTATGCACATGCGACGTTTGCCATTGCAGAGGTGTTTTTTTTTATACTTTCTTTATTGTTTGATTCATACATTCACCATACCGGCCACATTCATATATACACATATTGCTACAATGATTACTCAAATGGGTACAGATTAACAATAGCAAGTGTCATATTAACGCATGCAGCCCCACAACTTGGTGCCATCATAACAGAAATACACTTAATCACTAGGTGTGAGAGCGCCTGAGGAGTGTTATGGGGGCTGCTCCGGATCACCGGGCAGCCCCGGACACAGGTGGGAGCACCAGACGGGGTTCCGTTGTGCGGCGCTCACGCCGCTGATGACGCAGTGGGGATCACCACACAGGCTCCAGGACACTGGAGACTCACTGGTGGTTGGGGGCACCCAGCACACGACGGCCCCAGCTCTGGGGGCACCCAGGTCGGGGTCATCACGACCTGCCATGATCACATGGCCACCCTTCAGTGGAGGTTGGCGTTGCCCTGCAGGGGCGCCGGCCTCGTGGTGGGCCTGGTCCCTCGGCCTACACCACGCGGTGTTGCGCCAGGCAGGCACATGCAAAGAGCCACACCAGAGCCATAGTATGGTGTGGCTGACGAGCCGGAAGAGGCTTGCTTCTTTTATTACGTTTGTCACGTGGCTACTGCCACGTGACCCATTACAACATCCTGGGAGCTTCCATGCTCCCAGGAGGGGTCACCATGCAACAAGGAGGGAGCCGAGCAGGCCCAACGTTCCCGCCAAAACGTACCCCGGATAGACCACATGCATGACTGTGCACTATGTATTCCCACTGTCGAGCTGGTCATGAGATCCTTCTTTATTCAGTAGGTACATGGTGAAAGGGCTCCAGATATCCCTGGGTCGGTTGGGGAGCCAACAGAGATTCACATATTCCGAGTCCATGTCGTTAAACCATATTAAGTGTCTCACCCATGCTTGCAGCCCCGGTGGGGAGGAAATTGTCCACTTGATCAGAATGCATCTCCTCGCTATAATCATACATGTAGATAGTAGTTTACGATATTGCTTTGGCACCCCCGGGAGCCACCGAAACCTGCAACACAGCAACACCCCCGGTACTGGACATCCTAACATCTCTGACATTACCTTGATCACTCCTTCCCAGAAAGGGCATATCGTATCACATGCCCACATCGTATGCATCATATCTGCTGGGTCTACATGGCATCTCGGGCAATTGGCAGATTTTGTGGAGTCGTACTGGTGTAAGCACGCTGGGGAGATATACATTATGTGCAAGGTCTTACGTTGAATCAGCTGAAGCCTAGAATTAAATGCTCCTCTGTGTGTGATGTCACAGATTACCCCCCATTGCTTGTCAGTAAATTCTACCCCGGAGTCCTGTTCCCAGTACCCTTTACATTTCAGTGGTTCCGTCTGGAGTATTTCATACAGTGCAGACACTGCCCCTCTTACCCTGGGGGAATTTCTAATATAGTGCAGCAGTGGGGTGGTTTTAGGCATCTCCGGAAAATCCAGGGACCATTCTCTGAAAGCCGCCTTCATCCTGAAATATTGCAGTATGCGTTGAAGGCCACTCCCCATCTTTTATGCAAAGAGCTCGTGGGAGACAAACTTCCCATCTGGGTACATATCATCCGTACGAGCGATGCCCGCCCCCTCCCAGTCTTGAATAATGACCATGTCGCAGGTTGGGGCCAAGGTTTCTATATTCCAGGGTGAGCTTCCCGGGTCAAATGGCTGATCCAATACCAACTTCCTCAGGGCTCTTTTCCAGGCGTGTACTGTACATGCCACCGGGTCAAACCTACACTTGTCGCTAGATCTGCCGGAGCTCAGCAATCCCTGTAGGGAGAGCGGATGCACTGAGCCTTGTTCAATATGAACGTGATGGGCAGCCTGAGCCCCGGCATCCGGAATTTCACAAAGAACAGTTTTGCCACTATGAAATAGAGGTCCATGTCCGGTGCTCCCACCCCTGCGCTACCATGACTGCGTCAGTGTCACCCAACTGATGCCTGGGCCCCTAGGATGCCAGGCAAGTTTGATTACTAAGGAGCTGACCTCTCAGAAGAAACCAGCCCCCGGCCAAACTGGGACATTTTGGAAGAAATAAAGGAGCTTGAGTACCACTAACATTTTGGCAACTGCTCCTCAAAAGGGAGACGGACAAAGCACACCACCTATCCATGCTGGATCTCAGTACTTGTAGATATTTATAGTGATTCTTCTGTAGCAGTGTTCTAGCATCTCTGCTCACCCGCACCCCAGTTATGTGTCCTCCTGTTGCTCCCATCCATATCCCTGGGTGTTCGGGGGACGGGAAGTCTGTTAATTGAGGGGGAACAGGTAGGATTTTTGACTTATTGATTCTCAGGCCTGACGCCATCCCAAACCTCTCAATCTCCTAGGTCAGCAGAGCTAGGTTGTGGGTGAAGTATTTGATATAATCGCATCATCCGCATACAAAGATATTAATTCCCTCATTCCCCCCATTGCTAGACCGCTGTGGCCATGATCCCTAAGCAGTCGAGCTGCCATTATTTCAATTGCCATGGGGAATAGCAGGGGTCATAGGGGGAAGCCTTGTCTAGTACCGCGTCCCAGCCTAAAAATTCAGGAACGCGTGCTGCCCACAATTATTTGAGCACTGGAGTTTGCATAGAGGAGCCGTACCGCACTGAGTAAATATTTTGGGATCCTAAATTGGGTCAGCACTTCAAACAGATAAATCCACTCAACCAAGTCAAAAGCTTTCTCCATATCTTGGAGGGCTGCTACTGCCTGTGCATTCGGGTCCATCTGGGCTAGGATAGTGAACAGTTGCCAAAGATTCAGGAACATCGACCTTCCCGGGATGAACGCAGATTGGTCCACATGGATAACCTGAGAGACATACGCGAGCAATCGGTCCGCCAGTACCTTGGCAAAGATTTTAGTATCCAGGTTCAACAAGGATATCGGGTGGTAGGATGAGCATTCAAGGGGATCCTTGCCCGGCTTAAGGATTAGGGTGATCACTGCCTCGCACATCGAAGGGGAGGGCTTCCCCACTGTCAGCCCTTCTTCCGACCCTTCCAGCATATGGCTCCTTGTAAAACTCACCTGTCAGGCCATCCGTTGCTGATGCCTTATAAGATGGCAGAGCCCGGATAGCATTCACACTATCCTCTTCCGTTATGAGGGTCGCCAGGACCTCAGCCACGTCGTTGCTTATTTTTGGGAGAGTGGCCTCTCATATGTAGTTCTACAGTTACTCGTCCGGCAGGGTCTCCCTGGTGGTGTACAGGGATTTGTAGTATTGCCGAAAAAAGTCTGCTATCACACATGGCTGTACTACTACCTCCCCTTTTGGTGTTTTTATCACACTTATTTCCCTGTATCCCCTTCCAAGTCTCATGGCGGCAGCTAAATGTCTGCCTGGTCTGCCCTCCTCTCTGTATCTGCGGGCCATTGCTGGCCGAGCGAAGTATTTGACATCCCTTACAGCTAGGGCACGGAATCGGTCCAGCGCCTCTCTTAATTTAGCTTGTGGGCCCGGTGCATCTCCCTGTCCGTCTCCTCCTCCCACCTTTTAATTTCGAGCTCTGCATCATTTAGTTGTCTCTGGATCTGTTTTAACACTCCCAGTTCTAGGGACAGGCAGCCTCCACGGACGAACGCTTTGAACGCCTCCCATATTGTGCCCCTCCGGTGACAGTGCCAAGGTTTTCAGTGAAGTAATTCTGGATCAGGCTATGAATTTCACCTTTGAAAACCACATCCCCCAGTGCTACCGATTTGAACCTCCATAGGGGGTGGGGTTGCGCCATGTCCAGGCGCAGTGACCACAACAATGGGGAGTGGTCAGAGAGCATTCTGGGGAGAAGCACGCAATCCTCTGTACTGTGCACCAGGTTTGGGCTGGCTAGGATATAATCTAACCGGGAGGAGGTGCTAGGCACAATTGAGTGATGGAATACCCTTCCCCATCTGGCCGTAGTAGCCAACAAACATCCCCCAGCTCCAGCTCGGCCATGCCACTAAGGACCACCTCTGCAGCTTTGGAGCACCGCCTCTCGCGTCCTGGGGTCCTGTCTTTGATTGGGTCTCACACAACTTTGAGGTGCCCTGCCCACTCTATGTTTGTTTGCATATACCTCTGGCACAGTCTCACTAAGTTAAGAAAGAACTCATGGTCATATATATTGATAAGTGTGAGTAATGTGGTTCCCCAGCATCCGGAGACTTTGACATACCTTCCCTGCTGGTCTATATGAGTCTCACTCGGCCGGAACCCCAGTGTCTTATGCACAAGCGTCATTACCCCAGCAGAGTACGCAGAGTATGAAGTGTAATATTTGCAGCTTCCCCAGCTCTTGGCGACTCCTATGTTCCCCCCGCCATGAGGTGGGTTTCTTGCAGCATAACAATCTTGGCCCATGACATTCACATTATTGTACCACATTGCAAGATTTGCACGGGTTGTTGAATCCTCTCACGTTCCAGCTAATAACCTTATATGCCATCGCTAGGGTGAGGGCTGTTTACGAACGCTACTTCCCCCCCCCACCTCCTCCTGTAGCTGTATATCCCACTTTCGGCCTCCTTCCTGAGGTACGAATCATTTTGATATAACGCGAACCAAGAACTCCCACAACCACCCCCCTTCTCTCTTTCATCAATATCCCCAAACAACCCCAACGCCCCCCTACCCACACTGCCCACCTCAACCTGCAGTGACTGGAGCCCCCAATCCCAGATCCCTCAACATTTTCATTACATTGGGCAACGGCCCAGGGGTGCTGGAAACCGCCTCCGGAATGACCTTGCCTGCTCCGGACCTCGAGGGGAGAACTTACATAACTAAACATATCATACATAAGCCACTGGACTTACTCATTACATTTTTAGCACTATGTTGCCAAGGCCCACTGGGTTGTCCCAATGTCCGTGTCGACCTGGCTGATACCATTTCTCGGAAGGGTTCAGAAGTGTACTGGGCCAAGCTCATCTCAGCGATTCTCCCCACGCTTGAAGGTGTGGGATTTATTTAGTCACTTCAGCTAAGATTCAAGAAAGTCGTGCACTGCTCTTGGGATTGTAAAGAAATTATTCTGTCCATTGTGTTGAACCCTTAGTTTGGAGGGGTATTTCATTGAGTACTGTATCTCCCACAGCACTCTTTTCGCTGCCAGGAACGTAGGGCTGGCTTTCTGGACTGCAGGAATGAAGTCCGGGTAGAAGGACACACTGGTGTTTTCATAGGCAAGGTCTCCAAGCTCTCTTGCTCTGCGGAGGATGGCGTTCTGGTCCCGATAGTTCAAAATGCATGTTATAATTCGCTGTGGGTTCTGACCAGGCCTGGGGGCGACCTGTGATGCCCTGTGCGCCCTCTCCAGCAGGAATTGGGAGGACAGGGACGGGTTCTGCAGCACTTCCATAATGAGATTTTCCATGAAGGCCTCCATGTTTTGTGGCAAGGCAGATTCTAGTACCCCAACCACTCTAATGTTATTTCTTCTGGACAGTGCCTCCAGGTCATCATTCTTTTCTTTAATGGACTTCACCTCTCTCCGCAGCTCCGTGATAGCTTGCGTCATTTCGTTGCTAGAGTCCTCGAGCGCACTAAACCGTGTTTCCACTACCGAGGTCCTGCTGCTTTCTTTGTATATGCGCTCCTGCATTCTGTCCACTTTATATGCCATACCATCTAGTTTCGTATTTATGGCGGCAAAGCCGGAGTGCTTCTCTGCAAGCACCAGACTCAGTTCTCATGGGGGATCATTCAGTCCTGGGCCAGAGGTCACCTGGGGCTCTGTGGATGACGTTGTGGGGGCCTCCCGAGGGATTGTCAACTGGGGGTTACCCTTGGTCAGACTCTCTTTCTGGGTAAATGGTAGGCAAGATTGCCGCTTGTTGTTGCCATTCGCCAAATATCTTTTTATGATGGTCACTGCCCCATACCCATGGCAAGGGGCCTGTGCTGTGCAGGGGGGCTCCCCGATGATTGCCGCAGCCGGGTGGTCAGGTCGTGGTGTGCAGCCCTTTCTCTCTTGTGTAGCTGCTCGCCAATATGCCGTTATCAGGTTGTGAGGGTGGGGCTCTGTTGTACCCGCGTTTACTCCTCTTAGCAACTTCGCCGACTCTGGGGGTACCCCCTTTACAGTAGCATCCACAGTGCTGTCTTCTGCTATGCACAGTCAGAGCAGCCCAGATTAGTGTCCGTGAGGCCCCCTCTGTACTTCTCTGTATATGCTCGAGTGTTGGCCCCTTCCCCCTTCTTCTTCGCTTGTTCCTCCTCGAGTCATCTGGGGTCCCCCAGGGGATACACAGTACTGTTATGCAGAGATCTCAACCCCAGTTTCTGGTTAGGGGTGGTGCTGCTCTCCCCTCTGTCTTTTCATGGGGGACAGCCATTTTGTTCGTTGGGGGGATTTAATCTGGGACCATAGCCACCCTGGTCTAAAAAACACTCCCCTGTTCGCCGGTCATTCTTCTCTGGCTCCCCAGCGGATCAGCTATTTTACCCGGGTGTTTTTGGGCTGTAGATGTTAAATGTCACAGGGGTTGCCCCGGGGGGTATTGCCAGGGTTGATTACACCTTCCGTTGATCCCATGCTCTTCCTTTCAGGAGGCACCCTCCTTCCTCTTGCCTCTCAATCCTCCTATGCGTGCTTTCTTCTGGCATAAGCTTGTGTTCGTATAGCTTATTCTTTAGATGTTCTAGCTTGATCTATAGAGCCCCTGGTCTCCAGTGGGGGCCGGGTTCACCCCTCACGTGGTCCTCCGAAATCGGGAGGCTGCTCAGGACTGCTGGTTGGAAGGTCTGAGAGAATGGCCTTCGGCCAACAGCGTAGGCATCGGACCCCCGTTGTCCCAGGATGCCATTGTTCAATAATGTCCCACTTGTTTTTAGACGGGTGGGCTTCAGCGCGGGTGAATGCGCTCCACTGGGGGTGCACGGGCAGCTCTCTCCCAGCCCTGCCCCACCCGCAGCAAACATCCCACTCTCCCAATCCCCAATGGGAGATCTGAAATACTACGCCGCGAGCCGGCACTTATCTGGGGACCAGGGCTGGGAACTCACTTGTGCCTCAGTCCGGCCACGTCACGTCTCCATAGGGCAGCCGGGTGGGGACAGCCACAGGTCACAGCAGGGATCAGCTTCCCACCGCTATCGGCAGCTTCAGACTGGTCCCGCACCCGCCACCAGCCTCGTCTCGGCTCTGCTCGCTCTCTCCAGGCACCCGATGGTGCCTCCACTTCTGGGTCAGTCGGTCGTCACATTCACTCCCTTAGCGAGGATCCAGCACCATGTGCTGTCCGCACTCCTCTCACAGCGGTTAACTGCTCCACACTGTTGGGGCCAGCTCGGATCAGGAGACACAGCTTCTGGCAGGGCCTGGGACGTGCACAGGATATCGTGCACCGCCTGCGCCGAGCCGCGCTCCCGGGTTCCCCATGTCAAATGCATCAACTTCCCACTCTGATGCTTCCCGGGGGTCCCGGGAGGCTAAACTGGGCCTGGCTTCTGCCAAAGTGTTCAGTATGATTATGTCTGATTTTAAGCTCTCGTGGATCCGGTGGGACGCCCTTTTTCCTCCCCTTATCCGAAGTTCTGAAGGAGCTTCAACAGGACGTGGCCATCTTAGAGTTGGGCTCTCTAGCGCCCCCAAACGTAGGTTTGAGGGCACCTGTATGCTTTCTCACCAAAGAAAAAATGTTTATACTATATTTTGTTCTATTTATTGTTATAGTTGGCTGGTATAAAAAAAGAAAAAAATTCAAGGTTACAATGAGGCTGTTTCCACACAAATCATACTATTAGTCTACACAAACCGTCTCTGGATATTTCATGGTTTACCCACCCTACCTAGGAGAATATTTTTCTAATTTCTTGATACAAGAATGAGTATGCCTTCCACTTCACTTTATGAATTTGTTCGCACTGTGTATGGTCAAGAGTTACGGAGTGATTCATTTACATTAGTGTAATTTTCAATGGGAGTGGAATTGACACAACTTAGCTAACTAACATTCCCACATTCTTTTTAAATATCTATAGTTTTCAAAGATTATCAAACAATACTTCATTAAGCTATGGTGCACTGTGCCTTCGAAATACTGCCAATGTCGAGTATATCTGTGAAAACACTTTGCTTACTATTTGAATTTCATTTAGAAAATCCTACTCTTTTAGCACTGGACGATGTTCCCTGTTTTGCACAGTGCATACAGCAGGAGGGAACAAATTATTGAATTTGTTAAATGTAATCTCTCTCAGCTTTAAGTACAATAAATGTAGGATGCAGTTCACACCAGAAACTAAAATAACTTGTTTGCGTTGTTTCAGTACATTTTATTAACCCCTGCATTCTCTGCACAGAGAATGCTATGTTTTCTACAAACAGTCAAATCTCACTTAGCATTAAATAGACTGAGAATTCATGTTGCATTTAACACAAAATCTCACCATATTCTATTTGAAGTGAACACTCCCTGGTGGTCACCATCCAATACCCTCAGACTCCAGGGCCTGATACGGGCAATCATTCGAGGGGACTTATCCAATTGCATGCATGTTTTTTTATATTCACCTTGAATGAGTTTTCACGGTGTGGAGCCAGCAAAGACCCCCAAGTGTTCCATAAAAATCAAAGCCAACCGCTCTCTCCTGGCCCCTTGCTCCCTTTTTTAGAAGAACAGGTCTGTTTCAGCTTAAACTGGTTCAGTATGCCTCATGGAAAAGGGCCACATTTCAAGGGGATATCCATATTCAGCATTCATCTAGATGTGACTGTTGTTCTTCTTTATTGCAGCTTTAATGGGAGAGGCAGAATCCTATTCCTTGAGTTCTCCTGCTTTTTCAAATTTGCACTATTCCCACTCTTACGTTATGACTATGTATCAGTTTTTGATCGGTCTAGTTGTACCATTGGATCATCTAACAGTCAACACTCCCACCTTAACACACCCCGCAATCGCCATTGGGTGTTCACATGTCTTAATATGAAAAAGGTGGGGGCTGATCTGCTCAGAGAAATATTGAATTCTAAATTAGTTTTTCATTTATATTTTTTCTGTAGAAACAAGCCCCATCAATACAATGCAGATCTGTGTAATTCCTGGCACAGACAGACATTTGGCATGTGACTCAAAAGGTTGGCATACATTTGCATAAACTTATTCATATTTACAATTTTAATCATATGTTATCAATGTAGGACATTCAAAACTGCTTAGACAACATTACAATACTAACTGGCTAAATATAATTCCTTTTAAGGAATGTCAGAGTCTCCAACATGAATGTTTGACATGTGACTAACTCTGCCTCTACACTACTGGCCTTTAGAAGGTCATTGATCTGCAGCCATGAACTCTCCCCATGCAAGCAAATGCAGCGCTATGATATTCCATGCTCTCTTAATGTATGTCTGACTCTTCCCCAACCCTATTGGCTTTTCAGAGGTTTGTGTCTGGTATGAACTCCCTATATTGTAATATAATGAACCTCAATAATACTCAATGGGCCTCATTACGAGAATGGAGGTGGCCATGGAGCTATTAGCTCTATGGCTGCCTCCGTTCCGGGCTCCATTACCGGGTTCCTGCAATGGAGAATTACCAAGTTATTCTGACATAGGAAGACCCGGTAATTCCTCCTTGCAGAAACCCATCCCTATTCCCATTTGAGCCCCCATATTGCTCAATGGGAATGGGGAGGGAGGTAATAACGTGCAGATTACATCTGGCCCGTTATTGCCTCCCTCTTCCCATCGCGGGACCCGGAAAGCACGCCTGGTTTTACCAGGCGTGCGATCCATGTCCTGTGATGGGAAGCTCGTAATTGGCGCTCCCGGAATGAAGGGGGCCGGTCCCGTACCGGCCCCCTTCATTCTGGGAACGCCACCCTTATAATGAGACCCAATTTGTCAACTTTAAATGATGAAAATCAGACCCAGGCATGCCTGACGTGTGGCTGGGTCAGTATTTGTAGTTGTATTTATTTGAGCTTATAAAGCACTTTCGCCAAAGCACTTTACAATTTAAATAGAACAGTACAGGTAGTATGTGATAATACCATTGATGGGGTCACACTTAAATAAATATCCAAAATCAGTTAGAGAGCGTAAAGGGAAGATGAGCTTTGAGGCTAGGAGTAGAGAAGATGGTTAGAGGGAAATAGTTCCAAAGTTTAGGTGCAATAAGTGGGAAATGAGCAGAGACACAAAGAGGAGAGGGAGCAGCAAGGAGGAATTTGAATTGTGAAAATAATGTGCAGGACGGGTGTGTATACTGCTATAAGAGAGGAAAGGTAGGGAGGAGCAAGTCCATGGAAACACTTAAACAGAATAACAAGAAAGTGAAATAAGAGCTGGGAGTCAAAGGAAAGAAAAGAGATGGACCGGATTGATAGTGATAGATGTGTGTGGACAGAGAAAAAAGAGAAGCTGAATAGCAGCATTGTATATATAAAAGGCATTGTGAGATGAGAGCTAGAAAGTCCATCTAACAGAGCTAAACCATAGTCAATGTGAGAAAAAATGAGTGAGACAATAAGAAGCATAGTAGAAGACAAAGATAAATAGTGACGAGTGTGAACGAGATTATAAAGATGGAAACGATAGACTGATATGTGAAAAGAGAAGGAGAGAGAGGGCTTGGAGATAACACCTAAATCTTCAATAGAAGATGTGGAGGCAAGAAGGATAGGAGCAAAAAGTAAAGAGGATGGAGGAGGAGAGGGTGCTTGAGTGGTAGGTGGAAATAATCAGAGCTTGGTTTTAGTAGAGTTGATATAGAGAAAGTGGGAGGCCATCTATTATTGGATAGCAGAGATGCAAGACTGGATAGTAGTAGACTGCATGCATGTCAAGATAGTAGACTGGAGAGAGTCAGAGAAGGGTGAGAAAGAGAAGAAGCTTTGAGTGTAAACATAGAAGTGGCAGGATAGGTTGAAAGAAGAAATTAGATCAGACAGCAGGATGGTATAAAGAGAAAAAAGGAGGGACCCAAGAACTGAGTCCCGAGAGACTTCATGGTGTGGAAGGTGGAGGGAAGAAGTAGAATCAGGCCAGGAAATCGAGTGGGAGTTGTCTGACAGGTAAGAATTGAACAATTTAGGGATTACCCAGAAAACCCAAGGAAGGAGATTGAGGGCAGAGGGAGAGAAAGATTAACAGTGTCAAAAGTCGCAGACAGGTCCAAAAGAATGAGTGTGGAGGATTGCTTAAAGTGGCATGTAGAAAGAAGAGAATTGGTGATGTAAAGAAGAACCATTTGGATAGAGTGAGCAGGACAGAAACCATATTAAAGAACAGGCAGAAGGAAAGATTTGCTCATGTTTATATATGCTGACATTTTTTCCTGTCCAATTATTACTAAGCTGTCTGTAACCTCGCCGTGATACTCCAGGATCTGGGCGTGTAATAAATGTAAAAAAATAAAATAAATAAACCTGTAAATAGACAGCAGGACAAAGACTGATATGTTTGGGATATTTGTCCTCTGTAAAAGATAGCGAGCTAAAGAATCTGGGTAAGGCTCTCACAAACAGGACTAATGTCTAGCAGAGAGACTCCTAGGACCCCCCTTGTTTTTTGCATATTTAAGTAACTTTGTGTTTCACCCTAAGTTACTAGGGGAATCCAGACGTGGACACCTTGCTCACTATTCTTAGAGAGGCACAGCTCCACCCTACTGATGAGGTTCAACAGACGAAACATGTGTCTGGGGTGGCTGTTGGTACTCTTGTTCAGAGGAGAATTGCCTAGCATTTCGTTGCTGGACTGCCTCTTGGCAGGACAAAGACTGATATGTTTGAGATAGTTCTCCTCTGTGAAAGATAGAGAGCTAAAGAATCTGGGTACGGCTCTCACAACCAGGACCCCCCCCTGTTTTTTGCATATTTAAGTACCTTCGGGTCTCACCCTAAGTTACTAGGGGAATTCAGATGTGGACCCCTTGCTCACTATTCTTAGAGAGGAACAGCTCCACCCTACTGATAAGGTCTAACCAGACCGAAACAGGTGTCTGGGGTTGCTGTTGGTACTCTTTTTCAGAGGAGAATTGCCTAGCACTTCGGTACTGACTGACCCTGGGCAGGACAAAGACTGATATGCTTGGGATATATCTCCTCTGTGAAAGATAGTGAGCTAAAAAATCTGGGTAAGGCTACCATAACCAGGACTAAAGTCTAGCAGAGAGACTCCCAGGACTCGCCATGTTTTTTGCATATTTAAGTAACTTTGGGTGTCACCCTAAGTTACTAAGGGGATCCAGACGTGGAATCCTTGCTCACTATTCTTAGAGAGGCACAGCTCCACCCTACTGATGAGATCCAACCAGACTGAAACAAGTGTCTGGGGTTGCTGTTGGTACTCTTGTTCAGAGGAGAATTGCCTAGCATTTCGGTGCTGTACTGTGTATGGGCAGGACAAAGACTGATATATTTGGGATATTTCTCCTCTGTGAAAGATAGTGAGCTAAAGACTCTGGGTAAGGCTCTCGCAACCAGGACTAATGTCTGGCAGAGAGACTCCCAGGACCCCATTGTTTTTTGCAATAGGCAGCATGCTCCAGGAGTTTCTAAAGTAAAGGAAGGAGAGATACGTCATACATTTGCTGGAATGGTTGGATTATATTTTATTTTGTGTGAATGCGAATAATAGTGGCTTGCTTGAAAGAGAATGGAAAAGAGGCCTTGGAAAGAGAGATGGTGATAAGCCAGGTAAGATATGGAATGAGTTGAGGATAGATGGAAGGAAAAAGGTAAGAAGGGATAGGGTGAAGAGTGTAGGCAGTAGGGTCAGCACATGCAAGGATACCAACAGTGCCTAAATCAGTTAAAGAGATGAAGGAGGGGAAAAAAGGAAGGTCAGAAGAAGAAGGGGAACAAATTGGTCTGACATGCAGTCTTACATTTCCCCACTTCGACTTTATTAGTTTTATCAACTTCAGAAGGATGAAAGGCTGACCTTGATCAAACCTGGAACCTGCAGGCTAGACAAAGATCTCTGCAGTAGGTAGATTAACCTACTGACATGCCTTACTGCACAGCGACATTTGCTAGTCTCCTTGGCTAGCACACACAGATCCACAGGACTACATTTCATCTCGCTTACCCCCTCACCAATCCTCATTTGAACCCCACCCCCACTCTTTCCTTTAATCTTTATCTCCCTTCCAGAAGAGTTTTAAGTTGTTTTAAATGCTTTTTTCCCTAAGAATCAGCCTGAATCTTCCTGATCTTCTTCCAAACTTCCATCAAGACGTATGGCTCTTCAAGCAGATTTGGAAAGATTTGGAATGGAAACAAATCTGTGGGAACCTGCAATCTTAACTGAATCTCATAAAACATGCTGTAGCCTGAACATCACTTTGGAGAAAGTCTGCCCACCTAATGGATCCACAGTTGAAATGGGGAACTAAGGACATCCCTTGCCTCTATCATGTACTCATTACTTCTTACACTGGCTTAAGCCGCAATGTATATATTTATCTGCCCAGTCATCTTTTTAAATATGATTATGTATATTACAAATAAGTAACATTTCTGGATAACAATTAATATATTCCTTTTCAAGCAAAGTGGTCTTTTTGATATCCATAATCTACCCAGATGGTACAGCCAGCAACTCAGAATCCATCAGAATTTTGTTATATATGTATGACGAGACATATTGTATGTACACCATATCTTTCATTGTCTCGTTCCTCAAATCTCTCTACCTACTTCTTTATACTGGTTCAGAAAAGCTATCACTGGTGATATTTGATACATATCGCATTCAAATCTTATCTCCTGAAAAAACTCTGACGCATTCCATATGACTTCAGCCAGACTGTTTACTGACATCTGCACAGCCCCCACCATGCAGCCTCCTTCATCTCAATCCTCCAACCGTTTTCTCTCGAACACCATCTACATCATAGTGGCTCTCCACATTTCACATCCCCTCCTGGTCTTCCCGTGATCTTCAAACCACAATATAACAGTGCTACATCCTCAAATGCATATATATTCAGTGAAAAAAAACTTTAGTTAAGGTACAGTTAAGGTCAATAGAATCAGTGCAACAAAACCCTTGAAATTTAATGAAAAGCATTTAGTTGAAGCAACAAGGTGAAACAATCTGATGCAACAAAACCCTTAAAATTTGGTGAAAACACTTGGAGTGATGTTAAGGTGCTGATTGCCAGCCACAAAAACCCTAACATTCAGCAGGTGCTGAAGCTGTGCCACCTTAACTAAGATTCACCACTCTGCGCTGTCCCTAAGCAGACTGATGAAGTTACAAATTACATCACGGTAGATATCACCTATGACATAACTTATGGCATCATGAATGACCTCACTGGTACAGCAGATCACGTGTGCAAGAAAGAAAGATGCAACATTTAACAAGCGTGTCTCTGCATATAAGGGTGGTCTTAGCTCACAACTCACAAATGAAAAGAGACATTGGGGTAATTCATAGAAATCAGCGCACAAGTGGCGCACGCGGCTGGTGTACAGTTTCAGCGCACCGTTTATTCATGGATTTCAACATCCATAACCAGCCGTGGCGCAGAGTGGCGCAGCGACCATGCAGCAGCACCAGTTACGCCCCCAACCCCGCCCCGTGCGCCATGAACAGCACACAAATCCAGTCCATGGCACAAAGGCCAGTGGACCAGCATACAGCCCCCCAACCACGAAAACGCATGTAAAACTCCCTGTGCACACCCCAGAATACACGTACCGCGCTCGCGCCAGTGAAAATGCGTGTAAAACTCCCCGCGCACCCCTCTGAATATATGAATATACGTATCCCGCTCGCGCCAGCGAAAACGCATGTAAAACTCCCCCTCTGAATATACGTACCCCGCTCGTACCAGCGAAAAAGTGTGTAAAATTCCCCGCGCACACCCCAGGTAAATTGCATAAAAAAAGAACCCCCCTGTGGCGTGGGCTGCTTGTGGGCCATGCCCATGGTGGATGGGGTGCCTGCGTGTATTTGGGGGGTGTGCGGGAAGTTTCACACACAATAGGCCTTGTGTGAGCGGGGTATGTGTATTTAGGGGGTGCACGGGAAGTTTCACATGTGGTAGGTGTATTTGGGGGGTGCACGGGAATGTTCACACGCGATTGGCCATTTGTGAGCAGGGTACATGTATTTGGGGGGTGCACAAGTTTCACACGCGATATGCCCTGTGCGAGCGGGGTACGTGTATTTCAGGGGTGCGCGGGAAGTATCACATGCGATAGGCCCTGTGCGAGTGTGGTACTTGTATTTGGGGGTGCGCGGGAAGTTTCACACGCGATAGGCCCTGTGCGAGCGGGGTACGTGTATTTGGGGGGTGCATGGGAACTTTCACACGCGATAGGCCCTGTGCGAGCGGGGTACGTGTATTACTGGGGTGCACAGGAAGTTTTACAAGCATTTTCAATGGCGCGAGCAGGGCACGTGTATTCGAGGGGTGCGCAGGGAGTTTAATATGTGTTTTCGCTGCCGCGAGCGGGGTACGTGTATTCAGAGGGGTGCGCAGGGATTTTTACGTGCGTTTTCGCTGGCGCAAGCGGAGTACGTGTATTCAGAGTGGTGCGCAGGGAGTTTTACACGCGTTTTCGCTGGCGCAAGCGGGGTACGTGTATTCTGAGGGGTGCACAGGAAGTTCCACAGGCATTTTGGCAGTGACGGCCCTCCCTGGTGTGTCCCTAACCCCCTCCCCATGCCCTGCAGGCAACCCACATTACAGGAAATTACCCTACACCCCTGGGCATGCCCCGCAGGCAGCCCATCAACCCTGGGCATGCCCCGCAGGCAGCCTGCATGGCACCATACACCTGGGAGCCTTGACACATGTCCCTCACCCCACCCACCATTGACGGATACCTGCCAGCAGGCCCCGACTCATGTCCCCTCACCCCCACCCCCAGTGACGGGTACCTGCCAGCAGGCCCCGACTCATGTCCCCCCACCCCCCATGAGGGGTACCTGCCAGCAGGCCGTGACTCATATCCACCCACCTCCGGCCCCATTGATGGGTACCTGCCAGCGGACCCCGACTCATGTCCCCCACCTCCAGTGACGGGTACCTGCCAGCAGGCCCCAACTCATGTCCCCACACCCCCAGTGATGGGCACCTGCCAGCAGACCCCGATACGTGGCTCAACAAACACCATGTTCTCTCAAAACAGACCCATGGGCCTAATGCCTACACAAATCCCCTCTGCCCCCCAGTCCAAGCATGCAAGCATCCACTGCCCCAACTCACAAATTACCCATGCAAGCCTAAAAAGAACCACCATGGGCATGCATAAATGTACAACAGAGCCACAAAGTGGCAACACCTGACAGAGGCAATACTCATAGAGCAATGCCCAAAACCAATGAGAGTACACAACACAAATAATGAAGAAATATGATGTGTATTAAAATACGTAATTAAAAAACACAAATAAAAATCAAACTAGTAAATGAAGAAAAGACAAAATCAAAAAATGATGATGAATCCAATGTAAACCAAAAAAATACAAGAGGAAAATTTCAAAAGTCCAAATAAAGTACTTGAATAAAAAAAAACACATTGATCCATGGTGATGACAGAATAACCAAAGTATGTACAAGTCTTGAGTTATATACACTGAAAGTTTGAAGGGTCCATAATGGCCAAACAAAAGGAAACCTACCAAAAAACCCTATATAAATAACTATGTACATAAAGTGGAGCAAAGTCCATGAACTCCAAAATATAAAAAAAACAAAGGAAACCTAACACTAATGAACTATATACAATGGCGGTGGGCAAGTCCTTCAGCTCACCAGTTGATTTCCCGGGCCAGGGCATCATCGAACTCCTGTTCAACGTCGTGGAGGCGGGCCTGTTCCCTGGCCCCGAGGTCTCGCAGGGATAACGCCATGCCCACCTCCAACTCCCTGCGAATTGTCTCAAAGCACTCAGGCCGCCTCAGCGCCCTGTGCATGGAGTTCTCCGCCCTGACCACAGTGAGCCGTGCCTCCTCTGCCCACCGCCGCTCCGCATCTATCCGCTGGCCCAACCGCTGCCACACGGAAGACACTCCCATTCCAGGGCCCTCTTGCCCTCCCGCCGATGCCTGCTCTTCTGATGTTGATGGCCCTGAGCCATGATGCCTCCCACGTTGAGCCTGCCGCTCCCTCCGACGCAACTGCCTCTGCCAGCACGACGGCATCCAGGCTGATGGAATCCACTGGCGCCATCGTGCATGTGCCCTGCCCGATGATGGCGGCACATCCTCCATCTGCTGGGGTCCAGTTGCTGGGGTGTCCACCCCTGCTGGACCTCAGACTCCCGACTGTGGCTGGGACGGGATCTCCATAGAGCTGGCTGCGTTGGTCGGGGCAGGTCCACAGGGGGCCCTGGTGGCATCTGGGCCGGAAGACGGCATGGAGAACGACTGGTACATAGTCTCCTCAGAGGAGGAGAGGGCCGCCAGAGTGCCCGACACATGTATGAAACCCCCAACCATGGCCCCTCCCAACTGGGCCACGTTGGCATGCAGCTCTTCGTGATGACGTGCATGCTCCCCCAGGAAGCACGTATGTCATCACGAATGTCACGCATGCGCAACGCGACACCAATCAGGACAGTCTCCATACGATCACGGGGGTCCCCTCGTCTGCAGGTAGAGCAGTGTCAGATGATGTGGACCTCCCCACTACCTGCGGACGGGCCCGGGATGGGGTATCCCTGCTGGTGCATGGTGGTGCAGTCACAGTGTCAGGGACAGTGACATGCACAGGCCCCTCCACGGTGATCTATGCTGCCTCCTGCCCTGGACTGCACCACTTGCACCAGTTGTACCACCCCCACCAGACCCCATGTGCGGCTCACTAGCGGCCTCCTCCTCCTCTGTGCGAACCACCAACCTGGATGGCTGCACACTGTCTTCCACCGTTGCAAGCCCCTCTGGGGGCACATCCACCCCTTCCGCTGCAGCCGTAGTGGCAGACGTGGCACCAGTCCCCTCGCTCCCGGATGATGGTAATTCCTGGGAGGGTGACTGGGCATTGCGTCGCCGGCCGGTGGAGGCATCCCTGCCGCTTTGCTCCACAGCGTCATTTCCACCCTCTTCTTCACTTGCCGCTGTGTAGAGGGAGACATAGAACACAAGCATCAGGGTAAAGTACAATAGTCCCCTAGACAGGAAGCAATAGCAGATGAGTGGCACTGTCAAACGTCACTTTCATCATGTACCCCCACAACATCAGTGCAGGCAACAAACATGCAGAAACAGGCATGGCGCATGCAAAGAACATTTGCATACATGTCCAAGTAACTCTTGAAACATACAATCGTGGTTTGAAACTCACATGCATCATGGGTCATGCCTATCACATGCACACACATCACTGTAGTTTCATCCATCTGACCTCATACACCCCAGACACAGTGGATACAAGGATGACTAGGCTGCATCAGTGAATCAGAACATTGTCATGGACATGTGTTATGCATCCATGGCATTTACAAGTCTCACACATGCTACTCAGACACACGGACATGTACACCATACATGTCCATGACAGCAGCACCCATCTTTCACACCCATCCATGTCCAAAAACAGAGACAGGCATGCATTCATGTGTGCATTCCGCATGCTGCTCCGCATGTTGCATTGTAACACATGCACCATCCATGTGGTTCACGCATGACTGGTCTCACATGCAGCACAATGATGTCCCTGCACACACATCCATACATGGCCTATGTCACACATACAGGCACGTAGCTGACTATCAGCACACTGCAACATGCCCTGCATGGCCACTTACCGCTCGACTACAGACGGGCCTGCACCCTGATGATCTGATGGTGAAGCACTAGGCGAATGCACTCCAGAACCCTCATCTGCTGGTTGGTAAGCTGGCCCCGGTGCCGCACTGCATCCTCTGCATCTAAGAGCCGCCGGGCCTTCTTGAGGGTCCTGGACTTGTTGTCCTCCCAGCGCTTCTGGACGTGTTTGATGTCGTGGGGTGCCACCCCCTCCGCGTTGATGGCACCCACGATGTCCGTCCAGATCCTCCTCCATCCTTCCTTATCGGCACGCAATGGTGTGAAGAGGGCATCATACTGCCCCAGGACTCGCTCCATCAGGATGCCAACTTCATTGGAAGTGAAGCTGGCAGCCCTCTGCCTCTCTGGCTGGGGGTTGCCACTGGTGCCGGAAGGTGTGGTGTTGGACATGGCAACCCCCGAGGCAGGTGTGGGTGGGCAACTGGGTCCTGGGGCTGGGCTGTGGAGCGATGGAATACCAGTCATGAGTCCTCTGTTCCAGCAGGGGTGGTCACAGCAACTGGACCCCTGGAGATGGCAGATTTGCAGGCACCAAATGGCAGGGCATGGTGGTCTTCTGTGTGTTCTTGCGTGGCCAGCTTGATACAGAGTGATTTGGCACATGAAAAAACTGCACATCAGCATGTATTTCGAGGAAAGGCCCTTAGCGCGTAAGCGCGTCTGTGATGTTACGTGCGCGGGCATTTCCCTCGTGGCGGGTGCATAGTGATTCAGCACGTGAAAAAAATACATGTCCGCGTGTGAATGGTGTGATCCGAGGAAAGGGCCTAAGCGTGAAAGAGAAGTGACACGCGCGGGCATGTCCCTCAGCACGGGTTAAAGGTGAGCGGGTCCCAGCAGTTCGCTGTACGTGCCTTTCGTGGAGACGGACGTGTGTGTTGCTACTTCGTGTTGTTTCGTGCACCATCATAACTTCACTGCGGATCAAGGACGTATCTCTTCTTTTGGCGGGGGTATTGGCTACGCATGTTTTTCATTATCATGCTAGACTGACTGTGAGTCGCGCACGCTATTTTTCTCACTGCGGGTGCCCCTGTGTATTGCATACCCATTTTCGAGGTCATAGTAGCCTGCGTGTACCACGCGTACATGTTTTTCGTGTCCCTGGGTGCCACCGCATACTGCGGGAGGTTAATTCCACACACATGGGCTACCAGGGGTTGCGTGCATGGTTTTACTGCACTTTTGGGGTGCCTGAGCATTGCGTGACCCGTCACTTTATCACCGGGGTCATATACAGCCTTGCAGGTGAAGGGGTGCTGTTAACATCTTGTATCCCACCCCCTTCACCCCAAATGTCCAGGACAATTGTTGAGTACACCTCCCATTGGCACTACTCCATCTGTGCTGGCACTACTCCATCCAGGCTCAGGGTATGCCAGCGCAGGCTGCGTTGGCACTTGAAGAGTCAATGGAAGATTTCCAGGAGGTCTGGAGGCACACCAAGGTGCACACAGGGATGCCCTGACAGAGGCACGTGTCCCTGGGGCAGTAATGTCATCTGCTGTCCCAACCAGCCAGGTGTTGGCAAGTGCAGGGGCAGATGCAGCCAACACCACCCCGGATGTGACTCTACCAACCAGGACAGTCCCGGTCAATGACCCTGGCACAGCAGGTGCTGTTGCGCAGGGTCCATTCCAGGGCACCCAGCAGCCACTGATGCAAGTCAGGGCTTCACTCCGTGTTCCACCTGCCACTCCCTCGGCTCATTCCACCAGTGCCACTGCCCATCCTGATCAGGGCAGCATTTGCCAGCCAGGGTCCGAACAAGCGTCCGAGAGGAGGAAGGGTGCACCTGCAGTACAGGCTGGGACCCCAGACACAGCTACGGCCTCCAGCACGTCAAGGAAGAAGCCTTTCTGCAAGCAGGAACTGGACTTCCTCGTGGACCACGTGCGGGAACTCAACCTTGACATGCTAGTGGGGCCGAACTGTCAAACTACGGATGCCCATGGTAATACCCACTGGAAGCAAGTTGCGGATCATGTGAGTGCATTCAGCCATGAGGTGCGCACAGCACAAGAGTGCAAAAAGTGTTGGAATGACCTCAAACGCAGCACTAAGGGGAAGCGTGCCTCTAATTACGACATGACTCTGGTGACTGGCGGTGGACCACCATCTAAGGAGGAAGACCTCACTCTGCACGAGGCACTCGTTGCAGAGTTCATACCAACAGGAATGGTCGAAGGAATGGGAGAGATGCAGGACTTTGATGTCCCGTCCAGTGAGTGTTGTCGCCTGTTCGTCGAGGACATGTGTGTTTTGCTTGTGTGATGTGTTGTGCTTGACTGCCACTGCATGTCATGTGGGCATGCTTCTCATATGCAAGTCATGCAATGCTTCACTGATTCGTCCCTGCTGTGCAGGATAGTGGACATGTAGAGCAGTTGGGGACTGTCCTCACCACAACACTTGCACCCTACTGACATGCTAGTCATCCAGCTGCCCCTACAGTCCATGTTCCAGCTCAATGGCCCTTCTACATGTAGCCTGGGGTGTGTTCCCTCTAAGAACTGGGACATGACTGACGTGCATGTGTCCTCTGCATGCATGCGGGTACTCCACGTAGGCATGCTCCCTTGTCCCTCCACCACCCCTGCACACCAATTTCAACATTGCAGAGGTGTGCATCATATTGGCGTACTGCAATAGCCTGTTCAAGACTCCTGTGTACATGCAAACTTCCACCAACCAACCTGCCAGACACATGCAGTGGTGTACATCCTCTGCACGTCATGCAGGGTGTCGCTCTTGGACTGTGCAGATGGCAGATGCTCCACAGGGACATGAGTTCCCATTCATGCTCCATGTGTATTACATGCATGCCCCTATGTGTCCTTGACTGGATGATCATTGTAGAACGTGTCCAGGATGACCTACATTTTTTGGCATTTGATCATCCATTCCATGCCCACTCTGGCTCAGTCCTGCATCACACACATGTTTAGGTTGTCACAGTCTGTGCGGGGCACAGGCCTCCCCCCGTTCCAGGCCCACTGACTCTGTTCAACTGGCGTAGTGGCTTCTGCACACATGGCTGTACTACTGAGGGTTCATCATGTATCCTGCTTTCTGTCCCATCATCATCTGCTGTGTTGTCAGTTGACTCAGATGATGCAATTGATGCTAGCCACCACTATCGGCCAATACACAGGTCTCTGGTCGCCCTTTCGCTGCCATGCAATGCATCCCTGCATTTTCACTTAGGGGGGGGGTGTGCTTGTAGCCATGCAACTCATAGCATGCACATTGCACGTGATGCCTGAACTTGCCCTTGCACTGCCTTCAAGTTAATTGATACACATCATGATGTACTTGTTCATGTAGATAGTGGATAACATACACATGTTCTGCACTGCATCAACCCACTTCAGAGCCGTGTTACACTGTTCTACATGCCTACTCCCTGATGCTATGTCAAAGTGACCTGGCATGCATGCCAGGTTCATATTTGTGTGTGACATGTCTGCTTCATGTGTTGGCTGTCTGTGTGATGTCTATGTGTGTGTGTGTGTTATGTGCTTCTGACATGTGTACTAATGTACATTTTTCTCCAATTTCCAGATGATGACGCAATGGAGCCAAAGGATGGTGTTGTCATGCCAGACACAGGTTTGTTATCACACCAGCAACCCGGCACAAGTGGGGGTCATGGGGTGGTAGACCACAAGAACCCACATGTTTTACAAGCCATCTTGTCTGTGGGTGGCAATGAGTCAAGCTCGGAAGATCACTCTGACACCATTTGCTGATGTGCCTGGGGCATCACGTCGACGGGGAATGTAGTCCTGCAACCGTGAGCGGTGCCAACCCAACAAGGACGTCGGAGCCTTGGGACCCGCAGGTATCAAGCCCAGCAACACAGTGGCCGCGCGCCACTGGGGTATAGTGAGTGGGAGCAAGCCATGGTTGCCAATTCAGAACACCAGGGAGAAGCAATTAATAACATCGCAGAGAGCATGGAGAGTGCGGCCCAATCCGTGCTACTCCCTGCTAGGCAGGTTGAACTGCAGCAGCGGGCAGCACAGTCCACGGCCCGCTCACTCAGGCTGGGCATGGCAGCCTCAGGCAGGGCATGCCGGGCTGAAATGGTGTCTTTGCGTCAAGCAATTGTTGCTCACGCACAGGCACACAAGGAGGCCCTGAGGGTTGAGTATGATTCCCTCAGATCCACTCTGGGTGTGCTCTTGATGTCCCAGAAGGAGCGGTCAGAGGAGAGGTTTGCACAGCTTGAGCATACCATCTCGGCTGAGTTACGTGCTTGACGGGAGGTGCATCAGTTGTCCAGCCAGGCCACGCAGGAAGAACTCTGTGTTACACGTGTTACCTTGCAAGAGGAAGCACGCGTATCACGAGAGGTTCTGCATGCTGACTTACGTGTCATCGCCGCACAGAACCAGGCTCACCCATCCAGCAGACTTGCTGCCGATGAGGGGCAAGCTGCGCCTAGGTGTGGTCAGGCTCCTGTGCCACGTCTACCTTTTCAGGAAGAGGCTGACTCGGACGACGAGATATCTCCCACACAGGTCGGGCTGTGCAGGCGTTGAGCCCATGGAGGTTTCTTTTTTGTCTCAACATCATCGCATGTGGGTGTTGAGGTGCACCCTGTACCTCCCCCTTCCTGGTGCCCCCTCCCCCGGGTCGTATGTGGCCATTTTTGATTTTTCATTTTGGTTTAGTTAGTTAAAATTGTTTTTGATAGTTAGTTTAATTAGGTAATGTAGGTTTTTCATAGTTAGTTTAATTAGTTAATATAGTTTAAAATTGCTTGTCTATTGTGCATTCATGTGACGGTGTGGTGCTTTGTGGCTTTTGAAAGCATCCACTGTCTTTTCCAGCAGGGCCCTTCAAGCTTGTCTTGTGTATGCGTTTGCAGCTTTGGGTCCTGACTCACATAGGCCACTCCTGCTTCCCTTATCCATGGGCTCGCAAGGATGGTTCAGTGTTACAGCCATTTACACAAGGGCTTTGGACTGTCATATCTGTGGCCTGTCTGCTGCTGTACTACTTGTGTTAACACCTCTAGTGGGGATTGTGGGTTTTTTATCCATGCCATGTCTGTATTAGATTTGGGTGGGTTCATGATTGATGTGTCCATTAATTGTTATAGATTGTGATGTATGTTTCTTTTCTTTTTCTTTCTACAGCATGTTTCATGCTGTAGACAGTGGCCGGCACCCTTTGCCTGTCAAAGTCACACTGATGGTGGGAGGAATTCTGATGTAGGTCTCTGACATGGCCCAGTCACAACCAGCATGAAGAGACACACACAGGGAACTTATATGTTTTGTGCCCTTTCTGCAGGAGAATGAACCTCCAGACCACCTTTGCCAGCAGACATGGGGCATAGTACTACAGACAGCTGGCCACGTTGTGTGCGCAAGCAGTGGCACAGGGCTTGCACTCAAACGTCCAACAGAAGCAGACATGTTTCCAGGAGCTCCAAGGAAGGTGAGCAGCACAAGGGGGCCACACTGCAGCCAACCTTCCACCAGGCCACTTGCACATGCATGCTAAGTAGCGCCACTGTAGGGGAGCTTGGACAGATATTGTTGTTGAAGCGCACAGTACAGCTAATATGCGTTGGGGAACAAATGGCCAAGTTGCTTTCCAAGTTGTCAAGGGCACACCCAGGAGCTGTGGCACATATCCTCCGGTCCCCCCTGCTCCATAGAAGCTGAGTTATTAGTGCAGTAGCGTTCCTAGCCAGAAACTGATGCAGCACACAGGGACACCCAACGAGGCACAGACTCGTGTGCAGTGCATATCATTTGCATGCGCAAATTGACACGTGCGCTACCTATTGAAATCTGTGGATGCCAGAACACAACTTGTACTGAAGTCGTACCTCGTTATACGCGTCTAGCTGCTCACCCAGGGACCATTGTATGATGTGTGATTCTTGATGCATTGGTCTTCCATTTCCCGCATGCCCACGTGCACCTGCCTTACTGCATTGACAGTGAATGAACCATCACGGGGGCAAGCTAACGTATGGTTACAAAGCAGCAGAAAAGAGTGTTTGTGGAGGAGACACTTCATTTAGGGCATGGATGATGTTGTGTGTGTGTGTTGTAAACACACACAGATTAGTAACTCACACTCTCTTTGCGGCATTGAACTGCTCCTGTTACCGGACCTGAGAGTGCGCAGGCAGGAGGCCAGCACTCACCCCAGAGATAAGTCTCTCTTTGGCTTGCATTTGACTCATTTGGTACAATGTGCATGAAGAACATGTTTTGTCTGATTGAGTATGTGCTATTGTCAATAGTTGTTTTTTTGTATTTTGCCTACTTTCCCTTGACAATCCTACTCCCCTCTCCTGCCCCTCTTTCCGGTTATCCTGAACACCAATGCCTGTCTGAACAACATATCCGGGACCCTCCATCCCTGCCATGGTCTCAAAGGCCTGTGTAAGTTTGACCTTGCAGGCGTCCAGACCACAGAGGGTGTGGTTGGTTGGTGCCACTCCTGCGCCTGGACACCGGAGCTGTGACACTATCCATCAGTTGTTGCATCATCATTGTGTATTATGTACCGAACATGGTACCCATCCTGTTGGAGCATTGTTCAACTGTGCTACCTTGGTTGTTCTATCATTGTGCTTGGACATGTGCTTGGACATTTTCTGCTACTTCAAGTCATCTACTGGAGACTCTTCCAGGGTTTTATTGGTGCCTACGCGCTTTTTCCCTGGATTGTGGGTTTGGCTCCTTGGAGTTCTCTGCAATTTGGTATTTTGACCAGTCAAGGTGGCCTCTGAGGGGGCTGGACCCTATTTACACGCAAGGTGGAACATGGAGACCAAGGTGTAGGGTGATCCTGTAGCCAGGTAGACTTGAAGGAAGAAGGCTACATACCCCAGACACAGTTGTTCAGTAGGTCATGGTGATGTGTAAATGAGGGAGGGCCTTTTGTTGTTGGACAGTTGGCTTGGGCTACAGTGTTTTGGGCACTCTGACATTGTAATTGTGGGGTACTATGTACATGATGTGCTCTGCTGGTCAATGCCTGTTCCTGTGTTGTCTTTACTTTTCAGGTGTCAGGGGATTGGTGTGGTTTGACATGCTGGGGTGTACACATGGGCAATGTTCACATGTGATGTGTACAGGACACCAAGGTTCACTTGATTTCACATACATGTATTGAGTGCATGTCCCTACAGACACACACAGTTGCACAATGATCGACCACAGGTACAACCACCCTTCCATGGCCACAGGTGCGCACAGATTGCCTTCTGGGGCCCGCTGTGTCCCTGCAGCGCATGATCTATGACCATTTGGGGATCCTGTACATGCGTCAATTCGTTATTTATTTAATTAGTCCTTTTCATGTGATGCTCAAGGTGTATCTGCAACACAATGGCTGCTCACTGTGCTGTGTGCTGAGCAGTGTGTTGCAGAAGACACACACAGCACACAGGTTCGGGAGTAGGGATTTTGCCTTGCTCAATGTGCATGTGAACAGGCATTCAGTGTTATGCTCATGCTCCGACTGGTGGAAAGTGTTAGGCAGAATCCTGTGAAGTTCACTTAGGGAGCACTACAGAAGATTAAGACTACAGGTGAGAGCAAAAAATCCCCTTTGGTATCAGTCCGTACCACAAAGATTTAGTTGGTAGCTGTGGCTGAGTAGTCAGACTTATCTCAAGAGGGAGATGAGCAGTATTCAGGGTTTACACAATAAGCCTACAATACTATGGCACAAGGAAACACTGACCAAAGCTTTGTATTAAAAAGTAGATATATATTTATTCCATAAACTTCTAATAAAACACATGTATCACAGTCATCAAGCAAGTTAAATTAAGTCAAAGGAAAAATATACACACTCCCAAGTTAAATTGTAGACCAAGTGAACCAGAGTGAAAACTGAGCAAAACGGCACAGTGAAAACCACACACAAGGGATTCTCTAGCAATTTCTCACAAGGGAGGGAAAACACAAGTTATTCAGAAATAACCTCTTACACACCCTAGCAACACTTCAAATATGTTTGTGAACCAGTTTAAGCAAGACAGTGGGCCTCATTCCGAGTATGGCGGTAAGGGATAGCGGCCACCAGTAACGAGACCGGTGGCGGTAATCCCTTACCGCCATACTCCGAGTTCCCTTTGCGCCCTCGCCCTTAACGCCTGCTTTGAGCAGGTGTTAAACTCGAGGGCGCAAAGGGGCCTCCAAGCCAATAACGGTGACCGTAATGAACGGTCACCGTTATTTGCATCTTCCCCATTCCCATTGAGCCCTATGGGGGCTCATTTGGGAATGGGGAAGAGTCTTGGTGAATGGGGAATTACCGCCCCGCCGACCTTGGAATGGGGCGGTAATTCCGCCATCCACCAAGGCGCTGCCGGTCCGGGTACGGCGTCAACCAAGGCGTTAATAGCGCCATTGGTTAGCGCCGTACTCGGAATGAGGCCCAGTGCATCAGTATAGACAATACTTAAATGAAAACTGAGCAAAATGGCATTTCACAAGGTTTAGAAAGGGGAAGAAAAGGGTAGTTATAAGAAGTAGCTGCACCAACACAGTTCTAGTTGAGAATCAATCTAAGGAAGGCAGATCTAACAAATGTAGCCAGAGTCAGTAGGCCTGTGCCAGAGTCAATGGTACAGGGTAAGGTCCCAGGAGCAAAATGTTCTTGTAGCTGCAGTCAAGTCTTTGGTTAACGATTTTGAAAAGGTGGATGCAGAAAGCGAAAGACAATGTTAAGAGAGAGGGGCGGCCAACCCAACAGGTAGGTAAAGGATTTAAAACTCCTTTAGTGCTACCACGAAGAAAGGGCGGACTGGCGGAACAATGTACCTTTAAAATGAAGAAGTGGTTCCTGTGGTGGCAGTTGTTCCTGGTAGTTCCTGCTGTTTGGGTGATCCAGCAGAGGAAGAGAGACTCTCGTCATGGAGTGAGGTTTGAGTTACTGCACTACCCAGGGAGGAAACCATCCGCGGTGCTGCCCGACAAATAAATGTTATGCTCCTTTAAATCGCATTCCGGGTGGACTGGTGCCTGGCTATCCGGCCCCCGAGTACAGGGTACGGGAGATTCGACCAAGGCAGGTCCGGGAAGGCGATTGGCAAACGGGTTGGCCCCACCAGCTCAAGGGAAGAAGGCTCTTGCAGATGAAGATCTTCTCTCGTCGTGTGGAGAAAAGTGGTGAGACGCTGCAGCAGGGCTTCACCTGTGTTTCAGCCATTACAGATGTCTTTGGCTTCTCTCCTGTTCGGCTTCTTAGTTCCAGTGGTGACGTCTTGCTCTTCCAGTCCTCAGGTCCCTGCTTTTATGCAAAAAGATCCCCATTCATACAGCCTAGCTATCACTCACACAGTGGAGTGGTCATCTTGACGGGAGACCCTCCAGCCTATCAGGATAGAGTGCGACATGGGTCCGGAGGCAACCCTGTCCAGGGGTCCTACACCCCCTCCCACACAATGGACCCACCCCAGACTCAGAGGCGCCGAAATGAGGGCTTCTCGGTAGAAGCCCGCCAAAAGGACGAACAAAGGATCCGCGACCTGGGTTAGGAGTTTAGAGAAAGACACTAGAAAGAAGTTATATTAAAGATCTGGCAAATAAAATCTACCGGAGTCAAGTTAATATTAAAATGCACCGGCGGTATGTTAGAAGCTGTCAAAAAAAGTGGTAGCCTCGAACAATGGGAAAATCACATAGGGAAATATTTGCGGTCGAATATTTACGGTAGTAACCACTGCCACCAGCCAGAAACCTTTGAGAGAGGGACTGTAGGGAAACACTATTAACCCTTTCCAGTACCTCCATAGTAAGATGGGTTGTACTGATTTATTTCATAGGATTTGACTAGTAAAGTCAATTGGGACTTTACATGCCCTGGGAGACATTAGTCAGTCCCAGGGTATGGAGTCTATGTTTGGGGGTCGCTATGACACACCTGTGTCACTGCACTGAGGGTGCTGTGTAACACATGTAAATAAAGATGGTTCCTATGGGGTTGAGAATATCCCATAGACATTAAACACAAAAAATAGCCTACAACACACATCCAAAAATGCCTAAGAGTGGGAAAATGAGTCTCACTCTTAGCAGAAAAAAAGAAGCACACTCTTCAAATCCAGCAAAGCTGCAGGGGGACTCTATAGGTAAGGGAAATTAGCCATAGAATGAGAATTCTCCCTAACAGAAAGCATTTGTCTATGACTTGGTATGTGTGGGAGGTTGTTGGTCAGTCATTTCATCTGATTCCATGTCAGGCGTCATTGTCTCGAGCCACTTTCCATTTATCACATGTCACTTTGTATCTTATTGGTCATGTGTTGGGCCTTTGCTATTGCTTGCCATGTCATGGTGTGGCAGACAAGGGTGATGTGGGTTGGGAGGGTTTGGGTGACATACCAGGGATTGTAATGGCCTGTTTTGCGGGGGGTGGGGGGTTGATACACACCTTGCATGTGTTCCTTTTGGTCACACAGGATTGGTTAGATTTAAGTAGCTAGGGATGCACACAATGTATCACTTCCATGGCAGCATTCTCAGGGTGGTAAGGTTGTGACAGCTGACTGTTTCTTTCTCATCATCGATTGTCACCTGGTATGTGCCAGGCCTGTGTGCACTCCGCAGGGGTGGGAGTTTAGGTGAAAAATGTGGCCACAAGCTGGGTCCGGGCTGCCTCGCCACATGCCCTATCCCCTCCCATGGGCAGCGCCTGTGCCTGTGGTTGGGGATGTGGGGGCACCACCATGTCCACGGTACACCCTGCCATGTTGCAACATTATGCAGGACACATGCTGCTACAATGATCCTGCACACTACTGGGGGTGCATATAGTAGCTGCCCGTCAGAGCGGTCAAGGGAGCGGAAGCGTGACTTGAACACTCCGAATGTGCGCTCCACTATGCCCCTGGTTGCAATATGGCAGCATTGTATCTTACCTGAGGTGCTGTGGTGGGGTTCCGGATTGGCGTCATCATGTGGTTGCTCAGAGGGTAGGCACTATCCCCTGGGGAGGTGATAATGGTTGTGATTATTAGGATTTGTGTAATTGTTTGTGTGTGACATGCATGCATGTGCACAGGCATTTGTACTCACCTAAGAGCCATGTGTCGCCATGCTGCCCCTCTTCAAGGGCCCGGCTCAGGGCGAACATTCTGTATATGAAACTGTCATGGGTGGAGCCAGGGTAGTTTGCATAGACAGAGGTGATGATTCCCTTTGCATCGCATACAACCTGCACGTTGATGGAATGCCAGTGCTTGCGGTTTCGATAGATGTGCTCAGTGGCCCTAGGTGGACGTAGGGCCACATGGGTGCAATCTATGGCACTGAGCACTTTGGGGAAGTGTGCCACCCTGTAAAAGTCCTGGACCACGGCCTGCCTTTCTGCGGGTGCTCTGGGCATGTATATGTGCCTGTGGACTGAGGGGCGCACAGTCATGATTGCCAACACCTGGTGTAGGCAGCGTGACTGCGTGGCTTGTGAGACGCCCCCACTCTGGCAGCTGTCCGCTGAAATGACCCACTGGCCAAAAAATGCAGGACATTGAGCACCTTCTCCAAGGGGCTCATTGCTTGGGAGCACAGGGTGGGGGATATAAGGTCATCTTCCCACTCCCTGACCAGGTCTGGGATGATACGAGGTGGAAACCTATGCCTGCCATAGACCTAGTTGTCAGGCATCCCGAAAAGGCTAGTCCGGGGGGAAAAAATGCGGGCCCTGGCTATTCTCCTCCTCCTGCAGTGTCCCACGATCAGTGCTGCGACAAATGGGGCATTCATCGTAGCTGTATATACGTGTTTGTTGTTTGTGCGCACTTTTATACTGTGCGCGGGGACACTTCCGCCTGCCTTTGTGTGGTGGACGTGTTGACGCCTGTGCGCGTCTTTTAGCGTGCACGGGTTTCCCGTATTCAATTCCATGAATATGTGCTGTTCGCCTGAGTGTGGGCATTCCGTGTATTTCCCTGCAGTACTTCCCCAGTTATGCCTTTTTTTTTCATGCGTTGTTCCCCATTCCGCGTGTTACGCCCTTGTCCCGTCCCCTTTTTGGTGTGTGCGCCGACGTTTTGCGCCTTCCCTGTGCACGTCACGCACGGCGTTCGGGATGTTGCAATGACGTGTGCGTCCGTGTGCGCCACGCATGGATTTGGCGCACATCCAGGGGAAAACACGTGCAGGCCCTTCCTTGAATTGCACACGTGCACGTGCGCTTGCTTTTTCACGCTTGCGCCAGCTTGCGCCAAGATTTTCACCGAACATTTGTTCCATGAATCGACCCATTGCTTTTTCACTAGTACAAGCTGAAAGGCAAGTGTTCACATACAGACTCAGAGGTAAGAATTACAATGTCTACACAGTATCTTTGAAGAAACGTAGGTTAATCTATTCCTAATGAGAACAACAATATAGTTCAATCATTTTTTGTTCTTGCAGCTGAAAAGTGTTTGTTATAGAAAAAATAACAAATACAAGGAAGTTGTTAAAAAACAGACTAAGAAATAATAGGAACATAACCAAAAGGTAATATGAATTCAGGATTAATATGGAATTGTTGTAACATTGATGTTTATATTGTGGTTTTGATACCACATCACCTTAATTTAATTTTAGGTTGGAGCCTAATGAAAAAAGAAAAAGCCAATCTGAAAAGAGCAGAAAAATAATTTTGATGAAAAGTAACTAAGACACTAATTGAAACTCGGGTACTTGACAAATGATGTTAACTAGAGTACACATTTCAATGGAAACAACAGAAATATATACTATATGCTCTAGCATAATAATATGGCATGTCAGTGAGTTTACTTTAATCTTTTGACTTACTTAGTTTAATTGCTGAGTTATGTATTACATCATGAGGGTATCATAAGTTTTTCAATCAATTTAGAAGCAAGAATATGACTTATGCAAGAATTTTGCGATGCAAAGAAAATTAAATAACTTTTGATTTAATTTATTCTATCCATTGAATAGCCTGGAAGAAGATCCAATAGATCGAAATATGTGTCAGCATTTTTTTGATTTTTGAAAAAACATTTTGAGAGATTTGGATTGATCAAGTTCCTGTGACTGCTAATTGAGTACTTTATGAAAAAAGGAGTAGGTAATACTTGAAACATAATTACAAGAAATATGTGATAATAAACGTGTTAATAGTTGAAAAAAGAAAAACATCAATAAACTATTGAAGTGATTGTTTTTTTAAATCCTGCACCCTGACATAAAGAGGTATAGTGCTTTAGAAGAATGTATAATGTTACAAATTATTCAGACGGTACTGCGATAAGGAAGAGTAGATTGAGCAACAATGCAAAGAAATTCTCAAATCAAAATGCTCTACCACTCTTGTAGTTCACGTTTACACCCAATGAAATAAAAACAACATAATAATCTTCAAATAACTTTATTTTATGTGAAGGGCGAATATGAACACTACAAAAAACATAGATAATTGCACTCTTTTTGAAGAAGTTCAATAAAAAACAGAGGAAAAAAACATACTATTTTGCTTAACTTCACGATACAAACTGCAATGTGAGCAGCACTAAAATTCAACATTCGATTCCTAGATCTAAATGATCTAAATTCATCAGAACATTCATATAAGGAAAAACATACATATAACATTCTTAGAAATAAGTATTTGCCACACCTTACCTAATTAACAACCAAATTATCACTGAATAAAAGCAGACTTATTTTCAAATAGCTAATCACGTGTTCTAGAAAATCTACAAATGGTTTGGTCGAATGGCATGTGCACGGTATGAAATTCAAAAGCTGACTGGATGATAGAAACACATATCGCGAATCACACATCCCCAAATATGCTTTCTGATCTCTCGACAAGATCATTAAGTTCACTACCAGGACTCTCTTTGAACGCCCTCACTTCACACCTACTTCCTCGTACTGTCACCAGGTTGGATGACCTACGATGCAAAACAGGGCCAGATTAAACTTTCTTCTCCTGGTTAACAAATCTTTCCACAGTAAGGCACCACTGTATCTATCCTCCTCTATCCAACCTTACAAGCCTTCTTGTAATCTCAGCTCTGCCACCTCGACTACCCTTGTGGCTACTTGCCTTCCTTGTGCGTCCTCTCACTTCCGCTCCTTCTCTCTTCTCGGTCCACTTTTATGGAATTCTCTTCCCCGGACATCTAAGAAACAGTTCAGACAGATATGTTCAAAACCAAACTAAAAGCCTACCTCCTCACTTCCGAGTTACCCTCTTAACCTGTCTCTCTTCTGCCTGCGAGCTAATATTTTTCACCCTCGCCTCTAACGTCCTTCTGTCCCTCACTTACTCTGTCTCCACTCTAGCACTTCATCCATTATGATTACATCCTGAGCACAGCGGAATGCACTGCCTTCCTACACATATAAACGGCCAACGTTCATTGTCCTTAATCTATGTCTGCCTACCTAACTATTGCCTCTGGTGACTGTTCCATTTACTCCCCTCCACAACCTGATCAGAATGTCCTTCAAAGCGCACCACTTCCCGTCAAATCTGATTTCTTATCTATTCTATATTCTTTTGTGATCAAAGGAGCATTCTTCTTCCTGTATATAAATAAATAATGTATACAGATAGCGACAGTGCAAACCTTGACTGTCCTGTTTGTCCAAAGAGCACTATTGCCTACCCAAACCTTCCCCCTGTTTGTTCTCCACTTGTTGTGCATTGTTTTCTGTTGGTCTGTTTGTTTTATATGAGTGTTTGCTTTTTGTATTCACTTTTTAAGGATTTTTAAATCTTTTGGGGTTTTTCTCTTCATTTTGATCTATGATTTTTTTCTGGAAGAGGAGACACATCATCCCGAGGCACCCTCCAGCAATGAACAAATCAACCTTGTCACTGTCCCTGAAGACACAGAAGACGTTGAATGGGTAGATCAGCCAGCTACACCCAAGAAGTAACACCACAGGAGTTTCACACCTTCGCTGTGCTGGCAGTATTTCAAGGTCCCTAAAGACACTTCAAAAGGAACTGCACATTTTATGGCGAGGTGCGAAGGGGAGGATTCTCTACAGTTCCTGCATAGAGCCTGGGCACCAGGATATTTGTCAATGACCCCTGGTGGCAAGTGGATAAAGGTTTCAGGAGCAGATTCTGGCAATAGGCAATCTGCCTTGGTTGCTGCTCTGAAAACAAACTTGTTGGTGGTTTTCATACATTGCTATGTTTTATTCAATTCGTTTCAAATTCATCATATAAACACAGATTATTTCACTTAGTGTTTTCCCTTCCGTTATTTTACTTGTGCTTGTGGTGACTTTTTTGGTGAAATATGTATCATTCTTAAAAAAGCATTCGTGCCGGTGAGAGATGTGTCATTCTTAAAGAATCATATGTGCACAAACTTGTGAGGACAGCTATATTAAAAAGCACACAGGCTCACATAGAAGAATAAATGTCCACTTTTCGCAAACAATAGGCCAACAGGTGAATATCGGTCTCTATGGAGCAATGCAGCCACTGACCTCCAACTAATTTGGACAAGTCAGGTAGTAAGCAAAAAACAATAACAGAAATTAACCCAAACAGACTAGCCGCGGGTAGAGCGCACAGACTGATACTATTCACCAAAAACAAGAAACATTAAAAAAAATATCTAAACTGTGGGAGTGAGGTTTAACATTAAGCACCACGTCAACATGCTAACTCTACTGGTAACAACTATCCGCCACCTAATTTAAAGGCCCAAATTAAACAAGGGTCCTTTAATGCAAGCAGCGGTACTGGCCTGCAGACGCAGAATATGTTGCACATGAACACCAGTGTAGCTTCCTACGCAGGCAGCAAGACTGATTAATTGAAAAGAAATTGCTTGCGGCGCACCCCGACATCATGCCCTAGTTCCTGAAATCCATTTTTTATGTTGATGAACATGACATCATCAACGGGGAGACGGACATCGGAAAGTCCGGCATAGCACCAAATCGCAAGGTCATATATTTTATCAAACAAACTTAGCACACGCATAGGAAACTACACATGTGCTAAGAGGTCAGGGGGAAAGATGCATAGGGGAAGGGGGTGCTAGCCATCACCACTCAGGCTGTTTGTAATGCAGGTTCATACAGGAGAATGCAGCCTGCACTCCGAGCATCCTGATTGGCTAGCACACCATTCCCTGTACTCTTTTTCATGTAAATGTAAACATAACAAAGTTAGCACAATACCATCTACTTCTAGTGTTCAAATATGAAATCTAAATTGAGAATCACAGTTCCCAAACCAATACTTACACATCATTTCCTTTCAGAAAACAAACTTTTATAAAAAATATAGTCTAATTTTTTACATTTCATAATTCACCTTTTTTACATTGCAGTCCCCTCAATAGTCACGTCTTATGAATTCAGAAATCATGCAAAATAGCGAGTATTTATATCCGTGCCCGGCTGCCTCCTTCCCAAAACTGACAACACTACTATACCTCCTTTATACCCCTCACATAAACCAGTCAAAGAAATGCAACATTACACAATCATAATATCAACTTTTAACACTTCTGTACAAAGCCTGAATTCGTGAACGATGCCAAAGGGAACAGTGAATCGAAAAGCATTCCTTCAGATCATGTGAGAACCACATCTAATCAAAATACATCACAATGCAAACACAGCTTGGGCATGAACCCGTCTCAGCGACACACTTTGTATTCACAAAACATAGTTAAATAAAACAGTTCTCGATCTCAATACATAAACACAGAATGTTAAATCACCTTAATACTACCCCCTACACATTTTAAGTTAATTTAGAAAGCATTGATATATATTTTGCAAAATAAAACATTCTAAATTATTATCCATCCTTACCGTTCCCACAGGCTCCCTGCCCTAAAAACACCATAACTAACACATTTTTGATCATTTTAGAATACTTTACAATGTTGATTCGGAACTTGATTCTCAAATTGGGTAATGGCAGACTTTCAGAACTGAAAAAGCTTGGCAACAGCAATGCATCATGCGAGATATGACTACAAGGCAACCCGCGTTGCACTAATAAAAAATAACACTGTACAGATCTGCACCAAAAACGAAAATGATTTCCTTTGTGTGCTTAGTGCCTGTTGGGCTGCCTGCCTCATCAAGTAAAAGAGTAATGCATGGCAATTGAGCAAGAGTGTAAACGAGAGATATAGATAGAGCAGCATCAGAAGTGTGGAAATTACAGTATCCACACAAGGGCTCCATGATGCATTAAGGAGGAGAAGGTCTGGACCCATTAGAAATGTTTAGGCCAGTATAGAGAACTTTGATAGAAGCTAATGGAAGAGCTAGAATGAATCCTGCAAAAGGGCTTTTAAAGTTCGATAGAGGGGAAACGGAAATTCCATTTAGTGTTCCTAGAAAGTGCAAGAAAGGAAGAGACAACATCTTCTAAACTGAAGCATATTCACATATTGAAGGCAGTTTGAGGAATAACCGTGACTTGATAGCTTCCTTAAAAGTTGTTAATTTCTTAGGATTTCTGATGTACGTGGGAATAGAATTCAAGCGTTGAGGAGCAGAAATGAGGCAGATCCCCAGGACAACTTTTTTTGAACTGTGAGGTCACAAGTGATACTTGAGAAAATTACCCTAGATGTGGTTTTCTCAAGTACCTTTGGCATTGTAGTCACAGAGCTTCTGTTTCATATATGGTCTTAGAAGCTAGTTTACCTTCAACTGGGAGCCTGGGTAGCTAGTGTGAGTCATGGCAGTGTATTTCCTCTGCCCAGGTCTGAGCAGGGTTCAGTCTGCTGCATTTTGCACTCTCTCCAGGCTCACAATTACATAGTTTGGGGCACTGAGGTATACACCATTTGGGTTAGCCAGTCTAGATCTGGCAATTGCAAGGACAGCAAAGTAATTCTGTGTGTCGTATATGATGGGTGGATTCTCCTAAGTATTTTGAGCTGCCAGAATACTTGTTTGACCACTGCCATTTTCCCATGCATAGGTCTAAATTCATTCAATGCCTAAGTGTTTGACCCCAAGGCAAGGCGGATGGGGAGGTGGGATATATGGGCCCTGAGAGAATCCTAGAGCATGAGGTGGGTTTCCCCAACATCAATATTCAGGTTCAAAGATTCAATGTGATACCAAGCTCTCATATTCACGGTTTAACATGATGATCTGTTCCTATACTTTGTGTCTAAATGGAAGGTAACCCCTACACTAGCTATTGTCCAGAGACCAGAGACAGGAAAGGGATTCTGATCAAGGAAAGCAAGGACACAAGACCTCTGAGAGTGACAACAGCCAGCTGTGAAAATCCTCAATTGAGGAGCTGCCAAGATGTTCTGTGTCTTGCAGTGTGCAGTTTCCACCTTTGTAAGCATTGCTTTTACCCTCTACATCGTTGAAGGACAGCCTGAGATTCTGGGAAACCACTACACCATCCAGAAGGATTACCATTTAACAAAAGTCCAAATTGGCATACCTTTCATTTATTGCACTAATTGAACATAGTATGCTGTGATTAAATACATCATGAGCTTGTTCAAAGACAATGATACACTTCATTAGATGGTTGTGGTTTTGAAAGCTTGATCATTTTTATGAAGACATTTTGATACCATGTTGACATGAATGTTTTCAAACATTTAATGTGATTGGGAAATCAAAGGTGGAAGGCAGATAAAGCGTATTACTATAAGCATGTATCCAACTCGAGATACATTATAATAATGCACCAACAACTCCTAATACTCCCAAATCAGACTGCAAGGATGTGCAGTGAAGTGTTGGGCTGTGCAATGACTCACCACCAGAATGTGTCCAAGAGAACTGTTTTTAAAAGTAATGTTTCCCTAGCAACTGTCAGGTGAGGGAGGAGACCAATGACACTATGGCCACCTGTAAACCGCTGCTGAGAGGAAAGGGCAGTTATCAATTGTCTCCAGAGGAGGATGTGCGCGTGGCAGGAGTGCTGTGAAAGGGGTACCATTGACATGAGAGGGGTCAGCCCTAAGCAAGTTGTCCTGCTACCAGCATTGGTGAGAAAGGGCTGAGAACCTGGTCTGATCCAAGGGTACTTTTTATGCTGTACATCAAACAGAACAGCACATAGGATAGTAGCCATGTTGGTCGTGGTGAAACTGTGTAAATGAGCATGCGAGAAACCAGGAACAACTGGAGTGAAGCTGGGACAAAGAGACAGCAGGAGAGTGCAAACACGCCCTAGGTGGAGAAAGGAAGAACAGCTGTAAACTGGGGACAGAATCAAAAGGACACTGCTATGACTGTACACCAAATGGAAACTGTAGTCCATTAAGTAAATCCTGCTACAAGATCCGATCCAGGGGAAACAAAGCAGTTTGAAAGTATGGTGAACAAAGGACTGCTGCTACATGCAGTTCCTTTGGTGGTGCATAGGTTCCCTGTCTAAGGGGCCACCATTTGCATTAACTATTGAGGAAAATGTCTTCAAAGAACTAATGTTCCTAGAATGCAGGGAGAAAACAAAGCTAACAAAAATGTAGCTTTGAACTGAATACTCTCTGCCTTTAATGAAAAACCCAAATATGGGACCTGTGGTTTTCTATGCCTAGCTCGTGTGCCTTTATTGCTGGTAATTTGTGTGGTCCCCTTTTTTATAACAGTTCCCACACCTTTTGTTCATTGTTCAACAAAAATATACCTACCTGCTTTTGTATTCAGTCCTCATTCTTACATAAAATCTGATAGGCCATCTTTTTTGTATGCCAGTGTAGATATTCATGTATTCAATATACAAAAGTGTTGTACTGTTTGATTTTGATGCGATTTAAGGCTTGGCTGCTCAGCCACAACTACCTTTGGACATTCAACGTTTTGTGAGACTGGTGAGACACCTCCACAGGAATTGAACACCGTGGGCCAGATTCTCAAAAGTGTCTTTCGTAGGGAATGCGCTGGCGCATCTCCTCACTTGCACCAAAGAAAGGAGCAGCCCAATTCACGAATAACCTCTGAATAAGCGCAGATGCGCTCATCCATATGCCCGCCCCCAACCCCTTGGTCCATTTCGGCGAATAATGGGTCATTTCTGGGCATTTAAAAGCACATCCCAAGTTCACAAACAGTATGCATGCACTTTTAAACATGCAGAAAGGAGGGTCATCCCATGTGTCTTTTGAAACAGGTGCAGGGTCATGTCTGACACTGCCCTATTTTGTAAGAGTGGCCGCAGCATTCACACTAGCATTTCCATCCCCAAAAAGGGATGAAAATACTATTTGTTTTAGTTTTTCACGGCGACAGGCCCTTTCAGGACCAGCCTTAGTGAAATGAGCTAAAGCAATGACATGGTTGCTGGGAGCCTTTCAGACATTAGTGTCGGGAGTGTACTCCTGAAACCAATGTTTGCAAGGGGGCTAGATAGCACATCTTTGAGCCACTGCCCAACCCCTCCTGAAACGCTAAGGCCACCTCTGGGAATAAGCATGGCTAATGAAATGAGTGCATTCTCCGCACTCCTTTATTTGTGCTACTATATGAGAATCTGTCCCTGAGACGGCGAAGATTACTTCCACCCAACGAGAATCCAAAAAAGTGATGAATAGATGAAGTAGTCACACTTCCTCTGCACGCTTGTGTGTGGCTTACTTGGCGTGTGTAGTTAGTTGCTGCATTTGAATACATTTTTGCATACAATTGGGAAAGACAAGGGCATGGGTTCTGGGCTATTAGAGCCATTGTTGATCTTCCCTGGAGGCCTTTTATTTTTTCTTTCTACAATCTTATCCTCTGTTTTTTCCCCTCGTTTGCTGCATTTGTTTTGCTGGTTTGGGTACAAATTAAAATATATACTGCCTGCCTTTGACGGTGTAGTGACTGTCTTTGTTCATATACTTTGGGGGTCATTACAAGGTAGGAGGTAGCCATGCCGCTATTAGCGTGTACCGGGTCCGGGTTCCTCGAATGATGAATTACCAGGCCATTCCGACCTTGGAGGGTCCGGTAATTCGAGGAACCATTCGAGGAACCATTCCCCATTCCCATTCGAGCCCCCATAGGGCACAATGGGAATGGGGAGGGTGCTAGCAACGGGCCAGTAAAAACCAGGCACCCTTAGTGGGTTCCCGTGAGCAGACTTGTAATGAAGCGGTAAGGGGTTGACGTCTCCGGCACCATTACCGGTGCCGTGAACCCCTTACCGCCTCACTCGGAATGACCCCCTTTGTATTTTCCCTGTCATGAATGCAATGTATGGTCACAGAGGTCATGGACGTGGAACAATGCTGGGGAGTCTTGTGCTACAAATATTTGGAAGCCTAGTTGGGTTCTGTTTTGCATTTTGCTCCTAATGTTGTATTTGTGATATATTTGTTCATACCTCCACTGTTCCTGCTGGATGTGGCTGAAAGGTAGTGGCCGAGAGTGGTCACCAATAATTACTGTAATGAATGGACATGCCTACAGGAAACTGCAAATTTGATGGTGGGCCTCTGCATCGTGGGCCTCTTTTATGTGGTTACCTATTTTATTTCCAGATTTTCTTATGGGAAAGGGGTCGGGCTTGCTCAAACTGTGTAAAATGGGGCCACTTTGCAAAACATTTCCAGGCCCCTTTGGAAGTGAGGGGGAGAGTGGGAAGGAAACAGACAGGCGACTACCGTACTAGGCCTGACGACATTTATGGTAGACCCGGAGAAAAACAATAGGTGCGGGAGAGGGGTGCAGAAAGGTAGGGGAGGAACCAAACAAGTGACTATCATACTAGGCCTGACAACATTTCAGATAGTGCTGGAAGGGTGTGGGGAGGAGAAAAAACAGTAAGGGGAGAGGGGAGGAGACAGACAAGGTTGCTATCACATTAGCAGTCAAAAGAGTGGAGAAGCAAGAGGGCAGAGTGAATGCAATTGCAGAAGTCAGTAGTAACACATAATGTTGCAAGCCAGAATAAAAGATGAAGATGGGAACAGCATGATTCAGGGCCACCATGAGTACAAGATGCAAAGGAAGTGCAGCATGAGAGTTGAGAAAGGGTGACGCACCGTGAATGAATGAAGTCCATAAAAGTCAAATCCACCATTGGCCACAAGACGGTGATGATGAAACCAGAATTTATCAGGAGAGACTCCTGCAGAAGTAGACTTGAGGTGGGTGAGGGGGGAGCAGGGTAGAAGAATCAAGCAAAACAGGCAACACTTGTGTGCGAGAATGGTGGGGGCACAAGGGAGCATCAAGGGGGTAACAGGGGGGTGGGGATGACCTGTGGGGACAGAGGGAGAAAATACATGTTGGTGTATGCCTACCTGCTGTCTGTGTAGGATGTCGTGCCCTGGGTCCACCTGGTCCGAACAGGTCCAAACAGGGATTGCCCTTTTCTTCATCTGCCCTTAGCTTCGGATGCCCGGGGGAGAGACGCCCTTGATCTAATAGTTAAGAGCAGGAAGGAAGAGGCAGGGCTAATAAGGTGGGTGGTGCTTATGCCGGGTGACCTAGATCCACTTGCACCTGCTCCCCATCTGCAAAGGAAAAGAGGCTGGAGGGCTCCTTAAGTAGGGAAAAAGAGCGGCAAGCAGGAAGGCACCAGGTGGGCGGGGCTTGCTAAGTGGTGAAAAATCATTATGGTATTTATTATTATTATAATCATTAGGGTATTTATTGAGTGTAGACCTAGCTTTGGAAAGCAACCACGCACTTTACAATTATAAGGGTAAACACAAGTTTAAGGAGCAGGGAAACAAGGAAGTGGGTATCTCACAACAGGGGAAAGAGGGCAATTGTCAGCAAGTGATCTACAGGTAACTAGTGGAGGAAACATTGGGGTTCAAATCACCCAGTCTCAGGTAGGGTGTGGTGTGAAGTGTGAGTGGACCCAGGTGTTAGAGAGTTTCCATTCCTTGCAGAGGAGGGTCTTGTGCTCCTTCCTGAACTATAGAAGTGGGGGGGGGGGTGGGTCAGATGTTGATGGGGAGGAGGTACCAGATTCTTGGGGCATAAACAGAGAGGTCCTGTCTTCAGTGTGTTTCCTTACTGCACTGGTGGAGTTTACGTCTGCACATGCCTTTACTTCTGGTGAGTTGTAGATCTTCAGTGATGCTGAGTTAATCAGTGAGCTAGGTTGGGGACTGGGTTTGGGTTGATTCCATCAAATCTAATTGGTTGAATCCAGTTTGGTCGAGTTTGTTTTCTCTATATTTTGATTTGGCCGCAAATGTTTGTGAGGGGAGACCACTGCAGGCCCACCCCCTATATTTATATTCACGATTCCACCCACATATATTTGCAAATCAATTTCAATAAAATATGTGGACCTGCCTCTGTCTCTCACTTCCTCTGCCTCATTCTAGCACTTCACCCATCATGGTCACGTCCGGAGCAAAGCTGGCTGTACTGCATACTTGCAATCAAAAATATCCAATGTTGGTTGTTCTTAATCTATGTATATCCGATTTTGTATTGTCCTTGGTGACTGTTCTCTTTACTACCCTCAACACCCTGTCCCTCGAGCTCACCCCTTTGTAAAAAGCTCACTGCTGCCCGTCAAATCTGATTTCTTGTGTAGTGTACATTTTTGTTGTGATCAAAAGAGCATTGTTCCTCCTGTATATAAATAAATGAATAAATAAATATAGGTGGATGATCACACCCCCGGGAGGGGGGGGGGGTGTGTGTGTGTGTGTGTGTGTGTGTGTGTGTGTGTGTGTGTGTGATGGCCAGATTTTGATGACTGGAGTCAGTGATGAATGTTGTCTGTCTGTCCTTTGCCAAATGTGTATCACCATTGACCTAAAAGCTTAAGTGGCACACCCTATTCTGCCAGTATTGTATTTTGTGTTTAATGATGGCGGAACTTGGTTTCTTAAGCACCAATCTTATAGATCTTAATATGCTTAGTAAAATTTAACATTTGCGATAAACCCAATCCCAAAAAGGGAGTGATTTACAAAACAGAAGCTAAGCAATAGCTACTCTTTTTTTGGATTTCACATCGCTCCTGTTCCAAACTTGCCCAAGTCAGGAAGGAAACTAATACAAATGAAAATAAACACTGTTTTATAGTAAATATACTACTTCCTCCGCTGTTGGTATACCCGTTCTTTGAGTGTAGGGATATATAAATGCTCCCATGGTATTTGCCTCCAAACTCTAAACTTGCAAATTTGACTGGGGGCATCAAATGATATGCCTGCTAATGGCTTCTGGTCTTTTGATCAAACAATCTACCTTTAAAGCATAAATTACCTCTTCACTGCACTCCTCTATACTCCCTACCGTTTACTCTCTCAACCTTTTTCCCCACAGACCTGGTTGACTCCCTCCCTGATTAATTACGATTGGCCGTTCGCAGAACTGAATGCCTTTGAAAAACTTCCCATTCCTCTCTTGATCTTACTTCTCTTTCCGCCCTTCATTCATTTCATGAACTCTCACTATTGGCTGTAAGAAAGTGCTACTTTTGTAATCTTACCATCTCTCACTACCTTTTCTTCCCTAATTAAACATGTTATAGACTTACCCCTTACTAAAAAAGACATCTCTTGACTCTGCCTCACCTGGTAGTTTATGCCCCATTTCTCTTCTTCCATTTATTTCAAAACTTCTTGAGCATGCCGTCTATTTCCCTCCGGAATCTGCATTCACTCCTTCCTGAATCCTCAATCAGATTTCCTCCCATCTCTCTCTACTGACAATGCTCTCCTTCATGTCACTAACTCTCTTCTTTCTGCTCACCAACAGAGGTAATCCTTTATACTTATCTTTTTGGAGCTGCGCACTAATTTCGACAATGTTATTATTCTGCTTCTCCTATTTCCTTGGCTGTCTTCTCCGACTTTTCTAGCTCTATTCTGAACTGGTTCAAATCCTATCTGTAGGATTGCTCTTATTCTGCCTCCTGGTCTGATACTATTTCCTCCCCCATTCCTGCACTTCACGGGTTCCCTCAAGGTTCTGTCCCACGCCTTTCATTGTTCTCGCTTTTATTTATTCATATTTTTAAAGCGCACATCAGCCCGAAGTGCGGACCTTTGCTTGAGAGCAGTGGCTTTACATCATTCGCCTATCTGAACACATCTATCATTTATCATATCACTTTTACACGGAAGACACGTAAAAGATCTTTTCATCTTAACCCTGCTAAAACTGAGCTTCACTTCTTTCCTACTAATACCCAACCTACTCTCCTTTGATCCCCGTGGATTGCATTTACCCCCTCACCTCTACCCTTTTCATCCTCATCAAAACACCTGGATGTTATTTCTGATTCCTCTCTATCCTTCCCCTCTCACATATCTCACACTGCTCCCATCTATCACTTTCATTTGTATAATATTTGGCGTCCCCTCCTCTCTTTATCTTTCTCTGCTTCGAAACTGCTCTTTACATCTCTCATCTTTTCCCGTCTTGAGTATTGCTCCACTCTGGTGCTTGATATTCCTATCTCCTACTTCACCCCATCTACACGGTCTATAATTCTGCTATTCACCTCCTCGTTTCGCTCTCACCATGCACCTCTATTATTCCCTTGCTTCTATCTTTCTATTTTCTTTTTGACTCTCGCCTACTTTTTCACTATTGTCTGAAAACCTTTATCTTGTCTTGTCTTAACCCTCTTTCTTTCTCCACCCTCATATCTCTATACATTCCTTTTCACTCTCAATTTCTGATTAGCACTCATGACTGTCCTTGTGTTCCATCTTGCTTTTGTTCTTTCTAATTTCTAGCTCCTAAATACTGAAACTATCTCCCACTCCATATCTACGCTGCTCTCTCCCTCCATCCGTTGCACACTCGTCTTAAATCTTACCTTCACTCTACTCTTTAAAACTGATTCTTTTCATTCTTGGACCGATTAATTTCTTTCCATTCCTTGAATGTGTAGCACCTCTTTATTATGTGCACCGATTTGGGGAAAGCACTTTTTTAATTCAAAGAAATACAAATATTAAGAAACACTGATGTTGGACCATTGAAGTTCAATGTTCAAACCTTTGAAATTAGCAAAATCCAAACTCAATAGTGGGATTCAATTACTTACATTTTAGAAATCTTTTTTAAGCTTAGCTGTTCAAAGTGACTTACAATTAAGAAGGAACAAACAAGGCTTCATCCAATTACTTAGGTATGTCCCAACAGCGAAATCGAGTTGCATTAGTTTGCATTGTAACTTTTGGCTCGCTGAATTTCAACTGCCTTTTTGTGTGGCTTTGTAAAACTATCACCAAATTCCAACTTTGCGTGATTTATTTATGTTTCTATATACCTTAATGCCATTATCAATGTATGCATAGTGCAGGTAGAAATGCTTGCTAATCACCAAAGTATGTGATTTTGAAGTACAGTCCCAAGAGTGTTTTGGATATGTTGTATTTTACACCTAAAAACTCAAGATGTTATGATTTGGAAAATTGATTAAAGTGCGGACCTTGCTTGAGAGCAAAGGATTGCTGTACAGGATCTAGGTAGCCAGAATTTGAGTGGCATCTTTTGACAGTAGCGCAGCACTGTGAGTTATGGGCTGCATGTCCATTGGGATTAGTCCTTTGACAGGTGTTGCTGCAAAGAAACATCTTTAGAGATTTGCGAAACAGGAGAATTGTAGGGGCATTCCGAGCTGATACTGGGAATGAGTTCTAAAGACTGGGTGCGTGGCAAGAGAAGGATTGTTTGTGGGTACTCTCTTTGAGAGTTTTGATTCAAGCTGGTCGTTCGATTGGATGCACGAGGAGCATGTGCCATCAGATATGTGGGGCTTAGTCACCAGGTACGCTGATGTGTTACTTGTGACATCTTTGTAGGGTTCCATGTCATTTCATCAAAAGAAATGATTCTGTGGTAATTTGGTCAGTTCGAATTTTTACTTCACAAATCTTACAGCCCCTCTTCCCCCTTCACTACCACCCCTACCCCAAACACCTATCTACTCCCTTTTACTCCTTAACCCACAAATACATATATAAATTCGAAGTAATTCCCAAATTCCCAAAAGTAATTTACTTTGTGAAAACAATGTGAGACCCTTTGTAGATGATACATGCAGTCTTGAACAGTATCATGGCTTGTAGAGGAAGCCAATATAGTTCTCGAAAGATGAGGGTGAAGCAGTTGAATTTCTGCACATTCATAATAAGACATGCTGTTGCATGGTGGACTTCTTTTAAGGGAGCCAAATTAGCAGCTGGGAGCCCTAACGGGAGGTCATTTCCCTGATCAATGAGGTACAACCAGGCAGAACAATACTGCAAACTAATTAGGAATATGTGCCGTGAGTAAGGCATTCCTGCTTTAGGTACCAAGCCATCGGTGTAAGAATGGCTTCATGTTGCTAGTGAGGATTTTGCAGCTGCAGTAGTGGAGATCCGAGAACCTGCACTACACACAATCAATGTAACCTATTGTGTGATGGATATCACCAGTGGTATGCTACTCCTCTTCAAATAGTAGACCCCAGAAATGTTAAATAGGTTTTTGGTTATGTGGAAGGGCAACCTTTGCATCCACTTCCACAGTGATGCTATGAAGTTGGCTAGGTAAGCTGACACGGGTGGCGGGTTGCATACTTATGCACGTCTTCGTGCTCACTCGCCCAGGTGCGGCTTGTCAACCGTTGGCTGTTGGCAGCTCAAGCTCTCCTTGAGCTCTCTTCCCTGGATTCCTGGAGGCTGCAGTGCTTCTTGAGGCATGGACCTGCCTTGGAAGTAGCTCCCTGCTTTCTTGCAATACCTCAGCTCTGCCGTCGTGTGCTGGATTACCACAGTGCTGCAGTGAAGATCCCTTTCTGCCTTCTGGGGGTCTGCGCGTTGGCTGCTTCTTCGTCAAATTGGTTCTGTCTATTGTGCTGCCTCCCGGGTGAGTCTGTGGAGACGTGTTGGGCCTCATATATTAGTGAATACTTGGGTTTAGGTATGGGGCAGGTTAGAAAAGACATGCTTTAAGCCATTTTTAGATTGACGGTTTTTGTGATTTTGGGGTTTTCCTGAGCTATAATGATCAAACCCATGGACTTTAGAGTGCAGGGAGCTGCTGTTACCCATTGTCTGTGTGTAGTCCTGGCCAGCTTGGGCTATTTCAGTAACCTAATAACTGTGATCTATACAAATGCCTGACACCAAAGCACATGCTTACCCCCATGCCCGAAAAACAATGCCTGAATCCTTAATTGAGATCTCCTCTATGTCTATACCTCTTATACTTGGAGCAAGTAATGGGCCCTGTCAAGTTAAACATGTTAAAAGGCAACCAAGTACTCCCTCAGAGTTGTCTGCTTCTAATATGAACAGTAGTCAACTGGCCAAAGTCATTGAACGGAGTGAACAGACGAAACAACGACTCCAAGTTAAGAAGCTCCAATCCCTGGAAGATACCTTTGAACCAGGACCACTGGGATTAATCAAGGATATTTCTGTAACGCACCTGGATACGGGAAAGTACTTGTCACCTCATCCCCTGAATTATTAACGAAGGAACACCTGGATATCCTCGCGGATAATGCCCCCAGAGAATCAAACTAGTAGTATTAACACCATTGCCTCCTCCATGGCTGTTGCTATGCAGTAACCAATGAAAAAGATGGAAAATGCCATAACAGAATCGCTGGTGCAGTCCTCTTTGAACCAGACAGGGTGGATGTCGAACTAAATAATGCTAAAAGATGGCCACACATCGAAGAGCTTATTATCCGCAACCTTAATCTATGCACAAAAATTGAGGAATCTTGCTATTGGGTTGACTCATTGGACATGAGGGTACTATGTCTACACACTGAAAGAGCGGACAATTCTAGCCAAACTGACCACAGCACTGTTTGGGTCAATCAAACATAGCCAGATAAATATAACTGAAATCCCGTCTTTGGGAACATTGAATACTGGAATTGTGGAAACCGTTGAACCCCAGACTGATTGAACCTGCCCAGACCAGAACTCAGTTGTTGACCCGCCACATAGTGTTATCCCATCGATCCTGAAACCAATTGGATTAATGTTGACTTCTAAATCCAGTCTGAATGCTCCACCGCCAAAGGACATACGCATTAGGAAATCCCTAATTCATAAGGATACTGACTTGAACATGAGGGTGCCTCTTATGGACCCACGAAACATCATAATTACAAATGTTGAGAAACTGTGGGGTCCTGAGCCTAGGGAAGCTCTCAGGAACAAAGTACTGACATGGTTGCACCAACGAATAGGGCAAACCTGTATTAGAATGCAGAACCTGAGGTTTCTGCAAAGGGTGCAAGCTGACACCTAGTGTACTAATTGTAATACAGACTGTATCATTATAGGGTGTGGCCAAAGCAATCTTCCTTTGTTCCTTAGTCTATGCAAGAACCTGGACAATATGCCATCTGACACTAATATGAGGATTATCTTGAACAGATACACCTGCGCACCAGTGGGATTTGTTAACTGCTGGCTGTTACTGTATTCCCACTGTCTTGTATTTTGACTGGTTGCTCTGCTTATGATTGTTTTTTTTATTTTTATCTTTGTTGTTTTTGTGTTGTATGTTTTTATGTTGTGCACTGAGACCAATGGGTGTGTTGCACATTATAAGAAATACATAATATGAATAATAATAGTTATGTATTCCACACTCATATGTGGTGTAAACCAGCAAAATATCCTTGCATTTAGTTTGTAAAATGGATGTCTTTTCACTAACACAAGAAAAAGTAATCATTTTCACAAGCCAGACTTTCCATGATAGATAGTGAGTTTATTGCTAACAATTAAGCATAATTCTAAAATACTGAATTATATTGCCCCCCCCTTGATACAATGTTGACAAATGTTGTCCCTATACATTTTTGATCTGACATTTTTAGGAAGACAAATGCATTTCTTTAAAATGAAACATCACAGAAAATTGATAATCTCCCTCATATTTAATATACTATTTTAGAATAAAATTACCTGCATCGAAGTTGCTGCAATATTTGTCGGCCCATTCATAGCATTCAGACCAGGGTAGCACACTTCGGAAGCCGGCAAATAAGAAATAGAGACTATAGGCTATAATAACATTATAATAAATAGCTACTAGAGCTGAAATCAGGACCATGGTGACACCAACTCCTGTAAAATAAAGACAAAGGTCAAGCTATTTCGTTTACCAAAATATGGACATTATTTACTCTTGATTATGACATATAATGGCTATCTTTAAAGTCAAACATAATCTTCTTATTGTTGCACAACACACTACCCACTGGGTTACTTTGCCCTTGAAGTGTTTTCAGGTTGGGGAGAATTGATACCCAATTGATGCTCCTTAAAACCGGATGTAGACAATGCACTATGGCGCAACAATTCAGTTTCAAAATGTATCTAATCAGTTGAACAAATAACCAAAACAATGCAAATGCATAAGATGCATTAATAGGAAAATTCATCAAAATGAAGGTACCTTATATCCAAAATATAAATGAAAAGGTGCACTTGGTGAAAGTGAGAGAGAGGGAGAGGGCTTGAAATTACGCTAGAGTTTGTCCAGATGTCATGCCTTTACACTGCATGGGCTGTTCATCAGGGTTGCAGACTATTGAGAAAGCAAAAATGTCAATCTATCTACATGACCACTTGGAGATCATACCAAAATAAAGAATGAAATAAATTCGAATTACAAAATACCCATTTAACCCTAGATATATATGTGGGAGGGTGGGTTAAGTGATTAAAAAAGGTGTATGGGTATTGGCGGTTTGCGGGGGTCTCCTCCAGCATATATAAGGGGTAAAAAAGGGTAAAGAAAATCCATATTTTGGGATTAGAAATTTTATTTTCGCAACAATCACATAGATCCAACCTCTTGTGTATGATGTGAGAAAGAATACGGTCCTGCAGAATTACACATGTAATGTACGCCCTTGGTGTGGGCTGAACTCTTGGGGGCTTGTCACAATAATCTGGGGTGAATGCGTCATTGTCACACCCACTTATTTGTATTTTTCTATAGTCTGCAGTCCTGCCAACGTGCCTTCATAGAATAAAGGCTTGAACCCGAAGTGGACTATACTGACCCTCGTTGCCCCCCTTACAATCATATTTCGTTCACCCTCTACACCTTTTCTTCTTACCTTTGTGATTTAAAGTATGGCAATTGTTAAAGATGTCCCTAGAAGTAAACCTATTGGCATGTGTTGTAAGAAAGCTCTTTGGCCTAATTCTCAACGATCTTCACTGGACCAAATCAGGAGATTTCAGTGACCATCTCTGCTGTGCACCTGCTACCTTATACCTGACTCACTAAGCCTGATTCGAGAGAAATTCTGATACTTGGAACCTGTTTAGGTTGCCCATGTGCAAATGTGATTCACAAAGAGTTGGTTAAGGGCATCTCAAAGATGTTCAAAGCACCAAATTTGCTCAAGTTATGACCATACATTAACGTTGCTATGCCTTCAGCAATGGGCCATTAATGATAAACACTATCATGGTCGTAGGCATTTTGAACATGTATTCTGAAGTTAGGATGACTTTACTTCAGTTCCCCTTCCTTGTGCTATGCTTCCAGGGAGAGGGTAGGCATCATCGCCCCCTACATCTCTCCTATTAGTCCAACAAACTTCCAACGTATGCCGATGAGCAACCATGCCACTCTAATGCCTGCCATCTTACTGGCACCTGTCCATTATGGGCTGCAGCTGGAAGAGGGATACTGACACAAAACTGAAAAATCTAAGCAAAGGCTTGACCATGATCTGCCACTATCATAGCAACTTGGGTCACCTGAACATGAGATGGAGGTTTCTGCAACCCAAGTCCTTTCAAACAACACTACAATAAGAACTACAGCATTGCCTCAGTTGACCCTTTAGACAAGGGGTAGCTCCTCCCTGCCAGGCCTGGTTGCTCAAACTAGGAGATCTCCCAAGTGCCTGGCTTCACAGAGGCCCTTCGATATCAAAGGCCTGTCTCACACTAGAGGTTTGCACACCAAAGTGCCTTTGAAGCTGCAGGTATGAGGAGGGGGTTGGCATTCGGGCAGTCAGGGAGCACAAGGGACTTGAGAAAGGGTCCCTTCATCTTCTCTTTCTGTGGACTTCTCTTTCCTTCTTGTCCCCTCCAGTCTCCGTGGAACATGACACTGTGGGTATGACATCAGGAGACGAAAAACAACTAGTCTCTGGGACAGGGATTGGACCCCTTAAACCAGCTTTGCAATCATTCAACTCCCTGTGACCTTTTACCCTTAAAACAGGGAGTCTCCAACTCCCTTGATTTATTTTTGGACCTTCAAGGACATCAGGAAGAATTCACCTGGGCTCTGCCCCCTACCCATACCTAGGGCACATGGGGGAGTGACCTTGCTGAGAACCAAGACCTGAAACTCTGCTAGCAAAGCTCCCTAGGCTGGGAGATCAGAGACAGAAAAGCGTGCACCATGCCCAGGCCCCCTCCTGCAGTGGGTTTCGACGTCTGCTGTTTTCATTGCTCAAACCACATTAAACCAAATTTGATCCGTGTTTGACGGTTTGAGTTCTGTTTGGTTTATTGCCTTTTTAACATATCATCATAGGCAAACACACAGTAATAATTTGCATATAATACATTTACAAAATCACAGTTATTTGCATAATTTAAAATCTGAACACATCAGTCAGATACATTAATATCAATCAAAAGAGCTTGTGCTGACACGGATACATTTAACTTTATTTAAAAAAATCATCCAGTTTATCTTGTAAAAGAATATATGCAGTATATGTACAAAGTTTAAAAAGTATGTCAGACACTGGCCTAATTTCTCAGAGAAACATTCATTTTTTGTATTATAATTACAGCCTCATGCCAGACCAAAGTGTGGGGTAGTTCTATAGTGAGGCTAAGCAGGTACTGCCTCCGTAGCCATGCTCTATGCAGGTACTTAGCAAACAATGGGCCACATTACAGGTCGGGCAGTCTGGAAATAACAGTGGCGGTAAACCCGCCGCCACTGTTAATTCCGGACCGCCCGATCTCGAGTCCTGCAGGCGGAGGTGGCGTTCCCGCCAGGTCTGACCTGGCGGGCGTAACACCGCCCGCCTGCAGGCGGACGAGGAAACACCAGCACCGTCACGAGATGCCGGTGTTTCCATGGTCCCCATTCCCATTGAGTGCTGTGGGACTCAATGGGAATGGCGATTTAAACCATTCCGCCTCCGGAATTCCCAGGTCACCGGGGTTGTAATACCCCGGTAATTCCAGGAATCACGGAGGCGGAATGGTAAGACGAGTCCGGCGGTAACCGAGCCAGAAAAACCGGCAGGTTACCGCCGGACTCGTAATGAGGCCCAATGTCTTTGTCATCAGTTCTTGCACACATTGCTATGGCTTCGTTAGCAGATTGTACCACTACTTGATAGAACATCGGTCTTGAGTGCAATTTCATCATTGCTAGATGCATAGGACATATTGACCTTTTCTACTAAGTCCTGGCAGTAATATCAGTTATCGGCGACACCAATGTGTGTCCTATCGGCTAAAGGAAGTATGCCTATTCTATACTCAATAGGGACATTACAAATTTACACTTTAGTTGGTTGAAGTAGTTTTTAGAACCATTTTTTGCTCGGGTAAGCACGTAGTAGTTCCGAGCTCTGTACTCTAATAATGAAAATACAGAAGAGTTTGGCGGCAAGGACGCATCCTTGGATCGCTGTTTTCTGTATTTAAAAGGGGTGCAGAATTTCTCCATTTTTCCCCTTCTTACAGATGCTTTATTATCGCTGCATAGAATTAGTATAGCTACCAGCAGGGTTAACGTGTTCCCCAATCTTTTAGAAGATTCCCCGGCTAGGCTCAGAAAACACAGTAAAATGGCGTCTTCATATTGACGAACAGCACGTGCAAATTCATTTTTCGTAAAGTAGAGTACTTCTCAATTAATATACTTACACTTAAGCACTGATCAATTGCCCCTTACTCCCTCCTGAAATTCGGACTGTAAGTGGTGAAAGATGCTGTTCTCTTCCACACAATGTCCTAAAAGATTAAGAACTGCCGTTTCAAAAATGTTGCCGCCAGCATGAAGCAATAAGCTGGGTCTAAAATTGACAGGGTTCTCGTGCCCTCCAGTCTTATAGATTGGGACTATTTTGTCCCTGGCTCAAGTAGTGGGTGCTGCAATCAGTGCCAATACTGTATTAAATTACTAGGTCAGATTCGGAGCCCATATACTAATTTCGGATTTGAAAAGGTCCTTTGGAACCCTATATGGTACCTGGGCTTTATTACACTTCTGTGCTGAAATTGCCCTATACACTTCATCTTCATCTACTGTAAGGGCCAGAGGAGTATAATCAATATTTCCAGGGCGCCCAAACTCAGCACTTCCAAGAGCATTACCTATTGCTAAACTGTGTAGGCCCTTGAAATGATTAAACCACCTGTCCTCAGTGATGTTTCCATGTATAACTATCTTTTAATTTCCTTGGTTGACCAAGTGCTAAAATGTGACACTATCTTTATTGTGTATTGCTTCAAGAAAAGTATCCCACAGTTTTTCAATGTGAGCTTTGTTGTTAACTAACAATAATTTCTTGTAGTTCTGCTTATCTGCCCTTAAGGTCTCCTTTCTTCCATGTCTGATGTGTACAAGTTTAGCATTTCGTGCTCAGAAATAGAATCCACCCCACATATTAATTAAATATAGGGTAATGATACTTCTTAACCACAGCGGTATCAGGTAATATTATCCCCATATATATGGTCGCCGTAAATAATATCGCAGGGAAAAGGTCGCGGCGATATTATATGGGTGACCATATATATGGGGACAGGGGCAAAAAAAAAAAAGTTTGGGGGTTGCGGGGGTGTCCCACAAAAAACGGCCATTTTTCGTCGATATTTTTGCATGGCGAGATTTTTGTGGCGACATTATTACATGGAACCACCACAGCAGAACAAATACACTCCAAATGAAACTACAAACTAATAACACTCACCTTGCAAAATCGGTAAAACCTTCCACACTGCAATTGGCCCCGAACTGGAAAACTGTCCCATAGAGCATTCCAGGAAAAATAAAGGCATTCCAGCAAAGACCAGCATGATTGCAAAAGGAATGATATAAGCACCTGTTGGCAGAAATATTTTTAAATTAGTATAACAGTCTGGGGGCAGTAATCCAAGCATATTTGTGCAGATGGACATAAATCCATGGAGCATGTAAGCCTGACTTTGGCAGTCATTCATTGAACACAGGTCACACAAGAACTCTATTTCAACATGTCTGCCAAGAGCTCCATGGGATATGAATTGCTAATTCGATTGGCATGTGTATACTAGATATGGTGACTGGCCATATTTAACTCAAGTCCCTAAAAACATGTGACCATTACAGATACATATGGTGTGACCTAATCCAACACATAACACTTACAATGTTCATGCATCTTTCCAATGGCCTGCACGGATATCACACCAGTAATTATTTTAATGCACCGTATAAAGTACATACTCAAGAAAAAAAAAATCACAGTACTTCCCAAAGAAATTTCATCCAAATGCCCCAGTCTAAACTGCTGAATATTCCATATAACTGAGTTATACAATCATAATATATATATATGTTATACTAAGTTCTAAAAGCTCAATTGTACATTGACCTATAAGGGTATCCTGGCTCTGAGTCATTTAATTAGGATCAGCCAAGCAAATCATTTATTCCCTTCATTTTCCATTGATATACTTGAACCTGTTCGGCCACATAAAGAACAGGCTGAACTCAATTGATGCAAGCTGAAGAGCCGGTCATCACTTGACTATTATTATATGTGCTGTGTTAAATAGTTCTAGGACTTTAAATAGGTAGCTGAGGAATGAAGCCTTGATCTCTGTACCATCTGGCAGTGCCTACTAATATTCTTAAAACACTCCTGCAAACTCCAATTACCCTGGGCCATAAACAATGATCAACAGAAGGAGGGTGTAATCCCTAACAATCTGTTTACTACAGGGCCAAAGAGAAGGTGGTTTCCATTCCAAAGGCACTACCATTTGAAACACAATGAAAATATTGTTCTGTACCAAGAACTGGCATCCAATTATCATACATTGCCATGCAAAGAGGAGATTGACATTCAAGAGAAGATTGACATCCTTCTCTCTCATTGATTTCAACCAGCAACAGCTGATCCTCACCCTCCGGCGCAGATACACAATTGACTCCTGTTTCCAAACTGCCATTCTCAGAAGGTAAGCCATCCTGGCTCTGCAGCGTTGCCCACAGGTCCCAACACCTTGAAAATGATCTTAATTTTGAGTGCTTTTTTGCAAATTGCGATGTGTGATGACAGGCACCTTTAAATTCAACTTTATGAATGTTATGATCCTTTCAAGGCGTGATTTGCTTACTTCATCACCTAAAGCAAAGTGGATGCTTGAAAATAAGGCTTTTTTTTCCATTGCCCACTGGCCCTGCTGCTCACATCCATCTCCAAGATGGCTGTACTTTTTTCATGCTGTTTTGGTAGCCTTTTGCCTTTGCATGAGCCCACACTATTGGCTACTCGTTTCCTCATTAGCCAATGAGTAGCACCAGGAGGTGGGAGCCGGCCCTTCCTCAAAAGCCTGCATTTAAGGCCCTGTCTGCTCCCTGTCTGCTATCTGGATGGGTCTGGGGTCCCCCCACCCGTCACCTGATGACTTGGGAAGCAAATAGATCCTGCACTCTCTTGGTGGCCAGCGAACATTTTGTAAAACTTAACTTCCTATGGTCAGTCGCAACATCACTTCCCACACCTCTGACTTTCCCTCCCTCATTCCGTCTGCACTGTGTTTTCATCTGCTTTGCTAGTTTGTACTTAGCTGCGCCCAATGACTACTGTGTTTTCATCTACATTGCTATTTAGTACTTAGTTGTGCCCAGTGACCACTTTGTTTTCATCTGCCTTGCTACCTTGTACGTAGCCATGCCCAGTGATCACTATGTTTTCATCTGCCTGCTGTTCCAGTCAAGTGCCATCTCTTCTGCTTGCACCCGCCCTGTATTCTCCCCTGTTGTCTCCACCCCCCTCTGCTCTTGTCTCCTCCCCCACTCCACTCCACCTATGGTGCTCTCTCTCCTATCATCCCCAACTGTTTCTCTATCAACTACCTACCCTTCTCACTAAATCTGGTAGGAAGAAGTTCAAAAAGGATATCCTGGTCTCAAACCCAGGCCTCTCTATCGCTGATACCTACACTAGTGCTTCCTCTAGACAGACCCTACCCTGACGTCCTCTTTGTCGTTCCTTCACCAGACCTATGGACTCTTCATATTGTCTCTGTGCTCTCTCCTTACTTCTCCTCTCCCATTAATAGTGGCACCCGGTGGGAGGCCCTCCTTGCTTCCTTCCACTCCTCTAAGGTCATCATTAATGTTTACCTCAATGGCACCATCTTGGTCCAAGGCCCTCTGCCCAACCTTCTCTACTTTGATAGACCCTTCCCATGCCTTATCAATTTCCTTTCCTCTCCCACTATCCCCACTATCCCTTATCTCCTTTCTTCAGCTGCCTTACCTCCACCCGCTTACACTACTCTAGTACCCTCTTCCTCACCCTTGGCCACCTTGCCCTCTCCTCCTACCTCCTCTGCTCTCCCTCAGGCTACTTCTACACCTCCGCAGGGAGTACCTCTGATTTGTACCCCTGCACAGAGATCTTTCAAGGATGGCAATGTTCTCCACCTCACCACTCTTAACTCTCACTCAGCAGTCAAACACTCCTCTGACATCTGCCAACACCTGGAAGAACTAGACCTGGTTGTCCTCGGTCTTACTGAGACATGGTTCATGGCAAGCTCTGTCACAAGCTTTGACATTCTCCTTCCTGATGGCTACAAGATCCTCTCTGCACCCAGACCCAACCGTTCTGGTGGGGTGTAGCCTTGATCTTCCTGGAGTGGATTCCTGCCTCTATCATTCCTATGCAGACCTACTCCTCCTTTGAATTCCTGGTCTGCAGGCTTTCTCTCTCCCCTGGACACTCTCTCACTGTGGCTACTATCTACCGTCTACCTGGTCAGATCTCCCCCTTCCTCTCCAAGTGGGTGGACCTCTCTTTCTCCCACCTGACCTCTACCACTCAACTCCTCCTCCTCAGAGACTTTAACATCAACCTGGATGCTCCCTGTCCTACCACAGGACTTTTTTGCAACCTCTACAATTCTCTCTCTCTCTCCATTCTTCCCTCTGGCCCGACTCACTGTACAGGGCACACTCTTGATGTTCTTATCTCCTCAGACCTCCCCCTCTCCAACCCTCTCACCACTCCTCTCTCCTGGAGTGACCACTTTCTCCTCTCATCTCTCTGTCTCTCCCCCTTAGGCCAAAACTGGCCTCACACTGCCACCCACCTTCTCAATCATTCGACCCACAAAGCATGTGTCAGTTGAGGCTTTCGCCACATTGTTCTCTCTCCCTCATGCATCTTTGGCTGACTCACACCCTGACAGAGCCCTTTCAATGCTCCACTATGCTATCTCTGATACTCTCGATGTACTTGGCCCTGTCATGAAGATCCACATGAAGCACAAAATCAAGTGTAACTCCTGGTACGATTCAGACCTCATCACCCTTAAATGAAAGTGTAGGGTGGCTGAGAGGAAATGGTTGGCATCTTGTACATCCTCTGACAAACTGGCCTGCCGCCTGCTCCAAAGGCAATACCGACTCTGTCCTCACTAAGAAGAGAGCACACATCCAAGCCTGCGTTTCTGCAGCAGCTAACAATTCGGCCAAACTCCTTATAATCTTCAAGTTGCTGGCCATTCCTGCTGCAGTGTCTACCACTCATGTACCTTCCCAGGCTCTCTGCTCAGCCCTGGCTTCTCACTACATCTCTAAAACCCAGGACATCCTTTCCACCCTCTCAGCATCCCCTCCCTTCTCTGCCTTCCCTCTCTTCTCCCCTGACGAGGTTTCTAGAGAAGTCTGATCTATGAAAACCTCATCAAAACAGGTTCTTCCCTGTTCTTCCAAAACCATAAAGGACCACATTGACACCCTCGCTCCAGCCCTGGCTGAGTTCTGCAACCACTCTTTCACCTCCGGGACCTTCCCTCCCCCCCGAAGCATTCTCATGTGCACCCTCTTCTCAAGATACCTTCAGCTGACCCCTCCCTTCCGGCTAACTAATGCCCAATCTCTATCACTCCTTTCCTGGGCAAACTCCTGGAAATGCTGGCCATATCCCAGCTTAGTCTTCCAACTGAATCTGTTTTTTGTCTCCATGACCATCAGTCTGGCTTCAGAGCAGCCAGAAGCACGGAAACTGCACTCCTGAACATCTGTGAAACCTGCTCTCTAACCTTCATTCTAATATCCCCTCTGTCCTCATCCTACTTGATCTCTTTTCTGCCTTTTGACACAGTCATCCATGCCATCCTGCTCAACTGGCTCTGTGATAACCTGGGTCACTGATCAGGCTCTGGGCTGGCTCACTTTTTTCCTCTCAGACCGACCCTCCCAGGTCCAACTTGGGTCCTCCTATCCTCTATCTCTTTCCCTCCACCTGCAGTGTTCCCCAGTGGTCTAACCTTTTTCCCTGGTTGTTCAACCAATACCTGGCACCTCTCACCCACCGCATTGCCACTCTCTGCTCCAACTTCCAGTGCTATGCGGATGACACCTAGCTCACCTTCAGACCCCCCTCTGCCACCTCTTGTCCTTCTCTCATCTCGTATTGTCTGAGGCAATCCAGGAGTGGTGGGCCGCCAATGATCTCTGCTTGAATGCAAGCAAGACAGAGATCCTCCTCATCAGCACACCTGCAACCCTCTTTCCTGTCACTCTGTGGCCCGCCTCCCTTGGCCCTCCTCCTGCTCCCACCTCTGAGGCTAAGAACCTCTTATCTTTGACTCCTCACTCTCCTTCTCTCCTCATATTTCCGACGTCTCTGAGAAGTCAAACTATCAACTGCACCTCCTCAGAGGTATTCTTCCTTTCCTCTCCTTCCCCCAGAATCTCACTGTATCTACAGCTCTGGTTCTCTCTAGGCTTGACTACTGTAACAGCCTATTTTTAAATCTGACTGCCTCTTCTTTCCGTCCTCTGCAACTCATCCAGGACAGGACTGCAAGACTTGACCTTGGCCTCAGGCCCAGGGATCGTATCTCTCCAGCACTGAACTATCTCCATTGGCTCCCAGTGGCTGCAAGAACCGAGTTCAAGACCCTTTGCATTGTCCAAAAGGCCTTCTGGGGACTGGGACCAAAAATATCTCCAGCTTTCTCTCCTGAAGTATCCTCCTACTCAAGCGCTTCACTGCTCTACCTCCAATTCCTTGAGGGTCAGTCGTTTTTCCAAGCAATGAGTTGGGGGGCAGATCTCTATCTTGGGCTTGGAACAGCCTCCATGCCTCTCTGAAACTTGAGCAGAACCATCTCCGGGTCCAGAAGCAGCTCAAGACTTTCCTCTTTGCGTCTGCCTTCTCTCTTCCGCTACCTTGCTCATCTCCTGTCTGATACTACACTGGTTACCTGGCCACCCTCTGAACCATGGGCCCAGGCTCCTTCCCTCCCAGTTGCACACCTGCACTGCCCCCTGGCAACCCTGCACTTGAGGCTGTATCTGCAACCCTACAACCCTACACCCCCCTTACTTGCACTTTTCTATGTCTTGTGTTTCCCCACTTAACCCTGCACTGACACCTTCTGGTTGCACTTCTTGTTTTCGATCCTATGTCTTGCACTTGCTCCTCCTCCCCCTCCCCTAGCAATTCTCCCCTTCCCTCTCCCCTGCACTTGTGCAATCTCAATGTCACTGGGACTAGTAAGATTGTTGTCTTGTTCCCCCTTGTTCCCTCCCTTGCCTCGTCACACTTTGAAACACTTGTGTATCCAGGCGCTGTAAATAAAATATCATATCATATCATCATATCATATTATGTCATATCATATCATAAAAATATCATATCATATAAACATGCTAGCTGTAACTGATGCAAGATCAAAGGCCATGAGCCCAATTCATGGCAGAGAAACATTAGAGCTGAATTCATGCCTTACCATTTGCCACCAGGACAACTGAAGCAGCAGATCTACTCAGTGCTCGCTGAGAAGCTTCACTCTAAACAACAGTTCTTAGGCTCCACGCATACCTCAAACCCTCCAACCAAGTCATGCCGCCAGTTGTGAAATGAGAAATACTACATCTAGATCCATATGTTAATTTAGGAGCTGAGTGTTTCAAGACTCACATATGTTACATAGCATGTTGTTCTTTCAGGAGCCAGCCTCCTAGCAACCACTCAATGCATCCTTGAATTCTATTTTCCCCTTCTCTCGAGCCCTTTCTACTGCAATTGGTATCCCTGTTCACCAGTCAGAGGAAGATAATAAGAGAGAAATAGAGAGTAAGTAAGATAGCTAAAAAAGAAGAGGGAATAAGGAGGGGGAATAAATAGATGGATGAAGCTATACAGAAGGACCTGAGAGGATAACTGAGAGGCTCTACCTAAGAAATGGACTGGGATGAAGGGCTAGGATGAAAGATTTGGACAAAGGGCTAGAACAAAAGAGAATAACTAGGATGAAGAAGAGCTAATTTGATTTGAAGTTAATGACCGGGAAGAAGGTATAAAACCATGAGGAAGTAGGTGCATTATGAATGAGAAGTAGGAGGAAGGACTAGGATGATGTGCCAGAATAAAGGGCAATGAGTAGTATGAGATATTAGGATCTAGAGTTAGGGCTTTATATTTTATTTTTTTATTTATATAATTGACCCCCAGGCATGATGGCGCATACAAACAAGGCGCAAGTTAACATGTAAACATAGAACATATAACATGGAACAAAAAATACAACTAAAAAACGGCAGCAATAAGGCCAATTTGAAGAAGCGGATAGCCCGTACATATGAATCCATGGGAGTTCTAACAAAAACAAATTACAAGATGAGTGTACAATTTGAGGCCCCTCTGGGAAGATATTTGCAATTACTTAAATAGTTTGGAAGTGTACTGGCCCCACAGCTGACAATAACACAGTCACTGTTAGGTGCAGAGCGCCATTCCTTCAAAACAATTCTGTGTGTGAACTTTAAGTCAGACAATCTAGTTGTCAAAGCCAGGTGAGCACTTTATTTCTCAAGGATTCTCTTGTCTCTTTACCTACACACTTGCTGATATTGGAAATTACAAAGTTACGATGGTCCATGATGCATTTTTAATGTCTGGCATTTTGGATTTCCACATTCGCACATTTTGCACTGACCCCTGCTTACTGAGGTATCGCAGTCAACGTCTTGGGCTTTAGTACCTTGATCAGTTATGCGATTGATAATCTTGGTTAAAGACGGAGTTTCCATTGTGTGACCCTTAGTATTGGGGTTGGGAGGGATAATGTGATCGTTAGTAGCAGATGTCATCTTAGGTGAAGCTGATGAGCTGCATCTAGTAGGTGAAGTTTGCGCTGCTTGATTCCTTCTCTATCTTTGAGTATTAACCTGCATGCCAATATCTGATTTTTCCTGTCAAATACCTCGGCTACTGAGGCTTGTGCCTCGGTTTGTGTTGCAGTGTTATCTTTTTGCAAACAAGTGGCGGATACTAGCTCATTCAGTGTATCCATCAAAGAGCAAAGATCCGTCAAACTCTAGCATTGGTAAAGCGCTGCACGCCTTACGGTGTAAAAATTGAGTAAAGGCCAAGTCAGCAGACAAAGGGATAGAATGCTTGTTATCTTTTGTTAAATCAAATAAAGGAGGTTTTAGGGAGTCTATCTCATTGCTGGCATATTTCTTTATTTCCCCCCATTAGTGAGGCTACCGCTGTGGAAAAACTTGACTCCATATGGTCCTCGGGATTCCTTTCATTTTGGAGTTCTGGGGTAACTAGACATTTTATATGTAATGATGAGGATGCTACATCCAGTTCCCTATTTGTGCTTTTACTGGAATGTTTAAGTTCTTTTGATTTATCATTGTGATCAATAGATTTGCCCACTTGCAGTCGGGAGCTTAGAGCAAGGACCTCAGAGACCCGGTCCCTACTGAACAACGGGGAAGCCAGTGCTAATCCAACCCCCAAACACAATAATGCAGCCCTTAGGCCCGAGGTAGATTTATTTTTTTCTACCAGAGGCTCTGGTGGTGATTTTTTTCACGCAGTAATTCTTAATTTCCGCCATAGTGTGGTTTATCAAATCAAGAATTACCCAAGCTGGTCCTTTTCTGGCTCAGACTCACGAAAAGTGAAGAAGGCATGGAAAGCGTAATAAGTTATACTCTACATATTCAGTGAGGGCACAGTGGGAATAAGGACAGAGGCTTACTAAACAGATCTCCGTGAGGTGGTGGGTAAAGTTTTAAGTTCTTTATTAGCACGAGCCCACCCGGAAACACCCACACACTTTCTCCCTCTCCACCCATCTCCGCCGTCACGCGATGCTCAGTTCTAATCACAACAAGCACATCGCGTGACAATAAAGGCGGCACGAGATAAAACCAGCCTTCAATTCCCTACATATCTTCCTCCCCACAGAATATAAAAGAACATTAACATTTCATACTACTATAAACTGCATAGTTAATAAGAAATTAATGAAAAGAGAATAAAATGAATGACACTTTCAAGAGCAACTCAAAAGTAGAACACTAAGGATACATAAGAACTTCTATAAATCTTGTCACAAAATTTGGATCAAAAGTTTTCCTTAAGATAAAGCTTTCTAATACACATAGTCAACCAGCCAAATAGGTTTTGACCTTAACCTTTGGCCACCCATACTTGCCATTCCATCACTCCTGACATTTTTTTCCTTTATACTATCTGCTTGCAAGCCTCCTTCCCCATCCTCACCTTTCACATCAATGGCTCTCACAATTCTTCATTTGGACCACACTTCCCTGCCTTCCAAGATGACAACACTTTTTCTCACCACACATATTCTCTTCGGACCCATACATTTACGCTCCACACATTTGTTCACTGACCTGGGATTTTTCACATACACCAAATCCCCAACTTTCCACTCACGATCCTTCACTCTTTCTCTTATATCAAAACTTTCTTTATTTCTTTCCTGCTTTATCTTGATAAGTATCATTATTTGATCTCTATCTACATGAACTACTTTCGCAATACCAAACCTGCCTGGACAAAGCCTTGTCCCTGTGTCATGATCTCTGCTTCCAAAAGGTCAGGGTTTTCCCAACTCCCTTGGAAGCAGATCCATAGCCCAGGTTCCGAGGGCCAACCAGTCCCAATTGGGACCTTTTGGACCCAGTCCTGGCGCCAGTGGCACCAGGCTCATAAATGTGCCCAGTCCCAGCGCTGGAAGCGCCGGGCTCATGATGCTTGGGTGGACTTACCTGCAGCAGACCATGCTGCTTACTTGCCTGCCAGCTGAGCCTCTGATCCTCTTCTGTTTGGAACTACTTTTCCTGTTGGGTGGGGCAGGAGCCACTCCCTAGATTCAGAACACTGGAACTCTTCTGGAAAGCAGGAACTCTTTTCTTACCTAGGCGTGGCTGTGGAAGGAGACACCTAAGCACTACAGGAGGCTATTTAAACCACACCCGGTGGATGAATCTTGCTTTGCGTTATTCTGCATCCTCTGCAGCAGAACGCTCATCGTGTCTTCTGCATCGGATCCTGGGCCTAAGGAAAAAGGCTTACCATCCTGAATCCAGTCTTCAGCAACACCTATAAAGACAAGAAAGAACAGGTTAGCATTCCGGCATCTGAAAGACAAAGGCTTACCTACTCTTCGTGCGCTCCGGAGGTCTTCACACTGCATTCCGGCATCTGAAAGACAAAAGCTTACCGACTCTTCGCACGCTCCGGAGGCCTTCGGCGCTGCATCCTGCATCTGAAAGACAAAACAAGGTGCGTTTAAAGACATTGGGGAACTTTGATACTCACGTGCCATTACTCCTTTCCACATCATCCCCAGCGGGTATTACGGCACCCTGCAGCCGCTCCGAACTCGTACCTGCAAAATAAAAGACAGTTAGAGCGCATCGTGAAGCAGGCAACAAGCGCTTAATTACGTGCTTCCAAGCGCTTCTATTCATCATACGGACTCCATCTTCAACTCACTTCAGCCCGTCATCCGCCATCGCCGGAACCTGCAAAACAAGAGACATCATTGCTAAAGACTTTAAAGACAATAGAATTACTCGAAACTTACCGTTCGTGCAGTAAACGACGGACAGCAGTCCTCTGAAGTCAAGAGGCCTGCGCTACCGATCCAGTGAAGAAACTGGTTACAGCACCCTGCCCCGAGGCAGATGGAGAGCTCGGCATTCACTTACCTAAGGTGAGAGCGTTAACCTTTGGGGGTCTACAGGAGAGCAAAAAAGGGAAGAGATAGGGACACCCCAATAACCCCAGTTCATTAACCCCATATTTTCTGTCTGCAGACATCCTACTCTTGAAGTCAGGCATACAGTGCACAGAGGTCCAGCCCAAAGAGCCAACCGGGTGCTACACATCACCTTTGAAGATACGGTAGTCGCCCAGTCAAGACCGGCGCCTCTGCGAGAATCAGGTGAGCATTACACCCTGGTTCCCTCCCCTTCATGGACACGAAGGGAGAGACACCTGTCACAGAATGCAGCATGGTAACATAATTCCATGCCAATAAGTTCCACACCTCCCTCCACGGCTGTCTCAACCGCATTGCCATTTGCAATCCCCCTTTCAAATACCTGTTAATTCTCTCTACAAGGCCGTTGGCTCTGGGATGGTATAATGCCGTTCTGATATGTTTTATACTATAACTCTCTAAGAATCTCTTCATCACCTGCGAAACAAATTGTACGCCATTATCTGATACCAACTCTGTCGGTACTCCCTCCTTCAGAAAAACTCTTTCAAGAAATAAAATCAACTCCTTATCTGCGACCACCTTGACCGCATCCCACTCTATCCATTTAGAATGAAAGTCTACCACAACAAACAAAAATCTTAGCCCTTCTCCTAACCCAGCAACGGGACCCATAATGTCCACGGCTATTTTGGTCCATGGCTGATCTGGTACAGTGTTTGGAACTAATGGGGTTTCTCTTATGACCTTGCTTTTATCACTTGTCTGACACACCATACAATCTTTAACATGCTTCTCAGCCATTTTGTCAATGCCAGGCCACCAGTAATGTTGCCTTAATTTCCTTTTCATGGCCCCTTCCCCTTGCTGCCCTTGGTGTGCAAGTTCTATCAAAGTGTTCCTGAGTGTTACAGGAGGGACTACACAACATCCTCTTCTCAGCCTGTCTCCATAAATATTCAATTCATTCTTGATCTCCCACCATACATCAAACCTCCTATCCACATTTTTTTTCAGGCCATGCTTGGATTGTCCAATCCTTGATCATATTCATGCCAAAATCCAAAGTTTCCTCCTGCAACCACCTTTGTTGTCCTATGGCATCTTCTACTTCTGCCATGACTATCTCTTCCTGCTCCCCACACTTGATCTCTACTTCCCCTTCTACTGGTAGCCTCGATAAGCAATCCGCCACCACATTTTTCTTCCCAGGTAGGTAACTCACATCAAAATCATAACCTTGGAGACCTAAACACCACCGATTTATTCTGGGAGACCCCAAAGCCCATCTGCCACTTTCGAATATTTGCACCATCGGCTTATGGTCAGACCTAACTATGAACTTTCTCCCCCACAAAAAGTACCTAAAATGATTGATTGCCCAAAACATAGCTAGGGTCTCACGCTCTATGACAAAGTATCTTGATTCTGCATCCTTTAGTACTCTTGAGGCAAACGCTGTAACTCTTTCAGTGTTGTTCTTATTATACTGTACCAAAGTTGCCCCCTAACCCAAAACACTTGCATCTACCACAAGTACACTTTTGTCTCTAGGATCAAACTTTCCAATCGATGGTGCTTTACTAATTTCTTCCTTAATTTTGTTAAATGCTTCACCACATTCTGGGGACCACACAAACTTTGACCCTTTTTTAAGTAGTAATCTCAAAGGTGTAGAGAGCATTGCAAAATCTCTCACAAATTTGTGATAATATTTGGCAAGTCCCAAAAAGGACCTCACTTGATCTTTATCAGTCGGCATTGGTGTACTACTCACAGCCTCCACCAAGTACCTCTTTGGTCGCACCCCCTCTTTATCGATCGTATGCCCAAGGAACTCTACACTCTCCACAGCAATCTTACATTTGCTCCTTCGTACTGTCAACCCTGCTTCGCTCAAAGTGCACAAAACTTGTCTTAAAACTTTGTCATGCTCACATCTAGAGTCTGCAAAAATTAACATATCATCTTGAAACTGTATAACATTTTTCACTCCCTCTATAACTGTATCCATAACCCTTTGGAATACAGCTGCTGCCGAGGCAAGGCCAAACGGCATTCTGCAGTACTTGAAGACCCCAAATGTGGTTATGAAAGTAGTAAGGTGCTGAAATTCTTCCTTCAAGGGAACTTGATGATATGCTTGAGAAAGGTCCATTACTGAGAATACTTTAGCATTATTCAACGTTGACAGTTTGTCACCAATATTTGGCAGTGGATGTCTGTCTATTAATATATAACTATTTAGGTCTCTTAGATCTACACAAAGTCTTATTTCTCCATTAGGTTTTGCAGCAACCACCACCGGTGATACCCACTCCGAACTCTCTGTTTTCTCTATGATTCCTCTTTGCAAAAGTGTCTCAATCTCTGCCTTTAGTTTGTCACTGAGATTATGTGGTATCGGTCTCACTTTGTGTATCTTCGGAACCGCTCCACCTTTAGATGTATTTCATGCTCAAATCCTTTAACCACTCCTAATTCCTCTTGTAACACCTTCGGAAACTCTTAGTCCCATTTGTCTTTTACTTCGGCCACCATTACTGGTTCTTCTGCATTCATCTGGATTCAGATCCCTAACTTATGTTGTTCGCCCCATCCTAAAAGGGATGAACCATCTTGCGTGACATACACATCCGACTCACAACTTCTACCCTTATATTTTATCGAGGCGTGAAACCTTCCTAGAACTTCTATCTTTACATTCCCATATGCATAAGGTTCAATCTGGTGTTCTCTCAGTTGTTTAACATTTCCTCGTACACAATCTTCATATGTTTTTTTAGACATTAAGGTCCAAGGAGAGTAACTATCTACTTTCATTGTAACAACTCATCCATTTATCACAAACACATCCGTTGGTGCCTTTGTTTTGTGAGAAAGTTCAGACACTTCCAACACGTGCTTGGTTTGTCCTCCTTGTAGATGAATAGAATTTTCCTCCTGTTCTGGAACTCTTCCCCAGACTCTATACTCTGTACTTGTCCTGAATCTCGGCAAACTCTTGCGAAATGACCTCTCTTCTTGCACTTCAAGCAGAAAATATTCCTCGCAGGACAAAACTAACTCGTGGAAATGTGAAAATTGCTGCCACATTTGATCTCTTTAGAGATATTAATCTTCTTCATTCCCTTTAGTGCCGCTACTTCTCCCTCTTGTTTGTCGCCTTTCATGGAAGACATGTATTTGTGGGTTTGTTCCATACTTCTAGCTGTATCTACTGTTACCTCTAGCGGCACATCTTTAGATAGTAGTCTCTCCTGTATTTTCATGTTGTTAGTGCAGCGAAATGAGAGAGTCTGTGAGTACACCAAACTCACACGTGTGACTTAGAGTCCTTAATGCTGCATTGACATTTTCCACAGTTTCTTGCAGTTCTTGTGACCTCTGGAAAACGTATGCCTTTCAAAGGTGACGTTTTTCTTTGCCTCAAAATGAATATCCAGCTTCCTTTCTGCCACACTGTATTGGTCCATCTCTCCATGACCCTCTTGTGGAGGCTCTGGTAATCCATCATAAACGCTACGACCTTCCGTGCATAGATTATGTAGCAAAATTGCTTCTTTTCTTGCAGGAGCAAATTTATCTCCTCCTATTGCTACTAAATAGGTGTCAAACAACCTCTTACACCTGTCCCACCTTATAGCTGGTGTCCCCGGCTCTGGCAAGAAAGGAAAGGTGGTGGTAGAGACATGCTAGCTGCAGCCATTCCTGCTCCAATTGTACTTGAAGCAACTTCTGCAGCACTAATACTGCACACTAGTTAGTGTGCTAGTCTAAAATTCTACTTTTGCAGCAGTAAGCTGGAGAAACCCTGAATTCCTGTGGTGTGCACTTAATTTGTTGTCTTGTTGTGCAGAAACATCAATCTGTTCATTCTACCCATGTGTTGACTGGAATTGCTACTATATTACAGAACTCCCTCTTGAACACTTCGTTCCTTGCAATGAAATGGTCCTTGGCCGATTGGGCTTGTTTTGCAAAATGAAAAAACTGCTGCTGCCCAATCACACTTTGAGAGAGAGCGTCCAATGGGAGGAAACAAACGCCTTCACACTATCCTCAACATGTTTATCATTGCCGCCATTGGTCATCCGTTGTCCCTCCCCCTCCCCACCCCTCCTCACCTCAGTGATTGTGCCCAATGCTATCCGTGGAGGGGTGGGGCTCAGGGTAATGTTGCGGCCTCTCAGCCGTGCCGTGTAGCCTCACACAGGTGGTTCTTCCAACCGACTCCCGGCACCTGCAGTCTACTTGTGTGGAGCTGTCCTCAAGCGATACTGCTCCGCACGCACACCGATCACCTAAGAGTGCGTGGAGGCGATGGCAGCACCAGAGGGAGAGGCGCAGGGATGGCAGTAGCCTATTCTGGAGGAAAGTGCCCCTGTGCTGCTCACCGCAGGACCTGCTCCACTGGAGACCGTCGCTTGCGTGGTGGGCTTGTTACTTTCAGGGAAATCCCATCCTCGGTGCCACTAAACAGATCTCCGTGAGGTGGTGGGTAAAGTTTTAAGTTCTTTATTAGTACGAGTCCACCCAGAAACCCCCACACACTTTCTCCCTCTCCAACCGTCTCCGCCGTCACGCGATGCTCAGTTCTAATCACAACAACAACATTGCGTGACAGTAAAGGCGGCACGAGACAAAACCAGCCTTCAATTTCCTACACTTACCCCGTCCAGCAGACAGCACCATGCAAGTACCGCGCAGCCTGAGACACGATGACCAGGTCCACATAGCTGTAAGCCAGAGCCCCAGCGCGGAGTCCCTTTTGAGGCATCCCTTTCCCAGAACCCAAGCACCAGGGCACCAGGGCACCACAAATAGACTCAGCTTGACACAAAAGTGCTTCTGGCACCTCTATGGACTCGGACATGGAGAGAGCTGTCTGCAAGCCTCGCACCGTGAGGATGAAATGATTAGAGAAAAGTCCTGTGAACGTCAAGCCGCACCGCAGCCTAGGGATGCGGCCGTTTCCAACGCAAAGCTTATTGATTTAAGGAGGGAGCACATAAAACCACACCTCATTAGACCTGGGGTACGAACCTTGGATGGATGAAGATGCATGACAAAGGGATTGCACTAAATACTAGAGTGAATCAAAAGGACTAGAATGAAGCACAAGGAAAATAAGAAATGTATTCAGATGAATTAACCGGGCGGAAGAGAAAGAATAAAACAAAGTACTAAGGACTTGTTTGAAGGAGACGGACTTAGACAAACTACTAGCACGAAGAAGAAGTACTAGGGTGATTGACTAAGAGGAAGGAGAAGGAATGGGGGAATGAGTAGCATAAAGGACCAGTTCACAGGGGAAATACTAGGATGAACGCCAAGGACTGGGACAAATACATTTGATGAAGGAGAAGCGCTAGAATGAAGTTGAACAATTAAGACAAGTGACTAAAATGAAGGAGAATTACTAATATAAAGAACTAGGATAAAGAAGAAAGACGAGGACAAAGGATTAGGATGATGAAATTGTTCAAATGAGAAGATCTAGGGTGAGGAAGTACTGGTTGGAAGTTAGAGTATGCAGGTATAGGACAACGGAGAATGACTAGGATGAAAGATGACTACTGGGTGAAATAAGAAAGACTAGGATTAAGGAGCAAGGCTAGTATGATGAGGAACAGTGAAGGAAAATGACTAGGATGAAGAAGAAGGGCTGGAATGAAGAAGAATGACTAGGGGTAAGGACTAACATGAACGAGTAGAACTAGAATGAAGTAGGAGCACTTAAACCAAGGATTAGGACAAATAAGGAGAAGGTCAGGAAGAAGGAAAAAGTCCCAGGCTAAAGGACTGGGACAAAGGGGAAGGATTACGATGAATGAGAAGGTCTAGGACTAAGGAGGACTAGGATTAAGAATGTGTGTGAAGGAGAACTACTTAGATCAAGCAAAAGGACTAAGACATTTTATATTATTTTTCGTTGCATCATGATTCGATCAAAGCCAAACAAAACAGGTGGGTGTGTGAAAAAAACCTCAAATGTATTCCTCAATTATAAATGTAAATTGAGGAGATGCTACCAGAGTGGCTATCTGAAATCAAATGCTCACATAAGGAATCATGTGTGGGCACCAAAAATAGTAAATTCAATGGAAAAATGTTATTCATACCAACCAGCATATACATTTAAAATCATGTCATCAGGAGGTAAAATACAAATGGCAGAAATGGCTGACAGAAATAACTGACAAAAAACATAAAACACTAGTGTACAAAAACATAAAATACAAGCACACAGACAGGAGGAACTAAATACCAATGCAAACCAAAAGCCCTCTGTGTGAAAAAGGAGTCAGACCCATGGACCATCGTACAGAAGAACTGGTCCACCTAGGATGAACAACTATGCAAGCACTACAGCAAATTATAGTCATTAGAACATAAAACAGGTCTACTAGATTTACTCGGCATCACAGACCAGGTACTGGCTTGGCTGACCACCTTCCTATTAAACTGACCTTCCGAGGTGTAACTTGGCCCTTTCCTCTCCTCCACCTCTCACTCTACCTGCGGTGTCCCTCTACTTGATCTCCACCTTCTTTTTTCACTTCCAGTGTTATGCTGATGACACACAGATCTCCTTCAAGCTCCCTCGTCTTCCTCCCCCAATTCCTCTCTGATACCTGACTGTCTGATTGCTATTCAGGCAGGTGCAGGGCTAACGATCTCTGCCATTATGCCAGTAAGTCTGAGATGGTTCTCATTGGGACGCCTGCCCCCTCTGTCCCTTCCACTCTCTGGCCACCCTCCTTGGGTCCGCTTCGATCACCCTCTTATGAGTCTAAAAACCTTGGGGTCATCTTTGACTCTTCTCTCTCATTCTCCCCTCACATCACAGCCCTTGTCAAAAAGGCCAACTTTTAGTTCCACCTCCTCAGAGTCCTTATCACTTTCCTCAACTTCCCATAGAAGTTCAGTTTTTCCAGAGCCCTGGTCCTCTCAAGGCTGGACTACTGCAACAGTATCTTCCTCAATCTGCCTCTTTGCTTTTTCTGCCCCTCCAACTAATCCAGTATAGGACTGCAAGACTTATCCTTGTCCAAAAGCTCTGGGACTGCATTTCTCCAGCTCTAATATCTCTCCACTGGCTCCCGGAGGCTGCAAGGAACAAATTCAAGACCCTCCTCATCATCCACAAGGCTTTCTGGGGCACATCCAACTCTCTCTACATAAATACCTCCTGGCTAGAGCACTTACGTCCTCGAGCTCCAACTCTCTGCAGATCCATTGTTTCTCAAATCAGAGAGTGGGGGTAGATCTCTATCTTTTGCAGGAGCCTACCTCTGGAATAACTTCCCTGCCTCTCTCAGTCTTGAGCCAGATCTCCTTAAGTTCCGGGAGCAGCTCAAGACCCTGCACTTCTTTTTTTCGTTCCCTCTCGCCCTCCTGTGCTAATTCTCTTTCTGTCTGCAGTGACTGGCGGCCTGGTCACTTATGAGTCTTACAGGGCATCAGGCCACCCTTTTCCAGTCTGCCTCAGCACCTGCCCAACCTAGCACTGCCCTTCCACGCCCTCTCCATGATCAACCAGGAGGTTGGCCCCTTCCCCCTGAGTCCGTTCCACCCCTGCTTCCCTACACTAGTTGATGATCCCCGTTTTCTGCTGGCACTTGATCTCTTGGGCTACCCACAGCGCTTGCCTAACCCGGAGCCCTCCTTTCCCTGCTCCCCGATTCCCCCCTTGCACTTTTCTGATGCAATTGCACAATCTGAATGTCACAAGGCCTAGTAGGACCGTTATTGTTTTTATTCCCTTTGTCCCTACCCCCTTTTTTTGTCTTGTGGCTCCTGGAAATATGTATAGGCGCCTTTTAAATATGCAATACATAAAAATAGATGAGACAACTAAACAAAACAAGTATTGTCTTCAGATGTGAGCCGATTCAGGAGACACTTAAAAGAACATATCCTCCTTTCTTGTTTCAACACGCAACAGAATGTGCCCTTGTTTTCATCAGAACAAGGGACCAGAATTCTGGGAAGAAAACACATTTTTTGTATAAAAATAATAATAATATGCAGAACCACCACATCATTCCAAATTTAAGCTGAATGTGAATGAACCTATAAACTTTCTCATCTCAAAACTATATGGTAAGTAGGTCATCTTGTCTACGTTGAAAATCACAGACTGAGCCTCAACCGAAGCAGAAAGACAACAGGATAAATAGGTGAGTGACTCTACCCCCTAACCCATATGTGAACCCAAACAGTTCACTCACATAACACATAACACTCACTGACAACGGAGCAATCACAAGGAGAAGCTCAAAGTATGGAGCCCTCATCAACCTCAGGAACAATACCACTGGGAAAAGGAAAATGAGGAACCCCATTAATAGCTGACTTCAAACAATCAATGAAGTAGATCGTGTTGAGTCCTGGCCTGCACTAATGCAGGCCAGGCAGACCAATGCTGGGGGCACGCAGCCGACATGCTGGGGCACTCAGCCGACAACGCTGGAAAGGGGGCGTCCTGTCAGGCCGTGAGCACACAGTCTCTTTAATGGCCTGGGAGCACCCAGGCAAACACAAAGGATGGCCCGGAGATGCCCAGCAGGGGCACCGGCACCTCACTGCAGAGTTGCCCGTCAGGTACTCTGGGACCACGTGGATGCCGAGTTGCCCATCAGGGGCTCTGCAGACATAGGGGGGATCATGAATAGTGTTGCTCAGCAGGGGCACTGTCCAGGTGGAGGGTCCTGCAGCAGCAGACCCTCTGCCTGCTACGCACCACCAGCATCGCGCTGCAGTAAGAACACAAACAGCAGGCAGGGCTCCATTACATCTACTGACGAGCCAGAAACGGCCCGTCTCTTTGCCTACTGAGTCACATGGCCAGAATATGTGACCTTGGCACGAGCCCTGGGAGAGACCATGCTCCCAGGACAGGTGGCACACCACACTCCTCCTTTTCCATAACGAACAAACAAATGGGAAGCACCAGTGGGCATTAAATCAATTCACTGCCACCAACAGCAATGCTTGGAATCCAGGTGTAAATAACATTCACATACATAGAAACTCAGGTTGGGACAATCACTGCTTCGAAAAACATAATACATATCCTAAGCATGGGTACACATGTGGGGTGACAGTCAGGGTTTGTGGATTGCTGGTGACACGTTGGTAATTCCACATTAAAACAAACCCTTTATTAAACTTGGTGAGTGGACCTTCAACCACTGAATGACACCATCGTTAGCACCTGGCACCATTTAAAGCATGTCCACAACACGCAGGATCACAGCTTCACATAGCAACTTGGCTGGGGCATTTTAAGCAGGTCCAGGGACTGCAGGCTCACAGCCTTCCTAGGGAATGCTACTGAGTCCATATTAAGCAATTGCGGGGCTGCAGGAGGCCAGTCCAACTTCCATTAGCATCCGTTCAGGATAGTTCAGTTCAGAGTTCAGGCGTCGGAAAAACTGCACCTGGGGGCACCAGGGGCCACATCGGCTTGGCCCACTGATGGTGGCCAGGCATCAACACTGGTGGCCGGGTGACAGGTCGCGCGCTTCACTTCCCCTTCCAGGCAGGGGCTGTTGGCACAACGGTGCACAGGCACTCATGGGAGCCGCAACCCTTGTTTGCCATTTCCTTTCTTGCATACACACATGAGCGGGGCGGCCTCACTACCTCATTTCTTCCCCCAGGTAGGAGTGTCTCATTGGCATGGAAGGGCGCACAGGCACTTGTGAGAGAGCTGCAACCCTCATATGCCCATCAGCCACTGTCCTTTTAATTTTTCAATGCACCACCGCTTGGGCCCAGGGTTCTTCAGAGGGTAATTTGCATGCGACAAAGAGCTCTTTGTTGCTCTCACTGTACACACCACACCACCGATTAGCCCAGGATGGGTCTCATTTACATTGTTTACCATGCTCAACATGTAGCTGATGGATACTCCACCACCAGTGAGCCCGGGATCTTCAAGGGCCCGATACATGTTATGTGCTTTGTGCCTCTGTGCAGCACTCTACTACCTTTATCACCAGCGGCCCATGATGTACAGGCAGTACCACCCCCAGCTGCGGTCCTCCATTCCCAAAGCTCTGACACCGGAGCAACTTTCTTTTTTTAAAAAATGTTTATTTTTTTATTTATTGTGTTTAACCATTTAAGATTTTTACAACTTTTGACGTTCAACTTTCACAGTTTATGTATAGTACTTAAGACACCACTTTCAATTTTCTTTTGCGTTTTCTTTGGCATAGCCCTTGATCTATTATGGGCTATCATTCACGGAATTTGCCCTTTTCAATGCTATGTCCAGGAGATTCGCTGCAGCCCTAGACCATCTGGCTGAGCCATCTGCGATTAGTCGTCTCCATCCAGTTTCTTCATCTAGCACTGACAGGTGGGATAAAAGTGGTGCCAAGAACGCCTCTCATTCCTTGTTCATTTCAGGACAGGACGCAAGGAGGTGTCTTAGCGTTTCTGATTGATCGTGATTTTCACAGAGACGACATGTAGCTATGGGAGATTGAAATCTGATAGCCAAGATTTCCCTGGTATGGAGCAGGTTTAGGCGGGCTCTCATAAAGAGTTTTCTCAGCTCTTTGTCTGCACATTTTTCACAGTACTTCAGAGGCTTTTTTAATTTATTACGGCCAGGTGGAAGATGCTTTAGTGACTTATAGGCCAGGATCTTTTCATTGGTGGTAATCCAGTCTTGCTGCTCCATTTTGGTCTTCACTCTGTCCGGATTTGTAATCAGGAGTTCTTCTGTACAGGCTATCTCATCCAATTTTCCTTGGAGTTTTCTTACCCAGTTGGTGAGTGGCTTGCATCCGCCGCTCTTTATTTCGTCGGCTACCACCTGGAAGACTAGGAGAGTATTGGTCAGCAGAGTTTTTCTATACAACTGCATTGCACTTTGTTCCACTACTGACGCTAGAGACACCAGGCCCAAGTCTCTCCGAATTGCCGCCATAGGTGCTGACTTTGGAAGTCCCAATGCCGACTTCCACAGAAAACCTTCAAGCTGGACCCAGATTTCCGTTGGCAAATTTAAATTGGCACTCATTCCATATGTTTATGCTGGCAGGACTTTGGATTTGTAAAATTGCAGTGCCGGGATCCACGAAAATTGTCCAAATTTTTTATCCATGGCTCTTGTTTGTGCCGTCAGATTTCTTGTTTTGTCCCATAGGGATTTCTGCATGCTGTTTTCTTTCAAGGAGTTATCGATCCATACACCGAGGTTTTTATATTCTTTTACCACTTCAATTTTTATGTTTTCTAGGAACCATGCAGGAGAGACTTTACCTTCATTTGTTGATTTGGAAAAAAGGAGCACTTTTGTCTTCTGTTTGTTAATTTCCAGGTTGGTGTTTTTCAAAGAAGATGTCAGGTTCGCTAGTTGACGTTGAAGTCCTATTTTCGTCTGATCCATGAGTATCAGATCATCAGCGTACCACAATCTGGAAACTTTACTCAGTCCATCCTTAGGCGGGAAGGATCGAATTTTGTTTTCGGAGACTTGGAAATCTCCAATGAAGGTGATAAAAAGTGCTGGAGCCACTGGGCAGCCTTGCTTGACACCTCTTTCTGAATAAATGATGTTTGAAAGTTGACCTTGTTGGCTCAATCGGACACGCATCGATGTTTCTGTGTGTAAAGCCATTATTGGTTCACCGGTGCACCGGTAGAGGATAATTCCAGGTTCTTAATTTTGACCAATGTTTACTGCGGTCCACCATGTCGAAAGCCTGCGAGAGGTCCACTAGCGCCAGAAGTACCTTTGGAGCGCCTGCTTTCACTTTAGATTTTATTATGTTTAGAACTAGTAAGTGGATCGCCGTGCAGGCTCGCTTCTGAAATCCTGTCTGAAACGCATCGGCGGCGGGTGTACCTCTGGCCCATTTTTGAAAATGCACGAGCAGCAGTGTCGCAAAAATTTTACCAATGATATCCAGCAGGGCAATTGGCCTGTAATTGGCGAGGCTTTCTCTGCATCCTTTTTTGAAAATTGGGACCAGTACTGCTTCTGTCCACGATTCTGGAATTTGTTTTGATTTTTGACAGTGGTTGAAGATTTCGATAATCACTGCCGTCCATTCTTCTGGATGTCTTTTGAGATCAATGTTTGTCAGGCCATCAGGGCCTGGGGCTCTCGAGGACTTTAGTTTGAAAATTTCTCTGATGATGTCATCTACATCTGTTAGAGAAATCCAAGGTTCCTGACCCATTTTTGTTCAGAGACAGCATTTGGGAGTAAGGGGGCCTTCTGGCCGTTTATACTCTTCAATAAGGTCCAGAAGTCTCTTGTGTTTCTAGAGGCCCAGGTGTTCAACATCGCTTTAGCGTCATTTTGATAAAGAGTCAAACTGTGGTGTTTGATCCACGATTTGTAGTGATTTGCTCCCTTCTAATATGCAATCCAAGCCTGTTCAGTTTGGTGGCAAAGTGCAATATTTTTCAAGTTTCTCATTTCACGGCGCTTCATGACCACCATTCGATCGAAGGTGTGGTTGTGTCGTGCCTGTTTCCGTTTCTTTCCTGTGAAACTCACCCTATGGGGAGACAGTAGGGGTAAGTAATCAGGTCTCTTGACGACCGAATCTGGTAATGTAGACCCTGGATCCATAATTAGTTTTTCTTTTATAGTTCTTATATTTCCTAAAGTGGGGCAAAGCTGGGTTTGCCGCTTGTTTGATTCGACAGCCGGTGAATAGAATGGTTTTTCGGGGCCCAAGCCCCCCCAAGACATCAATAGAAGGTTGTGGTGGTCGCTTTCAATTGTTTTCTATACCTTGAATGAAATTATGTGGGGAATCAGACCTTGTGTTATAAAGATGTAGTCCAGAGTGGCTGATGCTTCTTGCCTTTTCCAGGAAGGAATCTGGGGGTTGATTGCTTGTATCATCGCCACATTGTAAACATTTCTGGTTTTCATTAACTTTGACCATGCCCGGCCTCTTTCATCGGCCAAAGGACGAAGAAATGATGCACATGGGGCTGTGGTCGTAATCCCACATTTGGCATTCAAGTCTCCACAGATAATGATGTTGTCCACATCAATGTCCACGTTAATTGCATCGATTGCATTTGCAACAGATTTACAGAATTCTTTTGTGGTTGTTCTCTCCGGGTTCCAATAAAGATTGATTATGACCAGGTCCGATGTGGTCCACGTGTCGAATTCTAGGTTGCGGTGGTACCATGATGTTAAAGTGGCGAGCATTCCGTAGGCTCCCATAATTTTTGTTTTCTGTGTTATCCTTGAGCCTATACGAATAGCAGTTAAAAGGCCAGAGGATGGTCTTCCCAACAGAGACCTTGATGCAGGAGATAGCTCAATAACGAACCCATCCAAGTCAGGTTTATCAATTAGCCAGGTTTCCTGTAGGCATATGATATCAAAAGTTCCCAAGTTGACGTTGCTGGGGCGGGTTAGATGTCTGTACCGTCTTGTGTTCCAAGAAGCCATTGCCATTTCTTTCTTGGACATCTTTGTCGCTGATCTTTCAACCTAATTGGCGAAACCTTGGGAACTCAGTGTTTGCTGCTATCTCTTTTGATTGTGACCGAAAGTGTCTGCTAGCTACTTTCATGGGCCTTTTCTAGCTTTTTTGAATTTTCACTTTTCACGGAACGATTCAGGCTGTCCGATTTCCTTTCCAGGGGCCTCTGATGCCTTGAGTGTGATGGAGAATTTAGACTCATCGTACATGTGCTTGTGTGGCCTGGAGCAACTTTCCCCCACAGCTGATGGGCCCGGGAGCCACGATGAGGGTGCTTGCACTGACGCGCACCTTCAAATATTTTTTTTTCAGAGCTCCCATGACAGGAGTCCGCCGAATCCATACTGCCGGTTGGCCCAGGATCGATATTTGCTTCTCCGAGCTCTGGCATGGAGCGTTTGCATTTTTCACCCAACTCGGCCCGGTATAACTGCTGGAGGAGCTCTTTCATTTTCCTTCACTCATGTTGGAGCACTGCATGACTCTCACACTCTTCCGACAGCTCAGATACAGAGCCTTTCCATCCTCTGCCAAAGACACCACTGAGCCTCCTCCACACCTTCCCTCCATCAAGTCGGCAGCTGCAGGGCACTGTGTGCTGCCAGGTGGCCATCACACCATCACAGGGCTCAGACCACTCGTCACCATTGTTGAGACCTGACCTGCGGCCACACAGGCCAGGCAGACCAATGCTGGGGGAACTCAGCCAACATCTCTGTACAGGTGGAACCCTGTCAGGCCATGAACACATGATCTCTTCCATGGCTTGGGAGCACCCAGGCAAACACAAAGGATGGTACCGGGGTTGCGCAGCATGGGCACCAGCACTTTGCTGCAGAGTTGCCCGTCAGGGACTCTGGGACCACATGGATGCAGAGTTGCCCATCAGGGGCTCTGCAGACATGGGGGGGCATCATGTATAGTGTTGCAGGTATAACACACACACAACAGGCAAGACTCCATTATATCCACTGAGGAGCAGGAAACAGCACTGTTCTTTTATTACTACTCAGTCACATGGCTACAGCTTGTGACATTGGCACGAGCCCTGGGAGATAACATGCTCCCAGGAGGCGTGGTACACCACAGATGGGTCTACCCCTCTACGTGAACCCACATACATGTGAGGCTAACACAGATCTGTATAGTAAGCCGATAGGGTAAAGAGACAAGCCACCATCATAATATGAACAGTCGTATCTATGAGGAGAGTCATGAAGCGTCAAGCAGCTGAATAAAACAACTTCCTGGAAGAAACGACACAAAGCAGGAAACCTGTGTAAGCGACTGCTTGCAGAACACCATTTTGAATCAAACCAAAATCTAAAGGTGAAATAACCTGACTCTGCTTAACAAACTTGTTATTCCTTCTTCCCAGATGGGGCTGCCTGTCCTTCTAGTGCCCCGTTAGGGGTCACCGACAAATGCAGAACTGTCGACAACTTAGAAATGAATGTTTCCAAACAAAATCAGATTACAAAGCTAATCACTAGTGGCCAATGCGCGACGTCAAAACACCACTGCATGCATGATCGAAACTCAAGCCGACCCAGAAGTCTGCAAAGACTGGAAGGACACATTTAAAAATGCAGTACTTATGCGTGACTGCATATATATGAAAAGCAATTATGATTTTAGAACTCTGTTCCGTGCAAAGAGAAATAAAGGGAAATAAATGCTAATTAATTAACTAATTATAAGGAATGAAAAACCTTTTAAGAGCCCGAGGTCATGTATGAAAAGAAAAAAAAACATTCTAGAAATTAGTCCTCTCCTACAAAAGCATTATTACCAAGTAATACAACCATAGTGGTAGTGGTAGATAATGCCCCAAGCAAGCAGTTTGAGAGTGTAACAATTAAATGCATCCCACAGGATTGCATTCTTCTCTGTGAATCAGGCTATCCACAAAGGAATGTAAAACATACATCCAATGTTGTTCCTTGCGAGGGAGTAACCTCTGAGGTGTCTGAGAATCTGCCATGCGAGGTTTGCCCTTCATTTAATCTGATTTTGAGTATGAGCCATTTGTTGATAATGTTCCACTAGGGGTGCTGTCAAGGCATTGGTCCTAATCCTGGACCTATGCTCTAAAAATATGTGCATGTATTTACCTGGCCGTCAATGACATTATGTAACATAGACAATGTTACAGCTCTTACAACTACTATGAAACATAAGTTTACAATCTGTATTATTAACCACCATACTGTTTTTGGTTTCAGTGAATTTACAGGCGGTACACCCGCCGTGGGGTGGTGTCCCAAAATGGGTGGCAGTTCTCACAGAGTTCTGAGATTAGGCCTGGATGTTAGTTGCTGCCAATCTGCAATAACCAAATGTTGTTTGAGATGTCTCCCTTTTTTTAAAGCAGATAACGGTGGCTGCAGTCTTGTCTAATTGCTTCTAGAAAGGGTTTCATCATCAAGATAAAAAGAAGTGGGATTGGAGACAGTCTTGACGTGTACTTCTAAAAAGGCGAAAGTACGAGGACATTTGCCCATTAATACAAATAGGTGTTTTAGGATTTGAATATAGTACTTTATTCATGGAGAGAAAAGGGGTGCCAATTCCATTCCATTTGAGAGCCTCAAACATGTAGTCCAATTCAACCCTATTGAATGTTTTTTCCGCATCTAGGGCTACGTCCGCACAAGGATCTTTGGATTTATGAATAATATCCAAGATGTCTAAAAACAACCTCAGATTAGAGGAGGAAAGTATACCTTTGACATACCCTACTTGGTTATTTTTTAGTAAGTTGGGTAAGAGAGGGAGAATTCTATTTGCTAAAATCTTGGCAAAGACTTTATAATCTGTGTTCATTAATAAAAATAGCTGTTTTAGGATTTGAATATAGCACGTTAATGATGGAGAGAAAAGGGGTGCCGATTCCATTGCGTTTGAAAGCCCCAAACATGATTTTCCGTACCTAGGGCTACGTCCGCTTAAGGATATTTGGATTATTGAATAATATCCAAGATGTCTAAACACAACCTCAGATAGAGGAGGAAAGTATACCTTTGACATACCCTACCTGGTCATTTTTAATTAGGTTTGGTAAGAGAGGGAGAAGTCTATTTGCTAAAATCTTGGCAAAGACTTTGCAATCAGTGTTTATGAGGGACATTGGTCTGTAGTTTTGAGAACGTTCAGGATCTTTATTAGGCTTTGGGAAAACAAATAACATGTCTTCTTAGACTGATCCCTGTGCCTTGTTTACTTAATAAAATGATAAAAGAATTAATTAGGTTTAATCACTAATAAGTTGTTAAAATGCACAAAAAAATCAATTGTGAAATAATCTGGGCCTAGGGTTTTAGCTTTTGTAGGTCTTTTATGGCTAGAAGGATTTCACTGGGAGAGATAGGGTCATCTAATGATTTGAGATCAACAATTGGATATGTAGAATGAGGCACATGCCGAAGGAACTCTTGACAGTGAGGGTTATTAGGCTGTGATTCCAACTAATATAATTTTTGGTAGAATTTAGAAAAGACTTCAACTTTTTCTCTACCCAAGACCTTTTTATCCGCTATCTGATGCTTGAAAGCAGCAACCATAGCTCTTTCCCTTTTAATTTTAAGGTTTGATGCAAGTGATATACTTGTTTTATTTCAGAATTGGTACATTTTTGCTTTGCATTTTAAAATATTTCCACACGAGTATTGTGAAATAATCGTATTATATTGAAGTCTCAATTTAATGATGTCATTAAGAGTAGAAGGATTATTACTACACATATATTGAGATTCAAGGGATTTCAGTTGTTTTAGAATGACATAAGATTCTTGTTTTAATTGTCTTTTAATTAGCGACAAATTATATAATTTGACCGCTAAGTAAAGCTTTATAACAGTCTCAGTTATTGATAATTGACATATCTTGACTTTTATCCACAGCAAAGAAATTACTATACGACTGAGTAATGAAGGGCATGAATAGCTGTGTTAAACCTCCATCTATTTGAATTATGACTATTCTGTAAAATTGTGAGTTGAATATGAACTGCAGCATGGTCTGATAATGATATACATTCAATTTTTGCATTAAGAAAAATATTTGACATAGATTTAGAGAGGAATATATAATGTAATCTAGAAAAAGGAATTGTGGGGTTTGGAGAAAAAGGTTAACTCTAAGTCAGCAGGATGAGCCATGTGCCATGCATCAATGAGGCCTAATTCTGATATGAAGTTTAGAAAATGTTTATGAGATCCAGTGCTTTTAAAATCCACGTTAGTATTTGTAATCAAGAGAAGGATCCATGATCTCATTACAGTCTCCACAAACAACTCCATTATGAACATTGGATTGAATGAGATAATTCCTCAGTTTCAACCAAAAGGAAGGATTAGGAGAAGTGGGACCATAAACATTAACAATAGTATATTCAATGGTTTCCACTAAAATCTTAACTAACACCCGTCTTCCCAAATTGTCAGAGCTCACCCCTACAACTTTACATTTGAATGCTTTATTAATCAGAGTAATAACCCCATTCTGCTTACCATGCGTCAAACTTGCAAAAACCTGGCCCACCGATAGGCGCTTAAGTTAAGCAGCTTCAGCCTGTGATAGGTGCGTTTCCTGAATGCATGCAATCAATGGTTTTGTTTTATTGAGATGGGATAACATTTTCTGTCTTTTAATTGGGTTGTGTACACCTTTAACATTCTAGGAGGTATTGTTAAGTGACATATCTTAAATTGAGGTGCACATCAAGAATTTCTAAAATTAAAAACATGTATTATTAATATAGACGCTAGCATGACATTATGAGTAGAAAGATAGTTAGAAAGTCACTTGTCATAGATATATTGATTTTCCTGCAAAAATGATAATAACATCGAAGGAGAAACACATGAGGAAGGATGAAAGATAAACAAAGTCAACATGGATAGCTTCAATGACAGAAGGTGAGGTGCAACTATAGATAAAATCGTGGCAAACAGGAAATGGCCACACCAATTCACGTTGACAATAATAAGACAGGGGTCAAGAGTCTGGGGAGAGAAGGCCACAACCACACCCCACTTCGGTAGAAGATATCAGAACAATATTCTAAATTAATTAGCCATTACATCTTATGAATCTTTTTGAGTAGTAGGTGTTGATGTATCCATTTCCTCCATTTTGTGGATTTGAATAAAATGTCTCAGATGTGTTGGATTTTCAAATGTAGCAGTGTGATCATTGAGGGTAACTTTAAGGATTGCTGGATGAATAATATCGTGTCTTGCATTTAGTTACCTTAAAGCGGGTCAGAATCTGTTATGCTCACCTGGTATCCACGGGGATGCCACCCAGCTGTGGGGACTCTGGTGCCCTTCTCAGCCGCTCCCTGGTATAATCAGCAGAGAAGTTCTGCCTGGAAAACAGGTGGGCAATGTTCAAGACTGGGCAACTGGGGTAAGAGCCTCCCAACACCCCCATATGCCCGCAGCCCCTCCGTGGACCTTTCCTCACCTTGTTATGGGTTTTGGCGTGCTCTCCGTCCTGCCTTCTTGGCAGGGGCGCGTTGTCCTTTGTGGGCGAGTGCGATCTAGTTACTTCACTGATGCAAGCCCTTTAGAGTCTTTCAGGTAGGTCTTATTACTTTTATACTGTATGCCTTTCTTGGATTTAAATAATGTCTTTCTCTCTCCTTTGGTGCGCGAATGTTCGCTCTGGAACGTTGGCTGAACTGGGACTCGCCGACAGGTGATGGTGCCTTGAGAGCACCTTGATGAGGTAAGTAGGTGCTATGCGTAGCGCTATGATGCCTTGCTTTTGCTAACCTGTTGTCTTTTGTTCATAGGTTGCGGTGCTCACCTGGAGCAAGAAGTCCCAAGGCGATGCTAGTCGATGGGCGACTCGTGAGGTAAGCTGCCGGCACAATTGCCAAATGTCTAATGTCCTTTTCTCTCCTTTTACAGATTCGATGATCCGGGCGGCTCGGTGTACCTTGGATGATGGTTGCAGGAACGGAGGGCAACTTGCGGTGGAATCACAGGTATGCTGCTGCTTTTCACAATGTCCTTTTGTTTTTCAGATGCTGTTCTTCCGAGGTTCACAGATGCAGCTGAACACGATAAGCGTCACGTTGCTGGATTGCAAAGTAACGCGCAGCATGTACTGGACCCGGGCGTGGCTTATACAATCTGCAGGCATCCCAGGAGTCTCTGGGCCTGCCACACCCAAAATGCTAGACCGCATAGTTCAGTTCAGGAACTGAGCCATGTGGAAGCATCCATGTTGTTGCGCAATGCCCTTATGGGCCCAGATTACTGCTTAAGCACATGAGCCTGGCACCAAAGGCGCCAGGACTGACTCCAAGAGAGTCTGGGGGCAAATGTCAAGGCCCTTGAGGGCCTGATGGGGGTACTAGAAGTAGCCCACCTGGTCTGGCAGTCCAGGCCTAGAGCAGGGATCATGACAGCACTCCCCCCTAAGGCCCCTCTCAAGATGTTCCTTCTCTTCAGCCCAGGCTTAGTTGGGAAATTTGGATGGTATTTTTTGATCAGACGTGGTGCATGAATGTTCCCTTAATGGGTACAAACTTGGCAGCCAGCCAAATCTTGTCTCCTACATGATAGTCTGGGGCCTTTTTCCGGTGTTGGTCGGCAAATTGCTTTTGATTTTCTTTGGCGAAAATAAGATGTTCTTTGGCCTTTTTGAAAGCTTGGATGATGTTGGTGTGAAGAGTTTTTACTACTGCCATTTCCAAATTTGTTGGAACATCTAGTTCTGAGGTACGTGGGTGTCTACCATAAAGGGTATAAAAGGGTGTTTGTCCAGTACTGGAGTGCAAGGAGTTGTTATGCGTACTCGGCTATCCATAACAAATCTTTCCAGTCTCTTAGTTCATGGTGTAACATGCACCGTAGGTATTGTTCGAGGGTCTGGTTGGTCCTCTTGGTTTGGCCATCTGTTTGGGGGTGATGACTAGTGGATAGCCTGACGTCAATTTGTGCCATTGCACAACATTTTTTCCAGAAGTTGGAGATGAACTGGCTCCCTCGATCGGAGATCAGGGCTGATGGGAAGCCATGTAGTTTTACAATACCATTCAGGAACACTTTGGCTACAAAGGGTGCGTCAGGGAGGCCTTTGAGCGGAAAAAAGTGCGCCATCTTTGAGAATAAGTCCATGACTATCAGGATGGTGTTAAACCCATGACTGGGAGATAGGTCAGTGATGAAGTCGAGGGAAAGAGTGTGCCAGGGAGTGGGAGGGATGTCTAAAGGTTGCAGAAGACAGATGGTTTTTGTTTTTGCGACTTGTTTTGCACACAGACTCCGCAGGACTGAACATATTGGATGACATCTTTACACCAGGCTGGCCACCAGAAGTTCTGTTTTACCTTGGCTAGAGTCTTGGTGATTCCTGTGTGCCCTTCAATCAGGGAATCATGATAAGTAGCAAAAATTTGTTGTTGTAAATCAATCGATCCCTAAAAAGGGTAAGTGCTCTTTAACGAAATATTGTTCTGCCCGTGCTTGCCATGCGAGGTACGCATCTGGGTTCATGGTTCACTGAATCTTATCTCTCAGTTCAACTTGGGTTAAGGCCGTAGTGAGGCCCAAGAGCTTGTCTTCCGGTATGATGGGGACTGGATCTGTGGGCGTATATACCAAGTCATCAGTGCCTGTACGAGAGAATGCGTCAGCTTTTCCATTCTTGACCCCAGGTCGAAAAGTGATGACATAGTCGTATTCGGCGAAGAAAAGGGCCCACTGCAATTGGCATGAAGACTGGGCTTTAGCTGTCTTAAGGTATTGCAGGTTTCGGTGGTCTGTGATAACTGTAATGGTGTGTCTGGCCCCCAGAAGGTAGTCCCAACAAGCCTTAAATGCGGATTTGATCGCCAAGAGTTCTTTGTCTGTGATGGCATAATTCATCTCCGGGGGAGTACAGTTCTTTGACCAAAAGGCCACTGGATGTAGCTGGCCTGTTACTGGATCTCTTTGCGAGAGGACAGCTCCCATTGCTATGCTGGAAGCGTCTGTTTCCACAATATAAGGAAGATCGGGGCGAGGGTGTTGCAGGATTGGCGCGGAGGTGAACCTTTTCTTGAGTTCCTGAAAGGCCTTCTCTGCTTCTTCGGTCCAGGCAAATTCCTTGTTATTTTTTCTTAGCAATATGGTGATCGGGTGTACGACCAGTGAGAAGTCTGGTATGAACCGGCGATAGAAGTTCGCAAAGCCCAGCATGCTCTGTACCCCTTTTACTGATGTTGGTGATGGTAATTTCAAAACGGCGTCCACTTTATGCAGGTCCATTCTTATGCCTCCTGGAGTAGGACTAAAACCCAGAAACTCAACTTCGTTGACGTGAAAAAAGCACTTCTCCAGCTTTACATATAAACGATATTCCCGGAGCTTGGAGAGGACTGAACGGACGTGCTTGATATGATCCTGTTTTGAAGTTGAGTACACTAAAATATCATCTATGTACACTAGGGCGCAGACATCAATTAGCTCTCTCAGAACTCATTCATAAAATACTGAAACGCTGCAGGAGCGTTGCACAACCCAAAGGGCATGACTTGATATTCGAACAAACCATACTTGGTGCGGAAAGCAGTTTTCCATTCGTCCCTGCTTCTGACCCGCACCAGGTGGTATGCTCCTCGAAGGTCCAGTTTGGTATAAATTTGGGCATCTTTGACCTGGTCCAGCATTTCTGGGATGAGCGGCAAGGGGTAACTGTTCTTTACAGTGATCTGCTTTAATGCGCCGTAGTCAATACAGGTTCTTAAGTCCCCTTCTTTTTTTGGTACGAAGAACAAAGGACTAGCTGCAGGGGACTTGGATGGGCGAATGAATCCATTTGCGAGGTACTGGTCTAAATAAGCCTTCAGATGAAGGTTTTCGGGTTCCGTGAGAGCATAGATTCTGCCGCAAGGAACTTGAGCTCCGGGAACAAGGTCGATCTGGCAGTCATAGGGCCTGTGCGGTGGTAGCGTGTTTGCTTGGTCCTTCTGGAATGCATCCTGGAAATCGTGGTATTCCTCAGGCAAGGTACTAGTCACTCCCAAAGTTGCCACTTCAGGAGTCGTAGAGATACTGAAGGCAGGTTTCTGTTCTTGGTAATAACAGGCTGGAGAGCAGTCGCTGGGAAAGGTTAATTTTCTTGCCTGCCAGTCAATCAAAGGGTTGTGAGCAACTAACCATGTCATTCCTAGTATGAGCCGGAATTGAGGTGCCTTGATGAGATCGAACGAAATAAGTTCCCGATGTCCGTCCTGACACAGCAAGGTTATCTCGGCTGTGCGCTGGGTTACGGGTCCGGAAGCGATTTCTGTCCCATCCACCGTGGTTATCTTGTCTGTAGTCGACTTGGAACACAGGGGAAGCCCCATCTCTGCAGCCAGGTCCTGATCTATATAATTTCCAACTGCTCCGCTGTCGATGTATGCTTCAATGGCATGCATTCTTGACGACCGTTGGCTATTAATTAAGATCACCGGAATTGCAAAGTGTGAGGTCGGTGGCTCCTTTTCCTCACTCGACAAACTGACCTCTACGTTTGCCGAGCTGGGTAGTTTCCCGACTGACACTCCTTCTCTTGATCTTTTTCTGTGGCTCCAACAATCTTCCTCAGAGGTTTCACTGGGCAGTCCATCAGGAAATGCCCTGACTTCCCACAGTACAGACATAGTTGTTGTTGCCTCCTTTTATCTCGCTCTTGTTTTGTTGGCCGGGGTCGTACCCCTCCGATTTGCATGGGCTCCACAGTATTTTCTTGCACTCAACTGACATTGTCTCTAGATCGAACGTACACTGGACGAGGGTCCGCTTTAGAACGGTCTGCTTTTCGGTCTTGCAACCAGTGGTCCAGTTGCACAACCAAGTCTATGAATTCAGAACAATCTCTGGGAGGATCAACCACTTGAGCTAGGACGTCTTTTAATTCGCCTCGTAAGCCCCAATGAAACAACGTGGTTCTTTTGTTTTCAGGCCTCCTAGCTTCAGCAACCAATCGGTTGAAAGTAGCGATGTACCTTAACAAATCCTGATTCCCCTGTCGGAGGGAAAGGAGTTAATTGTCCATGGCTTGTTCTCGGGTATGGCGAGCAAAGAGTTTTTCCATTTTCCTCTGAAAGTCCCCAAAGTTATGTAATAAAGGATCATTATGGGACACCAATGGTACCGACCAATCCGCAGCGCTGCCACTTAGATACGATAAAACAAAGGCTACCCGGGCTTGGTCATTTGGGAATGCTCCTGGCCTGCAAAGAAAATGAAGGCGATACTGATTCATGAAAGCTGCGTATTTTCGCAGATCACCAGCAAACCTCTCCGGTGGGGCCAATGGAACTGTACCTGGTAACACAACTGTACCGGAGTAGAGACTGTGGATGACATGCTAGTATTTTGCATCGGTGGGTTGTTCCCAGGTAGAGGCCTTTGACCCGCTTGTGATTGCAAGACTTGCCTGCTGATGTCTTCAGTACGCTCTTTAGTCACCAATAAGTCTCTCCGAAGAGCGTTAGTCTCCTGTCTGGCAGAGTGAACCTCGGCACAAAGTTCTCCCAACAATTGGGCCAATTGGTCTAATTCTGATGTTTCCATGGCGCCCAGGTGGATTGGTTTGGCAGGCTTCGCATTCTGTTACGCTCACCTGGTATCCACGGGGACGCCACCCAGCTGTGGGGACTCTGGTGCCCTTCTCAGCAGCTCCCTGGTATAATTAGCGGAGAAGTTCTGCCTGGAAAACAGGTGGGCAATGTTCAAGACTGGGCAACTGGGGTAAGAGCCTCCCAACACCCCGTATGCCTGCAGCCCCTCCCCGGACCTTTCCTAACCTTGTTATGGGTTTTGGCGTGCTCTCCGTCCTGCCTTCTTGGCAGGGGCACGTGGTCCTTTGTGGGCGAGTGCCATCTAGTTACTTCACTGATGCAAGCCCTTTAGAGTCTTTCAGGTAGGTCTTATTACTGTTATACTGTATGCCTTTCTTGGATTTAAATAATGTGTTACTCTCTCCTTTGGTGCGCGGAAGTTCGCTCTGGAACGTTGGCTGAATTGGGACTCGCCGATAGGTGATGGTGTCTTGAGAGCGCATTGATGCGGTAAGTAGGCGCTATGCGCAGCCCTATGATGCCTTGCTTTTGCTAACCTGTTTTATTTTGTTCATAGGTTGCGGTGCTCAGCTGGAGCAAGAAGTCCCAAGGCGATGTTAGTCGATGGGCGACTCGTGAGGTAAGCTGCCAGCACAATTGCCAAATGTCTAATGTCCTTTTCTCTCCTTTTGCAGATTCGACGATCCAGGCGGCTCGGTGTACCTTGGATGATGGTTGCAGGAGCGGAGGGCAGCTTTCGGTGGAATCACAGGTAAGCTGCTGCTTTTCACGATGTCCTCTTGTTTTTCAGATGCTGTTCTTCCGAGGTTCGCAGATGCAGCTGAACACGATGAGCGTCACGTTGCTGGATTGCAAAGTAACGCGAAGCATGTACTGGAGTCTGGGCGTGGCTTATATAGCCTGCAGGCATCCCAGGTGTCTCTGGTCCTGCCACACCCAAAATGCTAGACCGCATAGTTCAGTTCAGGAACTGAGCCATGTTGAAGCATCCATGCTGTTGTGCAATGCCCTTATGGGCCCAGATTACTGCTTAAGCACATGAGCCTGGCGCCAAAGGCGCCAGGACTGACTCCAAGAGAGTCTGGGGGCAAAATGTCAAGACCCTTGAGGGCCTAATGGGGGTACTAAAAGTAGGCCACCTGGCCTTGCAGTCCAGGCCTAGGGCAGCGGTCGTGACAGAATCTGAGTAGTTATTTTCTCCTAGCAGCTGTTGTATTAGGCATGTCAAGGGATATATACATCTTTCTGCCATCCCAAACAAGTTGCTTAATTTGCTTCAACTTGTTCATTATGAGATGAACATGAGTGGAATCCAGAAGAGCAAAGATGAGAGTTATGAAAGGATTGTTAGTACTGTGCACTGAATTAATAGCATCCACCCAATGGGCTTTCTGGGTATTTACTTGCACTGATGCTGGAAGATCAAGGAGCTTTGGGATCAAGGTATTAAAGAACAAGATAGGATTATCTTTTTCAATCCCTTCTGGAAGGCCCACAATGCATAGATTGTTCCTTCTATTTCTGTTTTCGAGTTTTTCAGATTGCTTTTGTAGAGATGTGAGTGTTCTTTCTAATGTGGGTACTCTACTGTTACATCCTCTGCATCACTCACTCGTCGTTTAACTTCAATCATCCTTGACTCAAAGGTAGAGCATTTTTCATCAAGTTGCTATAATTTAGCATTAGTGCCTCCATGAAGGGCTTCAGGGCCCTAATTTCCATTAGAATGTTCTGCATAGCCGGATCTAAAGTATCCTTTTTTGGCGTGGGCGAGTCACTTTTTTGCCTTTTGAAAGTGTTAGGCAGTGGGGAAGACACTTCTTTGGCTTCACCCATTTTTGACGCCATGAATATCTGACTTAAATAGCTTAAAAGGCTTAAAGACTTTGAAAACTATAAGGCCGAAAAAATAGGTGCGCAGAATATTTCAGCTGTACACCTATGCAACTAGTCCAAGGAACTCAAAACACTATTATGTGGCTAGCCATATTTGTACATTGCACTATTTGTATTTGCTATAAGGAGCCACACATTTATCTTAGACATATATAGTATATGTTAGATCACAAGTGCACACAATAAACACAATCATGTATGTATATAATATGAAAAAGCAGCCACATTATGGTGACCAAATTCATAAACACTAGCATATATGTTTAATTTGGTGCCTATAAATAAATGACAATTGCAAATTAACAGATTATTGCTTCCTTATTCATTTTCATCTCGTAATTAAAATTGGACCTTTTGATTATAGTCAATATTAAACAAAGAATGATCAGAGCCTTCGGTCTAAATTTCCATTCAGTTTTCATTCTAAAACATTTGGATATTAGGAATTGAAATCCCAGCACTAAGAAATGCTGCTAATGAAGAAACAAACAGGACCTTATTTGATTAATCTTCGTTTCCAGGTTTTTATTTATAAATGCAGCCTGTGTTATGAAGAAAATGGGCTTCCAACGTGCGACCGCATCACACGTCGCGTTGCCGCTGAACAGCTGACAGGAGACGTAGAATCATCAATCAAGGGACCTCACCACCTGTGGCCTTGGCAGCGAGCATCCCTGAAACACACCCACAAGGCAGCAAGAACTCCTCACAGGTCACCACTGTGCTTCACAAGAGGCAAGTAGGAGAATTGCCATATAAATTCTTTTATATGTGTTGTGAAATATTTCCAAGTAAGTTACCGGAGTGGGAGCGCAAAACTATCGGGCATCCTGCACAGTACTTGATCATGCCCCCCAAACATATCTAATAGATGCACCCGCCAACAGTGTACAGCAGCATTTCACAATACATTTTCATGCCTTTCCCCACAACATATGCCATTAAAAAAACACATGTTCATGATGGCTCTGCCCATACACTTTCATGCTGGCTGTACCAATACATACCAGTATTCCCACGTAAGAAGACATTAATGTTTGCTTTGTGCATAATGTCAATAATAATAGTATAAGCACACAAGCCCAAGCTGGTTCTACCAAAATATACCAGTACATGATAACATATGCCTTTTGTCTTTGCCATTATAAAATCCATGCCAATATAAGACAACATGCGCACACTGGCTCCAATGTAGGCCAGTCTAGGCACATGAGAACATTTATCCTGCATGGTTTATCATAGCTACTCAGATAAACATGTCATGCTACAGAAGGAAATGGCTGCACTGGCTGCACCAAAATGCCAGTGTAGCCACATAATAACACATATCATGCTTGCTTTATCATGGATATCCATTGAAAATTCAGAAGTGCAAACCCCATTACACTCGCCCAACACTCCTCCACCCTCTAACCCATCCATCCCCACCCACCCAAATCAACTTGCTGACCCAGCACAAGCAGACACAGTCACACAACATTCATGCCCTCCCTAATTTTCACACGCATACACTCATCCATTCACAAACATTACATACATAATAGACACCTTGCATGTAGGCAATAATACATACTCACATAAATCATAAACATGCAACACCCTTGCACACAAATACATACACACATACTTTTTTCTTTCCTGTTTCCAGTCGTTGTGGGACTCCTCTCCCATATGACTGCTCCGCCACACAGACTAAAAGCAGGAAGCTCTCAAGCAGGGAGAGCTTCCTGTTTTGTGGCATGCAGAGTAGAGCCTAGACTCCTCCATCTCATGTTGCAAAAGGAAATAAATCATTTGCAGCTCAAGATGTAGGCACTGCCATTCCAGCTGCAAAATAATTATATCCTTTGCGGCGTGAGATGGAGGAGCCAGAGCGCTTCCATGTTGAGCTGCAAAAGGAATATTGTATTCCTTTGCAGCAGGAGATGAAAACGCTCGAACACTTGTGGCAAAAGAAAATATTATTTCCTTTATGGCATGACATGGAGGAGCCGGTGCGCCTCCATCTCACGCTGCAAAAAGAATTATTTCTTTCTGAAGTCTGAGTTTGTCGGATTTAAAAAATGAATAATTTATTTTTGGAGTCTCAGTCAGGGGCCTCTGTTACACCACTCACAACTGCCTCTGTAATCCCTGACCAGGGGTCACAGGGGCAGTCCCAGTGGTATCAGGGAAGTCACCAGTGGCCGCAGTAGCCTTGAAGCCCCCTGGTAAACTGATAGTGTACGGCTCCATCCTGGAACCAGTGTGCAAGTTTGTGGATGTTTTCCTGCAACCCATCAGCAGAGAAACCCCAATGTATGTTAAGGACACAATGGAAACCATCAAACCTTTTGAAGGCCTTGAATTTGTTAGCAGCTCTAGCCTCTTAGTCACCATGGACATCAAATCACTTTATACAAACATCCCGCAGGACCAAGCTACCGATATGATCAGGGACTTTTTGGTCTACAGTGGCACACAACAACGTGCACCAGAAGAATTCATTATTGACCTGTTTAGCATAGCTCTACACAAGAATTATTTTCAAATATGCAAACCAATTTTTCTTGCTGATTAGAGGTACAGCTATGGGTGCAGCCTTTGTGCAAAGCCTAGCGGTACTGTTCATGTCATCGTTTGCGAAATAATTTGTTCTCTCCGAGGCCAATCCATTTGTATCCAAGATAGCAAATTGGCAATGATATATTAATTACATTATTTTCATTTGGACAGGTGTTAGGCAGTAACCTGTGCAGTTCCCTCTGGGACCACTGCAAAAGATTTAGGACTACAGGTGTTTGGCAGTAAACCCACTTGGTAGTAGTCTGTACCACACAGATTCACTTGGTAGCTGTGGCTGAGCAGTCAGACTTCCCTCACGAAGAGTTTGGCAGTGTACAGGGTATTCACAATAGGTCAAGAGAACACAATAGAACAAGTAAACACTGACCAGGGCTTGGTGTAAAAGAGATATAATTATTTATTTAAAACCACATCTAGAAAAACACACAGGCACTAATAGTAAGCAATTCGAAAACACGGTCACTAAAAGATATACACTCCCTTAAAAGAATATTAGACAAGTCTTAAGTAAAGCCCCACTTATTTTCAGACAGCGGTGAGCGCTTAACGTAGATGGCACTCTAATAATTCGGTTTAAAAAGGGAGAGAAAAGCAGAGAATAAATTGAAACAGATCCCAACACTTTTTCACGAACACCACAAGAGAGGAAGGCACAGTAACACCGTGAATTCAGAGTCAGTAGGCCAGATCCGCTTTAAGAGGATCAAAAAGAAATGTGTCCAAGGTCACATGGTTGCAGTGCACAAGAGTCTTGTAACGGTTCAAAAAGGAGTTGGATCAAAGAAAGGGACCAGTTAGAGGGTCAAGGCGGCCAGCTCAGTCCAAAGGTTAAGGGGTTATTATTACCTTGTAGCAATCTTTAGAAAGGGAGGCCTGGCGGACACGGTACCTTAAAGTGGTGAGAACACTCAAGCGGGGGCAGTTGTTCCTGGCAGCGGATGCAGGTCGGTGCTTCGTCCGGGGGAAGAGAGGATCTCGTCGGGGAGGAAGACAGGAGTCCGTTGCACTGCCAGGGAAGAAACCAGCCGCAGAGTTTCTCAGGTACAAGGAGCGGTCCGTTGATTCGCGGTTCAGTGGTAAGTGGCTATCCGGCTGCCGGGGTGCTTGGCACGGGCAGTTCGACCACAAACCGGTCTGGGGTGGGAAGAGAAGAAGGTAAACTGGTTGTGCCCACCAGTCGGGGGAAGAAGCCTCTCCAGCTGGGAGATCTTCTCTGTCGTTGGGAAGTGGTGAGTCGGTTCCGCAGGGCTCCACCGTTGGTGTCGTCGTGGTAGGTCGGCTCAGCTTCTCCCTCGTCGGATTCTCAGGTCCTGTGGCGACTTCTGAAGTTCCAGTCCCCACAGCCCTGCTTTTATGCAGCACACCCCCATTCACTCAGCCTAGCTGTCAATCAAACATGCTAAGTGGTGAGCCGGCCGGCTCACCACTTGGGCCAATCACACAAGAGTGCGACTTGAGTTACCAAGGTAACTCAGTCCAGGGTGCCTGAACCCCCTCCCACACCCCCTGTGGTACCCAGACAGAGTGGCACCACTTTTGGAGGCTTCTGTGGAGAAGCCAGCCAAAAAGTGGAACAAAGGGCTCGACTTGGGTTGGATTTACAGAAGAGAACACAAACGCCATTTTAGAATCGAGTCCTGGCAAAAAATACCAACCAGTGAATTAATATTAATTAAATAAACCGGCAGTATGTTCGAGGCTATGAGAATTAAATAATTAAAGTTGGTAGCCTCGAACAATGGGAAAATCCCATAAGGAAATATTCGCGGACGAATATAAAAAGTAGTATCCACTGCCACCAGCCAAAACTCGATCAGGGGGGACGGAGACGTGCCCCCTCGACTAACAGACCCCGGGGCAATCGAATTGCCCCGACCAGTACGTCCACAATATGATGGTTTGTACCGGTTTCTGTTAATAATTTGGGACTTGTAAAGCCAATGGTGACTTTACATGCCCTGGGAGACAATAGTCAGTCCCAGGGTATGGAGTCTATGGTGGGGTGTCACTATGACACCCCTGTGTTACTGCACAGAGGGTGCCGTGTAACACACATAGTAAAAACACATGAGACCCTATGGACTAAAGGACCCCATACCCCATAAAACACATTAACAGTCAAAGAAACACCATAAATCATGCCCAAGAGTGGGAGAAAAAGAGTCTCACTCTTGGCAGGAGAAAAAAACAAACTCCAGAAATCTAGCAAAGCTGATGGGGACTCACTAGGTTAGGAAATTCAGCCTAAAGAGCGAATTCTCCCTAACAACAGGGAATGAGGAAATACTTTCTGAATTCGTCAACTGGCTGACCTTATGTCATGAAACCATTATGTTCACTATCGGGACTAACTGAGAACAAATACACTTTTTGGATTTGGTCATTAAGGTTGTTGGGGACAATTGTATTGTTCACTTTATAAAAAAAAAAAAAAAGAAGAAACACTACTCTTGATTTTTGCAAGTTTTCACCCCAAGAACCTTAAGGAAAATCTTCCTTTTGGCCAATGATTTCACCTTAGATGTAACTGTACTTCATTTGAAGACTATGACCGACATGCCAACAACCTCAGCCCTTGCCTGAAGCAGAGGGGATATCCACAAAAAATAATTTCCCACTCTATAAAAACATCAAGGGAAGCCCTGCTTGAACCCAAAGATCATACAGAGACAGAGGACAGGCTGACATGCATTACAACTTACAGCACTAATTCATTCCAGATCAAAAAAATGATCAGGAAGTACTGGCCATTGTTGGGCTCATGCCTGGCAAATACACGGGTACCCCTCTTCGCTTTTAAACAATCTAGAAACCTCAAGGACAAATTGGTGCACTCCAGGAGAACACAGGACAGAACTACCAGCTCTGGTTCGGGCCTGTGCCCCTTGCTGGGCTATTTTCCCTGCGGCCATTCCAAGGTGTTTAGACTCACCCAATAAATCCAGTCGTTCAAGATTTGAGACAGACAATGCGAAATAAGATTTCTCTTGAATTGTAAAACCACTAATGTGGTATGTTGTATACAATGCCAGTTTGGAATTTGCAATATGAGCCAGACCGCAAGGGCAGGACACAATAGAATTAACAAACATGGTTCTAGAATATGATGTAGGAACACCACAGCACCTATTGTCTCTCACTTTATAGAATACCAACATACTGCTGATGATGTATTTTGGTGAGTTCTTGACATTGTGAGAAATGTGCCAAATCCGCAACAAACACTCTTGTATAAAGAAGCACAGTGGATTCACTGCCTCTATTGCCTGCAAGCAGGTCTAAATGAAGGGATGCCATTATTATGGTAAACCCCACTTGATGGAAAGACTCAGCGGTTCCCACCTTATACAACTCTCTCACTAGTCACCTTTAGGATCACACCTGTATGAACCCTTGGGTCATGATACAGAATTCACACTGTAGGGGTGCAAGTGCGATGTATTTTGTTTCTTTTACTTCCATCCCAATGTAGATTTGCACTGGTCTATAACCGCAGTGCACCCCGCCCATGAGAATGATCCGCTGTTGTCAACCAGGGTACGTGACAGTTGTATATCTACACACATCTGGCTTGATATTAGTTGCAATATGACTATGCGTCCACTCAAGCCCAACCTTACTTTTAATTCACAATATGGAGGTTCCACATTCGGCAATGTAGGACCACCGAGGGTGTCTCCAATATTATGGTTATTTGAGTGGTTATCAGTGTCAGCGCACAGAACCATCTCCTAATATTTATGAATGTGCCTTTCTGAGGATTTTGCAGCAAGTACATGCTCTGACAAGACCTTCCAACATGGTGGCCGGCCCCATATCACAGTGTAGGAACACAGGCACAGCAGCATCCTTCCGGCCCTCACATGATCATGACTATAATGTCAGAAGCGGCTCACCTCACAGGAAGCTGCTGATTCTATTGAGTGCAGGCACCGAGACCGCCACTCAGCTTGGCGATTACGGAAAACCTTTTTGCAGTAATGATAGGCATTTGATGGGTGAGCCACTCCAATGCGATTAGCATAGCAATAATGTTCTTACATGGGTAGGCTTTATCTCCAACCCATCTGTCCCGTATTATGTCTCCCGCATACAGATGAACCAAGAGGTCATTATAAACAGAAATGATGTGCAGGGCAACAGTAATTGAAAGCAAAGACAGACCCTGAATAAATGTTGAACTGGATGAGGATAAGGTAGATTAGGTGTGGAAGGGGAAATATGGAAACAGTGACAAGTCTAAACAGAAGGACATTCCCCATCACTGGAAGGAAATGGAGGGATACATACAATACACAGCAGGGTCTCCCTCCAGGAATTACCTTTTAACTGAAATAAATTCTAAATGTTGCATTTGGTGTTGATGTGTACTTATTAAAAAACCCAATTTGCTCTGTTATTATGAATTCAGTTAATTTGTAAAGGTGGAGAGGTACTGTATCTTTTTTATTTTTGTTCATGGATTCTTTTACTGTACATTTTTACCCAAATTGTGCCATTGTTTTAATTAGATTTTATGAATCCAAACATTTCAAATATTAAACGTGAGTGGATTTGATTTAACGATGTTTTGCTTTCCCTTTTCTGTTGCAGAGCTAATATGGTGGCATATGTAATGCATGATGTCATATTTTAATACTTGGTAGAGAGAAACAAATGAAATAATCTAGCTTCCATACATTTGTGATGTCTAAAATCCATGCTATTTTACAAAGACAATTATGTTATTAAGGAGAAAATAATTTCAACTATGTATTCATATATGGAACAAGCAAGCAAAAGAACCAAAGCATCACTTCCATTGGCAGAAGAAGCATGCACTTAGATAACCCAAGGACCTTTTCATTTGGCTCACGTATAACCATTTGTCCAATCAGATATAAGTCATATGTGGTTATGAGGAAATAAGAGGGAGGAGTAATTCTCAGCAATATAAAACAGCATTGTCGAGAAATAGAGTAATAATAGTTGCAAGTATTTTATGGAAAGAACATTCAGTCATTGGAATTAAAGCCGGAGGCTCAGAACTGAAAGTGTACACTTGCGTATCATATTATCTGTTAAGGGGAAGTGATTCACCAGATGGCCGAATTGTAGACAAGACTACAGGGAGACTGGATGGTGTTCGGTACCCTGAGTCAGGCTGCAGAGAGGAAGTGCTATCAGAACCAATGTTTAAATGGCAAAGGAAGTTTTACCTTCAAGTGGGTGGACATCAAGAAAAGTGTGTTTTTGTTTATGATCATCAAATGGCATTAGAGCATTCATAGAGACTCTCCAACCGTTCAGTAATGAGAGCAAGGGCCTCATCACGAGTTGGGTGGTAACGCCGGAGCTATTAGCACCGGCGTTAATAGCCCTACCTCCAACCCGCCCGGCGATAATAGCGCCAGATCACGGGTTTGGCGCAACGGGTATTGCCCATTCCCCATTGAGCCAATTCGGGAAATCCCCATTCCCCATTGGGCTCAATGGGGAGATTTTGTGCTCTTACCACTGGAGGAGTTCCCGCCGGCGGTAAGAGCGCAAAATTTCGGCGGATTTCCCCCCAGTTAAGAGCTGGGGGGAAATCAGCCAAAGCCGTGATTTGACGGACCCTTAAATGCGACGGTAATAGCGCTACCGCCGCATTTAAGGGTTACCACCAAACTCGTGATGAGGCCCCAAGTATGGAACATCGGATACATACAGTCACCAATAGTAAAAAACCTGAGGCTGTCAATCATGAAGAACTGTAAATTTGCAACATAGAAAGAAAGTTTACAATGCCGTACCTCCTCCATTTTGATAAGCTAGGTACGGAAATCGCCAGACATTTCCTAATCCCACTGCATAGCCAATCAGTGACAGTAGATAATCTGATTTGCTGGACCAATTTTCTCTGTCTGGGTTGTGCTGATCTGAGTTGTTGTCATTGCTTACATCCTGGATATCCTGGAAAAGATGCAAAAAAGAAATACATTAAATTAAATTAACTATGCACTCATTTTATTTTAATTTTATTTTATGTGTGTTTTATACACAGGCGCCAGATTGCAGAAGTGCTTCAAATAACCAAAATCATCTGGTCGCATACCAGGATGTAAAAGCATGTACAGACCATTGACAATGAATTAGGGCTAGTGAGCAAATATGTTCAAGACTCAAGACAGTTTGTTCCAGAATTGCTAAGAGGACATAGAGCGGGTGGGCAAGTAGGTGGGCAGCGCGAGGAGCGATGAAGGTAGGGTATGATCGGAATAAAAGTGCAGTTTACTGAAGAGGGTATGAAACTGTATATCAGGTAAGTGCTATTATGATAAAAGGGAGATGGAAGGAGGAAGGGCAGGGGTGGTGGGGAAAGTGTTAACCAAAGGTGAAGGAGGTAGAGTAGGGAGGGGCATCTGAGGTGCCTAACTGCTTGGATAGTTAAAAAAATGGGGTGTCCGGAAGAAGGAGGGCATGGAGTCATACTTTTGAAGTGTTAGATGTATGTTAGATGTATGAAGGTTGAAGCAGGTGGTGTGTTAGGTTTGTCATTGAAGATTGGCACCGTACAAATCTTTGGATAATTTTTTGAAGGTGCTGAATTTGAGTTCTTGCAGGTCAATGGAAGAGAAAGATCTGCCTCTGCATTTTTTTGCATTCAAATGTGGTAGGTGTAGTTTCATTTTATTTGATGACCGTAGGCATCTGAATAGGGTGGCAAGCTTAAGGAATGATTGGAGGCAAGAGGGGATAGAAGAGTGGATGGCCCTGTGGGTAATGTTTAGAATTTGAGTTCTATTTTAGTTTTGATGTTTAACTAGTTGAGTGATTTTAGAGCTGGAGTGATATGGTTATAAGGCTTTAGGTTTAGTATGTAGCTTGCATTTTTCTATTGTATACGTTGGAATACTTTTAAGTTTTCTAAGGACTGACCTTTATAGAGAGAATTGCAGTTTTCTTGACTGGAGAGCATTAGGACTAAGAAAAGGGCAGTTCCTGTTTGGACCTGTTCAGACCAGGAGGACCCAGGGCCGACCCCCTGCTCAGACAGCAGGTTAGCATGCACCAACATGTGTTTACACCCTCTGTCCCCACAGGCCATCCCCACCCCCTGTGGTCCCCCCATGATGTTCCCGTGTGCCCCCCTTCTCACACTCAGGTGTTGCCTGTTTTGCTTGATTCTTCTACCCGGCTTCCCCCGCCGCTCTCTCCAGCCTACTTCAGCAGGAGTCTGTCCTGATACATGCTGGTTTCACCATCACTGTCCTGTGGCCATGGCTGGATTTGACTTTTATGGACTTCATTGATTCATGGTATGTCACTCTTTCTCAACTCGCATGCTGTACTTCCTTTGCATTTTGTACTCATGGTAGCCCTGAATCATGCTGTTCCTATCTTCATCTTTTATCCTGGCTTGCAACATGATATGTTACTACTGACTTCTGCAATTTTATTCGCTCTCCCTTCTTTCTTTCTTCTCCACTCTTTTTTTGACTGCTTCCTCTCTATTCCCCCTCCTCTCCCTTCTCCTACCTCCTCCCCTCCCCCCTTACTTTCTTCTATGCACTTACTCTATCAGAATTGTCCCTGGACCTAGTATGATAGCAACCTCGTCTGTCTCCTCCCACCTCCCCTTACTGTTCCCCCAATCCCCATCCAGCACTATCTGAAATCTTGTCAGGGATAGTACGATAGTTGCTTGTTTTGTTCCTCCCCACCCTTTCTGCACCCCTCACCCTCACCTTTTGTTTTTCTCCAGCTCTACCAGAAATGTCGTCAGGCCTAGTACGGTAGTCGCCTGTCTGTTTCTATTTCATTCCCACTCTCCCCCTCCCTTCCTTATCTATGTCTTAGCTCTTGCACTATCTGAAATGTCGTCAGGTCAAGTACGATAGTTAATTTCACATCCTTACTGTTCACGGCCTGTAAGAATGTCATTGTATTTTCCCTTGTTCCCTTCCCTTGAAGCGCTTTGAAACACATTGTGTTTGGGCGCTATATAAACAAACTATCATATCATATCATATAGACAAGTACACACCACCTCAAGGCCACAAATGCGAACAATCTCAAATGACATCCCTTAGAGGTTCTGCTGAGTGGCTGTCCCCTAATACAGAATGAGGGGAGTGGAAAAGTGTGAGCTCTTTGACTTTTGCCAGACTTGCATTGATTTCTTCACCTGCGGGTGGTCTTGTCAGTTTCTGTGTTCTGTGTATACTTGATGGCCCGGAGACAAGCATCCCTGAACAGCTCACCAACAAACCGGGTGAATAGGCATGTATCCTTCAAAGCAATAGCCATACTCATCTGCATTTTCAGCCAGACTCTTACCTTGTCATGTATGTCAAATGTGTGATGTTTGATGACCGGACTAGCAACGCTGCCCTTGGTGCTTCGCCTATGGTCACAGATATGATGGACTGTGATCCCTGCTCTGCAGAGGATTTGGGATGTATCTGGTGAAGGATCAGCGCTGGTGTTTCTAAACACAGTTTTAAGGCGCTTCATTAGCCCATGGGTCCCGGACTCCATGGGGCACTGGTCAGCTGCGCACAAAAGGCCTAAAATTCGATCATATCAGAGGAGCCAGCCCAAGTACACGGGTCCAGTCAACCACCATGCGAGGACTGGGGCACCATCCAGAGGCGGTAAACATGTACACACTGATGGGAGGGGTTGATGGGCGGGGAGATTCGTTTTGACGGTCGGATAGAGGCATTCTTACAAGTAACATGTATGAACAGAAACTGTGGAGGCACTGCAGAGAGGAGTATCAAGAGCAACAGGGAGAAAGGTTTAACACAGAGCGGGGGGGAAAGGGGTGGGTTGTCTCACTGGATGAATCTGCTCCTTCTGCCAAGGCACTAGCAGGAAACTCTTCTCGTTCAGCAGCTGCCTGCACCGCTTTCTCCACGTCCCTTTGAATATTGTGGGATGCCTGGTACTTACTTCAACCAATGCACAGAAGACAGGCAGATCAGAGGGGCACGTGTGGTGCTCCGTTTGTAATGCGCAGGTGCCACCCAGCGCTGCCACAGCTATGATGCCACTCGTCACCCAGGCCTGACCCAACCCCTCAGCTTCACAGAGCCGCCTGGTCTCTGACTCTGCTGCTACCGCCATTGCCTGCCTGCAAACAGTTTTCAGGGCTGGTGCTATCACAGGCAAGGCAGCATAAACGTAGTGTGTGTTAAAGCAGCATTTTGCCGCTCTAACATTTTGTGCATATAGGAAAGCGCCTAACCTAGTGATAGCACCGGCCCTGTGTACCAAGTGCGGTCTTTAACATTACATTCATGTTAAATTCCACTATTTGAGTGAACCCAGATCTCTCGACATACTGGATAGGTCTGCAGCCTCGGGCTCTCAAGATACTTTAGACATCAACTCCCATGAGCACTATACAGCACAGACAATGGTCAGGGATCATGAGAGTCGTAGTGCAAACCACATGGACAGGCACAGGTTGCTCTATTGAGACACTGAACACACAACTACTGGGCGTTATTACCACCATAAGACCTCTAAAATACACGCCAGAGGCTGAAGAACTGGCTCTCGAATTATGTCACTCAAAGACTGAATGGCCTATGAAAATCCCCTACAGCCCCTTTTAATAGACAGCTTGACATCTCCACACACTCTATCAATCCACACACTCTATCAATCCAACCGGACGATGTCTAGTTGATCCAATATCCTTGATCAGTGACTCTACTAATTAGACTGATGGAAGCTGAAGTCCGAAACATGTGGAGAGCCCAATATTGTAGACCCCTTCTTGGCGATCACCGCGTACTCCCCGGCATAGCAGGAGTGTTGTGGGATGTTTTCAGCGTGAGCAAGGCCCAGGTCCACAGAGCCGAGAAAGTGTGGAATACTGTTGAAGGAGTTTATGGATCTGACGGATGAGCTGGGGGTTCCCCTGATGATGAAGAAGAGGGTACTCCACTCCTTGGTTCCATGAAGAAGGCTGTGACCCACTAAGGCCGAAACGTCCTGGGACTCCCTTACCCTTGTGGTGTGGCGGGGTCCCCCCCAGATCCAAGTAGAGATTCATTTCAGGGACGTCGATCAACTATATATTTTTTGGTCACCCTTTAGCCTGGCTTAGTTAGACCTATCCAAGGACTTTTACCTTCGAGGATAACTGTCTACAATTAGAAAAATGAAATGTAGTAGCAGCAACAGAATGTCGTTATACTTCTGTTAGCATGCACATGTATGACTTTTTCCTATCTTTTGCTACATGCCTTTTCTTCTTTTTTCTACATTTTTCTCTATTTAGTTTTATATTTGTTTACATTTTGTATATGTGACTTTGGTGAAAAAATGTACACCTGTATATTTTGTACTTATAATTTCTTTACAAAAAATATGTAAAAGAACAAGGACAGTCACTTAATAAAAGCTGTTCTTTTACAGACTAATGGTCTAGCACAAGTGGATTATTATGGTTCTCTTATGTACTGCTATCCTTGGTAAATACACAAATGGTGATATCCAAGGATAACACATTGTCGTTAAACCTAGGCTGCAATCAATAAGCGGCAGTCGGCTTAGACTTTTCCAGTCAGGACACCCGCACTCTTTGTACACAACCCTTCTTGGCGATGGCAACTTCCCCAGCCTTTACTGGGAGTTTTCAGACTACATTTCAATCACTTCGTCCATGTTATGGTTTGTTGTTTTTACTCTTGTTTTCCAAACTGAGAGCAGGCATTGTTTTATATTTACTCCTAAGTATGGTGGACATCCAGGTAGTTAACTGTTTTTCAACTACATATCTGAGCGTCCAGGATGCTATTGAAATAGCGCGTGCAGCATTACGTGCAATGGTGAACATGGGAAGATCCGTGTGAAAGAAAGCAAAAGCACAAGTGAAATGCAGACAATTGGCCCAACGCAAAGACAAGTGTAGCCGACCTCACCTGCAACCGTGCGGAACACTTTGCCGTGTATCGCTAAACTAAACACCATTGTCTGCAACACTGCAGGTCAGCTCCCTTGGGCGGAATTGCGTTCTGCACCAGGGACCTAGCTCTGAATGGAATGTATATAGCCTTGAGATAAGTAGGGTCCATGTAACAAACATGTTGACATCAAGTTAAAGATTGCCTGAATACAGCCTTGCTTGTTTCAAAGATGGGCGCGCAACTCAATAGATTTTAACAGGGCTCTTACAATGTTCTTTTCGGGATTGTTTTTTTCTAATGGTGTTGTATCGCTTTAACAATACGATGTCATGTCTTCTTTTACATTGCACTTCCTATCACAGGCTGTAGTTTCGAATGACTCTAAATAAAATGCATGTTTATTACCAGATTCGCAGAGCACTCTTATTCCGCCTGAGAATGATGAAAGGCAGAGCCCCGCCAGTATGTGAATCTGTGACACGCCGTCTCAGGCCACTCATCTGTCTTACCAGGTAGGCTATCATTAAGTACACTTATGACATCATTAAACAGTGGGTAATAAAACATGCTATTACAGCACTTAGAAGCAGGACGTGCTCGGTGATTAAGTAACTGTTTACAACCAACAAAAAAAAACGAATTTGAAAGCCCGGAAGCGCAATCCATCAAGAGTTCAACAATGCGTGCTCTGTTCAAAAACCGGCATTGCGCAAAATAGCAGCGAAAAAGTGGACCGTGGAGAGAAGGAAGCGGGTGGGGGTAGGGATCCTGGGGACGGCGGGGGTTGCGAGAGGTTTGGGTGGTCTTTTCATGCCAACCTCTTCGATATGCAGCATGGCCTTAATTTATGGGATAATGGGATCGATGGGTTTTCGTAGCATATGAGATCGATAATTCAGAGGTTCAACCGTGAAACTCACTGTGCGCACTTTTTCCTAGAAGCGCATCACTACCACTTTTAAACACCAGTACCCACCTGTGTATATAGGTACCTTGACCCTGTGTATATAGGTACCTTCACGCGTTAGTGAACACTGTTACTAAAATGACTCGATTTATTGAAAAGGAACAGCCTAGGATTATGCGAATTCTGTTTGACAAAAGCCTCGATATCCGCATCTAGAGAAACGCGCAGATGTGTTCAAAGGGAAACAGCCTCAGCTTGCATCAGAACCGCTGCCGAGCTGGGCGGCAGCCAACACTTCTCAGCATCCAACCACCATCCCCTCCCCCCCCCCCACCCCCCGCACTAAAACCTGCCCCAACTCTCCTCCGGGTGCTCGTGACAAACCTAGCTGCCGTGCGGAGGCACGCTTTGCGCGCACATTGTACATACCTTGTCTTCTCTAGGTTTTTTACGACAGCATCTGAGACAAGCAGGTAGTGCCATTTTTCTCAGTCCCATTGCAGAAGGGGAACAGAAGCCTCCCGGTGACCCGTGGCTTATGCCTGAGCCTTTCCCGCAAGACGCGTCCTCCTTAGATGTGAGAGGCACAAAAAGACCTGACCTGGAAGCCACGCCGATTCATCATCCCTAGACAAAACCAGCCTCCGCCCATTGTTTGGGAATTTATTGCGTGGGAGACATCCCACAGGTATCCTGCACCTGTTATAAATGTGATTTTGTAACTACCTTGCTGCTCCTGTTAGGAAAGTACATTTAGTCTTCGCATCACAGCCAGCATTTCGTGATTCCGGGCCTGATTCATTTAATGATTTGTTAATACATAATGTTATGCAAACAGAAGGCATATGATTTATAAAATACTAGCAGACTGCAGCATAATACATGCCAATCTAGCATATCCTGGCCTCTTTCTCTGTCTACGCGGACTTGTTCATATCATGGAAGTCGCCATATCGGCTTTCATTCAGTCTGTTCCATCTCCCCGCTGGTCTTCATGCCCTCTCTCTATCGGACTCGTCACCATGAATGCTTTCCTAAGGCTATGTTCTTCATCCGGGGCCTTTCAACAACCTTTGCTGTCCATCCTGTGCTGGTTCGCCAGCACCTTTCACTTGCCTATTTTGTCAGTTTCTCCAGCACCTTTCACCAGCCCGTGTCGTCTACTATGCACTATCTCTTTGCTCCTCCATCTTGCAACCGACCGCTCTGTGCTTGCAACTATGCTGCCCTCTAGTGGTTGAAGCACGTACTTGCAACTGATTTCCACTGGCATCCCCCGTCTTTTGCAGATAGGATGGAGGAATGGGTGGAAGGATACAGAGGACAAATAGACCACTTCAAGGCTCCCTTCAGAGGCCCACACAAAGGGCAGCCAGAGAGCACTTGGAGAGTTTGGTCTTTAAGATCTTTCTGAACATTATTTAACCCTCTCGAGGTCTTTGCTCCTCTACCTCCAACTCCCTCAGGGTCAGTCATTTTTCAAAGAAACGAGCTGGGGGTAGATCTCTGTCTTCGGCTAGTGCCTCCCTCTGGAACAGCTTCCCTGCCACTCTAAAACTTGAGGAGAACCATCTCTGGTTCCGGAAACACCTCAAGACCTTCCTCTTTTCTTCTGCCTTCGCTCCCTCTCTCCCCTGCTGATCTGTTCTCTCTTGGCACCATGCACCTGGCCACCCTCTGTCCGCCGGACCCAGGTACCTGCTCACCCTGCCACCCTCCCACACTGCCTCCGGGCCACTCCTTGCACAGGGGTCTGTATCTGTACCCATACAGCCCCCCCTGCCTTTTTCTTCCTGCACTTATCAAACCTACCCTGTCTGCTGCCTGTTAAGACGGATTTCTGAACTCTGCCCTGGTGGCGCAGAAGTTCAGAAGGCCAACCTAATTACTTGGAACAGGGTAACCTCTGGACGAGCCAGACCAATCAAGGTAGCGATCGCGGCGGTCAAGACTAGGTCTCAAGAGGGGTGAGGGTGACTGAAAGCCCGCAATGAGCACACAAAGCAAGATCACTTACAAACTACTCCAAACAGTTGTTATATTAAAAATATATACACATTTATTTCAAGGCCTTTAAAACAATGACCGTAGCGAGAAAATCACAATATAACGATAGTAAACCAACACATACCATATCAACACAATATATATACAAATACGACAGTTGCAAGCGTTATATGCACGAAATGTGTAGTCCACCTGCAAGGGAAGGAAAACAGGCAGTGCGATACAATGCTTTAGACTCAGTTCGTATTCAGAGGCACCTAACTAGATGGAAGTCCGAGCCCTGCGAAGAGTGGAGCCTTGTGCTCAAAAGTACCTGCACACGCTGGTGCCAACGGGCAAAAGGAGAGTCTCTTCTAAGGAAATCAGGCAGTTCAGTTCAGTGCACAAATGAAGGAGAACAAGTTCCGCGACTCAAGCGCAGCCTCCACAGTGGGCAGAAGCAGAGCGCGAGTACGGCAAAAGGGTGCTGTTTTACACAGCGGGAAAAGCAATGGGCTCCTGCAGGAGGGCGACCAGATCCTAGCTAAACTACACACCGGTCCCCGATGCAAGCAGACCCAGGCTTCTCCGTGTCAGTTTCAGCAGCTGGCAGGTTCAGAAGAGCAGGGAACGCCTCGTCGTCGTGTTGAGTAAAAAGACGTCCCAATCGAAGAAACCTGCACAGTTTTGTCACCACAGCAGGGCAACGGAGCGGCCGTGTGTATCTGAGCCAAATGTACACTACTCACTTCAGACTTGGGAACGCCAAGTGTACGAAGCGTGTGAGAGTGACAAGGACTCGAAATACTACACAACCTGGCGGCGGTTACAGAGCAAGACTCCCGTGTAAGCTGGTCAGTCAACTGGATGGCCCAGAGACGCTTCCGAAGGCTTACTGGCAGGAGATGGTGAAGATGCCGAGAATAGCTGTTCCCGCTATTCCAAAGGGTCGAAGTACCAGTACAGGCCTTCTGGTTCGATCAAAGGTGAAAAGGGTTTCACAAGGCGACAGCAGTGCAGAGGAGGAGTCCTTCAGCGGGTCACCAGCGATTCCTCGGTCCAGCCTCTTGGTTGCAGGATACTTGGCTCCTGTATTCCTTCGTTCGTGAGAACTCAGGAGATCGACATGGTAGTGGTGTTTCCAGCCCCCTCTTATCCACGGTTCCCTTCGCGCCAAAACGGAGGGGACCCAATGGGAGATCCGCTCATCAACACTCACACCATTCGTGGACCAATCACGGACCACGGTGGTCCCAGGCATTCACACCACCCTAGACTCTCTGGCACCCAGGATGTGTATTGGGACCAGACATCCCAGCCCACATCCTGGAGGCACACAAAAGACATGTAGAAGCCCGCGAAAGCATCCGTGTTTCGCGGGAAAGTACATGCCCAAATAAGGAAGGCCCCGGGTCGGCTCGACCTGGGGAAGGTGAAGGGAGCAAGACGGTCAGCGGACAGGACAAAGGAGCCTCGTGGTCTGGCCAAAAGGAGCTCAAAATACAAAGAAACGATCACTGCCACCATTCCCGTCCCTGAATCACTTGCACCGATCAAATACAATCCTAAACGAGTATCTAGGGCCTGTAGAAGGCTAGAGACCCAAGAGAGCTGTAACTTAGCTTACAGTGCCCTCTTGTGTCATGTTGCACTAAAGCCGCAACATGATAAAAGAAACTACGGGAACAGCGTTCCCCGGTACTGACTGTCTTAAGGGCATGTCAGTTTCCCCGTAAGAAAGGAGCGAAAGCCCAGAGGAGTGCGGCAGAAGGCTGCACTTCTCTGGCAAAGTGAAGAACAAGGTGAAAAACAACAGCAAAAAGTTTAGGGGTTGCCACATGGAAGGAAAATTACCTACAATTACGAAATCTTTCCTAACACTCGCCCCTCCCAGACTATGGACAGGGGGAACTAATCCACCCCTGGATGAGTCTCTTGTTCAGGTCGGTTAAACATTCTGGACAACCCATCAGCATTGCTATGTTGGACACCTGGCCTATGCTCAATAGTGAAGTCGAAGCCTTGTAGACTTATGGACCACCTAAGCAACTTTGGATTCTCCTCCTTCATGTTCATTAGCCACTTTAACGGCTTATGGTCAGTTTGCACAGTGAAGTGGGTCCCATAGAGGTAGGGCCTCAGCTTCCTTAGGGCCCACACAACAGAGAAACATTCTTTCTCTACCGTGGACCATCTGAGCTCTCTGTCCTTAAGCTGGCGACTAATAAAACCGATAGGGTGTTCCTTACCCTTCTCATCTACTTGTGATAGTACAGCTCCTATCCCAGTGTCAGAGGCGTCCGTCTGCACGATAAAAGGTCTTTGATAATCAGGGGCCCTAAGGACAGGGGCCTGGCACAAGGAGTCTTTTAAGCCATTGAAGGCCTTCTCACACTCGTCGATCCAAGTTACCTTCTTGGGTTTCTTCGGAGTTGTGAGGGCAGTCAGAGGAGCAGCTATGGTGCCATAGTCTGCCACAAAATTGCGGTAATACCCCGTGAGTCCTAAGAAGGCTCTCACTTGGGTTTGCGTAGTGGGGGTAGGCCAGTCTTGTACTGCTTGTACTTTACTGGGTAGAGACTGTATCCTCCCTCCACCTACTTCATGTCCAAGGTAAACCACTGAGCCTTGTCCAATCTGGCATTTACTAGCCTTTATGGTCAAGTGGGGTTTCTGAAGAGCCTGGAGCACAATCCCGAGGTGTTTCACATGGTCTTCCCAGGTGGCACTGAAAACTGCTATATCGTCCAGATATGCAAGACAGAATTCGTCCAACCCATTCAACACATGATTCACAAGCCTCTGGAAATGTTTCCTAACACTGCCTTAAACCTAGCACTTGCAAATTGCTGGCTGCACTAAAACTGTTTGTTGCCTTTATTATTTATTTATTGTTATTTATCAGTTTCTCCTCTGCTTCGCACTTTCCACTTCTCCCCCTTCCATGCACTTTTCCCCTCCCTCTCTCCCATGCACTTGGTGTTCTCAATGTCACTGGGCCTAGTAAGATCGCTGTTTTGTTCTCCCCTGTTCCCCTCCCTTGCCTTGTTGCGCTCTGAAACACTTGTAAATGAGCGCGATAGAAATAAAATATCAATATCAATAATTGGAGTTAGATAATGTAATTGAGCTGCCGTAATTGAGAAGTGGCAGCCATCACCAGAGAGAGCATGAAATCTGTCATTGGGGAATTTTTTCCATGTTACAACAAAAGGCGAATTAGGTATATTTCCTGACTGGACTTGTTTCACATTTATGATTGGGATCATTGTTGCTTTCTAGTAATGTGAGGGATGAGTAAGTGGTATAGCCACTACTCATCCATGTGCTCCTACAGGGCAACAAAAAGTGCAAGTCAATTTTTGAAACAGTGAAAGGCATTTTTGTTATTGCTGCAACAATGGAACTGGACAGGCGCTCTTCACTGTGCTTGAATGCAAGGGAACAGCTCAAGCTATGTTTTGTATTGTATCTTTACCTCTGCTCTGCACTGTATGAATGTGGTGTTAAGCCCTCGTTCTAAGGGCTGGAACGGGGGTAACGGCCGGCAGCCCAAGTTAACGGTCCAAGCGAATCAAGGGTGTGGACACCATTCTTGGGTAGTGGTATTGGATGCCACGTAAGGTTTCGCAGAGTGTCGGGTGTGACTTCATTGAGCCACAGTTGAGGGTTGTGCCAGGTGACTGGGTCACACTTAGATTTTATGGTGTGCAGGATGAATGTTTTGCTTGGAATGCCTTAGAGGCAGAGTTGGCGTCCCCACTGCTGGTGCTCATGGAATTTGCACGATTTTGCACTGGAGATTCATGTTTTGTATCTCCTGTGCATGTGTTATTTTACTGTTCCAAGTGATGGATGGTATTGTTTTGGTTGGATGGTTTTTGAGAGTTTGAGGGGACAGTTAAGGTATCCTTTTGTTTAGTGGAAGTGGTTGCCTCTTATTGTATTTCATGTAATTTGAGGGGTGGCAGGATTTAAGTGGTGTTGTCCCACTGCCAGATGGGCCTGCGCTTGGATGACGTGAGGATGGTTGCTGTGGTTTGGACTGGGAGTCACATCCCTAGTCAAAGTGGCCCAACTATTACCACTGGTCTAGTAGACTTGTGAACTGTTTACAAGAAGGACTCAGAGGAGCCTGGAAAAGATGCTTATCATCCAGACATTAGAGGGAGGTCAGGAGCTTTTCTACTTCTTGCAAAGAGTTCAAGTGACTGATACAAGCTTTCTGTAAAAGTGCTGAAGGATCGTAGTCGAGGACTTTGATACAGGAACCAGGGGAAGGGAGTCATTCCGCTGGCCCTGTTTTGAAGGGATACTGAAATTATTAATATTATTAGAAGACTGACACAAACCTTTGGTTTAAGTGTTAGGGTTAGATTGCTAGGAGGAGAGAGAACATACCATTTTTAGATGGACATGCTGACAGGTCATTAATGTTTCCTTGGTTGAGGCAGGGCAAGCCCTTTAGAAGTATGGAGAGATAGGTTATTTATTTAATAAACATCTTTTTTAGCCCCAAACATGAAACCTTCTTGTCAGTCTCCCTCTTCTACACCCTCACAGTAGACAGGTTACAGTGGCCACAGATATAAACTGTCAACAGAAAAGTATTATTGACTGGTTGACAGTTTAGTTGTCTTTACATTACAGTGGGGAAAAAGAGACGAGCCCAGGCAGGCTACCCCACCCTTAGCACCTCACAGAAATGTATCTAGCAGCAACAATTCTTCCATTCCGGCATTGTACTGCCTTCCAAAGATGCATAGGAACCACACATGGCCCACAGGTAGACCTATCGTCCCAGGGATAGGTACAGTGTTAGAGCCCCTCCCTGACAATGCAGATTTCTTTTTACCACCCTTTGCATGTTGGATGTAGTCTTTCATGCAGGACACTACTGCAATGGTAAAAAATACTTGATACCCTTAATGTGGAAGATAATGATATCTTTGTCACTCTTGACATGGAATTATTATAAACAAGCATTCCAAAAATTAATGTCTGGAAGTGATGAGACTATGGGCCTCATTCCAAGGTTGGAGGTAGCCATGGTGCTATAAGCACCATGGCTGCCTCCAAATTCGGGTCCAGGTAGGCAGAATGGGGATTTACCGGGACATTCCGACCTATGCGGACCCGGTAAGTTCCCATGCCGAATACCATTCCCCATTCCCATTCGAGCCCCCATAGGGCTCAATGGGAATGGGGAAGGCGCTAATAACGGGCCTGCAAACTGCAGGCCCGTTATTAGCTCCAAGGTCCCTTAACGGGTCTCGCTGAGAACGACTGGTCACACCAGCCGTTCCTGGTGGGACAAGCTAAGGGACCTCGGAATAAGGCGGTAGGGGGTTAATGGCACCGGCATACTTACCGGTGCCGTTAACCCCCTACCGCCCAACTCGGAATGACCCCCTATATCTGGAAAAGAAAGAAAACCGAGAGTTACCAACTAATTTCATATTAGAGTGTATACACCTGGCCTTGACGGATAATATTTTCATGTATGAAGAAACATTTTATAAGCAGGTCCATGGTACTAGTATGGGCGCGACGTTAGCACCTGATTTAGCAAACTTGTACATGGACAATTTAGAGGCAAAAACTGTCTATAATGTTAACAACAATCTTAACACAAGTCTTAAGTGCTGGCATCAGTATATTGACGATGTGTTCATGTTATGGAGGGGTACACTTGAATCCCTGGATGATTTCCTTGTGTGGCTTAATAGTCAAGATCAGTTCATTAAGTGTACTATGCACAGTGATATGCGAAGAATGCCCTTCCTAGATTTGGCGATCTATAAAGGTGAGGGAAATAAAATTGGGATCAATCTATTCAGAAAACCGATGGATAAGAATACCCTTTTGGAATATGGTTGTTTCCCTCCCTTAAGTCTGAAGGAAAATTTGCCCTTCAGACAGTTCTTGAGGGTTAGCTGAAATTGCAGAACCTTATCAGATTATGATGTTGACAGCAAAAATGTAAGCAGTCGTTTACTCCAAAGAGGGAATCCCTCACATGTTGCGTGCAGAGCATGGAAGAGGTCCCAGAATTCTAATAGGCAGACATGCCTCTCAAGACAATTAAGACAGAAAGAAGATAGGATTGCATGTGTTACAACATTTACTTCAGTGAGTCACTATGTAAGAAAAAAACATTCTCTAGAATTGGGATATTCTAGGAACAGACACTTTCCAACCAAAGAAACCAATGTTTGGTTTCAAACAGAGCAAAAACCTGAAAGATAGTTTGGTTCACACTTACGAGCAACCTCAGAAGAGACCAATAGTAGAAACTACCCTCTGGAATCCCCCCAGTGGTGGGACATTTTAGGTGTTGCAGATGCTCTGTTTGTACACTAACCAAAGATATTCAAGAAATCAACCTTTATGGTTTGAATTGGAAATGCAACACTTTCACAAACTGTCATACCAAATGGGCAATTTATCGTATAAAGTGCCCTTGTAGCGTTATACAAATTGGCAAGTCTAAAAGGGAAATATGCCAGCGTATGTGTGAACTGTAAGGGTATTTGGCGTGTTACAGCACAGAGTACAGCACTACTGCACAGGTAGCAATTTTTTTTTTTTGCAGCACCACCACAAGGGTGCGGTGCATTGCTATATGTGTTACCCGATTAACAAGGAAAGAAAGGCTATTCAGTCAAAAACGATTTTAACATATAAAATGCAAATCTATTTTTACAGTTAAAAGCACACGTGCACATTCAAAAATGCACACTATTTTTCACCTGAAATGCCTATGGTACGAGAGACACATTTGAAAATAATAACTAACATTACTTATAACTAACCTGACTAATGAAACATAATCCACTAATGAAAATGTGTCTCCACTGCAGAATTAGGCCTATAGTTGAAAGTGAACTTTTAAACGCACATCCATTATTTTTCTTTTCTCTGCTGCCCTGTCCACATAAATTCAGGAAGCAAAAGAGCTCGAAAGAACAGGAAATCAGTTGGTTACAAAGTATTACTATAAAAATGAGCCATTGTGTAGAGAAGGAGGAGATGGCATGATTGATTCTGATTGAAGCAGCGTCATAGCAAGTATCATGCTAGAGGGAGTGATCAGAGTTTGCTGGGGGGAGTTTGAAGAGAGAGAAGGACAGTCAAGATTTGGCAGAGCTGGGAGAAAGACCTTTTCCTGGTTGGAGCATTCCTATCTGCAAAAGCTGAGAATTCCAGGCAATGACCCCGGTTTGAGAAGGCAGGCGTTCCTTTTTACTGGGGTTAATCTTCAAGGGAGCCACATTCAGAAAGAGAACAGCTGAAGAAAACTCTGAACAGATAAGGTAATTACATAAGTGTGGGAGCTGAGTGTGTACGAGACGAGAATGTTCAGTCAGAGTAGGAAAGGAGATTCCGGTGCCTTAATCACACGTTAATGTTGCAAATTGTGTTCTGTTCTCCGCCATTTTTTTTTCAGTGTATTACCGACAATGCTGTTAATGTGCTGTTTTATTTATTTCTGTAAAGAATGAGATCGTGTTTAAATGCAACTTTTATAATACAGAAAAATATTTGAGAGCAGACGGGTGGTGTGTTTAATATTTACCAATACAGTGCTGATGATGTGGGGAGATTTTTAAACAGTGCAATTGTCATTTTGCATGATCAGATTCAGTATGAACAGTTGTGAGTGATTGTAGCATAGCTCGTTGGAGGTACATGAGCCAACGGGAAGAGAGACTCTCTGGACATAGTTCCCTACCGTATATGAGGTAGTGGAAATTACCACATATAGCTCTCTGTCGTAAATAGGTCAGTGAGATTGCCCATGGTGGCACACTAACACTAACACTGAAAATGTGGTATTCCTGAAATGTAGGCCTGAGGTCTCTCTAGTGATTACACGAAAAATCTAAGCAAAGATAAGGGATTCTGGACATTGGGGCCACCAATAAAACAAGGGAATAATGCTCACCAAAATACCACCAAATACGCATACCAACCACGCACACCAAATATGCATGTCTGGGTGCTGAAATAATGCATGTCCACTGTATTAGTGTTGTACATGGCCCAATCTGAATACAAGGAGTGATTGTTGCTAAGTTATTTTTCGACGGTAAGAAAATACCGTCAGGCCCCAAATATCCACAAAATACCCTACATATTTATGGTGCGTTGCAGGCCGGGAAAGTGATCATAGAGTACCTACTGGGCGTGGCAAGCGTGTCTCACACTGCCATTTGCACATTAAAGGGAACCCATTTTATAATAGCAGTGTGCCACATTCTCAGATCTAGTGCAATATTTAGAGGCAGAGTTGTTTGCACATGGGAATTGGTCATCGAATAGCACGTTAGAATGGAGTAACCGCATTCAGGGTGAGGTGCAGAAAGAAAAATTAGACAATATTTTTGCAGAAGGCAGTATAATTCAGGTCTGCTTTACAAGATTATTGAATGCAGCCGATAAAAGTGCAGAGAAAGACTGTTTAATACGGCTATGCGGCAAAATATGGTTTATTTTAAACAAGTCCCTGCGAATGCAAGAGAATGATACTCAGCTAATTAACAGGTTAAAGACTGAATTAGATGGGGCAAGTAAAAATCAGGAAATGTTGAGAGCAGAATTGGATGTATGCCAAAAAGACATGCAATTAAAATGCAGAGACTTTGATACTCAGTTATCCAAAAGCAAGAAACAATTTGAAGATAGTGAGCAAGAATTGGCACACTTAAAAGCCTTAGTGGATCACATTAGACGGGATAAAGATGAGGTTGTTTCAGAGATGCAGATTTTACAAAAAGAACATTGTGAAAAAGAAGGTGATCTCCAGAGTGCAGAACAAGAAATGATTAAAATGATTCAAGAAAGAGACAAGAGAAATAAAGAGTTCAATGAATGCCAAATGCAAATGTGCGACATGCAGGAGGTGATTAATAAAATGAATGGTGAAAACAACTATTTGCAAGATGAAGCCAACAGACTCCTTAAAAAGTGTAAGGACTTAGAACAGCAAATGTGCATTCCCAGGTCCCAGGAGAGGCGGCAGGGTACCACATTCAATGGAGTGGAGGTGAATTCTAGCTCTGCCCAAAGAGCTAGTGCTCCAGTGACTGGGCCGGTGACTGAACTTGGTTGCAGCGCCCTTGGGGGATTTCATACTCCCATTGGGGGCGGCCACCAATCTCATACACCTGAAAACAGGAGTGAATCACAAAATAGTGCAATTCCATGCATTGCAACAAGTAGCCCCATAAAAATAATGAAATCCATTAAAGCCCTGATCAAACCATTTAAAAAGGGAGGTGAATGCTGCATTGAGGATCACTTAGAAGTGGTGCATGACATTTTTAAAGCACTCCAGATACCTAAGGAACAGTACAGACAATATTTTCATTTAACTTTAGATGCCCCGACGGCCAGCATCATAAGGGGATTAAATGAACAGCAGAATATGACATGGCTGGAGTTTGAAAAAGAAATTAGGCGTCATTTTTCTCCTTTTCAGTCATTGCAGGAGGCAAAGAAAGTCGCGTACACAATTACTGCTGGACCTAATATATCCCCTCGCCAATTTTTACAAGACTTAAAAAGAGCATTTTCTCGCTTTGATGTATCTTTTGACTCAAATTCCAATGAGTTTAAAACTGCATACTTCTATGGGCTACAGAAAGACATCATATCCCAATTGGTCCGTGAATTTGACCGTGACAAGTCCCTTGAATGGATTGTACATCAAAGCACAAAACTATATGAGGTACTCTATTGTCAGGGTAGAGAAAGTGATAAAATGAAAGATACTAGACCTAAATCTAAAGAACCCTCAGCCACAGTAATGGAAATCAGGTCAGCCAAAATGTCCCTTGAGTCTGCTCAAAGCCAAGGTAAAAGTAATGTGACACCTGAACAAAGGGGTAATCAACAAAGATCACCATTTCCTGTACCAATGTCCCAATCACATGATCCTAGTAATAGAGAGAGCTACATCAGCCCTAGGTATTTAGGGGACAGACCCCGGGTAGGATACCGGTCTGATATGGCAGGTATGAACAATAACCAGAGACAAAATCAAGATCAAAGAAATGATGGTCCCTACCAGTCATTGGGGACACAGAGCAGATTGGATCCCAGCACCATGATATATGGTAATCAGGATAGGCCCCGATATGTGGATCGATTTACTGATAATGGAAATCAACATAGGGGCCAGTACCCACAATCTGAGAGACAGGACATGAGGCAAAACGTGAACTACAGTCCACGCCAGTACAATGATTCCCCACCAGGGGACTATAATCAAAGGATGGGTGCAACCCGCTCCCCTCCACAAATGAATCAAGAGTTCAGAAACCATCCCAACCGACATCAATCACCTGAGAGGTATCAGAATAGATCCAATCAGGGGGAAAACAACCAATATCGACCTAGGCCACAGAAAGAGGATCCTAGAGAGATGGAAAGGTTCCAGTGCCTTGAGGCCCAAGTGAAAATGTTAGCTGAGCAAATAGGAAAGCTCTATACAGCGCAAAAACAACCTTCCAAAGAGGGGGCTGATGGCCATAGCAATGACCGGGGGGCTTCCGAAAAGTGACTAAGTACTCATGATAACTGCAGTGACAAAATGACAGATTGCTCTGATATAATTTTGCATAACGACTCTGAGATGCCTAATGGATTAAAAATGAAAGTAAATGAAATTGTGACAGAAAGTGCAAATACTTCTAAAAAAGAGGTACGGTTTAACTTAGAGCTAAGTAAAACAGTAAAGATTTGCACAAATGAAAAAGAAACATTAGGAATTCCAAAAGAACAAAGGAACAGATTTAAGAAAAATGACTCATGCATGGGGAATACGAGTGAACAGGGAGTAAGTGGGGATGCTATAGCTCCTTCCCTGGGCAAGCAAAACAATGACCAAACACAGACAGAAAAAGGAAATACTCACAAGGAGGGTACAAGTCAATCACCTGAAGAATTCTTTGAGCCACATATTTTTGAAGAGACTGAAAGGGCTGGTATGACACTAAATGATTACAAATGCACAGAATTAAAAAATGACAAATTGCTGAATGATGTTGTTACACATGTTCAGTTGGAGGATTGTAATGTTGTCTCTGATGTTACCCAGATGGATGGGCGAACAGTGGCCACACTCCAAAAAACCTCTGATCATGCAGAAATGAATAAAGTCTCTCGCGCAGAAATGGGTAAGAAGGAGGGAAAAATGTCTTTCCATTTACCAATGTGCTTAGCCAAAAGTGAAAAAGATCTGAGAAAGGTGAGCCCTGAACTCAGTAAGAATTCACACTTCTTATGTGTATTAGAGGAAGTTGAGGACAGATATTATGCACCCATCACTGTAGAAGAAAAATGTCACAACTTTGCTATGATTGACACTGGCGCACAGGCCACAATTATGTCCAAGGAGCTAGTAAAGAGTATCAATGAAGGGAGACCCCCACAGAGTCAGATCACAGTGAAGGAAAATCAAGTCCCAGTGCATAACTTTAATGGGGAGGAGGTGCCCATCATAGGTGTAACTGAGGTTGACATAAAAATAGGAAAGCACAGAATGAAACAAGAGGTATTGATCACATCTATTTGTGAAATTCCATTTCTGATGGGGACAGATTGCCTGAAAAGATTGTCTCCTCTCATAGATGGGGTGAATGGAGTGCTGTGGTCCTTAACCAAAAAACCATTGAGGCCTAAGAAACTAAAATCACAAAACAGCAATATAAATGAATGTCACACCGTTGCCAAAACAAATGATGCTGTGGAGGTATATCTCCAGAATAGCTGCATACCTAGTGTCACTGTCATATTAATGTGTCAAGACAAAATGCAGAGCGACAATGAAAAACTACCTGTACAAATATACTTGGACCCAAGGAAAGATTGGCAGACTGCCATAGATGAGCACACATTACGTTTCTATTTAAAAGAGAAAACATGCAAACAGAATATTGCTCCTAAAACAGATTCAGAAAAACACATTACCACTCTGGCAGAAATACACATGGAAGATGAGCAACCATGGGTTCATGTTGGTATAAATGACTATTTTAAAACAATAAAAGCCACTTTAGCTCTTGGACATGAAAGGAGCTTCATTAATGAGAAATTGTTGCAAAAAATTATGGAGAGGGAAGAAATCCCGAAATTTAGGATTAAAAACCAATATGTTTCTGGGTTGGACAGTCCAGACTTTGAAAACCGAATTGCAGGCAGATGCATGCTTAAAATTAGCATTGGGCAGAAAACAATTTACCATAATGTCTGGATAGTGAGTGGAGCACAAAATGAATTTTACATGGGAAATGACATCATGCACAGAATGTGTATGGTGTTAGATTTCCTTAATCAAAAAATATGGTCACGCCTAGGTGGTCCGGCACCTGAATTTGAAAACAAAAGAAGGGCTTATCATTGTGCACAACTGGTTCCTTATGCAGTCGAATTACAAATGAGGAAAAATACTATTATTCCTGCATTTACAAAACAGTTTGCAATAACAATGAAATGCAAAAATGGACAGCAGATGAAAGGCTCTGATGCATTTGTATGCCTAAATGAATCCATAAAACAGCAAGGCCTGGATTATGAATACATTCCATTGGTAGACATTGGTGAGGGATCTGTAAAAATCATGGTAAATAATAAAGGTTGTCAGGATATTCATTTAGAGGAAAACTCCCCATTAGGAATGGCCATACAAAAATCACATTATACGGCAGATTTAAATAACATGGTGATTGGGAATATTCCTGAAAAATATGTAGATGCTAAGGGCGAGTTGCCAGAATACCTGGACTCTCAGCCCAAAGGAATATTTAAAATTCATTCTGTGTATCCTTATGATTCAAATGAGACGGTGTGCTGCCATCAAGAGGATTGCATAATATTTAATTTAAATGAAAATGAAACAGAAAATCAGCCCATTGAAGTGGAAGCTGATATGCCAAAATATTTAAAAGTGGCAGCTTTACAAAAAGACACAGCCACACAGTTAGAAGAAAGCGCCGAGATTCCCTTACCAGAAGATTTTCCAGAATTTTCCAAAATGGTAGAAGAGCAGATCTCCTTAGCGGATGCATGTGAAAGCAATGAAGAGAGGGACAATTTGAGGGAGATATTTATGGAGTTTAAGGATGTATTTGCAAAAGATGCTTATGATTGTGGTTTAACTGATTTACATGTGGCCACACTACCAGAAGGGTGTAGCAGAAACCCAGTGTTTGTACGCCAGTATAGACTACCGCTGGCATGTTTAGAATCATTGGCAGAGATTATTAAAAATTTGGAATCACGGGGAATCATCAGGCCCATTCATAGCACATCCAATACACCTATTTTAGGTGTATTGAAGCCAAATGGTCAATGGCGGCTATGTGCAGACTTGAGAGAGTTAAATAAAAGAGTACCAATATCTAGATGGCCACTGCCATTCATTGATCAGGGCCTAGCTCAGATACATGGTTCAAATGTATTTACCACATTAGATCTCACCTCTGGATATTGGTGCGTGCCATTGGCAGAGGAGATACAGAATTTATTTTCCTTTACATTTGACAGGACTCAATATGCCTGGCTTAGAGCTCCGTTCGGGTACATCAATAGTGGGAGTGAATTTGGCATATTTTTGAGAAAGGCCATGCCGGATGCAGCGGAAAGAGGAACAATAGTTTATGTGGACGATGTCCTGATAAAAAATGAAAGCCTGAAAAGCCATTTTGATGAAATAAGACATGTACTTGGCCAATTGCAGAAAGCAGGCGCCAAAGTATCTTTGCAAAAAGCACAATGGTGCAAGAAAAAAGTGAACTTTCTAGGGCATGAAGTGACTGAACATGGGCTAAATCCACAAAAGAAGAAAATAGAGGCCATACAAAGATTAAAAGATCCTAAAAATGTGAAAGGAGTAAAACGTTTATTAGGGATGACAGGCTATAACAGAAAGTTCATTGAAAATTATGCAGAAATCACTCAACCATTGACTAAGCTGCTTAAACTGAATACTCCCTGGAAATGGGAAAAAGGGCAGTCTGATGCAGTGGCTAAATTAAAGGAATGTCTTGTAAAGGCACCATGTTTAGCATACCCCATAAAGGACAGGGATTTCTTTATAGAAATAGGTTTTTCTGAACATTGTATGTCAGCAGTGTTATCACAAAAACACGATTTGAATCACAAAACCATTGCATATGCAAGTAAGGGATTTTTCCAAGTTGAAATGAAATTTAATGAATGTGAAAAGGCCCCATTAACCACTGTGTGGGCGCTACAACATTTCCGCCCCATTGTTCAGGGAGAAAAGGTGATTATTGAAACAAATCATCAACCTTTGCAATTTTTAGAGAGTAAAAGAATTAGATCAGGCAATCTAGCGCAATCCAGAATCACTTCATGGACGCTGGCATTACAAGGTTTTCCCGTAGAAGTGAGATATGGACAAAATAAAAAGAGCCCAATTGCTCAAGGGTTAGCTGACTTACATGACTGTGCAGCTGAACAAATACCAAATGAAATGGAAGTGGAAACTAGTTTGCAGGAATTTGAACAATCACCACACAAAGCTTTTGATGAAACAACATGCAAGGATTTGCCAACTGTATATGTGGATGGTTGTGCTTTTCACATTGAAAATGACAGTAATAAACAATTAGTGGCAGGAATAGGAAATGTCTGGTTGAAATGTGAAGGCGTTCCCAGTATAGGGATGAGGATTGGAGATAGGAGCAGTCAGGTGGCGGAATTGGCAGCCATTTATAAAGCAATTGCTACTGCAGTTGATAAAAAGTTCAGTGAAATTGTCCTGGTGACTGATTCTGACTATGCACGGAATAGCTTTGTGGAGTATTTGCCTGGTTGGAAAGCAAGAGGCATGGTTACATACAACAAAAAGCCACTTAAACATGGAAAAATGATACAAGCCATAGACAAATTGGTGTCAGAAAATAATTTAACAATATACTGGAGAAAAATTCGTGGGCATTTAAAAACACCAGGAGAGGATAAGGAGGGAAATGATAAGGCAGACCACCTGGCTAAGATTGGGGCTGTGATGGGAGAATTGCTACCTATTGATTATTTAATGGGTGAAATACAAATTGATGCAGTCACACGTTCTAAAGCACCAAAGGAGGTAGATCAACCGGTGGTGCAGTGGAGTCATGACACGCCAGACCAAGATTTGATTGAGGCACAAAAGAATGATCAAATTTTGGGAATCTATTATAATCATTTGATAGATCCTGAACAAAATCCTTTAACAGAAAATGATTGTATGGGAAAAGAAGAGTTGAGGGTGCTATTAAAGAACAAAACACGAATTAGATTACAGGATGGACTCATGATTAGAGAGTCCATAACAGGGCAAATACAGTGGGTAGTACCCCTTTCATTCAGAGGACTAATGCTACACCATGCACATGATGCCATAACTGCAGGCCATAGAGGTTCACAAAAAACATTAGAAATACTAAAAGATTATGCTTACTGGCCACATATGTCCCAAGATGTGGAATTATATACTAGAGGATGTCTAGTATGCGCCCAATTTAAACCTGCTTCACCAATGCATAGAGCACCATTGATGAAAAGAGGCCTAACTCTTCCATGGTCAGATTTGCAAATAGACTATGTAGGGCCTCTAAAAAGGTCGAGCAGGGGACACCGTTATATTTTGAGTGTGGTATGTTTGATGTCGAAGTGGATTGAATGCATTCCTGCACCAGATTGTAGTGCGCAAACAGCAGCCACATTGCTGGTGAACCATGTGTTCTCAAGGTTTGGGTTGCCACAAAGAATTGAGTCAGACAGAGGAAGTCATTTCACAAGTACTCTAATGAGTAAGGTATGGCAAATACTAGGTGTGAAAAGGAAACTACATATCGCATATCGGGCGGCGTCTTCAGGTACAGTTGAAAGAAGCAATAGGTCTGTTGTGGATATTTTAAAGAAATTTGTGGCAGAAGCAGGTTCCAGCTGGGATTTACGTTTACCGTTGGTTTTGATGGCAATCAGGTCGACTCCTGCCAAAGCAACAGGTGTTAGCCCCCATGAGGTCTTGACAGGTAGGAAAATGGTGTTACCACAACACCTACTATACAGAACACATGAGCAAACCCTTGTGAGTGCATCCACAGTTCATGAATATATTGATGAACTGAGGAGGCATTTGCAACATGCATTTGCTTTTGTGCAGAGAAATCTGGAAAGAGCTGCTGACAGTGCGAAATCTTATTATGATAAAAAGACATCAGTAAAGGAATACAGTGTAGGGGATCAGGTGTACAAGTTTCATTTTGGAAAAAGTAAACAGAAAAATTCTAAATTTCTAGCAGCCTGGCAGGGGCCATTTCGAATTATAGATAAGGTCTCTCCTGTAGTTTATAAAATTTTGAAAAATGAAGGTGAAACAGCAATAGAGCAGTTTGTCCATGTAAATCAAATCAAACCATGCCATCCCAGACATGAGATCAGGCAGCTTGAGCATGTAGAAACAGATAAAGTCCCTTGAACACAAAAAGAGAAAATAAATGGGTACAATCAGGAGGCAGTGACAAAGGAGTTAAAAAGTTGATTGTTATGATGGTACATAAACACTGTAATATATGTAAAAATATATAATATAAATAAATAAATAAATGCACATATAACGGAAGCTCATGGTTGGTGTGCAGAGAGAAAATGTATTAAATATTGAATGCTGTTTATGTGTGCTTGTTTTCTTTTAAATTGTGTTTAATTTCAGAAAAAGAAAAAAATGAAATATTTTTACCAGGCATGTTTTATTTTTGGCAAAAGGGTGAAGTTAGTATTGTGCTATGTACTTAATTTGTTTATTTTCTATTTGATTTAGAAAATTAACATTATTTGGTCGGAGGTTCCGGGATCAGAGGCCACGGGAGACGATGGAGTCCTGGAGTCCCCTGGATGAAGACCAAAAGATGCCTGCCTCCAGGTGGAGGTGAAGACAAGATAACCAGAATGCTGCAAAAGATAAAGATGACTCCTATGGATCTAAGATTGCCAAGATGAAAGTGTACTCGAATGAACCAAATAACATCGCTGGTCGGGACATATCAGAGGCAGACAAGAGTGCTGACATATGGAGTTCCACGTATTTATTATTTTAATTATTTATTTTAATTTGTTATATTAATTATTTGTTTTGGTTAGTTGTTTTATTTCATTGTTTTTAATTGACTTGAAAAATCTAAACTTAGAGTAATGCCACTTTCACTGAGAAGGCAAATGTAGAACATTTTGTAAACTAATGAACTCAGATGAATACTGTATTGATTGCAACTTTTTCATTGATGCACATGAATATTCATTTTATTGGATTGCTATATTATGAAAAGAAGAAAAATAACAAATTATTTTTAGGAATTGGCTTGGATCGTAGCCAGATTCTAAAAACAAAAGGAGGGTATGTAAGGGTATTTGGCGTGTTACAGCACAGAGTACAGCACTACTGCACAGGTAGCAAACAGCACAGAGTACAGCACTACTGCACAGGTAGCAATTTTTTTTTTTTGCAGCACCACCACAAGGGTGCGGTGCATTGCTATATGTGTTACCCGATTAACAAGGAAAGACAGGCTATTCAGTCAAAAACGATTTTAACATATAAGATTCAAATCTATTTTTACAGTTAAAAGCACACGTGCACATTCAAAAATGCACACTATTTTTCACCTGAAATGCCTATGGTGCGAGAGACACATTTGAAAATAATAACTAACATTACTTATAACTAACCTGACTAATGAAACATAATCCACTAATAAAAATGTGTCTCCACTGCAGAATTAGGCCTATAGTTGAAAGTGAACTTTTAAACGCACATCCATTTTTTTTCTTTTCTCTGCTGCTCTGTCCACATAAATTCAGGAAGCAAAAGAGCTTGAAAGAACAGGAAATCAGTTGGTTACAAAGTATTACTATAAAAATGAGCCATTGTGTAGAGAAGGAGGAGATGGCATGATTGATTCTGATTGGAGCAGCGTCATAGCAAGTATCATGCTAGAGGGAGTGATCAGAGTTTGCTGGGGGGAGTTTGAAGAGAGAGAAGGACAGTCAAGATTTGGCAGAGCTGGGAGAAAGACCTTTTCCTGGTTGGAGCATTCCTATCTGCAAAAGCTGAGAATTCCAGGCAATGACCCCGGTTTGAGAAGGCAGGCGTTCCTTTTTACTGGGGTTAATCTTCAAGGGAGCCACATTCAGAAAGAGAACAGCTGAAGAAAACTCTGAACAGATAAGGTAATTACATAAGTGTGGGAGCTGAGTGTGTACGAGACGAGAATGTTCAGTCAGAGTAGGAAAGGAGATTCCGGTGCCTTAATCACACGTTAATGTTGCAAATTGTGTTCTGTTCTCCGCCATTTTTTTTCAGTGTATTACAGACAATGCTGTTAATGTGCTGTTTTATTTATTTCTGTAAAGAATGAGATCGTGTTTAAATGCAACTTTTATAATACAGAAAAATATTTGAAAGCAGACGGGTGGTGTGTTTAATATTTACCAATACAGTGCTGATGATGTGGGGAGATTTTTAAACAGTGCAATTGTCATTTTGCATGATCAGATTCAGTATGAACAGTTGTGAGTGATTGTAGCATAGCTCGTTGGAGGTACATGAGCCAACGGGAAGAGAGACTCTCTGGACATAGTTCCCTACCGTATATGAGGTAGTGGAAATTACCACATATAGCTCTCTGTCGTAAATAAGTCAGTGAGATTGCCCATGTTGGCACACTAACACTAACACTGAAAATGTGGTATTCCTGAAATGTAGGCCTGAGGTCTCTCTAGTGATTACACGAAAAATCTAAGCAAAGATAAGGGATTCTGGACATTGGGGCCACCAATAAAACAAGGGAATAATGCTCACCAAAATACCACCAAATACGCATACCAACCACGCACACCAAATATGCATGTCTGGGTGCTGAAATAATGCATGTCCACTGTATTAGTGTTGTACATGGCCCAACCTGAATACAAGGAGTGATTGTTGCTAAGTTATTTTTCGACGGTAAGAAAATACCGTCAGGCTCCAAATATCCACAAAATACCCTACAGAACACAGGTCTTGCCTTAAGAACATGGTGACCGACAAACCAATGGTGGCCCATTTCAAGGCCAAATCTCATAAATACACTGACCTCTTTTGGTTTGTAATCCAGACGGTAAGAACCCCACCTCCCGGGGAAGATCGCCACTTAATGCTGAGGACGTTGGAACAAAAGTGGATATTTAGTTTGGATTCAGTCAATAAATGTCTGAATTCCTCAATTGAGTGGAATTTGTTTCTACATTAATAACTTTGTCCAGTTTTTTCAGATGTAGTCCCACCACAAGTAAGGTGTAATATCCCACCCATCTCGTAGGGATAGACATAGGGTATTCTTTGTGTATAACTAATTGATATGGATGTTTTGCTCTTAATTTAAGCTGTTAAAAATAAGTTTATCCATATAAACATTACAGTGAACATGTTGCCCTGACATTGGCATTTAAATTTGTCTTCCAAAACATATTTATTAGAAGGGTTAACAGTCGTAGCCTTTTCATCTACTATTTTTCGTCATTTTCGACGACATTCACAGAATGGTTAAGAGATAATAACTATTGTCATCTGTAGTATGGAGATCCACTATATTGCTCACATAGGGACAACCCGTTTAAGTTTTGCATACATGAGCGCTATACAGTAATGCATAAAGTTAGACTTGTTGTTCATCAGAGTATTCCCCATTCTAGAAATGAGGACGCAATCAGTAAACAAAAACGATATGCACATGGTTGCGAGAATATCATCACCAGGAAACAGGTCAGACCAGCGTTGTGTTGAATAAGCAACAAAGCAGGTGAGGACTCCTGACATTATGTAGTGCATGCCGTATTTTGAAATGACACTGCCTGCATGCATGGAGAAATAGATGACAGGCACAGGCTTGGGCATTTTGGTAGACACACAGGCACCTATAAGGAGTGCACTGTTTTTAATTGCAACGTTCTGAGGACTATAGCCATGGACACGAGGTGATAAAGTTGATAAAGTCTGCTTGGTTCCCTTTCAGAGAAATTTACGAAAACCTCATTATTATTCTGGGTTTTATACTAATAAGGTGTAACACCATCTGAATTGGATAACAACAAGTGTTACATGGGATGCCACACTAAGAAGAGCGTACCGAGGTACAAAATCGTTTTTTACAATAATCAAAGAGTTTGTTTGGAAATTGATCTGTTTTTTAAAAACTTTCTAGACAATATTTAGGTCTTTCTTCCATGTGGTTGCAACTTGAGTTATCTGCATTGAATATCTCCGAATTAGAGGAGTGAATCACTTAGTGGCCCAACAGAACATAGAAGGTATTTAAGGTAAGTAGATAGTGACAACTATGACAGCCTACATTAAATGGTATCTTTTTGGTTCAGTTGTTAGTTTTTAGTTGGTTTTTAGCATGAAAGTGATGGTATTTTTACTGTTTTATTGTAGTGTTGTTGTCAAATTCTCTCCATATGTCTTCTGGGAGACTATACGTAGATCACATCGTGCTGAGCTATGGCTCCTGAAGAATGCTCGAAGGGGGATGATGTTAATACAAACTGAACTAGCTCTATGTTTACCCCTTGAGCTCCAATCACTAATGTGTCGTCTAATACTGTGTAATTTGTCACATGGTTACTAACTACACTTTTTAGTTGTGCACTTATGAATTTGACAGTTAGCAGAAGATCAACACCCCGAGTATGGGATGTGCTACCTTATTGACTGACATGGATGTTAGCTATAGGGATTTGTTTAACATGTGTTTTATATATGTTTAACTTAATGTTTGAAAAAACAAACCTCGTTTTATATGATTGCTTTTGATTACTGACCATATTGACAGGAGGATAAGTACCCTGTAATGGTTGTTGTTAGATACATTTCCGTGAGGTGTTAAGGGTGGGGTAGCCTGTGCTCATCTCTTTTTTTCCCATGTTTATGTTGCCCTTGTGAAACAAGCGCCCGATAACAAAAAAGAGGGGTTGACCCTGTATTGTATTTGACATTACATCAAAGTGTCCATGGTTCTAGAAATAAGGATTGAACATTTTGTATATAATTATTATATTGCCTCATGGAATACTCATGGGCATGGTCATTTATTAGCGAGTACACCTGTGTTATGTAATTTTAGTAAATAGTGATTTGATATGCCTCCAAGAAATTTGTCTCACTGCAATTCCGGTAATGGATGGATTTGCCACCTTTCAAATGTGTGCGAAGAAAGGCCTTTTGCCCTATTGGGGTCTTATTACTACAATACAAAACAATGCGGGTATCACAAGTGAGAAATGGGAAGCAACTTCTGATGTTGCTTTAGGTGTTAAATGGAATTGGTTTAAGGGGAGGACTAACAATCAATCTATTTAATCTGTGGGGTTGACGAATATCAATTTAAGAAGCCCTGTGCTCCCATTCAATTCAATAGGTTTTCCGTGTCGCGTGCACATGAAAGAAAATGGAGAATTAGTTCCCCAGCACTGTTATAGTCATAAAAGAAAAGGACTTTCACATAGTAACTGTGCCACAGGTGTACAAAAACCTTTGTCTGGTTTTATTGATTTGTATTATTATTATTATTGTAATATTAGGAGGGCCCTGTATGAGACACGTATTTCGGCACATCCTGTGCCTTCTTCAAATCAGGGCAATAAGTGTTACATTGTCACACATTCCCATGTTTCTTCAGTTTGTGTTGACTATGGTCTTAGTTCTTAAGTCTTTGGTTGTCAAAGTTGCTGGGTTAAATCCCACCTAAAAAGTGTCAAATCATATGTGGGATTAGTATATCCTGATGCTGCTTTTAATATGTCTAATGGGTATAATCCCTGTGCAGTTGAGGACTGCTCCTCACTCTGGGAAACAGGGGGAGGAGCCGTGGGTGTCATGCACACTTCATCATGCTGATTAAGCATCCATCCTTTTCGTATTTCACTCTACTATGATTTCTCCAGCATTTTCCAGTACACCTAACCTGGAACTGTTTTCATGTATGTGCAGCATTTAAATATGTTTGCATGTGCTGCAGTACTGTCTTTGAATTAGTGCCTTCCTGTGGCCAGGGCATGAACATTTTGCCCACCTAGTTCCTAACCCATTGTGTGTGGTACTTAATAATGTTGTCCTTATGTTGGGGCAATGAATTACATAAGTGAATGATGGGAGTGTCCCTTATGGTAATATTTCCAGAATTCAATTTACCAATTAACAGAAACTGTACTTCAATTTCTGCTTGTCTTTTACCCCCTTTGCACACGCTTCCCTAATAACATTTCCCCTCCAATTAACACCTCTTTGTCTCTCTGTGAGACTATGCCTCATGCATCACTTAACATTTCTGAGCAGCACCTTAAATGCCACTCACGCTCTGAACAGCCCCTCTTCGCTACTCACACAATGCAATACAATCCTAGGTCCACACCACTACTTCACCTCTTCCACAAATATATAATAAAACACTTCAATAAGACCTAATCTATCTTACAACATGAGGCTGGCACCAGCAAAGATTACACCAATAAAATACAAGTGTCTTCTCACTCGCATGTCTCTTTTGATTACTGCCCCAAAATGAGGCTTACCACGTGATCTTTCTCAAACCTTGGAGGAACATATCTTTTTCTTTCCTTAATCTCTTATTTCTTCACAATCCCACAATATACAGAAATCCCTTCCTTCAATTTTGCCATGACGTTTTGCTATGCCTATGTCATACTTACATCCACAGATCTCCTGAAGGTCTTTGCCTAAGAGTCTCCCCTATCTGCCTATGAACTTCCATGCCCTATGAGGGGAGTGGCCCTGCAATGACCGGGCAGGACTTTTTTTCAAATGGGGCTCCTGATGACCCTTCTCTGTTATGCATGTTCCTGCACTCCAAATGTCACCTCTGCAGTCCTCTGTGCCTCAACTGTGACCACTTGACAACCTAAGAACACTTATCCGACCTTCCTCTGCTACCATCTGTTAAGATGGCCCCAAAAAGTCCTGCACAGACCCAGAGGAACTGGAGTCAATCTAAACCAGACTTAAATGAAAAAGTAGGCAAAGTGTGCAGCAACACTCAGCTTTGTTATCATCCAAATAGAGCAGGGACAGCATACACACATTCAAATCTTGTGTTTCTTGAGGTACGTGAGAAACCTGTGGGTATTCTCCCAAGTAGACCTTGTGAATCCCTTATTCAGGTTGCATGGGAAGGGCTTGCACCCTCAGGTCCCAACTCTGGGGGCAGACGAGTGATGGAGGATTACCTGGGTAGGGGAGCCCGGTGTTATGCTCAGGGGAATACCCCAGGTGAGGCCTGGTATTATACCGTGGAAGAAGGAGAGGAGGACAAGGTCTCTGAGGTCGTTTTGGGTTGTTCTACATCCACCTCCCTTCCACCCAAAGGATCTTCCTTAGTATATCCAACAACCATTCACCATCTGATACATCTCACAGAAGTCCAAACTCTGTTGCATTCAGAGACCACATCTCCCAGAATCCCTACTTTCCTGTTTTCTACATGAACACTCCCGGTCATTGCTCTCCATGTCTCCCTGGGTATTATTTCCCGAACTCCGAGTCTGCTGTGAGAGAACACTACTATTCCCACAGCCCCCCTAAACATTTCACCAAACCCACAAATCTCCCCTTTTGCACACAAACACTTTCTCACCCCCTAACAGACAACAGACTAACACCAAACTCGTTTATATGATATTACCCAACACAATGGTCAGGCAGAGTCAGGCAATTTACAATAATCACACACATCTGGCTGCCCTTTACCTTCCCCACAAGGATAAAAGGCAGAGCTGAGAGTACACAATGAGCACAGTCGAATGCATGAGGACACAGCTATACCGGACTAACAGTTCAAACAGAAAGAGAAAGGCGGCAAGACCTGGTGAGACGACAAAGGGAGAACTTTCTATCTCATCCTGCTGCTCCTCCTTCCTCTCACACTGGACCTCCTTCAACACCTGCGATGGGTGGTGTCTCTCCAACTCTCTCTCTCACCATTGCCACTATCTACAGACCTCCTGGCCTTGTGTCTGGCTTCTGCTCTGAATGGGCTGACTTGACCTCCTCTCTTTTGACTTCTAACTCTAAACTACTCCTTGGTACTTCAACATCCATCTTGACTCCACTGTGCCTGCCTCTACACTCTGCTGTGATCTCTGTACCTCTCTCTCCCTCACTATTCTCCCTTATGGCCTTACCCATTCTGCCGGGCACACTCTTGATACCTTCATCACTGCTGATCTCCTCACTTTCTCCAACCCTCTCACTACCCCTCTATCCTAGTCGGGCCACTCTCTCCTCTCCTCTCATCTGGGACCTTTCGGCCCCCTGACCGAGCCTCCACCAGCACTGCCAGCCTCCTTCACGGTCATCTGACCTATGAAACAAGTGTGAGCTGCTGCCTTTGCCTCCACCTTCATCCCCCTCACTCCCCAATCTTCATATTGCTATCACTAACACTCTTGACATTCTGGCCCCTGTCATTAGGATCCGCCTGAAACCTGCCTCAAGGCATAACACCTGGTATGACTATGAGCTAGCCGCTCTGAGACGCAAGTGCAGAGTTGCTGAATGGAAGTGGCAGATCTCAGGCTCATCCTCTGACAAACTGGCCTGTTGCCTACTCCAAAGGCAATATCATCTCTCTATCCATTCCAAGAAGAGGGCCCGCATCCAGACCTGTATCTACAGGGCCTATAACAACATGGCTTAACTCTTCAAAACCTGCAAGGAATTAGACAATTCATCTGCAGTCTCCACCTCGTCCCTCCATTCTCAGGCCCTCTGTACTGCACTGGCCACCCATTACAACTCCAAAACTTGGGACATTCTGTCCTCTCTCTCCTTTCCCTTCCCCCACTCCTCCCCCTAACCCCCTGCCTCCCTTGGCCTCTCTTTCACCCCACATAAGGTCCCCTCCTTCTGACCCATCACAACAGCTGAGGCCTCTAGAGTATTCCGCTCTATGAGGGTCTCATCCAAACAGGTATCGCCATGCTCCTCAAGAACCATTAAGGGCAACATCACCTCCCTCGCTCTGCCTCTTGCTGACTTCTTCAACCACTTCGTAGTCTCTGGCTCTTTCCCTTACTCTCTCAAGAACTCCCTTGTGCCCCCCTCCTATAAAAGGCTTCAGCTGACCCCTCGTGTCCAGCCAATTTATGCCCTATCTCTACTGCACCCCTTATTTGGGAAACTCCTGGAGAAGTTGGTCTTCCCCCAACTGACCCAACACACTGAGCTTGTTGGTTGTTTACATGACCATCAATCTGGATTCTGACCATCCAGAGCCATAGCAACTGCTCTCCTGAATACCTGTGAAGAACTGCTGGCAAATCCTGACTCTCCTGCTGTTCTCATTCTCCTTGACCTCTTCTCTGCCTTTGACACAGTCAACCAGCCTATTCTCACAAACGGCTCCATGATACCCTTGGTATATAAGACTGGGGACTGAATTGTTTGACCTCCTTCCTAACTGATCACCCTTCCCAGGTGCCCCCGGGCACCTTCCTCTCCACCACCGCTCTCTATTCATGTGGCGTTCCCCAGGGATCCATCCTCTCACCTTGGCTCTTCAACATCTACCTTGCACCTCTTGCACACCTGATCTCTGCCTTCTCTCCTCATTTACAGTGTTGCACAGATGACATACAACTCTTCTTCAAGCTCATCTCTTCCTCCTCTTCTTCCTCCTCTATCATCCCTGACTGCCTGTTTGCTGTTCAGTCCTGGTGCACCCCCAAAGATGTCTGTCTTAATGACAGTAAGACAAAGATTCTTCGTATCGAGACACCTCTCTCCCGTTTTCCTCCTGTACTCTGGCTGCCCTCTTTGGGCTCACCTCCCTCTCCTACCACTGAAGCCAGAAACCTTGGGATCATTTTTGACTCCTCTCTCTCCTTTACTCCTCACATCTTGGACCTTGCCAAAAAGGCCCACTTTCAACTTTTACTCCTTATAGGCTTTCTCCCTTTCCTCATCTTTCCCCAGAAGCTCAATGTCTATAGAGCTGTGGTGCTCTCCAGGCTGGATTACTGTAACAACCTCTTCCTAAAACTACCTCTTTCTTCACTCCACCCTCTTCAACTAATCCAGAATAGGGCTGCGAAACATATCATTGGCCTCAAGTCCAGGGACCATATGTCTCCAGCCCTATAATCTCTCTACTGGCTCCCGGTTGCTGCAAGTATCAAATTCAAGAACCTTTGCATCATCCACAAGGCTGCTTAGGGCCTGGAAGCACATTACCTGCAGCTTTCTCTTACTAAATACTCTCCTTTCAGATCCCTTTGATCTTCTCACTCCAACTCTCTGCTGGTCAAACGCTTCTCCAGAGCTGGGGGTTGATCCCTCTCCTCAGCTGGCTCCGTTGTATGGTACAGTCTCCCTCTCTCTCTCTGTCTGGAACTGGAGCACCTTAAATTCCGCAAACAACTCAAGACCTTTCTATTCTCCTCCTCCTTCCCTCCCCTTCCATTCCAATCATGCCCCATGTCGCTGAGATTGGCACCCTGATCCCTCAAGAGTCCAACAGGACCCCGGCCCCCTGCTGAATCGCCACCAGCATCCCCCCTGCACTGCCCGCTGGGCCCACACCCACCTCTCGGATGGTTTTCCTTCACCCTGCACTTAACTGTTGGGCGGTAGACGTTCCCCATTCACCTAGAACATCTCCACCCATGCACTTACCTGTTGCCTTCCAACAGGCACCTCTGGCACTTCCCTCCAGGGCACCCTAACAGCACTTACGCCCAACCCCTTTTTCTTTCTCATCACTACACTTGCATGCTCTGAATGTCAGTAGGCCTAGTAGGACTGTTGTTTGTTTCTTTGTATTCATTGTCAATTTTCAATGTTTATTTACTCCCTTCCCTTTTGCCTTGTCGCGCTTTGATACACTTTCTTGCTGTATAAGCACCTTATAAATATCCAATAAAATAAATAAAATAAATATCATCAGAGATAACTTCATCAACTAACTGTTGTCCCTGCATTAATGTGTATTGTTCATAAGAGTTAGTATACAGGTGTATGTCACACTCCCTAAAGGGTCTATTGTAGAGCTGTTACACTAATATCCATTTGCATATAATGTGATTTATGCAACTATCCGGTTGCATATAATGTGACCTACGCAACTCACTTTTTAAAATAAAATAAAATAATGGTTGACAACCTTGTGGTTCCATTTTCTTCTGATTCCTGTGATTGTGTCTCTGCTGAAATCGGGTGAGCATGTCATGTCACTCTAACACCCTACGACCCAAATGTTCGATTCTTCATGACATACTATGAACCTTTTTTTCTATTGTTTCATCAGTTAGAGGTATAGCACTTATTGTCACTTTATCTTCGACTAAAAGTTAGCAAAGCCAACTTTGTCCAAGTGTTCCTGTGTACATGGTTTTCATATTGGTGTTAGGATAAATTGTAATTCACTACTTTCTTTTTCCTATCTGATGTGAATGCATTCAATCATGCAGTTTCCTTTCTGGTGTTCATGTATCCATTCAGCTTGCTTGTGACCAGCCACTCACCATCATTTCCTCTCCCAGCATGTCTCAGTGGAGGTACAAGTAAACAAAATAAAATGGGAGAGCCCTGACATTTATGGTAATTTTCAGAATCTCATGCACTCTAGTCTTCCATCGCTAGTTCTTTGTCACTTTCCGTCACCTTCTTCCAGTCGTCCTCCTTTCTTGGCTTCATCATCATCCTTCTCTTTCTCCTTCACACTAGTCCTTCTCCTTCATCACAGTTTTTCTCCTTCATAACATTCATTGTCCTTCAGACTGGTCATTTTATTTATACTTCATCACAGTAGTTTCAATCACCATGTTCCCAGTCTAAGCCCTCCTCTATTGTCCCATCCCTTCTCCTTCTCATCAGACCTTGGGCCATTCCTTCTTCTGACTAGTACTTCTCCTAGCTCCCAACCCTTCTCCTTTATCCCAGCCCGTTGGCTTAATTCCAGCATTTCTTCTTTGTCCCAAACCTTATCTCTTCTTCTTATCATAACAAGTCCTTCCCCCTATTCCTTCTCCTTCATCCAAGTCTTTCATTGATGTTCCCGTCCTCCTTCCTCCCAGCTCTTTCCGTTCATCCAAGCTCCTCTACTTTCTCCAAGTCATTCTCATTCTATTCTATTTTTAGTCCATCTCCTTTTCGTTTATCACAGATGTTATTCTGCTTCATCCCACTTGCTCTTCTCCTTCGTCCAAGTCCATCTTCTCCTTTGTCCCAGTGCCTCCCCTTTTACTTCATCTCAGTTCTTCTTCTGCTTCATAATAATACTTCTCTTTCTCCTTCATAACAGCACCTCTTCTTCGTACCAGTTGTTTTTTACTTCTACTACATCACAGCACGTTTCCTTCTTCTTCATCCAAACCCTTTCCCTTCTCCCAGTCTTCCACGTCTCCTTAGTCAAAGCCCTTCTCCTTCTCCTTCATGATAGTCTTTTCTCCTTCATCCATTCCTCCTCCTTGTCCTTCATTCCATTCCTTCTCTTTCATCACAGTCCTTATGCTTCATACCTGCCTTTCTCATTAACCCTTGCCCTAGTCCTCCCCTTTTTCTGTCATCCCAGTGCTTCTGATTCTTCCCAGGCATTCCATACTTCTTTATTTCCAGTCCTTTTATTTCATTCTGGTCTTTCTTCCTCCTAGTCTTTCACCTTCTTCCTCTTCCATTGTCTTCTTTGTCCCAGTCATTCTCTTTTTTGTCCCTGTCCTTTTACCCTCATATCTTGCCTTCTTCATTGCAGTCCTTCTTCTTTATCACATACCTTCTCCTTCATCCCAATCATGTTCCTCCTCCTTTCTCACAGGTTTTCACCTTCCTTCCAGTCCTTTTCCTTCTTACCAGGCATTATTTCTCTCCTTCATCCCAGTCCTTCTTCTTCATTTCATTCCTTATCCTTCATCCCAGTCCTCCTTCTTCTCCTTTGCCTCAGTCATCTCTTATATCCCTGTCCTAACACCTCTCCTTCATCACAATCCTTTAGGTTTATCTCTGCTCGTCTTCTTCTTCTCATTTCTTTTCCTTCTTTCCAGTCCTTCTTCTTTGTTTTAGTCCTCCTCCTATTTGTATCCCAACATTTCCTTTATCAATCCTTATTCTACTTCATTCTGTCAAGGGTTTTGACCCATGTTGAATTATTAGACTGGGTAGATGTGGGGATGAGCTGTCGCCGCCCATCATTCTATCCCAGAACAAAACTAAATCAATAGACGAGCGTGATAGGCCAGGAGTGCCATGAGTGAAATGTGTGCCAAAGGAAAAACAGCAGTACCGGTGGCTAAAAAAAAAGCGCTTTGAAATCACCTTTGTTTCTCTGAAATGCAAGCTAAAAATGCCTATTTTATACATTGCAAGATATTCAAAAATCTCAATGAACACTAGCAGACATTTGGCAGAAGGTAGACTTGTGTGCATACACAATCTGGAAAGAGAAAGAGCCCAAACCAATGTTTATAACAAAACTGGCTGAGCTGTGGATGTCAGCAGCTGAAGTGAAATTGGACTGAAAGACACTAAAATCTAAATGTTTAAAATAAATGAGTGACCTACTGTTGAGTGGCACATAGTTTGGAACTGTTAAATGCCATAGTTTGGAACTTAGAATCAGCGTTCTAGCTGCATGTGTAAAAATTGCAAGTTTTGTTTGAATGTAGAAAACTGGGAACTAAAGTGACATTTAGCTGAAGCCTGGCTTGAAGAGAGTGAATTCTGCCCGGCAACTACCCCCGGCAGGAGTGAAACTTGCTCAGCCACTCTTCCCAAGCCTGGCTGCATTCTGCTGCCCCCACCAAAAGGAGATGACACCTCCCTGATTGAATCAGGGGAGGAGCACTTGGGGACTGCAGGAAACTAAACAAAGCACTGTCCTTGGCCCAGGCAAATGTTAAATTAGGGGGGTCGTAAATGGCTTCCTCTTGGAAGGAAACGGGGAGGGGCACTGCATGTGAGCAAGCTGAGCCTGGGGGAAGTGGATAAACCAGAAATTCCACCATGTGCTTTGGAAAACCACACCCCTTTGGGGCCAGAGCATTATTTTAAAAAGATGGATAATTCATAGTGCGGACTTGTAAAAATTATATAAATAACATCGTCATTCTTGTGATTTTTCTGTGCACATTTTAAGAGGTGTTAGGATCCTGTTGTATGTTCTTGGGGATAGTAGCGGAAAAAAGGTTGTTACTCCAAATGTATGCATGTTAAAAATCTGACACTTTATCATCTGAAACCCATATCCCTGGTGCACATTGTGAAAATCTGGAAAGGTTTAGAGGCCGTTATCTGGATGAAAAGGGCAGAATTCTGTCATAAGTGGATACGACATCTTACAAAGACAGGGATCGGATGGTTTGGTGCTACAGAAAATATGTTAACTAGACGTATAATATTAGACAAATGGTATATAGGTAAATATGTATTTGGATCAGAAATAGATTTGTGTGCAATTTGACAAGGGGAGGATCCTCTGACCATAAACCTACCTCATCACTCTGACTCACAACCCAGTTCCCCCAATCAAGGGAGAGAGGAGGAACTGGCCAATGATAAGTTGAGCGAGTTGGGCATAGAAGATGAGCCGACCCTCCCACTTTCTAAACACATAAAAGGAGACTGTGCAGGAGAGGTAGGGACATTCACTTCCCACTTCAAGCTGATTTCTTGCTGATTTCTTTTGCCAGAAGACACCAGATCCAGCACTTAGACTTCAAATCCAGACAGAGACCAGAACTTTGAATTCAGACTTCACAATTTGTCAGCAGGCCTCAAAATCTTTTGCAAACTGATTCACCCCAGACTTCCAAGGGGCACATCAGAGTAAAACAGCCGGGCTGAGCTGTTTGATTCTGGCCTAAAACCCTGTGCCAGAAACACCCAGAAAGCAGAGCTGTACCCGGAAACAGAGACCAGACTGCCGTGCAGTGCCAAGAACTTTTGCCAGAACCAGAGATCCAAACCGCTGTGCAATGCCGCTAGCAGAGCTGACACAGATTGTTGTGAGCAGAACCAGGCAGAGACCGTCCTTGGCGAGGGAACCGCAGTCAAATCCTGACCCGATCCTTGGCGAAGTCGCATTTCTGTCCAAAATATAGTGTGAGTACCGCCAGAACTGTGCAAAACCTTATCTCTTAGTTTAAAATAATCTAATTCAAACTATTTTAACCTATTGAGAACTGCATCCTAGAAATCTTGTGTTCCTTCGGTGATCTCAAACCTGAAAACTGTCATCTGTCATTCTGAGCCTGACTTTTCTTTTGAGAATCTACCTTCACGAAATCGTCCGTATCTCCGGAACCGTTCGTCCTAGGAACGAAATTTAATCTTAAAGCTAAGATTCTGTGCTTTCCAACGAACCCAGAACCGACTTTCTATATAGTTTTTCCAGAATCGCGCTCAACACACTCAGAAAAATTGCCGCGATTTGCGATTTGGCTCAATTTCTTCACTTGTCAAAATAGCAGCCTCTTGCTTTCCTTTGCTGAAATTCGTTTGCAACCTGATAATCATTCATAGAGCATTGCTAAACTGATCCTGAACTAATACAAAGTAGCTGTCACCCACCCTGAACCTCTAGAGGGAATTAAAATCATTTTAGCATATTTTTCACTTCTTTGCATACCACATTTAAAGTACTTTTCCTGTGTTTAAAATCATCCCTGTTGATCTAAGCTTGCTAGGGGGGAACTGAATTGGGATTGTACTGTGATTGTATTCCTGAAGACTGTGTGTGTCACTTCCACCTCCTTACATTGCATAGAGGGGGATGAATTGCCAAAAGGGGAAAAGTGATTATATTATGTTTGCTGAAATCATATCAAGTTTATTCCTGTGTTGCTTCTTTTCCACCTTGCATTTCCATGTACCATATGAAGCATTCTCAGCTACCTTATCCTATATACTACTCATAAGTAATTAAACCAGCGTGCTAGTATCACCTCATCCATTGCTGATTACTGCTCATATTCACAAGTGTGATATCAATTATTAATTTATTATAAAAGTGTGATATATATATATATTGTTTAATTCTCAAATAAACCTTTTAAATTTGCAAAACAAACTTACTTCTTGGCTCAGTGGGGTCACGGGGATTCTAAGAGAGGGGTGTTATATAAGGGTTGTCATCCAGAGTACACGAACTGGACATAAAAATATATAAATAAGGGCTTCCCTTGAGCAATCCCAGACAAGGCACTGACTTAGTGGGACTGCTTGATTGGAGTCTTTAACAAAGTGGGGGCTCGTAGCCGGGGATTCTGGATTAGGTCTATCACTTGTGCAGATTAATACAGTGTGCCAGCTGACAGGATACATATCCGGTTAGATCACCACGCTGTGTTATGCTGTAAAGCACTCCTCAAAGTAACGCTCTAAGGAAACGGTCTGTTTTGCAAAATAAAATACAAACTTCTGTAAATCAGGAAGGAAATCAATCTCCAGAATGACGACCTTGGTAGATATGAAGATAGCTAGGGAGCACCTCTTACATAAACTCTTTGTGAGAGGTGAATGGTCTGAACAGGACCAAAATGTATGGTTGCAGGCGATCACACAACAGGTCACTACAACTGGGTCAGATAAGTGGAGAGATCAGGGTCCCTTACATGTGGCCCTGAGTGAACTATATATGGCTTCTAAAGGCAAAGATGAACACAATAAGATTGCCAGGATGGCGGCATATTTGTATCTATGTATGGGAGCCATGCAGGACAAATGTGCTGAAGGCCAAGATCTGGCAAATAGGCAACAGATGGCGTTAGAAAAGGCCCAACCTGACCTGGTCTCTTCTGAGCAGAGGCTGCACAGAAGCCAGGAGTCAGAAAACGAGAGTAGACAATACATCATTAAAATGAAGGAGGATATGGATATTCTGCAACAGGAAAAGGCTGACCAGGATACCAGATTTCTGACCTTGCAGAAGGAGTACCAAGAAGGGTTGGACTCCCTACTGCAGAGCCAGAAAAAGCTGGAGCAACAACTAAACTTTAACAGGGCATGCACAGAGCAGGTAGCCACCCTGCAAATTCGACTAGACAGAGAGAAAGAGGAAAGCAATACATTGATTTTGAAAGACCTGGATACCCAGGCAGAGTTTGATCAAGAACGCCAGAAATCTGGTGCCTTTCAAAGGCAGAGGGACGATCTGGCGGCACAGATGCAGGCTCTTAGTTAGGAAAGGGACACCTTAGGCCAGGAAGTCTGCCAATTAAAAGAAAAAAATGAAGAAAATCACCTGGCCCTCCAGGGGCTGGGTGACCTCCAAAAAGAGCATCACGACTTGCTAGAGCACACCAGGAGGGTGGAAGATGCTCTGGCAAGAAAGGAGCAGGCCAGTAGGGATGGGACTCAGGAGGTAACCCTCCTGCAGCAAAGACAGGCGCAGTACTCCAGGACCAATCAGGAGGCACAGACAGAGAATGAGGCTCTCTGTCAACACAATGATAGGCTCCAGCAACAGGTAGCTATGCAGGAGAGACTGATAGAGTCTAGTAAGGCCTTGGTTGAGGAACTGAAAGCCCAGGCTCTTGCATTGCAACAAGGAGCAGGGGCTGATAGAGATGAAGTTCGCTGGGAAAGGGATAATACCAGAGGCCTTCATCTCTCCCAGTCCCTGGACTCTGCCACCCTCATGTCCCCTGGCGCACATGAGCCCAGGGCCACAGGGATGGCAGATTACTATCCAGCCAAAAGGATGGGGCTCATAGGCCAGTGCCACCCAGGAATGGATGGGCGGGCATCCGGGTATGGGCACCCAAGCACAGTGCAATTTAGTGGGGAACCCCAGGAGAGTAGGCCCACTAAGGGCATCCTGAAAACCTCTGCCCAGTTAGGTCAGTGGGGGGGGGGGGGTACCCAGCAAATCCTGGTAGCAAGGAGGGATCTGAAGACTCCTCTGAGCATCACAGGACACAGGAGACCAGGTCCCCACATTCTGCCAGCCATTCCCAGGCTCGCAGAATCCGGGAAAACCATGAAGATCAGACGGGCACCTCTGGGAGCAGTGCTTCTGAGTCGGAGGATGAATGGACCAGGGTGACCCGAACCAAAAAGGCCAATAAGGCAAAAAGGGCCTTGCTTAAGGACCCCTTAAAACAGATTAAGGCAAACAGGAGTGTCATCACGCCTTATCACAAGAACACCAAGTATTCTGTGTGGGAACATTGGAGCTCTTTGAGCAAATGATGGAGACCTTCCATTTGAAGGACAGCAGTAGCTGCATCCAGTACGTCAAATGGACATTCTCACCAGAATACTCCAGTTTCTTTGCGGGGCTGGAGGACCAAAACCATTCAAGATGGTTCACATACAGGGCGGCCATCTTGAAACATTTTTCGGTTCATAGAAATCCCCAAGAGGCTCGCAAGGCAGCCTACAATTTACAATGTGGGGAGGATCAGGCCCCACAAGAATTTGTGCAAGAATTGAAGCGTGCCTTTGCGCAGACCACCAGAAGGGTGCGCACTGACAGCAGAGAATTCATCAACACATTTTTCCATGCACTCCCCAAATACATAATGACCCATCTCTTGAGAGATTTTCACGAGAAAAGATCTTTAGACTGGGTCATTGAGCAAGCCACCCGCATCTATGAGGTGCAGAAACCGGTGGAAAACAAGAATCAGCCACAAAACCCCAAAACCAACAGCACCCCTGCTGTTGCCAAGGTGGCAGAGGTAAAGGTTGCCCCAGTTTTAGATTTGGAGATGGGGGGCCTAAAAACCTGCCTGCACCGAACAATTCACAGCCCAGAAGGCCCTCGGGCCAGTCACAGACAGGGAGTCATGGCGGTAATCCCACAAATGGGGTCCTCCGCTCCCCTGACTATGTAAGTCCCGCGCTATAAGGGAAACAGACCAATCCTGGGTTATGTGTGGACTCCTCCAGCCCAAGGGGGGGATCCAGCCAAGCACCTGACCCAGGGAACTTCCCTCCTAACTTCCCACAGGAGGGCAGAAATTCCCCAAACACTGGGCAGAACTTTTTTCCCAGGTATCCACCCAATTTCCAACCCCAAAACCATCCATCCTTCTTTCCCCAATTCCCTGAGCCCAGATAACCTAATCCGGGAGAGGGGAGGCCAAGGGTGGAGGGGTATCCAAATCTTCCCAACCCAGGGTATTACCAGAGAAGGGATAGCTACCCTTCCCGGATCAGCCCAGGGGAGGAAACAGAGCCCCGTATCAGCCTGAGCGGGTTTCCCAACTTGAGCACCAGGTCCAAAACATGGCACGGGATCTGGGTCACATGCTGAGGGTGCAGCAGAACCCTCAGATGAGCATGCCAGCGCAGAATGCCCCAAACTCTGGACCTGGTGCTCCAGAACAATGACGGGGCAGCACCCCGATAACCCACCGGTTCCCAGGGAGGAGGGACAAGGGGAAGGGGGGGTGTGAAGCCTTGGAGGAAGCTTCCTTCCCCACTTGTAAACAGTCCCTGGAAACCCAGGAACCGGAAACAAAATCTCCTACCCCTGAAAGTCTGCAGAGGAGCAGAGAGGAGGTAGGAGAAACAAAGGACCCAAACAGACCCATTTTGTGGAGGAGGTACAGGTCTTCCAATTTGAGGGAGAGGGATCCTCAGAAGATCCTGGGAAAAGTATCTTCTCCTTCAGAGATGGGGGAACTCCTCCCAAGGAAAAATGGTCCCAAGAGATTCCAATCCAGACTGGGTAGATGTGGGGATTGAGCTGTCGCCGCCCATCATCCTATCCCAGAACCAACAAAACCAAACTTCCCTTGTTCAAACCCATCCGGGTGACTGCCTCCAAAGAACAGGAGACGGCCCAGAACCGGAACCAGGGGAACCTAAAACCGAATCAACAGACTGGGTAGATGTGGGGATTGAGCTGTCGCCGCCCATCATTCTATCCCAGAACCAACAAGACCGAAAACCCCTGGTTCAAACCCATCCAGGTGACTGCCTCCAAAAAGGCGGGGGCGGCCCAGAACTGGAACCAAGGGAACCAAAAACCGCATCAATATCCAGTTGCAAACTTTTTCTTTCAGATTCCCATGACTCTCCACAGAATTCAGCCCAAATCTCTTCTCTCTCAATGTCCAAAACCAGAAAGATAGCCCAGCAGTTGTCTAAAAATGTGCATTATCTGTGCCCCCTTGAGGAGAAGGAGGGAAGATATTATGCCCTGGTACAAGTACAGGGGCAGGGTACAATTTTGGCGCTGTTGGAAACTGGATCCCAAGCTACCCTTCTGTCCAGAAGGGCCTTTGATGCACTAAATGTAGGAAGGGGGGAGAATTACTGTATTCCTCTCACCTCTTTTCCTGGACAACTGCAGATTTGGACATCAAAATTGGGCGACACAAGGTGAAACACCCGGTCATAGTAATGAATCCAGACGGCACACCTTGTTTGCTAGGGAATGACCTCCTGAGAAGGTTGTCACCCCTAATAGATTGTGTAAACAAGGTCCTCTGGACCCAGACTAGCCGACCAATAAAATTAAAACAGAGTGTCAACCATGTTAGTTTAAACGGCACCTGCCACATGGTTGAACAAAAATCTGACCAAGTAGAATTTCACTTCCAGAACAACCAAATTCCAGACGTGACAGTAATAGCAGTAGGACAACAGACTGGTGATGGGGGGTCCTCTCTATTTCTGAAAATCAACCTTCCTTCCAGTTTAAGGTGGTATTCCACACTGGAAGGAAACACTCTGAAATTATTTACCAATCCACAATCAGACACTCCCACTCCTATAGTCCAGAAAGATGTGAAATCAGCTCAGAGCCTGGCTGGTATTCAGCAAATTGGAGAGCAGTTGTTCATCCCTGTTCAGTTAAATGATGGGAAGGACTCTGTTCTCGCTCAAGTGTGTGTGAACAACGGTAAGAGCTTCATCAGCGAAGCCATGTTCCGCCAACTCCCAAAAGATCCAGCCATTCCCACATTCAAACTGATAGACAAATGGGAAATAGATCTGGAAACACCCAATTCGAAACATCTCCTGCCAAGAAGGTGTATGCTCAAAATCTCCATTGGCAACAAGAGCATAGTCCATAATTGTTGGGTCGTGCGAGACGTCACTGCCGCCTTTTACTTAGGCAGTGACAATCTCAATCGCTTTGCCATTAGTTTGGACCTAATAAACTTCAAAGCTTGGTCCAGATTAACGGATAATCCCATGGGCTTTGATGATCCAGAAAAAGCATTTAGGTCAGCTCAATTGCTATCTTATGCAGTTGAAATTCAGATTAAAGAGGAAGTCACCATCCCAGAAAGGACCCGACAATTCTCCCTGGAAGTGAAAGTTAAAAGAGGACAAAAATTGAAAAACCCTGATGCTTATATTCATCTAAATGCTTCTCTCCAACAGCAAGGGTTAGGGGTAAACCCAACACCATTAGTCAACATAGAACATGACACCATTCCAATAGAGGTGGATAACAGTGACTTAAAGAGTATTACTCTAGCCGCAGGCACCATTATTGGAATGGCGGTTGATGACCGACATTTCTCCATTGATTTAGGAAATGCACTGTTAGGACCAATCCCCAAGGACTGTTTTGACAGTGACAGTGATGACAATACAACATCAGACAGGATCTTTACCCGGCATGGGGGGGAACTTCCTGGTTTACACTTCTTGCCCTTATGGTAAGGAAGACTTGACTTGTGACTTTAGAAGGGATGAGGTGATTTTCCAGGTCCATGAGGGCTGCCTTTCCCACCTGAAGCCTCCAGTCCAAATCAGCACTCTGACCAGGGACTTCTCCACCCAGCTGGAGGAGTCCGCTTAGATAGCAAAACCAGAAGTCTTTCCAGGCTTCAGGCAGATGGTGGAAGAGAGAGTCAACCTAGCTGATGCCTGTGTGACTCTGGAACAGAAGCAAAAGTTGAAACAAGTTTTCTTGGATTTCCAAGATCTCTTTGCAGTAGACTCATATGACTGTGGTCGCACCGACATCCACAAACAACAATTCCCACGGACCCTGGCATGACTCCAGTGTTTGTGAAGCAATATTGCTTGCCTCTCGCATCCATGGAGTCCCTTACTGAAATAATTAAGAACCTTGAGTCCCGGGGAATAATCCGTCCAGTACACAGCAGCTTCAATAATCCGGTGCTGGGAATATTGAAGCCAAACGCCCAGTGAAGACTCTGTGCTGACCTTAGGGAGCTCAACAAACGGGTCCGTACTTCCCGATGGCCTCTGCCCTACATTGACCAAGGGCAGGCCCAGATTCAGGGGTCTCAGGTATTCACTGCAATGGACCTGACCAATGGATACTGGACCATGCTTGTCAGTAGGGAGGACCAATACAAACTGGCTTTCACCTTTGGGGGCCAGCAGTACACATGGACCCGAACTCCCTTAGGATACCTCAACATCGGCAATGAATTCAACATTTTCCTACATAAGGCCATGCCCGACCTGGGTGCGAGGGGTAACCTGGTTTATGTAGATGATGTTCTCATCAAAAGTTCATCTGTGGAAGAACACATAGCGGAGATCCGTTATGTTCTGACACAGTTGAGGGCCGCCGGAGCAAAACTTTCCTTTCAGAAAGCACAGTGGTGTAGAACCCGGGTTAATTTCTTGGGGCATGAGATTACTCCTCAGGGTCTCTGTCCCCAAGAAAAGAAAGTGGAAGCACTTCAGAACCTGAAGGATCCCACAACTCTGCGGGAGCTAAGGAGCCTCCTTGGACTGACTAATTACAGCAGAAAGTTCATTGAGGGCTACGCAGAGATCACCAGACCCCTGATTCATCTTTTGAAGGGGGGGTCAAGTGGGAATGGGGGTCAGAACAATCCGAGGCAGTAAGACAACTCAAAAGAAGCCTCTCACAAGCGCCTTGCCTAGCTTACCCTGTCAGAAACAAGGAGTTCTTCCTGGAGACAGGGTTCTCTAATACGTGCTTGACAGCATTATTATACCAAAAGCATGACAAGGTCAATAAAGTAATCTCCTATGCGAGCAAAACTTTATCCTCTGTGGAGGAAAAATTCAACGATTGTGAAAAGGCACTCCTGGCAACGGTCTGGGCATTGAAGAATTACCGCCCGTTCATCCAGGGGGAACACATCATAGTGGAGACTCCACACCAGCCTCTGCAATACCTCCAAAGTGACAGAATCCGGGCCGGAAATGTGAGTAATTCCCGAATTACTTCCTGGATTCTGTCAATGCAAGGCTTTCCTGTGGAGGTCAGATATGGCCAAAACAAGAAGAGTCCCCTCGCGCAAGGTCTGGCTGACTTGCATGATTGTGCCAGAGAAAACTGTCTCGAGGACGAAAGTCTAAAACTCAAGGACAACATGGCGGCATACCTTAATTCCCCACACAAAGTCTTTGAAGAAGACAAGTGTGAGGGAATGCCCACTGCCTATGTGGATGGATGCCCTTACCATGTTGACAACAACGGGGAAAAAGAACTGGTGGCCGGCGTAGGGAATGCATGGGTGAATGAGTCCCTAGAACCCTCTGCTGGGTACAAAATTGGTCCCCGAAGTAGTCAGGTAGCAGAGTTGATGGCTGTGCATCAAGCCATCCTCACTGCTGTCCAACATCAACTCCACAAACTGGTCATAATCACAGATTCGGATTATGTACGGAACGGGTTCGTGGAGCACCTGGTCAATTGGAAAACCTGAGGCATGTTATGTGCGAATAACAAACCCCTGAAACATGGGAAGTTAATCCAAAACATTGATGATCTGGTCACATCGAATGGGATGACCATCTACTGGAAAAAGATCAAGGGTCATTCCAAAGTAGAGGGACCAGACAAAACTGGAAATGACTTAGCTGAGCAGCTGGCCAAAACCGGGGCCATCCAAGGGCATCTAATAGAAATAGAGTCCCTGTTGGGGGAAATCCAGGTCACTGCTATCACTAGGTCCCAGACAAATGCTCACAATGATCTTTCAACTGCACAATGGAGTAAGGAGACCCCTGATGCTGATTTAATTACGGCTCAAAAGGGGGATCCAATAATTGGTAAGTTTTACCAACACCTTGAGGACCCTGAGAACTTTCCCCTGATGGATACGATTACATTGGGAAGGAGGACCTTAGAGTGTTAATGAAATGTCCAAAGATGTTCCGAATCCAAGACGGTTTGTTGGTAAGGAAATCCCAAGCTGGCCATGATCGGTGGGTGGTCCCTACCTCATTCCGAAGCCTGATGTTAAGTCACGCCCCTGATGCGGCCACCGCCGGTCATAGGGGGTTTCACACAACACTGGAAATCTTAAAAGAAGTTGCATACTGGCCACACATGGGGCAGGACGTCGACCAATACTTGAAGGGGTGTCTTGTGTGTGCACAATTTCAGCCATCATCCCTCACACACCGTGCGCCTCTCCAAAAGAGGGGGATGACACTGCCATGGTCAGATTTGCAAATCGACTTTGTAGGCCCTGTGGTTCGCTCGTCTAGAGGAAACAAGTACATGTTGACGGTTACATGCTTATTTACCAAGTGGGTGGAATTTCTCCCGGCCCCAAACTGTAAGGCAGACACAGCAGCTGCCCTGATGATTAACCACATCTTTTCCCGTTTTGCTCTACCTCAAAGGATTGAGTCAGACAGGGGTAGCCACTTCACAAGTGAAGTAATGACAAAGATGTGGGAGATGCTGGGGGTGAAAAGGAAGCTACATATTGCTTACCGGCCAGCTTCTTCTGGGGCAGTAGAACGCTACAACCGGACCATTGTGAGCATATTATAAACGTTTGTGGCAGATTCTGGGCCAAGTTGGGATATCCGATTACCTCTGGTCTTAATGGCCATCAGATCTACCCAGTCATCTGCAACTAAAATGTCACCATTTGAGCTGATGACTGGATGCAAGATGGTGCTTCCCCAGCATTTGCTCTACAGGACCCAAGAGCAGACGTTGATAAATGCCTCCACAACTCATGAGTATGTGGAGAATTTAAGGAAACACCTCCAACATGCTTTTGCCTATGCTCAGCGGAATCTAGAAAGATCAGCTGATAGCATGAAGACCCACTATGACCTGAAGACCACCAGAAAGGAATATAATGTGGGAGACCGGGTTTATCTATACAATTTCCAAAGAAACCAGGCTAAACAGCGAACATTTTTGCCTACACGGAAGGGACCGTTTGAAATTATAGACAAGGTCTCTCCAGTAGCGTATAAGATCTGCATCCCCAAAGGTAGTCTGGCCGAAGGGGAAGACAAGTGGGTACATATAAATCAGCTAAAGTGTTGCAAATCCCAGGCACACTCTGCAGCAACTGGAGGAGTCCTCTGCAATACCAGAGGGGACTGCTCCAGATTAATTCAGTTCCACCCTAAAATATTTCACATATAGCCTATAAAATTCTATGATTCTTGAACATGTTCTTGCCTCCTGATTTAAAAAAATGTATATGTTCATGTTTTTGACTATAAAAGGTATATGCCGCCCCACTATATCAATAGTGGGGGAGAAATGTCTACGAATAGGTATTGCCGCTTTTGCTTTATCATCCTAGGAGAGGTGAAACCATGGAGACTGACCAAGGAGAACGACCCAGGGACCGGGAGCAAAGATCCGGGGGCCCAGGGCACCGCCCAATATTCCCATCAGAACCGGCGAGGAGAACCGATCGATCCAACTGGAGGGAGGAAAAGATGCTGAACTGTGCCGACACCCCTCGACTCGAAATCAAAGCGCAGTCAGGCGGGGGGGCTTGTCAAGGGTTTTGACCCATGTTGAATTATTAGACTGGGTAGATGTGGGGATGAGCTGTCGCTGCCCATCATTCTATCCCAGAACAAAACTAAATCAATAGACTGGGTAGATGTGGGGATGAGCTGTCGCCGCCCATCATTCTATCCCAGAACCAGGAGAACCGCGCAGTTTTGCGCACACCAAAATGGTTGCCTGACCTGCCACGCACCAGTGCGAGCGTGATAGGCCAGGAGTGCCATGAGTGAAATGTGTGCCAAAGGAAAAACAGCAGTACCGGTGGCTAAACAAATAAATAAAAGCGCTTTGAAATCACCTTTGTTTCTCTGAAATGCAAGCTAAAAATGCCTATTTTAAACATTGCCAGATATTCAAAAATCTCAATGAACACCAGCAGACATTTGGCATAAGGTAGACTTGTGTGCATACAAAATCTGGAAAGAGAAAGAGCCCAAAACAATGTTTATAACAAAACTGGCTGAGCTGTGGATGTCAGCAGCTAAAGTGAAATTGGACTGAAAGACACCAAAATCTAAATGTTTAAAATAAATGAGTTTTGAACTTAGAGTCAGCGTTCTAGCTGCATGTGTAAAAATTGCAAGTTTGGTTTGAATGTAGAAAACTGGGAACTAAAGTGACATTTAGCTGAAGCCTGGCTTGAAGAGAGTGAATTCTGCCCGGCAACTACCCCCGACAGGAGTGAAACTTGCTCAGCCACTCTTCCCAGGCCTGGCTGCATTCTGCTGCCCCCACCAAAACGATATGACACCTCCCTGATAGAATCAGGGGAGCAGCAACCCGGGACTGCAGGAAACTAAACAAAGCACTGTCCTTGGCCCAGGCAAATGTTAAATTAGTGGGGTCGTACATGGCTTCCTCTTGGAAGGAAACGGGGAGGGGCACTGCATGTGAGCAAGCTGAGCTTGGGGGAAGTGGATAAACCAGAAATTCCACCATGTGCTTTGGAAAACCACACCCCTTTGTGGCCAGAGCATAATTTTAAAAAGATGGATAATTCATAGTGCGGACTTGTAAAAATTATATAAATAACATCGTCATTCTTGTGATTTTTCTGTGCACATTTTAAGAGGTGTTAGGACCCTGTGGTATGTTCTTGGGGATAGTAGCGGAAAAAAGGTTGTTACTCCAAATGTATGCATGTTAAAAATCTGACACTTTATCATCTGAAACCCACATCCCTGGTGCACATTTGTGTAAAATCTGGAAAGGTTTAGAGGTTGTTATCTGGATGAAAAGGGCATAATTCTGTCATAGTGGACACAACATCTTACAAAGACAGGGATCGGATGGTTTGGTGCTACAGAAAATATGTTAACTGGACGTATAATATTAGAAAAATGGTACATAGATAAATATGTATTTGGATCAGAAATAGATTTGTGTGCAATTTAACAAGGGGAGGATCCTCTGACAATAAACCTACCTCATCACTCTGACTCACAACCCAGTTCCCCCAATCAAGGGAGAGAGGAGGAACTGGCCAATGATAAGTTGAGAGGGTTGGGCATACAAGATGAGCCGACCCTCCCACTTTCTAAACACATAAAAGGAGACTGTGCAGGACAGGTAGGGACATTAACTTCCCACTTCAAGCTGATTTCTTGCGGAGCGTTTTTCCAGAAGACACCAGATCCAGCACTTAGACTTCAAATCTAGACAGAGACCAGAACTTTGAATTCAGACTTCAGAATTTGTCAGCAGGCCTCAAAATCTTTTGCAAACTGATTCACCCCAGACTTCCAAGGGGCACATCAGAGTAAAACAGCCGGGCTGAGCTGTTTGATTCTGGCCTAAAACCCTGTGCCAGAAACACCCAGAAAGCAGAGCTGTACCCGGAACCAGAGACCAGACCGCCGTGCAGTGCCAAGAACTTTTGCCAGAACCAGAGATCCAGACCGCTGTGCAGTGCCACTAGCAGAGCTGACCCAGATCGCTGTGAGCAGGACCAGGCAGAGACCGTCCGTGGCGAGGGAACCGCAGTCCAATCCTAACCTGATCCGTGGCAAAGTCGCATTTCTGTCCAAAATATAGTGTGAGTACAGCCAGAACTGTGCAAAATCCAATCTCTTAGTTTAAAATAATCTAATTCAAACTATTTTAACCTATTGAGAACTGCATCCTAGAAATCCTGTGTTCCTTCTGTGATCTCAAACCTGAAAACTGTCATCTGTCATTCTGAGCTTGACTTTTCTTTTGAGAATCTACCTTCACGAAATCGTCCGTATCTCCGGAACCGTTCGTCCTAGGAACGAAATTTAACTTTCATCTTAAAGCTTAATTCGTTTGCAACCTGATAATCATTCATAGAGCATTGCTAAAGTGATCATGAACTAATACAAGGTAGCTGTCAACCACCCTGAACCTCTAGAGGGAATTAAAATCATTTTAGCATATTTTTCACTTCTTTGCATACCACCTTTAAAGTACTTTGCCTGTGTTTAAAATCATCCCTGTTGATCTAAGCTTGCTAGGGGGGAACTGAATTGGGATTGTACTGTGATTGTATTCCTGAAGACTGTGTGTGTCACTTCCACCTCCTTACATTGCATAGAGGGGGGGGGGTGAATTGCCCAAAGGGGAAAAGTGATTATATTATGTTTTGCTGAAATCATATCAAGTTTATTCCTGTTTTGCTTCTTTTCCACCTTGCATTTCCTTGTACCATATGAAGCATTCTCAGCTACCTTATCCTATATACTACTCCTAAGTAATTAAACCAGCATGCTAGTATCACCTCATCCATTGCTGATTACTGCTCATATTCACAAGTGTGATATCAATTATTAATTTATTATAAAAGTGTGATATATATATATATATATTGTTTAATTCTCAAATAAACCTTTTAAATTTGCAAAACAAACTTACTTCTTGGCTCAGTGGGGTCAGTGGGATTCTAAGAGAGGGGTGTTATATAAGGGTTGTCATCCAGAGTACACAAACTGGACATAAAAATATATAAATAAGGGCTTCCCTTGAACAATCCCAGACAAGGCACTGACTGTGGGACTGCTTGATTGGAGTCTTTAACAATTCTAATGATTATACTTCTTCTCTTTGTCCCAGTACTTCCTCTTTTTCTTCATGCAAGTTATTTCTCTACAAAATCCAAGCCCTTCTTTTGCTCCTTCCTCTCAGTCCTTCTCCTTCTTCTTTGTCCTAGATCTTCTCCATCATTCTAGTGCTATTTCCAAATCCCAGTACTTCCAATCTGCCCAGTCATTCTCCTTTATCACAGTCCTTCTCCTTCTTCATTCCAGTCTTTGTCTGTGTCCCAGTAATTCTATTTCTTCTTCATTCCTGTCTTTCTTTGTGTCGATTGTCCCAGTGCTACTCATTATCTGTTGTCATAGTCCTTTTTAATCTTTTTCACCCCAGTCATTCCCTTTCATCCCAGTCCATCTCGATATCTTTTGCACCAATCCTTCTCTTTCTTCATCCCAGTCCTACAATAAATCCTTCTTCACACTCATTCGTCATAGATCTTCTGCTTTGTCCTAGTCCTTGTCTTTAATCCCAGTCTTTCTCCTTATTCCTAGTCTTTGCTCTTCATCCCAGGTCTTTTCATTCAACCTAGTCCTTCCCCTTTCCTTCATCCCACTCCTCCCTATGCTTTGACTCAGTCCTTCATTTCAGTCCTTCTCATGTCTCCCAGCCCTCCTTTGTTTCAAACTTTCTGCTTCATCCTACATCATTGTTTCCTTTGTCCTTGTGCTCGTTCGCCTTTATCACAGCCCTTATGCTGCACCCTTTTCCTTCTCCTTTACTTGTTTTCCAGTCCTTCTACCTTGTCACTGACTGTTATGACCTTTGCCCCTGGCCCTCACTGGCAAGTTAGCCTTCCAGTTAGGGCTAGGTCAAAGGCCTTAAAACCTCATCCAAGACTCTCTTAGAGTCATTCAGTCTCAGAACCATAATGAAGACCAACATTAGAATGGGACTATTTACTTGGGACTATTTAACTTAGGGGGGGTTCAGCCAACATGGAGGCACACACATAGCTCAGTTACAAGGAGCTGAGCTATGCGGTCTAGTCTTTTGGGTGTGGCAGGCCTGGGACTACTTTACCTGGACTACTTTGGGTGTGGCAGGCCTGGGTCTATTTTACCTGGACTACTTTACCTGAGACTATTTAAACCGCACCCAAACAGCAGAACATGCTTTGCGTTATTCTGCTGTGAGCAGTGCAATGCTCACTGTGTCCAGTTCTTTGATGCCAGTTTACCTGAAACCAAGGACCTGCAGAGAGAGAAAGAACTCTACTAAACTTACCTGGAACAGTATCCTGTCTTCAATCCATCGCCGACTTCAGTTCCACTCACCCGAAGGTACGAACTCCATAATCCGGCACCGCATTCATCCTGGAATACCATAACCTCGAGAGAGGAGAAAGAAAGATAGCATCAGTAAGCGTTTACTCACATTTCCTCCCAAATGAAGAAAGCCACACAATTCTTACCTGGGTAGTCATCTCCTGGTCAGTATCATTGCTGTAACATTACGGCGCTCAGCGATGAACATCACAACCTGCAAGGAAAGAAAAGACACAGGTTAGCAATATAAAAGGCGAAAAAGCCAGACAGCATCGCGCACACCGCACTTTCACCTACTGGCCCATGCTCATCTACAAACTGCATGACAACACCAAAATACCTTTCCATACCTAAAAGGAAAGAAGCAAGACATTATTATTAGAACTAAGAGGAACATAAGAACTGCATACAATGACTGTAAAGCAGCAAACCTACGGAGTCGCAGCAGGCCTGGATTCCCACAGGGGGGCTTGCACCAGTGAAGTAACTTGGTCGCTGCTCACCCCCCACATCTACGCGCCCCTGCCAAGAGGAGCAGGATGGAGAATACACCTTTGCAATATTAAGGTTAGGAGAAGGCCCAAGGGGGAGGAAGGAGTTGAGGTCAAGTGAGGTGGGAAAACATAAAGACAATCTGGTATTGAATCCAGCTCTCCTATATTGCAGACCCATCTTTAACCAGAGGCCTTACCAAGGTGCTGGGAGAGGGTTCGAGAGTGCAAATCATCCAAAAAAGGGCTTGGTGGCGTCCCCGTGGATACCAGGTGAGCGAAACAGAATTCAAAGTGTCATGGAGACTTTAAAGATTGACCAGTTAGTTCAGTTGTTGGGACAATTACGCGCTGAAGTACATTCAGCCAGGCAAGAAACCAATGCTCTTAGGAGGGATTTGATTGTTACTAAGTATCGTACCGATGAAATAAGTAGACAATTGCTCCAATCACAGGCAGGACAGACCCCATTGCCTGGTAACATTCCGCCAGCAACTGTACCAACTTCTTCCACCAATCCAGTACAAATAACCCATCCTGGGGCAGTTCCTTTAGCTCCACCTGAACAATTTACAGGGGACCCCAAGAAGTATGCAACGTCCATGAACCAGTGTCGTCTTCATTTCCTTTGCAGATCTGGAGCTTTTCCTAAAGACCAAATGCGGGTTGCTTTTGTCTTGTCATATCTGAGTGGCAGTTCCACGGATTGGTCGGTACCATTGGTAAGTCAGGATAACCCGTTGTTACATGACTTTGTGGGTTTCCAGATGGAAATGGAAAAACTCTTTGCTCGTGATACCCAAGGCCAAGCATTAGACAACAAACTTTTGTCACTCCTTCAAGGAAGTCAAGACTTGCTTACATATATTGCAAAATTTAACAGACTAGTCGTTGAAGCTGGGTGGCCTGAGGAAAAAAGGACCACACTATTTCATCGGGGTCTACGAGGGGAACTAAAGGATGTCCTTGCTCCACTGGTTAACTCACCTAAATAGGGTGGAGAATTTATCAACATTGTGGTGTAATTAGATCACAGATTACAAGACCGAAAAGCAGACCGGATAAGATTAGACACTCGAGCTGTGTATGTCCGGTCAAAGGATAATGTTCCACGTACATTAGAAAACACGGTAGAACCCATGCAAATCGGAGGTGTACGGCCCCCTTTAACTAAAACTGAAAGAGACAAGAGAAGGCAACAGCAATTATGCTTATATTGCAGAATATCGGGCCACTTCCTCAAAGAATGTCCAGTGAAACCACCAAGGAGAACTGTTGGAGCTGCAGAGAAGGAAGATAATAACAAGGAGTCGGAAAACTACCAAGCCCGGCAAGCGTAGAGGTCCACTTATCGAGCAAGAAGGATGAGCCACAGAGCTCACACTTTGCATTACCAGTAATTTTGATCAAACAACAACAACCGTCTCGGATGCATGCAGTCGAAGCATACAAAGACAGCGGAGCAATTGGGAATTATGTAGACCAAAATCTGGCAGCAGAGATGGGGCTTCCCTTATGCTCTAAGTCGACTACTGCAAAAGTTACTACTGTTGATGGGACAGAAATAGCTTCCGGACCAGTAACCCAATGTACAGCAGCACTAACCCTACTGTGCCAGGATGGACACCGAGAATCTATTGCATTCGATCTCATCAAAGCTCCTCATTTTCGACTAATCTTAGGGATGCCATGGTTGGTAGCTCACAACCCTCTAATAGATTGGCGTGCCAGGAAGTTGACCTTTTCTGAATGATTGTGCTCACACCTGTTATTACCAAGAAAAGGGGAAAACAGACTTATGTACATCTGCTACTCCCAGTACGACGGCGATTGTACTAGGTGTGACTAGTACTCTACCAAATGAATACCAAGACGTGTTTCAGAAAGAACAAGCCAATACTCTACCACAGCACAGGACCTACGATTGTCAGTTCGACCTCATACCTGGTGCGCAAATTCCTTGTGGTCGATTCAATGCACTTACTGAACCAGAAAACCTCCATTTGAAATCTTATCTTGATCAGTACCTGGCAAATGGATTTATCCACCCATCTAAATCACTGGCAGCCAGTCCCTTATTCTTCGTACCAACGAAGGAAGGAGATTTGAGGACTTGCATCAACTATCGCGTATTAAACCAGATCACAGTAAAAAAAACATTGTCCACTGCCCCTTATTCCCGAATTATTGGATCAAGTCAAAGACACCCAAATCTATATCAAACTGGACCTAAGGGGGGTGTACCATCTTGTTCGAGTGAAGAAAGGAGAAAAATGGAAAACCGCCTTTCGTACCAAATACGGCTTGTATGAATACCAGGTAATGCCTTTTGGACTTTGCAACACTCCTGCTGCATTCCAGTACTTTATGAATAATGTTTTTTGGGAGTTAATCGATGTTTGCGCCCTGGTTTATATTGATGACATCTTAGTGTATTCTGCTACAAAAAAGACCATGGCCCTCATTACGACCCTGGCGGAAATCGAAAAACGATGGCGGAAATGCAATACCGCCATCGAATAGCGCTCGGTGCGACTATGACCCGTCACCGCAAAGTACGAAGCCATTAGCGACACCGTAGTGAACGCCAACGCTAACTGCACCAAGCACGCGCGCGCGCGCCATGCCAAACCGCAAACACCACCATGGTGCAACGGTACGCCAATTCCGACCCTAGCGGACATGTACCTAACGCCATCAGGCATGGCGTAATGTACCATTCCGCCATGGCGAGAAGTACGGCATCGCGAATCAACCGTAAACGGCTCCACTGAGTGCCTGTACACCGCTCCCTGCCCACAAAGTACAACTCCCCGTAGGTGCAATGAAGCCACAATGCAACCATTGAAATGTACAAGTCACCCATGCATGCCAACGAACAAAAGAAACACAACAGGGGCCAATGGGAGCTGCAGGGCACAGATGGCACGAATACAGAAGCCATCCCAATGGACATGACCACAGTCCCCCACCAAGAAACGCACGCAAACACAGGCACCTGTGACCAGCAATATTCCGAAAATCACATCATTCCACCAGTCCACCTGGCTGACCGGCATCTGTTACACAAAACCCAATCCCCCGCCCCTGAGCATGACAACATTCAAACTGTCATATTGGCAGCCCCCATCCCTGACCTCACTGGGCTTCGTAGGCAAACGCGGCCAGTACAGTACCACGCAACTAAACCCCGAAGCCGGAACCCGATGCAGATCTCCTCACAATACATCGCCCCCCAAATTGGCATATGCCACATCACTTGCAAAGAAAAACGCTACACGGGCCAAATCCGAATAGAAATTTTATGCACATCAAAATCACCAAGCCCATACAGCCATCAGGCCATGAACTCCAAAACACCAATCACCATTGTGGGCTGCTTCCGCAAGAAATGACCAGCCACTACCTGTGTGTCGCCCTGTTCCCCCATGGTACACAAAGCCACAATCACGTACGAAAAGGCAACATGGAAGCGCACAGAACCGCAGGGCCGTCCCAATGGGGAGGCACTAGTCCAGCTGAAAGGCCGAAATGTTGCTCCGAGCCACCAGTACTGCGTAAGGGCATGTGGCCCATTGGCGATCGTCCCATAAGATCATAATGCTGCTCCACTGATTAACACGAAGCAGCAGGTGTCGGGAGTAAAATCCATCTGCAGGAGTGGCATACAGATGGCAGTGGCAAAAGGGGAGGAGATACCTGTCAACCAAAAGAAAAGAAAAAGAACAGAATGGCCATCAGAACTACATTCCAACTACTCACTTCAATGATCACACGAAATCCACAGCCATATGCATGCTAGCCCAACCAAAAGGATCATCACCACCCCAAAACCACTTGCGACTCATAACCATCTATATCGAGGTGCAAACACCATCACAAACGAGTGTACCTGTGCATGCGTCTGTCAAAACAGATTCCATCAGATGGGAATGTTAACGTGCATGGACACAAGTGTCTGAGGGCGCCTCGAGACAGGGAGGGCTCAACAAGGCCAGATGGCAGCCCTGCATCACATAGCGTAGGGGAGGCGGATAGATCCCAAGAAGCCCTGTACATGGCAAACTCTGTATCAAATCACCTGCCCATGCATCCATCCATCATTCCCTCATCCCGGGATCAAAATGCCTGAATAATTACTCACATAACATTAGAAACATCCATTGAGTCCGTGCGTTATGCAGCCTGCTAAATCCACAGTGCCCCAGCCCGTAATTCCAGTGTTGTGAAGTAACATGTTTTTGGGAACGGACGGCCTCATCGCCCACGTAGCTATTGCGCATCCCAAACTATTCATATCAATCATTGCTCCCTCGCCATGGGCCCTGTCTCAAGGACATAGAACAATAGAACGTTACATTTGCAGTCAGACCTGTGGGCATCTCCTCGCCGCTAGCTGGAAACCGAAAGCGCCGCCCCTCGAATTCCTCATTTGCAACATCACGTCGAAAAGGCATCTGTGGCCGTTTGAAATCACTAATTATTCCATCGAGTGCGGCTGTGTGTGAAAATGGCAACTGCCTTCACCCACGAATGGGACGCCCCGCCCGTCGTTGAACCTCGGTGCAGTGATGCATGAGGGTCCACCGTTACTCGAGTACTACGTTCCACTGACCCCTCACAAGTCAGTTCGCGACTGCACAGATAGTATGTGAAACAATGGGACCACAGCAGAATGAACATATCAACCAATCTTACACGGCCATCGGGTACAAATACATGATTGCAATAGCAAGATACAATTCCCCGAATTGCAGCGTTGTGCGCGGGACGTGCTCGGCCAAAGGGGAGAGCAGTTTGCACAGGTGGAATCAATCACCACAGGTGGAGGCCATACAGCCTGAAAACACATAAATTGCACAGCCAGTCTCCTCCCACAACCACACCGAAATGCTACCGGCAGGACTCGCGATGTTGGCCCTGGGGGACCTGATAGCACTGCAAGCGCTCCGACTCCAAGAAGAAGACGAACACCAACTACAACCAGCCGCACGGAGGAGACGCAGGAGGAGGAGGAGGCCAAGGCAGGGCCAGCAAGGGCTGCCAGCACAGCCACTACCACCACGCAGGCAGCCCGCAATCCCACGCCTCCGAGCACATCCGTTCAACCTCACTGATGAGCAGATCCACACCCTCTACCGTCTGGACCGGGACACCATAACCGCCATTGTGGACATGACACAGGCTGACCTTGTCAGCATGATAGATAGCCCAACCGCCATCCCACCCCTACTGAAGGTGGTGTCTGTACTCCACTTCCTGGCCACAGGCACCTACCAGCACACAGTCGGACAGTTGCATGGCATTTCTCAGCCACTGTTCTCACGGACACTATTGCAAGTGCTCGATGCCCTCCTGAAGCACGCAGACGACTACATCTCTCTACCACGCTCGGAGCAGGAAATAACCAACACAAAAGTGGGATTCCATGCACTTGCCGGCATACCGGGTTGCATTGGTGCCATCGACTGCACCCATGTTGAATTGGTCGTCCCACATGCCATGGAGGCCCAGTACCGCAACCGAAAACAATTTCATTCCCTGAATGTACAGATGGTGTGTGACTCCAACAGGATCATTACACATTGTTGTGCCCGATTCCCTGGATCAACCCATGATTCTATGGTCTTGAGGAACTCTACAATACCACGCTACATGGAGCGACACGCAGGGAACAGATCCTGGCTACTCGGTGAGTCTCATTACATGCATGATGATGTGGGGTATGTGAATTGGCATTGACCTGCCAGGAAGGGGGGGGGGGTGTGCGTACGTATCAATGGCATTCCACATCATACGTTTCTCGTCCACATACAGGTGATGCTGGATATCCACTGAAGAGATGGCTCCTCACACCAGTCCGGAACCCACGGGACCAGCATGAGGAGGACTACAACCATGCCCACTCACGTACCCGTGTAGTCATTGAACAGGCATTCGGCCTACTGAAGACCCGTTTCCGCTGCCTCAGCAGGTCTGGCGGGGCACTCCTGTACCGCCATGAGAAGGTTGCAAAGATGGTGATGGCATGTGTCATGCTCCACAACATGTGCGTACTTAGAAATGTGCCCATGCCCCCTGACGCAGAACTGCAAGCACCTGATGATGGTCATGATGAGGGTGGGGATGTGGCAGCACCTCATGGAGTCTGCGAGGCACCGGAGGCCCGTGACATTCGTCAGCATCTCATTGATGTATGCTTCTAGCACTCACGCCTGGTGGCTGATACATGGACACGGGACTCGTGGCACTGCGTGTGTCTGGGACATGCACAATATGGACTGTACGCCTATGATGGCCTAGTACACAAAGATCAATGTCCACACTTCTCATTGGTTGATCGTGCACTTTTTATGGCATATGTGATATCATGTTGAACACCCTATCGACCCGCCACCCAAGTGAGCCCAACACACCCCCTCCACCCTCCTACCTCCCCCCCGAACACCAGTGTCCAAAGATGCTCATTGTCAGTGGGCTGTCGCTATTGCATGCCCCCTCTGCGGGTATCAGGGGCACCCCTGCCTGTGGAGCGCAGGTTCCTTCCAGATCTACGTTGGGGGCTGCCCTGGACGGAACTTGCAACGGATGATGTGTCTGCCTGCTCACGTCCATGCATGTCCCTAAGGGTTTGCGAGAGCTCAGTGAGCACACGGCGCACTGCGGCAAGTTCGGCACATACGTCTTTGGATGTCGCATGCAGTTCCCCCCTCAGGCTCTCGGTGCTTCTCTCAATTTGTGCCCTTAGCGTCTCTGTACCTCTCTCCATTTCTGCCCTAAGTGTCTCAGTTGATGTTTCTATGTCTGCCTTAGTGCCCCCACATTCATCGGCATGGTCCTTGAGGAGTGTGGCCAGTTGCTGCTGTTGTTCGATCAACTGGTCGAGGGACTGTTGCCTCTGCTGGGCCATGGCCATTTGCGGGGGTGTCACAGAGGGGCTGTTGTCCTCATGTTGCCTTGCCACAGGGCTTGTGGGGGATGGCCAGTCGTCGTCTGGTGGGTGCCCCTGCGTGGTATCCTCATGTTGTACGGGATGGAACAGACAGGGGGATTGGGACAGGTCATGGATGGATCTGACTTCGGCATCCCCGTTTTCTGTGTCCGAGCATGCTGCCATCAATGGGGTGTCACCTATGGTGCTGCTGCCACCAGAGGCAGTGCCTTCTGTGGCATCCATTGGGGGGACCTGTGGTGGTGGTGTTGTGGGCATGCTGGCTGCTGGGGTGCCTGTTGATGTTCCCTCCTCTGTGCTGCCACCTGATTTGTGCTGCTGCCGTGTCTTGATGCGTGCAGCTGAGGTGGAGGGTCTCTGGCCGTTGGTCTTGGCCCTCTTTGCAGGTGTGCTGGTAGGGGTGTCCTGTAGCTCGTCGTTTGGATCGGACCCTGTGGTGGAGTAAAGGAGGGCGAGGGTTATTGATGGGTCTGTGGGAATTGGAATGGCATTGTATCACATGCATTGGGGTGGTACCTGAGGGTGATTTGGGTCGGGGCCTTGGAGGTGCTTTGATTTGTGTGTGGAGTGAGGGTGCAGTTGTCTGGCAGCCTGCAGTTAGGGTGTGCCTGCTGCACGTGTAGTGCGTGTATTAGGGGTTTTTAATTATTTATGTATTTATTGTGGGTTTTAACGTGCGCTTGCAGGCCGATGTGTGTGGACGTTCTCCTGGACATGTGTTTCTGTTGCACTATGTGGACGCATGGTACTTCACATGGATGGACTGTGTGGATTTGGCATTGTTTTATCTGGCCCACCTACCTGAATCTTCGGATGTCTGCACTCCTTTCTCCATCCCTCCGACTCCCTCTATGCTCTCCATTCCGATGGTGGAGGCACAGATTTCTTCCCAGGGGGTCAACTTGATGGGTGATTCAGGACCTCCCCCGGTGGCTGTGGCAATGTTGCGGTTGGCAGAGAGTATGCTGCGGACGCGTATCCGCAGGTCGTCCCATCGCTTGCGGCATTGCTGTGGGGTGCGGGGTGCGGTCCCCACCGCACTTACCCGCTGTGCCACCAGAGCCCATATGGCCTTCTTGTTTGCAAGTGCCGTCCTGGTCATTTGCGTGCAGAAGACGACGGCAGCATTCTCCTGGAGGGTCTCTGTTAGCACGGTGAGTTCCTCACGGGAGAAGTGGACCTGCCGCTTGCGGTCGCACGCTTTCTTCGCTACTTTTCCCATTTTTCTTGGTTTCGCTAGGGTGGTTGACGGGTTGGGGTGTGTTTCAGGGTAGTGATTTTAGTGGTTGTGTGGTTTTAGTGTATTTATAGGTGTACGCCGGGATGTTTCCCGTTCCGGGCCCATGTTTTAACTTCCGTTTCCGTATATTTCCGGGCACCGTACTTTCCGGTAGGCGCACACTGCGGTGACCGCTAAGAGGGGTGGCGGTATTGCACCTAGGGCGCCGTACGGCGGCGGTGTGGGCCGTTTTGGGGTCATTTCCGCCATCGCGGACTTTGCACTTCCGCCATGCCGTGGTGCTCGTGCCCGATGGGTCGGAATGGGCCGCACTTTGCTCCTTCGTGCAATGGCGGAAACGCTATTTACGCTGTGGCGCTCCGGTCAGTCGCTTTCCGCCAGGGTCGTAATGAGGGCCCATGTCAGGCATGTCCGCTCCGTCCTTACTAAACTCTGCCAACATAAACCGCATTCTAAACTCGGAAAAATGCTCTTTTCATGTCACTGAAGTGGAGTTCCTCGGTTTTATCCACACACCAAAAGGTATCAGAATGGATAGGCACAAGGTAGATTCCATTCTTAACTGGCCGTCACCAACTTCATTTAAAGGAATCCGGAGTATGTTGGGCTTTGCAAACCTTTACCGCCGATTCATCCCAGATTTTTCCCAAATAGTGCATCCAATTACATCACTATTAGGAAAAAACTATAAAAAGTTCCATTGGACTGAAGAATCTGAGAAGGCCTTTCAAGAACTTAAGAAAAAATTCACTTCTGCTCCAGTTCTACGGCATCCTCGCCCAGACCTCCGTTATATAGTTGAAACAGATGCCTCTAGCATGGCTTTGGGAGCTGTTCTCTCACAAACAGACTCAGGCACTGGCCAGTTATACCCTGTGGCCTTCTGGTTATGAAAATTTGCACCTCGCGAACTCAACTATGCTATCACAGACAAAGAACACTTGTCTATAAAATCAGCTTTCAAGGCATGGCGACACTATCTCCTTGGTGCTAGACATAAAGTCACGGTCATAACTGATCATCGAAACCTGCAATACCTAAAAACAGCAAAGGCTCAATCATCCCGTCAACTGTGGTGGGCTCTTTTCTTCTCTGAATATGACTATGTGATCACCTACTGGCCAGGAGTCCGAAACGGAAAGGCTGACGCCTTGTCCCGCATGGGTGTTGATGAAAAGGTATACATAACTCCAGATCCAGTAGCCATCATTCAAGAAGACAAACTCCTGGGTCTTATGACAACATTGACACAGGGTGAACTCCAAAACAAGATCCAACTCTTAATAGATCCCACTTTCTCACAAGAATGGTGTAATCAAGGAGAACATTACACCATTAAAGACCAATTGCTATATTTTAGGGACCGTCTGTACATGACAATTAAAGATTTACAAGAGCAGGTTATTTCGGGTGATCACGATTCCCTGATTGAAGGTCATCCTGGAATTGCCAAAACTCTAGCTAAAGTAAAATGAAACTATTGGTGGCCCACATGGCGTAAAGACATCATACAATGTATCCAATCTTGCGGTGTGTGTGCACAAAACAAGTTCCAAAAGCAGAAAACAGCTGGTCTTCTCCAACCATTGGAAATTCCCCCCACACCATGGCACACACTGTCCCTTGATTTCATTACAGATCTACCTCCCAGTCAAGGATTCAACACCATCCCAGCAGTTGTAGACTTCTTCTCTCAAATGGCACACTTTATTCCTTTTAAGGGTCTTTCAAATGCATCCAATTTAGGAAAAGCATTCCTGGAGGAAATTGTACAGCTACATGGCTTTCCATCGGTCTTGATCTCAGATCAAGGTAGTCAATTTGTATCCAACTTCTGGAGGAAATGCTGTTCAATGGCCCAAATTGACATTCGACTATTCACAAGTCACCATCCTCAGATGGCCAAACAGAAAGAACAAACCAAACCCTTGAGCAATACCTATGTTGCATGTTACATCAAGTGGAAAGAAATTGGAAGGACTTGTTATGGATAGCTGAATATGCCTATAATAATGCATTACAAACCAGCACTGGACAAACCCCTTTCTACACTATACATGGTAGACATCCACGTACTTCAGAATTGGATCTCCCAACCCCTTTGGAAATGCCAGCGGTTTAAACCCTACATACAACTATTTCCCAGGCCTTCAAAGAAGCAGCAGAACATTTACTCCAAGACAAGAACAGACAAAAGAAATTTGCTGACCAACATCGTAGTAAAGCCCTCGACTATCAAATTGGAGACCAGGTCTGGTTAGCATCAACATATGTGCCCATAAAAGGGACTCTGACCTTTCGTCCCCGATATCTGGGACCTTATACTATTGCATCCATAATAAATCCAGTGGCAGTTAAATTAGCCCTGAACAAAGGAAAATAGAGTGGGTCTACTCTATCAAGACTGGTGCTCTCAGTTTACCCTAAAAAAGGGCACTATGAACTTTTCACTCTGTTAGTTCTATATATACGTAGAAGTTCAAAACAAAAATAAAAATGGTTGATTATTTTTCTCAAAATACTGTTTATTTCACATCTTCTGATGTTGCTTTATTCTCTTGAATATTACTCTTCATATTCAGTGAGGACAGGTATAAAAATACTGGCTCGAATATTTGTACATTTGCCAATGCATTTCGGTTATTAGAACCTTCATCAGGGCCATACAATGATTCAATTATATCCATTAATTCACTATTTCAAATTAATGCATGATCATGTTATAAGGAAAAACAATTAGCATCATTTTCAAAAGAAAACATATAGAAACACACATACCGGTATCAAGTTATATCACAGTATTCCAACGGTGAAATTGTGGATGTTTGGAAAAAATAGAGAGAAACCATTGTCCAAAATCAGTAATATAGCTGACATTGCAATTTTCAGTTAAACATTCGGGTAATGGATTAAAATGTACCTTGCAATTCAAAGAACTCTTAAGCTCGTAGAGGAAGAATCCGAACCGAGTAACCGTTCCTGTTAATGTTATGTAAAAAGACATAAGAATAAACTCAATCTGTGAACACTAAGTGATCTCAAACGCAAGATTAATGCTTACCGTTACTCAGTTAACAAAGTGCTCTGTGCCGGTCACAACGCGTCTGCAGGAGTGCAGGCGCGAAAGAAACTAGCACTATTTAAGTGTTGCCATGGAGATCCCAAGGCGTTGCGTGTGAACACGCACGCCTTGGGTCCCACCTCCGTGAGGACACGGGAGGCGGGACTATCCCCATGACGACACTATGAGTTGTAAAAGTGAAACTAAGACATTATTAAACACATACAAGCCAAAATGGAAACGTTACTGAGATCTAAAGGAGTACTTGGAGTATTGGGGTGGAGTTTCGTGGGTGTCGCGTGCGAACACGCGTGCTTCGGAACCATCCTTTGTGCTGACAAGGCATCGATGTCGCCATGACAACGCTAGAAAGACGATAAGCATTAATTAAACTATCCAAGAAGCGATTGTGGTTATCGAAAAACCCACGGATGGTGCTGGTAATAGATAATAAAACTAATGATAGTTATTAATGGTGGATAACACAAATTATCGGTTTATGGGTGTATGGAGTGCCCCAGTGTTTACGAAACAGATAGTGAAGAACGGAATGTCCATGAAAAGAATATTCATGGAAATAAGTAAACAAATTCTGAAGTTGGAATACTAGTGATGGAAACACACTTATAATACACAAGTCAAAACAAGGAAATTTCAAATACAATCATGCTTTGGTTCAATGTTCAGCCTACTATAAAACTGGATACAAAGGAGACAATCTGTTATGACTGTATATTCACAATTGCCAAAAGGTGTGTGGATATTCATAAATAGCACATATAGTTAATCTCCTCATTCAACCCCTTGGGTGCAAGGGAACCAAGTCGATCTATCCAAAATGGTTCTCATTGATCAAGTCTTTTTTGGAGATTCTCATACTTGTATTTGCGGACCACTTCTAAAATTACAAATCTGATCTGTGCTAAATTGTGATGGTTTTCATGCCAATGTCTGGCCACCGCTGAAGTCAATGTATGATTCCTTATACATGAGCAATGTTCATTCCATTGGATTTTAATAGTACGTTGTGTCTGCCCAACGTAGAACAGCCCACAGGGACATTTTATTCCATAAATAATATTCTGTGTGTCACAAGTGGCATAGTCTTTCAATTTGATTTTTGCTCCGGAATGTGGATAATTAATGCTTGATCCTTTGATAATGTAGTTACAATTGAGCAATTGAGACACGGGAATGTGCCTATCTGATCTGTTGGTTTTTTTCTGCGCAAAGGTTTTGTGTAGACTAGTTTGTCTTTCAAATTCTGGCTCTGTTGGTACGCAAAGGTAGGAAGTTCTTTGAAAACATGTTCTATTCTTTGGTCGCAAGATACAGTGTTCCAATGTTTCTTAATTATGGATTTGATCCGACTGATTTGCCTAGAATATTTTGATACAAAGGCCAATGGAGGCATTTGTTCTGTTTTTGTTTTTGGTTGCAATAGTTCTTCTCTGTTTTGTGTGGCTGTGCGGGCAACTGCTGTATTTATCTCATGTTGGGAATACCCTCTTTCCAGAAATGTCTTCCCCATCTCCTCCAGTGCTTCTTTGCAATCTGTAGGGTCGCTAACTATTCTTTTCACCCTCAGCATTTGGCTGTGGGGAAGATTCTTAATAAGACTTGGTTGGTGAAAACTGAGTCTTTGTAAGAGATTGTTCCGATCAGTACTTTTGCGATATTTGCGGTATTCGCAGTCAGAAACTTTTATTTCCACATCTAGAAAATGTATAGTTTTGTTCGAGTATTCATGTGTGAACTGGATGCGATAGTCTATATTGTTAAGGTAACCAAAAAAAGTCAAAAGTTCAGCTTCTGTGCTTGTCCAAATGCAAAAAATATTGTGTATGTACCTAATCCATAATGATAGGTTGTTGTGCCGATGGGGATTATTGAGTACATGTTCTAATTCTTTGTTCATTATTTTTTGGTCCCTATGCCATAGGACCATTATATGACTGTTAGCTTTAAGTGAATTGAGATCAATCAAGCTACAGAAACATAACGTAATGCCCTCCTTCCCTCTTTGTAGTTAAATTAATCCTACCACCCACTATGCAGATTCATCCTGTGTTTCACATATCACTCCTGAAACTGGTACAACCCGCTACTCGGGTTACAACACCACCCAAACCAGTATTAGTTGATGGAGAACCAAAGTTTGAAGTAAAGGATATCCTAGATTCAAAATACACCAGATCCAAACTATAATACTTAGTTGATTGAAAGGGATACGGCCCTCAAGACAGATCATGGGAACCTAGTGAATAAATCCATTTACCTCGCTTAATTAAAAAATTCCATCAGAATTACCCATCCAAACCAGGACCAGGCAGAAGTGCCACCGTGAGAGGGGCATTGGGGGGGGAGTGCTGTCATGACCCTTGCCCCTGGCCCTGACTGGCAAGTCAACCTTCCAGTTAGGGCCAGGTCAAAGGCGTTAAAACCTCATCCAAGACTCTCTTGGAGTCAGTCCTGGACCCTTTGGCGCCAGGCTCATAGCCATTATGAAGACCAACATTAGAATGGGACTATTTACTTGGGACTATTTAACTTGGGGGGGTTCAGCCAACATGGAGGCACACACGTAGCTCAGTTACAAGGAATTTAGCTGTGCGGTCTAGTCTTTTGGGTGTGGCAGGCTTGGGACTACTTTACCTGGACTACTTTGGGTGTGGCAGGCCTGGGACTATTTTACCTGGACTACTTTAACTGAGACTATTTAAACCGCACTCAAACAGCAGAACATGCTTTGCGTTATTCTGCTGTGGGCAGCGTAACATTCACCGTGTCCAGTTCTTTGATGCCAGTTTACCTGAAACCAAGGACCTGCAGAGAGAGAGAAAGAACGCTACTAAACTTACCTGGAACAGTACCATGTCTTCAATCCATCGCTAACTTCGGTTCCAATCACCTGAAGGTACGAACTCCATCAACCGGCATTGCATGCATCCTGGAATACCATAACCTGGAGAGAGGAGAAAGAAAGACAGCATTAGTAAGTGTTTACTCACGTTTCTTCCCGAATGAAGAAAGCCACACAATTCTTACCTGGGTAGTAATCTCCTGGTCAGTATCATTGCTGGAACATTATGGCGCTCGGCGAGGAACATCGCAACCTGCAAGGAGAGAAAAGACACAGGTTAGTAATATAAAAGGCGAAACAACACAGCACATTGCGCATTACTCACCAGACAGCGCTTTCGCCTACCGGCCCATGCTCATCTTCAAACTGCATGACAACACCAAGCTTCCATACCTAAAAGAAAAGAAGCAAGACATTATTATTCGAACTAAGAGGAACATAAGAACTGCATATAAAGACTGTAAAGCAGCAAACCTACAGAGTCGCAGCAGGCCTGGATTCCCACAGTTGGCTTGCACCAGTGAAGTAACTTGGTCGCTGCTCGCCCCCCACATCTACGCACCCCTGCCACGAGGAGCAGGACAGAGAATCCACCTTTCACAATATTAAGGTGAGGAGAAGGCCCAAGGGAGAGGAAGGAGTTGAGGACAAGGGAGGTGGGAAAACATAAAGACAATCTAGTATTGAATCCAGCTCTCCTATATTGCAGACCCATCTTTAACCAGAGGCCTTACCAAGGAACCGGGAGAAGGTTCGAGAGAGCAAATCATCCAACCAGGGGTGGGTGGCGTCCCCGTGGATACCAGGTGAGTGTAACACTGACCTTCTCTTTCAACCCATTCCTCTTCCTATGCCTTTCTTCCGCTCCTTCTCCTTCATCCCAGTCCTTCTTCTTTTTCTCATACCCTCACTTTCTCTATCACCCCAGTCCTTCTCTTTCCTGATAGTCCTTCACATTCTCCATTGCTCTAGTCCTTCTAATCCATCTTCACGGCCCTCTGGTTCTCCTTAATTCTATTCCTTCCGCTTCATCCCATTCCTACTTCTTCATCCCTGTTTTTCTCTTTCTCAGTCCTCCTGCTTCATCACAGTCCTTCTTCTCCATCCAATATCTTCTTCTCCTTCATCGCAGTTCTTTCTTTTCAAATGCATCCCAACTCATTTCCTTCAACAATGTCCTTCTACTGTGTTCAGGTCCTGATCTTATTCTTTATCTCTGTCTTTTTTGTCATCATCTGAATCCTTCTTATCCATCATCCATATCATTATTCCTCTCCTTTGTCCCAGTCTGTCCCCATTTCCTTCATGGCAGTTCTTTTTTTTGCTTCATTCTAGTCCGTCCCTGGTTCCTTTATCCCATTCCTTCTCCTTCCCACTCTTTCCCTTTTTCTTCTTCCCAGGGCTGTGCCTTCCCCCAGTCTTTCTTCTTCCTCTTCTTCCCCTTGGTTCCTGCCATTCACCTACATCCCAGTACTTCCAATTATTCTATGTTGAAGGTCTTCTTTATTCCAGTCATTTTCCTTCTTTCAAGTCCTTTCACCTACTTCCTAGTCCTTCATCCCAGTTATGTTCCTTCATCCCAGTTCATTGCCTTCATTTTAGTCCTTGTCTTTCTCCTTTTGTCTATTTCGTTTTTTAACTTAATCACTTTCCTTCTCCATGTGCTTCATCCCAGTCCATCTGCTTCATTCCAACAATTCTCCCTTATCCCAGCCCTTCCTTTTTGTTTTAGTATTTCTCCTTAGTCTTAGTGATGCACATCTGCACTGGGGCTGTATCTGCAACCCTACAGTCCCCCTACTTGCACTAAACTAACACTTGTTCTCCGCACTTAACCCCCTGCACTTCCACCTGCCAGGTGCACTTTTTTCTATGTCTTGTTTTTGTGTCTTGATCCTATATCTCGCACTTCTCCTCCTCTCCTTCCCCTGGCACTGTTCCCTTTCTCTCTCCCCAGCAATTGTGCGATCTCTATGTCACTGGGCCTAGTTAGGTCCTTGTCTTTTCCTCCCCTGTTCCTATCTCTTTCCTCGTCATGCCTTGAAACACTTGTGTATGGGCGTGCTATAAATAAAATATGATATCATATCATATCATAGTCCTTAATCCTAGTACTTTGCTCTTTAACTGTGTATTGCTACTCATCCTCGTCTTTTGTCTAACGCCTAATCAAACTACTAGGTGTATTCTCTCAGTTAGTCACTTTATCCTGCCCCAACAAAGACCACGTTATCCATCTTTTCATCTTTTCCCCTCCATATGTCCCTCTTCCTCTATGTCTCTCTTTCTGTGTCTCTGTCTCTCTCTGTCTCACTCTCTCCTCTCTCCCGCTCTCTCTCTCTCTCTCTATGTATATATATACATGCTGTAGAAAAACTTTAGTTGCAAGGACTTTAAGGTGAGAACTTAATGCAACAAAACCCTGGAAATTCAGCTAAAGCCATCTTAACTTCACGCCCCTGTTGTGCAGACCTTAATTATGACATCACAGATGACATCACTGATGACATCACTAATTACATTACAACACTAACTGGCATTAAGCATGGCCCTCAGCCGTGGTCAGTGTGCATGGCCAAATATATTTTAATCCTGGCCTTCAGCTATGGACAGTGGTCACAATCTTCATCCATGTGCACTAACAGGCTACCAATCATAGATGTTGGCCTTTACCAGTGGATGCAGCGTCCAACCTGATTAGGAACTAGCCATGGACCTTTGCACAATACTGGCCACTTTGGCTGTGCCCACTATATATTGTAACATATATATAGGCCACTAATTATGGCCTTTGACCTTGAACACTTTGTATATCTTTTAGCCATGTCCACTGTATATTTCAAAATAATAAAATGCAATAAGCAATTACCTTCATCCATTCCCATTGTGTATTACACAACACTAACCATCCACTACCTATGGCTTTCGACGGTGCCCACTGTATATCATATCCAATAACCAGCCACTAGCTGTGGTCTTCAACACACTAATAGCCAGTGGCCATGGCCTTTGGCTGTGCTGACTGTATGTTCTGACATATTAATGGACACTAGCTATGGCCTTCAGCCATGACCACAGTCCACAGCTTTCAACGATGCCCATTGTATATTTTAAAACAGTGAAGGGCTACTAGGCATGGCTTTTAACCATGCCCATTGGTGTTTTTTTAACACTAACCAACCACTCGCTATGGCCTTTGGTGATGGTCAGTGATACCAGTCTTTGTCATGGCCAAGTCCACGGCCTAAAGTGTTATTAAGGTAATCAAGGGTTTCATGAGCTAACTCATAGATGATGTTATGTCTAATTCCATCATTGATGTCATCAGTTATATATAATGAAATTAGTGTTGTCATCAGTGATGGCATCAGTGAGGTGATGTGTAATGTCATCATTGTTCTCATGCAACATGTAATTAGTGATGTCATCAGTGATGTGATCTGTGATGTCATCATTGTGGTCATAGTCTGTGCAACAGGGGGCGCAAAATTATGATGGCTTTAGCTAAACGTCTAGGGTTTTGTTGCATTTCTTCTCACTGAAACGTCCTTGCAACTATACATACAATTCGCCTAAACAAAACAATGTATTATGTCTAGAAAGTAAAATAAAAAGCAACTTTGCAACCACATTCCTCCAAATAAACCTGTTGTTACAAAAAATGTGTTTGCATATGTGCTTAACTTTTTAAAGTATTAATGTGTATATGTACATATTCAAGAATAGTGTTACAGTACATGTGTAGAACTGTAGTACAGTAACTGTGTAGAAAGACTACACTGAATATATTTTTGAAGATAAATATATATTTTTTTAAAAGGTTTTATTAAGGTTTTACTAAGGAGGCATGTGTGGCTACATGCTGCAACGACTGTGGGGTTACCCGCGTGTGCAAAAGGTACCAATAGACATCGACATCCTTCAACGTGGTTATGTATCTTCGCGCTTCGACTATTCGACGCAGCTAGTGATCTTGGTTTATATCCGCAGCAACACGCATATTTTTCTGCAAGCCCCAAATCAAACTAAAGTGACCTTCAAACCTTCAAATCAAATAAGCGAACAACTAAGTACATAAAATAACATACACAAATACAATTCTGTACTGTATCATGTATCATCCACATACAAATATGATTATTGCACTGAAAATTCAAATTTATAGAGGCGACATACCAGTGGTTATAGCAACAACATATAAAATACAGAATAACATTGACGCACCTACACACGTGCTTTTCATAGACGCAATTATACAAAAAGCCATTCCTAGACGTTTGCTGATAACCGTGGCTAATTGCAAAAACAATGGATTCAAAATTGCATTTCCACTCCACCAAACTTCAAAAACTGTCCCCAACATTCCTACCAGCCCCACTTCACTTGTCACAGTCCTCCTCCACTCCCCTAGTCTCTTACAATCCCCCACTCAATTCATGTAAGATGCCACCCCATCCAAAATTTCAGATATCCGTGGCTACCACATGTCCACAAACACAAAATGTGTCATTTGCCTGTATATAGACGTGGCTACAGAGGGGGGGGTGTGGGTATCTACCCACGAATAGCAATGCTGCACACTAAGTGGCTGCTGTATAGCCGCAAATAATAGCAACGGCACCATCAACCAATTAAAAACAATTAGAAACTACAGCGCCCACACACATCACACACATCACACATACCCTACTCATACAAACAACTAGAAATTCAAACAAGGTATCATTTTCCTGGAAACAGAAAAATACTGCAGATATCATGGCTGGTTTGTAAACTGTGTGGCTGATTGGAGACAGGTGGCTGTTTTGGTTGCTGTGTTTTTGTGAGAAACGAAATATTAACACAGACCTAGGTTTGAGAGATTTTACAATTAAATGGTTTGTGGAGGCAATGAGGGAAATGTATGAGGTGTCTACCTTACAAGGCAAAACAAGACATGGGAAAACTAATGGAAGTATTTCCTCATACCATCTTTATCTTTTCCAATCTCACTCAAAGGCAAAACTGGAGATGGACCACCAGATTTAATGGTAAAATTGAGAAATCCCGGAAAAGTGTTAATAAAGCAGTTTTAGCATTCTTGATTGACCACAACCAATTATTGATTTCGAACAAACGCATTCAGTTCAACATGGCCAATTTCTATAGACATGATGGACTACACCGAACCGATGAAGGAAATGCAGTGTTCCTTCTTAACATCAAAACAGCACTCCTGATGTGTAAAGTTCTACACTGAGAGTACCCCAAACAGTCCTTTTAAGGACTACTTATCATACATAAATACACAATACAGTTCATTGACTTTTACCATAACCACGGTTACAAAACGTCAGTTAAAAGTGGGACTGGCTTCAAGTTTTATAGTAAAATCCAACTTAAATAATCAATACAGTACAACACTACTCTTGTACTTACTTATGTAAAGTATCTGAAAAATAAGAAAGCATAGAAAATACATACAAACAAACTAGATAGGCAAACATTTCATAGCCACACAATATAATAACATAAGTGAGAATACACAATCTAAAATACATTGTATGGCACATCTAAAATGAGACTACAATTGCTCCTTTTTATATTAATTGTGATACATTATTTGTTCAATTTTTCTCCAAAGTCTCACATGCTCAAAAGTCTGAAAACACACAACCAAAATAAAAATAAGACTCTCTAATACCCGGTCAATGACCATGGCCATAGGCCAGTGATTTTTCAGTCCAAACATCACTATACCTATACAAATAACTTTTGAAAATAAACGAAATGCAGACACCCCCAAAAATATAGCAGCGAATACAGAACTACTTTTACCAGCGGCTATGTGTAGTCCTTCGTAGTCTCAGATATAGCTGTGAATATCAGCAAAATGGCTGAAAGAAAATTGCTTCCCTGCCCCCCAGGCCATCACCAAGTGCCCCCCTCATCTGTGCCAGCTCCCCCGCTCCCCAGACCGCCTCCTCACCTCCCCTGCCCTCTCCCTTTCACCCGCAGTTCCCTTTCAGATGTCGGCTATTCACGGCTATAGCTGAGGCTACAGAAAGCTTTGTGTTGCAATCTCTGTCCCTGGACCGCCCCAACTCCCAAATTTCACTCAGTGCCCTCTAGCCAGACCCCCACCTCTGTGCTGATGGCATTTGTATGTTTTTTGACCTGCCAATAGCTTTTTAGCACTTTTCCTTTTCCCATAACCTTGGTTATATCCGCGAATATCTCTTGCATCGAGAGAAAAACAAGATAAGGGTTGTTTCATTTCTGAAAACCATGATCCTGCAATGCACCAAGGGAGATATCTCTATTTCTTTGGAGGAAGGGAGCACCCCCTTCTCCCTCAAATATTTAAATAACTACTGCACAAAGTAACCCCAAACTATGCATGGCGTGCAAGTCAACGCTTCATGCCCAAGTTGTTTTGGACCCGGTCCAAATCCGTCCAGTGGTTTGGGCTGTGCGCTTGGGCAAAAAGTGACCTTTTTTATCTACGGGAAAATGAATGGTAAGTAGGCCGCACCTTTGGGAGAAAAACAAAATGTTGATGCTTTTCATTTTTTAATCAATCTTTATGAAACTTTGCATTCTGGTTGATGGGGGGCTGCAGACTTTTAGTCACTTTTGGAATTTTCAGTCAAATCTGTTACTCAAATCAAAAGTTATTAACAATAGAACTTTGAGGGGTTCCTATCTGTCTCCGACTCACCTTAAATATAGGGCGGCTATTGCCACCCTATAATCTCTCTCTCTCTCTCTCTCTCTCTCTCTCTCTCTCTCTCTCTCTCTCTCTCTCTCTCTCTCTCTCTCTCTCTCTCTCTCTCTCTTTATCTTTCTCTGTCTCTGTCTCTCTCTATCTCAACCTCTTTCTCTGTCTCCTTCTCTCTCTGGCCTTCTATCTCTTTATCACCCCCTTTTCTATCACCCTCTCTTGCACTCTTTCTCTCACTGGGAAGTGTGGTGCCAGTTACAACAGAAAGTCAAGTAAGAATTACAAACAGCATAGGGAATTTCGTAGGCAGATAGATTCAGAATGAATAAAATCTGAGACAATCTAGAAGAATCGTATTCTGTTCCAATGAACAAACACCCCTAAGCCTACGTGCTGATCTGCACGTGGTCATTGTACAGTTTTTCAAGGTGGGGCATTCTTGGTTTAAGGGCTTGAAGTGTACATGAAACCTATGCTTTGCTATTAAGCATGACACTTGCAAGCAAGAGCTGAGTAGAGTTGCTGATTTGGTTGTCCTGTAAGTAAACGGTAAGGTGTGAATTAAGCTCAATTGGTTCTGAGCCAGAAATGGGCATATGGCCTTCATGCTATTGGACCTTCCTTACAACATTTATAAGTGGCATTCTGATGGGTATGTCTATGCTGCCTTTGCAGGGGCGTAGCTGGTAGGTTGGTGCTGGCTCATGATTCAAAACAGTATTCTCATCTTGCGGCAAACAAAATGTATTATTCAGTACAGGTCCTGTCACAAACGATCTCATTCGTCATGTATCCATTTCCAATTCTATTAGGGTCAAATGCTTTTCCAAGCAGAGAATGGGTGGCAGATCTTTTTCCTAGGCTTGGGCCTCCCTCTTGAACAGCCTCCCTGCCTCTCTCAAACTTGAGAAGAACCACCTCTGGTTCCGGAAGCAACTCAAGGCCTTCCTTTTCACTTCCACATTCTCTCTTCCTCTCCCCAGCTAATATCCATGATAGCTCTGCACACTGGTCACCTGGCCACCCCTAAACTCGAGCCTAGGCTCTTGCATGCCTAGTTGCCCTTGCTCTGCCTCCGGGCTCCCTCAGCACTTAAGGGTCTGTATTTGTAACCCTACAGTCCCTTCTCTTTGCACTTAAGAGCCCCCCTCTGGCAGCACTTAGTGAGTCACCTGAACTTCTGACCCCCCAAACTCCCTTGGCACTTCTCCCCTGCCCTCTTCCCCGCACTTGCACGATCTGATTAACACAAGGCCTAATAAGATCGTTGTTTGTCCTCTTTCTGTTTCCCCTTCCTCGTCTTGTCGCGCATAGAAACCCTTGTGTACAGGCATGTTAATAAAACAAATTAACTTATAAACAACTTATAAACAAACACTTATAAAAACAAACAAACTTATAAACAACTTATCATACCATATCATATCTCTATATCCTATTTCAGGGGCACAGCCTGCTTTGAGGGGCTAAACTGTGCTGTTGACCATCATTTATGCCTCTGGGCACTTGGTCGTTGAGGGTGTGCTTTAATATTATAGAAGATGCCAGGGTCTTTGGTACAGATGTCAAAAGCATTTAATCGGTCCTCCTAGTAATCTATGTGAGCTGCAGGAAGTATGCCTAAACTGTCTATGTAAAATGTTAGGAACATTTAATCTGCCATCAGCGGCCCATAGCTCATGAAACAATAATCACGTGATGAATGTCCCTTTTAATGGGCTCATTCGTATTGGGGAGGAACACATACATTCCTTTTGATGTCAAATTCAATGATCAACAGCAACAGCCAGGACTATTGGCTTTACCAATGTATGTTTATTATGCTTGTGGTATACTGATAGCAGGGCTGTTCAAACGCTGCTTGGAATTTCTATGTGCAAAGAAGGGACTACAATATTCTGGGAAAAGCACAAATCATTTTAGTTGTCAAGCACTTAAGTACAAACCAAACAAGATGTCTGAAATCTCTCAAGGACACAGTCACTAGAATGAATGACTTTTTGCTTCAGAGATCACAATGAATGCAGTTCTATTGCCTTAGGAAAGGTCAGTAGTTTAAAGGAAAAAGTATTTCAACATAAGAACGATGGCTAGCAAACAATGTTGATGGTCTGGAAACTGCACTTAATGGTATTTACGTTTCCACCATGTGTTTAGATCTGTTTCTTTGTTTTTGTAACATGCCATACTCGTTGGTTTCCATGGCACTGTTGTACTCACAGCAGGGCTGCAGATCAAGTTGAACACGTGCATTCGATTTCCCAATGGGATCCATGTGCTCTTTAGCAACCGGTTTTGTGAGTTAATGAATAAACATTGGCAGCATGGGCTGGGTTAACATATTTGGAACCTCTGCCCCAGCACATTCTTCTTTGTGCTTTTCTTCTGGTTTTTGTTTTGCTTGCATGGCACTCATATGGAGAAAGAAAACATCTCTCTATAGTGCCCCTGGTCTTTAAACACAATTCGCCAGTCAGCCAGTAAATAAATCTTCTAGCAAGGTCGACTGAAAAGTCATAGTAGGCATCCTAAGATAAGAGAAGGGATAGTGAACGAGCACATGATAACTTGCATTAAGGTTACAGTAGAGCTGGAAAAGGCTGGCCCACTGGCCTGGGTGTATAAACCCAGATATATAACCTCTTCAAACTATTGTATACGTGCCATTAAATCGGGTAACAGTCTGATTTTATTACTGCACTGAAAGGTGGGAAGGAGCTGACATGAAGCTCTATATCAGAAACATATCTTCCTAAGTCACGTAGGTCATGTAAAACGTCCCGAAATGTAGCAGATTTCCCACTAACTCGCAGCAATACTATTTTGAAAGGAGACAGCTGATTAGCACTTCCCTTTTCTAAAGGTTGGGGTGTGCTGCTCCATTTAAAATGATTGTTTACTCGATTAACATGATCCAAAGCGAAATTCGATATTCAATAACACAAAATCTATGAAAAATAGTATAGAAAAATAAAATATGAAGTAGTGAATCTTCAACAAAGCATTCTGTACAATCGGGAAAATGTAGACAGCATTCTTCTACAAAAAATAAAAAATAACGCTTCAATGAAGACAGGCAGTGGTTCAACTATGCACCAAATTAGGGAGCGGACAAATCAAGAAGAAATCACATAAAGCTACAAAACACAAACCAGTGAAAGGCCAAACACTATCAAGAGACAAGGGAGGTAAAGAGGGAGGCAAACGTCAAATATAGGGAGCATATTAGGTGGCAGTAGTCACGTTATAGATAAATAGCACTGAACACTTCCATGGCATATGGAATTCTTCAAACATCTTCTATACATCCACACATGTATTTGATTACAATCATTCTTATAGCTGCTGCTGAGCTGTATTCTTATAGCTGAGCGGAAGTGGCAGACATCAAGCACATCCTCTGACAGACAGGCCTGCCGCCTGCTCCGAAGGCAATACACACTATCCATCCGCTCGAAGAAGAGGGCCTATATTCGCATCTTGTGGGGCCACTATTAACAAGGTGGAACTTTTCAAAATCTGCAAGAAACTTGCCAATCCTACTACAGTCTCAATTTCTCTGCCTTCCCTGGCCCTTTGCACTGCACTGGCCTCTCCCTTCATTACTAAAACACAGGACATCCTGTCCTCATTCTCCTCTTGAACACTCCCATCTCCCGCTCCCACTCTCAGGCCTCCCTTCACACCCCTCTTCATTTCCTCCTTCTATCCTCTATCTCTTGCATATCACTTTGTGAGGTCTCTAGACAAGTCTGCTCTATGAAAGTCTCATCAAAACAGGTGCTCCCCTGCTCCTCCAGAACTACCAAGGACAACATTGCATCCCTTGTTCCAGCTCTGGTTTATTTCTGTACTCCTTCACCACTGGATCCTTCCTGCTACTCCTCAAGCACTCCCTTCTGCACCTTTTCCTCAAAGAGCCTTCTGCCGAACCCTCATGTCCGACTACCTACCGCCTTATCTCCATTATCCCCTTCCTGGGCAAACTCTGGAGAAGCTGGCCATCTCCTATCTCCTATCGTATTTCCACCACACTGAATCTGTTGGTTGTCTCCACGACCACCAGTCTGGCTTCAGAGGTGGCAGAGGCATTGAAACTGCTCTCCTGAACACCTGTAAAGACATGCTCTTTAATCCTTCTGTTCTCATCCTGCTTGACTTTTCCTCTGCCTTTGATTACGGTCATTCATGCCACCCTTATAAACTGGCTCCATGACGCCCTTGGCATCATGGATCTGGCTCTGGACTGGTTGACTTTTTTCCTCTCTGACCGACCTTCCCAGGTTCAACTGGGTCCTTTTCTCTCCTCCAGCTCACTCTATACCTGTGGTGTCCCTCAGGGCGCTATCCTCTCGCCTTGGCTTTTCAACATCTACCTTGCCCCTCTAGCCCATATGATCTCCACCTTATCTCCTAACTTCCAATGTTATGCGGGCAACATGAAGCTCTCCTTCAAGCTTCCCTCCACTGTCTCCTCCTCTTCCTCTCTTGTTCCTGACTGTCTGTCTGATATTCAGTCATGGTGCACTTCTAACAATCTCTGACTTAATGCCAGTAAGACTGAGATCCTTCTCATTGAGACCCCAGCTCCCTCCTTCCCTCCTACACTCTGCCCACTCCTCTCCAGGTTGGACTACTGTAGTAGCCTCTATGTCAATCTGTCTAACTCCTCCCTTCGCCATCTTCAACTAAGCCAGAATAGGACTGCAAGACTTATCCTTGGCCTCAAGCCCAAGGACTGCATCTCTCGAGCCCTAAAAACTCTCCACTGGCTCATGGTTGCTGCAGGGATAGGGTTCAAGACCCTCTGCATCATCCACAAGGCTTTCTGGGGCCTAGGACCCCGCTACATTCAACTCTCTCTCTCTCCCTAAATATCAACCTTTGGTCTTCTAGCTCCAACTCTCTGCAGATCAGATGCTTTTCCAAGCAGAGAGTGGGGGTAGATCTCTCTACTCTGCGCGTGCGTCCCTCTGGAATTGCCTCCTTGCCCCTCTCAGACTTGAGCCGGATCTCCCTAAGTTCTGGAAGCTTCTCAAGACACTCCCTTTCTCTTCCTCATTCCCTCTCCCCCTCCCCCGCTAATGTCCCCCAATGCCTCTTTGACTGGGTGCCTGGTTGCTTCAGATTCTTACAGGACACCAGGCCCTCCTTGACCAGTCTACCCCTGCACTTGATCTCTTAAACCACCCCTTCCCTGCCTGAAACCTGCATTGCCCTTCCGGACTCCCTCACCCTGCACTAACCTGGCTGGGCATGCGCCCTTGAGTCCTTCCAGCGCCATCCCTCGCACTTAGCACACAGACTTTCTTTCTCCTGCACTCTCTGCAATCCCCTCGCACCCCCTTGGCACTTGCATAACCCATAGCATAAGAGCCCATTATGCTCTGGCCGGCACTTCCCCCCTCCCCTCTCCACTGCACTGCTTGTACTGCACTTAAATACTCCGAATGGCAAAAGGTCTGGTAGGACCGCTTTTGGTTTTTTTCATCCCTGTCCTCCTCTCTTGGTCTTGTTGTGCCTTGAAACACTTTTTGCTGTATAGGCACATTATAAATACCCAATAAATAAAATAAATAAACTATATAAAATCCTCTTGTGCAAATCCAAATTGGTAAGTTTTACTGGTAAATTCCTCCACTGTTGCATAAACGCACGCTAATTGAGACTTGTATTCCCATGCCTGGGTCCTGAGTTCGATGTTATTAGAGTCCTAAGCTACCCCCTCAGTGCTGATGGGCAATGAGGTCGAAGCCTATCTGGGATATCTCGTAAAGAATGGATGTGACCTAGGAGGACGGGCTAAAGTGTCCCCTTTGTAGTGGCACACAGTCTGATTAGCATGTTTTTAACTCTATAATGGAAGAGGAGGCTGAGAAATTATAATTTCCACACTTGTCCCAAGCAAGATAGTGTTTATGATGTACTGAAGACTTTCCTTCCATTGCTGTTCAGTCTTCTATCCTTATAATACTTTCTTGTACCAAGATAAACTCAATTAGATCCTCTTTATTGATTGCATGAGCTAGGTTTGCAGTCTCGTAGTACAACAGTTTGTTATTGAAATAGCAGATAAGGCTAAGGCTTCATCACCTCCAGGTAATTTTTCAATGTTATCACAAGGACTGATGGATGGTAAGAAATGTAGGCCTTGAAGTAGGATGGCCTAGAACAGGATTGATTCTGAGATAATAATTCAGGGTTGTGAGGGCCCTATCAATTTGTCGCATCCTGCCAACTCCTTCAATAAGGACTATTCACAGTTTTTTCCCAGTACCAGTTGTCAGAACCCTGCTTTATTGCCATTAGTATCCTGCACTAATGGCCGGGGTGCAAAAGGGTATTTTCATTTAAGGGAAAGACTGTGCATGGTCCATGTAAAGTGTTTTTGCACAAACAATCCTATAAACATGACCACGGGAAAAAGATAACAGGATCATATGAAGGATTCCGTTTACTATTTTGCTGGTGGCAAGCAGGTGGAAGGTGGCAGCAGAGCCATTGTTGGCATGAGGAGGGTGAGCAGAGTGTGGCACAGGTAAGTGACGGGAAATTACTTGTTGAATTATTGGCAGGCAGATGGGGCATCAGCGGGAGGACCAGGGTGTGTGTGCATGAGCGGGAGCAAAGTGGTGAAGCAGCCAGCAGCTCCCTCGGAATGAGGACTTGCATCACCAGATGCAATCCACAATCTGAGGGAGCTGATTGGCTGCGAACTGTACACCACGTGATGATTTCAAATACATCCCTTCATACTCTGGCCATATGGCAGCAGTATTGAAATATGTGAGTAAGAGTTCCACCCAGAGAGTGGCATTCCAGCAAATGTTGCTCTCCTTCTGACCTAGTTTAAGCATTATTCCGGTAGAGCATAGAATGTCATTTATATGTTTTTGGCTGATAAGCAGAAAATCTTGATCATGTATATACCTGGATGTAAATCATAACATCGTCTTCTGGTATTGTTAATCGTTTATATACTCGTTTTTGCAGTCAAAGCAGAATGCATTTTAGAGGTATCATTCTCAAAAACGTTTGCCTGCAGTATCCATATATACATATATATTTTTATTAAAGCATTCAGCGTAAAAAAAATACAAACATTTGCTTATAAAAGAAATGTTTCCACTTTCAGAAACACAAGCCAAACACTTCCTCTTTTTCTATTCCGTCATCAATTTCAGTCGTGGTTTGGCTATGTGTTTTGATTTTGCCTAAAAAAAGAACTTTTACAGGTCCATTATTCAATGATTATTTGAGCTTGATCCAGACTCTTTGCTGGTATCTTTGGGAATGTTTCCAGAAACATTGCCAAGCCTCGTGTAGTTTTTCTATTTGGCTCGTCGAACACCAATGACCACCATAAATCGGGATCCAGGTCGCAAAATGGTGTTAGTATTGGTTGTAGTAGGCGTCCCCTTTCCGTTCGTAGTTCCGGACAATACAGGATTAGATGTCGTGTTGATTCCTCATCTTGTTTGCATAATCAACATCCTTTTTCCTCTGCCAGGCCGTATTTAACCAGATTAATCTTCGTTCTTAAGATATTCAAGCAGAAGCGCGTTACTAGATCTCTATGGTTCTGGTTGGTGCTTTTTTCTAGATATCCTGGCAAAGTTTGTGGCGATCTGAACATCTTAGAATATAAGGTGTGAAATTTTGAAGCTGCTCGCGCACGTTCTGCTTCAGCCCAATCCACTGACAACAAAAGTGTTTTCACTTTCTTTGGCTGTTTGCACAGAGCTTCAGTTCATACATTCATGTTTTGCAATATCTCCTCACATTTCGACTTCCATTCCACTAGTGGCCAGAAAGGCTTTTTTTTCTGTTTCTTTTTTCAATATTAGGTATTGTGGTGGACAATTGGACAAACCTATCTTTCTGAAGGTGGCGAGTGCTTTCCAGACAATTCGGACTTGCATTGAGTGTAGTCCCAATTCATGTTGTATTATACTTATTAGCGTGCAAGACAGGATTTTTATGATTTTACGCCAAAATCTGGCCCAAAGTCTGTCCCAGGTTTCCCACTGGATCCTCAGGGGTGTTTCACCTGCGTATGTAATAGTTGGAATTACTTTCGCATTGTAGAATTCCACAATCGGGAGTATTGAGAATTTGCAAAACTTGCTTTTCAATATTAGTGCCTGAGCTGTTAATTGATCCGTTTTCTGCTGGAGATGGTAAACCCAAGGCTGGTTACTCCAGTTGGCACTTATAATTGCTGCCATTTGAAGACTCTTCTTGCCATTGAATCTGCCTTTTTGAATATCATTATTACTGACTTATCAGATTGATTTTTTGTTTGATTTCTTTCACATATGTATTTAGAGCTTCCAATTCTTTCGGTAAACCCATTAGAGTTTTGTCCATCACTATCAGGTCATCTGCATATAAGAGATTACCTATTTCTGTTTCGCCAATTTTTGGCGAACATGCTCTCGATGGTTCCAGGCACTCTTTCACTTCTAAAATATAGAAGTTATAAAGTATGGACGCTAGTGGGCATCCTTGTTTTAGCCCTCTCTTTGTTGCGATTGCGCTGGTTAGATTTCCTTTTTGGTCCAATCTTATTCGCATCGATGTATTTGTATGCAGAGCTCTAATGGCTTTTATCAGATCTGGCGGGCAGCCTTTTTCTGTCATTTTTTACCACAGAATTTGTTGGTCTACTCTGTCAAAAGCTGCGGCCATGTCTATTGAAGCAATAAACATTTTTTGATTTTCTTTTATGGTTTTTGCTTTTAGTAGGTTGAGAATAAGTAGATTTAAACTGCAATCTACATTTTCTACAAAACCCGCTTGCCTGTGATCATAATTCCCAGAGCTTATTAACCATTCTTTTAATCTTTTTAAGAGTATACCAGCAAAGAGCTTATCACATCCAGGAAAGATATTGGGCGGTAATTCTCAGGACACGCCCTGTCTCCTTTTTTGTGTCTGGGAATAGTTATCGATGTTGTCCAAGATTTTGGTATCAGGCTTCTATTTACTATTCTTGTAAAGATTACTAGACACATATCTGTCCATACTTTTGGGGCCTGTTTTAGATTTCATTCATCAGGCCATCAGGCCCTGGAGTTCTTGATCTGCTCGCATTTGTAATCAATGACTAGATTTCACTTTTCTTGAATTTTATGTCCCATCCTGTTTCATTGGTAATTTGTTGTGTTAAAGCATCTTCTACAATCTCACAGATGTATTTCTCTTCAAAGTATTGCTCCCATTTTGCTTCATTTTGCTTCATGAATGGGATCAAGTAGTTCTTCGTCCTGATGCTTTCCTTTTTGGTTTTGCAAGTTCCACAAATATTTGGCATTTTTATTTCAGATCGCCATCAGCATATTTTCTGAATCCTTTGGAATAATAGTGCTCTGTGTGATTTGGCCCAGTTGCGATATACCTTTTTTAGTGCCTTTCTTTTTCTTTTCACGCATTCGATGTTCTATTTTTTCAAAGCTCTGAAATCTCTAGCTAGCTGACTTTTTCTTCTACTATTTCGGCATCAAATTTGTGCATCATAGTTTTTGTGCTCCTTCTGCTTTTTCCATTGGCTTCTCTGAAAATGGTGAGGTAGGCTTCATACATCGTTTCCTGTTGTTGTTTCCCACTTTTCTATCGATTTTGCTAGTATTGCAATCACTTTTGTTGAGAATCTCAGTCTGTTTAGACCGTTATTTGCATTAACTTCGGTTGTCCAGATTTTTCTTAGTTCCTTGTCACTTTTTGATGTGTGACTGGTACTAAGCATGATAGAATTAAGATTCTATGATCGCTGCTTGTTGTCGGTGTGATTTTTAAGGAAGTTATTTTGCCAAATGTTTCACTATCGACAAATAAATAATGCAATGTTGCACTTGCATGATGGGATGCCCATGTGGGATTTCTCTCTAGGTCTCCCTTTACATTGCTGTTTACTTGCACGAGATCGCGATTCTTCATCTCAATCAGCCATTTTTGAGATCTTGATTGTTTTTGTCGATTATGACTTGTGGTATTTGCTTGTGCATTTTTGCTGTTACTGCAATCTATATTTAGATCTCCACACAAGATTATAGCCGGACTTTGGTATTCGGATCTCAACAGATCTATATATTTGGTAACTGTTTCCACTAGTGCTTCTCCATCATTGGCCTTTATATTCCAGTATAAATTGAAAATTATTTGAGTTTTTTGTTCCTTTTGATTTTTTCTTCCATCTGCTTCTTGTTGCGTGATTATTATTTGTATCAAAGGAGATGGTTATATCGTACGTACTGTATTTCTGCTGTAGGTGTTCTTTATAATAGTTATAAGGCCTGCGGAGGGTCTGCCTTTTTTTCCTTTGTAGGCTTTATTCAGGAAGCATGTAATAATATTACTCTGTGTGATTTGGCCCAGTTGCGATATACTTTTTTTCATGCCTTTCTTTTTGTTTCACACATTCGATGTTCTGTTTTTTCAAAGCTCTTAAATCTCTAGCTAGCTGACTTTTTGTCTACTATTTCGGCATCAAATTTGTGCATCGTAGTTTTTGTGCTCCTTCTGCTTTTTCCATTGGCTTCTCTGAAAATGGTGAGGCAGGCTTCATACTAGGCAGGCATATATATTGGGGTTCTTGTAGCCAGCACTCTTGGATACAGATGATGTCAGCTGTTATCACTTCGTCATTTAGCTTTTCAATAGGATGATGAAATCCTCGTGTATTCCAAGATGCAAATTGGGTTATTTCTGGCGGCTCTCGACCTTCGATCTAGCATTTTCTCATTGTAGCCAGCGTTTCTGCTAGCCATGGTTTTTCCGTATGAATTTTTGTTTCCATTTCATGGGTGCTGTTTTTTTGGGTATTTGACGTCATCTCCTCATTACCTTTTATTCTCTTGCGAAGTGCATTTGGTTCCCGTAACACTGCTGGAGAAAACCTTATGGGTCTGTAATCAGTTTCCTCTTCGATTTGCTCCACAGATGAATTCTTAGGTTTTTCAAAACTTTTTTGCTTTGATGCATTCTGTTTTGTTCCTTGTTCGCTCTCATGTAATCCTTCCATTTTGATGTCGAAGCCAAGTACTCAGAGTTCATCCGCGGCCGACCATACTAAATTCATTACTGCCTTTGAGTTTAGGTGAATACTAATTCTATCCATTTCATCTTCGATTGGAAAAGCCACAATTCTGATGTCCTTTGGTTCAATGAGTCTCAGTTGTGGTACGTTGTGCAGTAGCTTCATTAAGTTTGATCTGTTTAGAATTAGGCCGTCATTTGCTCTTAAGACTCTCTCTATTCATAGTTTATATGTGTTGCTCTTATTTTCCTTTGTCTCCGGTTTGTTCTTATCGCTCCTTGTGTCTTTCTTTTCCACTTGTTTCTGTGCCTCTTTTGATTGCATGCTCCTTTTGGAATTTATTCTCCTTCTTTCCCGGTCTTTATTTGACTGGTCTATCATTGCTTTGAATAGATTGTGTTTCTTTTATCTCCATTTTTTGCCTGTAGCTGATCTCTTTTTTCTTGTAATGTACGGAAGATCGGTGATCTTATTTCCATGCATTCCAGGTCTTCATTCATTGAGCTATTTTTCTTATATGCTTTTTCTTCTGCATCCTGCTCCTCTATCTCTCATGAGCTTTCCTCCTCATAGACTGATAAGAGTAGTAGTGCTTCTTGGCCATTACAGTCACTTATGGAGCTTTCTTGCATCGTTTCTAGCTCAACATCTTTAATATATTCTCGTTCTTCGTTGTTTTGTTTCATGACTTTGTCTTTTTTTTGTTTTGCATTTATTTTTTGACTGAGGGTCATTGTCTCTTTTCCTAGCAGCTTCAAATTTCTAATGAACTGTTGTGTTCCTTTGTTTGTCGCATATTTTTGATTTGGCAGATATTTTGTCTTTTTGTTTAGATTCTCCAAGACCACCTTTTGTCTTTTGTTTTGTTTTTCTAAAGGTTCCTTTGGCCTTGCTCCCATTTCTTCCCGTTTTGTATCATTTGTGTTTTCCACATTAAATAATGGGAAGATGTCCTTGCTTTGTTTTTGACAATCATTATGGTGAGCAGCCTGTGCTGTTTTATACTTTTCCATGGACTCTCCCTGTTTTCTTTTGTTTCTCTTATCAAATGTTACGGCTTTTTGCCTGTCAGTATTAGCTGTCGCTTTTTTAGTCACAATTTCAACTTTCCTGCTCAGATCGACAATCTCATTTGCCTTTCTTTGGTCCTCTATAGGCCTTAACTATATGTCTACCTTTTCTGTTGATGTACTCTTACTTGCGGTCTGGACGAGATCTTTACTGGCATCTGGTTTGAGTAAGGTGATGGTGTCACTAAAGCAGTTTAAAAAAGCTCTCTTATCTTCCCGCGCATCCTCCATTAAATTGATTAGTGTCTTAAAGATGACATTTTCTGTTTCTTTTTCTCGGGACCTCCTTTCTTTAGTGGCATCAATGTAGTTCTTTACATATATTAGTTTAGATTTAATTAGAGCCAGTAGAGTGGATTGGTCTTTGTAATTTAGTGTAATGCCTCATATAACTTCAAGAATGGCGCTAGTGTTATCGTTAACATTGAGCCGACTGCTGCTTGCATATTTGCACAGATATCCACATTTGGTCAAGGATTCTGAGACGCTGCTGGTTCTGTTCTGATTTTTTTATCTTTTATTTCCGGTGTAATGTGTCCTGAGGAAGTTTGCTCATCTTCTTCAATCTGTGAATCCAAAGGCAGTACACTGCCTGGTTCTTGTAGAGGTTTTTCACTGCTTCTTTGTGATGGAATAACGGAAGCATTTTTATTTGCTGGATTATTTTTGCCGTTTACAATCTCTTCCAGACTCATGGCACTTTTTTTGTCAGCTTTTTTCTTTTAACCGGAGCCATATTTAGTATTGATTTATGTGCTTCTACTTCCCCAACGTTTCTTTTCATTCTTGATAACTGCAAAGTTGATGTTTTTATTTGTTCTTTGAGAACCAGCCATGCCTTTTCATCCGAATTTGCTTCATTGGGAGCTTGTAGTTGTTTCTGGTTTTGTTCGTTAATGTTTGCTACAAGAGCACTTATGTTTCGACTAATCGCTGTGACCGTTGTATCCTTCATTGTATTTCTATTGGCACTATTTTCTGCTACTGTCCATTCATCATGGGAAATGATTTGGTCGCATCTCCCAAAGGCTAGGAGGAGGTAGTGATCTGACATTTCCATTTCCTCTGGCTGTTTTTTTAGACCTGTTTTCGGCTCTTCCTGGGTGGTGTTATTTTTCGAAGAAGTTGGTGAGTCTTTCTTTTTGAAGTGCCATCTTATTCATTTCACCTCTGATAGTGAAGTAACTCTGGGTCTGAACTTTTGTGAAAGTGCTTGTTTCTGTGATCCGCTTGCCCCATTGATTATCTTATTTATTGTCTTTTGTTTTTCCTGTGGCAAAGTGATTGTGGGTTTTTGTGAGCGGGGTTGTATGTTTCCCTTTTCCATACCACCCGTTATTCCTTTCTTGTGGTGGCTCAATTTATTTTTTTCTGTGATGTTGCCGAGATTTTGGTGGTTAGCTTCTCCACTTTTGTTACTTTCCCGGTGATTGATTGAGGTTTGGTTTACCAAAGAACAGGTTTTTTCTGGTGTTAATGGGCTTTCCACTGCGTCCACATAGACAGGCGATTCAAGGCTCTCATAAAGAGTACTTTGCATAAAGGTTTTTAAAGGTTTTGGTCTGGTTTTATTTTTTTCTGTTGAGAATCAAAGGAGGCCTCTTCCTGCAGCAAGCAGAAGGCTTCTTTATTTTTACTTCCAATCCCCATTTCTAGGGGTGTCTCATACTGCAGGGGCAGCCGCCCCACCGTAGCTTGCTCCATTGTCCTCCTCAGCGCCTCTGGATCATTGCCTGACCCTACCGGCGCAACCTGAACACACTGCGCAAGCACACTTCTGCTGGCCGCGTCGCAGACCACAGGCTGCGATGGATCTGGACGGGATGAAAGGCCGCGCATCTCCTGACTCTGCAGCTCTGCTATGTCGGGTAAGGAGGAGTTTATCAGGGGAGGGGGAGGGGGGGAGACTTTTATCGATATGCTTTGTGTGAGCATCTGACTGTTCTGGGGGCGCGCAGTATGACATACCTTGTTTTGGAAGACTCTTCTTCGGGCAGAGCGGGCTTGGGTGATGTAACCACTTTTATCCACACTAGGGTCCCCTGTAGCCTGCTCCCATGCCAAGTCTGTAGTGGGTGTCTTTCTTGAACTGCTCCCCACCTCATCTGAGTCAAACAACGAGCCCCCAAAGCCAGGCAATTTCGTGCAGCTCCGGTTACGAGATGCCTGAGGGTTTGGCGCGTCATTCAAATTTCAGATTAGAGGATTTTCCATAGTGCTCCTTCAAACTCACCCTCGTCGAACACTCGTCCAACACTCCACAACTGCTCTGCTGGGAGTGAATGTTCTATTGGGGAGGGTCCGCCTCCAGCCTCCCAATAGTGAAGATAGAAAAGCTACTCAGCAGTAGCAGCAGTAAAGCAGGTGTTCACAGCTCCAACACTCGTCCAACACTCCACCATCCATATATAGAAAATGCATGCAAGGCTTCCAGCAGCATTTAAAAGTCAGGTTGCTATTCATGATAATCAAAAAATGTTACCCAAAACAATTGTAAAGATATATACTTCTGAAATTCACCATTGTCCTCCTTCCGTTTAAAGCACTGTGAAGTTGTTCCAAAACTGGCAAATAAACATTTGTCCTGCTTTACGCCAGGCACTCCAAAAATATGTTCTTACAATGATCCTGGAACCATGGGTTGCCTCAAAGGAAGACATTACTTAGGAAAGCAACCCCCGTTGACTTGCTCATGGAGAGAGACTTTCAAATTAAGAAATTTCCCAAAGTTGCTGGGAATTATTCCTGACTTGGACAGAGGTGAGTAAACCAGAGATGGCGTTGATGCCTTTGTTAATTCAATATCTCGCCTTGTCCCTTTGTGGGTAAACTGCAACAGCTGTTTCCTTCAATCTGTTATATTATCACCTGTAGATTTCCTCACAGCAGTTTAATCAAAGCAGGCCTAAACACTGAGTTCCAGCCAGACCTTTTAATTACCCTTTTGCTTAGATGACGTTCATGACATATCCTTAAGTGTACATGACATCTATCCTTGAACATATTTAGCTCATAAGCGTAGACCCTACTGTAAGATTCTAAAACCTTAATTTTCCAACAACAGTGTCAAATATATTTCACAACAATGCATGATTGTCTGCAAATGGCTGCACCTTGTATACCCAATTCTTAGAGCCAGTGGACGTTTCTATAATCACTGAGGTGATGGGTGGCCATAGACCGCAGAGTGCAACCTGCGACCTATGAATAGATCACTCCTCTAGGAAAATATTGTCCCTTCTACCTTAAAACCCAGTGGACCAGAGAAAGGCTTTAAAAGTTAGGTAAACATTTCTGTGTTTGAAGTCAATTCAAAATGTGATTGTATTTGTTTAGGTAAAGTACATGGTGTGCTTGTTGCAATCTACTAATCTGACACTTAGACAGCACAGCAAAAGATACACTAGGCTGTGCACTTGGCATAAACCAAGTGTGATGGGACAAGTGAAATTGCTGCCTAAACTGTGTAAGATCAGGCAAGGGAATCTTCCTCTTGATTATTTTCTGTTTCAAAAACCCCTTCGTGACCACAGCTCCTATCCGAGGGGGCAATGTGAGTATGGTGTCCAACACGATACCCATGTGTTCACTACGGTCCTGAGTTGCAGAGTTGTCCCAAATTGGGAATGCCAGATTTCTTTTGGATATTTATTGTCATAAGTTTCAACTTCTAATATCTCCTTCTTTGAGGGTTTCATCTTGGGTGAATTCTTGTTGATTCAGGAGTTTACCATACTGGGACTGGTGTAAAGATGGGAACAGGATCTTTGGGCTTGTTGGTCAATTCATAGAGTATGTTTCTTTCATCAACACGGTTGAGCTCAATGACATCAGAGGAATATTTGAGCCTGAGCACTGATGTTATATTAACATACAAATAAAGTGGAGACAAAGATGAGCCCCACGGGACACCACAAGAAAGAAGAAAGTCTGTGGGGAATGACATAAATCATGCAGAGCTAAACTGCAAATTGACATCAAGCGGGACTTCTCCGTCTCATACTACTCTCCAAACTTAACCTATCTGAATTGCAACCTTATATGAACACACCAGCCTTGAAATATGGTCTAAAGTATGTTACATGGAAATATGTTTCAAAAAGCATTCGTAAAATCAACAGAAAACGTTCTGGCGACCCTGAGCAACTGTCATCATATTGACTTTTATTTATGCTTAAGGAAAATCAAGTTAAGCAACTTTCTCAGTTTAGAATACCTATAGCATCACCAGATAAAAATAGGTGTGGGTGAGTGAAAATCTCTGGAATTATGCCATCAAAATTCCCAGCCAACTCCCTTGTCAATGTGTCACATTAAGCATTGTGATTGCACAATGAAAGCTTGCACCATACTCTCATGTTTCTTTCTTGTTTCGCAATCTAAGCATATAGTTTACATAATAAATGAATCAGAATGGAATTAAATGTGACATAGCACGCTGTCATGAATAACAAGTATCTTACCAAATGCCATACATGTATTTTCCAGTTCAATCACCAGTGGACTACTGTACAAAGGTCAGCTAATCGCGGATTGTATTGTCCCAGCTTATTAGACGAAGATGATGCCCTTGCAGAAACCTTTCGATCTTGAACTAGAGGCCAAAATCACATTCTTATAAATGTTCCTATCATATTTCTCCAAAATGTCACTAACACTTTATTATCCACTATTATCTTTGCATTGTTCTCCCTAAAGAAGGTATTTCTTGAGCCTACTAAGCACATTATGAACATATTATACTGCATTAGATACAAAGTCTGGCAAATTAAGGACTTACATTCAATGTTTGTATCAGATATTGAGTGGTAGGCTCATCGGATAGATCACGATCCTTCTGTAGTTTTTATTGTGAGACTCATAAGGGATTTTGAGCCTTTTGGGTTTTGGTCCATGCTGATTTATCACACCTGTTCGAAGGAGTAGTACTCGGATTGATCTGGTATCTAAACTATCATTTAGTGTTTTAGCAGACTAGCATGAATCCCACGTTCTCTTTCCAATATATGATATGATATGCCAGTTCAATTATAACTCGCCTGTACACAAGTGTTTCTTGGCGAAACAAGACGAGGTTGAGAAGACAGATGGAGGACAAGACAAACAATCTTACTAGGCTTTGTGTCATTCAGATCATGCAAGTGCCAGAACGAGAAGTGCAAGGGGAAAGGGGGGAGTGCAAGGGATAGGGGAGGGGGAAAACAGGGCAGGAATGCTCTGAGTAGGTTCAGCCAAGGCAGCACGGGTCTGGGTACTTCAAGGAGAACAACGGACTGTAGGGTTACAGTTACGCCCCCAAGGTGGGTGGTAGGACTGGAGGCAGTGTAAGGGTCACTGATCAAGAAAGAGCCTGGTACCCAGTGAGACTCTGAGGGTAGCCAAACAACCAGTCGGTACAGCAGGCAGGTAATGGATAGGCCTGCAGTGGCTATGGTTGGGAGCTTTGCATGTGCAATGTAATGTGGTAGAATGTTCCAGCTTTTAGTCCACAAGTTGAATTAATAGGTGCCCTTTCGGAAAATGATTATCATGGTCTCTTAAAAGTTTTTATTGGAATTTAGTCCAATTCTTTATCAGCTGTGTGAGTTTAGCCTAAGGAAGTCCATTATACAATGGTCTTTGTCACTGGGATGTATGTGGGATCCTGGTATTTAGTATGTGCAATTTTGGGGATAGCTCTGCTCTATAACATGTGCCCATGTATGGTACAGTATGAGTGATTTTGGGGCATAGCTTTGCTGTCTAAAACCTGACCATGTAAGCCTGACAATGTGAGATTTAATGGTATTTATTAAAGGGTTGTTTGTGGGTTCTTGGCATTCAGTATGTGCCATTAAGGGGGATATCTGTGCTGTCTACAGCCTGACTGTGTGACATGCAGTGTATGCAATTAAGGCAGTGTCTCACACATTTACACACACACATACACACACATTATTCTGATATGCACAGTCTGCTGACACACCAGAAGTTGTTAGACAAACTGGCAACCTTTCAGGAACAGAGTTGTATACAGAATATTGTGCAGATGCCATGCTGAAAAGCACTGTACATGTAGTTTCTTTTAAACATCCATTGGCCTATTGGGAAGTTTGCTAATATTATACATATGTCAATAATCAGCTCTGACACCAAAGCATCTATACAGCAATAATACAGTATTAGCTAGGCACACAACTGTGCCTAAGCAGACAGAGATATATTTTAAAAATGGTGTCCCATGATAGAACTGCATTAGCAGTTGTAAGGATGGAAAGGTCTTTTCAGACCCTCCCCATGACATTCCCACGCAAAACGGATCTTGTGTTTACTCAAGTGGAGGGAGTCATCCCCACATTTGTCTATCGATTCTAATAATTCGGCAGTAGTATAATCATAAAAAGACAATAGACAAAGCAATTTGGTGAGACCTACAGACTTCATTTTGTGTGACCCAAAAACGTCATCTTTTTCTAGGCCCTGTTATGATTTCGTAGAAGCCTTCTCTCCCTCTGACCAGCACCACACACAGTGAGCCCCGTGAGCCCCCTCCTCCACCTTCTCCTTGCAGCCCTGCTCAGCAGGCATGTCATTTAGGGGTAACCAGGGGTCGCAACTGCGACCTCTGAGGTCTCCCTTGCTACCCCTGTGGTCTCCCTTGCTACCCCTAAAAAACTAATGAAAAAAAACTTTCTTTTAAAAAAAATTGTTAATATAGCTCCGTGGGTTGAGCGCTAACTGCTGCAATATGTGTGTGATCTGCAGGCTCAACTCCCGGCAAGGTCAACTCAGCCTATCATCCTGCTGAGATTGATAAATGAGTACCAACACAGGTTGGGTATTATTGTATGTTTATTTGTTCTATATGCAGCGCTTATGCGTAAGTGCAATATAATAACACATCATTATCATTTGGCCTTGGACGTCTGCTTGCATTCACAGTAATTTGGTAAAATGGACCTATACGTGCTGATATTAATGGTACATGTGGAGATCCATTTTTGTCTAAATGTATGTCACTTTACAGTTATATCGTAACCATATTTTTTGTAGTGTACTGAGAAACAATGCTATGTGATGCCACTTCCTGTTTTGTCAAAGGGTGAAAGGTTGTGTTCCATCGATTTCCATGTCACAGTGGGGTCAAGGTCATGTGATGTCATTTCCGCTACCCCTGGCATTTTGGTGAAATGACATCCCTGCTGCTCACACCCATTTCTTACGGAAGGGCTTGGCCATTTATTGTTGCAAATGCTCAGTATCCTTCTCTCTTCCTCTGAGCTCATTGCCCTGTGTGTGACTGGAGCAAGCTCTGGCCTGCACATCCATCCTTCTCCACAAACCTACCTGTGCCTCCCCGACCCCCACCTTTGGAAGTTACAGCTTACAGACCCTTTGCCCACATTCCTCTCTCCCACTTTGAAGTAACTGCTGGATGACCCTTCCCCTCCGGACCTCCCTCCATAGCCCACCATATACTAATCCTGTGTGAACATATATCCTTCTGCAAAACCAACACCCATCTATCCACTCATTTGAATTGTGAGGCATAAGGGGGAGTAGATCATGAATAAAGGTCTAGAAGATAAGACATCTGAAACAAGGGCACAAGGTACCCGTACCCCCATAAAGGCATGGGTGAGAAGGCACATATATCGATCCGTATTTTATGGCCAACTCATTACAATAACGACTTCATGTCTAACATTACTCTTTACATGCCAATGGCAATTGTGCAGTTTAGATTAGCTAGAACAATGACATCTTGTGAACAAAGTTCGACCTGCGGAGATGAGCCCAGCTGACCCACGTGCTGCGAGAGTGACACCCATGCGACAGCCAAACCTGCACGGTCAGCGCCTACAGTTCCATAGAGTACTGATCATTTAACCCAATGATATTGTAGAGTTGTGTATTTGGAATATGATGTCATCAATGACGATTCTTGTCCTTATAATGTGCTGCCCATGTAAATGTTGGTAGAGCACTCTCAGGGCAGCAGAGTTCTCTGCATGCTCATTTTTATTGATATAAACTTTGTTCAACTTGCAATCTTTCTCCTGGTCTCATTCCCTACCTGGATGTGTCCTTTATTTGGTTTTATTTTGTATCATGTTGGGACCACGCACCTTCACAGTTTTGACTTTTTTGACATCTCTTGTGGGAGTGTCCTAGCTGCCTCACAATTGAACACTGGGCCGATATAAATACAAAGCATATTTTGACCAAGCAATTTTTCTGTTGTTTTCTGGCACCAAGAGGCCACTGTGGACAATATAAAACCCAAAAATGTCAGATCACATCACAGCACCTCACTCCAAATCACCCTCACCCTCACCATGACCATACACTCCAATTTACACATCACCATCCACTTCCAGTTCCATATCACAATTTATATCCGCATTACCATCTACAATCACATCACCATCCATGTCAACATCCCATCACCAACACCAACCATGTCCCCATCACCATCCATGTCCACATTACCATCCACACCACCAACTACATCCCCACCCACTACTATCCTCATCCATATCACCATCCACATCACCAGCACTATCCACATCCACATCACTATCACATCACCATCCTCATCACTTCTCATTTCCTTAACTGGCAAGTCCTTTATCTTACCTACCAGTGATTTGAGTTGTGTCTTTGTGCAACTCTTTCACACAGAATATAACCCAGTTGGATTGGGACCAGACCGATTTGCATTTTGTTCTCCCAGAGAGCAATATTCACAGTTCATCTGCACATGACCAAAGAGCTTAACCTACAACAGACCAGTGGGGCCTTATAGTGGCCAAACATGGACAACACATAGTCAACATGGGGTCTCCGGCATAGGAAGGTTTCCTTTTGCCATTTTAGAATCTCTCTCTAACAGATGATTTCTGCCCTGCTGCACACTAGGGGCAATATCTTGTGGCAGTGTCCTAGAAGCCTCACAACTGAATTATGGACAGATACAACTACAAAACAGTTATATCCAATAGATGACAATATAGTCCACTGAGAAAAAAGCTGACATTTCAAATGTCCAATGTGTACAGTAAAAAAACAATAATGTTACCCAACCTCAGCTTCCACAGCCACATCACTATTCGTATCCACATCCACTTAAACATCACCATCACATTTGTATGCACATCACCATCCATATACACTTCACCATCCTCATCACTTCTCATGTTCATAATTGACAAGTCCTATATCTTACATGCCAGTCATTTAGTTGTGTCTTCCTGCAGCTCTTCCACACAGATTCTAACCCAGCTGGATTGAGACTAGACCAGCTTGCCTTTTGTTCTTCCAGTGAGCAAAAATCAGAGTTCGTCTGCTTGCGAAAGGTAAACAGAAGGGCTTGACCTACAACAGACCAGTGGGGCCTTAGCCACTAGATGATTGATTAGGCAAGTGCAGGGTAATTGCAACCAGATTCTTTTTTTTTTTTTATAGAGGCCAGAGATGAACAGAGCTAAGGCATCATGGGCATCATGGGGAAAGCTTGATTTTGCCATTTTAGCATCTCTCTAACGGATGATCTCTGCCCTGCTGCACATCCACTGGGAGCACTATATTGTGGCAGTGTCCTGGAAGCCTCACAATTGAATGATGAACACATATAAACACAAAACAGATTATATCCAAAAGATGTCAATATAGTATGCTGGGTCCAAGTTGTGATGGTGCAATGGGGCAGCCATCACAGTGCGCACCGTCCCTCATGCCTTCAAATGTTAACGTAAATACAAGATAACCAAGCTTACTTAAATTAATGATTTTAGGCCTTATTTCCCCAAATGCTTTCAATAGGCCTGAATACAAGCAACACATTCACACAACTAGAATTGGGACAAGTGTATGTTGATGTTAGAATATAAACACAAGTAGAATAGAATTAGTTTGCAACACTATAGGTAGTTGTGCCACAATGAGGGAGTTAGGTTGCAGCGTACACTGAGAAGATCACTAGGTTGCAGTGTACACCGAGAAGACCATTGAGAAATATACATGCTTAATACACTGCAAAGATTACTGAGAGATACATACACAAAGAAACAGTAGTCCCATTGAGCAGAGATTCCACCATTTTGCAGAAAAGGCCTTATTTGAAATTACCCAACGTGTTATTTTAGAGGTGCTGCACCGAAGTGCTCAGATTTGTTCAAATGTATGGAAAGCCCTTTTCTCACCTGAAAGTATGAGGCAGCCAATGTTACAAAGGAAGGGAGTACACGATAGTGCTCGATAGGACGTCAAAGAGATAGTGTTGCATGATGCGCCACGACAAAATATTGCCAAAACACCAAACTAGGTTGTATACACAGTTCCCCCGATGGCCTCTTTTTGTTTGTGGAAGCGGAGGTTTGACCTCTCTTTTCCCAGCAACAGTAAATGAAATAATAATCAGACTGTCTAGGATGCTGGCAACATTCTAGGCCACCTTAAGAGGTGCCATTCAATGGCAAAGAAGAATTTTTATCACTGTCAGTATGGAGTGTGCCAATGAACCAGATCGTGTGGTAGGGATGTTGCTGTAATGAGTACTATGTTTGAGAGGCTGGAACTGGGTGGCGTCATGGATAATGTACTATCCAATGGTAGACTCCAATGTTTACGGATCTATAGGGATTTTGATTAATGAAGCAAATTATTATGTTAGAAAATGTCACGTGTTCTTTTTTGTAGCTATGAAAATATGCAGTTTTGCACCTTATAATCCTCAGCCCGATGTGAGCTTGTTGAGTTATTTGTATCTTGACTGACTGCCAGCTGACACTTTGTTTGTTAATAAAGTGAATAAAGCTGTTTTTTCTTGCACTTGGCGCTCTTTCTTCTTTTTGTTAATGGACTGGTTTTGCATGCATTCATGTAAAGTGACCATACAAATGATGACAATGTACATAAAAAAAAACATGAAAGTCTCATCCACATCAACATCTAAATCCTCATCCATGCACATTCACATAACCATCATATATGTATCCACATTACTATGCACATCACCACCAACATCAATTCTCATTTTCATAATTTAAATGTCATAGTTCTTAGCTGCCTGTGATTTGAGCTCTGACATCATGCAACTCTTTCTCAATTAATTTTACCCATTTGCCATGAGGTCAGACCAGACCTGTTTTTTGGATCTTGCTTGACTCCTGGCCAACACTTTGTTTATAAAGTGAATAACGCTGTTCTTTTCTTGCACTTGGCGCTCTTCCTTATTTTTGTTAATGGACTAGTTTTGCATGCATTAATACATTTGGTACAATGAAGAGACTTCTGGGCAGAGGCGTTGGCCTGTCAAGATCGATTTCCATGCACACAAACAAGGAGGCGAGCAGGCACCGAATTCAGCGAAGGCCCACATGATCCTGCTGGCGGCCTGATGAGCAGGGTGAGGCAGGCAGTTGTGAGAGGAGGCTCAGCATCGTGGACCTCGGAGGAACATCGAACGTCAGTGTTCCTGTGCATAAAAAATACTGTTGGTAAATGGGGAAAACCACGTGGTATAGATATAGTCTGTTTATGGTGAAATATTAAGAACATATTTTGGGGACGGAGCGACAGGGTGTTGGTGGGGAATTGGAAAGGATATTTGTGTTATTGGATTATGTTGTTGTATTTTAAATGTGATAAAGACATTTAAAAACAACACAGACCTGCAGGATTCTTATTCAGACCAGTAGTTCCTCGAGAGATTGCACATGGAACAATCATTACAGTGCTTTTGGAAGCAGTCATAACAAAGGAACGGCAGGAATATTACATGGAGTAGATGAGGAGGTATTGAATGGTGCTCTGTCTTGTGCTTTGATGCAATTCTACGTTTGACTGATTTAACTGGCGAACAATTATTTCACGATAATCACAAGAATGGAGAGGCAATATTTGAGGTGTGTATACCGTACCACTTGATAGAGGAATATATGAAATACACCAGAAGGAATTGTTAGCAAAAAGGTTTTTGCCACATTTTCCAGGCAGATTTGGACACAGTACCTAAAGAATTATGGACCAGCAATCCCCATGATGCGGGACTATTGAAAGAGTGGGGCAGTAAGAATACAATAGAAAGGAGCTTTATTACCTCACTTGAAACAGTACACAATGTCCAGAGAAGCAGTTGAGGGAATATATGATACAATTGCAGCATTAGTGGAGCAAGGTATCATAGTACCATTCGAATCCCCATGTAACACAGCTGTGTACCCTGTAAAGATGTATGCCCCATTAATAGGAGCACAATTGCCACTAGTTTTGAATCCAGAAACAATTTTGCATAACATACCCACACATGCAATGTAGTTTACAATAGAAGATCTCAAAAATGCCTTTTTCTCCATACCACTGCACAAACTAACATCTGACCGTGTTTACTTACCACGACCAAAGACTGCAATATACCAGTTTACCTTGGGGGTACTGTGAATCACCTAGAGTGTTTATCAGAGTGCTGCAAATGGACCTAGGGAACACACAGACACAGAGTGAAGTGATACAATATGTTGATGACATCTTGGTGTGCAGCACCACCGAAGATTAATGCATAGTGATATATTTGGCTCAAATAATATCATCACAAGGAAGAAGAGTGACACCAGAGAGAGCAGTAGCAATACACAACATACCAAAACCAGCTACAGTAAAATAAATGTAATGGTTTCTAGGACTGTGCAATTAATGCCAATCCTGGGTATTAGATCATACCTCATACACCAGGTCCCTCTTACAATGATTTTGAAAAAAGCACAAAAGGAGAGACACTTTATTGTTTGGCCAGTAGAGATGACGAAGCATTCAATTAACTGAAACATGGGATTAGTACAGCCCCAGTTCTAACAACACCAGATTACAAACAATCGTTTTTCCTGTTTTCTCATTCTAATGTTTATGTGATGATGGTTGTCCTCACACAAGTAACTACAATGGGGAACAAATCTCTAGCATTTTACAGTGGTAATTGAGACCCAGTAATGCAAGGACATTTCCCTTGCAAACAAGCATTAGCAGTGGCCACCTTTGCAATTGAAAAATCATCTACAATAACTATGGACTTCTCAGTGAGTCTTCATGAAGAATATGCATTGTTACCGATTTTTCAGAAACCAAAATTCACACTCACAACACAGAGTGCCTTAGGCTATGAAACAATACTGTCTGTTAATATTGTGAGATGCTGCATTGCTAACCCGGCTACCTTTGCCGTAGAGCCTGCAGAGACGGGAGATGTACATGATTGTTCGACATACACTGATATCTATGACGGTTTACCACATATTGAGGAAGATGCACTTGAGGGGAGAGAGATATTGTTCATTGTCGGGTCATCAGCGATAAACTAGAATACTGGGTTACGGCACACTGGAGCAGCGGTGGTAAAATGGGAATTCAGGGAGTTTGAAATAGTGTCTCAGAAAACATTGGTATACATTGGGCCTCATTACGACCCTGGCGGTACGGGTTAAACTGCGCCATAAAAGGTGCCGGCGCCATTTACCCCGTCCCGCCTCATTACGAGGTCCCCTTGCGGGACTCAGGAAGCAACGCCTGGTCAAACCAGGTGTGCTTACCGGGTCCCGTGAGGGGAAGAGGGAGCAAACAACGGGCCAACTCGTAATGGCCTGTTGTTTGCTCCCTCTCCCATACCCATTCAGCCCTATGGGGGCTGAAATGGGAATGGGGAAGGACCGGGTCCGGGTCCTTGGAGGGAGGAATTACAGGGCCTTCCGAACTCGGAATGGCCCGGTTATTCCTCATTCTGAGGACCCGGACCCGGACGCGATTTTGGCGGCAGCCATGCCACCAATAGCGGCATGGCTACCGCCGAACTTGTAATGAGGGCCATTGTTCGGCACAAACATCAGAATTAAGAGCTCTGATCTTGGCACTAGAAATGCATGCATTTACCCCCACAACAATTTATTCTGACTGTGCATACGTCACCTCCACAGTACATTCGGTCTGTCCGGATGAAAAAGGAGAGATTTTAAAAATTCTGACGGTAGAGCAAAAGAAGCATTGTACATGCCTGAGAAAGTGGAAATGGCAGTGCTGCCCCCAAATGTAACACAACGACCGTTGCAGATAAATGAACCATAGAACACCCTGCCTCTCATGCAAATAATAGAGTTGAAGGTATGCACCCCCAACGTGAATAGAAACTATGGACCAGGAAAGGGTGCGTTTTGTCATCCACTGACCTATTGTGGAGACAAACTATTACAGGGAAACCCATCATGCCACAAGAGCTACTGGCAGTTGCCCTCGAGCAGCTGCATTAACCTGCACACAGATCAAAGGATTGTGTAGCATCAGATTTGAGGGAGGAGTGGTTTGTTCCTAATTTAAAAGAAAGGTTGTTAGAATTTGTAACAACCTGTTCCGTGTGTCATCAATATACTGCAGGACACACACTAAAAACAGTAAAGACAACCTGGGCTCAACCTTCGGGGCCTTTTCATAATTTGAATATTGATTATGTCGATATGGTAAATAGGTGTACGACTTATAGCTATATTATCATTGTGGTGTGCCCCTTCTCCCGTTGGCTTGAGCAGGTCCATGTACCCATTGTGATGCAAAATCAGATGCAGAATTCATCATACATGATGTATTCCCCCATTGGGGATCTGTGAGGTACTCCAATCAGATAAATGTCCACATTTTTTCAAAGATGTGTTTAAGGAGATCACATCTCTAGTGGGAATAATACACATGCTGTGTTCAGTGTACCACCTACAGCCAATGGAATTGTGGAGCACCTCTATGGTTTTCTCAAAGAGCGCTGTGGGAAAATCTTTGTTACCCTGAAAAATAATTGGCTGCACTGCTTGCCAATTGCCCTCTTTGCACTGCGGAATCAACCATGCTCTGAAATGCATGTTACACCGCTTGAAGTACTAACTGGCAGAAGAATGCATTCTCCACTAACACCTGCATGTTCAAATGCTGAAAATGCTGTAACTGTTTAGGAGATGAATTTCATAAATATCTTAAGGCTATGATCGATTTTCATAAATATATTTCTCACCAGATAACACCTCAAGAACAATGGCTAGGCAGGGCTACCGGAGAAGAAGAAATACCAAAAGGAGCCTCTTTTTCCACCACCGCAGCTCTACCCGGGGGACAGGTCCTCATTAGAAAGAGGAAGTGAGGAAGTGAGTAACCCATGTCTCGTGGGACCTTTCAAAGTATAGTACAAAAACGCAACTGCAGTAAAACTTCATTGACGTAAAAGATGAGTCATTTGCTAGATATCAAGAGAGACAAGAGCAATGCCCCCTTTCTCAAAGACAAGGAGATGGGAGAAAGGAAAGTGCCATAAGATGCAATAACACTGTGCCAAATTCTATGAATCCTTTTCTTAACAGGGACTCAGAAAGTATGATTACACAGCATAGGAGGTGCAAAGGATTAATGGAAACTGTGCCTTGCCTAGCATTTATTCTGGTTCTTTTATATTTTTATCTCTTTGCTTTGCATGGAATATAAATGGTTGGCGACACAAAAAGAGGTTCATATTTTAACCAGGACATGTAGAGGCGTTTTTGAACCTGGAGCTGCTATAACTGGCTAAACCTACTGAAAAAGGACTGAACTCCATTAAAGATTAGCTTAGGGCTGTCAAATTGACCACTCTCCAGAATAGGTATGTTCTAGACTTACTATCCGCTATAGAGGGAGGTCTCTGTGTAAAAGTCAGTGCAAATTGCTGTATATTCACACCGGCAAATTATGCACAGACCAGCCGCTCAACAAATGCTATTGCTGCACTCTTATACAATGCACACTACCATGGAGAAGGGGAGTGGTCCAGATGCTGGTGCCTGGCAATGTTTTCCTGGGTGCCCTCTTGGCTGAGCAGAATTACTAACATTTTGGTTCCCATCTTTACTGTCTTACCCGTAAGCCTCTGAATATTACAGATAGTTTTAAGGTATTTAAAGGGGATTGGTAAGAAGAAAACACATGCACAAATGTCTCTGACATTAGGATCTTACGATGCCACTGTCCTCTCATTTCATGCTTATACACAAGCAGCGTTGTTGAATGTGGAGAAAGGAATAAGAATGGTGGCAATAGACACATTGGCACCCGTAGCACCTGGTTTACCCTCCCCCAGACTCTGAAAATTAAACGCAACACTGGGTAGATTGTGATGTGGATGGAGAGTGTTTCATGACATGTACTTCAGAGGAGTATGCGGCACACAGAGGAAGCTCAAAGGGAGTGTGCAGGGCACAGATGCCAAAAGATGGCAATGATAGAAGGATGGCTGCAGGTTTATTGGTTAGTAAACTAACCAGATGGGAGAATGTGATGGTGCAAATGGGGCAAACGTCACACATGCACCGCTGCCCACACCCCCAAAATATGAACATAAATACAAGATAAGGAAGCTTATGTAAATTAATGATTTCAGGGGATTTTTCCTGAACTGTTTTCAATGTAGCAACAGTATTCCTGATTAATTATAAATAAATCATTGAGCAGAGGTTGTGTCATTTTGTTGAACCTTGAAAAACCTTTTGCTGTATATTCACATTATGAATACCCAATAAATACAAATAAATACATTTCCTTATGTGAAATTATCCAACATGTTATTTTATAGCTGCTGCACTGCAGTGCTCAGATTTGTTCAACTTTATGGAAAGCCCTTTTCTTGCCTGAAAGTATGAGACAGCCAAAGTTAAAAAGGAAGGGAGTACAAGATAGTGCTTAACGGGACATCAAAGAGATAGTGTTACCATGGCACAAGAAAAGATATGTAGCAAGTCGAAATATTGCCAAAACACAAAATTAGGTTGTATACACAATGGCCCCTTTGGCCAAGTGGTGCCACTACACTCTCTGTTAACAGAAGGAAATATCCCCGGCAGACAGAGTCCAACAGAGAATGTTATTCATCCTGTGATCCAATTAAAAGATATGCACCTGCGTTGGCAGCGAGTTTCGAGATCACAGTTGCAAGTTAGAATATTCAAGGTTAGGGAAGCAGTCTGGAGAAAATGAGGCCCTGGCATGGGACATAATATGGGAGTCTTTTTTTGTTTGTGGAAATCAGGGTTTGGGGCCTCATTACGACCCAGGCGGTAAGTTTACCGCCTGGGTCGTACCTTTACCACCATGGCGTAAACTATGTTTACGCCATGGTGGTTGGCGGACTTACCGCCCCATTCCGAGGTCGGCGGGGCGGTAAGTCCCCAATCCCCATTTACCCTTCCCCATTCCCATTTTTGCCCCATAGGGCATAATGGGAGTGGGGAAGGCGTTAATTACGCCACCGTAAATTACGGTGGCGTAATTAACAACATGGTCCCTTAGCGCCATTGATTTTAACACCTGCTAAAAGCAGGTGTTAAGTCCGCCATGGCGCTAAGGGACCTCGGAATCAGGCGGTAAGGGTCGGCGCTGTTTACGCTGCCGTAAACCCCTTACCGCCTGAGTCGTAATGAGGCCCTTGGTCTCTCTATTCCCAGCACCATTACATTAAATATTAATTGGAGTGTCTTGGAAGCTTGCAACATTCGAGGTCACCTTAGTAGGTGCCGTCCAATGGCAGAGAAGAATTCTTATCACTGTAAGTATGATGTGTGCCAACCAACCAGATCCTTTTGTATGCTCATTGTATATACCTTGTATATATTTTTCCTTGCACATATAACCTGCATTTTTGTGTATTATTATACATTGTATGTATTTTGTAACGTGTAAACTAAGCGCCCAGTTGCCCAAGGGCTTGGTGCGCTCTATAAATAAATAAACTAAACTAAACTAACTGTGGTAGGGATTTTGGAGTAATGAGTGTTAGGGACAATTCTCCAGAATGGCTAATTTCCGTTACCTACTGAGTCCCTCAGCAGCTTTGCTGGATTTCTAGGATTTATTTTTTTCACTTGGTAAGAGTGTGAGACTTTTTTCCCACTCTTCCATGTGTTTTGCTGTGTGTGTTTAACATTTTCTTGTGTTCGTAGACTATGGAGCCTCACCTACTCCATAGGCATAATCTGTTTACTGTGTGTTACACAGCACCTTCAGTGCAGGAACACAGGGTTGTCTTTTTGACTTCCCAACTCCGACTCCATTTTCTGGGACTGAATGCTGTCTCCCAGAACATATAAGGTTGCCATTGACTTTATTAGTCTCTTTTAAAACTCACAGACCCCGTACAAACTATCTTAAATAGAGTTCTGGAAAGGGTTAATATTTATCCCTTTTTGTCTGTTTCTCTTAGAGCATTGTTTCGCTCCATTTTCATTAAGACTTGGCTGGTGGCAGTGGTAACTACCCTATTTTTCCTACCGCGGTTATCATAAATAGACCTGGCATTGTTTTAGTCTATCTTGGTAGCCTTGAACTTAAACACGCTAGACCATATACGTTTGTATACGGTTCCGGCTGGGTTTAGTCGCCATTTCTTTTTGTAAAAGTCTTTCTTGTGTTTTACTCTGCGCGCCAAACCAGGTTTGGTTCCTTTGTTTGCCGTCCTTTTGCGGGCTTCTGCACAGAAGCCCTCCTTAGGTGCCTATATGTCTGGGGAGGGATTTTGGATTCCCTGCACAGGGTCTCCTTGGAGACCCATGTCACACTCTGATCGGTTGAGGTGACTGTCCCGGCGGGACAGCCACCCTGCTGTGTGATTGACAGCTAGGCTGTGTGAATGGGGGAAAACTGCATAAAAAAGCAGGTCTCTGGGGCTGGAAAGGCAGATTCGCCACTGGAACAAGAGAACCGAAGAGGAGCTGACAGAAGAGGCCCCCTACCACTACTGAAGCTCCCGGTGAAGCCCTGCTGCAGGTCTGAATCTTAATACTCCAACGACAGGGACGATTTGCAAGGAATATTCTCCCCTTGAGCTGGTGGGAACAATCAGTTCACCAAACTGCTCGCTAGGCCTCCCTTCTCTGGTAAAATTTGCTGTACAGAGCTACAGTGAACCAGATAGCCAGGAGTAACAGACTCTGCTTGCGTTTTAAGGAGTGCACCTTTTATTCGTTGCTTTGCTCTGCTGCTGGTTTCTTCCCTGGGCAGTGCAGGACCCTCCAGTCTTCCTACTTTGTGTCAGTCCGACAGTCGCTTCAGGAACCGTGAGCCTGTAGGACCTGCCAGGAACATCCGCCTCAGCTACAACCTGCTTCTCCATTTAAGGTACTGTTCCAATCCGGTTGTTCGTTTCGTCCAGCCGTGGTGAAAGTGTGTGAAACCTTTCGCCAATCCGAGGGCTTGTCCTTCTCCATTCTTTAAACTAACTTTTCTGCCAACCAACTTCGTCCTGAACTCTTGGCAAAGACATAACCGCAAACTACACTGAACCTTGTGATCTTGAGCAACAGACTTTGACCCATTAACATTGGCCCAGGCCTATTGAATTGATTTCCTCACTGTAGTTACTTTTCTAGATTGTCCTGCCTCTTAAGTTTTGGTGCTGCTACACTGTTTTTGATAACTTTGTCTTTTCCTCCCTTTTTGAATTACTGGAGTGCTTTTTTGCACACACTTCATTTTTAGCCTAACTTGTCCAGAATCTATTGGGTGTGGTGTAGTGTATTAAGAGTGTGATTTTTCAACTGCTTTACTTTAGTGAAATGTTTTACAACTTATGTGTAAATTTGTGTATATTCTTTTATTCAGAAACCTTGAGTCAGTGTTTGTTTGAATCATAGTAATTGCTGTCCTTTGTGTAACTATTGATACTGCTTGAGATAAGTCTGGCGGCTCAGCCATCGCTACCACTTCACTGTGTAGTACAGGTTTGTACCAAAGGTGAATTTGTACTGTCACTTGTAGTCCTAATTGTGTGTGGTGTTCCCAAAGGGTACTGCATATAATTCTGCCTAACAATGATACATATATTTGAGGGGCAGGAACCAGGTGCATCATTGATAATGGACAAGGCAATGGTAGAATCCAATGTCTAGGTATATGTAGGGGTTTTGATTAGTGTAGTCAATCAGTATGTTAGAAAAAGTCACGTCTGTTATTTTTTGCAACTATTGACATTTTGCAGTTTCACACCTTATAATCCTCAGCCCGATGTGAGCCCATTGAGTTATGTGTATCTTGCTTGACTCCGGCCAACACTTTGTTAATAAAGTGAATAAAGCAATTTATGCTTGCATTTGGCACACTTCCTTATTTTTGTAAATGAACTGGTTTTTCATGTGTTAATGCAAAGTGACCATTGAAATGGTCACAGTGTGCATTAAAAAAAACAATAAAGTCGTATCCACATTAACATCCACATCACCATTGACATGCACATTCACATAAGCATCATATATGCATCCACATTACCATCCACATCACCGTTCACATCACCACCCACATCAATTCTAATTTACATCATTTAAATGTCATAGTTCTTACCTGCCTGTGATTTGAGCTCTGCTATCCTGCAGCTCTTTCTCAGAGAATTTTACTTAGATACCAGAGACCAATGATCAAAGTTTATCGAAATGTGAAAGCAATGGGACGCAAGGTGCACAAAGAGTTGTTTCAGGGGCATGCGGAAGGACTGGCAGGAGGTAATCTGAGCCCGGCCATCACGGTGGCATCTGCTGAATAGTTCATTACACTGTGGTGGCCTCCAGATGCTGAAGGAACACCCGATTTGTCTAGCCTGCCTTACTGCTAGGCCGCCTGGTGTATTCTCTGTGCATTGTGCAGTTTCCGTATCCCTCTCTACCTCCCACTTTCCATCTCTCTGCTCTCCCCCTCCATGGTGCTCTCGATCTCCCCCATCTACTCTCACTACTACTCTATCACCTATTCTATCTCTCTTTCAAAGTCTGGAAGCAAAAAGTTCAAGAAAGATCTCCTGGTCTCCAATCCAGGCCTGCCCATCACTGACACCTACAAAAATGCTTCATCCAGGCAAACTCTCATTGATATCCTATATGCCGTTCCCTCCCCAGGCCTTTGGATTCCCCATATGGTCTCAGTCCTCTCCCCTTTCTCTTTTTTGCCCATTAATGGTGGAGCCCAAAGAGAAGTACTCTTGGCACACTTCCCATCCTCTAGATCTAGCGTCTAGGAGCATCATTAATGTCTTCCAGAATGGCACTGTCATGGCCTAGGGTTCTCAACCCAACCTCCCCCTTCTTGAAAGGTGTCTTCCATCACTCATCAACTCCCCCTTCTCCTGCCACGCCTCCTTCTGCCACCCCTTTGGCCCTTTGCCACCCCTGACAGGCATACCATATTCCTGTACCCCTCCTCAGAAGCCTGATTTGCATATGATCTTTCCCCTTTTGGAATGGCTTGGCAGGCAAGGAACGAAGGTCTGGAGGGTTGCCCAGAGCGATGCCAGAGGTTAAGATTCATTATAAACCTTCCAGCCATCACCTCTTTTGTTTTTCTATTGTCACCCCAAGTGGGACGGGTATGCCCAGACGTGGGTCCCGTGCCTGCTGGGCCTAGAGACCCAAGCTACTCCTCACTGATGATGCCCAACAAGGCTGAAACATGTCTGGGGATTCTTGTGGTCTCGTGCAGAAGGGATGTGACCTAGCAGTTTGGGCTGGACTACCCCTTTGGGGGTGGGACCAAGCCTGATTTGCATATGGTCTTTCCCCTTTTGTAATGGCTTGGCAGGCAAGGAACAATGGTCTGGAGGGTTGCCCAGAGCGATGCCAGAGGTTAAAATTCATTCTAAACCTTCCAGCCATCACCTCTTTTGTATTGCTATTGTCACCCCGAGTGGGACAGGTATGCCCAGACGTGGGTCCCGTCCCTGCTGGGCCTAGAGACCTAAGCTACTCCTCACTGATGATGCCCAACAAGGCTGAAACATGTCTGAGGATGCTTGTGGTCTCATGCAGAAGGGATGTGACCTAGCAGTTCGGGTTGGACTACCCCTTTGGGGTGGGACCAAGCCTGATTTGCATATGGTCTTTCCCCTTTTGTAATGGCTGGGCAGGCAAGGAACAATGGTCTGGAGGGTTGCCCAGAGTGATGCCAGAGGTTAAGATTCATTCTAAACCTTCCAGCCATCACCTCTTTTGTTTTGCTATTGTCACCCCGAGTGGGACGGGTATGCCCAGACGTGGGTCCCGTGCCTGCTGGGCCTAGAGACCCAAGCTACTCCTCACCGATGATGCCCAGCAAGGCTGAAATATGTCTGAGGATGCTTGTGGTCTCATGCAGACGGGATGTGACCTAGCAGTTCGGGTTGGACTACCCCTTTGGGGGTGGGACCAAGCCTGATTTGCATACAGTCTTTCCCCTTTTGTAATGGCTTGGCAGGCAAGGGACGATGGTCTGGAGGGTTGCCAAGAGCAATGCCAGAAGTTAAGATTCATTCTAAACCTTCCAGCCATCACCTCTTTTGTTTTGCTATTGTCACCCCGAGTGGGATGGGTATGCCCAGACGTGGGTCCCGTGCCTGCTGGGCCTAGAGAGCCAAGTTGCTCCTCACTGATGATGCCCAAAAAGACTGAAACATGTCTGGAGATGCTTGTGGTTTCATGCAGAAGGGATGTGACCTAGCAGTTCGGCTGGACTACCCCTTTGGGGGTGGGAACAAGCCTGATTTGCATATGGTCTTTCCCCTTTTGTAATGGCTTGGCAGCAAAGGAACGATGGTCTCTAGGGATGCCCAGAGCGATGCCAGAGGTTAAGATTCATTCTAAACCTTCCAGCCATCACCTCTTTTGTTTTGCTATTGTCACCCCGAGTGGGACGGTTATGTCCAGACGTGGGTCCCGTGCCTGCTGGGCCTAGAGACCCAAGCTACTCCTCACTGATGATGCCCAGCAAGGCTGAAACATTTCTGGGGATGCTTGTGGTCTCGTGCAGAAGGGATGTTACCTAGCAGTTCGGGCTGGACTAACCCTTTGGGGGTGGAAACAAGCCTGATTTGCATATGGTCTTTCCCCTTTTGTAATGGCTTGGCAGGCAAGGAACGATGGTCTGGAGGGTTGCCCAGAGTGAAGCGAGAGGTTAAGATTAATTCTGAACCTTCCAGCCATCACCTCTTTTGTTTTGCTATTGTCACCCTGAGTGGGACGGGTATGCCCAGACGTGGGTCCCGTCCTTGCTGGGCCTAGAGAGCCAAGCTACTCCTCACTGATGAAGCCCAACACGGCTGAAACATGTCTGGGGGATGCTTGTGGTCTTGTGCAGAAGGTATGTGACCTAGCAGTTCGGGCTGGACTACCCCTTTGGGGGTGGGACCAAGCCTGATTTGCATATGGTCATTCCCCTTTTGTAATGGCTTGGCCGTCAAGGAACGATGGTCTGGAGGGATGCCCAGAGCGATGCCAGAGGTTAAGATTAATTCTAAACCTTCCAGCCATTACCTCTTTTCTTTTGCTATTGTCACCCCGAGTGAGACAGGTATGCCCAGACGTGGGTCCCGTGCATGCTGGGCCTAGAGACCCAAGCTACTCCTCACTGATGATGCCCAACATGGCTGAAACATGTCTGAGGATGCTTGTGGTCTCATGCAGAAGGGATGTGACATTGCAGCTCGGGTTGGACTACCCCTTTGGGGTGGGACCAAGCCTGATTTGCATATGGTCTTTCCCCTTTTGTAATGGCTTGGCAGGCAATGAACAATGGTCTGGAGGGTTGCCCAGAGCGATGCCAGATGTTAAGATTCATTCTAAACCTTCCAGCCATCACCTCTTTTGTTTTGCTATTGTCACGCCGAGTGGGACGGGTATGCCCAGACGTGGGTCCCGTGCCTGCTGGGCCTAGAGAACCAAGCTACTCCTCATTGATGATGCCCAGCAAGGCTGAAACATGTCTGGGGATGCTTGTGGTCTCGTGCAGAAGGTATGTGACCTAGCAGTTCGGGCTGGACTACACCTATGGGAGTGGGACCAAGCCTGATTTGCATATGGTCTTTCCCCTTTTGTAATGGCTTGGCCGGCAAGGAACGATGGTCTGGAGGAATGCCCAGAGCGATGCCGGAGGTTAAGATTAATTGTAAACCTTCCAGCCATCACCTATTTTGTTTTGCTATTGTCACCCCGAGTGAGACGGGTATGCCCAGACGTGGGTCCGGTGCCTGCTGGGCCTAGAGACCCAAGCTACTCCTCACTGATGATGCCCAACAACGCTGAAAAATGTCTGGGGATACTTGTGGTCTCGTGCAGAAGGTATGTGACCTAGCAGTTCGGGCTGGACTACCCCTTTGGGGGTGGGGCCAAGCCTTATTTGCATATGGTCTTTCCCCTTTTGTAATGGCTTGGCCGGCAAGGAACGATGGTCTGGAGGGATGCCCAGAGCGATGCCAGAGGTTAAGATTCATTCTAAACCTTCCAGCCATCACCTCTTTTTTTTTTGCTATTGTCACCCTGAGTGGGACAGTTATGCCCAGACGTGGGTCCCGTACCTGCTGGGCCTAGAGAGCAAAGCTACTCCTCACTGATGATGTCCAACAAGGCTGAAACATGTCTGGGGATGCTTGTGGTCTCGTGCAGATGGGAAGTGACCTAGCAGTTCGGGCTGGACTACACCTATGGGAGTGGGACCAAGCCTGATTTGCATATGGTCTTTCCCCTTTTGTAATGACTTGGCCGGCAAGGAACGATGGTCTGGAGGAATGCCCAGAGTGATGCCGGAGGTTAAGATTAATTCTAAACCTTCCAGACATCACCTCTTTTGTTTTTCTATTGTCACCCCGAGTGGGACGGGTATGCCCAGACGTGGGTCCCGTGCCTGCTGGGCCTAGAGACCCAAGCTACTCCTCACTGATGATGCCCAACAAGGCTGAAACATGTCTGGGGGTTCTTGTGGTCTCGTGCAGAAGGGATGTGACCTAGCAGTTTGGGCTGGACTACCCCTTTGGGGTGGGACCAAGCCTGATTTGCTTATGGTCTTTCCCCTTTTGTAATGGCTTGGCAGGCAAGGAACAATGGTCTGTAGGGTTGCCCAGAGCGATGCCAGAGGTTAAGATTCATTCTAAACCTTCCAGCCATTACCTCTTTTCTTTTGCTATTGTCACCCCGAGTGAGACAGGTATGCCCAGACGTGGGTCCCGTGCCTGCTGGGCCTAGAGACCCAAGCTACTCCTCACTGATGATGCCCAAAATGGCTGAAACATGTCTGAGGATGCTTGTGGTCTCATGCAGAAGGGATGTGACATTGCAGCTCGGGTTGGACTACCCCTTTGGGGTGGGACCAAGCCTGATTTGCATATGGTTTTTCCCCTTTTGTAATGGCTTGGCAGGCAATGAACAATGGTCTGGAGGGTTGCCCAGAGCGATGCCAGAGGTTAAGATTCATTCTAAACCTTCCAGCCATCACCTCTTTTGTTTTGCTATTGTCACGCCGAGTGGGACGGGTATGCCCAGACGTGGGTCCCGTGCCTGCTGGGCCTAGAGAACCAAGCTACTCCTCATTGATGATGCCCAGCAAGGCTGAAACATGTCTGGGGATGCTTGTGGTCTTGTGCAGAACGGATTTGACCTAGCAGTTCGGCTGGACTACCCCTTTGGGGGTGGAACCAAGCCTGATTTGCATATGGTCTTTCCCCTTTTGTAATGGCTTGGCAGGCAAGGAACGATGGTCTGGAGGGTTGCCCCGAGTGATGCCAGAGGTTAAGATTAATTCTAAACCTTCCAGCCATCACCTCTTTTGTTTTGCTATTGTCACCCCGAGTGGGACGGGTATGCCCAGACGTGGGTCCCGTACCTGCTGGGCCTAGAGAGCCAAGCTACTCCTCACTGATGATGCCCAACAAGGCTGAAACATGTCTGGGGATGCTAGTGGTCTCGTGCAGAAGGTATGTGACCTAGCAGTTCAGGCTGGACTACACCTATGGGAGTGGGACCAAGCCTGATTTGCATATGGTCTTTCCCCTTTTGTAATGGCTTGGCTGGCAAGGAACGATGGTCTGGAGGAATGCCCAGAGCGATGCCGGAGGTTAAGATTAATTGTAAACCTTCCAGCCATCACCTATTTTGTTTTGCTATTGTCACCCCGAGTGAGACGGGTATGCCCAGACGTGGGTCCGGTGCCTGCTGGGCCTAGAGACCCAAGCTACTCCTCACTGATGATACCCAACAAGGCTGAAACATGTCTGGGGATGCTTGTGGTCTCGTGCAGAAGGTATGTGACCTAGCAGTTCGGGCTGGACTACCCCTTTGGGGGTGGGACCAAGCCTTATTTGCATATGGTCTTTCCCCTTTTGTAATGGCTTGGCCGGCAAGGAACGATGGTCTGGAGGGATGCCCAGAGCGATGCCAGAGGTTAAGATTCATTCTAAACCTTCCAGCCATTACCTCTTTTCTTTTGCTATTGTCACCCCGAGTGAGACAGGTATGCCCAGACGTGGGTCCCGTGCCTGCTGGGCCTAGAGACCCAAGCTACTCCTCACTGATGATGCCCAACATGGCTGAAACATGTCTGAGGATGCTTGTGGTCTCATGCAGAAGGGATGTGACATTGCAGCTCGGGTTGGACTACCCCTTTGGGGTGGGACCAAGCCTGATTTGCATATGGTTTTTCCCCTTTTGTAATGGCTTGGCAGGCAATGAACAATGGTCTGGAGGGTTGCCCAGAGCGATGCCAGAGGTTAAGATTCATTCTAAACCTTCCAGCCAAAACCTCTTTTGTTTTGCTATTGTCACCCCGATGGGACGGGTATGCCCAGACGTGGGTCCCGTGCCTGCTGGGCCTAGAGAGCCAAGCTACTCCTCACTGATGATGCCAGGCAAGGCTGAAACATGTCTGGGGATGCATGTGGTCTCGTGCAGAAGGGATGTGACCTAGCAGTTCGGGCTGGACTACCCCTTTGGGGTGGGACCAAGCCGGATTTGCATATGGTCTTTCCCCTTTTGTAATGGCTTGGCAGGCAAGGAACAATGGTCTGGATGGTTGCCCAGACCGATGCCAGAGGTTAAGATTCATTCTAAACCTTCCAGCCATCACCTCTTTTTTTTTTCTATTGTCACCCCGAGTCGGACGGGTATGCCCAGACGTGGATCCCGTGCCTGCTGGGCTTAGAGACCCAAGCTACTCCTCACTGATGATGCCAGGCAAGGCTGAAACATGTCTGGGGATGCTTGTGGTCTCGTGCAGAAGGGATGTGACCTAGCAGTTCGGGCTGGACTACCCCTTTGGGGGTGGGACCAAGCCTGATTTGCATACGGTCTTTCCCCTTTTGTAATGGCTTGGCAGGCAACGGACGATGGTCTGGAGGGTTACCCAGAGCGATGCCAGAGGTTAAGATTCATTCTAAACCTTCCAGCCATCACCTCTTTTGTTTTGCTATTGTCACCCCAAGTGGGACGGGTATGCCCAGACGTGGGTCCCGTGCCTGCTGGGCCTAGAGAGCCAAGCTACTCCTCACTGATGATGCCCAACAAGGCTGAAACATGTCTGGGGATGCATGTGGTCTCACGCAGGAGGGATGTGACCTTGCAGTTCGGGCTGGACTATCCCTTTGCGGGTGGGACCAAGCCTGATTTGCATATGGTCTTTCCCCTTATGTAATGGCTTGGCAGGCAAGGAACGATGGTCTGGAGGGTTACCCAGAGCGATGCCAGAGGTTAAGATTAATTCTAAACCTTCCAGCCATCACCTCTTTTGTTTTGCTATTGTCACCCCGAGTGGGACGGGTATGCCCAGACGTGGGTCCCGTGCCTGCTGGGCCTAGAGAGCCAAGCTTCTCCTCACTGATGATCCCCAACAAGGCTGAAACATGTCTGGGGATGCTTGTGGTTTCATGCAGAAGGGATGTGACCTAGCAGTTTGGCTGGACTACCCCCTTGGGGGTGGGACCAAGCCTGATTTGCATATGGTCTTCCCCTTTTGTAATGGCTTGGCAGTAAAGGAACGATGGTCTCTAGGGATGCCCAGAGCGATGCCAGAGGTTAAGATTCATTCTAAACCTTCCAGCCTTCACCTCTTTTGTTTTGCTATTGTCACCCCGAGTGGGATGGGTATGCCCAGACGTGGGTCCCGTGCCTGCTGGGCCTAGAGACCCAAGCTACTCCTCACTGATAATGCCCAACAAGGCTGAAACATGTCTGGGGATGCTTGTGGTTTCATGCAGAAGAGATGTTACCTAGCAGTTCGGGCTGGACTACCCCTTTGGGGGTGGAACCAAGCCTGATTTGCATATGGTCTTTCCCCTTTTGTAATGGCTTGGCAGGCAAGGAACGATGGTCTGGAGGGTTGCCCAGAGTGATACCAGAGGTTAAGATTCATTCTAAACCTTCCAGCCATCAATTCTTTTGTTGTGCGATTGTCACCCCGAGTGGGACGGGTATGCCCAGACGTGGTTCCCGTGCCTGCTGGGCCTAGAGACCCACGCTACTCCTCACTGATGATTCCCAACAAGGCTGAAATATGTCTGGGGATGCTTGTGGTCTCGTGCAGAAGGGATGTGACCTAGCAGTTTGAGCTGGACTACCCCTTTGGGGGTGGGACCAAGCCTGATATGCATATGGTCTTTCCCCTTTTGTAATGGCTTGGCAGGCAAGGAACGATGGTCTGGAGGGTTGCCCAGAGCGAAGCCAGAGGTTAAGATTCATTCTGAACCTTCCAGCCATCACCTCTTTTGTTTTGCTATTGTCACCCCGAGTGGGACGGGTATGCCCAGACGTGGGTCCCGTGCCTGCTGGGCCTAGAGAGCCAAGCTACTCCTCACTGATGATGCCCAACAAGGCTGAAACATGTCTGGGGGATGCTTGTGGTCTTGTGCAGAAGGTGTGTGACCTAGCAGTTCGGGCTGGACTACCCCTTTGGGGGTGGGACCAAGCCTGATTTGCATATGGTCTTTCTCCTTTTGTAATGGCTTGGCTGTCAAGGAACGATGGTCTGGAGGGATGCCCAGAGCGATGCCAAAGGTTAAGATTAATTCTAAACCTTCCAGCCATTACCTCTTTTCTTTTGCTATTGTCACCCCGAGTGAGACAGGTATGCCCAGACGTGGGTCCCGTGCCTGCTGGGCCTAGAGACCCAAGCTACTCCTCACTGATGATGCCCAACAAGGCTGAAATATGTCTGGGGATGCTTGGGGTCTCACGCAGAAGGGATGTGACCTAGCAGTTCGGGCTGGACTATCCCTTTGCGGGTGGGACCAAGCCTGATTTGCATATGGTCTTTCCCCTTATGTAATGGCTTGGCAGGCAAGGAACGATGGTCTGGAGGGTTGCCAAGAGTGATGCCAGAGGTTAAGATTCATTCTAAATCTTCCAGCCATCACCTCTTTTGTTTTGCTATTGTCACCCCGAGTGGGATGGGTATGCCCAGACGTGGGTCCTGTGCCTGCTGGGCCTAGAGAGCCAAGCTTCTCCTCACTGATGATGCCCCACAAGGCTGAAACATGTCTGGGGATGCTTGTGGTTTCATGCAGAAGGGATGTGACCTAGCAGTTCGGCTGGACTACCCCCTTGGGGGTGGGACCAAGCCTGATTTGCATATGGTCTTCCCCTTTTGTAATGGCTTGGCAGCAAAGGTCTCTAGGGATGCCCAGAGCGATGCCAGAGGTTAAGATTCATTCTAAACCTTCCAGCCATCACCTCTTTTGTTTTGCTATTGTCACCCCGAGTGGGACGGGTATGCCCAGACGTGGGTCCCGTGCCTGCTGGGCCTAGAGACCCAAGCTACTCCTCAACGATAATGCCCAACAAGGCTGAAACATGTCTGGGGATGCTTGTGGTCTCGTGCAGAACGGATTTGACCTAGCAGTTCGGGCTGGACTACCCCTTTGGGGTGGAACCAAACCCGATTTGCACATGGTCTTTCCCCTTTCGTAATGGCTTGGCAGGCAAGGAACAATGGTCTGGAGGGTTGCCCAGAGCGATGCCAGAGGTTAAGATTAATTCTAAACCTTCCAGCCATCACCTCTTTTGTTTTGCTATTGTCACCCCGAGTGGGACGGTTATGCCCAGATGTGGGTCCCGTGCCTGCTGGGCCTAGAGACCCAAGCTCCTCCTCACTGATGATGCCCAGCAAGGCTGAAACATGTCTGGGGATGCTTGTGGTCTCGTGCAGAAGAGATGTTACCTAGCAGTTTGGGCTGGACTACCCCTTTGGGGGTGGAACCAAGCCTGATTTGCATATGGTCTTTCCCCTTTTGTAATGGTTTGGCAGGCAAGGAACGATGGTCTGGAGGGTTGCCCAGAGTGATGCCAGAGGTTAAGATTCATTCTAAACCTTCCAGCCATCAATTCTTTTGTTTTGCGATTGTCACCCCGAGTGGGACGGGTATGCCCAGACGTGGGTCCCGTGCCTTCTGGGTCTAGAGACCCAAGCTACTCCTCACTGATGATGCCCAACAAGGCTGAAATATGTCTGGGGATGCTTATGGTCTCGTGCAGAAGGGATGTGACCTAGCAGTTTGAGCTGGACTACCCCTTTGGGGGTAGGACCAAGCCTGATTTGCATATGGTCTTCCCCTTTTGTAATGGCTTGGCAGCAAAGGTCTCTAGGGATGCCCAGAGCGATGCCAGAGGTTAAGATTCATTCTAAACCTTCCAGCCATCACCTCTTTTGTTTTGCTATTGTCACCCTGAGTGGGACGGGTATGCCCAGACGTGGGTCCCGTGCCTGCTGGGCCTAGAGAGCCAAGCTTCTCCTCACTGATGATGCCCCACAAGGCTGAAACATGTCTGGGGATGCTTGTGGTTTCATGCAGAAGGGATGTGACCTAGCAGTTCGGCTGGACTACCACCTTGGGGGTGGGACCAAGCCTGATTTGCATATGGTCTTCCCCTTTTGTAATGGCTTGGCAGCAAAGGTCTCTAGGGATGCCCAGAGCGATGCCAGAGGTTAAGATTCATTCTAAACCTTCCAGCCATCACCTCTTTTGTTTTGCTATTGTCACCCCGAGTGGGACGGGTATGCCCAGACGTGGGTCCCGTGCCTGCTGGGCCTAGAGACCCAAGCTACTCCTCAACGATAATGCCCAACAAGGCTGAAACATGTCTGGGGATGCTTGTGGTCTCGTGCAGAACGGATTTGACCTAGCAGTTCGGGCTGGACTACCCCTTTGGGGTGGAACCAAACCCGATTTGCACATGGTCTTTCCCCTTTCGTAATGGCTTGGCAGGCAAGGAACAATGGTCTGGAGGGTTGCCCAGAGCGATGCCAGAGGTTAAGATTAATTCTAAACCTTCCAGCCATCACCTCTTTTGTTTTGCTATTGTCACCCCGAGTGGGACGGTTATGCCCAGACGTGGGTCCTGTGCCTGCTGGGCCTAGAGACCCAAGCTACTCCTCACTGATGATGCCCAGCAAGGCTGAAACATGTCTGGGGATGCTTGTGGTCTCGTGCAGAAGAGTTGTTACCTAGCAGTTTGGGCTGGACTACCCCTTTGGGGGTGGAACCAAGCCTGATTTGCATATGGTCTTTCCCCTTTTGTAATGGTTTGGCAGGCAAGGAACGATGGTCTGGAGGGTTGCCCAGAGTGATGCCAGAGGTTAAGATTCATTCTAAACCTTCCAGCCATCAATTCTTTTGTTTTGCGATTGTCACCCCGAGTGGGACGGGTATGCCCAGACGTGGGTCCCGTGCCTTCTGGGTCTAGAGACCCAAGCTACTCCTCACTGATGATGCCCAACAAGGCTGAAATATGTCTGGGGATGCTTATGGTCTCGTGCAGAAGGGATGTGACCTAGCAGTTTGAGCTGGACTACCCCTTTGGGGGTAGGACCAAGCCTGATTTGCATATGGTCTTTCCCCTTTTGTAATGGCTTGGCAGGCAAGGAACGATGGTCTGGAGGGTTGCTAAGAGCGATGCCAGAGGTTAAGATTCATTCTAAACCTTCCAGCCATCACCTCTTTTGTTTTGCTATTGTCACCCCGAGTGGGATGGGTATGCCCAGACGTGGGTCCCGTGCCTGCTGGGCCTAGAGAGCCAAGCTTCTCCTCACTGATGATGCCCCAAAAGGCTGAAACATGTCTGGGGATGCTTGTGGTTTCATGCAGAAGGGATGTGACCTAGCAGTTCGGCTGGACTACCCCCTTGGGGGTGGGACTAAGCCTGATTTGCATATGGTCTTCCCCTTTTGTAATGGCTTGGCAGCAAAGGTCTCTAGGGATGCCCAGAGCGATGCCAGAGGTTAAGATTCATTCTAAACCTTCCAGCCATCACCTCTTTTGTTTTGCTATTGTCACCCCGAGTGGGACGGGTATGCCCAGACGTGGGTCCCGTGCCTGCTGGGCCTAGAGACCCAAGCTACTCCTCACTGATAATGCCCAACAAGGCTGAAACATGTCTGGGGATGCTTGTGGTCTTGTGCAGAACGGATTTGACCTAGCAGTTCGGGCTGGACTACCCCTTTGGGGTGGAACCAAACCCGATTTGCACATGGTCTTTCCCCTTTCGTAATGGCTTGGCAGGCAAGGAACAATGGTCTGGAGGGTTGCCCAGAGCGATGCCAGAGGTTAAGATTAATTCTAAACCTTCCAGCCATCACCTCTTTTGTTTTGCTATTGTCACCCCGAGTGGGACGGTTATGCCCAGACGTGGGTCCCGTGCCTGCTGGGCCTAGAGACCCAAGCTACTCCTCACTGATGATGCCCAGCAAGGCTGAAACATGTCTGGGGATGCTTGTGGTCTCGTGCAGAAGAGATGTTACCTAGCAGTTCGGGCTGGACTACCCCTTTGGGGGTGGAACCAAGCCTGATTTGCATATGGTCTTTCCCCTTTTGTAATGGTTTGGCAGGCAAGGAACGATGGTCTGGAGGGTTGCCCAGAGTGATGCCAGAGGTTAACATTCATTCTAAACCTTCCAGCCATCAATTCTTTTGTTTTGCGATTGTCACCCCGAGTGGGACGGGTATGCCCAGACGTGGGTCCCGTGCCTTCTGGGCCTAGAGACCCAAGCTACTCCTCACTGATGATGCCCAACAAGGCTGAAATATGTCTGGGGATGCTTATGGTCTCGTGCAGAAGGGATGTGACCTAGCAGTTTGAGCTGGACTACCCCTTTGGGGGTGGGACCAAGCCTGATTTGCATATGGTCTTTCCCCTTTTGTAATGGCTTTGCAGGCAAGGAACGATGGTCTGGAGGGTTGCCCAGAGCGAAGCCAGAGGTTAAGATTCATTCTGAACCTTCCAGCCATCACCTCTTTTGTTTTGCAATTCTCACCCCGAGTGGGACGGGTATGCCCAGACGTGGGTCCCGTCCTTGCTGGGCCTAGAGAGCCAAGCTACTCCTCACTGATGATACCCACCAAGGCTGAAACATGTCTGGGGGATGCTTGTGGTTTTGTGCAGAAGGTATGTGACCTAGCAGTTCGGGCTGGACTACCCCTTTGGGGGTGGGACAAAGCCTGATTTGCATATGGTCTTTCCCCTTTTGTAATGGCTTGGCCGTCAAGGAACGATGGTCTGGAGGGATGCCCAGAGCGATGCCAGAGGTTAAGATTAATTCTAAACCTTCCAGCCATTACCTCTTTTCTTTTGCTATTGTCACCCCGAGTGAGACAGGTATGCCCAGACGTGGGTCCCGTGCCTGCTGGGCCTAGAGACCCAAGCTACTCCTCACTGATGATGCCCAACAAAGCTGAAACATGTCTGAGGATGCTTGTGGTCTCATCCAGAAGGGATGTGACCTAGCAGCTCGGGTTGGACTACCCCTTTGGGGTGGGACCAAGCCTGATTTGCATATGGTCTTTCCCCTTTTGTAATGGCTTGGCAGGAAAGGAACAATGGTCTAGAGGGTTGCCTAGAGCAATTCCAGAGGTTAAGATTCATTCTAAACCTTCCAGCCATCACCTCTTTTGTTTTGCTATTGTCACCCCGAGTGGGACGGGTATGCCCAGACGTGGGTCCCGTGCCTGCTGGGCCTAGAGACCCAAGCTACTCCTCATTGATGATGCCCAGCAAGGCTGAAACATGTCTGGGGTTCCTTGTGGTCTCGTGCAGAACGGATTTGACCTAGCAGTTCGGCTAGACTACCCCTTTGGGGGTGGAACCAAGCCTGATTTGCATATGGTCTTTCCCCTTTTGTAATGGCTTGGCAAGCAAGGTACGATGGTCTGGAGGGTTGCCCAGAGCGATGCCAGAGGTTAAGATTCATTCTAAACCTTCCAGCCATCACCTCTTTTATTTTGCTATTGTCACCCCGAGTGGGACGGTTATGCCCAGACGTGGGTCTCGTGCCTGCTGGGCCTAGAGAGCCAAGCTACTCCTCACTGATGATGTCCAACAAGGCTGAAACATGTCTGGGGATGCTTGTGGTCTCGTGCAGAAGGTATGTGACCTAGCAGTTCGGGCTGGACTACCCCTTTGGGGGTGGGACCAAGCCTGATTTGCATATGGTCTTTCCCCTTTTGTAATGGCTTGGCCGGCAAGGAACGATGGTCTGGATGGATGCCCAGAGCGATGCCGGAGGTTAAGATTAATTCTAAACCTTCCAGCCATCACCTATTTTGTTTTCCTATTGTCACCCTGAGTCAGACGGGTATGCCCAGACGTGGGTCCCGTGCCTGCTGGGCCTAGAGACCCAAGTTACTCCTCACTGATGATGCCCACCAAGGCTGAAACATGTCTGGGGGATGCTTGTGGTCTTGTGCAGAAGGTATGTGACCTAGCAGTTCGGGCTGGACTACCCCTTTGGGGGTGGGACCAAGCCTGATTTGCATATGGTCTTTCCCCTTTTGTAATGGCTTGGACGGCAAGGAAGGATGGTCTGGAGGGATGCCCAGAGCGATGCCAGAGGTTAAGATTAATTCTAAACCTTCCAGCCATGACCTCTTTTGTTTTGCTATTGTCACCCCGAGTGGGACGGGTATGCCCAGACGTGGGTCCCGTGTCTGCTGGGCCTAGAGACCCAAGCTACTCCTCACTGATGATGCCCAACAAGGCTGAAACATGTGTGGGGATGCTTGTGGTCTCGTGCAGTAGGGATGTGACCTAGCAGTTCGGGCTGGACTACCCCTTTGGGGTGGGACCAAGCCTGATTTGCATACAGTCTCTCCCCTTTTGTAATGGCTTGGCCGGCAAGCAACAATGGTCTGGAGGGCTGCCCAGAGCGATGCCAGAGGTTAAGATTCATTCTAAACCTTCCAGCCATCACCTCTTTTGTTTTGCTGTTGTCACCCCGAGTGGGACGGGTATGCCCAGACGAGGGTCCCGTGCCTGCTAGGCCTAGAGAGCCAAGCTACTCCTCACTGAGGATGCCCAACAAGGCTGAAACATGTCTGGGGATGCATGTGATCTCACGCCGAAGGGATGTGACCTAGCAGTTCGGGCTGGACTACCCCTTTGGGGGTGGGACCAAGCCTGATTTGCATATGGTCTTTCCCCTTATGTAATGGCTTGGCAGGCAAGGAACGATGGTCTGGAGGGTTGCCAAGAGCGATGCCAGAGGTTAAGATTCATTCTAAACCTTCCAGCCATCACCTCTTTTGTTTTGCTATTGTCACCCAGAGTGGGACGGGTATGCCCAGACGTGGGTCCCGTGCCTGCTGGGCCTAGAGAGCCAAGCTTCTCCTCACTGATGATGCCCAACAAGGCTGAAACATGTCTGGGGATGCTTGTGGTTTCATGCAGAAGTGATGTGACATAGTAGTTCGGGCTGGACTACCCCTTTGGGGGTGGGACCAAGCCTGATTTGCATATGGTCTTTCCCCTTTTGTAATGGCTTGGCAGCAAAGGAACGATGGTCTCTAGGGATGCCCAGAGCGATGCCAAGGTTAAGATTCGTTCTAAACCTTCCAGCCATCACCTCTTTTGTTTTGCTATTGTCACCCCGAGTGGGACGGGTATGCCCAGACTGGGGTCCCGTGCCTGCTGGGCCTAGAGACCCAAGCTACTCCTCACTGATAATGCCCAACAAAGCTGAAACATGTCTGGGGATGCTTTTGGTCTCGTGCAGAACGGATGTGACCTAGCAGTTCGGGCTGGACTACTCCTTTGGGGTGGAACCAAGCCCGATTTGCATATGGTCTTTCCCCTTTTGTAATGGCTTGGCAGGCAAGGAACAATGGTCTGGAGGGTTGCCCAGAGCGATGCCAGAGGTTAAGATTAATTCTAAATCTTCCAGCCATCACCTCTTTTGTTTTGATATTGTCACCCCGAGTGAGACGGTTATTCCCAGACGTGGGTCCTGTGCCTGCTGGGCCTAGAGACCCAAGCTACTCCTCACTGATGATGCCCAGCAAGGCTGAAACATGTCTGGGGATGCTTGTGGTCTCGTGCAGAAGGGATGTTACCTAGCAGTTCGTGCTGGACTACCCCTTTGGGGGTGGAACCAAGCCTTATTTGCATATGGTCTTTCCCCTTTTGTAATGGCTTTGCAGGCAAGGAACGATGGTCTGGAGGGTTGCCCAGAGCGAAGCCAGAGGTTAAGATTCATTCTGAACCTTCCAGCCATCACCTCTTTTGTTTTGCTATTCTCACCCCGAGTGGGACGGGTATGCCCAGACGTGGGTCCCGTGCCTGCTGGGCCTAGAGAGCCAAGCTTCTCCTCACTGATGATACCCACCAAGGCTGAAACATGTCTGGGGGATGCTTGTGGTCTTGTGCAGAAGGTATGTGACCTAGCAGTTCGGGCTGGACTACCCCTTTGGGGGTGGGACCAAGCCTGATTTGCATATGGTCTTTCCCCTTATGTAATGGCTTGGCAGGCAAGGAACGATGGTCTGGAGGGTTGCCAAGAGCGATGCCAGAGGTTAAGATTCATTCTAAACCTTCCAGCCATCACCTCTTTTGTTTTGCTATTGTCACCCAGAGTGGGACGGGTATGCCCAGACGTGGGTCCCGTGCCTGCTGGGCCTAGAGAGCCAAGCTTCTCCTCACTGATGATGCCCAACAAGGCTGAAACATGTCTGGGGATGCTTGTGGTTTCATGCAGAAGTGATGTGACATAGTAGTTCGGGCTGGACTACCCCTTTGGGGGTGGGACCAAGCCTGATTTGCATATGGTCTTTCCCCTTTTGTAATGGCTTGGCAGCAAAGGAACGATGGTCTCTAGGGATGCCCAGAGCGATGCCAAGGTTAAGATTCGTTCTAAACCTTCCAGCCATCACCTCTTTTGTTTTGCTATTGTCACCCCGAGTGGGACGGGTATGCCCAGACTGGGGTCCCGTGCCTGCTGGGCCTAGAGACCCAAGCTACTCCTCACTGATAATGCCCAACAAAGCTGAAACATGTCTGGGGATGCTTTTGGTCTCGTGCAGAACGGATGTGACCTAGCAGTTCGGGCTGGACTACTCCTTTGGGGTGGAACCAAGCCCGATTTGCATATGGTCTTTCCCCTTTTGTAATGGCTTGGCAGGCAAGGAACAATGGTCTGGAGGGTTGCCCAGAGCGATGCCAGAGGTTAAGATTAATTCTAAATCTTCCAGCCATCACCTCTTTTGTTTTGATATTGTCACCCCGAGTGAGACGGTTATTCCCAGACGTGGGTCCTGTGCCTGCTGGGCCTAGAGACCCAAGCTACTCCTCACTGATGATGCCCAGCAAGGCTGAAACATGTCTGGGGATGCTTGTGGTCTCGTGCAGAAGGGATGTTACCTAGCAGTTCGTGCTGGACTACCCCTTTGGGGGTGGAACCAAGCCTTATTTGCATATGGTCTTTCCCCTTTTGTAATGGCTTTGCAGGCAAGGAACGATGGTCTGGAGGGTTGCCCAGAGCGAAGCCAGAGGTTAAGATTCATTCTGAACCTTCCAGCCATCACCTCTTTTGTTTTGCTATTCTCACCCCGAGTGGGACGGGTATGCCCAGACGTGGGTCCCGTGCCTGCTGGGCCTAGAGAGCCAAGCTTCTCCTCACTGATGATACCCACCAAGGCTGAAACATGTCTGGGGGATGCTTGTGGTCTTGTGCAGAAGGTATGTGACATAGCAGTTCGGGCTGAACTACCCCTTTGGGGGTGGGACAAAGCCTGATTTGCATATGGTCTTTCCCCTTTTGTAATGGCTTGGCCGTCAAGGAACGATGGTCTGGAGGGATGCCCAGAGCGATGCCAGAGGTTAAGATTAATTCTAAACCTTCCAGCCATTACCTCTTTTCTTTTGCTATTGTCACCCCGAGTGAGACAGGTATGCCCAGACGTGGGTCCCGTGCCTGATGGGCCTAGAGACCCAAGCTACTCCTCACTGATGATGCCCAACAAAGCTGAAACATGTCTGAGGATGCTTGTGGTCTCATCCAGAAGGGATGTGACCTAGCAGCTCGGGTTGGACTACCCCTTTGGGGTGGGACCAAGCCTGATTTGCGTATGGTCTTTCCAATTTTGTAATGGCTTGGCAGGCAAGGAACAATGGTCTAGAGGGTTGCCTAGAGCGATTCCAGAGGTTAAGATTCATTCTAAACCTTCCAGCCATCACCTCTTTTGTTTTGCTATTGTCACCCCGAGTGGGACGGGTATGCCCAGACATGGGTCCCGTGCCTGCTGGGCCTAGAGACCCAAGCTACTCCTCATTGATGATGCCCAGCAAGGCTGAAACATGTCTGGGGTTGCTTGTGGTCTCGTGCAGAACGGATTTGACCTAGCAGTTCGGCTAGACTACCCCTTTGGGGGTGGAACCAAGCCTGATTTGCATATGGTCTTTCCCCTTTTGTAATGGCTTGGCAAGCAAGGTACGATGGTCTGGAGGGTTGCCCAGAGCGATGCCAGAGGTTAAGATTCATTCTAAACCTTCCAGCCATCACCTCTTTTGTTTTGCTATTGTCACCCCGAGTGGGACGGGTATGCCCAGACGTGGGTCTCGTGCCTGCTGGGCCTAGAGAGCCAAGCTACTCCTCACTGATGATGTCCAACAAGGCTGAAACATGTCTGGGGATGCTTGTGGTCTCGTGCAGAAGGTATGTGACCTAGCAGTTCGGGCTGGACTACCCCTTTGGGGGTGGGACCAAGCCTGATTTGCATATGGTCTTTCCCCTTTTGTAATGGCTTGGCCGTCAAGGAACGATGGTCTGGATGGATGCCCAGAGCGATGCCGGAGGTTAAGATTAATTCTAAACCTTCCAGCCATCACCTATTTTGTTTTCCTATTGTCACCCTGAGTCAGACGGGTATGCCCAGACGTGGGTCCCGTGCCTGCTGGGCCTAGAGACCCAAGCTACTCCTCACTGATGATGCCCAACAAGGCTGAAACATGTCTGGGGATGCTTGTGGTCTCGTGCAGAAGGTATGCGACCTAGCAGTTCGGGCTGGACTACCCCTTTGGGGGTGGGACCAAGCCTGATTTGCATATGGTCTTTCCACTTTTGTAATGGTTTGGACGGCAAGGAAGGATGGTCTGGAGGGATGCCCAGAGCGATGCCAGAGGTTAAGATTAATTCTAAACCTTCCAGCCATGACCTCTTTTGTTTTGCTATTGTCACCCCGAGTGGGACGGGTATGCCCAGACGTGGGTCCCGTGTCTGCTGGGCCTAGAGACCCAAGCTACTCCTCACTGATGATGCCCAACAAGGCTGAAACATGTGTGGGGATGCTTGTGGTCTCGTGCAGTAGGGATGTGACCTAGCAGTTCGGGCTGGACTACCCCTTTGGGGTGGGACCAAGCCTGATTTGCATACAGTCTCTCCCCTTTTGTAATGGCTTGGCCGGCAAGGAACAATGGTCTGGAGGGTTGCCCAGAGCGATGCCAGAGGTTAAGATTCATTCTAAACCTTCCAGCCATCACCTCTTTTGTTTTGCTGTTGTCACCCCGAGTGGGACGGGTATGCCCAGACGAGGGTCCCGTGCCTGCTAGGCCTAGAGAGCCAAGCTACTCCTCACTGATGATGCCCAACAAGGCTGAAACATGTCTGGGGATGCATGTGGTCTCACGCCGAAGGGATGTGACCTAGCAGTTCGGGCTGGACTACCCCTTTGGGGGTGGGACCAAGCCTGATTTGCATATGGTCTTTCCCCTTATGTAATGGCTTGGCAGGCAAGGAACGATGGTCTGGAGGGTTGCCAAGAGCGATGCCAGAGGTTAAGATTCATTCTAAACCTTCCAGCCATCACCTCTTTTGTTTTGCTATTGTCACCCCGAGTGGGACGGGTATGCCCAGACGTGGGTCCCGTGCCTGCTGGGCCTAGAGAGCCAAGCTTCTCCTCACTGATGATGCCCAACAAGGCTGAAACATGTCTGGGGATGCTTGTGGTTTCATGCAGAAGTGATGTGACCTAGTAGTTCGGGCTGGACTACCCCTTTGGGGGTGGGACCAAGCCTGATTTGCATATGGTCTTTCCCCTTTTGTAATGGCTTGGCAGCAAAGGAACGATGGTCTCTAGGGATGCCCAGAGCGATGCCAAGGTTAAGATTCGTTCTAAACCTTCCAGCCATCACCTCTTTTGTTTTGCTATTGTCAACCCGAGTGGGACGGGTATGCCCAGACTGGGGTCCCGTGCCTGCTGGGCCTAGAGACCCAAGCTACTCCTCACTGATAATGCCCAACAAAGCTGAAACATGTCTGGGGATGCTTTTGGTCTCGTGCAGAACGGATGTGACCTAGCAGTTCGGGCTGGACTACTCCTTTGGGGTGGAACCAAGCCGATTTGCATATGGTCTTTCCCCTTTTGTAATGGCTTGGCAGGCAAGGAACAATGGTCTGGAGGGTTGCCCAGAGCGATGCCAGAGGTTAAGATTAATTCTAAATCTTCCAGCCATCACCTCTTTTGTTTTGATATTGTCACCCCGAGTGAGACGGTTATTCCCAGACGTGGGTCCTGTGCCTGCTGGGCCTAGAGACCCAAGCTACTCCTCACTGATGATGCCCAGCAAGGCTGAAACATGTCTGGGGATGCTTGTGGTCTCGTGCAGAAGGGATGTTACCTAGCAGTTCGTGCTGGACTACCCCTTTGGGGGTGGAACCAAGCCTTATTTGCATATGGTCTTTCCCCTTTTGTAATGGCTTTGCAGGCAAGGAACGATGGTCTGGAGGGTTGCCCAGAGCGAAGCCAGAGGTAAAGATTCATTCTGAACCTTCCAGCCATCACCTCTTTTGTTTTGCTATTCTCACCCCGAGTGGGACGGGTATGCCCAGACGTGGGTCCCGTGCCTGCTGGGCCTAGAGAGCCAAGCTTCTCCTCACTGATGATACCCACCAAGGCTGAAACATGTCTGGGGGATGCTTGTGGTCTTGTGCAGAAGGTATGTGACATAGCAGTTCGGGCTGAACTACCCCTTTGGGGGTGGGACAAAGCCTGATTTGCATATGGTCTTTCCCCTTTTGTAATGGCTTGGCCGTCAAGGAACGATGGTCTGGAGGGATGCCCAGAGCGATGCCAGAGGTTAAGATTAATTCTAAACCTTCCAGCCATTACCTCTTTTCTTTTGCTATTGTCACCCCGAGTGAGACAGGTATGCCCAGACGTGGGTCCCGTGCCTGATGGGCCTAGAGACCCAAGCTACTCCTCACTGATGATGCCCAACAAAGCTGAAACATGTCTGAGGATGCTTGTGGTCTCATCCAGAAGGGATGTGACCTAGCAGCTCGGGTTGGACTACCCCTTTGGGGTGGGACCAAGCCTGATTTGCGTATGGTCTTTCCAATTTTGTAATGGCTTGGCAGGCAAGGAACAATGGTCTAGAGGGTTGCCTAGAGCGATTCCAGAGGTTAAGATTCATTCTAAACCTTCCAGCCATCACCTCTTTTGTTTTGCTATTGTCACCCCGAGTGGGACGGGTATGCCCAGACATGGGTCCCGTGCCTGCTGGGCCTAGAGACCCAAGCTACTCCTCATTGATGATGCCCAGCAAGGCTGAAACATGTCTGGGGTTGCTTGTGGTCTCGTGCAGAACGGATTTGACCTAGCAGTTCGGCTAGACTACCCCTTTGGGGGTGGAACCAAGCCTGATTTGCATATGGTCTTTCCCCTTTTGTAATGGCTTGGCAAGCAAGGTACGATGGTCTGGAGGGTTGCCCAGAGCGATGCCAGAGGTTAAGATTCATTCTAAACCTTCCAGCCATCACCTCTTTTGTTTTGCTATTGTCACCCCGAGTGGGACGGGTATGCCCAGACGTGGGTCTCGTGCCTGCTGGGCCTAGAGAGCCAAGCTACTCCTCACTGATGATGTCCAACAAGGCTGAAACATGTCTGGGGATGCTTGTGGTCTCGTGCAGAAGGTATGTGACCTAGCAGTTCGGGCTGGACTACCCCTTTGGGGGTGGGACCAAGCCTGATTTGCATATGGTCTTTCCCCTTTTGTAATGGCTTGGCCGTCAAGGAACGATGGTCTGGATGGATGCCCAGTGCGATGCCGGAGGTTAAGATTAATTCTAAACCTTCCAGCCATCACCTATTTTGTTTTCCTATTGTCACCCTGAGTCAGACGGGTATGCCCAGACGTGGGTCCCGTGCCTGCTGGGCCTAGAGACCCAAGCTACTCCTCACTGATGATGCCCAACAAGGCTGAAACATGTCTGGGGATGCTTGTGGTCTCGTGCAGAAGGTATGCGACCTAGCAGTTCGGGCTGGACTACCCCTTTGGGGGTGGGACCAAGCCTGATTTGCATATGGTCTTTCCACTTTTGTAATGGTTTGGACGGCAAGGAAGGATGGTCTGGAGGGATGCCCAGAGCGATGCCAGAGGTTAAGATTAATTCTAAACCTTCCAGCCATGACCTCTTTTGTTTTGCTATTGTCACCCCGAGTGGGACGGGTATGCCCAGACGTGGGTCCCGTGTCTGCTGGGCCTAGAGACCCAAGCTACTCCTCACTGATGATGCCCAACAAGGCTGAAACATGTGTGGGGATGCTTGTGGTCTCGTGCAGTAGGGATGTGACCTAGCAGTTCTGGCTGGACTACCCCTTTGGGGTGGGACCAAGCCTGATTTGCATACAGTCTCTCCCCTTTTGTAATGGCTTGGCCGGCAAGGAACAATGGTCTGGAGGGTTGCCCAGAGCGATGCCAGAGGTTAAGATTCATTCTAAACCTTCCAGCCATCACCTCTTTTGTTTTGCTGTTGTCACCCCGAGTGGGACGGGTATGCCCAGACGAGGGTCCCGTGCCTGCTAGGCCTAGAGAGCCAAGCTACTCCTCACTGATGATGCCCAACAAGGCTGAAACATGTCTGGGGATGCATGTGGTCTCACGCCGAAGGGATGTGACCTAGCAGTTCGGGCTGGACTACCCCTTTGGGGGTGGGACCAAGCCTGATTTGCATATGGTCTTTCCCCTTATGTAATGGCTTGGCAGGCAAGGAACGATGGTCTGGAGGGTTGCCAAGAGCGATGCCAGAGGTTAAGATTCATTCTAAACCTTCCAGCCATCACCTCTTTTGTTTTGCTATTGTCACCCCGAGTGGGACGGGTATGCCCAGACGTGGGTCCCGTGCCTGCTGGGCCTAGAGAGCCAAGCTTCTCCTCACTGATGATGCCCAACAAGGCTGAAACATGTCTGGGGATGCTTGTGGTTTCATGCAGAAGTGATGTGACCTAGTAGTTCGGGCTGGACTACCCCTTTGGGGGTGGGACCAAGCCTGATTTGCATATGGTCTTTCCCCTTTTGTAATGGCTTGGCAGCAAAGGAACGATGGTCTCTAGGGATGCCCAGAGCGATGCCAAGGTTAAGATTTGTTCTAAACCTTCCAGCCATCACCTCTTTTGTTTTGCTATTGTCAACCCGAGTGGGTCGGGTATGCCCAGACTGGGGTCCCGTGCCTGCTGGGCCTAGAGACCCAAGCTACTCCTCACTGATAATGCCCAACAAAGCTGAAACATGTCTGGGGATGCTTGTGGTCTCGTGCAGAACGGATGTGATCTAGCAGTTCGGGCTGGACTACTCCTCTGGGGTGGAACCAAGCCCGATTTGCATATGGTCTTTCCCCTTTTGTAATGGCTTGGCAGCAAAGGAACGATGGTCTCTAGGGATGCCCAGAGCGATGCCAGAGGTTAAGATTAATTCTAAACCTTCCAGCCATCAACTCTTTTGTTTTGCTATTGTCACCCCGAGTGGGACGGGTATGCCCAGACGTGGTTCCCGTGCCTGCTGGGTCTAGAGAGCCAAGCTACTCCTCACTGATGATGTCCAACAAGGCTGAAACATGTCTGGGGATGCTTGTGGTCTCGTGCAGAAGGTATATGACCTAGCAGTTCGGGCTGGACTACCCCTTTGGGGGTGGGTCCAAGCCTGATTTGCATATGGTCTTTCCACTTTTGTATTGGCTTGGCCGGCAAGGAACGATGATCTGGAGGGATGCCCAGAGCGATGCCAGAGGTTAAGATTAATTCTAGACCTTCCAGCCATCACGTCTTTTGTTTTGGTATTGTTACCTGAGTGGGACGGGTATGCCCAGATGTGGGTCCCGTGCCTGCTGGGCCTAGAGACCCAAGCTACTCCTCACTGATGATGCCAAACAAGGCTGAAACATGTCTGAGGATGCTTGTGGTCTCATGCAGAAGGGATTTGACCTAGCAGTTCGGGTTGGACTACCCCTTTGGGGTGGGACCAAGCCTGATTTGCATATGGTCTTTCCCCTTTTGTAATGGCTTGGCAGGCAAGGAACGATGGTTGGGAGGGTTGCCCAGAGCGATGCCAGAGGTTAAGATTCATTCTAAACCTTCCAGCCATCACCTCTTTTGTTTTGCGATTGTCACCCCAAGTGGGAAGGGTATGCCCAGACGTGGGTCCTGTGCCTGCTGGGCCTAGAGACCCAAGCTACTCCTCACTGATGATGCCCAACAAGGCTGAAACATTTGTGGGGATGCTTGCGGTCTCGTGCGGAAGGGATGTGACCTAGCAGTTCGGGTTGGACTACCCCTTTGGGGTGGGACCAAGCCTGATTTGCATACAGTCTTTCCCCTTTTGTAATGGCTTGGCAGGCAAGGAACGATGGTCTGGAGGGTTGCCCAGAGCGATGCCAGAGGATAAGATTCATTCTAAACCTTCCAGACATCACCTCTTTTGTTTGGCTATTGTCACCCCGAGTGGGGCGGGTATGCCCAGACGTGGTTCACGTCTCTGCTGGGCTTAGACAGCCAAGCTACTCCTCACTGATGCTGCCCAACAAGGCTGAAACATGTCTGGGGATGCTAGTGGTCTCATGCAGAAGGGATGTGACCTAGCAGTTCGGGTTGGACTACCCGTTTGGGGGTGGGACCAAGCCTGATTTGCATATGGTCTTTCCCCTTATGTAATGGCTTGGCAGGCAAGGAACGGTGGTCTGGAGGGTTGCCAAGAGCGATGCCAGAGGTTAAGATTCATTCTAAACCTTCCAGCCATCACCTCTTTTGTTTTTTGCTATTGTCACCCCGAGTGGGACGGGTATGCCCAGACGTGGGTCCCGTGCCTGCTGGGCCTAGAGAGCCAAGCTTCTCCTCACTGATGATGCCCAACAAGGCTGAAACATGTCTGGGGATGCTTGTGGTTTCATGCGGAAGGGATGTGACCTAGCAGTTCGGGCTGTGCTACCCCTTTGGTGGTGGGACCAAGCCTGATTTGCATATGGTCTTTCCCCTTTTGTAATGGCTTAGCAGTAAAAGGAACGATCGTCTCTAGGGATGCCCAGAGCGATGCCAGAGGTTAAGATTCATTCTAAACCTTCCAGCCATCACCTCTTTTGTTTTGCTATTGTCACCCCTAGTGGGACGGGTATGCCCAGACGTGGGTCCTGTGCCTGCTGGGCCTAGAGAGCCAAGCTTCTCCTCACTTACGATGCCCAACAAGGCTAAAACATGTCTGGGGATGCTTGTGGTTTCATGCAGAAGGGATGTGACCTAGCAGTTCGGGCTGGACTACCCCTTTGTGGGTGGGACCAAGCCTGAGTTGCATATGGTCTTTCCCCTTTTGTAATGGCTTGGCAGCAAAGGAACGATGGTCTCTAGGGATGCCCAGAGCGATGCCAGAGGTTAAGATTCATTCTAAACCTTCCAGCCATCACCTCTTTTGTTTTGTTATTGTCACCCAGAGTGGGACGGGTATGCCCAGACGTGGGTCCCGTGCCTGCTGGGCCTAGAGACCCAAGCTACTCCTCACTGATGATGTCCAACAAGCCTGAAATATGTCTGGGGATGCTTGTGGTCTCGTGCAGAAGGGATGTGACCTAGCAGTTCGAGCTGGACTACCCCTTTCGGGGTGGAACCAAGCCTGATTTGCAAATGGTCTTTCCCCTTTTGTAATGGCTTGGCAGGCAAGGAACGATGGTCTGGAGGGTTGCCCAGAGCGATGCCAGAGGTTAAGATTAATTCTAAACCTTCCAGCCATCACCTCTTTTGTTTTGCTATTGTCACCCCAAGGGGGACGGGTATGCCCAGACGTGGGTCCCGTGCCTGCTGGGCCTAGAGACCCAAGCTACTCTTCACTGATGATGCCCAACAAGGCTGAAACATGTCTGGGGATGCTTGTGGTCTCGTGCAGAAGGAATGTGACCTAGCAGTTCGGGCTGGACTACCCCTTTGGGGGTGGGACCAAGCCTGATTTGCATACGGTCTTTCCCCTTTTGTAATGGCTTGTCAGGCAAGGAACAATGGTCTGGAGGGTTGCCCAGAGCGATGCCAGAGGTTAAGATTAATTCTAAACCTTCCAGCCATCACCTCTTTTGTTTTGCTATTGTCACCCCGAGTGGGACGGTTATTCCCAGACGTGGGTCCTGTGCCTGCTGGGCCTAGAGACCCAAGCTACTCCTCACTGATGATGCCCAGCAAGGCTGAAACATGTCTGGGGATGCTTGTGGTCTCATGCAGAAGGGATGTTACATAGCAGTTCGGGCTGGACTACCCCTTTGGGGGTGGAACCAAGCCTTATTTGCATATGGTCTTTCCCCTTTTGTAATGGCTTGGCAGGCAAGGAACGATGGTCTGGAGGGTTGCCCAGAGTGATGCCAGAGGTTAAGATTCATTCTAAACCTTGCAGCCATCAACTCTTTTGTTTTGCTATTGTCACCCCGAGTGGGACGGGTATGCCCAGACGTGGTTCCCGTGCCTGCTGGGCCTAGAGAGCCAAGCTACTCCTCACTGATGATACCCAACAAGGCTGAAACATGTCTGGGGATGCTTGTGGTCTCGTGCAGAAGGTATGTGACCTAGCAGTTTGGACGGGACTACCCCTTTGGGGGTGGGTCCAAGCCTGATTTGCATATGGTCTTTCCCCTTTTATATTGGCTTGGCCGGCAAGGAACAATGGTCTGGAGGGATGCCCAGAGCGATGCCAGAGGTTAAGATTAATTCTAAACCTTCCAGCCATCACGTCTTTTGTTTTGATATTGTCACCTGAGTGGGACGTGTATGCCCAGACGTGGGTCCTGTGCCTGCTGGGCCTAGAGAGCCAAGCTTCTCCTCACTGATGATGCCCAACAAGGCTTGAAACATGTCTGGGGATACTTGTGGTTTCATGTAGAAGGGATGTGACCTAGCAGTTGGGCTGGACTACCCCTTTGGGGGTGGGACCAAGCCTGATTTGCATATAGTCTTTCCCCTTTTGTAATGGCTTGGCAGCAAAGGAACGATGGTCTCTAGGGATGCCCAGAGCGATGCCAGAGGTTAAGATTAATTCTAAACCTTCCAGCCATCAACTCTTTTGTTTTGCTATTGTCACCCCGAGTGGGACGGGTATGCCCAGACGTGGTTCCCGTGCCTGCTGGGCCTAGAGAGCCAAGCTACTCCTCACTGATGATACCCAACAAGGCTGAAACATGTCTGGGGATGCTTGTGGTCTCGTGCAGAAGGTATGTGACCTAGCAGTTTGGACGGGACTACCCCTTTGGGGGTGGGTCCAAGCCTGATTTGCATATGGTCTTTCCCCTTTTGTATTGGCTTGGCCGGCAAGGAACAATGGTCTGGAGGGATGCCCAGAGCGATGCCAGAGGTTAAGATTAATTCTAAACCTTCCAGCCATCACGTCTTTTGTTTTGATATTGTCACCTGAGTGGGACGTGTATGCCCAGACGTGGGTCCCGTGCCTGCTGGGCCTAGAGAGCCAAGCTTCTCCTCACTGATGATGCCCAACAAGGCTGAAACATGTCTGGGGATGCTTGTGGTTTCATGTAGAAGGGATGTGACCTAGCAGTTGGGCTGGACTACCCCTTTGGGGGTGGGACCAAGCCTGATTTGCATATAGTCTTTCCCCTTTTGTAATGGCTTGGCAGCAAAGGAACGATGGTCTCTACAGGGATGCCCAGAGCGATGCCAGAGGTTAAGATTAATTCTAAACCTTCCAGCCATCAACTCTTTTGTTTTGCTATTGTCACCCCGAGTGGGACGGGTATGCCCAGACGTGGTTCCTGTGCCTGCTGGGTCTAGAGAGCCAAGCTACTCCTCACTGATGATGTCCAACAAGGCTGAAACATGTCTGGGGATGCTTGTGGTCTCGTGCAGAAGGTATGTGACCTAGCAGTTCGGGCTGGACTACCCCTTTGGGGGTGGGTCCAAGCCTGATTTGCATATCGTCTTTCCACTTTTGTATTGGCTTGGCCGGCAAGGAACTATGATCTGGACGGATGCCCAGAGCGATGCCAGAGGTTAAGATTAATTCTAAACCTTCCAGCCATCACGTCTTTTGTTTTGATATTGTTACCTGAGTGGGACGGGTATGCCCAGATGTGGGTCCCGTGCCTGCTGGGCCTAGAGACCCAAGCTACTCCTCACTGATGATGCCAAACAAGGCTGAAACATGTCTGTGGATGCTTGTGGTCTCATGCAGAAGGGATTTGACCTAGCAGTTCGGGTTGGACTACCCCTTTGGGGTGGGACCAAGCCTGATTTGCATATGGTCTTTCCCCTTTTGTAATGGCTTGGCAGGCAAGGAACGATGGTCTGGAGGGTTGCCCAGAGCGATGCCAGAGGATAAGATTCATTCTAAACCTTCCAGCCATCACCTCTTTTGTTTTGCTATTGTCACCCCGAGTGGGGCGGGTATGCCCAGACGTGGTTCACGTCTCTGCTGGGCTTAGACAGCCAAGCTACTCCTCACTGATGCTGCCCAACAAGGCTGAAACATGTCTGGGGATGCTAGTGGTCTCATGCAGAAGGGATGTGACCTAGCAGTTCGGGCTGGACTACCCGTTTGGGGGTGGGACGAAGCCTGATTTGCATATGGTCTTTCCCATTATGTAATGGCTTGGCAGGCAAGGAACGGTGGTCTGGAGGGTTGCCAAGAGTGATGCCAGAGGTTAAGATTCATTCTAAACCTTCCAGCCATCACTTCTTTTGTTTTTTGCTATTGTCACCCCGAGTGGGACAGGTATGCCCAGACGTGGGTCCCGTGCCTGCTGGGCCTAGAGAGCCAAGCTTCTCCTCACTGATGATGCCCAACAAGGCTGAAACATGTCTGGGGATGCTTGTGGTTTCATGCGGAAGGGATGTGACCTAGCAGTTCGGGCTGTGCTACCCCTTTGGTGGTGGGACCAAGCCTGATTTGCATATGGTCTTTCCCCTTTTGTAATGGCTTGGCAGTAAAAGGAACGATCGTCTCTAGGGATGCCCAGAGCGATGCCAGAGGTTAAGATTCATTCTAAACCTTCCAGCCATCACCTCTTTTGTTTTGTTATTGTCACCCCGAGTGGGACGGGTATGCCCAGACGTGGGTCCCGTGCCTGCTGGGCCTAGAGAGCCAAGCTACTCCTCACTGATGATACCCAACAAGGCTGAAACATGTCTGGGGATGCTTGTGGTCTCGTGCAGAAGGTATGTGACCTAGCAGTTTGGACGGGACTACCCCTTTGGGGGTGGGTCCAAGCCTGATTTGCATATGGTCTTTCCCCTTTTGTATTGGCTTGGCCGGCAAGGAACAATGGTCTGGAGGGATGCCCAGAGCGATGCCAGAGGTTAAGATTAATTCTAAACCTTCCAGCCATCACGTCTTTTGTTTTGATATTGTCACCTGAGTGGGACGTGTATGCCCAGACGTGGGTCCCGTGCCTGCTGGGCCTAGAGAGCCAAGCTTCTCCTCACTGATGATGCCCAACAAGGCTGAAACATGTCTGGGGATGCTTGTGGTTTCATGTAGAAGGGATGTGACCTAGCAGTTCGGGCTGTGCTACCCCTTTGGTGGTGGGACCAAGCCTGATTTGCATATGGTCTTTCCCCTTTTGTAATGGCTTGGCAGTAAAAGGAACGATCGTCTCTAGGGATGCCCAGAGCGATGCCAGAGGTTAAGATTCATTCTAAACCTTCCAGCCATCCCCTCTTTTGTTTTGCTATCGTCACCCCTAGTGGGACGGGTATGCCCAGACGTGGGTCCCGTGCCTGCTGGGCCTAGAGAGCCAAGCTTCTCCTCACTTACGATGCCCAACAAGGCTAAAACATGTCTGGGGATGCTTGTGGTTTCATGCAGAAGGGATGTGACCTAGCAGTTCCGGCTGGACTACCCCTTTGGGGGTGGGACCAAGCCTGAGTTGCATAACGTCTTTCCCCTTTTGTAATGGCTTGGCAGCAAAGGAACGATGGTCTCTAGGGATGCCCAGAGCGATGCCAGAGGTTAAGATTCATTCTAAACCTTCCAGCCATCACCTCTTTTGTTTTGTTATTGTCACCCCGAGTGGGACGGGTATGCCCAGACGTGGGTCCCGTGCCTGCTGGGCCTAGAGACCCAAGCTACTCCTCACTGATGATGTCCAACAAGCCTGAAACATGTCTGGGGATGCTCGTGGTCTCGTGCAGAAGGGATGTGGCCTAGCAGTTCGAGCTGGACTACCCCTTTGGGGGTGGAACCAAGCCTGATTTGCAAATGGTCTTTCCCCTTTTGTAATGGCTTGGCAGGCAAGGAACGATGGTCTGGAGGGTTGCCCAGAGCGATGCCAGAGGTTAAGATTAATTCTAAACCTTCCAGCCATCACCTCTTTTGTTTTGCTGTTGTCACCCCGAGTGGGACGGGTATGCCCAGACGTGGGTCCCGTGCCTGCTGGGCGTAGAGAGCCAAGCTACTCCTCACTGATGATGCCCAACAAGGCTGAAACATGTCTGTGGATGCTTGTGGTCTCGTGCAGAAGGTATGTGATCTAGCAGTTCGGGCTGGACTACCCCTTTGGGGGTGGGACCAAGCCTGATTTTCATATGGTCTTTCCCCTTTTGTAATGGCTTGGCCGGCAAGGAACGATGGTCTGGAGGGATGCCCAGAGCGATGCCATAGGTTAAGATTAATTCTAAACCTTCCAGCCATCACGTCTTTTGTTTTGCTATTGTCACCTTAGTCGGACGGGTATGCCCAGATGTGAATCCCGTGCCTGCTGGGCCTAGAGACCCAAGCTACTCTTCACTGATGATGCCCAACAAGGCTGAAACATGTCTGGGGATGCTTGTGGTCTCGTGCAGAAGGGATGTGACCTAGCAGTTCGGGCTGGACTACCCCTTTGGGGGTGGGACCAAGCCTGATTTGCATACAGTCTGTCCCCTTTTGTAATGGCTTGGCAGGCAGGGAACGATGGTCTGGAGGGTTGCCCTGAGCGATGCCAGAGGATAAGATCAATTCTAAAGCTTCCAGCCATCACCTCTTTTGTTTTGCTCTTGTCACCCCGAGTGGGACGGGTATGCCTAGACATGGGTCCCGTGCCTGCTGGGCCTAGAAACCCAAGCTACTTCTCACTGATGATGCCCAACAAGGATGAAACATGTCTGGGGATGCTTGTGGTCTTGTGCAGAAGGGATGTGACCTAGCAGTTCGGGCTGGACCACCCCTTTGGGGGTGGGACGCAGCCTGATTTGCATATGGTCTTTCCCCTTTTGTAATGGATTGGCAGGCAAGGAACGATGGTCTGGGGGGTTGCCCAGAGCGATGCCAGAGGTTAACATTCATTCTAAACCTTCCAGCCATCACCTCTGTTGTTTTGCTATTGTCACCCCGAGTGGGACGGGTATGCCCAAACGCGGGTGCCGTGCCTGCTGGGCCTAGAGACCCAAGCTACTCCTCAATGATGATGCCCAACAAGGCTGAAACATGCCTGGGGATGCTTGCGGTCTCGTGCAGAATGGATGTGACCTAGCAGTTCGGGCTGGACTACCCCTTTGGGGGTGGGACCAAGCCTGATTTGCACATGGCCCTTCCCCTTTTGTAATGGCTTGGCAGGCAGGGAACGATGGTCTGGAGGGTTGCCCAGAGCGATGCCAGAGGATAAGATCAATTCTAAAGCTTCCAGCCATCACCTCTTTTGTTTTGCTCTTGTCACCCCGAGTGGGACGGGTATGCCCAGACATGGGTCCCGTGCCTGCTGGGCCTAGAGACCCAAGCTACTCCTCACTGATGATGCCCAACAAGGCTGAAACATGTCTGGGGATGCTTGTGGTCTCGTGCAGAAGGGATGTGACCAGCAAATCTGGCTGGATTACCCCTTTGTGGGTGGGACCAGGCCTGATTTGCATATGGTCTTTCCCCTTTTGTAATGGCTTGGCAGGCAAGGAACAATGGTCTGGGATGTTGCCCAGAGCGATGCCAGAGGTTAAGATTCCTTCTAAACCTTCCAGCCATCACCTCTTTTGTTTTGCCCCACCGCAGAAGACCTACAGAGCTGCCAAATCAGCTCCACTTAGCTACCCTCAATTCCCGCCCTGCCGTTAAACACTTTTCTGACCTCTGCCACCTTCTTGAAGACATGGTTCACTGCCAGCTCTGTCACTATTTTTGACAAACTCCTCCGGGAGGACTACAAGATCCTCTCTAAACCCAGGCATAACAGGCTTGGGATGGAGTGTCCCTGATCCTCACTCAATGGGTCCCTGCTGCTATCATACTCGCTCAGACCTATTCTTCCTTTGAATGCTATGCCTGCAGGCTTGGTGTTTCTCCAAACGTCTCGCTGACTCCTGCCACCATCTACAGGACCTCCTGTCTTCCTTTTCCTTTTGGAGTGGTCTGACCTCACCTCTTCTCTCCTGGCCTCCACCTCCAAGCTTCTCTTCCTCAGGGCCTTCAATATTCACCATGACTCCATTGGTGCGGCCTCTGGACTCTTCTGCAGTCTCTGTGGTTCTATTTTACAGCAGACATCCCCATCTCCAACCCTCTCACTACACCCCTCTCCTGGTCTGACCATGCCCTCCTGTCCTCTCACCTGGATCTCTTGGGTTTCCTGGTTAAGCCTCTGCCCACACAGCCAGTCTCCTTCTCTGTCATTCGACCGATGAATAAGTCTCTGTTGCTTCTTTTCCCTGCCTCTTTCATTCCCACACCTCTCACACTGACAGAGCCTTTGCTAGCCTTCATCTCTCCATATCCAACACTCTGAACATCCTTGCCCCTGTCATGAGGATCCACATGAAGCCTGCCTCCAAGCACAGCACTTGGAATGATTCCGACCTTGCCTCTCTGAAACGCAAGTGCAGAGTTGCTGAGTGGAAGTGGCAGGCTTCGAGCACATCCTCTTACAGACTGACCAGCTACCTGTTCCAAAGGCAATACAGATTCTCCATCTGCTTGAAGAAGAAGGATATAGCCAAGCCCACATCTATGGTGCCACTAACAACATGGCTGAACTTTTTAAAATCTGCAAGGAGCTTGCCAATCCTTCTACAGTCTCCACCTCTCCTCTACCATCCTTGACCCTCTGCACTGCACTGGCCTCTCACTTTACTACAAAAACTCAGGACATCCCTTCCTCACTCTCCTATTCATCCCTTTCTTCCTTACCCACTCTGAGCCCCCCCTTGGCACCCGTCTACCCTTGCCTCTTATTCTCCTCCTTCTCACCCATACCACCGGATGAGATCTCAGGACGAGTCCTCTCTATGAAGGTCTCCTCCAAACAGGTGCTCCCCTGCTCCTCCAGAACTATCAAGGACAACATTGCATCCTTTTCTGCCAGCCTTGGCTGATTTCTGAAATCACTCCTTTGCCACGGCTCCTTCCTGCTATATCTCAAGCACTTGCTTGTGCACTCTCTCCTCAAAAAGCCTTCTGCTGAACCCTCCTGCCAAGCAAACTACTGGCCTATTTCCATTACCCCTTTCCTGGCAAACTGTTGGAGAAGTTGGTCATCTCTAAGTTGATCCACCACACAGAATCTGTTGGATTCAGAGCAGACAGAGCCAAGAAACTGCACTCCTGAACAAATGCAAAGACTTGCTCTCAAATCTAGATTCCAACTCTCCATCCTTCTTGACCTTTCCTCTGCCTTTGATAAGGTCAGTCTCTGACCGACCTTCCTGGGATCAACTGGGGCCTTTTGTCTCCCCAATCTCACCCAATCTCACTCTCCACATGCAGCGTCCTTCAGGTCTCTATCCTCTCGATGTGGCTCTTCAACATCTACCTTGCTCTCTAGCCCATTTGATCTCTACCTTCTTTCCTAACTTCCAGTGTTATGCAGATGACACACAGCTCTCCTTCAAATTTCCCTCCACTGCCTCCTCTTCTCCCTCTCTCAATCCTGACGGTCTGACTGCTATTCAAGCATGGTGTGCTGCTAACGATCTCTGCCTTAATGTCAGTAAGACTGAGATCCTCCTCATTGGGACCCCTGCTCCCTCCTTCCCTCCTTCCCTCCGGCCACCCTCCACGGGCCCCTCTCGTGAGGCAAAATACCTTTGTGTCATCTTTGACTCCTCTCTTTCCTTCTCTCCTCACATCGTGGACTTTGCGAAGAAGGGCCAATTTCAGCTGCACATCCTCAGAAGCATGCTCCCTTTCCCCACATTCCCCCAGAAACTCATTGTCTCCATAGCTCTGGCCCTCTCTAGACTGGACTACAGTAACAGCCTCTTCCTGAACCTGCCTAAATCCTCCCTTTTCCCCCTTCAACTAATCCAGAATAGGAGTGTAAGATGTATCCTTTATCTCTCCAGCATAAAATCTGTTCACTGGCTCCCGCTTGTTGCAAGCATCAAGTTCAAGACCCTCTAAATCATCCACAAGGCTTTCTGGAGCCTGGGACCCCGCTACCTCCAACTCTCTCACAGTAAATACCTCCCTGCTTGAACCCTTCAGTCTGCTAGCTCCAACACTCTGCAGATCAGGCACTTTTCCAAGCATACAGTGGGGGAGGGGGGTAGATCTCTCTTTTCCTCAGGAGCCTCCCTCTGGAATTCCATCCCTGCCCCTCTCTGGCTTGAGCCAGATCTCCATAAGTTCAGGAAGCTTCTCAAGACCCTCCTTTTCTCTTCTTCCTTCTCCCCCCACCCCTGCTATTGTCTCTCTTTGCTGAATTTTGACTGGCTGCCTGATGCCTTCAAAGTCCTACCAGGCTTCCTATCTCCTGTACTAGCCTGGCATGGCCTGCACCCCTATTTTGCCTGATCCCGTTTATGTTATTCTTCATCCATGTGCCCCGCTGCCCTTTTTTGTCTTGGGGCGCCTTGAAACACCATTTGCTGTATAGGCACATTATAAATACCCAATAAATATCAAAACAAAACAAAACAAAAAAATGGTAGGTGGTATGGTGGGTCAGAAAAAGAACACAGACTCAGACTATTAATCTCACTGCTCTTGTTTATTAACTGAAAGGTGAGAACTCCTATATTACCCTATACTAATGGTGTTCCCTACCTGACCATGCTAACTAAGGTTGTTGTCAGTCATCAGTGAGAATCCAAATCAAGATCAGTCCACTGTCCAAACTAAGCTATCCTAACCCTACCACTATCAGAACAACAGAAAGTACAGGAAAATGACTCCCTTCTCCTATAAGGTGATTTCCACCACATTCAGTTCAATAATGTTTCCGTCGGTAGCTTTTGTTAATTACTTTAATCAAATGACATAGTTCTGAGGCTGGATTTTTCAAGGTTTCGACCGTCTCAGTCGATTATTCCTTCTGTTCTCCTCATTCTTTGCTCTACTTTAGTTAATGTGGCCCCTCTCCACTCGGGTGACAAATGAATTCCTTTCTCGTTACTCAAATTCAAGATATTCCTTTCATTTAATGTCCACTCTTTCTCTTGACTGGCCCAAAGTTGAGAATTCCATTATTGATTCTCACTCTCTTCCTGTTGTTAAGATGTCCTGGAAAGTCCCAAATTACACAGAGGTTCTGGAGCCAGTTCAAACCAGACTCAATAACGGAAACAGACAAACTGCAAGGAAAACCCCAGCTTTATTATCATCAAAATAAAGCGGGGACAGCAGACAAGCATTGAATTATTTGTGCTCTCACTGATTACATAAAAAACAATGGTTTATATATTCAACATTTATCATAACTGACATCATACTGTAATCTTAGTTACCAAACCTACTGGGAACAGGGATTGGTTAATAGTGATAATTACATATGCATTCTATAGGGATTACATTTCTAATTGGTTAACGCTTGTCTGATGGCTCCTCCTGCGACAACCTCGAAATTGATAAAGGTAAAAAGACATTATTTCTGCAATATGTAATTGGCTGGCACCATACTTCATGGATGGTATAACATTGAAGATGTTCATTGGTTGGCTTCTTACTAACCAACCTTGGATAACTGACAGGTCATCAAGACATGAGCCAGACAGGAGTCGTGGGAGAGAGATTCACAGATGGCTTTCTTTTCAATTAAAGAAGATTCCATCCCTCATTTTCAGGCCATGAGCCAGAGTGATCTCTTTATATTTGGCATTGTGTGATGTCTCATCTCTGGATCTAGGTGTAAAGAGTAGGGGAGGTGTGCTATCTTTGTTTGTTGATAATGAATAGAGTGTTCTTCAATTATGGGTCATGTGTGATGGAACCATGCTTGGAATTATTTCACCCATCATATATTGGGAGTTTAGCTAATATTGATGCACATGTTTTCTCTTGCCACTGGGACACTCTTGAGTTTTCTTCATGTAGTCTTTTGGCTTATAGTTGGCCTGCATCTAGACTACAAAGACTGGTTGTACTTTTATAAGAATTTACTTGATCTGGGAACATCATTCTTTCATCCTGGGAATTGCTATCTCGTGCTTTCAGTGCAACATTCTGACCCTCCCTTAATTTGCAATAACATTGGCTGCGGTTGCCAGCTCCTATCTGAGCTCTGCACAGACCTCTATTTCTGTTGTTTCAGCATTTTGTGTTATTGTGATGCCTTGCCGCCTTTCATTTAATAAAAATAATGTTGTGGCTTCCATTTGGAAGAGATGGCTGCCCATTACTGTTGCTTTTCTATGTTAGTGAGCTATATTCGTGTGTCGTTCATGTTGCATTCAGCTTATACCTTACTTATATTCGTATACTTCATGTCATATGAATGGTATGTTAATGTTCTTCAGGTGTAATGCATATATTACCTAATGTATGTGTTCATCATGTTGAGTGCACATTTGCTTTGTGTCTAATACATACACATGTATTGTTGTGATGTTAGTTTTATTACTCTTACCATTTTTAGCTCTGATTGTGTCCACATACTGCTGTACCTGCCAGGGATAAAGTTGGTATGGTTGTCTTAGATAGTAATGCTTCTCACCTGTGCAATATTGAGCTGGAGGAGGGGCAGAGGCTATGGATGACATATTCATTTGCCTCTCAACACTCCCCTCTCTGGCCGAGTCCTCCACCACACTCTTCCTTCTGCTCTTCCCCAAATAAGGCTCTTTGAGTATCCATATCTTTGTCAGCTCCCACAAGCAGCCTGCATTTCTAATATGTTCATCCACACTCATATAGGAGTACTCCCCACTGGATGGGCAGTGCTCAGTGTAATTGTGAAGGTCCTGAGGACAAATACATTTTGATCCTGGAGGGTTGATAGGGCTTTCTATTGCTCGGGCACATGGGAGGTGATCTGTTTGGGTATATTTGTGTACGTGAGCCTCCAGGTGTATTGCTATTTTCATTCCTACTGCCTTTTTGGCAGTCTTTTTGCATTATCTTATTGCAGTTCTTAGAACACAGAAGGAAAATAGTACAAGTACAAAAAGGGCTATCAGTACTTTGAATTCATTAGCCCACCAGGAGGGAACCCATGAGAACAGGTAATTCTAGTAGGCATCAGCAATACCGTCTACCTCCTCCACAATTCTTCTGTATATTTCTGTTAAGGCGGCAATGACCTCTCTGAGAGTTCCATTCCCCTCATTTTGGGCGGGTGTGTACGTGCAGCAAGAAGGCCCAATTCTTCTGCACACATCCCTCTCCATGGCCATTATCAAATCAAGAACATCCGTTCTGGAGGGCCTTGAGTCCTATTGCCCTTAACTCTTCTCCACAGTTGTGTTTATTGTCTGCAACACCTCTGAGTGTGTTATTTTCAGCCATTTTGCATTAATGTCGGCTTGCAACCCAGCAATGATGAAGGGTGTAAAGAACATCTCAGTTCTGCAGAAAAATGTATGCTCCTCTGGTATGGCATCCCAGGGAGTTTACATTTTCATTGAGTTATAGTTTCTCCTCTTAATGTGTGCAAGTGTGAGGGACCCCTTATGTCTTATGTGTGTTTTCATTTTGGGGAAATTGTCAATCTGTACTTCACTCTGGTGGACTACCAAGGCTGGTGTCCTTATTACCACCAGGGAGCACAAGCAACCCCGATTTGGAGGGAATTGCTTGTAGGCCCTTGAACCACAGACCCAATACTGGACCATTAATACTGCAGTGCCTATTTTCATGCCTGGCACATCAAAAATGTGTTTGCACCCTTTCTTTTTCCCTACATTCACTGGGCCAGTATTCCTGAAACATAATGTGGCATTCTTCACAAGTGTTACAGGTATGGGGCTTGCTTCATCCTCTACCCATGGGATCAATTTGGAATATTCAGTCAATTCATTGAGGCATATATCATTTGCATTCTGCACCACCTCTACTGGTAATGTCAGTAGTAATTTGAACCCCATCATCCCTTCTACCCAACCATCTGAGGTACATACCTGTCTATATATAAGTAACTGGGGTCTTTCCCAGCACCCAGGCATCTTTTTTCCTGTGGCATTTATGCACCGTAATATCTTAAGGTCTGTTATTTTAACCTCTCTTCTATTCAGGCCTTCTATCCATTATAGCCTTTTGTTTTGTGTAGCAATACTCATGAGGAAACATATTTTTTGTCATCCATTGCAAAAGACCTATCTTCCTTGGAATTGCCTCCTAGTTGTGCAAAGTGCTAAGTGCATTAGGCAGATAGTTATGTTATGATTATTTATGAAGTGCAGCATTCATCAAAAAGGCATCTTGGCGCTACTCAGCTGGGTGCGGGAAAAGAGAAACAGATTTAAAACAAAAAATGTTTTCAAAGCATGGCAAAAAAAGGGATGATTAAATGTGTCTCACAGAAGGCATGGAAGGGAACTCCACAGTCCAGCCACAACCACCAAAAAGGAGCTACCCCTAGTACCTCAAATGAAGGACAGAATTGTACCTGGAGATTGTCGATCCCCTGACCATAAAAGGTGCTATGAACCAGGCAGTGGGCTTTGAAGAGAATACACTGGGCTACTGGGAGCCGATGAAGCTTCAGTAGAACAGGTGAGATGTGGGTGCAGCGGGGTATAGAGGTGGCTAAGCGTGCTGCCAACTTCTGAAGAACCACAAGAAGATAACCAAGATGTGCCAAAAATAAAGAGTGACAATAGTCAGTTGAAGAAGTGACAAGAGCAGAAACCACAGATGCCCAGAGATGCACAGGGATGAGTGGAAGAACTCTACAAAGCTGTTTGAGCTGGAATAGCACCGCTGACCTGTGGTTCGATAGAGAGTGAAGAGGAAAGCTTAACACTGAGATCTTTGACAATATGAATAGGTGATGGAAAAGGGCCTAAGTACGAAGGCCAGAAAGTAGAAGTACAAAACGAAAAAGCAGTGGGGGAGCCCACCAACAGAACCTCCGTTTTATCGATGTTCAACTTGAGCCAGTTGTTACACATCCATTTCCCCACAACCTCCAAGCAAGTTCAGAACCTGGCAGCCAAATAAGGTAGAAAGATGTCAAGGCAAATCAGGATTTGTGTATTGTCAGAATAGGAATAGTAAAGGAAGCCTTGGGAGAAGAGGAGTTTGGTAAGAGGTTGAATGGAGGCGTTAAACAACACAGGAGAGATGCAGATGTTTGGCGAACACCACAAGTGAGGACCACCACCTGAGAGTGAAATAAAGAGAGAGAGAGACAGAGAGAGTCTGGTAACAGTCTGAGAGAAAGGCAGAGAACCAAGCCAAGTCGGTACCAGAGAGGCTGGCCCCTGCCTGACGATCAAGCAGGATTGCATGATCAACGGTATCAAATGCAGCAGAAAGGTCAAGGAGCAGAAGAGCACCAATGCCACCTTTGTCATGCATCCAAGCCAGATCATCCATGACTGAGAGTAGCACATTTGTGGTCCCCAAACCTGAATGAAAACCAGACCGAGAAGCATGAAAGAAAGAAGATTCCTCAAGGAAAGAACTGAGTAGTGGACAGACCAAAGATTCCAAAAGTTTCATTAAGAAAGGGAAGAATAGGATGAAAATTAGCTGCATTAAGAGGGTCCAAGGTGTTTTTTTTAAATAGAGGAATGACTGTGGCATGTTTAAGGGGTGTGTAAATCTGCCCTGACTGGAAAGAGTCTTTCACTGGTCCAGATAACAGGTGAACAACATGCAGCAGAATGTCCTTCATGATATGAAGGGGAAACAGATACATGGGTGATGACAACTTCCATTTAAGAACAGCTGCAGAGACATCTTCAGCTGAAAGGTGGCAAACTATGCTGCATGTGCAAGTTTTGTCTGTGACCACAAATGTCCAGGAAGCCTTCATGGCTTAGGGAATGAGGGAATGCACATGACAGCTCTTATCAGACGCCTCTCTCCCGACTTTGCTCATGTGCTGGTACCACAAATTATTAGTGACATGGGCTGAATCAGCAATGTATTTGCTCATGTGCCTAGAGTCAACCAACACACTTCTTTTTAGTCTCCTCATCTGTTTGTTTGCTGCAGGGAATTGTTCTGGTGCCATTTAATTTATAATTCTTACAGTACTTATATTATATATGTTTACTGGTCTTGCAGTAATATGAATGATCATTTCTCTTGCTGCCATAAAGCTATTTTATAAAGGCTACAAAATGTAGAAAAACATTTCTATTATCATTATTGCTAGGGTATCTACTTTCTGAAAATCTCTGCAAGTAAATTCTCTTCTAGGCGCTAAAAGAGAATACCTTATGTAGTATTCTGCATATTGTATCCTTAAAAAACTGGTGTTCACAAAAAACCCTTGTCAATAATGAAAGAAAATTCCTTTCCAACACTATATAAGTCTTTGTATTGAATAGCAATATGGTGATGCAAATGTTCCAGGCTCCTAAAAAAGGATAAGTGTTAATTAAAAAGGATAAGACCAAGAAATGTTAAATTGCTATTGGGTACATCTATTATTTTCCTTACACTATAGAAGTATCATGCTTTTGTTTTAGGCAAGCATCATCAACGGATGTCAAACTAACTCGTCTGTGCATCTTTATAAAAACAAATGTGTCTTTTGTTCTTCTTGTTGCAGTTTGGCTCTCATCCTCAATCACATTTAGACTCTTCTTATGTCTTCTTCATTTTCATGCTCAATGTTGGTGGCCTAGGGGGTCTCTCCTTTGTAGGATTTGACAACGCTGAAACGCAACCAGTCTGGCCTTCCTTGAACCTTTTTTTTGCATAATGTGTAACCGCCTCCACTACGAACAGTCCCTTGAAGTAGGGATTCTCCACTGTTGTGTAAAATTCCTGCACAGGACCTTGTCCCCTGGAAACAAGACCAATGGTCTCAACATGATATCTGGATCATTTTGTTTGTTTGCTTCATCAGACTTCTTTGAGCTCGCCTGCTTCCCTCATTTCTGTCGAGACATAAATGTAAGAGAGTCCATCATAGCTGTCAAATAATCATGCATTTAGTTCCCTAACACAATGGCAGAGTTTTCTGCATCAGTTTGAGCTTGAGTGAGAGGAGCAAGGAATGTATGCATTTGGCATACTGTCACCAGCTCATGTGGAGTCAGGTGCGGGTAAGAGCCAGGCTGATAACATAATGCAAATATCGCTAGAGGAAGGCAATGGAGCAACCCTTTTTCCAGTGCCTATTTTAGACTGGTAATTTGTTCCTTTAGGAGTCCATTGAGATGCTTGTAGATGCTGTTCACTTGTGGGTGATAAGGTGATGATAATTTGTGCTTTATGCCCAACATGATAGTGATGTGCTCAAACACCTCATTTACAAAGTGTGGTCCATTATCAGACCGGAGCACTTTGCACACTCCCCACTTTGGAAATACCTCGGGTATGAGGAATTTTGCAGCACATGTGGCATCTGGATGTGTGCATTGACCTGCTTCGATCCATCAGAAAAATGACAATACAACCACTAGCATATACCTGTAGCCCTTACAAATTTGTAGCATATTTACATAGTTGATATGCACATGATTAAATGGACCAGTAGGAAGGGTAATGCTCCTCTCACTGTTCACAGCGTATGCCCAACAGTGACCTTCTTCCATGTAAAACAATTTACAATAAAACTAGCAATGTGTTCTGCCAAATTCAGGACAAACTAGTCCTCTAAAATCAGTACTGCAAGACACTCTCTTGATGTGTGTGCTGGGTAGTGCAATTGGTCTAGTGCTGCTGTAAGTAGTCCTAGGGGCATGACTGGTTTCTTGGTGCTGTCCTGCCTCTACCTTTCATCTGTGCAAGGACAATGAGCACCTCCTTCATTTACAAAACTCTTGCTCTTCTGGTGGTGCCCTTCCCTGTAGTTCAGTAATTTGTGCTATGAGCAGCATATTAAAACCATCCTTCATCACCATGTTGTGTGCACACGTCTATTTGTTTGGTGCAGTCGTAATGTCCGCGATTTCGGGAGAATATGCTGCTCTTTTTGCTTCAAGTTCGATGGACTTGTTGCCGCGAGAAATCAAATCCGCACTTATGGTATGCGCTGCACATTTCACCATGGCGATGGCTGATAGGAGTTGGAGTGCGCCCAATAATGGTGCAGGCTACACTGGTGTGCCATCTGCATGCAGTAAGCCCATCCTCTTCCAATGTGACAGTCCTGCATGTACTGCTGATGTCACGTGGGCAGAGTTGGAATACACTGTTGCGCCTCTTCTTCCTATGCTTCAACTGCCAAAATCTGCGCAACCAATTCTTCTCATTGTGCTAAGGAATGCACTAGAAATCTCACACTTGTCACTGTCTCAAAGCTGTTATTTTGTTTTGCCTTCACTCCTTCTGTGCCTCTGTGCCTTTGGCCAGTGCTCTGGTCTATTGACGATGAGCCATCAATGAAGTGAATGATCCCCCTCCTAGGGCATTTTCCTTGACATGTGGTATTTCATCATGGTATTCAGTGTACTTTGTGCAATCATGCACTTTATCTCCTTCCTCCTCTACTGGTTCTGCTATAAATCTGGCTGGATTTACCTCTCTGCAATTTTAATCAATGGGTTTGATATAATTACTTAATAATCGGAGGATCTCTGTGTAGTCAATGTACTTTTGGGCTTTTCAAGTATGGCAAATAAGCCATGCTCAATGTATAATGTAACTGTGCAGGCCATAGTTATTCTAGCAGATCTCTGAATCACAGAGGTTGCTGCCGACAATGCTTGCTTGCAGGGATAATGACCTCTCATGACTGGATAAAAAAATCACACTGTAGAATGCTAATGGTTTGTGTCTCATGGTAGTTTTCTGTGTTAGGTCAGCCATCATCACTACTCCATTTGAGTTCTTCATTGTAATCTGAGATTTCTTACATTGGAGCTGTGCTAATTGCTACCTTAGATTCATCAAATATGTCTATCATCTCAACTTGTTTCAATGTGCTGTAGTCAAAAACCCATACCTTGCAATAATTGCAAATGCCTATGAATTGCTGTAACTTTGTAACCCTTTCACTGTCTCTGGTTTGGAAGTATTCATAATTGTGTCTGCTCTTTCAGATGCCACCTTTCTTCCTTGTTTTGATATTATATAGGACTTCTGACTGGCAATATTGCATTTTCTCTTTGTCAACTTTAAACTGTCTCTCTACCAATACTATACTAGAACGAGACAACTGACTACCCCGCTCAATGTCTATGGAGGGCAGGCTTGGTGATCTACAATATTGTCTTAATTATTGCTTCCACCTTCAAAATCGGTGAGCCAAATTCATGTGAACAATGCCACATACTTTGTGAAGGAAAAGAACCATTCCACTCATATACATTCAACAAACACTACAACATTACCATTCTTAAATAAGTCCATATGAATTTATTAATTTTTAAGACACATTTAGAAAAATTAAACAAGAGAGAGAGCAAGACAACATATATATCAATCAAAACAATTCATCAATCTATTCTTAAAAACAGTATCATCTGTAAGGGGTTACTTGCATTGATGGAAACAACCATGTTCACTTAAGCAGTTTAAAGATACAAGACTTCATCAATTCATAAGTCTGTTGTCATGTGTCGACATGTTTCGGCCTTTTGTGGAGATTAACACCCAATGGTTTTTTCAGCCTTCTTCAGGACAGACAATTTCTTTTCAAGTGATGGAATCCACTTTCAAATCCCCCGTAACAGGTTTAGCAATATCTAAAAACAAACATAAACAAGTTTATAAATGACAATGGTTCATCTCCCTCCAAAAAATGTTCAAGACATTTTTTCTTCTATGCTAAGCACTTCAACATCTTACTCATATTAACACTGTTTTTACACATATTTTATCCCAAAACAGTATTAAAGAGTAGCATATTTCTCCACATATTTCACCAAGCCTTTACTTACACCCTAGATGGATATGAGCTAAAAACTGGCTTAATCATAGCCGTGACAGGACATTATTCCTATCGCCGTGTATTCACAGATCAACGCTGGTCTATTCGGGCATCCCAGACTGTGTTAGGAACCTGTTTTATATAATAAACAAGGAAACCATATCCTTAATTAATTCATTTTGAACAGCAATTAAAAAATGTACAAAAATTTACTCATGGTCTTTTAATTATAGCTGTGTTTGTTTTTTTCATTTTTTCACAAACATGTGTGCACAACATTTGCACTTCTACATGCCCTTTCTTGAAATCATTTAGTCTTAGAAATGTGCAGCCTGTCACATAAATTAACCTTAAAAACTAAGCATTGCGACCAGGTCAATTACAGGCAGGTAACACCAAGGAAAGAAAAACTTACTTTATTTCTGCTTGTTATTAGCCTTTATGAACTGCAACGTTATGTCAATTCGACTGCACTCATTCAGAAACAAAACCCTCCAAAGCGCCATGAAATCGCGTGTAATGGTCCAACTCATTCGGTTTCCTATGGAAAAGCACAGATAAAACCTGGGCTTTAGAATATTTTCCTTTTTCACTTTATTACTGGGCACCTTAATGATGCACTGTTGCTAAGGATGTATGGTATAGCACAGCCTCAACAATGACTTAGTTTGTTACCTCACGTAATACGTTTGGTTACATACATGACTGTGAGGACAAATTGAGTGCCTTCCTTCAAAACGCAAACGAGTTGCTTAAACTAATGCAACTCCGTCTTTTCACACAGCAGAGGCGCATCGCTAACAAAAACCCTGTCGTGTGGCCTCATTCATACAGTAGCTGGAGAATGCTAACAGCAAAACATCAGTTTCCCGCTGCATCCCGGGCTTACCTTATTTCTTTGAAAACCTCCAGCATAGAAAAACACAGTGTCCGATCGATCGTGTTCTCGCGGTCGAGTGCTGCTTGTGTGGACATTGGTATTTTTAAACTGGTCTCAGCAACCACCGGATATGTCACGTGAGCGGGACAAAGGAGAATTTTTAAAGGGGCAGTGCACAAATGTTTGTTTAAGAAAACAAACAATAACAACATGACAAAACAAAGTCATGATATCGAGCCGGTGTCGCATAAAGATGCGATTGCCACACCAGAGTGCTATTTTCTAAGGAAGCCTCCAATTTTAAACAGTACCAAACATTTCTGTGGATCAACACGTCCCATTGGCCTTACATTATGTACCGGGACTCAATATTATAAGGGCATGGCATGTAAATGGACAATCCTGCGCCTGACTCTTCTTCATATAGTTAGGTATTGCATCTGCCTTACATTAAAGCAACCAGGGAATTCCACTCCACAGCTGTGTTGAGACCTGTACTAGCCGTGTTGAGGGAATAAATCCACCGTTGTTCACTGAGGCTGAGTAACATTTCTCTGTTGCCCCCTCTCTCAGTTGCCGGGATTGTTTGCCACTATTGACTGGCTGTATAGTTAGCAATGGTAGAAAACATCTCCTTTTGTGCATTGGAAACACACCGGATGTACCGGTGCATCTAGGAAGGTTCAGGTAAGCCAAAATAAGAATCCATATAGGTTCAGATTGGATCTTCACATGAAACCTCAAATTAAAAAGCTATCCAAGCCATGATGTATGTAGTTTAACTTTGCTTTAGGGTAGCACATATGTCTCAGTTTGCTGTAGAGAAATGAAAAAAGTAATAAACACCTCCATTATTCAAGGCTTTTTATGCATTGTGCAGCAAAGGTAGCCATTTGGCCACAAGCCATTAGTAAGAAATGTATCTCTACAAGTACGATTGTGTGTCTACGGAGGACTTGAACCCCGCCTAAATGCACAGCTTGCACATGTGCGGTCTGTGTGCACAATCCCTCTTTGTAGAGAGTGCCCTGGGTTCTGATATTCTCTCAGGGCTTTGAGGCGATGGAGCTTCTGCATGATGAAAGAACTGCTGTGTGACAGAGTCCATGGCAGGCGGCTAGCGAAGTCAGAGCAGAAGTGCCAGCAATGCCAACAACCCAAGGCTGCCTTTACCTGCAGCATGTGTTTAGCACAAAGGATAGAAATGTTGCGCTACCTGTCGGTGGTCGCAGAGCAACATGGACTTGGGGTTCCATCAGTACCTCTGCAATCCCTGGTTGGTGGGACCGCTGCAGTGTCTGGTGAGTATTGAGAGTTGTGACCCAAGTCTACCAAATTGGATGGTAGACTGAGGAAACTGACTGCCCAAACCTAACTGACATTGACCTTTTTAGCTTGTGACATTAGATGTCGCTTATGACACCCAAAAGCCTAAACTATTGCATTAGAGTACAGATAGGAAGGAATGGCACACAGCTTGTAGGTGTTTTTTGGTTATGTGCCCATGGCCATCCTAATCGCTATGGCCATGCCCACACAGTTCCTGCCCCTTCCCACCCAAAATACCTCCACATGGGAACTCTTTGAGCTCGCTTTAAAAAAGCCTTACCATCAAACGTTGCCCTTGAAGTGCCAATCATTGTTTTTTTCAAAGCAGTCTCCTGAGAGTTAAGAACTTAATTTGAGTTGTAAACTCAGATACTAGTGCAATAGAAAATGTCTCACCATGTCTGTCTTCAGCCACTCGATTTATAAACACTGTGCGTGCCCCTCACTGAAGTCCAGTTAAAAACAAGCATTAGCAAAGCCAACAGTTTCGGCTTGTGTATAGGTACTGGGAATGTACCAGGCACTGATATTAGATGACCGGGTGCTCGCACCATTTTGCACCTGCTACCATCAATGGCTAGTTAATACCACTACTGCTGTGCCTGGCAAGTGACTTTCTAATGCCTACACAAAAGCCCAAACTATTGCCATTACCAATGTTTGTTTCGTTTTTGGGGGTTGCATACAAGGTATGGGAAACAAAAGGAACACATGCCATAAGGTCAAACAGGCAAACACACTGCCAAATCAGATGGACAAACGGGCTATTTGATGTAGGAAAGGAAGGTTGAAATAGGAAGTATAACAAAGGGGGAACTAACAAATATATAGGCCGACAAACGGTGGCACATAGTGATCAAAAGACATTAAATCGCTCTTAGAATCACCAAAAACTCAGCTAAAGTTGTTCTATTGCCATTTACTCTCCTGCTCTTACAGACTAACACGTTCCTCAAAGAGAAAGTGAAATTGAGGTGGTCTTTTCGTAGGACCCAGAACTGTCCAGAGCATGCCAAAACTCAATGGGAGATCCGTTGTCTCTGACTGGCCCACCAAACAGAGCACAGCCTGACTGAACCCACAGGACGGATTAATGTTTGTTTATAGTCTACCGGCAAATCCTTTAGGATCTCACAGGACCTCCCCATCTGGAGTGCTTGATTCTACTTATGTTACAAAGTTGGGCAGAGTTTCACCCGCCCTACAGGAGACAGCATGGTGTGTGCAGCAATCTACTTATTCCATGTTGATACGCTTGGCACATGATTGTGCCTTTCACTCTGTACAGCCAATTTTCGGATTCATAACAAATCGATTAGGACTTTGTGTGCAGGTATGCTAGTATAGGGGTTATAGACCCACAGGCAAGATCCAGGGGTAGCAAATGTAGTTGGAATGGGTAGGGGAGCCGGGGAGGATGTTCACATCAGGAAAAATGGACAGTTCTGATGAGTTCAATCTACATGCACAGGTAGAGTTCAGGTTTGTCTATGCTGTGAATTCATATGTATATGTTTTTAAATTATGTTTTTTTTGTTGTCTATGATTTCCTTCCTCTTCCCTTTTATATAGGGTTAACAAGGTTTGGGGATCCAAGGCAATCAACTACTCCTTTCCTCAGATATGTTTCCAACAAGTTCATATTGAAAGGCCATTCACTACATTATTACTTACAACTCTAGCATGTATCTCTAATTAGTTTCCACTCTCTATTGTATTTTTTGTAGCCACTAAGCACTAGAGACCGCCGAGACTGTACGTAAAACAGTCGAAAATTAACTCTTATTCCCAAGACGCCAAACAATTTTCCGAAAGGTGAGGCTCTACCCTTTTCCATTCTTTTCCTTAAACAAGTTAAGGAATCATCACACTTTTTAATTCATACATCCTTTGCATTTTTTAGATCTACTCAGTCACATTCAACAACCCTCGCATTGTCCTGAGGAAAGCTCGGAGCTCCTGAAAGCCATTTCACTATTAGAAAATACTTTTACTGCTTGTACTATTCAAATCCGAGACAGAAACACTATTGTGTCAACAGTAGAAATGTGTTCGCAATTTGTTAGTGCACATTAAGCTATTATGTATTGAATATTTGTGATATGACACAAACATTAGTTCTTTGTGGTCAACAACAGTGATTTTGTTGCCCTATTTGTTTTTTTTTAAATATGTTTTTTAACATGGAAAGTTTTTGAATTAAAGTTTGTTTTATCTGTATGATTATGTGTGTGATTCTCAAGTGCTAGCATTAATAATTACTAACTCTTAGTAGGGTTTTCCCTTGTGCGTTCAGAAGGGAGGGGTAGCCTGGTTTCTATTTCCCTTGTTCTTCTATATTAACCTTGCTTTTTGGGAAACCGGCCCCGTCAACAAAAAAGAAAGCTTTTGCCGTTACATTTTTCCATTCACTACACCAGAAATCACATTGATCCACTGTCTTCTACAATGATCTAGACCGTCGATGACAACCAATACTGAGCTGGCAGTCAAGATGAGCGGACGTGGCATAAATATCGGCATCCTGACAGAAACATGATTCTACCTTGTCTCCCAAAACATCATGGACATCCTGCTAGTCTATGGACATTCCAATATGCAGAGTAACATAGAACACTATGCTGGTGGTGGCACAGCACTAATCAATATAAGCACTCTCCTAGCAAAAGAGTACACACTCAAAGGATCTCCACCTAAATCCCAGAAAACCAGGGTGATACATCTAAAAACATAGACAACATCCAGAGCCCACTTCCACAAAGTCCAAATAACGAGTGGAATAATCTCAATGCTTGAAGAATACTTGGACATTATGGCAAACATCATCAACGAAATATAACACGGCCCAAGTTACTCAGAAGACAGCTGCAAAAATACAATGGCACCAAACCCCATCACAAGATGTGTGGGTCACCCTGCGAGCAGCTTGAACATAGTGTGCAGGAAGAGCTTGATTGGAATGCAGTCCTCTGATGGCCATCTTATCTAGACAGCAATAAACCCGGGTGCTATTTATTGTTCTGTAGATAAGCTGGCAGAGGACTGCATTCCATGAATACACTTCCTGCACTCAATGTTGCTGAAAGTTTTAGATTCTTTTTTTTCTCTGTGGAAGACAAGTTTACCAATGTGTTTTATTTTGCTTATTCATTTTCTAGCCACCATTTGTAGAAGTTATCTATTGTTTTTCGACAGATAATGTATTGTGCCAACTCAGCATCATATTTTCATTGTAGACACATATTAATTGTTGTTATTTGAAAAAGTGGACGTACATGGAGTAAAGATCTGGGTAAGTTGTAGAGATTGCAGATAGTGAAGTTGTGGACTATGTCTAGAGGGTAGAGAGGAAGGAGTAAAGAAAGAGGAAAGCCAAGGAGTAGGCATGATAAGTAGTAGTGCTTACTGATCACAAGGTTGGCAATTGAAGTTTTTAGAGTGCAGCGAGTAAGAAATTGACACATGTTCAGAATTTTGAGATTGTTAATTTGAGCAACAGAGATGGTGGTAGCAATGAATTGTTGAAGTCAGAGATCACAATCAAAGGGAACCCCAAGGAAGGAAACCTTGAGCAAAGGAGAAAGAGGTTCAGGTGGCAAGGAGGTAGGAAAGTGGAGGGAGGGACGGCATTGGCAGTTGGGAGAAAGTTGACTTCTGTTTTTGAAGAATACGAAATGAGGCAACCCTGAGCCATCCAGTGACAGATTGTAGTTAGACATCAACTGGTAATCTGTTTTGAGATGTCTGGTGTGAAGGAGGGAAAGGAGAAAAAGATTGGATTGTTGTCAACAAAGAAGTGGTAGATAAAGCCAAAAGATGCTATGTCTAAATAGGTAGATGTATAGAAGATGAAGAGCAGAGTTCCAAGGACCGGTCCTTTAGGTAATGATAGCGAGGAGAAGGGGGGTCAGCAGTTTGTGAGTTGCAGGAGATTTTAAAGGCAGAACCTTCTGAGTAGGAGGCAATACAGGCTAGAGCAGATGTCTGAACCCCAAGCTTCCAAAGAGTGAGGAGGAGAGGACTGATTTATATTATCGTAAGGGGCAGAAAGGTCCAGTTGGAGACATGCACGACTGCTCTCCCATTTGAGTGCTTACTACTGAAGTGAAAATTAGATTGCTCTTCAACGCCATTATCCCCAATGTATTTAGTGATCTGGTTAAAAACCAAATGCCAAGGACCTATACATTATGAGGATGGAGGGAAATTGATTAATAGTTTTCCAGGATGTTTTGGTCAGCAGAGGTTATATTCAAAAGGGGTAGGACAGTTGCAGATTTGAAGGAGGTGGATAACAGGCCAGCAAAGAGAGTAGGTCAAAGAGGTTAGAGAGCTGAGGGCAGGTGATTGTGACTAATGGGGTAATTACAAGCATGCAGGTCTAGAAATAAGGTGCCAGTAACAATGTGCAGTAGCACCTTTCCCATACCAGCAAACTCTGAGCTCTGAGTCTGTTGGGAGGGGCAATGAACTGGAATGGGAACTTACCCCAGTTGCAGGCGCCAGTAACACCGGGATATCTGGTGCCGGTAACAGTAAGGCGAGACTGCTGGTGACCCGCCCCGGTAGTACCGGCAGGTTAGCAGCAGTCTCATAATGAGGCTCTAAGTCTTGAATGTATGAGGAGCAAAGTGGTACATTTGTAGAGCAAGAATGGTTGTCGCTGCAAACAATGGGTGTAAATTCAGAAGAAAAAGGTGGATGAGGATTAATCAAGTGTATAAGGGCTTTAAGGGAGAGGTGGTGGACAGAAGGCAGAAGAGGGAGGGAGAAGGTGGAGGACAATGAAAGTGCCATGAAAATTCGAGATTGTAGGGGAAAAGGGCTGAGCAAAGTCATTATCGACTTTGGTGGTGTGAGCAAACTTTGGAGGGTAGGTGAACGTTTGCAGAAGTAATTACGCGTCATGTGAAGGGAGAGAGAAGTGAGGACATCTGTGTGGGCCAGGAGTATAGCATGGTTTTCAACAGGTTGCAGGTCTTGGCACATTCTTGTTTTTAGGGTCTGGATTGCCGGTGATCCAGGATTGATGTCGAGGGTATCATAAGTGCATAGCACGGGTCAAAAAAACATAACTAATGTCCTGCTTGAATTTAATTTCCTCTTTTCATTGGAGAGAGTGGGGAAGAGAAAAGTGTCGAAGGACAAGATGGTAAAGTGAATAACAGAGTGATTAGAGGGAGATGGGGATCAATGGAGAGGTCAGAGTAGGAGGTAGAAAGACCAGAGTGGTTAAGTTGGTCATGGAAGGAGAAGAGGGAATTGCCAGATAGGAGAGAAATAGGTTCAGGGTGTTTGGCTGAGGAAGGAATGGGCAGGTTAAAGTCCTCCAACATAACAGTTGGGATGTCAGTGAGAAGTGACTCAAGGAAAGTCTCATTTTAGGGAAGAAGTAGCTGTGAGGTTCAGGGTGTTGCTGGAGAACCAGAACAGTGAGAGGAGCAGGAAAGAGGAGTTGAATAGTGGCATATTTAAAGGAACAGGAGGTGATTTTGGATGAGCCAGAGGGGTGGTGGTAAGGGGTTTGTCACTCCACTGTGCTTCCCAAAAGATTGGGGAGAGTGTGATATGCTTACAATGTCAGTGTGGAGTGCTGCTAGTGCAGCAGAGTCATGAGGTGAGATCCAGGTTTCTATGACAGCAAGAAGTGAAAGCTGAGGGTTACAAGAGTCATATTATCCAGTGATATTGAGTTATTTATGCATTCCAGAGGCCAAGTGAAGGACAGAAATGAGACAGGAGAGAGGAGCAGATGGTGTGCAGTAAAATAGGATAGATGAGGTTGGAGATCATAAAATAACGAGGGCATTGGTTTTGCAGGGTGGGGTACACGGGTGAAGAGGGAGATGGGTAGGGGGGTGTGGTAGATGTTAGACTGAGTTGTGATGGAAGGCTACAAGACAAGGGAAGGAGAAGAGTAAGTATGAGCAGTAAGAATTCCAAGTCAAGGAAGAAGATGAGGTAAATGTTCTATGCAAGTGAAGAGAGTGGAGCAAGGGCACAGCTCCAAAAGGAGGGTGTAGGCGGTCAGCAGCAGTGGAATGTGTTGGAGATGGGAGTTTGTCTGGGAAAGAGTAGGTAAAGGTGGGCTAGATTAATGCATAAAGGAATTAATAGACAGTTAGCAGGCCTATGCAGCAATAAGCAGGACCAAAACAGGGGTGTACCTTGGCTCTTTGAGATAGAAACTGTTCTTCAGTGAATGTAGAGTCAGTGAATTAAGCGATCCCTCTCTATGGAAGAATGTCTATCTAAATGATCCCTTGGCAAAGATAGAAAGGGGTATTTTACTGTAGAATGTAAGTCCTGGCTTGAGCTGGGGCTCTGACCTTAAGTGCTTTCCAGACCAAACAGCGAGTTGCCCGTGACTGGACTGCCATTGTTTTAACGAAGTCATTTACTTCAAGGCACTTTATTTCATTGTAATTACTTCAAAATACTTAATGAGGAAGTAATTGTGTAGATGTATTTAAGGGTTAGTGGACGTAAGGGGTGGGGAGCAGTTAGGGTGACGGGTGGTAGTGGGGGTGAAGGAGTGGTATGGTGGGCCCTCCCACTTCAATGCATTTGAAAGAACAATCGGCGCAATTACAAGGAAATAATTTACCACAAAGTAATTGTATTTGTCACAGTAGCATAGTACCTCATGACTTCTTTTGTCCTTTAGCTGCGGATGCTAGGGAAGAACACACAGGCAAAACTTAATAACCAGGAAGACAGTGTGTCACATGCCTGTCTGGCAGCCAAGCAGAATGCTCACGATGTCTTCCCAGCCTTCCCTGGCAGGATGAAGGCAGAGACCTTGGTTTTGCAGGTACAGGTGAACCTTTTTTGTCTTTTTGTGGCAAAACCTCTGCTCTTGATCAGGATTCTCTCGAATGGCAGGAGCCTGCAACAAAACAGTAACATGGTGCAGAAACAGGACCCTCTTCAAATGCAGTGTGCATCTTCATTCAACCGACCCCTCCTATAGGGAGTGTGGAGAAGGCATCAGTTATCTTGTTACATAAGTCAAGGGTGCAATGGTTGCACCCATTACAAGCATGACACTGAAGGACTTTCCCTCAGCTCTTCCTTCTTGGGCTCGCATGCATCCTCACGCAACCCCTACTTGGGACTCTCTCGTGCATCCCTGACTTGCCATAAACTTTAGGGCTCACAGATCAGTTCGAAAACTCAATTTGTTAGACGTGAAGTGCCCCCTTTTGTGTAGGGGTCCTGAGTTTCCCATCTCTGTTTGTGGTATGCTACCTTTCCTCGATTCCATAGCTCTTAAAGTGGAAATTTGCCACCTGGGGAAATGGCTTGGGTCGCAAATTGGCCATATGTTCTACCTCCAAATTTCCAGAATGTATGAGAATATATAGAGGGAAGTTAGTTTGCAGGTCATTAGATGCATGTGAGAATATCAGGACAGACATAGGCACACGTGGAGAAGAACAGGATGAAGAGTTTCACCTGGTCACTAGGTTTTGCATCAGTTCTGTGAATGTTGATGCCAGTTAGATCAAGGTGTCCAAAACACTGCCTTTCTGTCACCGAAGCAGAACTTGCAAGCAGAGCCTTTAAAAGGTCCAGTACATTAGGATTCAATGCATGTTATTATTGAGCAATACTTTTAGTTGTAAACCCTGGAATCTGAATGTATGTGTCAATGTTATGCTTGCCATATTATATTTTCATTGAGCAAATATGGGGAGCATTAACATATGCCGTGTTTGGCCCAGGTCTGCAATCCATTGGTGAACCACTGATTTTAAAAGTGTGTAAGTCACTTACCTAATGGCTAACCCTTGGAATATTGCCTAGATTTTACACAGACCCCACATTGACTACAATTAGTTACACACACTTCAGCAAATATACAATTTTCACCTGTCATCAATCCATCCAGGGACTTGCCACTAAATGTACCTTATTCTTCCACATAACTCTTCCACAAAATGTTCACTGCATTTTTGTACCTGGGCAAAGTTTTCCCTAGGGCTAATACGGAAAGTATTAGCACTAAGGCAAACTTTGCCCTGATGCAAAACGTACATAAAAAATGTATCTTTTTAGCTCTTGGACAATTTTAGCCCGGATGCTTTTAATATGCCAAACTGCACTTGTCGAGGTACAATGGTTTTTTAATGTGTCCCAGTGTTTTTAAAAATAGGTCAAACTTTGCTCTAGTGCTAATACCGTGAAAATGTTGCACTTGCACTGGTGCAACGTTTCTGTAATCTGGCCCCAGGTAGCTGCATATTTCCGTATAGAAACACGACCACACAAAACCAGACCCCTAACAGTCTTCAAATGGAAGCCAAGATGCATTCGTTTGATTTGTTCCCAAAAATTCGTAAGGTCCTTGGAGAAAAGGAATACAATGATAGTCCAGATGCGATCGGACTTGGATCTCAGTGGTGACAATGTGGTTGCTCCATTTGAAAAGGCAATAATTATAGGTGTGATGATTATCTCAAATTAATTTAAAAATGAAGCAGGAATCTCAGATTATTACTAAGCCTTCGGATATCTTTTCCTCTGTACCCTTAAGGCATCTCAAAGCAGCTTGTACCAAAGCTGCAAAAAACATCAACATAAAATAGAGAAAATAAGGGTTAGCTCAGACCAGTCATGAATGCAAGTCTGATGCCATATAACACAAAGGAATTAATGCTATAACACAACCTAGCTTTCTTGATAATGATCCCGCAGTTGAGTTTTTATCAGCATGTTGACAGGTGTAGCACAAGAAAGAGAATGCACCTTGAACATGAACATTTCAGCTGCCAAACACTTTACATTCCTTCCTCCATTATTCCCCTCACCCTACACGAACCACCTATGGATCCATCAGGGAGACTCCTAGTTTGACTGTGCCTCTCGTTTGGTTCCTCTTTAAACGTGTGTTGACTTTGTTTTGCAATCTATGGCCACTACTGCTACATCCATCCTGAAATATAAGGCAGGTGTAGTCCTTTTGATTGGCGGATTGATATGGGAGCCCCAGAATGGACTTCCAGCTATATTAGCTAGGGCAGGAACATCTCTACTGAATCACTCTTCAACAGACGCCATGCATTGCCTTTCTTACTCACTGGGCACCCAATGACTTCCTTTTACACGTCAAAATAATTTCATCAAAGAGCGTGTTACTATAGTCTTTCAACGTTTTCGTAATCTGAAACTAATGATTTCACTTACAAGCAGGCAGTGCCATCATGGGGGTTTTACATGGGTGTAGGACATGGGGGGGCAGGGGGGACACAACCCCCCATAATTGTAAGTGGGGGGATGTAATGTCATTTATCCCCCCAGAATATGTTTGGTGTGTAGTGCAGGGATCTGTTTTTGAAGTGGGGGAGGGGCTGCAGCCCTCTCCCCCCCGACCCCCAAAGCATGGGGGCAATACCCTAGGGGCAGATGGGTGATCATCTGCCCACAGGGAAGGGGGCAAACAAAAATATATATATATATTATTTTTAAACATAGTTTTGGGTGGGGGTGGGTGTGGGTGGGGCCACTAACCACCAAGGATTTTTGCAAGGGGGTGGCCCTCTCCCCCACCCTAAGTGGATGGGGCACCTTATGTAGCCCTTCCTGGGGGCAGAGTTCTGCCATTTGGGGTGGGGGGGAGAGGCCACTGCAAATATTGGCAGAGCCACCCCTCCCAAGCCTGGGGCAGTATGTTTTGAACCCCCCGAGGGGCAGATGGCCACACAAATATGCCCATCTGCCCCTAGGGAAGGGGCAAAACAAAAATATATATTATAACTTGTTTTGGGTGGGGAGGCCCGGGGGCCCACTAGACCACCAGGATTTTTTGTGTTTCAAAGAGGGGGGTGGTCCTCTCCCCCCCACCGTAGGTGGATGAGGGGGCACATTATGTAGCCCTCCCTTGGGGCAGATTTCTGCCCCTAGGAAGGGGTACATGAGATGGCCCCCATCCATTTGGGGTTAGGGGGAAAGGCCACTGCAAATATTGCAGATATTACGAAGTACCGGAAGTACCTCTTTGCCTCCCACGCTGTCCGGCCGCTGTGCAATCACTACCTTCCTGAACGGTATACACCGTGGACTTAAGCTGGGGAAATATATGTGGACTTATAAGTATCCTCTGGTGCTTATTGTATCTCTCTTTCTCCATTTATAGTGTATTTTTTCCCGTTCTACGGTGATATTACCTGTGGTTCCGCCCCCTTTCCTCAGGAAGAGGCTAAATTTGGGGATCGGGCGCACCAGCGCACGCGCACCAGGCGAAGTATCGGAAGTACCTCTTTGCCTCTTCGCCGCGGCGTTGTGGCGGAGAGGCATAACAGGTGCGGCGGTTCGAGCGTTCTGTGATTGCAGTGAGGAATGCAATTACGCTCGTCTAAGAGGAATCCTCTACAGCCTGGTATAAATTCGCCCCCTTTATTGAGAGCATTAGTTATGACACCATCAAAGGGCTCCTCGCGAGCCAGCGCTCATCTGGCATCCACCCCTAATAAGAAATCCATGGCTGGATGTCAAAAGGCTCTAAAGGATGCAGATATTCGAGTTTTTTATAAAGACATCACGGCAAAGGCCCATCTCAGTGGCAAGCCTCCGCTATTGATGACGGTTACAAAATCATTGGTAAATAAAACTAACACTCTCGCTGCCTGTATCCCAGCCGTTAAGGCTTGTATGGATAACAAATCTGTATCCTTGCAACAAGCCGAGACATGTAAGTTACCAATGCCTGTTATTTCTGTAATGAATGATACATGTGAATTGAATCCATCTAATGATCCTACTGTTGCAAAAATGCCCTCGCACACCTCCTCTGTTACTGACAGCGCGCTGTTAAAAGCACTCCCTCCTACTGCAATCCCAAAACAGGCAGATGCAGTTGCAAATGTCGATCTTAAATTGGAACACTAGAGGGTATATTCATCTCCTTAATAATGATTTGAATCACTTAGGATTGTATGATTTAATTCTGTTACAAGAGACCTGGCTTATTGATCCTCCAGTTTGGAATGGATTTTGCATTCACATTAATTTGGCTTACAAGCCGATAATGGGCAGACCATCATCTGGGCTTCTTATAGCTACTAAAATTCGAAAGGGTATGTCATCGGAATTTTGGGCTGCCCCAAATAAACATATGCTTTTGATAAAGGTTAGAGCTCATGATGTATGTTATGCTGTCCTTAACATATGGAACATATGGAACACTGCTGCCATAAGTGATAATGTTTTCTTTGATGATCTCATAATGCTTCTGGATATGGTTGCTTTGGAGCACTCAGTCACACATTTGATTCTTGCTGGTGACCTAAATGTTAATCTAATCCTTGGGAAAAACCAACCTCATAAAGGTCGGGTATGTAGATGGCTTGGGTTGACCAAATCCCGTGGTTTACATATGCTTAATGGCATATTCAAAGAAGACATACCCCCGAGGGCCACATGGTGTAATGGTCATCTGGAATCAGTGATTGATTACATTTTTGTTAGTACCTCTTTACTGCGCTTGATTGAGAATTTTGAAATTATTGACACCAAACAAAGTGACCATTATATTTTATCAATGAAATGGTCGCAAAAAAATACCATCACAATTCAACAAAGTGTCCAGCCCCAAGGAGTCTTAATTGTGAACCCGGGATGCAATAGACTATGATGGTCTGAGGATGCTGTCTATAAATTTAACCAATATCTTTCAGAAACAACTGAGCAAAACTCTAGTATTATGAACAACCCGTGTATTCAATATAGTAATACTATGCAGCTCTTTCATGATACAAGAACTAAGGTCAGATCAAAAACTATATATCTGCATATATTTGACCAAGTTATGAGGACAAAGAAAACTGAAAAACGTGCTCAGTTGAGATTGGCTATGAAGTACCCTCCGGCTGTTAGAGCTCTATTGATCGCGAAAATAAAGTCAAAATATACTAACTGGGTAAAAAGCCGTCGCGCAATTCTGTTCCAACAAGATGGTGCAGGAATGCTGTCTATATTAGTAACTAAAAACACTGCTAAAATGTGTGCTTTCATTAATTGTGCTGCGGGGTCTTCACAACTTGCAGCACAATCAAATGCTGTGTCAGAAAAAGCTTGAACAAAGCACTTTCTTGACTTATATTCAGTTCCAGAAGGTGCAGCCCCTTTTCAACCCAGTGTCTTGAATGCTCAATTTAAACTGGATTTCGATTATGAGGATATTTGTAATCTCATTAAAACTTCATCTAATTCTAAAGCAGCAGGGCCTGATGGTTTATCGAATTATACTCTAAAGCTGCACCCGGAATTATGGGCATCAATATTGTATAACATCTTCACCACTGTCAATGCAGCCCAGGCTATCCCTGAAACTTGGACGCACTCCATCACTGTCCCGATATTCAAGAAGGGAGATCGGCAGGCACCTAGTAGCTATCGGCCAATCTCCCTCCTTGATGTACCAGGTAAAATCTTTGGTAGACTGCTATTCAAAAGATTCAATGCGTGGACCATGTCGGCACAAGTAAGAGACAGCTTTCAATCTGGCTTTGTCTCAGGTTTGGGTACTATCCCAAATATAATGTGCCTAAATTTAATTAAAATGCATTATGCTGCCAGAGGCCAGTCAGTGTACTTAGCGTTCATAGATTTTCGGGCGGCGTTTGACTCTATTGACCGGGCATTGCTCTACAAAAAATTAAATAGATATAACTGCCCAAATTCTTTAATGAATGTGTTGATGCTATTGCATTCTAATACCACAATGCAGGTCCGCCTAACGCTTGAACGCTTACTACCTGCCTCTATTGATACCTTGAGAGGCCTAAAGCAAGGGTGTCCATTGGCTGCAAGCTTATTCCATTTTTTCATCTATGACATGGGCGCAATTTTCAGTTCCATCTGCTGTGACCCTCCGAAAGTGGGTACCAGTAAAGTCAGCTATTTACTATATGCTGATGATCTGGTACTGTTGCCATTAACACCATATGGCCTCCAGCTTATGTTAAATAGATTAAATCAGTATACGATCTCCAACCATCTGGAAATAAATGCATCAAAATCTCAAGTATTAGTCTGCCATAATGCAGGTAAATGAAAGATTAAGAAATATGCTTGGACAATACAGGGAAAGGAACTTATGGTTGTTGATCATTATAAATATCTAGGTGTTATTATCTCCAATTCTGTTACACCGAAAATTGAAAATTGGGAAATTAATAACAAATTACAGACTTTGATCTCCCAGATACGAATTCTTGTTGCAAAATATGGTAAATTTAGCTTCAAACATGCATTGTCTTTTTACCAAATGAAGGCTGTACCAATATTGTTGTATGGTGTTGAGTCAGGAAGCCCGCAAAATCAGCTATACTGGGACAAATTAGAGGGTAAATACTGGAGGAAGGTACTACAATTGCCTAACTGTACTCCTCTACCTATGATACGTTTTGAGGTGGGGGTATTATCACTCTATTCCCAAATACTGTGGAAAATGTCAGCTATCCTGAGGAAATGTTTGTTAAATCTTAATGTGTCAAATGTATTGGGCATAGTAGCACAGCACCTACTTGTCAACACCTCGGGATTTCCTCTTAAATGGCGCACGCTTTTGCTTACCGAAATGGCCCTGGCTGCTGTAACTATTGAAATCCTACTTACTAATCCAGAATTAGCAAAGAAAATGATCTTCGAATATAACTGGATTAAAAACTGTGCAGCTTCTAAGACCTACAAGGACTTTGATAGCGCAGTCTTTGGTTTGAAAAAATACAAGGTCCTGGCGGAATACTTAAATAAATGCCCGTCTCTGCATATACGACGACAATATATGAGAGTCAGATTTAATTTGTGGCACACCCGTGATGTTTTACAGAGGCGAAAACAAATTGCCCCGCATGAGAATTTTTGTCGCTACTGCCTAAATGTACAACAGAATGAAACTCTGCAACACTTAGTTGTGGCGTGCCCTGGCCTGTATACTTTGCGCATGAAACTGTTTCAAAATGTACTTGTCTTCTTCTCTGAGCCAGATGAGGGAACACTTTGGAAATCTCTCTTTACAAGTCCTAGATTGGCTGTGAAGGTAGCTATTGTACATTTCTTAGAGTCAATTGTCCCAGGTGTTTCTTCTGTATAAATGTATAAAACATCTAAGAAAAACTGGGAAGTGAGATGCATTTTAGAAAAATAATTGTGTGTAAATGTATTATTTTACTGATTTTTGAAACAATTGTTAAATATTTGAAAAGTTGTTTGTAACAGCTAAACAAATAAAATAAAAAATAAAAATATTGCAGATCCAGCCCCCAAGCTTGGGGCAGTAAGTTTTGCCCGTCCGGGGGCAGATGGCCACACACATGTGCCCATTTGCCCCTAGGAAAGGGGCACAACTAAAATAAAACAAATTATAACTTGTTTTGGGTGGGTGTGGGGGGGCCACTGAACCACCATGGATGTTATTAGTGGAAAGGGGGTGGCCCTCTCCCCCCACCCCAAATGGATGGGGGGGCATCTCATGTAGCCCTCCCTGGGGGCAGATTGCTAGATTGGGGTTATCAGTGGGTTAGCCTTTTCCCTTTGCACCCAGGTAGGTGCACCCACACATATGAGGTACAGTTTTCGTCGGAACACCTGTGGGAACGCAGGAAGGTAGGACATCTGTTGTTGGCGGCGTGCTTCGGTGGGTGGGCAGAGGGAAATGTCTCTGAAATTTGGTGGAAAAACAAAATTTTCAGACATTTCACTCTGGACACCCACCGAAACACGCCGCCAACAACCCATGTCCTACCATCCTGCGTTCCCACAGGTGTCCCAACGAAAACGGTACCTCACATGTGTGGAACCTACATCTCGAATTTTATATATATATATATATATATATATATATATATATATATATATATATATATATATATATATATATATATATATATATATATATAAAATAAATGTCATATCATATCATATATGGAAAAACACGCAAGTTACTGCAGTATTGCATTTTGTGGAACTCAGATACAGACAAAGAATGGTACTTCTTGCATGCCCTAAACCCCATCCACTGATGGCACACAATAGGTGTGAGATGTGGCGTTGTCTGTTTTTTAATAGAACGTGATACATACATTTAGGAATATTGAACAATGGTTCAATAACATTAGACAAACTCGTTTTGTTAGATGACAATATTTACAGTCAAAACTATCAGCACAGACATATTGCCGTTCAGATAATGTGTAATTTGTTTTCCGTTTTGTAGTATGCAAGTCCCCTTTTTGAGAAGGAAACAAAGCCCATCTTTTGCAATGCTGTTTTAATATGATTTTTGTTTTTACTTTAGAGACAGATGCCAAAGGTACAATAATCACTGAATAAGCACTATACTGTATTTTCAACATGTGACTTTACCATTTAAAATACATACTACAGTTGTCAATGTGAATAATGTTTGGGCCAATTCAAGTAAGGGCTGTATATATCACGCAGTAAAAATGAGGGTTCTAAGTGTTAGAGCCATCCGTCCTTTTGAACCAATGCAAATAACATTAACTTCCTTAACCGACAATTAAATACAACTATTGTCAAGTTATTCTAATATGGTGGTCATGATGTGTAGTTTTACATGAAAGTTATATGTTTAATAGCCACGGAGGACATGTCTTTACATGCAAAATGTTTATCCCCAATATGGTTCCTGTATAATTTGGAACTAGCACTTGAATTGTTGATGATAACTATGCCAGCAACCACTCTAAGAAGAAGCAAATATACCTCGCTGCAAAGATGTGAACTATCAAGTTAAGCAATGTCAGCAACTGTTCTGCAAAGGTAGAATGAATGGCATAGTACTCTGAGATATTACTACGTTAAATGTGTTATTTTCCTCTGTAGCTTATTGAATTGTACTGCCTCTGATATTCCATTAGCACCCGGCACGGGGGAAGTAGCCAATCAGGTGGCTAAAAATGCAGGTTGAAACCTAAAATCGCAGCCTGCGTTCAAAGCCCCCTGACGGCTGGTTCCCCAGCCCAATTTGTCCCCCACCTCCGTCCCCTCATTCTTTTTGTTTTGTCCATTTTCAATACCCGTCCCCAACCCCACTTACCTGTGTGTTGGGGCGCAGGCTGCCACAGCTTCCCAGCTTCTATGACCCTATGGAAAGAGAATAGGTGCTCCGTAGGGCTTCCCTTTCGATGGTGGCCATATTATCACAGTATTTTCAGGCATTGAACGGGCCGCACAAAGGCGTCCCGTTCATGGACTGAAAAGACTTTTATTTTTTAGCACCCCGGGTTACCGCTTTGGTAACCCGGGGTGCTAATGGCTTTAAGGCCCTGTTCCAAGAGCAGGAACGTGGGTAACGGCCCAAAAAACCCTCATTAACGTGGGCTGCTGGGCCGTTACCCCCGTTCTAGCCCTTGGAACGGGGACTTAACACCACAGTATACCATCTCAAAACAAAGTGCAATGATAAATACCTTTAACAGAAGTAAATTGTCATCAGCACCAACAGGAAGCTGGAAACAAGGGCTGTTTTCCTCGTTATAAGCCTACAATCAATGCCTGACTCTGGCACTGACTCCCTGTGCCAGGTGTCCCTCACCTTTTAGATAATCATGACTACGGATGAGAACCGCTTTCAACAACGGGTTTCTTCTGTTTCCAGCAATAGCATTGCAGGCTACTTTTCTGCGCTGATTCCTGTCAGTCAGTTTGATTCGGTCACCACATGGCCGCTACACTTTAGTTCGCCACACTCAACATTCTACCTACCTGTCACAGGTAACTGGCTCTTTTTCTTTTTCATTTAACTGATACCGGGACTTAACACCACAGTATAGCATCTCAAAACAAAGTGCAATGATTAATACCTTTAACAGAAGTAAATTGTCATCAGCACCAACAGGAAGCTGGAAACATGGGCTGTTTTCCTCGTTATAAGGAGTCAGTGCCAGAGTCACCTATGTACAATAGTGACTCATTGGCCTTTTCCATTTTTCTTTTTTCTGCTCTTCCTTACTCATCTACTGCTGCAACCTCAACAGCATGGTATGTTTTTAACTTTACCACAATGATGTATGACACCAATATGCAATTATGCACAGTTTTGAACTGTTTCCTTTGTTCATGAATATGTATGTATCATTTTTAGACTGGCCCTGATGAAGGAAATTTATTTCCGAAATGCATTGGCAAATTCGGTCTGATTGATGAATTAATTGTGGCAAACTCTTCCTCACTAAGAAAATATTAGTGAGCACTCATTTTTTTAGATCATTTTTTTGATATAAACTATTTTGAAAAACACCAGAACTTCTCTTTTATCTTTTTGAAATTTGAAATATATTTTTGACTTTCAAGCTGAACTGTTAGTAATTTTGAAAAACCACAACCCAGGTTGGGTAACGTAGAGAGCGGCTGTGTGACTAGGTATTTTACTTGGTCTCTTGCTTCACATGTATTTTTAAGTGTGGGTGTCTCCAAACTTGTCACAGCCAGCTCCTTTTCAAGTGTTTTGATATATATTTTTCTAAAGGATTTTTTCGTGCACTAATTTTGAATACCAAAGACACACAGATTTAATACCAGTGGTGCCCGCTCACTTCACTTCTTTCTACCTCTTTCGTGGTCCACTATATTGCTCTTAGGCACCTTCACCAGCAGGCCTCTTCTCACTGCGTAACTTCAGGTTGCCCCCTTCTCTGCTGATCCCTTCCCTCCCACACCTAGCCTTCCAGGCCTTATTGAAATAAGCAGGTGCACATGGAGTATGCCAGAGTCATGAGGTAAGTCTTAAAGTAAATTATTTGTATTCAAGCTTCATGCTACACGGTAATAGGAACGTAATAACCCACCAGCTCCAACCAAAACCAGTGTCGAACATTGTGTGGGGACATCAAACTCACTAATGACATCCCATCAGCAATTACCCAGACATATATATATATAGTTATAAAGGGATGGAGAAACAAAATGCCAAACGTATTTCGCCTCCAAAGTTCCTCTCACTCCCTTTGGCATCTCCAGCCCCCCAACTTTTTCATAGTCATCCTGGAAATAGAAAAGGAACTCATGCCTGAGCTCCATTTCCCTTCTGCATTAGCAGTCATTTTTGTTTGCTGCTTTTATTTTACGGACATTGGGCATACTTGGTTGGCGTGGTATCGATTAGCCTAAAAAATAGCAAAAAAAGGGATTAGCAACCCAGATGTTTGCCTGGTTTCCTAATAGTGTTAAGCCTACATTCAGGTGGGATTGGGTGATAATAGCCCTGGGCCATCAGTTAAGCCGTGTTTGATCGAGCTGGTGGGTGGTTACCGGCTAAGTCTTCCTCTGAAAGCTGGCCTTAATGTGATAATTTTGCACCAAAGTGACTACACATGCATGGTCTAAATGACTTACTGATGTATCCAACTCACGAAGACTAGAAAAGATCCCATACCAATATTCCACCTTTGAAGCACTCATACCAGTATATGCAGTGAAAATGAATAAATCACCAAGATGGCAAAATAGTTATTAACACTTGAAACCTCAGAGGTTTCTTTGGTAGAGTGACACATGATTTCTAACAGAGGGGTGTAAGCATTTACCAACTAGTGCAGAGACCTCAAAATAGAAATATCTGTCCCGTAACTTAGATGTCATGAGCATTTTACATTATTATTATGAAGCCAGAATAAGTATCACTAGTTTCTAATACTTGCTATCATCTAATTAAATGCAATGAGCCACACATATGTGTTAATCGCCTCTTTATGCCAGAGACTGTTTCTATAACTAGTCCTGCAATATTATTGGAGTTGAAGAATCCCACATAATAATTAATGATGACAAGAAAAACTTAATAACAATTGACGAAGAGTCATATTTGCTTGTTAGGATGAATTCTATTTCAAAGGCGACTCTTCCATATCCAGGTAAGGTGGTATAGACCTATTAGATCATGTAGGTTACTGAATAATGCAGATTATGCGTTATTATATAGTTTTTATATATACTCTCTCTCTCTCTCTCTCTCTCTCTCTCTTTCTCTCTCTCTCTCTCTCTCTCTCTCTCTCTCTCTCTCTCTCTCTCTCTATATATATATATATATTACACGGCCACGGTAGTGGGCGTGTAGTTATGGTTAAGTTGCTGTTTCCATAGGAAGAGCACTTTTTGGCCGGCTTATAACTTCGCTCTCCCTGGACGAATCGTCACCAAACTTTGCAAAAATGGTATATGGCCCACTCTGAATTGTTATGCAAACTCTGGTGAGGTTTGGTCCAGGGGGGCAAAGTTATAGGGGGGGGTCCCAAAACATCTTTTTTTCCAATAGACTGAATGGGGAAAAAACTTTGCGCATACATACAGCCCAAACCGCTGGATGAATTTTCACCAAATTTGCAGCAAGAGCAGTGACTTGGTCCTGAATACGTGCTTTTGTAAAGTTGGTGAAAATACGTGCAGTACTTTTCTTTAAAATGACTAAAAAGGAGGTCTAAAAAAAGTAGTGATATCTATGTCCGCTCCGCGGTCACACTTCCCTGTTTGCTCCGCGGACAAGATACTGTTTGGCTAAGGGGCTGGCATCATGACCGCGGACACGTGACATCTCTGCCGATTGGCTGCAGTGAGACGTGTTCTGCGTCAGATTGTTTGGATGCGCCCGACATCTTGGATTAGCGGACAGCGCAGTGGCGACCAGCAGCAACATGCTATTGCGAAAACTATTTTGCTGTGTCATACTACTTGGGGAGGTTCAGCCAGTAAGAGATGGGTGGAAAACTGTATTTATTTAGGCGGTAGGTGTTAATGATGTATTCTCTATGCCCACCTTGTTCGGGATGTTTGTAAGTGCAGAAAATGAGGGGTCTCATAAGGGTAGTATTTCCGTCCGTGCTGTGAGCAGGCACCTAGAAACTGTTCTGAAGACACGCGTGGTGTTAGCGAACATTGAAAATGACTACATGCCATAATTACATTATTTTTTTCTATGGGTGTGCTATTGATTAGTACGCCACTTTGGGTGTGACATGCTGCAGTGGTTGCGGCCAGGGCCTAGAGTCTTGGATGCATAGCCGTAGGCCGTAGGCCAAAGGCCATACTTCCAAGACTGTAGGCCCTGGTCACAACCACCACAGCATGTCACAGCATTGGATACACCTGTAGTATTGCTTATCGATCAGATGGTTGTGGGGAGTATGTAGAGTTTTGGATGCAAGGCCGAAGGCCATGCACCCAAGAACAAAGTTATAAGCACGGGAGATATAAGCCACTGCACACCCATACATTGCAATATCTATGGACATACAGCTAGGAGTCTAGCCTCTGGCCAGAACCACTGAAGCATGCCACACCTATAGATACACCCGTACTACAGTACATCACTCAGGTGGTTGTGGGGAGGGCCTGCAGTCTTTAACACACTTATAAGCTCTAAAACCCAACATGGGTTTTATATAGTGTGGTGGTTGTGGGCAGGACGTAGACTTCTGGGTGTATGGCTGCCGGCTGTATGCCATACACCGAAGAGTGTAGACCCTGCCCACAAGCACTGCAGGAGTTCACATTCATACATCACACCCATACATTCGATTATGTATCTGGTAAGTGTGGGCAGGGGCTAGAGTCACGGGTACAAATTGAATATATGCTACAGTTATAATGTTTCATTCTATGGGTGTGCTAATGATGCATAAGCAACCATGGGTGTAGTATGCTGCGGCGTTTGTGGCCAGGGCCTAGAGTCTTGGGTACATGGCCGTAGGCGATATCGCCAAGACTCTGGGCCCTGGCCACAACCACTGCAGCATTTCACAGCAATGGATACACCTGTAGTATTGCTTATGGATCAGATGGTTGTGGAGAGTGTGTAGGGATTTGGGTGCATGGCTGAAAGCCATGCACCCAAGAACAAAGTGGTAAGCACTAGAGTTATAAGCTACTGCACACCCATACATTGCATTTTCTATGGACATACAGCTAAGAGTCTATACTCTGGCCACATCCACTGCAGCATACCACACCTATACATACACCCGTAGTATCGCACATCACTCAGGTGGTTGTGGAGAGGACCTGCAGTCATGGGTGCATGGCCAAAGGCCATGCACCCAACAGCACATTTATATGTAGTGTAGTTACAAGCCACAATGGGTGTGATATGGTGTGGTAGTTGTAGCCAGGACATAGAGTCTTTGGTGCATGGCCGAAGGCCATGCTCCCAAGAAAAAAGTTATAAGCACTGCAGTTTTAAGCCACTATGGATTTTATATACTGCATACCCATACATTGAAAAATCTATGGCCTTACACCCAATTCTGTAGCCTGTGGCCACAACTACTGCGCCATTTCACAGGTATAGGCACACTCATACTATCAAACCTCATTCAGGTGGTTGTGGGGAGGGCGTAGCATTTTGGGTGCATGGCCGAAGGCCATGCTCCCCAAACCAACTTTATACGAAGTGAAATTAGAAGCCACAATGGGTGCGATATGCTGTGGTGGTTCTGGCCAGGACCCAGAGTCTTGGGTGCATGGCCAAAGGCCATGCACCTGAGACTGAAGTCATAAGCAGTGAGGTTATAAGTGAACATGGGTGTGCTGCGGTGCGGTGATTGTGTGCACGACCTAGCGTCTTGGGTGCATGGCTGCAGACCATGCACCCAAGTGTAAACTTATAAGTAGTGAAATTACAAGCACCATGGTTTTCATATGCTGCAATGGTTGTGGGTAGGACCTAGAGTCTTGGTTCCTTGGCCGTAGGGTGTAGGTGCTAGGTTATACATTGAAGACGCTAGGCCCAGCCTACAGCCACTGCACCATATTACTGCCATAGATTAGACGTGTAGATTCGAATATGTATGACATGACTGTAATTACACGGCCACAGTAGTGGCCGTGCAGTTATGGTTAAGTTGCTGTTTCCATAGGAAGAGCACTTTTTGGGCGGCTTATAACTTCGCTCTCCCTGGACGAATCCTCACCGAACTTTGCAAAAAAACATATATGGCCCACTCTGAATTTTTCTGCAGACTTTGGTGAGGTTTGGTCCAAGGGGGGCAAAGTTATAGGGGGGGTCCCAAAACATCTTTTTTTCCCATAGACTGAATGGGGAAAAAACTTTGCGCAAGCCTACAGCCCAAACCGCAGGACGGATTTTCACCAAATTTGCAGCAGGAGCGGTGGCTTGGTCTCAAAAGCTTGCTTTTGTAAATTTGGTGAAAATCTGTCCAGTACTTTTCTTCAAAACGATGAAAAAGTAGGTCTGGAAAAATTAGTGATATCTATGTCTGCTCTGCAGTCGCACTTCTCTGTTCGCTCCGCAGACAAGAAATCGATTGGCTAATCCGTAGCGTCATGTCCGTGGACATGTGGCGCTTTCACTGATTGGTTGTGGAACAGCGTGAAGTGCGTCAGATTTCTTCGCGGCTTCCGCTATATTTTGTTCATGTTTTGCTGTACACGGCCATCGCTGGTTACACATACAAAAGAAGACACTAATGCACTTGTTACAATTATGAAATACTCTTTCCGAAGGTGAGCTTTACTTAGGTTGGAATGGAATGTGGCCGTGGAAAATTGAAAAAGTGGTGTTTTCTTGCCACCAAATTAATTTGGTAAAGTGGAAGTTGGTGCTCAATGCACGGCGACCAATGCCTGCATCTGTGTTACAATGTTTTCAGATTAATATTGAAGTCGGACTGGCGTCCTATGTTTTGAAATCTGCGGCAGCCACCTGCAGTGTTTGATGGAAACAGTGGTTTACGCAGCGTATGGGAGTAGCGGTTCTCATGATAGGATGCTCATATGTTCTTGCAAAGTGAGAATGTATTTGTCTTCTGAGTGAAGGTCAGTTGATTTGCTTTTTTGGTTGTAGGCTCAGTAGGCCCACACATCCAAGTCAATTCATAAGGGGCTATTGTTTTTTTGACCTTGAGCGAAAGGGAACGTTTAAAAGCTACACAAGGAATGAAAGCTTGGAAAAAAAATACTATTTGATAAGGTTATATTTTAAAAACATTTGTAAGGAACATAAAATATCAGTTCACGAAGATTCTTTGATGAGAAAAGTTTGCTGTCTGACTTTGGCAAAAATAATGGAGGCTGTCAAGATGATGTAAGTTTAATTTTGACGATTGTACACTAATTGTGACAATGTAACTGAAGTATTATATTTTACCAGAGTTGTAATTTTCCCCCAATAACAAAGAGTGTACATTGTTTGTGTTTGCAGGCTAAGACTATAGTCACTGTTGGTGACCGTTATTTCTTTTTCTTTGAAATGTTATGCTTGCCGAAATAGCTTTGTATATCAGTTTGTACGTTCTTTTGGTCATGTGTAACATTACGACATGTCATTTTTTCTTGGTTGGCCATTCATGCTGCCACCATAACTGAATTAGAATCTCACTGTGTAGTTGTCCTTTTTTTAACCCTTACGGCGAGTGCTGTTTATCTGCATTTGTAGGGTGTCATTATATGTACCCATGGTGAACTCTAATATTTCTTTAAAATGTCATGTTTGACCACTTACATTTGTGTAGTATTTTCCACAATCTTTGTGTCTGTTTTTGAAAAATTTTTTGTAAAGGTTTCGGTATTGACACAGATGTTCTCTTACGTTTTCCACCTAGCTACATTTTGCCGTATTGTGTGTGCCACGGTTTTCAGATGCCGAGTGACGGCTTCTTTCCATGCCAGATGCAACTGCTGGTGACCGGGTGCCTGTCCATTATAATGTTATGGGATGACAGGCCAGGGCGCTCTGTCCCTATGCTGAACTAGTCACAAGGAGCGACTTAATATCATTTATGGTGGTGTAAAACAACGGTGATGCCGCCGCGTTGGAAATACCTGTGCAAACAAATCGAGTGCTTCAACAGAAAGGCATACTTTGTGTACGCGAAATTAACTGCATGTGTCTCTACATGAAAATTTTCAATGTTGGCCTTAGAGTCATTGCTACAAATTATTTGGAAATGGAATTAGTCCGTTCATCTCTGACAGTTGTTTGTTAAATAAAAGTACTTGCCAAATTCCAAAATGTTACCATTTTGTTTTAAAATCATGTGTATCATTTCAAAATATAAAGTACCACATTATACGTCACTGTATGTTTATTTACATATTCAGCGTCACGGTACATACTGTTGCTTTTTCCTTGCTGTCATGGAAAGCGAAGAGGGGCTATGTATGGGACAACCGCCTTTCCTTTCGATGGTGGCCATCTTGAAAAAGGATTTTGTATTGTAATCCGGCCCTCGGCGGGTCGGATTATAACCAGAAATCCTATTTTTCCGTAGCATACGTTAATGCTTTGCACATCTATACTATTATTGTCAAATCTTATTGCGTCTATGTCCTTTACTGTGAAAGGTGGTTCTTAACGCAACATTTACTTTGTTAACGGATGTTTTTCTTTTTTGGTAGAATAGCTAATAAGGCCATTTGTGACCGGAAATGAGGAAAGACGCATCAAACAGTGATAAGGGGGAGTGGGTGTCCGGTGCAAAAATATTGTGCGTTTGTTATTTCTAAGGTTGGGGCAGTGTTTGTCATGCTCCTTCATTACAGTAGTGCTGCTGTTTCTTGGGGAGGAGGGATGGCCTTAGCTGATGTCATTTGTAGATAACTAAAACTTTTGCTGAAAGTATGCAATGTGTACTACATTGTCAATGGCTAACTACCAATACGTGGTTGCGCTGTGCAAGGCAAATGTTGCAGGTGGACGTTCCTAGATCAATGTAAAATCTGTTTCCACATTGTTGACGACACAAACATTTTACTGTTAAGTGTTTACGGATTCAGGGACACGTTACCGTGCTGTACACCAGCATATTGTCAAGTGGTGTTCTCCGCAAGGTGTTTAAATAAGTCAGAAGTTGCTTTACATTATGGTTACGTGGCACTACTGTAAACCGATCATCTTTAGCAAAATGCTTTGCAAAAGGGACGGTATGGTTAAGGTGCTCTACTAAAAGCCTGTACAATTCACTAGAAAAAATTGAGTAAAAAAAAACTTTGTTAAAGGGACGTTTTGGTTAATTTGGCCTACTAAAAACCCATATAATTCACTAGAAAAGAACTTTGTTAGAGGGACGTTATGGTTAAGTTGCACTACTAAAAAAACTTCACAAACGTGACATTATGGTTCAAAGTACAATCGAAAAACCCCTGAAATTCGACAGTTATGGTAGGCTAAGCACCATAACTGCCCGCACCACTGTGCACTGCTAACACTAACACCCAGGACATCAAAGATGACATCACAAATGTCATTGATGACATCACTGATGACATCACATGTGTAGCCCCTTCATTTTTGTTCACTGCCATATCTAGGCCAGGTGGGTTTATTTACTGACAGTCAGAAACTTCACTTTCAAAAGGTATTACATTTATTAATGTTGCTATTCTCACATGTTTTTACAGTACTTTCTTTAGAATTTAATCGCAGCGTTTGATGTACATATACAGTGGAAAAGGCAGGCCTGAAACACAACAATCATTTTTGTGCGTGAATCCAATCATGTAGATTATACACAGTTGCTAATGATACTGCCTCTTGTATGCTTACTTTACTCTCCATATATAAGCCCCACCTTTGTATACATTGTAGTCTATTTATGTTTTGTGTGTAGTACTAGATATATGTAGTAAGTGATGCATTATTAGCAACTTAGTACATGTTTCACAGACACCTCTGTGGTGTATGCTGCAGCCAATACCTACATTTCTGTATGAGTAGGTTCCTGTACTAGAAAGAACACTGCAATGGAATTTTCTTTACAACACTACATTGCGTGATGAAGTATGTACTTTATTACACATGTCCCGATATTCCCTGATATTTTGTTTGCTAAAATTACATTTACAACCACTCGTCTGAAAAGTAAATGCACATGTGATGTCATCAGTGATGTCATCAATGACATATGTGATGTCATCTTTGATGGCCTGGGTGTTAGTGTTAGTTTTTTTGTGAATTTCACAGGTTTTTAGTAGTGCAACTGAACCATAATGTCCCTCTAACTAATTTTTTTCTAGTGAATATATATCTATATATATAATGCTTGGGTATGTTGCCGTACTCAGCTGATGCAATTTCTCAGTGTTAGGTTTCCCTCTGCTGTCCAAATGGCAACGTGCACTGACGAAAATTCTCATAAATGAGCTAATTCCCTTCACCTTAGAGACCCCCAGCAACTTTGTTGGATTTTGAGGTCTTGATTTTTTTTCCAGGAAAGAGTGTGAGCCTTTTTTCCCACTCTTTCATGTATTTGATGTGTGTTTTACATTTATGTTCTTTGATTATGTAGTTTTAGATAACTCCATAGGCATCATCTTTTCATGTGTGTTACACAACACCCTCAGTGCAGTGACACATGAATGTCTTTTTAGACTTCCCACAGGTTTAAATACCTTCTCTGGGATAAACTAAAGAATGTAAAGTGAAATTGTCTTTACTAGTCTTTCCAAATTCCTAGACCCAGCACACCCCATCTTACAATGGAGTTCTTTAGGGGTTATATAGTATCCCCTGCGTCTAAATACTCATGTAGCAGTCAAATACTACCCTTTCCTATTGAAAAGGCTGGTGGCAGTGGTTTTACAATGAACTACCATGATTTGTCCTGAGAGCGAACATCGGTAGCTAAAGATCACGGGAGCCATGTTTTTCAAGATGGCGCCTTAAGCCCCTTTGTTGAAATGGGCCCGGTCTTCTTTTTTTGACAATTCTTTTTGGAAATGTCCTTCTAGTGTCTCTGCGCGCCAAACCAGGTTTGGTCCCTTTGTTCGTGTGCCTTTGGCAGGCTTCAGGACTCAAGACTGCCTCTGGCATCTGAGTGTCTGGGTTGACCAGGAAGTGAGAGAGATGCCCGCAACTCTCCCAGAAGACCCAAATGCACTCTGGTGTGATTGGCAAGCAGACTCTCCGGCAAGGACAGCCACCCTGCTGGGTGATTGACAGCTAGGCTGGAATGAAAGGGAGACAACTGTTTAAAAGGAATGTCTCCAGGACTGAAAGGCAGAGTCGACCACTGGAACGAAAGAACTGAAGACGAGCTAGAAGAGGACGGCTGCTGCAACTCCTAGACCCTTGGTTTGCCCGGTGAAGCCCTGCTGAAGGTCTGAATTGCCAAACTCCATTCGACAGAGAAGTTCCTTCAAGGACGGCTTCTTCCTTTGAGTTGGTGGGACCAATCAACTCATAAGACACCTGGATACCATTCTCAAGGCTGGTTAGGATTAACCAGGGAGAGGGACAAAAGTTTGTGTTCTTGAATCAGCAGCTACTGGAACTGAAGTGACTCCATCTTGTTTGCTTTCTTCAACAATCCTGTGCATTGCAGGAGTCCCCCAACGCCCTCCCTCTTGTCCCCACAACTGAGGCTCAGAAACAGCAAGATCTGCAGGACCTGTCAGAAACCACGACTTTAGCAGCATTTGTTTCTTCAGACAAAAGGTACTGTGCCAACCCGATTGAGAGAACGTCACTCTCGCAGTGAAAGTTTGTGAAACTTTCCCAATTTACAGGCCTAATCAGCTTGTGAACCGACATATGATTCTTTTTCGCCTAAACTACTTCTAAGAAATTTTGCAAAAACTTTACTGTTTGATACCAGAGCTGCTCTTCCCTAGGCAGAACACTAAGCCATTGATTTTGGCCTGGCCTATTGACTTGAATCAAACTCTTCTGGTGAACTGAAACTATTTGCACTGCCTAGAAAGTATATGTGATCTATTGTACTTACTTTTGTCCTTTTTGCTCACTGCTAAGTAACTGAACTGCCATTTTGCTCCTATTTCAGGGGAGCTCAAACTGTCTCAAAAGCTTACAGTTTTATATTGAAGTGTATGGGTATATAATATTAAGTTTCTTTCTGCTATTGAAATGTTTCCTAAATATTGAATACATTTCTAAGTGTTCTACCAAGAAACCTCAAGTATAATTGTTTACTCGAATTATTGTAATTGAAAGTCCTCTGTGTAACTACTTGTACTGCTCACATTCACCCTTGAGATAAGCCTGGCTGCTCAGCTCGCTACCAAAAACTGTGTGGTACAGACTTATAGCAAAGGTTGGTTTGGCTAACACCTGTAGTCCTAATTGTGTGTAGTGGTCCCAGGGGGTACTGCATGCAAATCTGCCTAACACTGGTGTACCGCAGTGAGGATACACTATAGTTATTACATTGAGAGTGCTGCTATTACTTTTGCTCAAATAACCTTCACAAGCTATGCATCACTAGAGAAGCAATTGTTTTATAATGCCAGATATGGATAACTTCAAACAGGAAGCCCTGATCATTCTAACAGTAGGTCAACTGAAAAATATGTGTAAAATCAGGTCTCTCTCTGTTAAGGCAAGAAAAATGAATTGATTGTGAAATTGTTGAATCATCAAAGACTGGGAGGTCGAGCTATAACCCCTATCCCCCCAGCAAATGTGGATAATGTTGATGAGGATGATAATGATTCAGAGTCAGGCTCAGATGTTATTGATGAGTTAGGAGAGTCAGAGGAGTCTCAGGATTTGAGCCCCACTGCACCTCTACTTGCTTTAGGTCCTTAAGCTATAACCAGATGGACCCTACCAGGGCCAGTACTGAGTCCAGAATGTGTCTCTCTTGAAAAAATGAGACTTGAGTTAGAGTTCAAAATAATTCAAATGCAAAGTGAAAGTAAACATCAAGAACTCAGGCTCAGAGAAATGGAACTTCATGAACTTGAAATGAAGAAATTGTCTCTTGAAAATGGTTCTCTCCCAGAGTCTTCTAGGTCTTCCAGTCCTAAGTGGCCTTGCATGCCTAAAAAAATGCGAGTATGTATGAGATGAGACTTGATATTTAGACTGGTTGGCTGTTTTTGAATATAACTATGGGATTCAGGGTTTCACAGGGAATCAGTTGATTCCTTGGCTTTTGTCTAGGCTCCCCAGGTTGCAACTGATGCTTTGATGGAGGTGGGGGAACTTGAAAGATTGGAGTATGAAAATGTGAAACTAGTTTTGATAGCTAGATTTGGGAAAACTCCTTCCCAGTACCTTAAGAGGTTTAGGACCCTCTAAAAGCATGATGGTATCCCTTGGGCTACGTGGGTGTGTGAATGTTTGAAAAACTTAGATGGTTGGGTAAAGGGTTACATTGTTAAAACGTTTGAAGGAATGAAAAATCTATTTTTGTTGGAATCTATTTTTGATGCCTGCTCTCCTGAGCTGAGACAGCACTTGGATGACTCTAAGTAAATTGATCCAAAGAAGTTAGCAAAGGCTGCTGACTTGTGGGTTGCCAACAGGGCCACTCACAAGGATTCTGGGGCAACTCAGAAGAAGGATGAGGGGAAGCAGCAAAAGAAAGATGACAAAGAAAATTCTAATACCTCCAATCCAAAAGAGGGCCCCAAACATAAGAAGGGTCAGCCACCATGGAAACTGAATCTGGGTAGTGAAACCTCTGGTGCCAAACCAGAAGAATAAGTACATTTGACATGTGGTAACTTTCAAGTACTGGCGGAAGACCCCATTGGAGTCTCTGCCAGTGTTTCTTTAGTGTCCCTGGGTCTGTGAGAACAGCAGAATTTAGATATCTACAATTCGTTTCCAGATAACACCAAAGAATATTACAAGGACAGTGTACTTGTAAATGGTCTGGAGACCCCTGTCATTAGAGACACTGGGCCAGCATTACTGTAGTGGATGCATCTTTTTTCAAGTCTGAGGATTTTGCTAAAACACCCAAAAGTCTCACTAAGCTTGCTGGAGGCCCTGTCTAAATGTTTCCTAGACTACAAGCTCTCATACAGTGCAACATTACTGTCAAGATAACTGTTAGTGTACAGACAGAGGTGCCTGGGAGAGTCCTGTTGGGGAATGACTTAAAAACTCTTGGAGTTGTATCAAGCACCCCCAAGCCTCCCAGCAAAAGGAAACAGGAACAGACAAGGAGGGCCATGGAGAGTACCTTAAATGGCTCCCCAGAGGATGTTACAGAAGAATCTATAACACCTAGCCCACAGGAGCTACTAACTGCTATTTCAAGGAAGAATGAGACAAAGGGGAAACCCAATATCTCAAGAAAAGAAAATCAGAAAGCACTACTGTGCTACCAAGAAGGAAATCCCAGAGAGGACTGTCCATGGTCACACCTGTGACTACTCCACCGGCTGAGGCTGAGTGTGAGGAACAACCAGGAAAGGTTGAATCAGCTGCTGAAGATTCAGAGCTGGAAGAAGACCTGACCCCTGTTGAAGATCTGGATCCTAAAGACCATCCTGAGCTGCAGTCTTTACTGGCAGAATGTGACCTCTGTAGGGTAGAGTTCAGCAGAGGCCAGAAAGAGTGTCCTACTCTTGAGGATCTTCACCAACAGGCAGCTTCCCTGCTGGACGAGCAGGAGCCAGGGAAGCATAGGTTGTACTGAGAAGATGGCCTCTTCTACAGTGAACCAACTCAGTCTATCCCAGGGGACTACAGAAGGCTTATATTGCCTCTAGAGACAAGACACCAGTTCCTACAGTTAGCCCACAAGATTCCTTTGGCTGGTCACTTGAGCTTCAATAAGACCAAGGAAAGGCTTTCTCTGTATTTCTACTGGCCTAAGTACGGGTCTGATGTAGGTAAATTCTGTAGGAGCTGTCCCACTTGTTAGATCTCTGGCAAGACTGGAGCCATGAATGTGGCACCTTTGGTCCCCCTCCCAGTAGTGGGGGTCCCTTTTGAGAGGGTGTGAATCAACATTGTTGCTCCCTTAGACCCTCCAACCTCTTCAGGCAATCAATTTATATTGGTTGTAGTAGACCATGCTACTAGGTAGCCTGAAGCCTTACCTATGAAGACTGTTACAGCTCAGGCTGTTGCTAAGGCCCTACTTGGTTTTTTACCAGGGTAGGTTTCCTAAGGAAGTCATCTCTGACAGGGGATCAAACTTTATGTCCCACTACATGCCGGCGATGTGGAAAAACTGTGGAGTAATTTACACGTTCTCAACTGCGTACCATCCACAGACAAATGGACTGGTAGAGAGGTTTAACCATACTATGAAGAGCATGATAGGTGCTTTAGAGGAGCCCCTTAGAAGAAAGTGGACCTTCTACTGCCATGCCTTCTATTTGCTTATAGAGAAGTCCCTCATGATGGAGTTGGATTTAGTCCCTTTGAGCTTCTCTATGGTCATCTAGTTAGAGGCTAATTGGCCCTAATTAAGGAGGGGTTGGATAGTGCTCCTTCCCCCAAGCCAGTGAGAGTCACTGACTATGTGTTAGGTCTCCGTAGGAGGATGACACACTTGATGATAGAAGCATCTGATAACTTAAAAGCAGGTCAGACTCTGGTGAAGCATTGGCATGACCAGAAGGCCAACATGGTTGAGTTTACTAAAGACCAGCAAGTTTTAGTTATGGACCCTACAAGGCAGAGGGCCTTACAGGACAAATGGATAGGACCCTTCAAGGTTGTGGGAAAACTTGGAGTGGTCAACTATCAAGTGGATTTAGGCAATCCCAAGGAGGCCCCCACAGTCTTTCACACCAACCGTCTAAAAGCTTATGTCACCAGACCAGAAGTGGGAGATTTGCTTCTAGCTTCAGCTCAAGAGGAGGAAGAGAGTGAACCTCTACCTGATCTCCTCAGGGGATAACCTTTGAATGAGAAAATAGAAGGAGTTAATCTCTCTTCTAAACTGACACTGGAACAAAAGGAGGAGTGCAAGTTTCTGTTAAATCAGTTTGCCTCCCTGGTTTCTCTATCACCAGGCTTGACCCCTTGGGGCCAGCATGATATTCTCACTGGTGACTATTTACTTGTTAAAAGCAGAGGTTACAGGATTTCAGATAATGTCAGAGGTCAACAAGATGCTTGATCTCGGGGGTAATAGAACCCTCTACCAATCCATCGTCTAGTCCAGTTGTGCTAGTGCCAAAGGCAGGATCCAAGGAGTTGAGATTCTGTGTGGACTATAGAGCTCTAAATGCAGTCACTAAGACTGATGCCCATCATTTACCTAGGACAGATGATCTGGTGGACAAACGTGGTTCAGCCAAGTGAGTCCGCTCGATGAGAAAGGTAGGAGCACCCCATCTGCTTCATCAGAAAAAAGCTTAAGGAACCAGAAACAAGGTGGCCAACCTTTGAAAGAGAATATTTTGCTATTGTGTGGTCACTGAAGATGTTTAGGGCATACTTGTATGGATCTAATTTTGTGATTCAGACTGACCACCAACCCTTGAGATGGTTAATGCAGATGAAGGGGGAAAATCCTAAATTGTTAAGGTAGTCAATCAGCCTACATGGGTTTCATTTTACCATTGACCACAGGTCAGGGTCTAATCACCAAATGCTGATGGTCTCTCCAGAATGTTTGACCGACTGGAGTAAGGATATTCATCCAGGGGTGGATAAAATCCTCCTGTCCCTCCTGTCCCTTAGTCTGGGGGGGGACGAGTGTTAGGGAAAATTCTCATAGATGTGCTAATTCCCTTCACCTTAGAGACCCCCCACCAACTTCTTCGAGGACTTGATTTCTTTCCTGGAAAGACTGTGAGCCTTTTTTCCCACTCTTTCTTGTATTTTGATATGTGTTTTACATTTGTGTTATTTGATTATAGATAACTCCATAGGCATCATCTTTTCATGTGTGTTACACAGCACCCTCAGTTCAGTGACACAGGGTTTGTATTTTTAGACTTCTCACAGGTTTAAATACCTTCTCTGGGATAAACCTCTGTACCCCAGAGAATGTAAAGTGAAATTGACTTTACTAGTCTTTCCAAATTCCTAGACCCAGCACACACCATCTTACAATGGAATGCTGGAGGGGTTACATAGTATCCCCTGTGTCTAAATACTCATGTAGCAGTAAAATGCTAACCTCCCCACTGACAAGTCTGGTGGCAGTGGTTTTACAATGAACTACCATGATTTTTCCCGACCGCAAACACTGGTAGCTAAAAATCACGGGAGCCATGTTTTTCAAGATGGCACCTTAAGCCCTTTGTTTAAACAGGTACCAATCTTCTTTTTTCGCCGTTTGTTTTTGGAAAGGTCTTCTAGTGTTTGTCTCTGCACGCCAAACCAGGTTTGGTCCCTTTGTTTGTGTGCCTTTAGCAGGCTTCAGGACTGAAGACCACCTCTGACGTCTGAGTTTCTGGGGTGGGCAGGAAGTGAGGGAGGTGACCGAAACTCCCTGTGCTTAGTCTCCTAGGAGACCGAAATCGCCTCTGGCGTGATTGGATGGCTGACTGTCCAGCAAGAACAACCACCCTGCTGGGTGAGTGACAGCTAGGCTGGAATTAAAGGGAGAAAACTGTTTAAAAGGCGAGTCTCCAAGACTCTGAAAGGCAGAGTTGACCACTGGAACGAAAGAACCGAAGATGAGCTAGAAGAGGACAGCCGCTGCAACGCCTGGAGCATTGGTTTGCTCGGTGAAGCCCTGCTGCAGGTCCGAATTACCAAACTCCATCCGACAGAGAAGCTCCTTCAAGGACTGCTTCTTCCTTTGAGTTGGTGGGACCAATCAACTCATAAGACATCTGGATACCATTCTCAAGGCTGGTTAGATTCAACCACGGAGAGGGACACCAGTTTGTGTTCTTGAATCTACAGCTACTGGAACTGAAGTGACTCCATCTTTTTTGCTTTCTTCAATGATCCTTTGCAGTCCAGGAGTCCCTCTTGTACCCATGACTGAGGCTCAGGAATAGCGAGATCTGCAGGACCTGCCAGGAAACACGACTTCAGCAGCATTTGTTTCTTCATACAAAAGGTACTGTGCCAACCCGATTGAGAGAATGCCACTCTTGCAGTGAAAGTTTTTGAAACTTTCCAACTTACAGACCTAATCAGCTTGTGACCCGACATATGATTCTTTTTCACCTAAACTACTTCTAAGAACTTTCGCAAAGACTTTACCGTTTGATACCAGAACTGCTCTTTCTTATCCAGAACACTAGCCCATTGACTTTGGCCTGGCCCTTTTGACTTGAATCAAACTCTTCTGGTGAACTGAAACTATTTGCACTGCCTAGAAAGTATATGTGATCTATTGTACTTACTTTTGACTTTTTTGCTCACTGCTAAGTAACTGAACTGCCATTTTGCTCCTATTTCAGGGGTGCTCAAACTGTCTCAAAAGCTTACAGTTGTGTATTTAAGTGTATGGGTCTATAATATTAAGTTGCCTTCTGCTAATGAAATGTTTTCTAAATGATTGTGTAATACATTACTAAGGTCCTCATTACGAGGTATGCCGGTAAGTCAAAAACGATGCCGGTATGGTAATACCGGCTTCGTTACCGTCCCGTCGCATTCTGACACGCAAACCCGGTATTAGCGGCACACTAAACAACGGTCCCGCCAATAGCGGCATAGGCGCGTACGCGCAACCCTTCAGGGAGCAAATACCGGCATGCCGGTAATAGGGGGTAATTCCAACCCACGTATACATACAAATACCGGCATCGCGAAGCCAGTAATCACGGCTGCACGATGCCGGCCATACAGGCATCGCGGACCACCCGCAAACAGCAAGCAGGATACAAGGCAGCTGCTACAGGTGCACACAATCCCCACAGGTGGAGTCAATGGAGGCTGTGCCAGTATAAACTGAGCACACCCACACACCACAACCCCCCCACAGGTGTAGGCAATGTTGGGTGGCCCAGTACAAAAGGAGCACACCTACACACCACCCCCCTTCCTACACCAAAATGCTACCACTAGCGGTTGCAATCATGGCGCTGGAACACATGCCTATACTGCTACAACTACAGCAACAACAGCAACAACAACAACAACTACAGCAGCAACAACAGGCAGCACAGATGAGACGCAGGAGGAGAAGGAGGTTGAGACAGGCCCAGCAATTACCACCAGCGCAGCCACCAGTGCCTCGTAGGCAGCCAACAATCCTCGCACCAGACCCAGCCCATTCAACCTAACCCCTGAGCAGATCCACACCCTGTACCGGTTGGACCGTGACACCATCACCACCATAGTGGACATGATACAGAACGACATTGCCAGCCACATAGAAATACGCACTGCCATCCCCCCACTACTAAAGGTGGTGTCTGTGCTACACTTCCTGGCCCAGGCACCTACCAACACACAGTGGGCCAGCTGCATGGCATTTCACAACCATTATTCTCACGCATGCTGGACCACATGCCTGGCTGCTCGGTGAGTTGCACAACAGGCCCATGGCCATGCTGTGGGGTACTGATGTGTGCAGATGCAGAAGGGGGGGCTACTGTACCCGGGTGGGAAAGGGGGGGGATAGTGCACCTGGGTGGCAATAGCCAGTGATTGGAGAATGCATGCAGATCTAAACATACCTCACCTGAACCAGCCAAACGGAACATGACACATTACTGGGCCACATATCACAAATAATGCATATGGATGACAACAAGTAAGTGGCACAACCAGGGCACCATGGTGATGGCAAGTAATGCATGACTGAATAGGATGGCAACTGTTGCAATGCGGCTAGTGTGCCCATGCATAGTAAAGAATATACAGCATGAATTGGAGGCTAAACATTGTTGCACTACCACAGCACATCTGCCTCAGCATGCATGATTACACCCTGCATCATCTATTGAACCCCATCCAGTGTACCGCACCTCTTTACAGTATACATTGCATATAGGTGACTATTTTGTACACATACTGGGACATTTGCATGCCCACACCAAATAGCTGCTGCCATGACTGTGCTCCCTGAAGGCGGCAGTTCAGAGTGACACACACCTATTTGTATCTGCTTGCAGGTGATGGAGGATATCCCTTGAGGCCGTGGCTACTTACCCCTGTGTGGAACCCGCAGAACAGCCATGAAGAGGAGTACAATCATGTGTACACTCATACCCGTGTTGTGAATGAGCAGACCTTTGGCCTGTTGAAGGCGTGGTTCCGCTGCCTAAGCAGGTCTGGTGGGGCACTCCTATATAGGCCTGAGAAGGTGGCGAAGATCACCATGGCCTGTGTCATGCTGCACAACATGTGCATCCAAAGGAATGTACCACTGCCACCTGACATTGACATGCATGGGCCGGGTGAGGATGAAGGGGATGGAGACGGAGGCGAAGGAGCCCCCTGCCAGTACATGATGCATGGGATGGCCATGCTGTACGCCAAGCACTAATTGACAAATACTTTTGAAATGCAGGGACCATGAAAGTAACGTGCCTGTGACACACTGGCTGCATGTGGACAGGCACACTTGTTTTGTCAGAAGTGCCCCACTGTACACCATCACACATCAAATGTACATGCACAAAAAGAAGTATGTCCAGCCAATGATTTTCTTGCACACAACGGGTGTGTTTTCCAGACACGTGATAATGGGAACATAATCCCCTCACAACCCCCAGTGAACTCCCTCATCCACCCTACAAACCCCAAAAATACCCAAGTAAACTCCCTCACCCACCGTACAAACCCCAAAAATACTCAAGTAAACTCCCTCACCCACCCTACAAACCCCAAATGTCCCCATATGTACAACAAACACTGGTCCCTTGACCAACGTACATTTTCCAAATGTCATTGTCTGCCCTCTCTATTTCTTTGCTATTTTGGGATCCGGGGGTGCCATGGTCAAGCGCCGTGCACTCCTCCCCGTCAACCGCACGGGGCTTGATTGGGCCGAGGTAGAAGGGGTTGTGGCAGTGGAGGTGTCGATGGCCAGTCCCATGCCTGCCCCAAGGTGTGGGTGCTGCATATGAGGCAGGTTTGCAAGCAGGGCCTGCGTAAGTGCCTCCAGACACTCCCTCATGGCACTTGTGGATGCCTCAACAGCAGCAGTGTTGGCTGCGATGGCTGTGGCAATGGCCTTCATGGACTCATTTCCATCTGATATTTGTTGCCGCATCAGTTCAAGCATCGACTCCTCTTGTGCCTCAACCCTTGACAGGCGTGCCTCGAAGGAGTCGTTGGCTGCAGGAGTGCTGGTGACCGGGGTGGTGGTAGGAAGGGTGGTGGTAGGCAGGGTGGTGGTAGGCAGGGCGGTGGTCGGCAGGCTGGTGGATGGCACTTGTGTGGTGTCCACGTCCAGGGCACACTCCTCCTCAAAGAGGCATATGTCTGACTCATCAAGGTCCCAGTCGTGGAGGCAGGGATTGTAGATGCTCTCTGCCTCTGTAGGGGTTGGGATGCTGGTAATGGGGATTGGGGTGGGTGTGCCGGACATGAAGGCACCCTCATTCTCCACCTCTGCATCCACAATGTCTGCGGTGATTGGCGGAGCAGGAATAGAAACGCCTCCCACTATTATGGGTGGCTGCTGCTGGACAGTGGGTGCAGGTGTCTCCTGCAGGGTTACTTCCCGGTGTGGCACACTGCCTGTTGCTCTGGGCAGTTTCTTGGGCTTGGGGGTGGTGGTGGCTCTGGTCCCTTGCCGTGCAGTGGATGAACTTGCACCCCTGTCCTGCATGCCATCTTCCTCATCGGTGCCTGGGGGATAGAAGAGATGCAGGTCATCAGTGATGGTGTCACATGGCAGCAATAATACATTGCGCTGTGATATGGTCATACATTCATACATCTAATTATTGTAGGGGTGTGGCCGTTGGTGTTATGAGGTGGCATGTGGGCAATCAATGCATGGCTGGTGGCATGGCATTGGTATGGTGGATGTGTGGTGAGTTCCATGGGCACGGTTGGGTCATGTTGCACTTGTGTTGCGATTGGGATTGGCACTCAGCATGCATGTGTAGCAGGGTGTGGCACACATTCCTGACTGGATATGTTGATGTGGGCCTGGGACATGCATTGCCTTGGCTAGTCTCACTTACACGTCACTTGTGCCACATCATGGTTTAGCCTACACGGATGTGATGGGTCACTCACCTTCTTCTGTGGATGTTGTGGCGCCCACCTCCTGGTCTCCGATTCCCTTTATGGATTCAGGATCTATAAAGGTACTTGCTGTCTCCTCCCATGCTGTCAACTTCACAGGGCAGTGTGGGCCCCCGCCTGTCGCCATTGCGGCCCTCCTGTTGTCCGCCAGGATCTTCCTCACCCTGAGGCGGAGGTCATCCCATTGCTTCCGACAGTCGCGCACACTCGTTGGGGTGGTTCCCACTGCCGATACCCTCTGTGCGACCTTCTGCCAGACTTCTTTTTTTTTGGTTTGGGCCGCATGCTTCATGTCGGTGCTCCTGATCGTGTTCGTATGCTGGGCCAGGGTGTCAGCGAGCATACTTAGCTCAGAGTCTGAAAAACGCTGTTTTCGCTTCCTGGGGGTCGCCTTCCTGGTAGCCTTGGACATCCTGCTTCTATTCTGCCACAGAACAACACAAAAGAACTGGTGGTTGTGGAGGGTGGCAATGGATTGTGTTTTTAAAGATGGCCGCCGGCCTATTTCCCGTTCCTGTGCGATGACGTAATTTCCGGGTCCGTTTTTTGCAAACACGGTAATACCGTGCCGGTATTACCATGTCGGTATTTAGGGGCTGGTATGAGGCGGTAACACTATGGGTGGGCCCCGCAATGCCGGTATAGGGGGGTTGGTGGCCCTTTACCGGCATGGCGGTATTGCCACTACCGGCATGGGGGAATGCGCGTGCTCGTGCACTCGTAATCACCCGCTGTTAGCGGGTTCATATGAGCACGGACCCGCTCATTTCGGCATGCCGGTAATGAACCCGCTTTTACTGGGCAACTCGTAATGAGGGCCTAAGTGTTTTTACCAAGAAACCTTGAGTATAAGTGTTTACTCAAATTATTGTAATTGAAAGTCCTCTGTGTAACTACTTGCACTGCTCACATTCACTCTTGAGATGAGCCTGGCTGCTCAGCTAGATACCAAAAACTGTGTGGTACAGGCTTGTACCAAAGGTTGGTTTGGCTAACACCTGTAGTCCTAATTGTGTGTAGTGGTCCCACAGTGTACTGCATGCAATTCTGCCTAACATGCACCCCCTTCAACAACAGCTATTGTTTCAACATACGGAAGCCATTTCTCATGGTTAGGTTGCCCTCTGCTGTCCAAATGTCAAAGTGCACCCACTTCAACAACAGCTACCATTTCAACAAACAGAATGAGCATGGTTCTACACGGTCACCTTCATCTTCCACTATCGCAAACATTCAGAAGTTGCTTCTTTCCACCCCCACTTCTCATCACACAGGGCACGGCGGTTCCAGTGTCAATGAACAGCTAATCACTGGATCAACTTTTCAGAGCGAAACACTGTAGGACAAGTGCCTCCTCACAAGCTAAAACTGAAAGTAGGTGCTGTAATTATGCTACTACGCAATCTTATGCCATCACAGGGACTCTGCAATGGAACAAATTTGACAATTACGCATCTACAAAGACACAACATAGAGGCCTGTGTGATAGATGGAAATTAGATACTGTTCTTATACTGCACATACCTCTCATTCCATCTGGTACGTTTAGCCTTTTCAATTAACATTAATAAGTCACAGGGACCTACCTTCCACACCACAGGCACTGGCTTCCTGGAAGCGATCAGTGGTGATTCTGATATTTAAGAAGGGGGACAGAAGTGACCCTATGAATTACCGACCAATATTGACATTTAAGATATGCTAGAACGGCGTATGTTATGCCATGAACAGAAAGTATTATGCTAAATGTTAAGTGCCTGTCTGCCTTTTTTCTTTGTTGTTTGCTGCTGCTTGCCCTATTATTTTCCCTGCTCCTATGAATTTTTCCTGTCTCCTTTGTCACCCTCTATTTAGCTGCTCCCACTCTCTGTCTTAAAAAAAAGGGTTGTGCTTGTTTGTCTGTATTCTTTCTCGGTTTATTTGCAGCATTTCCCTCTTTTTCCCTGCTTTTGTGACTGCTTCTTTCCTCCTTTCTGTGGTTTCTTCACATCACTGCATTTCAAACTCTGTGTGTTGTGCTTGTTTATTTGCATTTCGTCTCAGATTTATGCTGCTTTGTTCCATCTTTTTCCTGCTCCTGCTGCTTGCCTCCTTTCCCTTTCTCCACATGCTTCCTCATATCCCTGCCCTTAAAACCCTGCTCACCAGACTGTCCCTTGTCCCAGCATCCTGAGCAAATGGCAGAAGTATAAAAGAGCTTCCACCAGTACGAAACCTGTGTTGTCCTTTTAGGGCCTTTAAAGGGTCAAGTGCCACTAGCCAGCAAGACATTACTTTTTAAATGTATTTCTTTATATACAGGAGAAACAATGGTCTATAGATCACAAAGAACGTACAATAGATAAGAAATAAGATTTGATGGGAAGCAGTGAGCTTCTTACATTGGGATAAGTTTGGGGGACATCTGACCAGGTCGTGGAGGGGAGGAAATGGAAAATTCATCAGGGACAATACATACGTGGACATACATAGATTAAGGACAAACAACATTAGACATTTTTAAGTGCAGGTAGGTGGTATGACCAACTGCACTTAACCTAATAGGCCTACCACCATGTGCATCGCACCATATACATCTCAGCTTATCCCCACCATATCTATCACATGCAAACACTCAGGATGCACCATGCATCATCCTTGCTCTACCCCATACAACTTCATTAACATGCCACTCAAAACCAACCAACGTACTCGACCGCAACACACACACAACCATGTACTCATCAATAACCCCTCTCTTGTACTCTGCACTACGAACATTGCTGTGCTCACCACCATGCAAAGTGTCGACACAGTATGCATAACATACAAATGGCTTACCTCCACCTCCTCCCACACCTGGATGTTAGTGAACCTTCTAACTACATCATCCAGCATGTTAACTGTACAGAACAGTATGGTGGGGCCGGGCAAAAAGGACGCTCAAGAATCAATCAACTCTTAAATCTATGGAGCCTGGACCTTCTGACATGTAACTTTCCTTTCTTGTGTTTTTCACACATATGTGTTTCCAGAGTTAAGGTTCTCATACAGTTCTCTGATTTCTCAGTAACAGGCGTGTTTATGCATGTAAACATATCTTACGTTTACTTTTGAGACTGTGTTAAGCTTTTGCCATATTATCCTAACTGCAGGTTATATCTCTGATATACTGCAGTTGAAGTTTTGTGTAAAGGTACTGTAAATCATGAACTCCTTGAATTTGGCTCATTACAACATCCATCGAAGCGTCAGCATACACAGTATTTATTTGTGAAGCACAAGTTTGAACGTGTCTGCTCAGTTGGCAAGTTCTTTAGGTACAGGTTAATCAGGACGTGTGTGAGTTCACAGGCTTGGCTACACGCTTCGGGGTAAGTGCCCATCCTAGTCCCAGATTATTTCTCAATTATTTAATGTATCACCAGTGCTTTATGTGGGCCGGGGCCTGCCGGGGCTGGGCCCCGCCAGTCTCCAAAAAGTGGGGCTGAGCCGGGGCCCTGCCGGGGCCCCCGTCCCACCACGCCATGGCAGGACGCATTATCCCGCCACGGCCGCAGCCGCGACGGGAGATGCGCCCGCCAGTGTAACGTTAGGCAAGTGGGCAGAAGTGCCAGCCAGCCACAGCGTCCTGAGGCTGGCTGGCACTTCTGTCAGTCACTGTAACTTCCCTGATGACCCCCCATCTGAGGGGTCATCAGGGAAGTTACAGTTCCTTTGTTTGCCCTCGCCAGGTCACTGACCCTCTGTGAACCTGCAGGCTCCATGATCTAATATGTAGATTATATCACGGAGCCCGCGGGTTCCCAGAGGGTGAAAGACGCCTCGGGCTCTGTGATCTCTGCTCAGAGCAGTGATCACTGAGCCCGAGGTGCCTGTCTCCTTTGGCAAATCTTTATAAAAGATGCCTTGAAATGTGTACGTTTCAAGCCATCTTTTATAAACGTAGAAATATTTCTACGTTTATAACAGACGGCTTGAAACGTACACAATTCAAGGCATTTTTTATAAAGCTTTGTCGACGGACAAAACCACCTTGGGTTTTGTCCGTCCTCAACTCTTTATAAAAGATGGCTTGTACGTTTCAAGCCGTCTTTTATGAACATAGAAATATGTTACAAATGTCTATGTTTATAAAAGGTGGCTTGAAAGTGTAAAAACCATAGTAAGTTACGCACACAAGTGTTCGTAACTTACTATGGTTTGTACACTTTCACACAAGTGTGCGTAACTTACTATGGTTTGTACACTTTCAAGCCACCTTTTATAAACATAGAAATATGTAACATTGCTATGTTTATAAAAGAAGGCTTGAAAAATACACAAACCATACTAGTACGCATACAAATATATAAATGCTCTACTACATTTATATATTTGTTTGCGCACCCTACTATGATTTGTGCACTTTTAGGTTATGCCCACAGCGGATGCCACGCCCCCAAACGAGGGCCCCCCCTCAATTTCTTACCCCACTTAAAGCACTGTGTATCACTCATCAAGCTGTTGATTGTTATTGCCGCAGTTTTCTATTCTGAAAGAAATACATTGACCATGTTTTATGGGAGTACCACGATCCCACTAATCCCCCCTAAAGGTATTAGTAAAATGTAAGCAAACTTTTGCCCCACTTATCTCATTATTCTCATTTGTTTCTTTCTTATCTTAGAGACATCATGCAATGCCCTCACTTCACTGATATTAGTGTGATACTGCCTTATGTTTCTTATTTTTGTAGACATGTGGTTGACCCAACTTCTCCTAAATTATATCCCTAATTATTGGGGACTTAAGTTGAAAATGCATATCTTTGGCAGCTCTCAAGACACACATTTTCCAGCATATTATTTACTTATTTAATTTATATTATTTAGATGTTTTTATAATATGAGAAGCTTCCCCATAGGCAGCGAAATGCAGAACATTACATCAAGAACAACAGAGAGAAAACAATATATAAAATGAACAATTGAGCACCACTAAAACGATTTATTAATTTAGTGGGAAACAGAAACTCTAATATTATGTAAACAAACAGCTGCCATTTTGAATATACATGGCACTCACCTTTATCTGTAAGATGGTGTACAATGGAACAGTCCATCAATAAGGGGACTCTGTCAGAACACTGGACTTTGTGTACTGAACTTTTGACCCCTGCCTGGCAGAGCAATTCACCCCGGGCAACTAGGGAAAAGTGGAACTGGACACTACATTTGAAGGGGAAAGAGATCAGCCTGTGAGACAGAGAGACAGTTGAGAGGATGTGAAGCCCTCAGGGGCTCCAGAGGTCTGCCGATGGCCTATGTTGTAGCCCAAGTCTGTTTCTACCACACCCTGCCCTGTGAGTTCTTAGGGTGGAGAGTGGATGATGCATGAGCAGAGAGAGAGAGCCTGAGGATCACCCTTTCCAGCTCGAAAGTGAAACTGCCTGCACAGGCCCGGTTTATCTCAAAAGCCCTCCGTTGTTATCGTTTGGATGGGAGTCAAGTGAAAACAAAAACATAATATAAATCAATTCCCTGTGTGAAGACAGGAAGTGAGAGACATGTTACGTAGCGACTGTATTAACCCAAGCGTTTTTGTGACTTTGACAAAAACCCACGCTGGGGCTCGTGTTTCCTTCACTTTGCAGTTAATCATTTTAGAGAACCACTAAAAGTAAACCCTTCCTCACCTCGCATATGATTTTACTGGCTGTACATTGCAGGGGTGCTTGAAGGAAGAAGGCTTCTACGCTTCTCAAGGTGCTTAATCCGACGTGGCTAGGGAGAGAAAAGAGCCCACATGCATTTCTGTCCTTCCTGCAGAGGAGGGTGCATAAGTGAAATCAGAGCTGGTATTCATGCCCACGATTGGGGGAAATGTCGAATTGAAGAAAGTCATTGGGCCTCATTCAGCCCTGCCGGTCCAGAAACAACAGTGCCGGTAATCTTACCGGCACTGTTGTATACGGACTGGCATATTACAGGTCTGGCTGCCAGAGCCACCATGCCCAACAGGTCTGACACTGCCGGGCACAGCGGCCACGGTAGGCAGACCATTCACGGAAGCACCGGCACCTTCAGCAACTGGGCCAGTGCTTCTGTGGTCCCCACTCGCACATGGGACTCTATGGGAATGGGGACTTACAATTTTCCCGGCGCCTGACTTTCCGGGCCACCAGGGTTTTAATCCCCTGGTGGCAGCGCAAAGTCAGGTGCCGGTAAATATTTACGGGTCTGGCGGCAACCCACCAGTAGCACAGGCATGGGGCCTTATCACGAGTTGGGCGCTATCCCTATTGGGATACCGCCCAGCTGTATTTGCGTTACCACCCAACCCTCTGGCGGTATTACTGCCAGGTCATGGGTTGGGCGGTAACTGTAATTCCCCATTTCCCCATTGGATCCAATGGGAAATTTTCAGCGCAACTAGCGTGCGCTTACTGCGCCCGAAAATGGGCATTTTTCCAGTGCGTTTTACCCCAACTCTGAGCTGGAAGTAAACACGCCAGACCCATGTTTGGGCAGACCCTTAAATGCGGCGGTAATAGCGTTACAGCCGCATTTAAGGGCTACCACCCATCTCGTGATGAGGCGCTATGTTTATTGTGTTAAAGCTTGCCCATTCTACCCTTACATATAAAAGACAACATTAAAAAAGAGAAAACAGCCTATTTTTCCACCTGCAGCCTATGAAGGAGAAAAAAGGAGAAAGAGTATGAAGAAAAAATAAAAACCTAATTTTACTCAGAGAGAGGCCCGTCTATGCTAATGAAAAGCATTAGGCACCAATTTAAGGAAGGAAATGTGAAATGTAACTTGTTGAATGCATCCCAAGTGCTATAAATAAAGCAAAGACATACAATGAAATGTGGAAGATATGATGCAAGACTAAGCTAATTATCCATGGTGTGTTTGTATTGACAATATAGGAATAGAAGGAAGTGGAGGAGCCTGCTCTGGGCTCCTGCAGCACTTCTTAGGCAGCAAAAAAGTAAAGAAAGAGATTAGACCATAAACATCCAATGAATCCTAATGTGTCCCAATGCCACCTGCTGTTTGCAGGGGCAGCAAGAAAATAAAGGAAATAAAGGAAACAGAAAGAGTAGAGTTAATATAATAGAAAAGGATAGACAAACCCAAATCCACGTGCGGTTTATGGGGATAAATCCAAAATAATCTGTGGCCCATGGCTGCTTCCCCCAAAATAAAGCAACCCAGTATGAGTTCTTCTGCCACCACAGAGGGAGACCCCAGGATACTCCTCGCTGACCACTGCAAGGGGTATCCAACCAAGTAAAGACATTTACAATTCTTTTTTCTTCCTCTCCCCCTCAGGAAGACCTGTTTCTAGGCCCACCCTCACAAGAGCCTGCGAAAAACTCTATCAAAGCCATCTGTGGTCTGCGGGTGTCCTTATTCAAAAGAAACCTTACTTAAGTTGAACATCTCCCACTCATATTTTTCTTCTTTTCTTGGCGGACTGCAGCTGCAATGGGTTTGTTGCATTATTTCAGTCAAGTAGGGAAAACACTCACATTGGCCCTCATTACGACCCTGGCGGAAATGGGAAAACGATGGCGGAAATGCAATACCGCCATCGAATAGCGCTCGGTGCGACTATGACCCGTCACCGCAAAGTCCGAAGCCATTAGCGACACCGTAGTGAACGCCAACGCTAACTGCACTAAGCACGCGCGCGCGCGCCATGCCAAACCGCAAACACCACCATGGTGCAACGGTACGCCAATTCCGACCCTAGCGGACATGTACCTAACGCCATCAGGCATGGCGGAATGGACCATTCCGCCATGGTGAGAAGTACGGCATCGCGAATCAACCGTAAACGGCCCCACTGAGTGCCTGTACACCGCTCCCTGCCCACAAAGTACAACTCCCTGTAGGTGCAAAGAAGTCACAATGCAACCATTGAAAAGTACAAAGCACCCATGCATGCCAACGAACAAAAGCAACACAAGAGGTGCCAATGGGAGCTGCAGGGCACAGATGGCACGAATACAGAAGCCATCCCAATGGACATGACCACAGTCCCCCACCAAGAAACGCACGCAAACACAGGCACCTGTGCCCAGCAACAATCCGAAAACACATCATTCCACCAGTCCACCTGGCTGACCGGCATCTGTTACACAAAACCCAATCCCCCGCCCCTGAGCATGACAACATTCAAACTGTCACATTGGCAGCCCCCATCCCTGACCTCACAGGCTCAGTAGGCAAACGCGCCCAGTACAGTACCACGCAACTAAACCCCGAAGCAGGAACCCAATGCAGATCTCCTCACAATACATCGCCCCACAAATAGGCACATGCCACATCACTTGCAAAGAAAAACGCTACACGGGCCAAATCCGATCAGAAATTTAATGCACAACTAAATCACCAAGCCCATACAGCCATCAGGCCACGAACTCAAAAACACATTCCACCATTGAGGGCTGCATTCGCAAGAAATGACCATCCACCACTTGTGTGACGCCCTGTTCCAGCATGGTACACAGAGCCACATTCACGTACGAAAAGGCTACATGGAAGCGCACACAACCGCAGGGCCGTCCCAATGTGGAGGCACTAGTCCAGCTGAAAGGCCGAAATGTTGCTCCGAGCCACCAGTACTGCGTAAGGGCATGTGGGCCACTGGCGATCGTCCCATAAGATCGTAATGCTGCTCCACCGATTAACACGAAGCAGCAGGTGTTGGGAGTAAAATCCATCTGCAGGAGTGGCATACAGATGGCAGTGGCAAAAGGGGAGGAGATACCTGTCAACCAAAAGAAAAGAACAAGAACAGAATGGCCATCAGAACCACATACGAACAACTCACTTCAATGAGCACACGAAATCCACAGCCATATGCATGCTAGCCCACTCCAAAGGATCATCACCACCCCAAAACCACTTGCGACTTATAACTCTCTATATCGAGGTGTAAACACCATCACAAACGAGTGTACCTGTGCATGCGTCTGCCATAACAGAATCCATCAGAGGGGAATGTTAACGTGCATGGACACAAGTGGCTGAGTGCGCGTCGAGACAGGGAGGGCTCAACAAGGCCAGATAGACGATGGGCCCACTATGGCAGCCCTGCATCACATAGCGTAGGGGAGGCGGATAGACCCCAAGAAGCCCTGTACAAGGGAAACTCTGCATCAAATCACCTGCCCATGCATCCATTCATCATACCCTCATCCAGGAATCAAAACGCCTGAATAATTACTCACATGACATTAGAAACATCCATTGAGTCTGTGCGTAATGCAGCCTGCTAAATCCACAGTGCCCCAGCCCGTAAATCCAGTGTTGTGAAGTAACATGTATTTGGGAATGCCCGGCCTCATCGCCCACGTAGCTATTGCGCATCCCAAACTATTCATATCAATCATTGCTCCCTCGCCATGGGCCCTGTCTCAAGGACATAGAACAAAAGAACGTTATATTTGCAGACAGACCTGTGGGCATCTCCTCGCCGCTAGCTGGAAACCGAAAGCGCCGCCCTTCGAATTCCTCATTTGCAACATCACGTCGAAAAGGCATCTGTGGCCGTTTGAAATCACTAATTATTCCATCGAGTGCGGCTGTGCGTGAAAATGGCAACTGCCTTCACCCACGAATGGGAAGCCACGCCCGTCGTTGCAACTCGGTACAGTGATGCATGAGGGCCCACCGTTACTCGAGTACTACGTTCCACTGACCCTTCACAAGTCCGTTCGCGACTGCACAGATAGTATGGGAAACAATGGGACCACAGCAGAATGAACATATCAACCAATCTTACACGGCCATCGGGTACAAATACATGAATGCAATAGCAAGATACAAATACCCGATTAGCAGCGTCGTGCGCGGGACATGCTCGGCCAAAGGGGAGAGCAGTTGGCACAGGTGGAATCAATCACCACAGGTGGAGGCCATACAGCCTGGAAACACATAAATTGCACAGCCAGTCTCCTCCCACAACCACAGCGAAATGCTACCGGCAGGACTCGCGATGTTGGCCCTGGGGGACCTGATAGCACTGCAAGTGCTCCGACTCCAAGAGGAAGACGAACATCAACTACAACCAGCCGCACGGAGGAGACGCAGGAGGAGGAGGAGGCCAAGGCAGGGCCAGCAAGGCCCACCAGCACAGCCACTACCACCACGCAGGCAGCCCGCAATACCACGCCTCCGAGCACATCCGTTCAACCTCACTGATGAGCAGATCCACACCCTCTACCGTCTGGACCGGGACACCATAGCCGCCATTGTGGACATGACACAGGCTGACCTAGTCAGCATGATAGATAGCCCAACCGCCATCCCACCCCTACTGAAGGTGGTGTCTGTACTACACTTCCTGGCCACTGGCACCTACCAGCACACAGTCGGACAGTTGCATGGCATTTCTCAGCCACTGTTCTCACGGACACTATTCCAAGTGCTCGATGCCCTCCTGCAGCACGCAGACGACTACATCTCTCTACCACGCTCGGAGCAGGAAATAACCAACACAAAAGTGGGATTCCATGCACTTGCCGGCATACCGGGTTGCATTGGTGCCATCGACTGCACCCATGTTGAATTGGTCGTCCCACATGCCATGGAGGCCCAGTACCGCAACCGAAAACAATTTCATTCCCTGAATGTACAAATGGTGTGTGACTCCAACAGGATCATTACGCATTGTTGTGCCCGATTCCCTGGATCAACCCATGATTCCATGGTCTTGAGGAACTCTACCATACCACGCTACATGGAGCGACACGCAGGGAACAGATCCTGGCTACTCGGTGAGTCTCATTGCATGCATGATGATGTGGGGTATGTGATTTGGCAATGTACTGGCAGGAAGGGGGGGGGTGTGCGTACGTATCAATGGCATTCCACATCCTACGTTTCTCGTCCACATACAGGTGATGCTGGATATCCACTGAAGAGATGGCTCCTCACACCAGTCCGGAACCCATGGGACCAGCATGAGGAGGACTACAACCATGCCCACTCACGTACCCGTGTAGTCATAGAACAGGCATTCGGCCTACTGAAGACTCGTTTCCGCTGCCTGAGCAGGTCTGGCGGGGCACTCCTGTACCGCCATGAGAAGGTTGCAAAGATGGTCATGGCATGTGTCATGCTCCACAACATGTGCGTACGTAGAAATGTGCCCATGCCCCCTGACGCAGAACTGCAAGCACCTGATGATGGTCATGATGAGGGTGGGGATGTGGCAGCACCTCATGGAGTCTGCGAGGCACCGGAGGCCCGTGACATCCGTCAGGATCTCATTGATGTATGCTTCTAGCACTCATGCCTGGTGGCTGATACATGGACACGGGACTCGTGGCACTGTGTGTGTCTGGAACATGCACGAAATGGACTGTACGCCTATGATGGCCTAGTACACAAAGATCAATGTCCACACATCTCATTGGTTGATCGTGCACTGTTTATGGCATATGTGATATCATGTTGTACACCCTATCGACCCGCCACCCAAGTGAGCCCAACACACCCCCTCCACCCTCCTACCTCCCCCCCGAACACCAGTGTTCAAAGATGCTCATTGTCAGTGGGCTGTCGCTATTGCATGCCCCCTCTGCGGGTATCAGGGGCACCCCTGCCTGTGGAGCGCCGGGTCCTCCCAGATCTACGTTGGGGGCTGCCCTGGACGGAACTTGCAATGGATGATGTGTCTGCCTGATCACGTCCATGCATGTCCCTAAGGGTTTGCGAGAGCTCAGTGAGCACACGGCGCACTGCGGCAAGTTCGGCACATACGTCTTTGGACGTCGCATGCAGTTCCCCCCTCAGGCTCTCGGTGCTTCTCTCCATTTGGACTCTCAGGCTCTCGGTGCTACTCTCCGTTTGGACTCTCAGGCTCTCGGTGCTACTCTCGATTTGTGCCCTTAGCGTCTCAGTACCTCTCTCCATTTCTGCCCTAAGTGTCTCTGTTGATGTTTCTATGTCTGCCTTGGTGCCCCCACATTCATCGGCATGGCCCTTGAGGAGTGTGGCCATTTGCTGCTGTTGGACGATTAACTTGTCGAGGGACTGTTGCCTCTGCTGGGCCATGGCCATTTGCGGTGGTGTCACAGAGGGGCTGTTGTCCTCATGTTGCCTTGCCACAGGGCTTGGGGGGGATGGCCAGTCGTCGTCTTGTGGGTGCCCCTGCGTGGTATCCTCATGTTGTACGGGATGGGACAGACAGGGGGATTGGGACAGGTCATGGATGGATCTGACTTCGACATCCCCGTTTTCTGTGTCCGAGCATGCTGCCATCAATGGGGTGTCACCTATGGTGCTGCTGCCACCAGAGGCAGTGCCTTCTGTGGCATCCATTGGGGGGACCTGTGGTGGTGGTGTTGTGGGCATGCTGGCTGCTGGGGTGCCTGTTGATGTTCCCTCCTCTGTGCTGCCACCTGATTTGTGCTGCTGCCGTGTCTTGATGCGTGCAGCTGAGGTGGAGGGTCTCTGGCCGTTGGTCTTGGCCCTCTTTGCAGGTGTGCTGGTAGGGGTGTCCTGTAGCTCGTCGTTTGGATCGGACCCTGTGGTGGAGTAAAGGAGGGCGAGGGTTATTGATGGGTCTGTGGGAATTGGAATGGCATTGTATCACATGCTTTGGGGTGGTACCTGAGGGTGATTTGGGTCGGGGACTTGGGGGTGCTTTGATTTGTGTGTGGAGTGAGGGTGCAGTTGTTTGGCAGCCTGCAGTTTGGGTGTGCCTGCTGCACGTGTAGTGCGTGTATTAGGGGTTTTTAATTATTTATGTATTTATTGTGGATTTTAACGTGCGCTATCAGGCCGATGTGTGTGGACGTTCTCCTGGACATGTGTTTCTGTTGCACTATGTGGACGCATGGTACTTCACATGGATGGACTGTGTGGATTGTTATATCTGGCCCACCTACCTGAATCTTCGGATGTCTGCACTCCTTTCTCCATCCCTCCGACTCCCTCAATGCTCTCCATTCCGATGGTGGAGGCACAGATTTCTTCCCAGGGGGTCAACTTGATGGGTGATTCAGGACCTCCCCCGGTGGCTGTGGCAATGTTGCGGTTGGCGGAGAGTATGCTGCGGACGCGTATCCGCAGGTCGTCCCATCGCTTGCGGCATTGCTGTGGGGTGCGGGGTGCGGTCCCCACCGCACTTACACGCTGTGCCACCAGAGCCCATATGGCCTTCTTGTTTGCAAGTGCCGTCCTGGTCATTTGCGTGCTGAAGACGACGGCAGCATTCTCCTGTAGGGTCTCTGTTAGCACGGTGAGTTCCTCGCGGGAGAAGTGGACCTGCCGCTTGCGATCGCACGCTTTCTTCGCTACTTTTCCCATTTTTCTTGGTTTCGCTAGGGTGGTTGACGGGGTGGGGTGTGTCTCAGGGTAGTGTTTTTAGTGGTTGTGTGGTTTTAGTGTATTTATAGGTGTACGCCGGGATGTTTCCCGTTCCGGCCCCGTGTTTTGACTTCCGTTTCCGTATATTTCCGGCCACCGTACTTTCCGGTAGGCGCACACTGCGGTGACCGCTAAGAGGGGTGGCGGTATTGCACCTGGGGCGCCGTACGGCGGCGGTGTGGGCCGTTTTGGGGTCATTTCCGCCATCGCGGACTTTGCACTTCCGCCATGCCGTGGTGCTCGTGCTCGATGGGTCGGAATGGGCCGCAGTTTGCTCCTTCGTGCTATGGCGGAAACGCTATTTACGCTGTGGCGGTCCGGTCAGTCGCTTTCCGCAAGGGTCGTAATGAGGGCCATTATGTTTTGAATTGACTCAGTATCAATGATTCTAAAGGCTGTATATTCAACACAGATTTTTTTTCATACAAAGTCCTTTATTAATGGGAGGTTGTTTGGGAAAGTTAGTTATGATGAAGATAGAGTGATTTTTCTCATGTAAATATTCCTGTTTGAGGTCTAATACTGTTGGTTTATATGCAAAATACAATTTGGAGTTGTCAAAATCTGCATGTGTTATTAGTATTATTTGCATCGGTGTCTCTGCCTTGCTGTTGGTTTAATCTTTCTTTAATTTTCGGTGGAGCTGTAGCTTATATTTACATCAATTATCTTGAGGTTTTCCAACTGTTATTGGTGCAGAATGTTACTTTTCTTTAGTGCTGCATTTTGCCCACGGTCACACAAGTGACAGCCACACCTATAGAAAGAACTCATGTACGCAACTACAGTTGCGGTTTAGCCGCCTCTTGCAGATCACACAGGTTGCTTAAAAATGGTTTCTATCACACGTCTTTCCTGTGAGCTTTAACTCTAAAAAGCACATACTACTTCTCAGATTAATCTTTAATTTCCTATTCGCCCATTCATGCCTACAGAGCATGCTATGCAGCAAGTTAAATGAGAAAAGGCTTACACATATTAGCACAATAGAACTATTACTATTATGTAAAACATCAAGAAAGACGGCCAAAACCATACTGAAAGTCTAATGAGAAATAAACATATGTAGCTATTAACCACATCACTAGAATGCTATATGGCAACAGTCATAGGGTACCACTTTCAGTAATCAAAGGCATCCCTTTAAAAAATGATAGTCGTTTTTGTTCAGACGTTATTAGTTTATTTATTTATTTATTGGGTATTTATTATGCGCCTATACATCAAATGGTGTTTCAAAGCACACCAAGACAAAGAGCGGGGGCTGAGGGGGGCAGGGATGAAGGAAACAAGAACGGTCCTACAAGGCCTTGTGTCATTTGGATCGTGCAAGTGCAGTAACAAGAAGTGCAGGGGAGTTGGGAGGGGGAAAGTGCCGGTCAGAGCGGAAGACGCTAGTGCTAGGGAGTGAAAGGAAGTGCAGGTTGGAGTGGTGAACGCGCAATAGCAGGGGGATAATGGGGGAAAAGGGCCCATGGGTTAGACGAGTGCTAAGGGGAGATCAGGTGGAGAGGTGGCAGAGCCTGCAGAGAGTGCAGGGGAAAGAAGGTCCATGAGCTAAGTGCGAGGAAAAGGTCTGGATGGGCTCAAGAGGTGCAGGCACAGCAGGCTAGTGCAGGGGGAGGGAGCCTGGTAGGGCAAGTGCAAGTAAGGCAGGGGTCAGGGGAGACCAAGAGCAAGGGTAGACTGGTCGTGAAGGGCCTGGTGCCCTATATGAATCTGATGGAACCAAGCAGCCAGTCAATATGAGGCAGTGGGGACATTAGCAGGGGAGAGGGAAGTAGGAAGAGAAAAGGAGGGTCTTGAGAGGCTTACAGAACTTAAGGAGAACCGGGTCAAGTCTGAGAGGGGCACGGAGGCCATTCCTGAAGGAGGCACCTGCGGAAGAGAGAGATATACCCCCAATCTTTGCTTTGAAAAGCGTCTGATCTGCAGAGAGTTGGAGCTAGAAGACCGAAGGCGCTAGCAGGGAGGTATTTAGGGAGCAGGTCCCAGGCCCCAGAAAGCCTTGTGGATGATGCAAAGGGTCTTGAACTTGATCCTCTCAGCAACCGGGAGCCAGTGGAGAGATTTCAGGGCTGCAGAGTTGTGGTCCCTGGGCTTGAGACCAAGGATACGTCTTGCAGTACTATTCTGGATTAGTTGAAGGGGGCGAAGGGAAGATTTAGGTAGATTGAGGAAGAGGCTATTGCAGTAGTTCAGCCTAGAGAGCAGCAGAGCTATGGAGACTTTGTGCTTCTGGGGGATGTTGAGGAAAGGGAGAATGCCTCTGAGGAAGTGCAGCTGTAAGTGGGCTTTCTTGGCATGGTTTGTGATGTGTGGAGAGAAGGAGAGAGAGAGGAGTAGAAGATGACACCAATGTTTTTTGCCTCACAGAAGGGTGAAAGGGTGGCCCATGGAGGGCGGCCAGAGAGTAGGAGGGAAGGAGGGAGCTGGGGTCCCAATGAGAAGGATCTCAGTCTTACTGGCATTAAGGTAGAGATTGTTAGCAGCACACAGCGTCTGTATAGCAGTCAGACAGTCAGGAATGAGAGAGGAAGAAGAGGAGGCAGTGAAGGGAAGCTTAACAGAGAGCTGTGTGTCATCCGCATAGCACTGGAAGTGAAGAGAGAAGGCAGAGATCAAATGGGCTAGAGGGACAAGGTAGATGTTGAAGAGCCACGGTGAGAGGCTAGAGCCATGGGCGATGCAGCAGGTGGAGAGGGTAACAGAGGAGATAAAAGGGCCCAATTGAAACTGGGATGGTCAGTCAAAGAGGAAGAAGGTCAACCAGTCCAGAGCCAGGTCCATGATGCCAAGAGTATCATGGAGCCGGTTTATAAGAGTGGCATGATTGACCATATCAAAGGCAGAGGAAAGGTCAAGAATTATAAGAATAGAAGGAGAGTTGGAATTGAGATTTGAGAGCAAGTCGTCACAAGTGTTCAGGAGTGCAGCTTCCATGCCTCTGGCTGCTGTGAAGTCAGACTGGTGGTCATGGAGGCAGCCAGCAGATTCAGTGTGGTGGATCAGCTGGGAGATGACCATCTTCTCCACAGGTTTGCCCAGTAAGGGGGTAATGGAGATAGGGCAGTAATTAGCCGGACAGGAGGTGGTTGGCTGATGGATTTTTGCGGAGAGGGTGCACAAGGGAGTGCTTGAGGAGGGGTGGGAAAGAGCCAGTGGCAAATGATTGATTGTAGAACTCAGCCAAGGCTGCAGTAAGGGAGGCAATGTTGTCATTGATAGTTCTGCAGGTGCAAGGGACCACCTGTTTGGAGAGACAGGGCCAAGGGAGGCCTGAAAGAGGGAGAGGGAGAAGGGAGCGTTGTAGAGGAGAGTGAGTACAGGATGTCCTGAGTTTTGATAAAGAAGTGAGAGGCCAGTGCAGTGCAGAGGATCAGTGATGGCAGAGGAGAAGTGGAGACTGCAGTAGGATTGGCGTGTTACTTGCAGATTTTGAACAATTCAGCCGTGTTGTTAGTGGCCGCAGAGATGCAAGCTTAGATAAAGGCTTTCTTCTTAGAGTGGAGAGTCTGTATTGCCTTTGGAGCACGAAGCATGCCAGTTTGTCAGAGGATGTGCTCTATGCCTGCCACTTATGCTCATCGGCTCTTCACTTGCGCTTCAGAGAGGCTAGGTCAGAATCATATCAAGTGTTGCGCTTGGCGACGGGCTTCATGCGGATCCTCATGACAGGGGTAAGGATGTCCAGAATGTTGGAGATTGAGAGGTGGAGGTTAGCAAGGGATGTGTCAGTGAGAGAGTCAGTGGCCGGAGTGGGAGGGGGAATGAAAGTAGTGGCAAAAGCAGCAACTGTCCGGTAGATGGTGGCAAGAGTCAGCGAGAGGATTGGAGAGACACCAAGCCTGCAGACGAGGCATTCAAAGGAAGAGTAAGACTGAGTGGGCATGATAGTTGCAGGGACCCATTCAGAGAAGATCAGGGGCATTCCGCCCACAGACCGGTTATGCTTGGGTTTAGATAGGATCTTGTACCCCTCCGGGAGGAGTGTGTCAAAGGTAGTGACAGAACTGGCTGTGAACCACGTCTTGGTGAGAGTGAGGACTGCAAGTTTGAAGTCTTAAAGGAGCTGGCAGATGTCAGGGGAGGGTTTAATGGCAGAATATTGAGGGTAGCTAAGTGGAGTTGATTGACACTTTTGAAGGTCTTCCGAGGAGGGTTAAATTAATGTGGTAGACCGGTTGGTGGTGACAAAGGGATCAGAGGGGTGGAAGAAGGAGGAGTTGGAGGAGAATGGAGGAAGTTGATGAGACACGGAAGACACCCACCATGATGGTGCCATTTTGATATACATCAATGGTGCCCCTAGAGGATGGGACATATGCAAAAGAGAACTTCCTATCGGGTTCCACCATTAATGGGTGAAGAAGAGAAAGGGGAGAGTACTGAGACCATATGAGAAGTCCAAAGGTCCACCTAGGGAATAACAAAAAGAGAATGTCAGTGACAGTCTGCCTGGAAGAAGGGTTAACATAGGAGTCAGCAATGGGCAGGCCTGGAGTGGAGACCAGGAGATCCTTCTTGAACTGTTTCCTTCCAGACTTAAGATGAGGGATAGGATAGGTGATAGAGTAGCAATTAAAGAAGCTAGGGGATATGGAAAGCACCATGGAGGGAGAGAGCAGATAGATAGAACGAGGAGAAAGAGAGGGAGGGAGAAACTGCACAATGTACAATGAACACACCAGGTGGCCTAGCAGGAAGCCACGGAAAAAAGCCTAAACTTCAAACACAACAGCAATGTAAAACTCCTAAATTCAATATTCCTTGCTAGAGGGGGAAAAGGCCAAATCTCAAGACATAACAGCCAATTTCAAAACACCAAGATTCAATTTTCCTAGATAGATTGAAAAAGCCTAACTCTAAAAAAATACACAGCAAATGCAGCACCGCCCAGATTCGGTTTTCCTGGATAGACGGAAAAAAGCCCACATATCAAGACACCCCAGCCAATGCAGAACCAACCTGATTTAATTTTCCTAGATAGAGGGAGGAAAGCCTGAATCTCAGAAAACACAACAGCAATACAGAAAACACCCAGGATCGAGATTTCTTGATAGAGACCTAACTACCAGAAATGGCTAAGATAAAGGCCTAAATACCCAATGCAGAAAACATACATTATGAACGACGTGCAGCAGACTAAAAGCTTTTTGCTGATAGGAGTAATAAGAGAGATGGGAGCGTTTAATAGGGTGCATTGATGGGTGTTTCCCCTGTTCCACCTTGCGTACCTTGTCAGTCGCTACTGGTTGATGGCTGTACTAAAGGCCCACCAGTGAACACTGGCAAACACAATCTGGAGCTGATATGCAGGAGCTGCCCTTTGCCTTGGGGCCCACAGCGGGCTGCAAGGGCAGTGGGGCTGCCCTGCTGGGTTCAATTAAGTGGGGCAGCACACCCAATCAGTGGTAAGGGGTGGAGTGGGAGGCGAGAGGGAAGGAGGAACAGGGAGGCATCTGGCTCAAAAGGCTATGAAGTGGCAAAATGCACAATTAGTTCACCAACACAAGGAACTTACTTTAAAAATGTTGAGCGGGAGCGCAAAGATGTTGAATTACTCACCTGAAGCACATCCTGAAACGAATAAGCCACGCAGAGCGTTGGCTAAGCTACATCCTCACCCGTGTTCAAACAGAAGGCTGCATGCCCAATCAGGGGTTAGGGCAGGGTGGGAGGCGGGTGGGAAGGAGGAAGAGGAAGAGGAAGGGATCAGGCTCAACAGGTCATGAAGCAGCGAAATGCACATTTAATTCACAAACATAAGGACATTACTTTAAACTTTTTCAGCGGGAGCAAAAAGATGTTGATTCACTCACCCCAAGCACATCCTGAAAGGCAGAAGATGCGCTGAGCATCTGCTAAGCATCTGCTAAGCTGCACCCTCACCGGTGTTCAAACAGAGGGCAGCATGCCCAAACTGGGATCAGGAAGGGTGGGAGGCGGGGGGAAGGAGGAACAGGAAGAGATCAGGCTCAACAGGTCATAAAGCGACGATTATACATGCAGTAAATATTTATCCATTCATGAAGCTACAAGGACATGCACTAGTTTATTGCATATAGGCACACAGCACATGCTTATAACCCACTTAGGCAGAGGATGAACACACATACATATCTCTATATTCAGTGAAAAAACTTTGTCAAAGGGACGTTATGGTTCCAAGTAAACCCGAAAAACCCCTGAAATTCACCAGTTATGGTATGCATGTGTGATGTCACTTTGATGTCCTGGGTGTTAGTCTTAGCAGTGCACAGTGTTGGTGCAAGCTATGGTTGCTTAGCATACCATAACTGGTGAATTTCAGGGGTTTTTCAGTTTTACTTGGAACCATAACGTCCCTTTAAAACGTTTTTTTACTGAATTTCATAGGTTTTTAATGGCGCAATTTAACCACAACCTTCCTTTACCAGAGTTTTTTTTTACTGAATATAGATAAACATAGTGTGAATTTGATAGGTGTTTACTAGGATTCTCTTAGTTTATATACATGTAACATAGAACATAGTGAACCCCTAGCTAGTTATGTTGATGTCCGCGGACTGTGCATACGTCCACGGACGGACGCGGTCAACATCAACACTACCCAAAAACTCAAGGGGTATCTTACATTGGTGTATCATGCAATATAAGCACTGAGCAAGTTAAAAAAGCAGCACATGAACACATTATATGTAATAATAAGTAAGAAGTGGAACCTATATATGTAAGACATCAACCGTCCATTTAAATTTCATAGGCACCAGAATGGAATATACCCCAAAACAATATATATATATGCCTCCAACATAATTCCCTCATAGAAACTGCACAGCAAAAAGCAACAGCAGACCTACACAACAGTAACAACAAAACGTACCAAAAACTAGTAAGTAACTTCATTTTTCTTATATATTTCTAAACTTTCTGTATTAGGTACACTAAAAGTAATATATTTTTTTCACACAGAAATGGCCAGTACTTTGGAATGTATTGAAGAAAATTTCCCACGTGATGAAATGAGTTACGGCAGTGATACTAATGGTAGACACAACACTTCTCTATATAAGCCAATTAATAACCATTACTTTATGTGTACTTAACACATTATTTTTTTTTAACAGACCATAGAAACAGTGAAAATAATATACCAAGAGAGACATTAGAAAATGCTCTACAGCGAATGGAACAAAAAATGGATATGCTAATGAAAAATGTCAATCTTTTAAAATATTTTGTGTAGACCCACATAAAAGAAAACATTAAATATCACTGTCCCACATGTACCTGTTCCCCCTCTCCATGTCCCAGTCAACTATCCCTAAACCCTCACCACCAAGAAAAATGTTATGATGAGACTTCCATCCCTTTATCCCCTCCCATCCATCATCTCCAAACCCCTAATTCCCCTGCATTTGTGTGAGTTTCTGCTTCCCCCTCTCTTTCATAAATTTTATATTTGTATATAATAATAAAATATTATGTGTGTTGTTACTTTATTCCTCTGTGTCTTATTTCTTTAAAAAGGCAGTTAAGGTGTCCGTGGACAGTGCGGGTGTCCGGAATGTCTGCAATTAACCAAAATGGAGGTGTCCTAAGAACACTATACCTGTCCGTATTGCCCGCAATCAAAATGGAACTGTTCTTAGAACACAATCTATGTCTGGGATGTCCATGATTAACCAAAATGCAGGTGTCCTAAGAGCACTGTACCTGTCTGTACAGTCTGCAATAAAAATGGAACTGTCCTTAGAACACACTCAATGTCCGGGATGTCTGCAATTAACCAAAATGGAGGTGTCCTAAGAACACTATACCTGTCCGATCTGTCTGCAATCAAGATGGAACTGTTCTTAGAACGCACCCGGTGTCCGGGATGTCCACAATTAACCAAAATGGAGGTGTCCTAAGGACACTATCCCTGTCCATATTGTCTGAAACCAAAATGGAACTGTTCTTAGAACATACTCTATGTCCGGGATGTCCATAATTAACAAACATGGAGGTGTCCTAAGGACACAATACCTCTTCGTACTGTTCGTAATTAAAATGGGAGTGGCCACAGAACACGATAATTGTTCGCATGTCCGTAATTATTTAAATTAAAGTGTCCTAAGAACATACCCCTATTCGCAAATGTCCGCAACCAGAATTAACATGTCTGTAGAGCACTTAACCCATCCGCCTGTCCACAATGTTATGACACACATTCATTTTATTTGGGGTCTTCCACACTGTCCGTAGAACATCTACCCACATGCGCACCATACCTATGGGTCCTACGAACATCGCACCTGTCCCTAACTGTCCGTCGCACATGTATCACACTTTACATTAGTTTGGGGACTATAAAACTGTCCGTAGAACACACGCATGCATGCACACAACTGAACATGCACATTTGGTGTCCTACGGACAGCCTCCCCATTTGCGAACATGTCCTCAATGTCATCATGTGACCGCACCCACGCTGAGCGTGTGTCCTTATTTGCGGACACTGTCCGGGTCCCCGAACATTTTTAAAGTACTTTTCTGAACAATCCATGGTATTTTACAGTAAAGGATCACCATTGCACATGTCCCAGACAATGTCCCTGGCGATCTACATACTTTTTGAGCCTTTTTTTGGTGTTCGATCTGTCCGTGGACAGCGCGGCTGTCCGCGAAGCACGCACCAGCACCCCTATAAAGGGCCACACCCTAGAAATGCTCCTCTTTGTGCTTCTGGCTACAAGACAGAGCATTGCTTCTGACCTGAATTCACTGCATTGCTGCTGACTTCTGCCTGCTGTCCTCCAGATGGCAACCATGGCTGCTTCAGCTTCATCACCACCACCACCTTCCCAAGGGCATGCAGAGGGGAACAGGCGTGAGGATGCAGAGGAGAGTGATTAAGAGGATGAAGAGGATGAGGTAGTGGAAGTCCCTACTACCAGCGCTTGCCGTGAGTCTTGGGTGTGGCGGTTATTTACCAATCTTGATGGAGTGCCAAAAGCTTATGCGAATAAGGTGATCTACAATCCATGCCACATGGTGCTAAGTCGTGGAAGGCCTGGTTCGTATAGCTTTGATACGACAACAATGAAGTGACACCTGAGGTCGTTCCACGGTGGGGCTATTCGTAAGGTTGTACCTTGCAATAAATGTAGTAGGTTGAGTTCCTCTGCAGCATCCTCTGTTTCCGCTCCTGCCACCACAAGAGACACTCCTGTGGGAGAGCGCATCCCTCCAGCTGCCTCGCAGGCCATTGATGATGCTGTTGACCCTTATCTTTTGAGGGTCACAATATTGAGCATGTACTTGGATGCAGTACTCTGCAGGGGGAGAATCTTTGAAGTGCTTTTGAAACTGGGGTGAAGGATCACGAGAAGAACTGCCCACTACCTGAATAAGGCCCACCTACATCTTCCTCTCTCCACCTGCCCTTTCTTATCCCTGTGGTTGGTGTCCCTTCCTTACCCGCCTTTCCCCTCTTTTCCTTGTGTGCCGTGTTTAAAAAAAACAAAAAAAATAAAACAACAAAAAACAAAAAAAGGCTCTTTTCAGAGCCGCCTTTCAAGGTCTAAAAATAGAAGTACCAAATAAATGGTGCAGGGCCCTGTGCATTTTTTAAAGTCTGCGGACAGTCTGCAGACTTTACTTTTTTTGGGGGTGCTGCCCTATCAGAACCATTGCACTTTTCTATGGGAAGAAGGGGTGGTTCTGAAAAGAGCCTTTTGGTGGTGTTTTTTGTGTTTCAAAAACTTCAAATAATTAACACCTACTGCAAAATGTATTAATGTAATTACAAAAAAGGGTTCAATGCATTTTGTATATTTCGCAGAAATATCTGATTGCCAGCATAAGATGCACTCCATCTTTGCAAAAAATGTATATGCTACGAAACATGCCAACATCTCTTAAAAAGCTTGCTTTCTCCATTTGTGGACCAAATGAAGAAGTACGCAGCCACATTTGTCTCTGCACAATATGGGAAAAAATTACTTGGGAATTTGGAAACATGTCCATGACCTTCCGAAGTCCTTCTTTCATTGCAAATTGCAAAGAAATTCCAGACACATGTCCTAAACTGTTCCCTCCACAATGAATAATAATAATGTCTGGATGATGCTGTGTCACCAAACTAGCACAAAGAGGTACCAAATCCAGCCACTTCATTCCACGCACTCCATGCCAGTGCACTTCCACATGAGGGAATCCAAGATGTGCAGACACTCCACAACGTACTGCATGCACCTCAAACCAATTTATCAATGAGTCTCCCAAAATCCAGATAATCTGTTTTCTGAAACACACAGCCATACCTATCTGTTCTTCTCTCAGGAAAAACATTTCTGACAAACTCTCTCCTTACACAACACACCCAGTAAACCTTATTGACCAATCCCTTGCTCTGCTCAGTCTCATTTGCATGCCTCTCAACCCCAAAATCCCTGTGTGTAATACGTGTTGTCCACAGACAACTGTGGTGTCCGCGGACAAATCGAAAAATCTGAACGTGGTGAATGTAAATTAAATAGTTGCCCCGTTTCCCCTTTGAGGTTGGCTCTGAAAATAGCCTTTTTTGCAGCTGCTTGAGAGACACCTTTTATTTTTAAATTTTTTTGGTTTTTCTTCTTCTTATTTTACTCCTAAAATCTTCATATTAGCTTCTCCAAGCAACCCTTATGTTCCAAAACAGCATGGCATTTCCCATAAAAGATAAATAAATGCCCTCTTCTTTAAAATAAACAGCATTACCAGAATCAATGTTCTCATTATTACAAAAGAACATACGAGCTCTAAGCATGGACGCATACATGCCTCGGTTGATTGCACACCTAGTAACGTTTTGCTGAGGACAAAAAACAGAACTATTGTCCCATATTGCCCTGGGTACTGAACCAGAAAAAAATAACTTTGGCATTTTGAAGGACTTTCATTACTGCTTGAACCAAGTGTTCCAAATGTGCCAACAAAGTAGGGGCACTGACATAGCCCAAATACAAAGCACCACAGTGCAAAACCACACATGGGGACTGTTCATCCTGCCCATATCTTCACAAACTTGTACAATTCCCTGCACATTGAAATCAGGCACAGTGCTCTATACCGCCTCCACTCCTTTAACATCAAAATTGTTTGCCACATTCCTGCATTTAGCATACTGCTCCAAACCATGCACAAACATATCTCCAACCACCAACACCCTGACTTTCTCCACCTCTGCCATCTTCACTACACACAGACTCTTTCAACACAAATCCACAACCTCAACACCTGATTGGCTAATCCCTACAGTCCCCTTTCCATGCTGGATTTTGCTGAAAAACCCTAGATGTGGCATGTCACGGTGTCCGCGGAGTACGTAACTCTTAGGCAGTCTACCCTTTCCACTTCACTCACTGTACCATTCCCTCATTGGCTACAGCTAAGCAGTCACACAACCATCCACCAATCACATCCAATAACTCTACATCTAACGCCATCATCATAGTTCAGCACTTCAGATGTACTGTTGATCACTCTGAGTACAATTCTCGTGTCATTGGAAAGCACCTACTACAAAAACCACTGTACAAGTCTCCAAGATTTCTACTTGTAGCTTCAAGCATAACCACATGCATGAATACAAACGCCAGGCATGGATATTTTCTGCACAGCACATGTACAGATCTTGTATAAATGCATATAAACAGGGTAACTGCCACTTAACCTGTATAACCTACAAAATGAACTTACTGTCATTTTTTCCATATGCTATAATCAACTGTCACTTGCAAACCTGTCTGCTCTCCAATTTATCTTTTTTTACACACACAGCTATCTAGAAAAGTGTACTTTTATATTAAAAGATGGGAGAAATAACAGTATAATTGTGGAAAAACACTTTCTAGTGTATTATAAAATTACACGTAGCCAGGATAAGTTCATGCATCTTTATACACTCACACAGATAGACAATATCATTAGAAAGGGTCCCAGCTGAAACAACACCACTACCTTTACATCACATCCTTTGGCTTTTTTACCCACACCTTCACAAATGCATACATTCCATGCTTTGCTATACAGTTTCTGCCATTTAACCTATAAAAATAGCAAAACAAGTACATGATTATCTCCTAACAGCCAATAATACTGCTTTAAGAAACCAAGTGAGTTTCATAGGCTTAGTATTATGCTCATTTGCAAAGCATGTTCAACTAACAGATTCTAAGTAAAATATACAGGCTGCACATAGGCAAAGGAAACTGCATGTACATACTATGTTCAGTTATCAAAAAACACTACTACTACAAAAACATAAAAATCAATGTCTAAATTAACAACAGGGCTATAAGCATACAAAATAACTAACCTCTTTCCTTTACAATTGCAGTGAAGTCCTTTCTCCTGAAAAGCAGCAGCCTTTGAAGTACGAACAACAAATCAGACGAAACCTACTCTTTCCATCCAAAAAAGTAAGTACAATACTACCATAATGTTCTAACTGTTACTCAAACACACTAGAATGTTAGTATTGCAGAACAAAGAACTGTTTTAATTCTATACCATTGGATTTAGTGTTAGTGTTTCGCTTCACCACTAGCTTGCTTTGTATTGTCATCTGAACCCCAGTATAATAACACACAAATACAAGAATAGCCTTCCCAACTTGTTGTAGCTGGCTATTGCACAATCACACACCTCCACATACATCCTTACCATCATATTCAGACAATCATGCACACAGCACACATACATTGTACAACAGCCCAACCCATACTTTCTTTTTTTTCCCAACAGACCCCAAAGAATGCCTACCAAAAAGCAACTCCATAGAAAGAAACTTAGAAGTAGAGCAAATCAAAATAAAAGTGTCCAAAATAAGCATCCATCTCTAGCAGAATGTGTACAAAAAGTTCAAACAAAACAGCTAATACAGTCATTAAGCAAAACAAAACAAGCTTCCAGTACAGAAACTTTGCCTCCTCTTTCAAAATGTAAAACGAAACAGAAAGTGATTAACAAGAATTCAGCTACCACTACTGCTAACACTGCTCCTATAAATCTTGATGTAGTGGCAAGTAACCATACCAAAAAAAGTATTTTACAAAAAATGTTCTGCCACAGAGTCCTTCAGAATCTTATAAAAACAGGAGAGAAATCATGCACAACCCTTAAAATTAATCTTAGAAGCTCTCATAGACAGTGCAATACTTCTCAAAAGGAAGTTATTTATTTTAGTTTTAAACAGAATGAAACCACAAACAAAACTAACTACTAAACTACAAAAAGCCTTCTCAATAAACGGAATGTCAACAAAAATAACTTCTTAAATATCTGTGGAGGTGAAAGGAGTCACACCACAAGCACAGAGAGATATTTTAATGAAGAAGCATACAAACAAAAGAAAACAAACACAATTGTCATACATTGCAGTGGACGAGGGTATGAAAAACTTAATAATACCATAATGGAACAAGAAATGCTGCTTACAAAAATATCCCCAGAAAACTCAGTATCACCTATCCATTCCACTGAACCAAAACATCCAGTGTATAAATGGCTGTGCACGTCAACGTTTAACATTGCCAAAAAATCTTTTAAATCTTTACGCCAGTTCCCCAATCAGTATGTGAAAGGCAAAGCCACATTCAAAATGAAAGTACTACAAAATATGGATACGTATCCAGTGCGCAAATACACAGGACTACAAGGACATTCATTAGCCTGCATTTCAGGACCTATTTGCAAAAGCACCTTCCATCATATCAAAATGATATCAACACATCATTCAACTATAAGAAATCTGGTCCTTAAATTCTACTATGGTAAGAGTCCTGCTTTCGCTCTAGCCAATTTAAATAACAATCGTCTACATGATACAGACAAAGAACTACTCGAAGAAATAGAGCATATCCAGAGAAAATATTTTTGAAGTGAAAGCCACTTACAAAATGCAATAGCTTTACAACAGACTAGCAACAATTCTACAGATGGCAACCTTCTACTACACAAATACAAACAAGAAATACTAAAAGTACCAAACCATGTGAGTGTGTGTTGTCGCAGAACTTTTTTATAAAAGTAGCACAAAAACTGTAGACATAACATAGACAATAGAAGACAATGAAGATTCCAAATGGTTTGAATTACCTCTCTACATTATAGCAGAAAACAAATACGAAATGACTTACCCCTTAATACTTTGCCGTTACTGCACTGCAAAACTTGACAACAACCAAACTACTTTACGTGCTATCACAAATAACTTGGAATTATTCCCACATCCAAAAGCCGTGCAACAACTCAATTTATATGAGAGCATCATAATTCAAACAAGGCACCCATTTCAAGCAATAATACGCCTTCAACCAAAAACAGCAAAATTACCTCCCTCAGAATTAGTGAAAGGCATTTGTGGCAAAGTAGTTTATTTACCATTAGATCTGAAAGAAAATGTACACACTGTAGGAGTGCAACATCCAATAGAGCAATCTTTAATTGTCTTAGTAAATGGTGTACCTACAAAAGACAAAACAAAATTGGCAACAGCTCATAGACTTACATAAAGTTAGACAAGCCTTGCAATATCTAAAAGACAATAATGAATACTAAAAAGAAATTAATATTGAAGAAAAACTGAGGAAAACCACTGAAATAATTCAAGAGTCACAAGTATCCAATATTTTAGACCATTGTACAATTCATCCATTACACTCTAAAAACACCATAGATGATACAATGGAAACATACCAAATGCGACAAACCAAAGGATCACCAATCAGCATATGGGAAAAAAGTATAGAAGCACGTGCACGAGGAAGGTACGATGATAGACCCACTCAGATAACAGCATCAGAATAACGGTCTTTACGAATGTATTCTGAAGATCCCAGATTTAGACAAAATGTGGAATACATATTCCAATTACTCTTTGAAAGTGAACTAGCATCTCTATGCTACAGAGTTGCACACACATTGAAATCAGGTACCCATTTTCAATGTAGATTAGCTACGCAATTACTACAAAAAGTGCAAGAAAAAGATGAGGTTCTACAATCAAGCAATACAAATCTGTTTGGAAACATGCGTGGTACAAGAGAATACTGGTTCCAACGTCACGGAGATGTACTTTGTATGATAAGAAACCTTGGCCCACCCACTTGGTTTGTTACATTAAGTTGTGCAGAATATGCATTGGAAGATTTACTTGATTTCCAACGCATAGCAAACAAAAACAAAACAAACATAGATATACTAACGCTTGGAGAACTCTGCTTTCTAGATCCTGTTAATGTTTCAAGATAGTTCCATCATCACTTCATTGCTATGCTACACTTTATTTGTAATAAAACTGTTCCCCCCTCGGAGAAGTGCAGCACTTCTTTTGGAGTAAAGAATACCAAGCCAGAGGACCACCACATATCCACATGCTTTCGTTGATTAAAGATTCTCCTAAATTTGGTCAAGACAGTGATACCACTGTTTTACATTTTATTGAAAAATATGTCACTTGTGAAATTCCTTCACAAACAACAAATAGTGACCGTCATGCACAAATTTTACAATTTCAAAGACAAAAATGCGGGACACATTGTCGTCATAAATATAAAAACAAAGGGAAATCCTACACCAAATGCCATTTTTGGTTTCCCTAGACCAGTTACAACAACAGGTCAAGTAAACAACTTCATATCTTCAGTTAGACATAGTGTCAAAGGTAAATCACCTAAGAACACATATTACAAAAAAGGACAGAAGAAGAAAAATATATCAATGATTACAATACAATCATTGCCCTCTTATGTAATGCAAGCATAAATGTGCAGTACATTGCAGACAATTCCACTGCAGTTGCACAATATGTCACAGCCTACTTAACTAAAACAGAAAAAAAACAGAGTTTCAAGACCTCTTATCATCTGACAAAACACTGTCACAGAAATTGTATAGCAATGGCATAAAAATGTTCTCTCATAGAGAATGTGGCTGCTATGAAGCTGCAGACCATTTAAACGGCACTGATTTGTATGGAAAATCTGAAAATATAGTATGGCTAAGTCTTGGTCCTGCTAAATGTAGAAAAAGAGTTCTCAAATTGTATGAGGACATAGAAGTAATAGCCAAAAATGATCCCAATAGCCAAGACATTTTGAAAAACAATTTACTAGACACATACTACCCAATCAGGAGTACCACTTTGGAAACCATGTGTCTATACCACATAGCCCAAAACTTCACATACAAAAATAATATAAAACCAGATGAAAACAAAGGTAGATACAGAGTGACAAACTGTGAACCCAGCTTAGTGAAACTTACCAAAAGAAGCTAAATTAATCATATCAAATTGTCATTAAAAACTCCTCAAAATAAAGAACTATATTACATGTCCCTGCTACAACTTTTTAAACCATGGAGAAATGAAGAAGAGTTACTAGATATCTATGACTCCTATGAAGACGCTTTCAAACCAAATGAAAGTACTATAACAGATATAAACTTTACACAGAACAAAACAATGTTGTACCATGAACAGCAGCACAGAGAAGAACTCCAGGCTCAACTAGATGAGGACACTCCCGACAGTAGTCAACCTTCTGTAACAGGAAGCCAAGAACCACTGGGGCAGCCACTAATAGCAAATGTGGCAGAATTAGCAATGACAGAAGTAGAAAACACCCTGTGTCACTGTGAACAAGATACATAAGACTTCACTGTACTGAAATTAAAGCTGAACAATGAGCAGCGTAGCATTTTCCAAGAAGTAACAAAACAAATTGAACATAGTGTACACCATGAAAATAAAAACTGTACCTGCCAAAACTACAAACCTATACTGCTATACGTCAGTAGTCAAGCTGGTTCAGGAAAAACATTCTTAATCAAAATCATCAGCAAGTTCCTTCAACAATTGACAAACAAAAAACGATCAGCTGTTGTAACTGCCTGCACTGGGTTAGCTGCCTACAACATAGGAAGTGTCACTTTACACTGATTACTACTCCTTCCAGTAGAACACCAAAACAAATTAGATAATTACAAACTTTCTGCAGAAGCTGCAATGGAACTACACAGAGTTTTTAAACAAAATACAATGCTACTAATAGATGAAGTGAGCATGGTCTCCAACCTAATGTTGGCTTTGATTCACCTCAGATTACAAGAGTTAATCAAAACAGACTATGAAGAGCTCTTTGGAGGAAAACACATTATTGTTTTCAGAGATCTTCTTCAATTAGCACCAGTGAAAGGTGAACCTATTTTTAAAACCTTATGGCACAAACTCTTCTGTAAAACTGTTGGCAGCATAGGAAATGTCAACCTTTGGAAACATTTCCAATACAGAGAATTAACAGAAAACATCCGCCAGTCTAAAGACCTCAACTGCCCCAACATTTTAATAAGTATTAGAGTTGGTGTGCTATCTCAAGAAGAACAATCAATAATAAAAACCTGGCACATCCATGTATTCTATGGCCATAACTCATGTGCTACTGATGTCATGGAAAAATTAGCACACAAAAATGTCAATTGTATGTCCTTGATGCCAACTCTTGCAAGCTTTTCAAAATTCAATGAAACAATGTTGAAAAAAGAAATGCAACCAATAATTGAAATTTGCTCCACAGACAAACTGGACGTACATGGTATGACACTACCCATGTGTCAACAAGCCACAACAAGACTAAATACCATAGAAAACTCTATCTCCAACACAGCTGGTTTGGAGAAAATATTAAAATTATCTTTAAACTGTAGAGCAATGCTTAAACGTAACCTTGACGTGGAACAAGGACTAGTTAATGGAGCACTTGGTACAATTGTTGGCTTTCAAACATACCCACGTGACAACAACATTCAGTTTGTCAATATTCTCTTTGACAAACTATCAGAAGTTAAAAGGATAGTTTGCTCAACAGCCCGATTCCTTCTTTTCAAAGACATGTATGTACGCAGAGAACAATTTTCTCTAACCCTAGCATACACAGTCACCATTCACAAATCACTAGGTCTTACCCTTGATAAAGCATTGATAGATATTGGTAGCACAGTCTTTGAAGACGGCATGCGCTATGTAGCAGTATCATGCTTACGTACACTTGACATATTATTTCTAATCAACTTTGATGTAAGTAAAGTAAATGCTGATATTCCTTGCATTCTATAATACAATAGACTACTTTCACTGTACACCCCCATCTAAAAACCTATCCTGTTCCACAAAAAGGAAAACGTTGTCACAGAAAACTACTTCAAACAGAAACGATACAGGATCTCACTGCAATTCCTCCAAAGAAAGTAATAGAAGCTAATACTTCATCAATTACTACAACCAAAGAAGAATCTACTGCTCAAAGGAACTCAAGTACTTCTTCAAAGAAGCAACACACACTCTGAACAAATGACTTGGACACAGAACTATCAGATCCATTCAAATGTTCAAATATAACTGGTGTAAATTGCTACGCAAATGTAGCAATAAATATTCTATTCCAATTGTCACCAATTATTGACAACATTTACTTACAAAATACAGACCAATTGTGTTTGCAAATGTTGGTCCTTCATAGAAATGCAACCAACGATCCTGACAACTCCTACAGTGTTCATTGAATAAGACAAGAATTGGACTACTGTGCTGGGATGGTCAAATTCACTATAAACTCACAAGAAGATCCACAAGAATTTCTAATGTACTTACTACAAGTACTGGAAAACAAACAACATACCTATAAATGAAATCTTTCAGATTTCATACATGTGGAAACATACATGCACTCTCTGCAACCATGTGGCACAGGAGCAAATCCCTAATGAACGCTTTGTGTATGTATCCATACCTAACTCTGAATCCATTCCATTTCAGCAACTTGTACAAAATGCAAACCATGGCAGATTATGTACTACCTGCAATTCAGGTAATTGTTCCACCTTACAAATACAGAGGTATAGTAAATACTTAATAGTAATGCTTTTATGTTACAATGCAGATGGTACCAAAAACAACTGCAAGCAGACTGGATTCACACATGGTCAAGTAACATTTGGTAAGAAAACCTTCACAACAATAGTTATAATTTACCACGCAGGAGCCACAACCAATGCAGGTCACTACACTGCATATATAAAAAAGAATTGTGGATGGTTGGTTCTCTAAAACAGAGTTGGTTCTCTAAAACAAATCTTGTAAACGCTTGCTTAATATTCTTAAAACCAAAATTGTATAACTAATGTGTGTATGAACATAAAGAAAACTTGAACTTCAAAACTATGACAGTTAGAATACGCCAACAGGTGTCTAACTGCCCCAAGATTCCGCAACAAGCAAACAGATAAATGAATACCATTAAAATGAAACAAGAAATAAACAGTTAGAATACGCCAACAGGTATCTAACTGCCCCAAAAATCTGCAACAATCCAACAGATAGATGAATACCACTAAAATGGAACAAGAAATAAAGAAATAGAATACACCAACTGCTATCTAATTGCAACAATAGAACACCACTTTCAAATCAAAAACCATACACCTATTCAATTCCTCCTACTGAAATCAATGAAAGAAATATATTGTACCACAACATAGAAAGGTTTTATTTAATCCAGCATGGATTTTTTTTCCCACAAACCCAATGATTTAATCAACAAACACAGGAACTGAGCAAATTGCACGGTACACTGGTTTGAACTATAGTACTTCTAAAGTACTAACTATGAGGGTCGACAAAATACAGAAATGTCTACTATGCAATGCAATACTCATTATAAACTTCCTACACTAACATGTGATTTTTTCTTTTATCACAGTGATAAAAGAAAATGTACCTCCAACTACCCATGTCATGAAAAAACTATGTACAACCACAAAAAGTCAAACAGTAAGCATATAATAATTGGACTCACAAACACCACAGCATAACACACCCATTCAAGCAAACACCTGACCATAAACCACAATCCAAAATGTTTGCTTCCATGGGTATCTGCTGCAATGCTTGTTGACAAATACTACAATCTTGACTGCATGGTCTGGCCAAAACTCTTCATACAGCCTCAACAAAAGAAACAGTAAGTATATAATAATTAAACTCACAAAGACCGCAACATATCACAGCCATGCAAAAAAAATACCTCACCAATAAATACAATCCAAAATGCCTAGAGTCTTCAATACCAACATTCTGAACACAATCAAACAAACTAACACACATCATCTCACTATCCCATAAACACTATTACACTACTACCAATCAGTACTCATATTTTTGAAAACATATCCCCTAAGCAGCCCACATACCACAGTCAGAATCTTTGCTAACATGGGTGTGTTGTGCTGCAGTGGTTGTAGCCAGGGCCTAGAGTTTTGGGTGCATGGCCAGAAGGCCTACGGCACTTCGACCATGCACCCAAGACTCTAGGCCCTGGCCACAACCACTGCAGCATAACACACCCATAGAATCAAGCATTTTAATTGTGGTATATGGGCTACTTATACAGGATATTAATTACAATCAATGCTCTACTAACAACCCAAAACCAATATCATACTAAAGTAAAATAGCCAGTAGTGCATTTTTTATGACCACAGACATGATGAACACATCAGGGACACCTAAACAAATACAGCATTTGACACATCTCTTACTCCCCCACCCTCCCCAAGCACTCTCACACACCAACACACTCCCCAAAATAGTATTTTTCCCCAGTTCGATGCCGCACTCTCTGCGGATATCCATAGATCCAAGATGGTGGGCGTATCAAAACAATGTGACGCACCTCACACTTCGCCCCAGCCAATCAGTGAACGGACATAGATATCACTAATTTTTTGAGACCTACTTTTTGGTTGTTTTAAAAGAAAAACTAACAAACAAAAGCAGGGTTTTGGGACCAAGCCACTGCTCCTGCCACAAATTTGGTGCAAATTCATCCAGGGGTTTGAGCTGTAGGCATGAGCAAAGTTTTTTCCTCATTCACTCTATGGGAAAAAAATACATTTTGGGACCCCCTTATAACATTGCCCCCCCTGAACCAAACCTCACTAATCTTTTCAGAAAAAAATCAGAGTGGGCCATATATTTTTTTTTCCAAAATTTGGTGAGAATTCATCCAGGGAGAGCGAAGTTATAAGCCACCCAAAAAGTGTTCTTCCCATGGGATTAGCAATTTAACCATAACTACATGGCCACTACCGTGAGCCATGTAATTCATATCTTTCGCCAAAGCAGAAACCGCAAGATGCAAAGAAACCATACATTTCACTTGCACATGATCGACTGACACTGACATTGAGAAACCATAAGGAACGCTATAGATGTTGTAGGCCTCTGAAACTAGCAGGAAAGGAGAGGAAAATTCTGGAAACACAGACAAGCTGACATGATCGCCACAGCTTGAGGCAAGCAGAAACAGGACACCTAGCCGAGGACAAAGTGGAAGCAGGGAAAATCCAGCTACCGAGATAGTGAGCCACCTGCAGAAATGCCAGCTAAAATCCTCAAAATTATAGACGAGAAGGCTTCATTTCATGCCCCAGATGGAGAAAACTGTTACCAGAGAACCAGATGGAAGAAGATACAAGTGTTGCCCATGATTTGTTATCTTACTGCACCCTCACAGGCTTGGGTGATCAGAGAATAGCAACATTAAAGAATGCTTCGCACCTCCATGTTCTTTCTCATTACCTTGAAGAGGTACATTCAGTCTGAAAACTGTTCATGGTCCATGGGCTTGGAGGACTCATTCTACCCAATACAAAGTCACCTTTCACGTGGGGATATCACTTGTTGCAAGGGCCAATGGTCTTTCTGCGTCCCTGCAACATTGTAGATGGGTGCTAGTCGAGGTGTTCTTCGGAGGAGCCACTGAATATGGCTAACTAATTACAAATCTAACCTATAGATTCTTTATATATGACTCACCCAAACTGACCAATGCAAATGTCTGATAGGTTTCTGGGACAGAGCCTGGATTTGTGACATCACACCATCATAAAACTGTGTGACACATGCTTAGAAGTTGAGAGCTCTAGTTAAAGCTTGTTTTCCTGGTGTGATCCCTGTTATGTTTATTTGCTACAGAAACTTTGCTCCATGGCTGAGTCTTTTGTTCTTGTGGCTGGGAGGTTTTGAGGGGCCCAAGTGTACTCTGGTGATAATGAAGATTGCCCATGCTGAGGGCACTGGACAGTCTTGATTCTATTAAAGACAAGAAGGCAAGCATTATACTTTTCTTTCTTTATTACTGCCAAAACAGCAATTTCAAATTCAAACATTGTAACACTTTTGTTAAACTTAACAACATGTTTTTGTTTGCTTTTGCACCACCTCGCAGGCTTGCAACTAAAAAGGGGGTGTTAGTTTCTTTCAACTTAAAATGTTTTACAAAACTACAAAACCCCACACCTCTCTGTCTTCCTATAGTTCAGTCTTATCCTGTGTGGCCAATCAGGTCCTGTCCATGCCAAATGTAGTCCTCCTTGCCAGTACCCTTCCTCTTTCTTTGGAAGCAGATGTCTGTACAACTTATAACTTCAAGGGGGTAATTCATAGAATGGAGCGCACAAGTGGCGCACGCGGCTGGCGCACAGTGTGCGCATGCGAATCCCTGTGCCAGCCGCATGCGCTAAAATCCATTTCCGCGCACAGCGTATTCATGGATTCCAGCCACCAAAACCAGCCGTGGCGCACAGTGGCGCGGCGACCCTGCAGCAGCGCCAGTTACGCCCCCAAGAACGCCTCTCGCGCAGGGAAAAGCTATCAAAATCCCCAATCCAGCGCAAAGGGCTGCGCTAACCCTGTACCAGCATGGTAAGCGGGCTACGTGTATCACTGGGGTGCGCGGGAAGTACCTCACGTGATGGGCCCCGTGCGAGCAGGGTACGCGTATTTCAGGGGTGTGCGGGAAGTTCCACACGCGATTGCCGCAGGGTACGTGTATTTCAGGGGTGCGTGGGAAGTTCCACACGCGATTTCAGCAGGGTACGTGTATTTCAGGGGTGCGCTGGAAGTTCCACACGCGATTGGCCCCGTGCAAGCAGGGTACGCGTATTTCAGGGGTGCGCGGGAAGTTCCACACGCGATTCCAGCAGGGTACGTGTATTTCAGGGGTGCGCAGGAATTTACACACGTGATTTCAGCAGGGTACGCGTATTTCAGGGGTGCGCGGGAAGTTCCACACGCGATTTCAGCAGGGTACGTGTATTTCAGGGGTGCGCGGGAAGTTCCACACACGATTCCAGCAGGGTACGCGTATTTCAGGGGTGCGCGGGAAGTTCCACACGCGATTCCAGCAGGGTACGTGTATTTCAGGGGTGCGCGGGAAGTTCCACATGCGATTTCAGCAGGGTACGCGTATTTCAGGGGTGCACGGGAAGTTTCACACACGACATCAACAGGGAACGTGCATATCAGGGGTGCACGGGAAGTTCCACACGCAATTCCATCAGGGTACGTGTACTTCGGGGTGCGGGGGAAGTATCACACGCAACATCAGCAGGGTACGTGTATTCCAGGGGTGCGCGGGAAGTTCCACACGCGATTCCAGCAGGGTACGTGTATTACAGGGGTGTGCGGGGAGCACCACACATGAATTGCACGTGTGGGTCCTCCCAGGTGTTCCCTCTACACCCTCCACGGCCCCTGCAGGTGGCTCACACCACAGGGGCCTACCCTGCACATCTCCTGCAGCCACCCCATCCACCATGGCCATGCCCCCCAGCCAACCCACATGCCAATTTGCACTACTGCCCACCAATGCACGTCCCCCTGCACCCCCAGCCACCAGGGGCACCCTCCACCAGGCCCCCACCCATGTCTCCCACCCCCCACCCCCCAGCACCGTGGGGCACCTGCCAGCAGGCCCCCACCCATGTCCAACTCATGTTCCCCACCACCCCCCACCCCCCAGCAGTGCAGGGGCACCTGCCAGCAGGCCCCCACCCATGCCCAACTCATGTCTCCCACCCCCCCCACCCCCCAGCACTGTGGGGCACCTGCCAGCAGGCCAACTCATGTTCCCCACCACGCCCACCCCCCAGCACTGTGGGGCACCTGCCAGCAGGCCCCCACCCATGTCCAACTCATGTTCCCCACCACCCCCACCCCCCAGCACTGTGGGGCACCTGCCAGCAGGCCCCCACCCATGTCCAACTCAGGTTCCCCACCCCCCCACCCCCCAGCACTGTGGGGCACCTGCCAGCAGGCCCCCACGGATGTCCAACTCATGTTCCCCACCCCCCCACCCCCCAGCAGTGCAGGGGCACCTGCCAGCAGGCCCCCACCCATGTCTCCCACCCCCCTGACCCCCCAGCACTGTGGGACACCCTCCACCAGGCCCCCACCCATGTCATACACCCCCCACCCCCCAGCACTGTGGGGCACCCTCCACCAGGCCCCCACCCATGTCTCCCACCCCCCCACCCCCCAGCACTGTGGGGCACCCTCCACCAGGCCCCCACCCATGTCTCCCACCCCCCCACCCCCCAGCACTGTGGGGCACCTGCCAGCAGGCCCCCACCCATGTCCAAATCATGTTCCCCACCACCCCCACCCCTCAGCACTGTGGGGCACCTGCCAGCAGGCCCCCACCCATGTCCAACTCATGATCCCCACCCCACCCACCCCCCAGCAGTGCAGGGGCACCTGCCAGCAGGCCCCCACCCATGTCTCCCCCCCACCCCCCAGCACTGTGGGGCACCTGCCAGCAGGCCCCCACCCATGTCCAACTCATGTTCCCAAACCCCCCCCACCCCCCCACCCCCCAGCACTGTGGGGCACCTGCCAGCAGGCCCCCACCCATGTCAACTCATGTTCCCCACCCCCCCACCCCCCAGCACTGTGGGGCACCTGCCAGCAGGCCCCCACCCATGTCCAACTCATGTTCCCCACCACCCCCACCCCCCAGCACTGTGGGGCACCTGCCAGCAGGCCCCCACCCATGTCCAACTCATGTTCACCACCCCCCCACCCCCAGCACTGTGGGGCACGTGCCAGCAGGCCCCCACCCATGTCCAACTCATGTTCCCCACCCCCCCCACCCCCCAGCACTGTGGGGCACTTGCCAGCAGGCCCCCACCCATGTCCAACTCATGTTCCCCACCCCCCACCCCCCAGCACTGTGGGGCACCTGCCAGCAGGCCCCCACCCATGTCCAACTCATGTTCCCCACCACCCCCACCCCCCACCACTGTGGGGCACCTGCCAGCAGGCCCCCACCCATGTCCGACTCATGTTCCCCACGCCCCCACCCCCCAGCACTGTGGGGGACCTGCCAGCAGGCCCCCACCCATGTCCAACTCATGTTCCCCACCCCCCCTCCACCCCCCAGCAGTGCAGGGGCACCTGCCAGCAGGCCCCCACCCATGTCTTCCAACCCCCCACCCCCCAGCACTGTGGGGCACCCTCCACCAGGCCCCCACCCATGTCTCCCACCCCCCACCCCCCAGCACTGTGGGGCACCCTCCACCAGGCCCCCACCCATGTCTCCCACCCCCCCACCCCCCAGCACTGTGGGGCACCTGCCAGCAGGCCCCCACCCATGTCCAAATCATGTTCCCCACCACCCCCACCCCTCAGCACTGTGGGGCACCTGCCAGCAGGCCCCCACTCATGTCCAACTCATGATCCCCACCCCACCCACCCCCCAGCAGTGCAGGGGCACCTGCCAGCAGGCCCCCACCCATGTCTCCCCCCCCAGCACTGTGGGGCACTTGCCAGCAGGCCCCCACCCATGTCCAACTCATGTTCACCCCCCCCCACCCCCCCGAACCCCCAGCGCTGTGGGGCACCTGCCAGCAGGCCCCCACCCATGTCAACTCATGTTCCCCACCCCCCCACCCCCCAGCACTATGGGGCACCTGCCAGCAGGCCCCCACCCATGTCCAACTCATGTTCCCCACCACCCCCACCCCCCAGCACTGTGGGGCACCTGCCAGCAGGCCCCCACCCATGTCCAACTCATGTTCACCACCCCCCCACCCCCAGCACTGTGGGGCACGTGCCAGCAGGCCCCCACCCATGTCCAACTCATGTTCCCCACCCCCCCCACCCCCCAGCACTGTGGGGCACCTGCCAGCAGGCCCCCACCCATGTCCAACTCATGTTCCCCACCCCCCCACCCCCCAGCACTGTGGGGCACCTGCCAGCAGGCCCCCACCCATGTCCAACTCATGTTCCCCACCACCCCCACCCCCCACCACTGTGGGGCACCTGCCAGCAGGCCCCCACCCATGTCCGACTCATGTTCCCCACGCCCCCCACCCCCCAGCACTGTGGGGCACCTGCCAGCAGGCCCCCACCCATGTCCAACTCATGTTCCCCACCCCCCCCACCCCCCAGCACTGTGGGGCACCTGCCAGCAGGCCCCCACCCATGTCCAACTCATGTTCCCCACCCCCCCACCCCCCAGCACTGTGGGGCACCTGCCAGCAGGCCCCCACCCATGTCAAACTCATGTTCCCCACCACCCCCACCCCCCAGCACTGTGGGGCACCCTCCACCAGGCCCCCACCCATGTCTCCCACCCCCCCACCCGCCAGCACTGTGGGGCACCCCCCACCAGGCCCCCACCCATGTCTCCCATCCCCCCACCCCCCAGCACTGTGGGGCACCTGCCAGCAGGCCCCCACCCATGTCCAACTCATGTTCCCCACCACCCCCACCCCCCAGCACTGTGGGGCACCTGCCAGCAGGCCCCCACCCATGTCCAACTCATGTTCCCCACCCCCCCTCCACCCCCCAGGAGTGCAGGGGCACCTGCCAGCAGGCCCCCACCCATGTCTTCCAACCCCCCACCCCCCAGCACTGTGGGGCACCCTCCACCAGGCTCCCACCCATGTCTCCCACCCCCCAGCCCCCAGCACTGTGGGGCACCCTCCACCAGGCCCCCACCCATGTCTGCCACCCCCCCACCCCCCAGCACTGTGGGGCACCCTCCACCAGGCCCCCACCCATGTCTCCCACCCCCCCACCCCCCAGCACTGTGGGGCACCCTCCACCAGGCCCCCACCCATGCTCCCACCCCCCCACCCCCCAGCACTGTGGGGCACCTGCCAGCAGGCCCCCACCCATGTCCAACTCATTTTCCCCACCACCCCCACCCCCAGCACTCTGGGGAACCTGCCAGCAGGCCCCCACCCATGTCCAACTCATGTTCCCCACCCCCCCACCCCCCAGCAGTGCAGGGGCACCTGCCAGCAGGCCCCACCCATGTCTGCCACCCCCCCACCCCCCAGCACTGTGGGGCACCCTCCACCAGGCCCCCACCCATGTCCAACTCATGTTCCCCACCCCCCCACCCCCCAGCACTGTGGGGCACCTGCCAGCAGGCCCCCACCCATGTCCAACTCATGTTCCCCAGCCAACATGTCATCACAATCTAGATCCCTGGTCCCTATGGTCAGCCTCCAAATGCAAAACACCCACCCGAGTATTGCATCCACCCACTCATAATTGGCAATTACATGACAGAACACCAATTGCAAGTTCCGAAACAAACACATTTCCCTCACATACACCCAATGGGTGTCAGTGAATCTCAAAACCCATATCATGATATGCATGAAACCAATGAGATGATACTACACATTGAAGTTTGATAAAAAAAATGTATTAAAGGAAACATAAATAGAATCAAAAATAAAGAAACATAAATGGGAATGTACAAAAATGAAAAGAAGCATGTCCGTGAAAAAAAGCAAAACCAAAAATTAAAATCCAAAGTAATGGTGTCCAAAGTCACTGTCCACAAAACAAAATCCAATGGGAAATAAAAAAGAAAGCCATTGCTCCATGGTTAAAATGTGAAAGAAAAATACAATCCAACAGTGAACTATGTACATACTAAAAAGCCAGGGTCCATTATCAGAACAAAAGAAAGGAAACCTATCTAACTACACTAACTAATAAAATTAACTATATACAAAAATGTGGCCAATGTCCAAAAGGTCCAAAATAAATCCCCAAAAAAATGAAACCTAACACTACCTACATAACTATGTACAAGGGCAGCAGGCTAGTTTGACGGCTCACTTTTGGATGTCCCGGGCCAGGGCATCATCGAACTCCTGCTCAATGTCCCGGAGGCTGTCCTCCTCCATGGCACGAGGGTCTGCAGGGCCCTCGCCGTGTCCACCTCCAAACCCCTGCGGATTGCCTCGAGGCACTCGGCCCGCCTCAGGGCCCTCCGCATTGAGTTCTCCGCCCTGACCATTGTGAGCCGTGCCTCTTCCGCCCGCTGCTGCTCCGCATCTATGGCGTGGCCCAACCGCTGCCACACGGAAGACACTCTCTGTCCTGGGTCCTCCTGCCCTCCGGCCGATGCCTGCCCCTCCGATGTTGAAGGCCCCGAGCCTTCATGGCTCCCACCACGTTGCTGCTGCTGCTGTGCCTCTGCCCGTGCACTGCCTCCTGCTGCCTGCACATCCTCCGCCGGCTGGGGTGCAGTCGTTGATGTGGCCACCCCTGCTGGACGTCTGACTCCCGACTGTGGCAGGGATGCCTCCTCCACCAGCCTGGGCGCACCGTCAGAGGCAGCTCCACAGGGCACCCAGGTGACTGATGGGTGGGAAGATGGCACGGAGGACGACTGGCGCGTAGGGGGTTCAGTTGAGGAGGGGGTCGTAGCAAGCCCCATCATACGGAGGAATCCGGCCTGGGTGACCTGTCCCAGCAGGCTGACATGGTCAACGAGCCATTCGAGATGACGTGCAGTCTGCTCATGAAAAGACTGCAGGTCACCTTGCATGGCCCGTTGACGCAATGCCACACAAGTCAGAACAGGCTCAACCCGGACCCGGATAGCCACGTCCGCAGGCAGAGGAAGGCCAGTTGTCGTGAGCTCATCCCCTGCCTGAAAACGGGTCTGGACGTAGGCATCCCTGCTGGTGCAAGATGATGCAGGGACAGGATCAGGGATAGGATTGCACACAGGCACCTCCGCGGGGCCTGTGCTGCCTCCTGTCCCTGGTCCTGCACTGCACCACTAGCACCAGTGGGATCCCCACCTCCAGACCCCGTCTCTGGTGCTTGCACGGCCTCCTCCTCCACCAAACCCCCCACCAACCTGGATGACTCTGTGCCATCTTCCCCTGTTGGGCCCTGTGGGGTCCCAGCTGCCCCTTCGGCTGCTGAGGAGTCCAACTCCAACCTCCGACTCTTGGACCTCCCCCCGGCAGCTGCAGCTTGGGACGCGGCACCGGACTCCTCACTCCCCGACGAGATGACAACATGGGAGGGGAGCCGGGCCTTGCGTCTCCGGCTGGCGGTGGGATCGCCGCCGCTGTGCTCCACAGCACCTTCTCCGCCCTCTTCATCAGTTGACGCTGCAGACAGGGAGAAATAAAACACAGGCATCAGGGCACTGTACAATGGACACATACACACATGACAGTTGTACATGAGTGGCATTGGCAAACCTCAGACATGGCATCACAATCCCCAGCACACATGTCATTTCAACTCGCACACATGAGCCATACCACAGCCATATCGCTACTGCCAGCACCATCCATACACATACAACAGCATGAGCAGGCAAAGGTGAGCCAGACATCACATGCAACACAGGAAGTGCACCACACACACCACCACACTTGCATGCATGTGTACACCTCTGCCAAGTGTCGCAGTGTTCAGATGGGCATCCATGTCACATCTGCCGATCAGGCTTCCACATACCGCTGTCACATGCATCCATGTCGCATCACTGTTGCACCCTTGTCAAATACACACAGATGCACATGTACACAGTGCTGATACATGCAGCTGAAAACAACATACATGCGTGACATCACGGACATGTCTACTTACATACACATTCATCCAAACATGTGTGCCCACACAACTGCATTTGGAATGCAAGCCTACACACACAAGCACCATCCATGTCTCACACATTACAGCCCTCGTATGTGTTAGCCCCACGGCCCTGTACACCCCCACCCATACTCGACCCCATACAAACAGATGTGCAACCTGCACACTACTGAAAATTCACCACACACACATCTCACAATCAGGAAGCATGTACACTTACCGCTCGACTCCAGACGGGTCTGCCTCTCAAGGACCTGGACGTGGAGGGCTGGGGATATGCGTTCCAGGACCCTCATCTGTTCTTCCGACAAGTGGCCCCAGCGCCCCTTGGCATCCGCTGCCTTCAAGAGGCGCCAGGCCTTGTTCAGGGTCCTGGACCTGAAGTCCTCCCAGCGCTTCTTGACATGTTGAAAGTGGCGGACTGCCACCCCCTCCGCGTTGATGGCAGTCACGATGTCAATCCAGATCCGAGTCCGTCCTTCCTTGTCGGCGCGGGAACTTCCGAAGAGGGCATCATACTGCCCCAGGACTTGCTCCACCAGGACACCAACTTCGGTGGCGCTGAAGCTGGTGCCCCTCTGCCTCTCTGGCCGGGGGTTGTCAGTGGTCTCAGATGGTGTTTGCCCCGACATGACAACCCCAGAGGCAGGAGTGGGTGGGCTACTGGGTCCTGGGGCTGGGCTGTGGAGCGATGGAATCCCAGTCGGGAGTCTTCGGTTCCAGCAGGGGTGGTCACAGCAACAGCACCCCTGGCTGATGTGCAGACAGCAAATGGCAGGGCACGTGGGCAGCAGGCAGTCAGGCAGCAGCAGATGGCAGGTGGGAGCGTGCTCGGGGCTCTGGGGGGCAGTAGTTCGGCCTTCTGGGCAGGAGCGTGGTCTTCCATGTGCTTACGCGTGGCCAGCTTAATACGGAGTGATTTGGCACGTGAAAAACCGGCACGTCAGCGTGTAATTCGAGGAAAGGTCCTTAGCGCGTAAGCGCGTCTGCACGCATATGCATTTTCATTGGACAGAAGGCCCCTTAAGCGCAAGCGCCCCTGTGACTTGACGGGTACAGGCGTGCATGGGCATTTCAGCGCGCGTGAAAAACTGCACGTCCGCGTGTAATACGAGGAAAGGACCCATGCGCGTAAGTGACGTGACGCGCGCATGCGTTTCCCTCAGCACGGGTTAAAGGTGAGCAGGCCCAGCAGTTCGCTGTACGTGCCTTTCGTGGAGACCGACGTGTGTTGCTGCTTCCTGTTGTTTCGCGCGCCATCACAACTTCAGAGCTATCAAGGACGCATCTCTTCTTTTGGCGGGGGTATTGGCTACGCATGTTTTTCTGCATCGCGCTAGTCAGACGGTGAGTCGCACACGCTCTTTTTGCCACTGCGGGTGCCCCTGTGTATCGCACCCATTTTCGATGTCATAGTAGCCTGCGTGTCCCACGCGTACGCGTTATTCGTGTTACTGGGTGCCACCGCGTACTGCGGGAGGTTGAATCCACGCACGTAGGCTGCAGGGTTGCGTGCACGGTTTTACTGCAGTTTCGGGGTGCCTGAGCATTGCGTGACCCGTCACCACATCACCGGGGTCACATACAGCCTTGCAGGTGCAGGGGGGCTGTTAACATCTTGCTTCCCACCCCCTTCAACCCAATTGCCCAGGTCAATTGTGGTGTACACCTCCCATTGGCACCACTCCATCTGTGCCAGCACTTCTACATCAGTGCCATGGTTGGGAGGCCACCAAAGGTGAGGGGCGCCTCAGCTGGGTGTCCTCCTCGTGGTGGGCGTGGTCGGGGACGTGGCCGTGGTGACCAGGGAGTAGGGGACTCCAGGGTGTCCAGGGCAGCCACAGAGGGGGAAGAGGCAGGGGTGCGCCACTTGAGCACAATGTTGTGCCATGTGTCGGTGCAGTCATGCCATCACCCCCTGTGGTTCTGGGGGATGCAGCTCCTGCATCTGGCACTGGCACCTGTTCGACCCGGCAGTCCGTTCCATCGACTGCCACGGGCCCAAGGGTAGTGGTAGCTGCAGGTGCAGCTGTGGACACCGCCACCCAGGCTCAGGGTCTGCCAGCGCAGGCTGCGTTGGCACTTGAAGAGCCCTTGGTAGATCTCCAACAGGCCAGGGGGGAAACCATAGGGGCAGGCCGGGCTGCTCAGACCAAGACACGTGTCCCTGGGGCAGTCATGTCATCTGCTGCCCCGAACAGCCGGGTGTTGGCAAGTGCAGGGGCAGATGCACCCAACAGCACCCCGGTTGTGAGTCTGCCAACCAGGACCGTTGCGGTCAATGACCCTGCCACAGCTTATGTTGCTGCGCAGGGTTCATTAGTGGGCACCCAGCTGCCACTGACACAAGTCAGGCCTTTGGTCATCCCTCCACCTGCCACTCCCTTGGCTCATTCCAGCGAACCCGCTGGCCATACTGCTCAGGGCGGCATTAGCCAGCCAGGGTCTGCGCCACAGTCCAAGAGGAGGAAGGTTGCACCTGCAGCACAGGCTGGGACCCCACACACAGCCATGACCTCCTGCATGTCGAGGAAGAAGTCTTTCTGTAAGCAGGAACTGGACTTCCTTGTGGACTACATGCGGGGCCACAGCCGTGACATGCTAGTGGGTGCCAATAGTCAGACTACGGCTGGCCAACATGACACCCACTGGAAGCATGTTGCAGAACATGTCAGTTCATTCGGCCATGAGGTGCGCACGGCGCAAGTGTGCAAAAAGTGTTGGAATGACATCAAGCGCAGCACTAAGGCTAAGCGTGCCTCTAATTACAACTTGACTATGGTGACTGGCGGTGGGCCTGCACCAGAGGAGGAAGAGCTCACTCAGCATGAGGCTCTCGTTGCGGAGTTCATACCACCTGAATTGGTCGAAGTAGTGGGAGAGATGCTGGACATTGATGCGCAGTCCAGTGAGTGTTGATGCGTGTTTGTTGAGGACGTGTGTCTTTCACTTGTGGGATGTGTTGTGCATTATTGCTGCTACATGTGACGTGTACATGGTTCTGATGTGTAAGTAATGCAATGCTTCCGTCATGCATGTCTCCTCTGCCTGCATGCGGGACTCCATGTAGGCATGCTCCCTTGCCCCTCCTCCGCCACTCTGCACCCCAGTTCCACCTTTGCACTGGTCTGCTTCAATCTTGCCAATGTGTAGTTTCTTGTTCATGTGTCCTGTGTAGATGCTAACTTCCAGCGTAGAATCTGCCAGACATATGCCGTGTGGTACAGCCTTAGTACTCGATGCAGGGTATCTCACTTGTACTGTGCATGGGTCAGATGTCCCGCAGGGACATGAGTGCCCATTCATGCTCCATGTGCATTGCACGCATGCCCCTATGTGTCCTTCACTGGATGATCGCTGTAATATAAGTCCTTGGTTACATACATTGCCTGCCATCTCATCAGCCTTCCCATGTCAACTGTGGCTCAGTCCAGCGTTGCACACATGTTTAGGCTCTGACAATCTGTGTGGCTCACAGGCCTCAGCCTGTTCAATGGCCAATGACTCTGTCCAACTCTTGTTGTGTCTTCTTCACACGTGGGCGGCCTCCGGAGTTTTCATCATGTGTCCTGCCTACTGTCCCAGCATCATTTGCAGTGTTGAATCACATTAAGCTGTTGATGCCAGTGAACACTGCCTGTCAATACACAGGTGTATGGTCAGCCTTTTGATACCATGCTAGGCATCCCTGCTTTGGTACTGGGGTGGAGGGGTGCTTGGCTTCTAGATATGGTACACATTGAATGCACAATGCACGTGATGTCTGAATTTGACATTGCACTGCCTTCACAATTCGTGGTATGTAGTGCTTGTACATGTAGGTAGTGAGTGGCGTACACATTTTCTGCACTGCATAGACCCACTTCCATGGAAACTGCCACCTTTCAACAGGTCTGATCACAGAAGCTATTCAAAGTTGACCCAGCATGCATGCCAGGTTATATGTTGTGTGTCACATGTCTGCCGGATGCGTTTGCTCTCGGTGTGTGTGTGTGTGCTTCTGACATGTGTAGTGACCTTTTTTCTCTCTATTTTTCAGGTGATGACGCAATGGAGGCGGAGGATGGTGTTGTCATGCCAGGCACAGGGTTGGTAACACCACATCAACCCGGCACTAGTGGGGGACGTGGGGTGGTAGGCCATGAAACCCCCCAAGTGCTGCAGTCCATCTTGTCTCTGGCTGCCTATGAGTCCAGCCTTGATGACGACCTTGACGTCCATGTGGAGTTGGATGAGCATCAAGTCCATGTGTCAGGGGTGAGTGATTCTGATGTGGACACTCCTCTGTCTGCGACCCCTGCACTGAGGGATCAGACAGTCTTGGTTCCTCCGCCCGTGGTGGATCGGGACGCAGGGTCACCCTCCACACCAGTCACTGATGTGCCTGGGACATCACGTCGACGGGGGCATGTAGTCGTGCAGCCGCGGGCGGTGCCAACACAGCGAGGACCCCCGGTGCTTGGGTCCCGCAGGGGTCAAGCCGGGCAACGCGGTCGCCGCGTGCAACCGCTGTATACTGAGTGGGAGCAAGACATGACTGCCAATTCAGAAAGGCAGGGGGCAGCAATGGAGAATATTGCTGAGAGCATGGAGCGTGTGGCCCGATCTGTGCTCCTCCCCCCTGCTAGGCAGGTGCTTCTCCAGCAGCAGGCGGCACGGTCCACGGCCCGCTCGCTCAGGCTGGGCATGGCGGCCTCAGACAGGGCACGCCAGGCTGAAATGTCTCTGCGTCAAGCAATTGCTGCTCACGCAGAGGCGCACATGGATGCCCTGAGGGAGGAGTATGCTTCCCTCAGATCCACTCTGGGTGTCCTTATGATGTCCCAGAGGCAGCAGGCAGAGCAGAGGTTTGCACAGCTTGAGCGTACCATCTCGGCTGAGCTACAGGCTTGCCGGGAGGTGCAGCGGTTGTCCAGCCAGGCCTTGCAGGAGGAACTCTGTGTTACACGTGCTACCTTGCAAGAGGAAGCACGTGTATCACGTGAGGTTCTGCATGCAGACCTATGTCACATCGCCACACAGAACCAGGCTCATTCGTCCGGCAGACTTGCTGCTGACGAGGGGCAAGCTGATGCTAGGCGTGGCCAGGCTACTGTGCCACGTCCTCCTTTCCAGGATGAGCCAGACTCGGACGACCATCTATCTCCCACATAGGTCGGGCTGTGCAGGCGTTGAGCCCATGGAGGTTTTTTTTTGGGCTCAGCATCATCGCATGTGGATGTTGAGCAGCACCCTGTACCTCCCCCCTCCTGGGTGCCTCCCCTCCCCCCCAGGTCGTATGTGGCCATTTTTGATTTTTCTTTTAGTTTAGTTAGTTTCTGTTTGATAGTTAGTTTAATTAGGTAATGTAGGTTTTCCATTGTTAGTGTAATTAGTTAATAGTTGATTTAGTTTAAAATTGCTAGTCTATTGTGCTTTCATGTGACGGTGCGGTGCTTTGTGGCTTTTGAAGGGATCCACTGTCTGTTCCAGCTGGGCCCTTCAGGCTTGTCTTGTGTATGTGTTTGCTGCTTGGGGTCCTTGACTCACATATGTCACTCCTGCCTCCCTTATCCATGGGCTTGCAAGGATGGTTCGGTGTTACAGAATATTACACAAGGGCTTTGGACTGTCATATCTGTGGCATGTCTGGTGCTGTGTGACTTGTGTTGACACCCCTAGTGGGGATGATTTTGGTGTTATTGTCCACTGTTCAGCTTTTGCTAGATGGGGTGTGTCATGAGTAATGTGTACATTGATTGCTATGCATTGTGTAGTATGTTTCATATCTTTCCTGTACACGTGCTTGTTGCAATTCATGCTGTAGATAGTGTTCCACACTTTGGATGTGAAAGAAGGACTGATGGTGTGATTTGTGATGTGACTCTCTGACATGGTCAAGTAATGAGATGCCTGATGAGACACACACACATGACTTTGAAGCATTAATCATGTGTTTCATGCCCTTTCTGCAGGGGGATGAGCCTCCAGAGCACCTTTGCCAGCAGACATGGGCCATTGGACGACGGAATTCTGGACCTGTTTGTTGGTGCCCACATGCACATTTGTGCACAAGCAGAGGCACAGGGATTGCAGACCCACATCCTAGAACTGCTGACATGTTCCAAGGAACTCCAGGCAAGGTGAGCAGCACAGGGGGGCCACGACACAGCAAAGCTTGCACCAGGTGAGTTGCACATTCAGGCTTAGTCGGAGCACTGAGGGTGAGCTTAGAAGAATATTGGTGTTGAAGCACACAATGCAGCTCAGATGTGTCGGTGGACTGATGGCTGTTGATAGTAGGGTTGTCTGGGACACATGCAGGGGCAGTGGCACATACCCTCCGGTACACCAAGGTCCATTGAGGCACTTGTATCAACCATGTAGCCTTCCGAGACATGGAAAGGGGCAGCTCACAGGGACATACAGCAAGGGACATACTCGGGTGCAGTGTATGTCTTTTCCAAATGCACTGCCAACTTTGTTTCGGTCATGGTGGTACGCAACTTGCTCTGAAGTCTTGGCTTGCTATATGTGTCTGTCTGCTTACCCAGGGAACATTGCATGTTGTGTGAATTGTGACACATTGGTGTTCCATTTGCCACGCACCCACCAGCGGCTGACTTACTGCATTGACTGTGTATGACCCATCACAGGGGTGATGTTATATATGGGTACGAAGCATCTACACCAGGTTGTCTGTTTGTAGAGTAGTTTGTTGCTATGGGGCATGTTTGGTGTTGTGTTTTTGTGTAATTGGCACATACAGGTTGTTGACTGTGGCTCTCTTTGCAGCATTGCAGTGCTCCTGTAACCAGACCTGAGAGTGCGCAGGCAGGAGGCCAGCACTCAAAACCAGAGCTAAGTATCTTGTTGTTTTTCTTTCGAACTGCTCTGCATAGGCTTGCTGGGGAGTGTACTAATGCATGGATGTATGTGTGGTTCAGTTTGGTATGTTTTTTCTCCCTAATCACCCGTGATCCTATGAAATTTTGAACCCTGTACCCTCTACCCGGTGTTCCTGCTTCCCGTACCTATCCAAGCAACGTTCCCTGACCCTCTTTCCCCGCTGGGGTTGCGGATGCCTGTGTAAGCCCCGAACTTGCAGGCGCCAAAACCCTAGAGGGGGTGGTTGGTTCGTACCACTCCTGAGCCTGGACTACAGAAGGCCCTGACAATGATGTCCAAGTTTGTTTGGATTGTGTATGTGTTCATGCAGGTAGTACATTTTCGTGCATTCCCTAGTTTCATGTGTCATTCCTCCTCCCCTCTCCTGCCACTCATTGCAGTCATCCAGTGTGTCAACACCTGTCCGGACTGCATATCCCTGAACCTCCTTCCCCACCAGGGTCTCAGGGGCCTGTGTGAGTTTGACCTTGCAAGCACCCGGGACATGGTGGGGTTGGTTGTTTCGTGACACTCCCGCGCCTGTACAGGGGACCTGTGACAGTACACATCCGTTCATGGTACATCATCCTATGTCATGTACCACACATGTTTCACATCCTGTTGTGACATTGTTTTGCTGTGCTACCTTGGTTGTTGCATCATTGTGGTAGTACTTGGCCTTTGTGAGATACTGATACGTCAAGTCATTTACTGGAGGGTGTTCTGGTTCGTTTTTCTGGCTTGGATTTTGTGATTTTGGACATTGATTATGAGGGTGCAGGCACCTTTTTACACACAAGGTGGGAGATGGTGACGAAGGGTAAAGGTGATCCTGTGGCATGGTGGAATTGAGGTTTGAAGGCTCCATGACCCAGGTGCAGTTGTTCAGTGGGTCATGGTCATTTGTGAGGGAGGGGGGGGTTGTTGTTGATAGTTGCCTTGCCCTGCAGTGTGATGGGAACTCTGACATTGTAATGGTGGTATCCTATGTGCATGTTGTGTTCTGCTGATCAATGCCTGTTCATGTGTTGTGTTTACCTTTCAGGTGCGAGGGGATAGTTGTGGTTTGACATGCTGGGGTGTACACATGGTGAATGTTCACATGTGATGTGTAGAGAACATTAATGGTCACTTGAGTGCACATGCATATGTGGAGTGCATGTCCTTGCAGAACCACACACTTGCACCCTGATGCACTACATGTACTCCCACCCTTGCATATCCATGTGTACACTGTTTGCCTTCTGGTGCCCACTGTGTCCCTGCAGCACATGTTCTGTGACCGATTATGGATCCTGTACATGCCTAATTTGCTGTTTGATGTGGTCTGTCACTTAGATGTGATACTCAGGGTGTGCATCACACACAATGGCTGTTCACTGTGCTGTGCGCTGAGCAGTGTGTTGCAGGAGTAGGATACTGCACACATGAGCTGCAGTGTTGATTTTGCAATGCACAATGTGCATGTAGACAGGCATTCATTGTTATGTTACATCTACGACTCTTGTAATGCATTTGGAAATGACTTATTTTGGGTGGGAGATTTTGTTGGTCAGTCATTTCATCTGATTCCGGGTCAGGCATCATTGTCTGATGCCACTGTACATTTAGGACATGGCAATGTGTACCTTATCGTTACTGTGTTGGTGTATGGGTATTGCTTGCCATGTCATGTTGTGGTTTGGGAGGGTTTGAGTGACATGGCAGTGATGGCCATGGCCTGTTTTGCAGATGTGTGTGATGCACACCTTGCATGTCAGGGTCATCCGCTTCTCAGAGCAACCAGCTGGGGGTAGATCTCTCTCCGCGGCAGGGCCCTCCCTCTGGAACAGCCTTCCTGCCTCACTTGAACTTGAGGGGAACCATCTCCAGTTCTGGAAGCACCTCAAGACCTTCCTCTTTGCTTCTGCTTTCTCTTTGCCTCTCCCTTGCAGAATTCTTCACTGGAACTGCACTGGAGCTGCAACTGGGCCACTCTCACCGACCTCGGTCCCTGGCCCAGCCACTCTCCACTTGCACTGCCTCCCTGGCAACCCCTGCACTGCGGTACTGTCTCTCTATCCCTACAGCCCACCCTTCCCAGCACTTGTCAGCACTTACCTTTGCAGTTGCCACCAGCCGACCTATGTATATCTTTTTTGGGCTACTTCCCCTGTACTGCACTCCCCCCTTCCCCTTGCACTTTTCCCTTCCCCCTACCCCTGCACTTGCACAATCTCAATGACACCTGGCCTAGTAGTACCGTTGTCTGTCTTCCCTTGTTCCTCCCTCCCTGCCTCATCGCACCTTGAAATACTTGTGTATAGGCCATATCATGTCATATGTCATATGTGTGCCTTTTGGTCACACAGGATACCTTGTGTTTAAGTAGCTAGGGATGCAGACGATGTGGCACTTCCATGGCAACTATCTCAGGGTGGTAGGGTTGTGACAGTTGACTGTCTCTTTGTCATCATCGATTGTCACCTGGTATGTGCCAGGCCTGTGTGCACTCCGCAGGGGTGGGAGTTTAGGTGAAAAATGTGGCCACAAGCTGGGTCCGGGCTTCCTCGCCACGTGCCCTGTCCCCTCCCATGGGCAGCGCCTGTGCCTGTGGTTGGGGATGTGGGGGCACCACCATGTCCACCGGGACGCCCTGCCGTGTTGCAACATTGTGCAGGACACATGCTGCCACAATGATCCTGCACACTACTAGTGGTGCATAGAGTAGTTGATCACCAGAGCGGTCAAGGGAGCGGAAACGTGACTTGAGCACTCCGAATTTGCGCTCCACTATGGCCCTGGTTGCAATATGGGCGGCGTTGTATCTTACCTGGGGTGGTGTGGTGGGGTTCCGGATTGGCGTCATCATGTGGTTGCTCAGAGGGTAGGCACTGTCCCCTGGGGAGGTGATAATAGTTGAGATTATTAGGGTTTGGATATTTGTCTGTGTGTGACTTGCATGCAAGTGCAAGGGCATTTATACTGACCCAGGAGCCATATGTCGCCATGCTGCCCAGCTTCCAGGGCCCGGCTCAGGGCGGACATTCTGTATATGAAACTGTCATGGGTGGAGCCAGGATAGTTTGCATAGACAGAGGTGATGATTCCCTTTGCATCGCATACCACCTGTACATTGATGGAATGCCAGTGCTTGCGGTTTCGGTAGATGTGCTCAGGGGCCCTAGGTGGACGTAGGGCCACATGGGTGCAATCTATGGCACCGAGCACTTTGGGGAAGTGTGCCACCCTGAAAAAATCCAGGACAACGGCCTGCCTTTCTGCGGGTGTTCTGGGCATGTATATGTGCCTGCCGACTGAGGGGCGCGCTGTCATGATTGCCAGTACCTGGTGTAGGCAGCGTGACTGCGTGGCCTGTGAGACCCCCCCCACTATGGCAGTGGTCCGCTGAAATGACCCAGTGGCCAAAAAATGCAGGACATTGAGCAGCTTCTCCAAGGGGCTCAATGCTTGGGAGCAAAGGGTGGGGGATGTAAGGTCATCTTCCCACTCCCTGACCAGGTCTAGGATGATATGGGGTGGAAACCTATACCTGCCATAGACCTGGTCATCAGGCATCCCAAAAAGGCTTGTCCGTGGTGCGAAAATGCGTGCCCTGGCTATTCTCCTCCTCCTGCGGTGTCCCACGATCAGTGCTGCGACAAATGGGGCATTCATCGTAGCTGTATATACGCGTTTGTTGTTTGCGCGCACTTTTATGCTGTGCGCGGGGATGCTTCCGCCTGCCTTCGTGTGGCGGACACGTTGTCGCCTGTGCGCGTCTTTTGCCGTGCGCGGTTTTCCCGTATTCGGATCCATGAATACGGGTTGTTCGTGTGCATGTGGGCGTTCCGTGTAGTTCCCTGCAGTACTTCCCCAGTTACGCCTTCTTTTTCACGCGTTGTTCCCCATTCCGCGTGTTACGCCCTCTGTTTCGCCCACTTTGATTGTGTGCGCCGCGCTATGTGCGCTTTTGCTGTGCGCGTAGCGCACGCCGTGTATGCCTGCGTGCGCCATGGCTGGATTGGGCGCACAGACAGCGGGAAACACGCGCAGCGTCTTCCTTGAATTCTCACGCTTGCGCTTCCTTGCGCCTGCTTGCGCATGGATTTTCGGCGCACGTTTGTTCCATGAATCGGCCCCCAAATGTCAACTTTTCAACCAATGGAAACTGGGACGCTCCTCTTTGTCTTCTTATTGATTCAACAGACTTTCCAAACTGTATATACTGGCTGCCAAGTCACTCAGCTCAAGTTGCTTTCTGGTCCTCTCCTACAAACAATGGAGACACAAATATCAGGGCGGGTTCGTAATTCTTATATGCGACAGAACAGTTTATAGTAGCATGTTTTGCATATCCCTGGGTGCGATATAATGCTTGCCTCCTTTTCTTTAATAGAATCAAGACTGTCCAGCACTCTCAGCATGGGCAATCTTCATTCTATGTCGAGACAGGAGGCAAGCATTATGCTTGTTCAAAGCTGTCAATCACTCTATTCGCTATCTGGGAGATAGGTTTGAAATAAGGTTTTGAATGTGCATTTATTCTACAAATCAACAGCCATTATGTCTTGCAATGGGATGCCTGCAGAAAACGCTCTAGAAGCCATTGCGCCCCTTATTGAATGCGCGCCAAACAATGATAAATCAATGCCAGCCCAGTGCATTACCTCTCTAACCCATCTGGCGATCGAGGCCATAGCTACTGCGCGAAAAGGCTTTCTACGCACAATTAAAAGCTGAGTGACCCCTCTCGGCCTAATCTCTGCTGTGACTGCGTCGTAATCTTTAATGCATTGCACCACGCATAATTAGCTATTATTGGGAAAATATGGGTAAGAAATAATTGTAGAATCTGACTTCATCCTATTAGCTACATTAAAGGCTACTCCTTCCGGGTAAAATAAATTCCTGTCCACTTGTAAAGCCTTCAGGTCGGAGACTCTCCTGCAAGCTATAAGGCATAGAAGCAGGGCCAGCTTCACTGAGAGCTGTGATAGGGAAAGGTCTCTATTATCGGGCCAGGCCAGAAACAATAAAAAAACTGCCTGTACATCCCAAAGATTAGAATACTTGGGTTCATGCGGTTTAATTCCTTTCAGTAGCCGCAATATAGGTGGATTCTCCCCCACTGGTCTATCGTCTACCTTCTTGTGGCCCGTCAAGATCGTGCACCTGTACACTCCTATCGTCCTGTAGGCGCCACCCTTTGCAAATCGTTCTGCTAAGAAGTTTATCTGCACTACAGGTGCTGAAATTTGATCCACACGAACTCCTGCGCAGTATGTGCTCCAGCGCTTCCACGCTGCACCATAGCTCCTGATGGTAGAAGGTGCCCAGGAGTCTCTAATGCACTCGGAAGGGAGCTTTGAAATGCCTGGCAGCTGCCATCTTTGCACAAAACTCTGCATGCCATCAGGCGCAGCGTGCCTTCCACTACTAGTGGATGGACTTGCCAGCTCAGGCCCCGAAGGATGTTGATCCTGTGAGGAATCACTGTCAGGAAATCCGTAGAAAGTTCCATCACTACTGGAAACCATGGCTGGGACGTCCACATCGGAACTACTAGCACTAATTCCGTTTGCCCCCTGCAGTCTTTCACTAGCACCCTTGTCAGCATGATGAACAGGGCAAAAGCATAGTGGACCGTGCCTTTCCACTGCTGAAGAAATGTATCTGTTCCTGCTGCCACTGGGTCTATTCTCCAGCTGAAAAACATGGGGATCTGCGTGTTCAGTCCGGATGCAAATAGGTTGGTGTCTAGGGGCCCCACGTGTTCTGCAATTGGTCGAAGATGTCTGATCGGAGTCTCCAGTTGCTGGAGTCTACCAAATATCGCGAATTCCAGTCCGCTACCACATTCTAGGTTTACCTTTGTCTAGGATGTTGGCGATTTCATTTTTTAAGTCTAGAAGGGCGGTTTCCGTTCAGTGTCCCTTACGGAACCCGGATTGTCTTTTACCAAGGATTGCATTAGATTCAATGAATAGTTGAATCTGTTTGTGGGCGGCCTTGTCGAGTAGTTTCAGGAGGAAAGGGACTGTGGTTATGGGTCGGTAATTGTTGGGGTTAGCAGGGTCAAGTGATGGTTTTTTTAGGAGAGGGCGTACCCAAGCCTCTTTAAGGCTGTCTGGGACAATGCCCGTTTTGAAGGAGGCATTGATGAAGGCGGTGAGAAGAGGTGCGAGTGTTTCTCCGCAATCTTTGATGATTATAGGGGGGCATATATCACCCTTACATTGAGAAGGTTTGAGGTGTCTGAGAATGTCAGTGACCTCTGTTTCAGAGATTTCAGTAAATGCAAATTTGGGCACATTTTTTACATTTGCATTAGGTCTTATCTGTGCATTGGCACTTTGCTTTGGTAGTGTGTTGAAGTGATGGGATATTTTGTTTTGGAGGAGGTTTATTTTTGTAAGCATGGCTGATTGAATGCTTGTACACCATGCCTCATCTTTGACAATCTCATCAGGGCATGAAAGAGGTACAGTTAGCTCTTTGAATATTTTGAAGAGTTCTTTAGAGTGGGAGTTGGCATTAGCGATGCGATGGTTGTAGGCTTCAGATTTGGCAAGGAAGATTGCGTTTTTGTATTTTATTGCTAAGGATTTGAAGTTAGCTTTTGTGGTATCGCATGGGTTACGCTGCCAGTTTTTTAGGGCTAAGCGTTTCTCTTTGCGGAGTGTCTGTAGTTCCTCTGTGAACCATGAGTTGGAGTGGAAGGATTTTTTTTCTTTTTTGTTTTCCAATGGAGCAACAGTGTTGACAGCCATAGTGATAGTGTCTTTGAATATTTCTGCGAGGGTGTTAGGGTCATCGGAGAATGGGGGTGCTAGGCAAGGTAGGTTGAGGAGTGCACTGATGTTGTCTGCGGTGAGTTTTTTGGCACTTCTGGCTATGGTCGCAGGTGCTTTAGTAGGCACTTTAACGCCTATTGAGACAGGGATGTCAAATAGGAGAAGGTTATGGTCAGTCCATGGGAGGCTGGTATTTGAGGTGATGGCTGTGTTACAGTTGTGATCTGCAATCCAATCTAGGATGCGTCCTTTAGCATGAGTAGGCGATGTGCTTTTTTGAGAGAAACCTAGGTCCCGGAGGTCTTTGGTTAGGGAGATAGCGGTTTTGTCCTTAGGATCGTTGAACCCCAGGTGGAAGTCACCTATAAGTAGTGTTTTTGTGGATTTTTTTAGGTTGTTTCCTATGAGGTGGTTGATTTGATTTAAGAAATTAACTGTTGGGCCTGGTGGACGGTAAATGGTATGAATATTTATTGTGCTGTTTGGAGAGAGTGCTAATTTGACTGATAGGATGTCAATATTCTCTTCCTCTTGGTGGGGTACGGTTCTGATAGAGAGAGAGTCTTTGTAGATAATGGCTACTCCCCCTCCTGTTCTAGCTGTCCTATCTTGTCTAAGGATGGCATATCCTTGAGGTAGGGCTAGTGAGATGGCTGAGCCGGAAGCTTCTTTGAGCCATGTCTCTGTGATTGCGAGTAGGTCTAAGTTTTGCGTAGTTATTAGGTCATTTAGTTCTAATGCGTGGGCATTGAGAGATCGTACATTGATTAATGCACATTTGCATAGTGCAGGGCGAAGGCAAGGGATTTTTGTGGGTATAGTATGAGCGTCTATTTTATGTGCGGTAGTAACTTGAGGGTAGGGGTTTCCGTTCTGTGTTGTACGAGTGGGTTGAAGTATGTTGCGTGTGGAGGTATTATCACAGTGGTGAGGTGTGTGCACTTTGGGTGTGCGTGAGCTGAGTCTGCAGTTTCTGAGTAGTAAGTGTGCAGGTGATGCTGGGTGGTGTATATGAATGGTGCGGATTCTGAGTCTGTCTAGTCTGAGGCGGAGGTTGGGTATTAGTGTAGTGTTATTTGGAATGTGTGATGGCACGGGCAGGAGGCCCATCGTGTGAGTTCGATGACGCAGGCTGATTTGATGGTGGGGGCTGCGTTTTGATATAGAAGGGTGTAGTGTGGTCATGAGTGTGAGTAGTGTGCTAAATAAGCATGTGAGGACGGGTAGCGAGTACATAGCAAGTGCAATTGCAGTATGCCTAGGTTGCACTGTGAGGAAATGGTGCAGTAGAATGCAGTGTTTGGCAGTGGACTATGGTCAGTGACCAAGGCAGTGATCATACGACACAACACAGTCTAAAAAGTGGTCTGCTAGTGACCATAAAGCACAACACAGTGGTCTGCTAGTGACCATAAGGCACAGCACAGTCTGAAAGTGGTGGTCTGCTAGTGACCATAAGGCACAACACAGTCTGAAAGTGGTGGTCTGCTAGTGACCATAAGGCACAACACCAAGAGTGGTCTGCTAGTGACCATAAGGCACAACACAGTGGTCTGCTAGTGACCATAAGGCACAACACAGTCTGAAAGTGGTGGTCTGCTAGTGACCATAAGGCACAACACAGTCTAAAAAGTGGTCTGCTAGTGACCATAAGGCACAACACAGTCTGAAAGTGGTGGTCTGCTAGTGACCATAAGGCACAACACAGTCTAAAAAGTGGTCTGCTAGTGACCATAAGGCACAACACAGTGGTCTGCTAGTGACCATAAGGCACAACACAGTCTGAAAGTGGTGGTCTGCTAGTGACCATAAGGCACAACACAGTGGTCTGCTAGTGACCATAAGGCACAACACAGTGGTCTGCTAGTGACCATAAGGCGCAACACGCTAAAAACATCACCACACGCAACCTACTGTATGCAGCTCCACCATGAAAAGAATCTGTGGTAAAACACGTTGGGCAAACAGGCACCCACGAGCACAATATGTCGGATTCACCAGCACCATTCACGGATGGTGCTTGTGCATCTGGCTTCCCCATTCCCATTGAACCCTATGGGATTGGGAATGGGGAAGAATTTTTTATAGCACCTGGAATGGGCATTTACCGAGTCTGCAAGGTTGTAATACCCCAGAAATTGCCCATTACAGGCCGCCGGAAAGAAAACAACTCCGGCGGAAGCTGCGCCTGTATTACAGGTTTGGCTGTCTGCCAGGGTCGTAATGAGGCCCACTGGCATTGAGGACTAGCCATTAACCAGTGTCTGGTGTGCATAAACAGGCCACAGGTGCCCCAAATCCACCCAGGTGTCCAACATGAGCATGGAAAAAGCACAAAAGGACCACTCCCTCACCCCACTCCCCTTCCAACACTACCATGCAAGCAGCAGCAGTAATGGAGCTGGAGGCCCTTCATGCAGGGCTACAACTTGAAGAGGCAGAGAGGCAGTGCAGGCGTCGGAGGCGCAGGAAGAAAACAAGGACCATCATGGTCATGCAAAACAACAATGGCCAGCAGGATGCACCCTGCAGGCAGCCACCCAAACAACGCATAAGGCCCACACCCTTCAACCTGAGCCAAACACAGATCCAAACCCTGTACCGGCTAGACAGGGACACCATCACATCCATAGTGGACCTGACCCACGGTGACCTTTTTAGCCTCATCGAGCTCTGTACTGCCACCCCCCCCTTTGTCAGGGTAGTGTCTGTGCTACACTTCCTTGCCACCGACAACTACCAACACACTGTTGGTGAACTGCATGGGCTACTGCAACCCTGCTTTTTGCAGGTCCTCTTTCAGGTTATTGATACACTCCTGCAGCGCGCGTCAGATCGCACTGGACTACCAAGAACACCAGACCAGCTTAATGCCACAAAAAATTGCATTCCATGCCCTTGCCGGCATGCCCAATGTGATTGGTGCATTGGACTGCACACATGTGGAGCTGGTGGCCCGGCATACCTTTGAGGCATTGTACAGCAACCGTAAATTATACCACTCCCTCAATGTGCAGCTCGTGAGTGATGCATGCCACCTCATCAAGATTTCCTGAATCAACCCATGAGTCCATGGTGCTGCCAGGATACTTGGCACGTCACATCGGAGAACATAGCTGGCTGTTGGATGAGTGTCATTACCAAAGCATGTGCACTGTAGAATTGGGGTGCATAATGCACCCCAGTGTACCTGGCTGTTGGGTGAATGCCATTACCAAAGCATGTGTACTGTGGATTTGGTGGGGGGAGGAACAAGTATATGCATTGCATGTGTGCAGTGCAATGTGAGACACACAAATAGCATACCTGAGGTGAAGGGCATGACTGCCATGTGTCAAATGACCATACAGAGCATGCACATGCTTAATAACATCAAAGCTGGAATGCAACTTAAAATGCACTACAGGTACCAGAATGCTTCATACCAATGCCCCACATCCCTTACAAAACACACTGAGCACAACCCACACCATCTGTAGCAAAGTCTAATCATTCTTATGTGAACAACACCCCACCTCCAAACCACTAGCGTACCCCACAGCCGGTGGCCAGTTCTCCTGCCTATTCCAAGTGCAAATACACATACGCATGTTACATGAATGTCAACAAAATAGCTAGAAATATGGATGGATGGGTGATATGACCATCACAGGAGATGCAAATTGACACCAGATCACAACACACATTAGTCTGAGTTGTGGGTGTCGCAGTCAAAGGTTAATAGGGCAAGGTGGTTGTGAATGGCTGATTGGAAAGGGACAGCAAACCACCCATCCACCATGCATTGGGACAAAGCATATTGGCTACTTGGCAATCATTAGCCTGTCATTGCCTTCAAAAGCATATGAATTCCTTCTATGCTACCTCTCTGTGTATACATCCACATCCATCATTTTGCCAGATTCATTGATGCGCGTCAACCACTCACACACAGCACATCATGCACATCAAAAAGCAAGTATGCTTTCACGCATGTACTCATTATGTAAATATGATCCAATGTAATTGTTTGCACGTAAAGGAACGTTATCACCTGTAACAGCTCTGCCTAACAGGTGTGAGGCCCCCGGCAGGGTCTGACCTGTCAGGCACACTGGCTGTGGCAGGCAGATTTTAAATTTCCAGGCCCAATAACAAGCCACCTGGTAATGCCACTGGTCCACTTTCACCCTGACAAGCCAAATTTGCTGTTAGCCTGTGTCATTCCATTGACATTGATACATGCAGACACAAATCCGTAAGATCATTGATTCTCTGCAAAACTGTAAGTAAAATGCATGCACATACATTTTCATTGACAATGCACATGTTACCAGGCTCATCATGACATTTGCTATGTCTTGTGCAAATCGCATGTAATGACTTGCATCAGTACGTGAATAATATACAGTCTGTACCAACATGATACAGGCCCCACAATGATTTTTCCACCTTTCTGTCCCTCCCGTCCAGGTGATGATGGATACCCCTGGATGGCGTGGTTGATGACCCCCATGAGGCAACCACAGAACCAGCACAAACTGGGATACCACCATGCTCACATCAGGATACGTTGTACGATTGAGCAGACATTTGGGCTGTTGAAGGCAAGGTTCTGTTGCCTGAGTAGATCGGGGAGGGGCACTGATGTACAGCCCTGTAAAGGTGGGCAAGATAGTCCTGGCGTGTGCCATGTTGCACAACATGTGTATCAGTCGCAACATCCCACTGCTCTCGGACATGGACATGCACCAACCTGATGCTGAGGATGAGAATGACAGTGTTGAGGAACTGCCATTAGTGCATCCCAGGGATGCCATGGATAGCCGTGAGGCAGGAAATGCACTGTTTAACCACTATTTCTCAGAACATCACACAAGCACATGGCCTAGGACAGCTAACGCAATCTGCACTGCACATGAACTAAATCACTCAGTGACACTAAATATTAATGTCCAGTCATGATTTCAATGCAACACCAAGTGTAGTGTATATAATTGAATGAATAACAACTGTGGAACTACACCAACTACCCAAGCTATCCCCCCCTCTGCTTCCCCAACGATCCCTCCCCATTTCCCCTCCCCAACTATCCCTCCCCACTCTACAACTATCCTCCCCACTTTCCCTCCCCAACTATCCCTCCACAACTCCTGCCATGTTGTCCAAGTAGTCCTTGCAGAAGACACATAGAGGGCACATGTTTGTTGTGGGGCTCTTTGCGTCCCAGATTGCTATCTATTATGCGAATGTGTAAGAGGTGGACAGGCGCATTTAACATCACTTAGGAGGCGTGGAACCTGTGGATAGTGTGTGGGCCTGCTCAGTGGGCCAGCTGTAGAGGAAGGCCTGATGGCACATTGCCATTGTCTCGGCAATGGTGGACATGACACTATTGTCCTTGCGTACCCGCCTGGGCATCTGGATCATGGCAGTTGTGCAACATCCAAGTGCACATGCATTTCGCCACCCATTGGCCTGGACCTTCTCCCGCATCAACTGCGCCTCCTGGAGGTGCTGCTGCACTAGGACAGTTAAGGCATCCTGGCGTTCCTCGATGCGCCGGAGTCTGCCATCCATTTCCCTGACACTGGGGAAGGGGAGGGGGGCGTTGTGGACTCATTGGGTCCTTTGGGCTGAAAACTAAAGGCTCATAGCTGCTGTGGTCCCTGGTCTCCCCTCTGTCGACTCCACTATTGTCAGCTATGTCCTCTGCACTTGATAGATGGGCACATGCATGTGACTGCTCTGCACGTGGTGGTAGTACTGCAGCAGCTGGGGCTGGCGGGATAGCGGCAGCTGTGGTGACCGTGATAGTAGGGGCTGGTGGGATGGCGGCAGCTGTGGTGACCAAGACGGTATGGGCTGGCGAGATGACAGCAGCTATAGTGACCATGATGGTAGGGGCTGGAGGGATGGCTGCAGCTGTGGTGACCCGGATGGTAGTGGATGGTGTTAGGCAGAATCCTGTGCAGTGCTCTTCGGGACCACAATACACAATTAAGACTACAGGTGGCAATACAAGTTTTACCTTTGGTACAAGCCTGTACTACTATGATAAACTGGTAGCAGTAGCAGAGCAGCCAGGCTTATCTCAAGAGTATATGAGCAGTAGCAGAGATTACACAAAGGGACCACAATTACTGTGACTCAAGCAAACACTGACTCAAGGTTTCAGGTAGAAAAATATAAGTAATTTATTTTTAAACCATTTGTTATAAACACAAGACTTCTATTAAATTCAAAACCACACGAAAAATATACTATGACTAACCAATTCACTTTGTACGGTATGACTCAAGGTAAGTACCCTGTGTTTGAATGGACCGGTGTTATGAAACAAGACACGTTACCATGAATATGATTGCGAGCACTTTTTGACAGTTCGATCTACTAAATAAACGCGTATCCGTGACAAGAAATGCTACCGGGTGAAAAAAAACACACTTAGCACCTGAGATACCCAGAGGGAGTTGGAGGCATAAATCATAGGCAATATTATAGTTAGGCAGACAGAATCGAAGAACACTCATAGACAGGAATTCAAGAGTCAAAGGGCTGGAGCCAGGGTCAGGTGACACCGGGTGCCTGTTGTCAAGGATCACACAGTGGGACAGTTCACGATTCAACGTAGCCAAGAGTACTTTGATATTGTCAATGTTCGGAAGCAAAAGTTATAAGAAGGAGGGAAGACAAGGGCAAGCCTTGGAGATGAAGAAAAGGGATTCACCCTAATTCCTCAAGCAGAACACAGTACCTTATTCAATGGAGAAGCTGGTGCCATGGCAGTTGTTCCTGTTGGTTTCCCGCAGATCCACGGTTCCTGGAGCTTCGATGTGAAGGAGGACGACTAGAGGGGTCTGCACCACACAGGGATGAAGCTGGAAACAGTGACAATGAATAAAATGTGCGCTCCTTAAAAACAGGAGAGGCTCTTCAGACGGTTATCTGGACCACTACAGCAGTGTGCAGCGATTTCGACCAAGAAGAAGATCCTCTGGCTGCGGAAAATGAGCTGGTTATCCCCACCAAGCTCAAGGGAAGAAGACCCCGGACTGGATCTTCTCTGGTCGTTGAAGGGTAGATAGCTCTGGACTGCAGCAGGGCTTCACCGGGATGGGGTAGTTGCAGCAGTCGACTTCTTCTCCACTTCTCTTTGCTTCCTTGTAGTTCCAGTGGCGACACAGCCTGGCTGTCAATCACGCAGCAGGGGGGTTGTCCAGCCCGGACAACCACCTCAGCCAATCATGGCAAAGTGCGACTTGGGTTTCCTAGGATACCCTATGCAGGCGTGACTACACCCCCCCCCTCACCACATTCAGCCCACCTAGACACCCAGGCCCCTGGAGAAGGGCTTCTGAGCAGATGCCTGCCAAAAGACGGTGAACAAAGGAGGCAAACCTGGTTTGCCGTGCAAAGTAAGACACAAGAAGGGCTTTAACAAAATGAAATGGTGAATAAACCCGACCGGCCCAAAAGAAAATGTATTTGGTCAAGCGGGTTTAAGTTCGAGGGTAATATAATAGCCTAAAACAATACAATGTTTATCTAATATAATCATGGTAGAATAGTTACGGTATATACCACTGCCACCAGCCAAGTCTAAGTTTCAAAGAAAAGAAAGCAAAAGAAGGTTAGTGTCCTGGTCACTATATTATGTTGTTTTTCACTGTTAATAGTTCAATACTGTAAGTTGTGTTTAAACTGAACATCCCTTTTCCAATCTGTCCTCTAGTTGCGAGTGGGTGTACGAACTAGATCTACACAGACAGTGAAGCGAACGAGAGATGTTGCTTGTCAAACCTTTTGGCAGGGACTTGAGACTGGAGATGCATCGTGCCAATGGGAAGAATATGAAGTGATTGACAACAGAGCTATACCACATCCAGCCATTGATAGTGAATGTCCTCCTGGTAGTTCGGATGCAGTCGGAGATCAATTCACAGAATCCACACCCGCAAAAGCTAAGACCGCGAGAAAGTTGAAGAAATTGTTTTATTCACCCATCGCCGGAGAAGGAACAGATGTTGCAATGGAAGAGAATGAAGTGGACGACAATGAAACACCATCAATATCACTGAACATAGCGGAAGACGATATCAGAGATTCTACCTTTCATGTGAGTGACATGTCCTCATCGTTACAGGCCGAACCAGCTGGGATGCAGAGTGACAGTATAAGGAAAGAGGCCAAATTCATTGTATTCTATAGTTGTTTGATTGATATTATTATTCGGATGAAATGTGGGCATTCGGTTGGTGGGGAAGTATGTGGGGAGCCATTGATTAATGTGACTCGTGCAATTCGAGGCACTAACCTTATAATACATGCCACCTGTACAAAATATCATCCTTTCTCATGGTCTGCACAACCCATGCTGGGGCAACTGCCAGCAGGCAATCTACTTTGTGCAGCAGCTGCACTTTTTAGTGGTTCAAGTTTTAAAAAGTTAGAGTCTTTCTTTCAGTTTGTGGGAATCCATTTCATTGCGAAAACTCAGTTCTACAAATACCAAACCGATTATCTATTTCCAGCCATTAGCGAAGCTTGGAGAATGGAAAAAATGTCTATTGATAGTACATTCGCGGGCAAACGGTTCAGGCTAGCCGGTGATGGACAGTGCGACAGCCCAGGATTTTCAGCCAAGTACTGCACCTACCACTTTCAGGACATGGAAAGTAAGAAAATTGTGAGTTCGGTGGTCGTGCAGGTGTCACAAAGTACATCCTCAGTGGCCATGGAGAAAGTTGGCTTTGTAGCATCATTGCAAGAACTACAATCGCGGGGAATGGTGATCGACCTGATAGCCACGGACAGACACGTTTCAATTGCCAAGACAATGAGAGAAGAGTACAAAAATATAAATCACCAATTTGACGTTTGGCATCTTGCAAAAACAATCAATAAAAAAATGTCGGCTGCAGGTAAAAAAAAAGATATGCAAGGTATTTCACAGTGGTCCAAGTCAATCAGCAATCATCTTTGGTGGAGCTCAAAAACATGTGGAGGGTCGTTGGAAATTCTACTGGAAAAATGGCGGTCAGTAATGCTACACTGTACCAACGTTCACCGTTGGAACACAAACCAACATTTCCACAATTGTGAACATGGCCATTTGTCCACAGAGGAGGCACGGAAGAAGAAGTGGTTGATTCCTTCATCACCCACTCACAAAGCCATTGAAAAGATTGTATTTGATAAAACTATAACAAGAGATTTGAGGGGACTCACGGAATTCTGCCACACAGGAGATTTGGAGGTGTTCCACAATATGTGCCTAAAGTACAGGCCAAAACGATTGCATTTTGGCATGGAGGGCATGATAATTCGGACTCTTCTAGCGGTCTTGGCACATAACCATAATGTTGGCCGTCAACAAAGTAGGACGACCGGAACTTTAGGGACGCTTCACTACAATAAGGCCTTCACTAAAAGAAGTAAACAATGGGTGATCAAACCAGTGTTTGAGTATATGCAATATGAGTTTATTGAGAGACTTATTGTTGACGTCCTAGATAGGCACATAAATGGAGTTGTGAACGAACCTGTGCAGGGGACAACTGCATTGCTACCCAACATTGCCTCTGTTCCATGTCCACCTAAAGAAGAGCTCATTGAGAAATACACATCACGGTTTAAATGATTGTAATTTGATTGTCTGTTCTCTCGAGTCTCCTCATGTCGCAGGCCCATTGAATATGTGTATCTATGTAATGTGTAAATAAAAGTGATTGCTCAGTGTACATGCAATGTGTCTCTCCACCCTTGCCCCTCCCTTCACCGTGCAGTAGTGCGAACCACCCGGGTGTCACCTGTGACTTTGCTCTCGAGTCTCCTCATGTCGCAGGCCCATTGAATATGTGTAGCTATGTATTGAGTAAATAAAAGTGATTGCTCAGTGTACATGCAATGTGTCTATCCAACCTTGTTCATTTGCGCATTAAATTAAACCAAACAGTAATATAAATCATTTTTCAAAAAATATAGAATGTCTCCGTATTTATGGTTCTCTGGGGCTGCAAAGCACGCAGACAAAATGCAAAGATCGAGTGTAAATTTCAAGTCCTGTGAGATGGCCTTACACTGAATGTAGCTAACTAGGAATGTGTGCTCGTTCAAAGTGAAGGTCAGCTGCTTTGATTTTTTGCTCGGGTGCCGGAATGGCCCACGACTCAGTATAAGGTTCTATTGTTATTTGACCTTGACAGGCCGGGACCATCCCGAAAGACTTCTTTTTGGGGGTGTGGTGCAATAACGTAAGAAACGATAATGAATAAAATTTCAGAAACGATAGCCATTTAATGTTCGTTCATTAGAAGAAATAACGTCGGCATAGAAGGAGTGGTATTTCGGGGCTGCCCTACGCACAGAAACAATGGAAAATGCAAATATAATGTAAGTAAATCTTTAGATGAGTTTATACCGCAATTTAAACTTGTTCGTTCTATGTGGCATATTGTTTTGTACCGCGCACTATCTTGAGGAGAACCATCTCCTTTTACGGAAGCACCTCAAAACCTTCCTCTTTGCTTCTGCTTTCTCTCTCTCTCTCCCCTGCTACAACTGGTCCACTGTCTGCGACCTCGGTCCTGGGCCCTTCCACTCTCCACCTGCACTGCCTCCCTGTCAACCCCTGCACTGGGGGACTGTCTCAGTATCCTACAGCCCCCCCTTGACGTATAATACCCAGTTGCACTGTCCTAGCTATGAAATATTTTCCCGACCGAATATATAAAATGGGTTTTTCAACCACCAGTTGCTTCTCCGCGTGAACAACGTTACCACCCTGACCATTTTATGGGACGATCGCCAAGTACAAGTATGCCCTTACGCGGTACTAACGGCTAGATGCAACATACAGACCGTTGTGGTGGCCTAGTGCCTCGTTGTTGGAACAGCCATGCGATTATCAGTGTGACCGAAGAGCTTATTTTATCGTAAACCAACACCCTGTGTACTGCACACGAACATCGCTTGCCTCAAGACGAACTATTTTGGATCGAGAGCAAAGAATAATGCAAATCGCTGAATATTCACTAAACATTTGATGTCCAATAAATGTACTTTGCCAAATGTACAATCTTGCCGTTTGCTTTTAAACCACAGTTTCATATTCCGAATTGTGGCGCTGTATTGTGAGATGATCTAAGACCCTGTGTACAGCAAAGGAACATCGCGTGCCTCAAAACAAACTTTTTGGAACGTGAGCAAATAAAAATGCAAATCGCTGAATATTCTCAAAACATTTGATGTCAAATAAATGTACTTTACCAAATTTACAATCTTGCGGTTTAATTTAAAAGTACAGTTTCATATTCCCAATTGTGGCGCGCTGTGTTGTGTGAGCTCATCTGTGTTGATTTCCGGGTTCTGTGTGGAGTCGCGTAGAAGACGCCTGGGCGCGTTTGCCTACGCAGCTCAGTCACGTCACGGATAGAGGCGGGGAATATGAATGTTTTGATAAAGTCTGTTTCAGGGGCGGGGGATTTTATTTAGTGCCGCAAAAGCAGGTGAGCCAGGGAGATGGGGGGAAATGATAGGATTATCAGAAAATGGCGGCTGATTTCGAGTGCGTTAATGGACGAAAAGTCGGGTAAGGTCCATAGGAAAGTTTTCTACGATCTACCGAGTTATGCTTAAAAACACATGGCCGAACCGTAGGGACAATAAAAAAAAAGTCCCGGAACTATCCTTTAAATGAAGAAGAAGGCTGTAGCTGAGGCAGACGTTTCTGGCAGGTCCTGCAGGCTCACGGTTCCTGAAGCAACTGTCAACTGACACGAAGTAGGAATACTGGCAGCAGAGCAAAGCAACAAATAAAAGGTACGCTCCTTAAAACCCAAGCAGGGTCCGGTCCTCCTGGCTATCCAGTTCACTGGAGCTGCGCACAGCAAAATCGACCAGAGGAGGGAGGCCTGGCTTGCAGTTTGGCAAACTGGTTGGTCCCACCAGCTCAAGAGGAGAAGATTCCTTGCAGATCTTCCGTGTTGTCGAAGTTTGGACAATCGGACCCCCAGCAGGGCTTCACCGGGAGGTTCAGTCGTGGTAGAGGTCCTCTTCTGTCAGCTTCTCTTCGGTTCTCTCGATCCAGTGGCAACACTGTCTTCCGAGTCCCAGAGACCTGCTTTTTATGCAGTTTTACCCCATTCACACAGCCTGGCTGTCAATCACACAGTGGGTGGCTGTCCTTGTGGGACAGTCACCTAGCCAATCAAACAGGAGTGTGACTTGGGTTACCAAGGGAACCCATGGCAGGGGTCGTAACAACTCTCCCTCAAATCCACCCTACCCAGACTTTCAGGCGCCTAAGGAGGGCTTCTGTGCAGGAGCCTGCCAAAGGACGGCGGACAAAGGAACCAAACCTGGTTTGGCACGCAGAGTAAAACACGATAAAGGCCTTACAAAAAGAAATGGCGAAGAAACCCAGCCGGAACCAAATAAAAGTAAATGGGGTCCAACGGATTTAATTTTGAGGCATCTAAGATGGCCTAAAACAATGCCAAGGCAATTTAAAATAACCGTGGTAGCAAAAATAGGGTAGATACCACTGCCACAAGCCAAATCTCAATGAAAAGGGAATGAAACAATGTTCCATGAGAGCCAGACAAAAAGGGATAGCTAGTAACCCTTTCCAGAACTCTATGTAAGATAGTTTGTACTGGGTCTGTGGTTTTAAAAAGACTAATAAAGTCAATGGCAACTTTACAGGTTCTGGGAGACAGTAGTCAGTCCCAGAATATGGATTTTGAAGTGGGAAGTCTGAAAAAGACAACCCTGTGTCACTGCACTAAAGGGCCTGTGTAACACTGTAAAAAGATGATGCCTATGTAGTAGGTGAGGCTCCACAGTCTATGAACACAAAAATGTTAAACAGACAATAGCAAAACACTCACGCTCTATGGTTGCCCACCTTGTTTCTGGTTCCTTCAGTTTCCTACTGATGAAGCAAATGGGGTGCTCTTTACCTTTATCATCCAGTTGACTAAGGAATGCATCTATACTTGCATTGGATGCATCTGTCTGCACAATGAAAGGTTGGTGATAATCAGGAGCTTTTAGGACTCAAGCTTGACAAAGGGCTTTCTTCAGGTTTTCAAAGGCTTGAGTGCACTCCTCATTCCATTTAAACATTTTAGGGAATTTTGGAGAGGAAATTATATTCAAAGAGGAAGCTATGGCCCACAATTCTCAAGGAAATTCCTGTAGTACCGTGTGAGACCTAGGAAGACTCTCACTTGGGTTTGAGTAGTAGGGGTGGCCCAGTTTTGTACAGCTTGTACTTTGCTAGGCAATGGCATTATTTCACCTCCTCCTACCTCATGGCCAAGCTAGACCACTTTACTCTGACCAATTTTACATTTGCTTGCCTTTATGGTCAGATGGGCCTGCTCAAGAGCCTGCGAAACATATCCTAAGTGATCAACATGTTCTTTCCAAGTAGGGCTGAACACTGCAATGTCATCCAAGCATGCCATGCAGAAGTCCTCCATCCCATTCAGAACTTGATTGACCATCCTTTGGGATGTAGCACGTGCAGGTAATCCAAAAGGCATAACCTTAAACTGGTAGAGGCCTGCTGGAGTTGAGAATGCAGTTTTCTCCTTGGCATGGTCTGTCAGGGCTATTTGCCAATAGCCTGACGTTAGATAAAATGTACTGAGGTACTCGGCTGCACCAAGTTTATCCAGCAGTTCATCTGTCCTGGGCAAAGGATGGGCATCAGTCTTAGTGACTGCATTTAGAGCTCTGTAGTCCACACAGAATCCTAACTCCTTGGATCCTGCCTTTGGTACTAGAACAAGTGGACTAGATCATGGACTTGTAGAGGGCTCTATAACCCCGAGTTCAAGCATCTTGTTGACCTCTCCTTTGATGTGGGATCTCACATTTTGTGAAATTCTGCAACCTCTGTTTTTCACAGGTAAACAGTCACCAGTGAGAATATCATGCTGTCCCCAAGGGGTCAAGCATGGTTAAAGTGAAAATAGCGAAGCAAACTGGTCCAACAGAAACTTGCACTCATCCTGCTGTTCAGATGTCAGACTAGAAGAGAGATTGACTCCTTCTATGTTCTCATCCAAAGGTTGGCCTCTGAGTTAGTCAGGTAGATGTTCACTCTCCTCCTCCTCTTGAGCTGAAGCTAGAAGCAATGCTCCCACTTCTGGTCTCAAGACATATGCCTTCAAACGGTTGGTGTGAAAGACTCTGGGAGCCTCCTTAGGTCTGCCTAAGTCCACCAGATAGTTCACCTCTCCAGGTTTGTATTTGTATTTGTATTTGTTTTATTTGTAACGCGCACCATCAGGTCCGGAGGCATCAGGGCTCAATTTAGACATGGTTACATAAGCATGCAATTAAATATATTCAAAACATTATCTGGGATGGAATCATAGACATCTAAATTCTGTTGTTCCCACAAGCCGATGGACACTAAAGAAACACTAGCTGAGACTCTCATGAGTTCTTCAGCCAGTAGGTGAAAGTTTCCACTTGCCATAGGTACTTCTTCCTCTGGGGAGAAGATTAAGGAGACAGTGTGGACCCCTGAAGGTTTACCCTTACATCTGGGATCCCCTTTCACATGGTCAGTTGACCCACAAACATAACATTTCTCAAATGATTTGATGAATGGGTTTTTTTTTCTGACCTCCTCTGGTTTGGGTCCAGATGGTACACTAGCCTGATTCGGTTTCCCTTGTGGCTTACCCTTATGTTGCTTTTTGGGGCCCTCTTTTGGATTGGAGGTATTAGAATTATCCTTGTTATCTTTCTTTGGCTGCTTTCCCTCATCTTTATTCTGAGTTGCCCCAGAATCATTGTGAGTAGCCCTGTTGGCAATCCACAAGTCAGCAGCCTTAGCTAACTTCTTTGAATCTATCTCCTTAGAATCAACCAAGTGCTGTCTGAGCTCAGGAGAGCAAGCATCATAAATTGACTCCAACATAACAAGATTTATCATACCTTCAGAAGTGTTTACTCTGTAACCCTTAACCCAACCATCTAAGTTTTTCAAACATTCACAGACCCAGGTAGCCCAAGGGGCATCATCATGCTTTTTGAGGGTCGTAAACCTCTTAAGGTACTGGGAAGGGGTCTTCCCAAATCTAGCAATTAAAGCTAGATTCAAACACTCATAACCCATCCTGTCCACCTCCCTCAACTCCATCAGAACATCAGATGCAACAGTGGGTAGCCTAGAGAAGAGCCAAGGAAGCAACTGATTCCCTGTACTGTCTTGAATCCCATGCTTATATTCAAACATTGCCAACCAATCCAAAATATCAAGCTTAGCCTCATACATACCAACCATTTCTTTAGACATATGGGGTCTCTTAGGACTGGAAGACCTAGAGGACTCTGGGAGAGAAGCATTTTCTAAAGACAACTTTTTAATTTCTATGGCATGATTCAGCTTCAGTTCCTGATGCTTTTGTTCAGTGTGAGCATTTATACGTTTAAATTCCAATTCAAACCTCATCTTTTCTAGAGCAATGAATTCAGGACTGAGTGCAGGACCTGTAGGGGTCCCAGTGGACACAGGTTGAGGTTGCTGAGCAGGCAGAGGAGCAGTGATGCCTACATTGTGAGACACATCTGCCTCATCTAACTCATCAAAAACAGACACATTATCATCCTCATCATTTTCCACATTTGCTGTGGGGTTAGGTATTTCAGACCCACCCTCCAGACTTTGTTTCTCTAACAACCTTTCAATCAATTCTGACTTTTTGCCCTTAACAGAGAGATTCCTATATCTACACAGATTTTTCAGATAATACACAGTGTAACTAAGGAGAGTCTCCTGACTGTAGCTTTCCATATCAGACATGATTAATATTGCTTTTTAGTGATGTTTAGCATTGTGGTTAGTTGATCCAAGGTAATAGCAGCATGCTAAGTGTAATTACTATTCTTGATCCTCACAGCTGTACACCAGTGTTAGGAAGAATCATATGCAGTACCCTTTGGGAACACCATACACAATACACAATTAAGACTACAAGTGACAGTTCACCTTTGGTACAAGCCTGTACTACACAGTAAAGTGGTCGCGACTTATCTCAAGAGTAAAGTGAGCAGTAGCAATGGTTACACAAAGGACAACAATTGTTATGGTTCAAATAAACACTGACTCAAGGTTTCTGAGTAAAAGAATATACATTTATTTACACATCAGTTGGAAAAAATTCACTAAAGTAAAGCAGTAGAAAAATCACACTCTCAATACACTACACACCACCCAATAGATTCTGGACAGGTTGAGCTCAAAATGAAGTGTGAGCAAAATGGCACTCCAGCAATTTAAAAGGGAGGGAAAGACAAGATTAGACAAATGTAGAGCAGCACCAACAAGTAAGTAAGCATGGCAATCTAGAAATGGCAACTACGGTGAGGAAATCGAATCAACGGGCCTGGGCCAAAGTGAATGGACCAAAGTCTTTGCAGAGGGTCACACAGTTCAGAGTAGTTTGCGGTTCAGAATGAAGTTGGTCAGATGAAAAGTTAATTTAAAGAATAGAGAAGGACAAGCTAGGAAGGCGAAATATTTCAAACACTTTCACTGCGGTCGGACGGAACGAACAACCGGGTTTGAACAGTACCTTAAAGGAAGAAGAAGGCTGTAGCTGAGGCAGACGTTCCTGGCAGGTCCTGCAGGCTCACGGTTCCTGAAGCGACTGTCGGACTGACACGAATTAGGAAATCTTGAGGGTCCTGCACTGCCCAGGGAAGAAACCAGCAGCAGAGCAAAGCAATGAATAAAAGGTGCGCTCCTTAAAACCCAAGCAGGGTCTGGTCCTCCTGGCTATCCGGTTCACTGTAGCTGTGCACAGCAAATTCGACCAGAGGAGGAAGGCCTGGCTTAAAGTTTGGTGAACATGAGGTGATATAGTCGATATGACCTAACAAACACTCTGGCATTGCTTCAGTCAGGTATACATACGCAGGGACAGAGACAGGCAAATGTTTGGGTCTCCGAGCAAAAAGTAAAAGTTAAAAAAAACTGTTCCTGTACTTATCCCAGCCTAAAAGAACATACAACCACCCCCAAAATAAGTGACTACCATTTCCCAGTTTCTCCCTGGATGTCTGTTTTTGTTGACTCATCTGTTACTTGTGTTGGCTGTTCATGTAGTGTTTTTTATAGGAGTATAGTTTATACTGGTATACAAGTATTGTGGTAGTATGATCTGTTTGCATGTTCTAATCTTGAGGTAGAGCTTGGGGTTGATTTGGTTTGACAGTTTTGGTATCCCAGGTGTGTTTCATTGCCTTGAGAGGATAGCTTAGGGGCAACACGCTCGTCTTGGAAGCAAGACAGCGTGGAGCAACACAGGTTCAATCCCCGGGTCCGCGCTTAGAATCCTCTGGTTGTTAAGCGCATTATAAATAACCAATTATAATCACATGTTCCCTTTCACTAGTAATTTGTGGTTATGTAGTCATGGCATGCCTGTGACACTGGTAGGTACACTGGTAGGTAAGAGGAAAGGGGGTGGTGGACGAGGAGGGACGAGGAGGAGAAAGAGCAGTGTTTCCCCTATGATAGTTGACAGGGGTGATCTTCTGCCTTGTTGTTGGTGCCGGTTTATAGCAAAACAAAAGGGTGATGGCTGGAAGGTTTACATTAACTCTAAACCTCTGGCATTGCTCTGGGCAATCCTCCACACCATCATCCTTCACCTGCAAGACATTACAAAAGGGGAAAAACCATGGGGAAATCAGGCTTGTTCCTACCACAAAAGGGGCAGCCCAGCCCAAACTGCCTGGTCACATCCCTTCTGCATGAGAACAAAACCATCCCCAAATATGTTTTGGTGGGCCTCATCAGTGAGGAGGAGCTTGGGTCTCTAGGCTCAGCAGGCACTGAACCCATTTCTACGCAGACCCATCCCACTCAGGGTGACTAGCTGGAAGGTTTAGAATAAATCTTAACTTCTGGCATTGCTTCTGGCATTGCTCTGGGCAACCCTCCAGACCATCGTTCTTTGCCTGCCAAGCAATAAAAAATGAGGAAAAAAAAATGCAAATCAGGCTTGGTCACACCCGAAAAGGGGCAGTACAGCCCGAGCTGCTTGGTCATATCCCTTTTGCACGAGATCACAAGCATCCCCAAACATGTTTCAGCATTGTTGGGGCTCATCACTGAGGAGTAGCTTGGGTGTCTAGGCTTAGGAGGCAAGGGACCCACATCTGAGCATACCCGTCTGACTCGGAGTCTGTAGCAAAATAAAAGGGTGATGGCTGGAAGGTTTAAAATAACCCTTAACCTCTGGCATTGCTCTGGGCGACCATCCAGACCATCATCCTACACCTGCAAGACATTACAAAAGGGGTACAATCATATGCAAATTAGGCTTGGTCCTTCCCAAAAGGGGCAGTCCATCCTGAACTGCTTGTTTAGTTACTTTAGTTTAGTTTATTTACTTATATAGCACGCCTAACCAAAGGGTATCTGGGCCACATCCCTTCTGCATGAAACCAGAAGCATCCCCAAATATGTTTCATCCTTGTTGGGCCTCATCAGGGGGAGCTTGGGTCTCTAGGCTCAGCAGGCACTGGACCCATGTCTGGGCAGACCCGTCCCAATCGGGGTGACTGGCAGGAAGGTTTAGAATAACTCTTAGCCTCTGGCATTGCTCTGGGCAACCCTCCAGAGCATCAATCTTTGCCTGCCAAGCAATAAAAAAAGAGGGAAAAAACATATGCAAATCAGGCTTGGTCCCACCAGAAAAAGGGCAGTACAGCCCAAACTGCTTGTTCATATCCCTTTTGCACGAGATCACACGCATCCCCAAACATGTTTTGCCATTGTTGGGGCTCATCAGTGAGGAGCAGCTTGGGTGTCTAAGTTCATCAGGCAAGGGACCCACATCTGGGCATCCCCTTCTGACTCGGGGTGACTGTAGCAAAACAAAAGGGTGATGGCTGGAAGGTTTAGAATAAATCTTAACCTCTGGAATTGCTCTGGGAAAGCCTCCAGACCATTGTTTTTTGCCTAACAAGCCATTACAAAAGGGGAAAACCCATATGCAAATCAGGCTTGGTCCCCCCCAAAAAGGGGCAGTACAGCCCAAATTGCTTGGTCACATCTTCTGCACAAGACCACAAGCATCCCCAAACATGCTTGAGCCATTCAGCATCACTGATCCTTTGATTTACCAGGGAGCATGAAGCATTGCTCGTGGCCTCAGGAGACAGAGTGCAAGAGGAGGCACAGCCATCAGAGAAGTCACTGACTGATAGCATGGAGGCACCAGCCTACAATGGATGGCCCCATGGAGGCAGAGCCAGTTGAGGCGCAGGCAGGCATATTTCTCACATGGATGTAGGAGTTTGCTTTACTGAGCACAGAGAAGGAACACTATGCAGTGTCTTCTGTCTGGATTGTGGGGCATCGACAAGGATGTTTTCTCCACACAGCTGGGAAAGGGTGCCAAGCAGGAAAGGGTGTAGTTAAATGTGAATGGATATACAACTTTAAGTGTTACTTTGTGTTCAGGTTGATGCATGTTAGATTTGCACATGTGTAGCAAGATTAAATGCCAAAACCATTAAATTAAATATTAAACAAGATCCAGATATGGTATGCTTGAAAGTGCGTAGAATCCGGCAACAAGGAGTTTCATAATATGCCTGTAAGGAAGGGGGCTAGTCATAGAGAACCCACTGTGAAGAAAATATGACAGTTATTAAACATGTATGCACACTGAGACATACACAGGGAATTTATAAATTTACAATGGGGTTTCTTATAAATGGATTAAACATCAGCTGTCAGTGTTTCACAAGATGAATTTTAAGTGACTTTGAGAAACTGATTTATAAGAGTTTCCGAGGCCAGAGGAAGGGTAAATGAGTAACTACAACTTCAGCGGATGGTCAGCTCAGCTAATAAACCGGCAAGGGTTTATGGCCTGGCAGTATCGCGGAAAAGAAGATCTAATCTCTTCTAAGTGCATGAGAGCTTGCAGAAGAGGTCTGTGCATTTATTTCTGACTAACAATAAACGTGAAGTGAAGGACGCCTGAGGCCAGGGTTGACTGAAGCTCCATGTGTTGTAATTGCTTTCAGGATGTGCCGTACGTGCTGAAATGGTAGTCGTTAGAATAGATTTTTTTTCAATGATGCCAAAGCAGGAGTGGGTGAGATAGTTATTGACAGTTCAAAGGGAACCTGTTTATTCTGCTCTCTCTCATGTCATTTGAAGTATCTGTGAAAACCATGTGCGAATGATTAATGTTTATATGTGAATGTATAACTGTATGATGATGTCATGATATACCACGGACAAATCCTAAAAACAGGTGAGTTCTACACATGAGCTGAAGATAGTAGTTAAGATAACGGCGACCAATGTGAATGGGGGAATCGGAGAAAGATGGGATTTCTTTGTGTGGGTTTCAACCAATCATCTGTGGGTGCAGATTGTAGTAAAATAGATGGGAGTGTTTTAACTGTTCAGCAATATATATAATATGCCAACTTGTGTGGTTCAGGGAGACTTGGGTTAGTTTGACTCCATAGGATTATCTAGCTCCTTGCACTTGCTTCTTCAGAGGTGGGTCTGCTCTGGGTTAAGGTGTTTGGAGTCCCGCCCCTACATTATTGGCGACCATGATGGAACACCAGGCTTTCTGAGACTTTGGGGGTCTCCAGTCCGTACAACTCGGCAGCAGCACCTCTCTGCAGGGATCAGTCTTCCGTGCACAGTAAAAAAGAGAGGTGTATGTGTGCCATATTGGTTAAAGGCATATCTTCTTTCTGGAGGCATGGTACGTGGTCCAGCTGTGCAGGATGAATTGACGGAGCACCACATTGCAGTGCTTCAGGTTCACGTCTGTGCACATTTGGGCTAAAGCAAGAGAGGAAATAGGGTAAAAAGAGAGTTTTTCTTTTATTTAAGGAGCTTGGCAAGGGTAGAATTTTAGAGGTGGAAGGTGGTATCCTACCCAGCACCTCTATTGTGAAGTTTGTCCTGATACCCTTCTTGTCTGGTTTGCTGGAGCCCTCACCTAGAGGTGAGGTGGTATCTTACAGAAAGTCCTCCCGTAAATACATTCCTGGATTATACCCTTGGCATTTTTCATTGTCTGTTGACTCTGCGGGTAGAGCCCTCACCTCGCTTTTCTTGGTTAGTCAAAGTAGTGAAGAGGTATTTTCTTGTAGTCAGGAAAAGATGGTGTTGTAGTAGAGAATACTTTACTAGTGATAAAGATAGTGAGCGAAGCTGTGTTGTAGTGGAAAACATTGGGCTCCTTCTATGTTGTGTTAATGTTAAAGGACATTTATACTGCGCACTATCACCACTGGAGTTGTCCCCTGGCGCTCTGGCATATGTGAAAGGTAAGATGGTAGGGAGGGTTAGTGGGGTGAAGAGGGATAAAGGTAGGGTGAGATTAGTGATGTCCTGTTGGCAGCTTCAGTTCGGTTAACACTGTTCGCTGAGCATAGGTGTGGTTTACGGATTGGTAGTCTCCATGTGCTGTTGTGCAAGATTATGGGGCTCATTACGAGTTTGGAGGCAGCCATGGTGCTATTAGCACCATGGCTGCCTCCAAACCGTGCTCCATGACCGGGTTCCTACAATGCAGACTTACCGGGTCATTACGACATAGGAGGACCCGGTAATTCCTCCTTGCAGGAACCATTCCCCATTCCCATTTGAGCCCCCATAGGGCTCAATGGGAATGGGGAGGGAGGTAACAATGGGCACATTACAAGTGTCCCGTTGTTACCTCCCTCTTCCCCTCGCGGGACCCAGAAAAGACATCTGGTTTTACCAGATGTCTGATCCGGGTCCCGCAAAGGGAACCTCGTAATCGGCGCTGACGGAATGAAGCGGGCCGGTCCCGTACCAGCCCCCATCATTCCGTGAGCGCCAGGGTCATAATGAGGCCCTTTGGGCCTCATTACAACTTTGGAGGTAGCCCATTTTGTCCAATTTTAACTCCAGACCATAGGTCAGTTTCGGTATGATTTTCCCTTAAAAAAACATTAGGGCAGGTTTAAGGAAGAATCTGCCGTATTTATGGTTGTTCTTAATAATCTGATCTTCCAGAAGTTTGGCCTTATGAAGGAGGGCCTCAGTAGCTATATTGGACCCTTTATAAGTGGCAAAATTGAAGTCCAGATATCTCACACTTTCAGAAAGTTTCAAGGGCACTCCACCAACAGTACCAACGTGCCCGGTGATTTACATCCTCGCTTTTCTGAAGGAAAGAGTTTTAGTTTTGTTAGGGTTAATGATGAGCCCATTATTTTGGCATAGCTCTCAAAGTTATTTAATAACCTCAGCAGACTGACCCTGGTTAGGTCGAAGATCAAGAGATCGTCTGCATATGCAAGTCAAATGATAGATCAAACTCTCTGGGTAAATCACCCTTTTGACTAAGGCGGATTTGAATCCCACAATTCTCGTAGACTCCACTAATAAGTCTCAAGGGCCCCCCTGGCAGGCCCCACTCAGTCAATTTAGCTCATAATCAACACTGCAATGTCATCCAAGCATGCCATGCAGAAGTCCTCCATCCCATTCAGAACTTGATTGACCATCCTTTGGGATGTAGCACGTGCAGGTAATCCAAAAGGCATAACCTTAAACTGGTAGAGGCCTGCTGGAGTTGAGAATGCAGTTTTCTCCTTGGCATGGTCTGTCAGGGCTATTTGCCAATAGCCTGACGTTAGATAAAATGTACTGAGGTACTCGGCTGCACCAAGTTTATCCAGCAGTTCATCTGTCCTGGGCAAAGGATGGGCATCAGTCTTAGTGACTGCATTTAGAGCTCTGTAGTCCACACAGAATCCTAACTCCTTGGATCCTGCCTTTGGTACTAGAACAAGTGGACTAGATCATGGACTTGTAGAGGGCTCTATAACCCCGAGTTCAAGCATCTTGTTGACCTCTCCTTTGATGTGGGATCTCACATTTTGTGAAATTCTGCAACCTCTGTTTTTCACAGGTAAACAGTCACCAGTGAGAATATCATGCTGTCCCCAAGGGGTCAAGCATGGTTAAAGTGAAAATAGCGAAGCAAACTGGTCCAACAGAAACTTGCACTCATCCTGCTGTTCAGATGTCAGACTAGAAGAGAGATTGACTCCTTCTATGTTCTCATCCAAAGGTTGGCCTCTGAGTTAGTCAGGTAGATGTTCACTCTCCTCCTCCTCTTGAGCTGAAGCTAGAAGCAATGCTCCCACTTCTGGTCTCAAGACATATGCCTTCAAACGGTTGGTGTGAAAGACTCTGGGAGCCTCCTTAGGTCTGCCTAAGTCCACCAGATAGTTCACCTCTCCAGGTTTGTATTTGTATTTGTATTTGTTTTATTTGTAACGCGCACCATCAGGTCCGGAGGCATCAGGGCTCAATTTAGACATGGTTACATAAGCATGCAATTAAATATATTCAAAACATTATCTGGGATGGAATCATAGACATCTAAATTCTGTTGTTCCCACAAGCCGATGGACACTAAAGAAACACTAGCTGAGACTCTCATGAGTTCTTCAGCCAGTAGGTGAAAGTTTCCACTTGCCATAGGTACTTCTTCCTCTGGGGAGAAGATTAAGGAGACAGTGTGGACCCCTGAAGGTTTACCCTTACATCTGGGATCCCCTTTCACATGGTCAGTTGACCCACAAACATAACATTTCTCAAATGATTTGATGAATGGGTTTTTTTTTCTGACCTCCTCTGGTTTGGGTCCAGATGGTACACTAGCCTGATTCGGTTTCCCTTGTGGCTTACCCTTATGTTGCTTTTTGGGGCCCTCTTTTGGATTGGAGGTATTAGAATTATCCTTGTTATCTTTCTTTGGCTGCTTTCCCTCATCTTTATTCTGAGTTGCCCCAGAATCATTGTGAGTAGCCCTGTTGGCAATCCACAAGTCAGCAGCCTTAGCTAACTTCTTTGAATCTATCTCCTTAGAATCAACCAAGTGCTGTCTGAGCTCAGGAGAGCAAGCATCATAAATTGACTCCAACATAACAAGATTTATCATACCTTCAGAAGTGTTTACTCTGTAACCCTTAACCCAACCATCTAAGTTTTTCAAACATTCACAGACCCAGGTAGCCCAAGGGGCATCATCATGCTTTTTGAGGGTCGTAAACATCTTAAGGTACTGGGAAGGGGTCTTCCCAAATCTAGCAATTAAAGCTAGATTCAAACACTCATAACCCATCCTGTCCACCTCCCTCAACTCCATCAGAACATCAGATGCAACAGTGGGTAGCCTAGAGAAGAGCCAAGGAAGCAACTGATTCCCTGTACTGTCTTGAATCCCATGCTTATATTCAAACATTGCCAACCAATCCAAAATATCAAGCTTAGCCTCATACATACCAACCATTTCTTTAGACATATGGGGTCTCTTAGGACTGGAAGACCTAGAGGACTCTGGGAGAGAAGCATTTTCTAAAGACAACTTTTTAATTTCTATGGCATGATTCAGCTTCAGTTCCTGATGCTTTTGTTCAGTGTGAGCATTTATACGTTTAAATTCCAATTCAAACCTCATCTTTTCTAGACCAATGAATTCAGGACTGAGTGCAGGACCTGTAGGGGTCCCAGTGGACACAGGTTGAGGTTGCTGAGCAGGCAGAGGAGCAGTGATGCCTACATTGTGAGACACATCTGCCTCATCTAACTCATCAAAAACAGACACATTATCATCCTCATCATTTTCCACATTTGCTGTGGGGTTAGGTATTTCAGACCCACCCTCCAGACTTTGTTTCTCTAACAACCTTTCAATCAATTCTGACTTTTTGCCCTTAACAGAGAGATTCCTATATCTACACAGATTTTTCAGATAATACACAGTGTAACTAAGGAGAGTCTCCTGACTGTAGCTTTCCATATCAGACATGATTAATATTGCTTTTTAGTGATGTTTAGCATTGTGGTTAGTTGATCCAAGGTAATAGCAGCATGCTAAGTGTAATTACTATTCTTGATCCTCACAGCTGTACACCAGTGTTAGGAAGAATCATATGCAGTACCCTTTGGGAACACCATACACAATACACAATTAAGACTACAAGTGACAGTTCACCTTTGGTAAAAGCCTGTACTACACAGTAAAGTGGTCGCGACTTATCTCAAGAGTAAAGTGAGCAGTAGCAATGGTTACACAAAGGACAACAATTGTTATGGTTCAAATAAACACTGACTCAAGGTTTCTGAGTAAAAGAATATACATTTATTTACACATCAGTTGGAAAAAATTCACTAAAGTAAAGCAGTAGAAAAATCACACTCTCAATACACTACAAACCACCCAATAGATTCTGGACAGGTTGAGCTCAAAATGAAGTGTGAGCAAAATGGCACTCCAGCAATTTAAAAGGGAGGGAAAGACAAGATTAGACAAAAGTAGAGCAGCACCAACAAGTAAGTAAGCATGGCAATCTAGAAATGGCAACTACGGTGAGGAAATCGAATCAACGGGCCTGGGCCAAAGTGAATGGACCAAAGTCTTTGCAGAGGGTCACACAGTTCAGAGTAGTTTGCGGTTCAGAATGAAGTTGGTCAGATGAAAAGTTAATTTAAAGAATAGAGAAGGACAAGCTAGGAATGGCGAAATATTTCAAACACTTTCACTGCGGTCGGACGGAACGAACAACCGGGTTTGAACAGTACCTTAAAGGAAGAAGAAGGCTGTAGCTGAGGCAGACGTTCCTGGCAGGTCCTGCAGGCTCACGGTTCCTGAAGCGACTGTCGGACTGACACGAATTAGGAAATCTTGAGGGTCCTGCACTGCCCAGGGAAGAAACCAGCAGCAGAGCAAAGCAATGAATAAAAGGTGCGCTCCTTAAAACCCAAGCAGGGTCTGGTCCTCCTGGCTATCCGGTTCACTGTAGCTGTGCACAGCAAATTCGACCAGAGGAGGAAGGCCTGGCTTAAAGTTTGGTGAACATGAGGTGATATAGTCGATATGACCTAACAAACACTCTGGCATTGCTTCAGTCAGGTATACATACGCAGGGACAGAGACAGGCAAATGTTTGGGTCTCCGAGCAAAAAGTAAAAGTTAAAAAAAACTGTTCCTGTACTTATCCCAGCCTAAAAGAACATACAACCACCCCCAAAATAAGTGACTACCATTTCCCAGTTTCTCCCTGGATGTCTGTTTTTGTTGACTCATCTGTTGCTTGTGTTGGCTGTTCATGTAGTGTTTTTTATAGGAGTATAGTTTATACTGGTATACAAGTATTGTGGTAGTATGATCTGTTTGCATGTTCTAATCTTGAGGTAGAGCTTGGGGTTGATTTGGTTTGACAGTTTTGGTATCCCAGGTGTGTTTCATTGCCTTGAGAGGATAGCTTAGGGGCAACACGCTCGTCTTGGAAGCAAGACAGCGTGGAGCAACACAGGTTCAATCCCCGGGTCCGCGCTTAGAATCCTCTGGTTGTTAAGCGCATTATAAATAACCAATTATAATCACATGTTCCCTTTCACTAGTAATTTGTGGTTATGTAGTCATGGCATGCCTGTGACACTGGTAGGTACACTGGTAGGTAAGAGGAAAGGGGGTGGTGGACGAGGAGGGAGGAGGAGGAGAAAGAGCAGTGTTTCCCCTATGATAGTTGACAGGGGTGATCTTCTGCCTTGTTGTTGGTGCCGGTTTATAGCAAAACAAAAGGGTGATGGCTGGAAGGTTTACATTAACTCTAAACCTCTGGCATTGCTCTGGGCAATCCTCCACACCATCATCCTTCACCTGCAAGACATTACAAAAGGGGAAAAACCATGGGGAAATCAGGCTTGTTCCTACCACAAAAGGGGCAGCCCAGCCCAAACTGCCTGGTCACATCCCTTCTGCATGAGAACAAAACCATCCCCAAATATGTTTTGGTGGGCCTCATCAGTGAGGAGGAGCTTGGGTCTCTAGGCTCAGCAGGCACTGAACCCATTTCTACGCAGACCCATCCCACTCAGGGTGACTAGCTGGAAGGTTTAGAATAAATCTTAACTTCTGGCATTGCTTCTGGCATTGCTCTGGGCAACCCTCCAGACCATCGTTCTTTGCCTGCCAAGCAATAAAAAATGAGGAAAAAAAAATGCAAATCAGGCTTGGTCACACCCGAAAAGGGGCAGTACAGCCCGAGCTGCTTGGTCATATCCCTTTTGCACGAGATCACAAGCATCCCCAAACATGTTTCAGCATTGTTGGGGCTCATCACTGAGGAGTAGCTTGGGTGTCTAGGCTTAGGAGGCAAGGGACCCACATCTGAGCATACCCGTCTGACTCGGAGTCTGTAGCAAAATAAAAGGGTGATGGCTGGAAGGTTTAAAATAACCCTTAACCTCTGGCATTGCTCTGGGCGACCATCCAGACCATCATCCTACACCTGCAAGACATTACAAAAGGGGAACAATCATATGCAAATTAGGCTTGGTCCTTCCCAAAAGGGGCAGTCCATCCTGAACTGCTTGTTTAGTTACTTTAGTTTAGTTTATTTACTTATATAGCACGCCTAACCAAAGGGTATCTGGGCCACATCCCTTCTGCATGAAACCAGAAGCATCCCCAAATATGTTTCATCCTTGTTGGGCCTCATCAGGGGGAGCTTGGGTCTCTAGGCTCAGCAGGCACTGGACCCATGTCTGGGCAGACCCGTCCCAATCGGGGTGACTGGCAGGAAGGTTTAGAATAACTCTTAGCCTCTGGCATTGCTCTGGGCAACCCTCCAGAGCATCAATCTTTGCCTGCCAAGCAATAAAAAAAGAGGGAAAAAACATATGCAAATAAGGCTTGGTCCCACCCGAAAAAGGGCAGTACAGCCCAAACTGCTTGTTCATATCCCTTTTGCACGAGATCACACGCATCCCCAAACATGTTTTGCCATTGTTGGGGCTCATCAGTGAGGAGCAGCTTGGGTGTCTAAGTTCATCAGGCAAGGGACCCACATCTGGGCATCCCCTTCTGACTCGGGGTGACTGTAGCAAAACAAAAGGGTGATGGCTGGAAGGTTTAGAATAAATCTTAACCTCTGGAATTGCTCTGGGAAAGCCTCCAGACCATTGTTTTTTGCCTAACAAGCCATTACAAAAGGGGAAAACCCATATGCAAATCAGGCTTGGTCCCCCCCAAAAAGGGGCAGTACAGCCCAAATTGCTTGGTCACATCTTCTGCACAAGACCACAAGCATCCCCAAACATGCTTGAGCCATTCAACATCACTGATCCTTTGATTTACCAGGGAGCATGAAGCATTGCTCGTGGCCTCAGGAGACAGAGTGCAAGAGGAGGCACAGCCATCAGAGAAGTCACTGACTGATAGCATGGAGGCACCAGCCTACAATGGATGGCCCCATGGAGGCAGAGCCAGTTGAGGCGCAGGCAGGCATATTTCTCACATGGATGTAGGAGTTTGCTTTACTGAGCACAGAGAAGGAACACTATGCAGTGTCTTCTGTCTGGATTGTGGGGCATCGACAAGGATGTTTTCTCCACACAGCTGGGAAAGGGTGCCAAGCAGGAAAGGGTGTAGTTAAATGTGAATGGATATACAACTTTAAGTGTTACTTTGTGTTCAGGTTGATGCATGTTAGATTTGCACATGTGTAGCAAGATTAAATGCCAAAACCATTAAATTAAATATTAAACAAGATCCAGATATGGTATGCTTGAAAGTGCGTAGAATCCGGCAACAAGGAGTTTCATAATATGCCTGTAAGGAAGGGGGCTAGTCATAGAGAACCCACTGTGAAGAAAATATGACAGTTATTAAACATGTATGCACACTGATACATACACAGGGAATTTATAAATTTACAATGGGGTTTCTTATAAATGGATTAAACATCAGCTGTCAGTGTTTCACAAGATGAATTTTAAGTGACTTTGAGAAACTGATTTATAAGAGTTTCCGAGGCCAGAGGAAGGGTAAATGAGTAACTACAACTTCAGCGGATGGTCAGCTCAGCTAATAAACCGGCAAGGGTTTATGGCCTGGCAGTATCGCGGAAAAGAAGATCTAATCTCTTCTAAGTGCATGAGAGCTTGCAGAAGAGGTCTGTGCATTTATTTCTGACTAACAATAAACGTGAAGTGAAGGACGCCTGAGGCCAGGGTTGACTGAAGCTCCATGTGTTGTAATTGCTTTCAGGATGTGCCGTAGGTGCTGAAATGGTAGTCGTTAGAATAGATTTTTTTTCAATGATGCCAAAGCAGGAGTGGGTGAGATAGTTATTGACAGTTCAAAGGAACCTGTTTATTCTGCTCTCTCTCATGTCATTTGAAGTATCTGTGAAAACCATGTGCGAATGATTAATGTTTATATGTGAATGTATAACTGTATGATGATGTCATGATATACCACGGACAAATCCTAAAAACAGGTGAGTTCTACATATGAGCTGAAGATAGTAGTTAAGATAACGGCGACCAATGTGAATGGGGGAATCGGAGAAAGATGGGATTTCTTTGTGTGGGTTTCAACCAATCATCTGTGGGTGCAGATTGTAGTAAAATAGATGGGAGTGTTTTAACTGTTCAGCAATATATATAATATGCCAACTTGTGTGGTTCAGGGAGACTTGGGTTAGTTTGACTCCATAGGATTATCTAGCTCCTTGCACTTGCTTCTTCAGAGGTGGGTCTGCTCTGGGTTAAGGTGTTTGGAGTCCCGCCCCTACATTATTGGCGACCATGATGGAACACCAGGCTTTCTGAGACTTTGGGGGTCTCCAGTCCGTACAACTCGGCAGCAGCACCTCTCTGCAGGGATCAGTCTTCCGTGCACAGTAAAAAAGAGAGGTGTATGTGTGCCATATTGGTTAAAGGCATATCTTCTTTCTGGAGGCATGGTACATGGTCCAGCTGTGCAGGATGAATTGACGGAGCACCACATTGCAGTGCTTCAGGTTCACGTCTGTGCACATTTGGGCTAAAGCAAGAGAGGAAATAGGGTAAAAAGAGAGTTTTTCTTTTATTTAAGGAGCTTGGCAAGGGTAGAATTTTAGAGGTGGAAGGTGGTATCCTACCCAGCACCTCTATTGTGAAGTTTGTCCTGATACCCTTCTTGTCTGGTTTGCTGGAGCCCTCACCTAGAGGTGAGGTGGTATCTTACAGAAAGTCCTCCCGTAAATACATTCCTGGATTATACCCTTGGCATTTTTCATTGTCTGTTGACTCTGCGGGTAGAGCCCTCACCTCGCTTTTCTTGGTTAGTCAAAGTAGTGAAGAGGTATTTTCTTGTAGTCAGGAAAAGATGGTGTTGTAGTAGAGAATACTTTACTAGTGATAAAGATAGTGAGAGAAGCTGTGTTGTAGTGGAAAACATTGGGCTCCTTCTATGTTGTGTTAATGTTAAAGGACATTTATACTGCGCACTATCACCACTGGAGTTGTCCCCTGGCGCTCTGGCATATGTGAAAGGTAAGATGGTAGGGAGGGTTAGTGGGGTGAAGAGGGATAAAGGTAGGGTGAGATTAGTGATGTCCTGTTGGCAGCTTCAGTTCGGTTAACACTGTTCGCTGAGCATAGGTGTGGTTTACGGATTGGTAGTCTCCATATGCTGTTGTGCAAGATTATGGGGCTCATTACGAGTTTGGAGGCAGCCATGGTGCTATTAGCACCATGGCTGCCTCCAAACCGTGCTCCATGACCGGGTTCCTACAATGCAGACTTACCGGGTCATTACGACATAGGAGGACCCGGTAATTCCTCCTTGCAGGAACCATTCCCCATTCCCATTTGAGCCCCCATAGGGCTCAATGGGAATGGGGAGGGAGGTAACAATGGGCACATTACAAGTGTCCCGTTGTTACCTCCCTCTTCCCCTCGCGGGACCCAGAAAAGACATCTGGTTTTACCAGATGTCTGATCCGGGTCCCGCAAAGGGAACCTCGTAATCGGCGCTGACGGAATGAAGCGGGCCGGTCCCGTACCAGCCCCCATCATTCCGTGAGCGCCAGGGTCATAATGAGGCCCTTTGGGCCTCATTACAACTTTGGAGGTAGCCATGCCCTTAATAAGGGCATGGCTGCCTCCAAAATCGGGTCCGGGTTCCCTGAATGGGGAATTACCGGGCCATTCCGAGTTTGGAGGACCCGGTAATTCCTCCTTCAGGGAACCCGGGCCCGGACCTACTCCATTCCCATTTGAGCCCCCATAGGATTACGACCGGCCAGTTGTTAGCTCCCAGGTCACCTCGCGGGACCTGCTGTGGATGTCTGGTAAAACCAGACGTCCACATTGGGTCCCGCGAGGGAACCTCGTAATAGTGCGGAATGCGTTTAACGGCCCCGGCACCATTATCGGCACCGTTAAACGCATTCCACACAGGTCGTAATGAGGCCCTATGTGTGTTTTTTTTTGTTTTATTATAGTGAAGCGCGTGCAGTTTGCTTTGCTATAAAGTGGCTGTGTTTGTTTAGGGAGTAAGAGGTGCACACAGAGAGTTGAGGTTTTTTAGCAGATGGGGTAGTGGGGTTACCTTGTTTATTTTTTAAAACATTTTTTATTGCAATTGGTTTAATTAAACCTTTACAAATACACAAAAGTAAAAGAATCAGAACAAATATAAAAACACAATCATATGAAAAAACATAGTAATTTTTTAAAAGGGAAAAAAAAGAGAAAGACTCACTTAACCATTACATGTGGAATAATAAGAACAATGGTAATATTAAAAATTCCAACCAAGGCAGTGAGGCAATAATACAGTACCAATTAGAGGTACATTACAATCAGTGAAAATACACTAAGGAACTAGTATATTGAAGACCAAGTAGTACAAATATAGCAAATAGTATAGTTTGGCCCCTACCACACCTAAAGTGAGGAGGGGATAAAAGATATCAACAATTAAACGACGGTGTCTTAGAGCATTTTAATTTCCATGTACACAGTTTATCATTTAGGTCATTATCTCTACATATTTACAGGGCTAGGATTACAAACTAATGAAGCAGACCAACATTTAGTCCTTCGCAGGTCCTTCACAGATGCCCTCAATAACACAGAGTCTACAATTTCAGACTTTTAATAAAGCCACAAAGAGCCAGACCCTCATGTACACTACAAATACTGAGGCATTGCTGCCAGGCCTCCTCTTCATTCAAGCATAGAGCGTTTACATTAAGCGGTGCAAGACATTTAGCTCTAAGGCCCTGTAGTGGGGCACATTCCAGAACTAGGTGCCGTAGAGTCTCTAATTTCCCCATACAGAACCGGCAACTAGAAGGCATCATTCATTATTTGCAACCTCCATAGTTGGATTTCCCTAGTTAGTAGGAGGTTCATTGTGCCCTATGTAAGATTCTCCGGTAGTATTTATTCGGGAATTGAGCCAGAATCTTAGATAAAGAGCCTCTACATCTCTGTTTATGCACCACATGGTTCAGAGAAGGATGGGAATGGAAGTCATCAGTAGTCTGAATTCAGTCAAAATCAAGTAGGGACTTTTTTGACCTTCATAGGATTGCAGACCAAGGTCTCCAGATTCACACCAATGTCACAGAGAATGAGCTCTGATCTTTCCCTTAGGGAAGTTAACACAGTAGAGTAAGTCACGGTTCTCCCCATTAGTGGTACAAAGAGTCAGCGATAGGAGCATCATTTTTGAGAATAAAGTCAGACAGGCCATTGTGCCCTTACCCAGAGGGATGCAACACATAATTCAAATCATATGGCTGGTAACGGGACTGCATTAGGGACACCGAGGATTCTTCACCACATTCTGCCCTCGATTTTGGCCAAGGTTTTATGCATTTTGTCCAATTTTAACTCCAGACCATAGGTCAGTTTCGGTATGATTTTCCCTTAAAAAAACATTAGGGCAGGTTTAAGGAAGAATCTGCCGTATTTATGGTTGTTCTTAATAATCTGATCTTCCAGAAGTTTGGCCTTATGAAGGAGGGCCTCAGTAGCTATCTTGGACCCTTTATAAGTGGCAAAATTGAAGTCCAGATATCTCACACTTTCAGAAAGTTTCAAGGGCACTCCACCAACAGTACCAACGTGCCCGGTGATTTACATCCTCGCTTTTCTGAAGGAAAGAGTTTTAGTTTTGTTAGGGTTAATGATGAGCCCATTATTTTGGCATAGCTCTCAAAGTTATTTAATAACCTCAGCAGACTGACCCTGGTTAGGTCGAAGATCAAGAGATCGTCTGCATATGCAAGTCAAATGATAGATCAAACTCTCTGGGTAAATCACCCTTTTGACTAAGGCGGATTTGAATCCCACAATTCTCGTAGACTCCACTAATAAGTCTCAAGGGCCCCCCTGGCAGGCCCCACTCAGTCAATTTAGCTCATAATCAACCCCGGTCCACACAATCAAATGCGGCTGAAAGATCAATCGAGGCCACATAGGTCCAGCCCTTAGGTGACCTCCAAGCCTCCTCCTGCACGCACTTGAGAACAAGACCATTGATGATGATGAAATGGCCCTTCCTAAATCTGGTCTGAATTGATTAAGAGGATGGGCCATTCTAGCCCACTCTTCAAGATGTGAGAGGATGAAAGCCGAACCTCGTTGTTTCAGATATCTGTGTTGGGTGTCTCTGCCCTTGCTCTGTAAGAGCGTTCTTTTGGTGGTTCATTCATTTGGTTCTGCGCAAGGCGGTGGCATGTCTCTGTGACTGTCTATTGATCTGTAGGCGCTCAAGTGAAGGAGATATCTCAGAGATAATGGCTGGGGTGTGTTTTTTTGCCTAAAATGCTCTCTTCTGTGCAAGAGTAAGAAATATATTTAAAGTGGATAGCTAAATGAGGTGATTCTGGTGAATGCGAGCAAGGTGAGTGATTGTGGGGTAGGCTCAGAAACCAGAAAGGGGTAAAAAGGGAGCTCTTTTGCTGGACATTTTTGTACCACAGATTCCACTTGGGTGCTATCTTTTGTGAAATTATTTTGGGTTGTTTGGGTTGGAGTATGGAGACTCTGCTGTATCGTTTGTGTCAGGCACTTTCTGGTAATTAGGTGAAGATTCTAAAATACCACAGAGAATCGCTGCAGGAAACTAAGGGTAAAATGGTAATTTCATGGCCTACTGAGGAGACCTATGATGAGGGTATATTGGAAAACCTGTATACGTTTTCAACTACAATGTACAAGGGCTCAAAGTTAGAGAAGGGGTTAAACATCTTAGAGCTATGTAAGATGTATGAAAACGGTGGGTAAGCACACAATGTTAAACTCTCAGAGGAGGGTACAGAGTGTAGAGGAGAAGCCAAATGCCTCTACCGGAAGTCCCACCCCCATTTTGCCAATATATTGGAAGCCGGAAATTGCAACATGCTCCTATACCGCAAAGAATTCTTGAAACAAGGTATCCTTTGAGAAAGCCCTCTATGATGTACCCGCAGAGAAATGACAGTCTCTTAAAGGAGGTTCCAGAAGAAGTGTCAAGATGAATGTAAGAGAAGAATGTGGACGTCACATGAAACAGAAATGACACACCGAGAAGAGATTCTGAAGAAGAAAGTATATGGACCTTATAGAATCTGATGACACAGTAAATAGTTGAGTAACATTTCATGTGCAGGAATGAAGATTGCACATGCGAAGAGTACTGAAGAAAATGCAAATCACTTTATAACTGTACAGATGCTGTAACGCAAGAAGACTAATTAATCATATGGCTGGCTATACATAGTGAATAGACTGCAGGCTGTGCCACCTGTTGTATCCTCACCCCGGAGGGTCGGGTGAGGGATCCGCACTCACTCCTGCATGCACGCACGCACACCTGACACACATGCAAGGACGACACGGGACGCGTTGTTGCCTGGTCCGCGTCCCGGCGGGAACTGCCGCAAGGGCGCCGTTTATTCCTATGCGCATGCGCGGGCGGGAACGAGGCTCGCGCATGCGCTGCACACTACGGGGACGTCACACCACCAATATATATAAATATGCACAGAATCTAGATGTATCACGTCGTGTTTTAAGAAAACTAGGACCCCATGAAGAGAAGGGCTGAAAGTGTGCCGCAGTAGAAGAAAACAGCTGACGATGATGGAAGATTCGAGAAAGCTTGTCTGGCCCAATGTCAAGGGTTGGGCCGCCAAAAAACTGGCAGTCTGTTCGAGAAGATAAAATTGAATTTGAGAAGCTAGGCAAGCTCCTGTAGAGCTGTAATTGATAATCACTACAGGTGCCAGGTTTTATTAATTTAATAGTGTTAAATACTGATACATGTTCAGGATGAAAATAGATTTTGGTCAAGCTACACCGAGACTTGAAGATAAGACCATACTCACACTGCCATCTATTCTGAGGTGCAGTGATACTTGCAAGGCCAAGTTCAAAGTAAATTTGAATGGCAGACAGCAGGAGTGATGATGGATGATGGATGGGGTACCAGCTTGCCTGCTGCTAGCGAGTGGAATATTCCAGAAAGGTACACGCATGCCAACCAATCATAGAGGGCCACATAGGGAAGAGCCCTATAGTTTGAGACCCAATGAAACGTTATGTATTTTATGACACGGAAGATGACTTGCACTAGGGGTGGGTATAGCTGTCCACCTGAATTTAGAGACCCAATCACAATGCTGTCCCCATAGAAAGTATACCTAGATGTTCTCATGAAGCCTATCACAACCATAAGTAGGTTTTTATTATTTTGCCAGGTAGTATGATGTCAGTGATGACAAATGTTTGCTATATCACTGTCATTTTTTATGAAAAGTATTGATGACTCTTGAGAGAGATTTGAGCGAACGTCCATTGATGTCCATTGTACTCCCTATTTTAGATAATTTCAATTAAAACAGTTGTTTTTGCCAACTTCCAGAGTCGGTCTTATTATTAGTGTAAGAGTAAGAGCTGCATGCCCATCCATCCCATATAGCGCTACGTCGCTTTAAGGGCCTACGGGTTCAAGGATTTTCTTCTTCACCGCACCATATGGGGGCTATCCTTTATCGCCCACACAGCAGTATAAAGACCCTGAGTTCAAACCTCCATTTTCTTCAGCAGCCACTCCAGCGATTGCGAGGCAGACACAGGTAAACGGCTCCATCAGCTGCAATTCCTAGAAAATGGGATATTGAGGAAAGTGGAATGGTAACTCATTCAATGGTTAGGGCAGAAGAAAAGCAGCTAGAAGAGCAGATGAAGGGTTGAGAATGAGGGAGAAAGAGGAGATTATGCCATTTACAGCTAGGAAAGAGGATAGGTTGCAAATGGCAGTAGAGACATAGGGGCAGGAAAAATTGGAAGAAGCACTGCACTGCGGCCAGTGGAGAAAGAGGTGGTACTGTTATGGCTGCAGAGAAATGAAGGGTGGGAAGAAATGAATAGACAGGCAACGGGAAGGAAGGTGGAGGCATGAGCAAGTTTGTGTTGGATAAATTGATCATCAAAGAGGTCAATATGTGCCTGTAGAACTGGAATATTGCTATGGGTACAGGATTTGAGCTGGCGCCCTATGGTAGTGATGAGTATGCTTCCATGCCTGTAGAAGTATCAGGGGAAGTAAAAACAGGAATAGGAGATGGATGGGAATGTGGACCGGATGTATAGAGAGTACACCATGGGGTCTTAGGATGCACCATGTTACTTTTCATGGACGTAGTAAGTAGCATGGGCCGAGATGGGGGAAGCTCCAGCAAAGCAGCTGTAAATCAGTTTCCATTGTTCCAGAAGGGTCTGGTAAAGGTGTTTAAATATCCCATGGTCACACATGGACCAGAATAATTTGATGAAGACACTCCCTTTGCTCACTGCAGGGCTGGGGAAGTGGATTTATGTTTTAGGGAAACACACCAGTGGTGTCTTGTTAGCCATGGGGAACATGAAAAGCTAATTCACATTGAAGCTATCAGACAAGCTTTGGAGGAGACTGGAGGTCCTGGGAAAGAATAAAATAAACACAGTTCCTTTGCTTAACCACAATAGGCTTTTGCTCATTTTTACATTACATAGAGAGTGGCCTGTAGGGTATCATGAGCTTGGGCCTCAATGGGTAACCAGCATCACCTCTGTGGAGAAGGGCATGAATGGTGTCAGTGCTCCTTGGGTGTTCCTTTGTGTGTGGTGTTGCATTATGCGAGTTGACTTTGTGTGGACCCAGTAATGGCATGAACATGTTGCAATGGCCATGTGCCAGTGCACCTGTGTGTAGATGCATGGATGTGTGTGTGTGGAGGAAGGTGGTGGGAGGTATAGTACTTACCTATCACACACATGTCCTCATTGTGGCCGGTTTCCAACTTCCCATATATGCTGGAGACCCAAAATATGTGGCAGTCGTGGACAGAGCCCAGGAAATTGGCATACATATCCATGAAAAGCCCACTGGTGTTGATGGAGTGCCCGAGGTTCCAGTTCCGGTACATGTGTGTTCAGTTCTGGGGGGGAGAGCATTGTGTGATATGGATGCAGACGATGACACTGATGACCTGGGGGTATAAAATGTGTGTGCCACTTGTCTTTGTCCTGGTTTTGAGGGCATTTGGACATAGCATCGGCTGCACAATATGATGCACGCCATGACCTTGAGCAGGTTGAATGACTATGTTGCCTTGGAGATGTCTGCAGTAATGCCTCTGGTCCTCTTGAAGGAGACAGTGGTGAAGAAGTGCAGGGTGGCCAGGTGCTACAAATGCATCACCCGATGGCATGTGACTGCACGGTGGTGGGCTGCAAATCACCCTCCCACTCCTGCAGTATGTCCATGATTGCATGCATAGCAAAGCAATAACTCCATGTCGACATGCCAAAGAGGTTGACACAGGTGCGGAAGATCCGCTCCCTCCATCTCCTCCTTGTCGGCTGGGGTGCGGCAGCAGCTGCGACAGTGGCATCATGCCATTGCTGCACGCAGAGTGCTATCGCCAAATCACAGGGATACATTCCCTGGGATGGGAGCGTGAAGTGGCACTATATGCCTTACTATCGGGATGTATGATGTCATGTTGTGCGTGCTAATATGAAACGTCACTGTGGTGGTTGGTTTGTTCTTGGTTGTGTGGGATGTCCTGCAGCTGTGTGTGGGGGGGGTTCAGTTGTTTCTTGCTTTCTAGCATTGTGTGTTGGTTGCACGTATGTTGAGGCATTATGTCTGTGTGATGTGTTCTGTGGTGTGTTATGGGACATGTGTTGGGTTTTGTGGTGATTGTGGTTGTTGGGAATCATCTGGTAATTGATTAGCTGAAATATAGATTTTTATAGGTAATTTGGTTTATTTATGTATTTTTGTCTTTACATAACTTCCACCTTTGATGGGAGCTCCACTTTAATGTACACTGTTTTCCTTATCTTCCGCCTTTCTGGATTTTAGTCAAATGTTCTTTTTGTGAATTTCTGTAAGTTAGTTCCACATAAGTTCTGACTCAATATGGGTTTAACTTTGAGTTAACTTTGAATCGTATCTTCTTTAGTAAATTGGACACTAATAAATTTAGTTTTATTTACACTATTTTTTGGAGCTTATTGAATCAGCCCAAACCAATATATATGGGGCTGATTTACTAAGCTAAAATATTGTGTAAGTTAGACTTGTACCGAAAAATGGCTTTAAGTTCTACTTGCACTTTTTTTTTAAGCTTAGTAAATTTAGTCTGACTTAACTTAGTAAATCAGCCCATGCATATTTGTTGTGTTGCTGCATTATTCATTTCACGTGATTATACGTATCAGTGCAGCATTATTACAGTGTATATGCGCACAATGTTTGTTTCTGGAATTGTGCTATTGTACGTTAGTCATGGGTGCACATATGTTGTTTTTTATGTAGGACAATTATTGTAGTTTATGCTTAGCATGCGTGTGTATATCTCTATGCATGCAATTATTGATGTATTATGCATTTGTTTTTATGTGTATTTTTAACGTGGGTGTGGTTATTGCAACCATTTTTTTTAAATGTAGTTAAAAACATTGTTTGATGTTGAAGATTTACGGGTCCATTGCCTGGAGTATTACATATGGCGAGTGCTAACTGTTCCACCATTTGGTGATGGCAAGGTGGAATGGCTTGCTTATTGAGGTGGCAAATGGCAAGACATTGTTGATAAACCTTTTGTTAATTGTGATAGTGTTGCCAAGCCGCCAGATTTTAGTTTAATCCATGCTGGTGGGAAGGATATTGCCCATGAAAGAGGAACGTAAATGTTTTTAATGTTAAGTCTGATCTGCTACTAATAGCAACATTATTTCCAGCAAGAAAAAGTGTTTTTTCGTGTTTGACAGTATGTAAGGTGTTGATGCGGGGAAGTACGAATCGCAGAAATAGTCTCAATAGTGTACATATACATTTTCAGTTGAAGATGAACTACATTTTGTTTTTCACACGAACATTGAGAGCCAAATTGATCATATTTTGTACATGGATGGAGCACTTTCGACAAATGAGGAAATCATTTTTTTAGGCAATATTCTTGAAGGCTTAAGGTATGTTTCACAGTAATGTCCGGCTTCAGTTTATTTTTTATAGCAAATGAATTATGTGTTTCCTTGGCTAAATTATATACTTCCTTGTGTAAGTGTATGTTATTATGTGTACACAGTGGGGGTGTGCATGCTGTGTCTGGTTATGGTAAGGTTGGCTGAATATTGTTACTGGAATTATGTGTTTTGTTGATTGAGTGTGTGTTGGACTGTGTACGCTGTGGGAGTTGAGTACATGTTTGTAATGTGTATGAGGTTGGATTGTGCGTATGCTGTGTGTGGTTATGCTAATGTTGGCTGAATATTATTCCAGGGATGATGTGGTTTCTTGCTTAAGTGTATCTTGTGATGCTTAGTTAGTGTGTGTTTGTTTGTAATTTGTACAAAGTGGGGGATAGTGTGTGTTTGTTTGTAATTTGTACAATGTGGGGGATAGTGTGTATGCTGTATGTGGTTATGCTAATGTTGGCTGAATATTGTTCCTGGAATTATGTGATTTCTTGCTTGAGTGTTTGTTGTGATGCATACTTAGTGGGGGTAAGTGTGTATGCTTTGTGTGCTTATGGTAATGTCGGCTGAATATTGTTACTGGAATTATGTGTTTTGTTGTTTTAGTGTATGTTGCAATGTGTATGCTGCAGTGGTTGAGTGTATGTTTGTCATGTGTATGAGGTGGGGGTCATGTGTATGCTGTGTGTGGTTATGCTAATGTTGGCTGAATATTGTTTCTGGAATTATGTGGTTTCTTGCTTGAGTATATCTTTTGATCCATATCCAGTGGGGATAAGTGCATATGCTGTATGTGAATATGGTAATGTTGGCTGAGTAATGTTACTGGAACGATGTGTTTTGTTTGAGTGTATGTTGGAATGCGTACGCTGTGGGGGTTGAGAGTTTATTTGCAATATGAACGCAGTGGTGACTGGGGATGTCTTCCTATGCTGGGTGTGGTTATAGCTGCGGTGTACGGGTGGCGTGGTTGCTGAGTGTATGTTGCCATATATTTTTAACTTATTGAGTATATGTTGGCAATATGTTTTAAGTAGGAGTGTGTATGAATTTTGTGTGTGGTCCCCATGTTGGCTAAATATTGTTGCTTAAAATGTATTTTATTGCGTGTGTGTATGCATGAAATATGTACACAGTGGAGGTGAGTGCGTACATGTTGGATGTGGTTATAGCTGCTGTGCATATGAGTGGTGTGTTTGCCGAGTGTGTGGTGGCATGTATTTTTCACTTATTTCATATTTTCTTACTGGAAATCTTGTTTGTCAGAGCTCATGCTTCATATAAAGATACATTTTGGGCCCTTAAAGGATAGTTCCAGGACTTTTTTTTTATTGTCCCTACGGTTCGGCCATGTGTTTTTAAGCATAACTCGGTAGATCGTAGAAAACTTTCCTATGGACCTTACCCGACTTTTCGTCCATTAACGCACTCGAAATCAGCCGCTATTTTCTGATAATCTTATCATTACCACCCATCGCCCTGGCTCACCTGCTTTTGCGGCACTAAATCAAATCCCCCGCCCCTGAGCCTGACATCAGCAGACGCGTACCGCCCATTTCCCAACGCCAAAGCACGTTTCGTGTCAACAATCGCTGCGCCTCAGCTAATGAAGTGTCGCCATGGAAATGGCAGGACGCCTCTTTCCTCAATAAGTATAAACACACCGTTTCGCAATACACAGCAGCAGATTGTCGATTCCATTACTCTCTCTGTGTTACTTTGAGTATTCTGTGACTCGTTTCTGTGCTCTGGTCAGCTACCTTCGCCGCTTCTAGGCCTTGTGAACACCTGTACCATCTCTGTAAATTATTTTACTTTCTTTACCACACAATGGCTACAATAATGCCGTATATGTACGAGCCCGAGTACACCGAGCAAGAACTACTGGAAAGGCAAGCACGCGAAAACGATGGGGATTCGGACGGCAGTTGGGAGGACCAGTCAACGGATGAAGAGCCTGGACCATGTCGCATGGACGGCGTCTCCACCTGGTGCACGTGCAATCGGTGCGAGCTAATGCCAACTGAGGAGGAGAACTGCTGCTGCCGTGAAAATTCCGGGTGCTTGGCCTAAATTTCGGAAGGCGAGCCAAGTCCGCAATGCATCACCGAGCTGCCAGAGTTCAGGGAAGCCTGCCTCTCACGGACCGTGTTGAGGATGATGATGGTGCTTATGCACGAACTTCGCGGCACTGTTCGTCCGCGTAATCCGAGTAACGAGTAAGTATACTCTGGTTTTGATGTCAGTGATGCCACTACTATGTCATGGTCGTCTCCCACATATAAAATTACATCTACATATCATTCGAATGCATGTAAATTGGTTCCATATTGTGCATTTTCTAGATAGAATTTTTTTCAAAGCAGAATGACATTTTTTTACCTGAATCGACAGTGATAAGAAAGTTTTGTCATTTTAATACAGTTTGCATCTTTCATTTTCACAGGTGGTACAGGCTGGTGGCCTATCGTTGCTTCACTTGGTGGCTTCACGGGAGGCTCGGACACCGCGTTCGGAGAGTAATACCTGCCTGTGCGGTACTTGCCATTAGACAACATTTCCCCAGCGACAGTGGACAATACCGCAGATTTTCCCTGGATGTGCTGCAACCGCAACTTTACATTGTGTAATGTTTATTATTTATGTTCAATTGAAATTAAGATCTAAAATAAAACCCAACATATATTTTAACAATGGTTGTTTTGATTTTTTAAATGAATCTAGTGTGTCTCCATTGAATAGTCTTCCTGTGCCTTGTCTTGTCACACCACATGTCTCCGGCCAGCATCCTCCCTCACGCTGGCCGCCCACCTTCAATCCACATAACCGTTGAACCCATATGCAGCAGACATACATATGTTATTTTGCGGGTTGGCATCAAGCCTCCCGGCCTTGCCTCCTCCCCCAAAAATACTTACCACACCACTTTGTTCAAGCGTTGGCAATAAAAGGAAGGCCGTTGGATTTTATTGATACAAAACATGGTTATAGGTAAATAATCAATATGGTTGATCATAATAAATCATCCTTTTGGGCACCGGGTACAGAGATGACCACCTCTGGCCCGTGCCGCCTTGCCACCACAGGCCAGCCTGCTGCTGACTAACTGCCTAGGCATCCAGGGTCTCCAGGGTGAACTGCACCCATATATTCTCCTGGGAGGGTGAGGTATTTATAAACTCACCCCCCTGCCTTCCATGTACTAGATCCTGCAGCCTGCCTCTTACATGCAGTTAGATGGCCTCTCCTTGGTGAGGCCCTGCGGCAAACGAGTCTTGTCTGCACGACCACCGCCCTAATCCACACCCCCCCGCCCTATCAAAGGCAGTTCGCACCGGGGTACTTGTGCTGCCAAGTGGAGCTGTCAGGGAGCGATAAAGGCCAAGAGGTGCCAAAGACCATGTACACTTCAAAGTGGTCTATAGAGCATGGGTTGTTGTTCCCATGTCTACCTCCAGACCCCGTGTCTCCTGCCAAGCATCCCCCCTCACGCTGGACGGCCCCCTGCAATCCACATACGTGTTTCTCCATTCACGAGTCTTCCTGTGTCTTGTCTGCACGACCACCGCCCCAATCCACCCCCCGCCCTATCAAAGGCAGTTCGCACCGGGGTACTTGTGCTGCCAAGTGGAGCTGTCAGGGAGCGATAAAGGCCAAGAGGTGCCAAAGACCATGTACACTTCAAAGTGGTCTATAGAGCATGGGTTGTTGTTCCCATGTCTACCTCCAGACCCCGTGTCTCCTGCCAAGCATCCCCCCTCACGCTGGGTGGCCCCCTGCAATCCACATACGTGTTTCTCCATTCACGAGTCTTCCTGTGTCTTGTCTGCACGACCACCGCCCCAATCCACCCCCCGCCCTATCAAAGGCAGTTCGCACCGGGGTACTTGTGCTGCCAAGTGGAGCTGTCAGGGAGCGATAAAGGCCAAGAGGTGCCAAAGACCATGTACACTTCAAAGTGGTCTATAGAGCATGGGTTGTTGTTCCCATGTCTACCTCCAGACCCCGTGTCTCCTGCCAAGCATCCCCCCTCACGCTGGGCGGCCCCCTGCAATCCACATAAGTGTTTCTCCATTCACGAGTCTTCCTGTGTCTTGTCTGCACGACCACCGCCCCAATCCACCCCCTGCCCTATCAAAGGCAGTTCGCACCGGGGTACTTGTGCTGCCAAGTGGAGCTGTCAGGGAGCGATAAAGGCCAAGAGGTGCCAAAGACCATGTACACTTCAAAGTGGTCTATAGAGCATGGGTTGTTGTTCCCATGTCTACCTCCAGACCCCGTGTCTCCTGCCAAGCATCCCCCCTCACGCTGGGCGGCCCCCTGCAAACCGCATAATGCCACGACATATACACGTCATTCATTCACAAACACACCCCTGTTTCGAATTATTTATAACCCACTTCATATTTCTAATGTGAACTTCTTTGCGCTTTGCTATTCAACCCGTGAAGGTGCTGGTTATCTGCTCTTCGTCTCTGTGAACTTCTGTGACCACTTCGAGGAAACTCGTCAGTTTGCAACCTGTGAACTGCTCCCTGTTCTACGACAAGAAACTACTCTGATCCCTGCATCTAACTGTTTGTTCGTCAAGGTAAGGCCATGTACCATAATCATTTTGCGTCCAATTTCTTTTCGTTCAAGACAGTACATGCAAGGAACTAGTCACATGTTCTGAGTTTACATTGGTATTCATAGAGAATTGTTGATCTTTACTTTTCAGAACTTTCCACAATGCCTGCCTGTTCCATTGGCGGTTGCCCTTCGAAGACCCATAATAAATCTGAAGGTACTATAATGCACGTTTTCCCTAAGACAATAGATCAGATAAGAGAATGGGTCCGATATTGCGGATACCACCGTCTGAGCTTGAAAGTAGAGTCCTAGAAGTCTTTGCGGACAAGAGGGGTGATCGATACCGCATCTGCAGCAGGCACTTTAGCTCAGACATGTACTCCACATCATTGCTAATAAAGAAGAACACACCGCGAGCGAGGCGAAAATTGCTCTCAACCGCTATTCCCACTCTATTCGTCCACATCCCTCCACTGGTGAGTCAAGTTTACGTATTTATCTCTCGGCCTTGCGGTAGTGTGTAGCATTAGCTAACAATAATTTCCCCATTTATGTATCCACTCAATATGAAGGCGGAAGATTCTCCATCCGTGTCGTTATTGCAGTCATCAGCCACTTCAAGCGCCTATCGGGTAATCTTACTTAGCTATTCTGCCACTGACTTGTTTTAGGCATGTAAATCAATAGTTTTAATTTATCGTGTAATTATTTTACCTAATGGTACACCCTTGTACTCGTCCTCTAGTCTTTGTTTTCAGTTATAATTATTGTTATCCAAAATAATGCAAGTACTGTCTTTCAGGGAGATGCTGAGGAGTCCAACGTATTGACGACAACCGTTGATGTCACTCAGATGCTCGAGGTACGTTTCCGGACAGTTCCATCGATGGAGATCATCAGATCTTGCATTCTTGTAGCGTGATTGTTACACACAATGGGCCTCATTACGACCCTGGCGGAGTGGGTTTACGCCAGCGGTATTCGCGGCGGACCCGTCCGCCCTACTACGAGTTCCCGTAGCGCCATGGAGCCGTTTTCCGCCTGGTTTTTCCGGGCGGAGAAATCCATGGCGCTACGGGACCTTGTTGTTAATTACGCCACCGTATTTTACGGTGGCGTAATTAACGCCTTCCCCACTCCCATTATACCCTATGGGGCAAAAATGGGAATGGGGAAGGGTAAAATGGGGAATGGGGATTTACCGCCCCGCCAAGGTCGGAATGGGGCGGTAAATCCGCCAACCCCCATGGCGGTATCGGCAGCTTTCCGCCGTGCTCCATGGTGCATTTTGCACCGCGATCTCCGCCAGGGTCGTAATGAGGGCCAATGTTTCTTTCATTTTTAGCCATTAATATGTCCTTCTGTCGTCGCCCTCCTATGTGTTTTCTTTTTTCAATATTGTGTTCATTACTAATGAAAGTCCTATGTTTCAGGGAGTCGATGGAGCATTAGTCCAAGAAGAAGGGGGAGCATGCAGTTACGGGTCGGCGCAACAGCTTGCAGAAGTGTGCACCGCAGTTACATCGTCCCTTGATGTTCTTATGCATTTCGAGGTATGGATACTGACAGTTCGATCAAGCGAAATCATATGACGTGATTACATCCGCTATACTTCCTTCTTTATTAACGCAAGTACTATGTTTCAGGGAGATGACGGAGCTTCTTCTACAAGAACATCACCCCTAGTAGTTGATGCAGATCTCTGGGTGGTGACACTTCCAACGATCGAGCAAATCGAATCATATTTACATATCCATTATTTATTTTAGACAACTGATCATTTGTGCAGGTCTATTTAGATGAGCCGTTGACGCCTGCACAAAGTTTATGTTCTTTTTAACAAAATAGAAAACCATACTAATGCAATTACTGTGTTTCAGGGAGTTACTGAAGCATCATCTTCAATAATATCATCAATGGAAGTCTATGAGGAGCCCGAGGTATGGATCTTGACAGTTCCATCTAACTAGATCAACAATGCGTGAATAATTGTCGTTTGAATGTTCTACACAAAGCGTTCATTCGTGTTTTGCTATTGAGATGTACGTGGGTATTGGTCCCCAAGTACATTTTGTGTTTTCGATATTATTATACATACTAATGAAAGTTCTATGTTTCAGGGAGTCGATGGAGCGTCAGTGCGTGATGGATGTGCTTATCATGAAAATATAGTCGTTGCAGCGCAAGAGGAAGTGGAGACATGCACACACGAGTCGGAGCAACAGCGTCCTGATGTTGAAGTTCGAGGCAAGAAAGTTTCAAAGAAAAGAAAGCAAAAGAAGGTTAGTGTCCTGGTCACTATATTATGTTGTTTTTCACTGTTAATAGTTCAATACTGTAAGTTGTGTTTAAACTGAACATCCCTTTTCCAATCTGTCCTCTAGTTGCGAGTGGGTGTACGAACTAGATCTACACAGACAGTGAAGCGAACGAGAGATGTTGCTTGTCAAACCTTTTGGCAGGGACTTGAGACTGGAGATGCATCGTGCCAATGGGAAGAATATGAAGTGATTGACAACAGAGCTATACCACATCCAGCCATTGATAGTGAATGTCCTCCTGGTAGTTCGGATGCAGTCGGAGATCAATTCACAGAATCCACACCCGCAAAAGCTAAGACCGCGAGAAAGTTGAAGAAATTGTTTTATTCACCCATCGCCGGAGAAGGAACAGATGTTGCAATGGAAGAGAATGAAGTGGACGACAATGAAACACCATCAATATCACTGAACATAGCGGAAGACGATATCAGAGATTCTACCTTTCATGTGAGTGACATGTCCTCAACGTTACAGGCCGAACCAGCTGGGATGCAGAGTGACAGTATAAGGAAAGAGGCCAAATTCATTGTATTCTATAGTTGTTTGATTGATATTATTATTCGGATGAAATGTGGGCATTCGGTTGGTGGGGAAGTATGTGGGGAGCCATTGATTAATGTGACTCGTGCAATTCGAGGCACTAACCTTAAAATACATGCCACCTGTACAAAATATCATCCTTTCTCATGGTCTGCACAACCCATGCTGGGGCAACTGCCAGCAGGCAATCTACTTTGTGCAGCGGCTGCACTTTTTAGTGGTTCAAGTTTTAAAAAGTTAGAGTCTTTCTTTCAGTTTGTGGGAATCCATTTCATTGCGAAAACTCAGTTCTACAAATACCAAACCGATTATCTATTTCCAGCCATTAGCGAAGCTTGGAGAATGGAAAAAATGTCTATTGATAGTACATTCGCGGGCAAACGGTTCAGGCTAGCCGGTGATGGACAGTGCGACAGCCCAGGATTTTCAGCCAAGTACTGCACCTACCACTTTCAGGACATGGAAAGTAAGAAAATTGTGAGTTCGGTGGTCGTGCAGGTGTCACAAAGTACATCCTCAGTGGCCATGGAGAAAGTTGGCTTTGTAGCATCATTGCAAGAACTACAATCGCGGGGAATGGTGATCGACCTGATAGCCATGGACAGACACGTTTCAATTGCCAAGACAATGAGAGAAGAGTACAAAAATATAAATCACCAATTTGACGTTTGGCATCTTGCAAAAACAATCAATAAAAAAATGTCGGCTGCAGGTAAAAAAAAAGATATGCAAGGTATTTCACAGTGGTCCAAGTCAATCAGCAACCATCTTTGGTGGAGCTCCAAAACATGTGGAGGGTCGTTGGAAATTCTACTGGAAAAATGGCGGTCAGTAATGCTACACTGTACCAATGTTCACCGTTGGAACACAAACCAACATTTCCACAATTGTGAACATGGCCATTTGTCCACAGAGGAGGCACGGAAGAAGATGTGGTTGATTCCTTCATCACCCACTCACAAAGCCATTGAAAAGATTGTATTTGATAAAACTATAACAAGAGATTTGAGGGGACTCACGGAATTCTGCCACACAGGAGATTTGGAGGTGTTCCACAATATGTGCCTAAAGTACAGGCCAAAACGATTGCATTTTGGCATGGAGGGCATGATAAATCGGACTCTTCTAGCGGTCTTGGCACATAACCATAATGTTGGCCGTCAACAAAGTAGGACGACCGGAACTTTAGGGACGCTTCGCTACAATAAGGCCTTCACTAAAAGAAGTAAACAATGGGTGATCAAACCAGTGTTTGAGGATATGCAATATGAGTTTATTGAGAGACTTATTGTTGATGTCCTAGATAGGCACATAAATGGAGTTGTGAACGAACCTGTGCAGGGGACAACTGCATTGCCACCCAACATTGCCTCTGTTCCATGTCCACCTAAAGAAGAGCTCATTGAGAAATACACATCACGGTTTAAATGATTGTAATTTGATTGTCTGTTCTCTCGAATCTCCTCATGTCGCAGGCCCATTGAATATGTGTATCTATGTAATGTGTAAATAAAAGTGATTGCTCAGTGTACATGCAATGTGTCTCTCCACCCTTGCCCCTCCCATCACCGTGCAGTAGTGCGAACCACCCGGGTGTCACCTGTGACTTTGCTCTCGAGTCTCCTCATGTCGCAGGCCCATTGAATATGTGTAGCTATGTATTGTGTAAATAAAAGTGATTGCTCAGTGTACATGCAATGTGTCTATCCAACCTTGTTCATTTGCGCATTAAATTAAACCAAACAGTAATATAAATCATTTTTCAAAAAATATAGAATGTCTCCGTATTTATGGTTCTCTGGGGCTGCAAAGCACGCAGACAAAATGCAAAGATCGAGTGTAAATTTCAAGTCCTGTGAGATGGCCTTACACTGAATGTAGCTAACTAGGAATGTGTGCTCGTTCAAAGTGAAGGTCAGCTGCTTTGATTTTTTGCTCGGGTGCCGGAATGCCCCACGACTCAGTATAAGGTTCTATTGTTATTTGACCTTGACAGGCCGGGACCATCCCGAAAGACTTCTTTTTGGGGGTGTGGTGCAATAACGTAAGAAACGATAATGAATAAAATTTCAGAAACGATAGCCATTTAATGTTCGTTCATTAGAAGAAATAACGTCGGCATAGAAGGAGTGGTATTTCGGGGCTGCCCTACGCACAGAAACAATGGAAAATGCAAATATAATGTAAGTAACTCTTTAGATGAGTTTATACCGCAATTTAAACTTGTTCGTTCTATGTGGCATATTGTTTTGTACTGCGCACTATCTTGAGGAGAACCATCTCCTTTTACGGAAGCACCTCAAAACCTTCCTCTTTGCTTCTGCTTTCTCTCTCCCTCTCCCCTGCTACAACTGGTCCACTGTCTGCGACCTCGGTCCTGGGCCCTTCCACTCTCCACCTGCACTGCCTCCCTGTCAACCCCTGCACTGGGGGACTGTCTCAGTATCCTACAGCCCCCCCTTGACGTATAATACCCAGTTGCACTGTCCTAGCTATGAAATAATTTCCCGACCGAATATATAAAATGAATAATTTTAATAAAGATCTGATGGTGAGACTAATTTCATTTTTTATGTTTTTCAAACAGGTACATCGTTCATTATTGCATGTGTCACGAGTACCAGACACCGGCGGATGGGTTTTTCAACCACCAGTTGCTTCTCCGCGTGAACAACGTTACCACCCTGACCATTTTATGGGACGATCGCCAAGTACAAGTATGCCCTTACGCGGTACTAACGGCTAGATGCAACATACAGACCGTTGTGGTGGCCTAGTGCCTCGTTGTTGGAACAGCCATGCGATTATCAGTGCGACCGAAGAGCTTATTTTATCGTAAACCAACACCCTGTGTACTGCACACGAACATCGCTTGCCTCAAGACGAACTATTTTGGATCGAGAGCAAAGAATAATGCAAATCGCTGAATATTCACTAAACATTTCATGTCCAATAAATGTACTTTGCCAAATGTACAATCTTGCCGTTTGCTTTTAAACCACAGTTTCATATTCCGAATTGTGGCGCTGTATTGTGAGATGATCTAAGACCCTGTGTACAGCAAAGGAACATTGCGTGCCTCAAAACGAACTTTTTGGAACGTGAGCAAATAAAAATGCAAATCGCTGAATATTCTCAAAACATTTGATGTCAAATAAATGTACTTTACCAAATTTACAATCTTGCGGTTTAATTTAAAAGTACAGTTTCATATTCCCAATTGTGGCGCGCTGTGTTGTGTGAGCTCATCTGTGTTGATTTCCGGGTTCTGTGTGGAGTCGCGTAGAAGACGCCTGGGCGCGTTTGCCTACGCAGCTCAGTCACGTCACGGATAGAGGCGGGGAATATGAATGTTTTGATAAAGTCTGTTTCAGGGGCGGGGATTTGATTTAGTGCCGCAAAAGCAGGTGAGCCAGGGAGATGGGGGGAAATGATAGGATTATCAGAAAATGGCGGCTGATTTTGAGTGCGTTAATGGACGAAAAGTCGGGTAAGGTCCATAGGAAAGTTTTCTACGATCTACCGAGTTATGCTTAAAAACACATGGCCGAACCGTAGGGACAATAAAAAAAAAGTCCCGGAACTATCCTTTAATATTTCAACATTGGCCAATCTGAAGATATTTGGGCCAAAGAAATATTTCTTTTCCTATGAGAAAACCCCAAAGGTAAAAGCTGTTCAAAGCATGATCAAAGTAAACACATTTCTTACTATGAAGACCTTAATGTAGAAAGTGATGTTTTTCAACAGCCACAGCGTAAAAACTGCTTGGCAGATTTTGACTAAATAAGAAACAACTTAGGCACAAAACTTTGGCTTAATTTCTTTGGTTTTGGGTAAATCCATCCAGTAGATTCTAAAATATTTGACAGAGAAGTGGGTGGCCCATGCTCCTTAAAATATTTGGTACTTTTTACAGCAGAGAGGCTGAGAGAGACTGATAACGTTTGATTTGCTAGACGAATTCGATGACAAACCAAAGGTTTGTTGAATGCCCTCAAACTGGAAGGTTTGGGAACACTTCATCAAAAAATGAAAAAGTTATTAAGAATACATAAAACACAGTTTTCAGGCTACTTCCATTTGAACTTTCCTATAGAGAAAAGGTGCAGTTTTGATCAGCCGTAGCGCGAATCCTCCTGTGCTGATTGTTAGGGAGAATTCTCATTCTATGCCTAATTTCCCTCACCTAGTGAGTCCACCAGCAGCTTTGCTGGATTTCTGGAGTTTATTTTTTCCACCTGGTAAGAGTGTGAGCTTTTTCCCCACTCTTACCTGTGTTTTGCCATGTGTATTTTGACTGTTTTTGTGATTGTGGACTCTGGAGTATACCACTTCAGTAGCCCCACTATCTTGTGTGTTACACAGCACCTTCCGCGCAGTAACACAGGGTTGTCTCTTAGGCTTCCCACTGACTCCATTTTTGGGGCTGACTACTGTCCCCCAGAAAAGGGTAAAGTTGCCATTAACTTTACATAGTCACTTTTAACCACGGATCCAGTACACCCCATCTTATATGGAGTATTGGAAAGGGTTAATTATTAGCCCTTTTTATGTGTGCCTCTTGGAGCATTGTTTTGCTCCCTTAACATTAAGACTTGGCTGGTGGCAGTTGTACCTACCCTAATTTTCCAACCGCGGTTATATTATATAAAACGTGGTAACGTTTTAGGCTATTTTAGTAGCCTCGAACTATAAACCTGCTTGCCCAAATACTTTTTATTTCAGCTCTGGTTGGGTTTAGTCACCATTTCCTTTTGTTAACATCCTTCTTGTGTCCTTCTTTGCACGGCAAACCAGGTTTGCCTCCTTTGTTCGCTGACCTTTGGCGGGCTTCTGACCAGAAGCCCTCCTTTGGCGTCTGGGTGTCTATGTGGGCTGAGTGTGAGGAAGGGGTGTAGTCACCCCCTGCACAGGGTCTCCTTGTAGACCCAAGTCGCACTTTGTTTTGATTGGCTGAGGTGGTTGTCCGGGCTGGACATCCCCCCTGCTGAGTGATTGACAGCCAGGCTGTGTGAATGGGGGATTTTGGCATAAAAGGCAGGACTCTTCGGCTGGAAGTCAGAGTCACCACTGGAACTGCAAGGAACCGAAGACAAGTAGAGAAGAAGACGGCTGCTGCAACCCCGGATCCCGGTGAAGCCCTGATGCAGTCCTGAGCTATCGACCCTTCAACGACAAGAGAAGATCCAGTACGGAGTCTTCTTCCCTTGAATCTGGTGTGATCAACCAGCTCACCCTTTCTTCAGTCAGAGCATCACCTCCTGGTTCGAAATCACTGCTGTGCTGTAGTCGTCTGGATAGCCATCAGAAGAGCGCTCTCCTGATTTAAAGGTGTGCACCTTTTATTCATCGTTGTCTTTTTCGCTGCTGCTGGCCTCATCCCTGGGTAGTGCAGATCGCTACAGACATCCTCCTTCTTGTCCCCATGACTGAAACCGCAGGAACCGTGAGTCTGCAGGAACTACCAGGAACAACAGCTGTGGCACCAGCATTTATCCAACAGAATAAGGTGCTGTGCACATTTGGTCGTTCGCTCCGACTGACCATCCGGAATCGGGGTGAACCCTTTTCCTCCATGAAGATTTATACTTTCTTCCCTCCCTCTTAAAACTTTTCCTTCCATCTGACAATAACTAAGTACTTTTGGCATCTCCAATCTCGAACTGTTCAATCGTGTGATCCTCTGCAACTGAGCATCTGCTCCATTGACGACTCGCTTGCCTAGACAAAAGTATTGCCTGTGATTTTATCCCCCTTTTCCTTGTTTGAAATTCTAAAGTACAAAGTGTGTTTTAACTTTGTGAGCATTTCTATCTGCGGGTACGCGTTTGTATCGCAACACTGGTCTGTCAAATCCTAATGTACTTACCTTGAATTTGCTGGAACAAGTGGAAGTGGTTGTGTGTGGTGTATTTTACATGTGGTTTTGAATGTATAGAAGTGAAGTGTTTTATGAACAGATGGTTTTAAATAAATGTCCTTATATTTTTTTACCTGAAACCTTGAGTCAGTGTTTGCTTGAGTCACAGTAATTGTGGTCCTTTGTGTAATCCCTAGTACTGCTCATTTACTCTTGAGATAAGTCTGGCTGCTCCGCTACTGCTACCACTTTAACAGTGTAGTACAGGCTTGTACCAAAGGTGAACTTATATTACCACTTGTAGTCTTAATTGTGTATAGCGGTCCCTATGGGCACTGCACAGAATTCTGCCTAACACTGGTGTACCTCAGTGAGGATTTGGAAGTATAGTGATTACACTTAGAGTGCTGCTATTGCTTGGGTTCAACTAACCACAAGGCTAAACACCACTAATTCTATTAACTGAGAAATCATGTGAAATATGGAAAGCTACACTGAGGAGCGTCTCTTAAACTACACTGCTGAGGTTTTGAGAACCATGTGTAGGGCAAGGAGTCTCTCTGGTAAAGGAAAACAACCTGAACTGGTTGCTAAATTAGTGGGAAAACAAAGTCTGGAGAGTGGGTCAGAAGGACTTACCCCTTCAGAAAATGTGTATACTGATGTTTCTGATTCTGAGAGTGTTGAAGAAGAAGTAGATAGCCCTTTGTTAGGAGTTCCTACCAACCCCTTGCCTGCTCAGCAACCACAACCTCTGTCCACAGGGGCCCAACAGGTCCTACACTCAACTTCTGAGTTTATTGCACTAGAGAAAATGAGACTTGAATTAGAAGTGAAACATATTGAAGCACAAACTGCCATGAAACACCAAGAATTAAGGCTCAGAGAAATGGAGATGGCTCATGCTCTAGACATGAAGAAATTGTCTTTGGAAAATCTTTCTCTCCCAGGGTCTTCTAGGTCTTCCAGCCCTAAGAGACCCTGTATGCCAAAGGAAATGATTGGCATGTATGAGACTAAACTTGATGTTTTGGATTGGTTAGCAATGTTTGAGTACAATCATGGGAACCAGAGTATCTCAGGGAATCAGTTGATTCCTTGGCTTTTTCTAGGCTTCCCCCTGTTGCAAGCAATGCTGTAATGGAGTTGGCGGAGGAGGATAAGCAGGATTATGAGTGTGTGAAGCTAGCTTTAATAGGTAGATTTGGGAAGACCCCTTCCCAGTGAACACTTATGAATGTTTGAGGAATCTTGTTATGTTGGAGTCTATTTATGATGCCTGCTCTTCTGAGCTTAGACGGCATTTGGCTGATTCAAAGGAGATAGATCCTAATAAACTTGATAAGGCTGCTGACTTGTGGATTGCTAACAGGGCTACTCATAAGGATTTGGGGGCAACTCAAAAGAAGGATGAGGGGAAGCAGCTAAAGAAAGATAACAAGGAGAATTCCAATAATTCCCATCCACAAGAGGTCCCCAAACATAACCAGGGTAAGCCACAAGGGAAACCAAATAGGGCTAGTGTAACTCCTGGTGCCAAACCAGAGCTAGGTCAGGACAGACCCCATTCCAGAGAGCATTTGGTAAATGCTTTAGTTGTGGGTCAACTGACCACACGAGAGGAGATCTCAGATGCCAGGGTAACCCTGCAGGGGACAGCACTACTGCCTTAGCCTTCAACCCAGAGGGAGAAGTACAGATGGCTAGTGCCCTCTTTCACCTGTTTGCTGAAGAACCTTTGGCTCTTCAAGCAACTGTATCCTTAAAGTATGAGGGTCTGGGTAAGAAACCACATAGTGATGTGTATGACTCAATTCCTGAAAACTCTAGGGAGTATTATGTGGACAGTGTTCTTGTCAATTGCCAGGCCACCCCTGCCATGAGAGACACTGGGGCCAGCAGAACAGTTGTGGAAAAAAGATTGATCAGGCCGGAGTATGTTGCTAAGGCCCCCAAAGGTCCCACCAAACATGCTGGCGGACCTGTCCAAATGGTTCCTATTCTGCCAGCTCTCATTCAGTGCAACAACATGACAGTAAGGATCCCTGTCAGTATTCAGAGTGAGGTGCCTGGGAGAGTCCTGTTGGGGAATGATCTAAAAACTCTAGGTGTAGTATCCAGTACCCCCAGGTCTCCCAGTATGGAGAAGCAGAACCAAACCAAATTGGCTAGAAAGGCCACCTTAAGGGACCCCTCTGAGCCTGTGGGAACCTCTACAGAGAACCCCACTACAAGCCCTGGTGTTAGTAAATTGACCTCTAACCCAGACAAATTTCAGGCTAGTATGTTAGGGAAATGGGAGCCCATACCAAGCTCCATCATTGTTCCCCCAGTTCTAAAGTCTCTGACTCCCCCTGATTCTGAGAAAGAGGTGGATAGACCAACTGGACCCCTCTCTAGGCCTAAGAGAGCTGGTAATTCTCAGTGCTGGTGGAAAAGCAGAAAAGAAAAGTCTAAGGCCATAAACCTTCAGACTGTTGGACCTTCTAAAGAAGACTACAACCCAAATCCTAATGTTAGGAGAAAAACTCCTACAGTAGGTAAGGTTAGATCTAGGAGGAAGGGGAAGCATGTACCTTGCTTATCCCCAGCCCCTCCAACCAAGATACCTGAGACCCAAACTGCTCCCGAAAGAGAGATGGTGAGGAATCCTGGAGGCCCCTCTAGATCTAAGGGAATCCTTTATAAGGACCCCTTGAAAAAGCCTATCACAGGTTTAGGAGTTGTACCAACTTCTGAGGGACTGGTCAACTAGATCCCCTATAGATTTAAAAAGAAAGATGTTTCTCAAAGGGTGTGTAGGTCATATAGCTTACAAAGGAAAACCTTTGAGCAGAGAGCAGGAAGTCACCACCCAAATGCTGGTGGTCTCTCTAGGATGTTTATAACCGATTAGAGGTATGAGATCCATCCAGGAGTGGATTCAATCCTCCTGTCCCTTAATCTGGGGGGGGGGGGACGAGTGTTAGGGAGAATTCTCATTCTATGGCTAATTTCCCTTACCTAGTGAGTCCCACATCAGCTTTTCTGGATTTCTGGAGGTTATTTATTCCAACTGGTAAGAGTGTGAGCTTTCCCCCACTCTTACCTGTTTTTGCCATGTGTATTTTGACTGTTTTTGTGATTGTGGACTCTGGAGTACACCACTTCAGTAGCCCCACTCTCTTGTGTGTTATACAGCACCTTCCATGCAGTAACACAGGGTTGTCTCTTAGGCTTCCCACCGACTCCATTTTTGGGGCTGACTACTGTCCCCCAGAAAAGGGTAAAGTTGCCATTAACTTTACATAGTCATTTTTAACCACAGATCCAGTACACCCCATCTTATATGGAGTATTGGAAAGGGTTTAATTCTTAGCCCTTTTTATATGTGCCTCTTGGAGCATTGTTTCACTCCCTTAACATTAAGACATGGCTGGTGGCAGTGGTACCTACGCTAGTTTTCCTACCGCGGTTATATTATATAACGTGGTAACGTTTTAGGCTATTTTAGTAGCCTCGAATTTTAAACCTGCTTGCCCAAATACTTATTATTTTGGCTCCAGTTTGGTTTAGTCAGCATTTCTTTTTGTTAACATCCTTCTTGGGTCTTTCTTTGCACGGCAAACCAAGTTTGCCTCCTTTGTTCACCGAGCTTTGGCGGGCTTCTGACCAGAAGCCCTCCTTTGGCGTCTGGGTGTCTAGGTGAGCTGAGTGTGAGGGAGGGGTGTAGTCACCCCCTGCACAGGGTCTCCTTAGAGACCCTAGTCGCACATTGTGTTGATTGGCTGAAGTGGTTGTCCCGGCTGGACTCTTGAGCTGAAAATCAGAGTCACCACTGGAACTGCAAGGAACCGAAGAGAAGCAGAGAAGAAGATGGCTGCTGCAACCCTGGATCCCGATGAAGCCCTCCTGCAGTCCTGACCTATCTATCCTTCAACGACAAGAGAAGATCCAGTCTGGAGTCTCCTTCCCTTGAGCCTGGTGGGATCAACCAGCTCACCCTTTCTTCAGTCAGTGCCTCCTCTCCTGGGTCGAAATAACTGTTGTGCTGCAGTGGTCCGGATAGCCAACAGAAGAGCACTCTCCTGATTTAAAGGAGCGCACCTTTTATTCATCCCTCGGTAGTGCAGATCGCTACAGACATCCTCCTTCTTGTCCCCATGACTGAAGCCACAGGAACCGTGAGTCTGCAGGAACTATCAGGGACAACTGCAGTGGCACCGGCTTTTCTCCAACAGATTAAGGTACTGTGCACATTTGGTCGTTCTCTCCAACTGACCATCTGGAATCGGGGTGAACCCTTTTCCTCCATGAAGATTTATACTTTCTTCCCTCCCTCTTATAACTTTTCCTTCCATCTAACAATAACTAAGTACTCTTGGCATCTCGAATCTCGAACTGTTCAAACGTGTGATCCTCGGCAACTGCGCATCTGCTCCACTGTAACTGCCGCAGGCCTATTGACTTTAATCTGTATCTTTGAACAAGTCCTCCGACTCGCTTGCCTAGACAAAAGTATTGCCTGTGATTTTATCCCCTTTTTCCTTGTTTGAAATTCTAAAGTACAAAGTGTGTTTTAACTTTGTGAGCAATTCTATCCACGGGTACTTGTTAGTATCGCAACACCGGTCTGTCAAATCCTAATGTACTTAACTTGAATTTACTGGAATAAGTGGAAGTGGTTGTTGTGGTGTATTTTACGTGTGGTTTTTGAATTATGAAGTGTTTTATGAACAGATGGTTTTGAATAAATGTCCTTATATTTTTTACCTGAAACCTTGAGTGAGTGTTTGCTTGAGTCACAGTAATTGCGGTCCTTTGTGTAATCCCTACTACTGCTCATTTACTCTTGAGATAAGTCTGGCTGCTCCACTACTGCTACCACTTTAACAGTGTAGTACAGGTGTACCAAAGGTGAACTTGTATTACCACTTGTAGTCTTAATTGTGTGTAGTGGTCCCTAAGGGCACTGCACAGGATTCTGCCTAACACAGATTTGGACCAAATTTGGAATGAACTCCCCCATGACCTTAGAGAGTCTAATAATATTCTGGACATCAGAAAGAAACTCAAAACTCTTGTGTTTATATGTGATACAGTTTTATACAAACATAGAAAACTTTACACATAATAACATCAAACAATAGTGATCTAAAAATTGTATTAGATATACAAAATATAAAACCGTTATACATAATAATAATAGTATCACAACAGATCAATCCAGACAGAACAGATAAAATCATCTCCTTAATAGTACTGTTAAATGATCATGTGCATTTACATATATTTCATCCATATGATAAGAAGAGAAGGAGAGGGAGAAAAACAACCTTGTGTTCCTACCAGTATACTTAATCATCTTCCCTACTTGCGTTGCCCATCCTTTTACTAAAGGAAGGCACCTCTATACTTCAAAGGGGCCACCCTTGTACTTGTTTTCATGCAGGTGACAGCCTCACGCCACACCTGAAAAAGTGCTAAGTGCAGTTTAGGGTTTAAGGTATTAACACCTTGATACCAAAAGTCTACCTGTTCCATATATTCGATATTGTGGACAAACTCACCAAGATATTTTATGTACAATGCTCTCACCCTACAACATTTTGTAAGCACATGACAAGCCGTCTCCAGATCCACTGGATGTTCACATATCCTACAATATCTTTCTGCTGCTTCCAGACCCATCTCTGAACCACGGACCGCCAGGACGGGTAAGTGATTGAAGCGTAATAGTAAAATAAAGCGCCTCAATTGATCCGATGGGCAGAGATTTAGGTATGGTTGCGCCTTCATGTAGGTATAGAGTATAAAATTAATAAAACTGTAACTTTTCAGGTTACTCAGATGCATAAAATTAATCTGCCAATCCCAAAGATTTAGGTGTCTGCACATGCTGTAAACAGATATTCATTATCCCTGCCCCACTCAGGTGACTAATTGATTTCTTCGAGCACAGTATTAATCTGGGTTTCTAGTTTTACCTGTCTACCCGCCACAGTATCCTCTTTGATGGTCATGAGGAGCCTGTTTGTAGGTCTGTTGTTAAACCTGATGTAAAATTCCACCCTTTTCCTTAAAACCATGGCCTTAAGGGATGAAATACCTAGCTCTAGCCTAATTATGGCCATGGGGATACATTGAGGAAGGCCGAGAATTTTTCTCCAAAACGTACCCTCCACAATTTGTAGCCATCATAGATTCATATTGATCAGGGGGTCTAAACCGTATGTGATCATAGGTGCCAGACATTGAATGTACAACTGACGTGCTGCCCATTTTGAAAAACCACATTGTTCACGCGTGAACTTGTATATTAGTGCTGTAAGTTGGGCAGCTTTTGTTCTGCGCTCCTGGATACATGTGAGGTAATTTCCTTTATGGTCAAATTCAACACCTAGGTATTTGTACGTAAAAGTATATTCAATTTCAATCAGACCCACCGTCATGCGAGGCCTAGCTACTTTACCTGCAGTATATAATAGTAGGTTGGTTTTATTGTGGTTAATGACAAGTTCATTATTCTCTGCATATCGACATAGCTGGTTAGCGGACCTTAGGATCCCACTGAAGGTGTGATCCAAGATCACCAAATCGTCCGCATATGCCAGTATGGGACAATGGCAGGTGCCTATTTTAGGGGGACAGTTGTTAATTCCAACCAGGCATTTGGGTATATCGGACACAAACAAGTTGTAAAGGGTGGGGGCCGTCACACATCCCTGCTTTACCCCTCGCATCAGAGGATTTGGTTTGGTTACAGCACCTTGATTGTCTAATCTTACTTGTACCGTATTATTGGTGTGAAGAAGCTCAAGGAGGTATAGCAAAGATTCCGGGCAGCCCAGTTTCCTCAGTTTGTTCCATAAAAGAGAGCGGTTTACCGAGTCGAAGGCTGCCCTGAAGTCTACATAAAGAGCATATAGTGGAGGGTTGGCATGGACCAGAGCCTTGCTTCTCAACGCATTCATAACGAACAGATTATGTGAGGTAGAATAACCAGCTCTGAAACCACTTTGGAATTGATCTAGTATACCCGCACCCTCAGTCCATTTTTGTAATTCCTTGAGGATGAGAGCAGCAAACAGCTTCCCAGAGCAGTCCAACATAGATAAGAGCCGATAATTCTCTGGTTCAGTTCTGTTGCCCTTTTTAAATACTGGTATGATGATGGCGACCTGCCAAGATAAAGGAATACGCCCCTTGTACAGTATTTTGTCAAACAGAATTTTAAGGAGACTGGCCCAGAACAGTGGGTTATTTTTCATCACTACATTAGAAAGGCCATTCGCCCCTGGAACTTGAGAGGTGTTTAATTGCTTAATTCTATCTTGTAGGTCCTCAATAGAAACATAGAACGGGGGAAAAGGGGTTTAGAGCAGGTCGGGATGTAGGTCTTATTATTAATCCCCACATTCCGTTTTTCCATATGGGCAATCCATTCAGCACTGCCTATAGGGTTCACCATATTAGAAATCTTCTTCCCTTTCACCTCTCCCCTATTACAGACCAAATATTGCGGGTGTTTTTGCTACATAATGTTCTAACCGTATGCTGCCATCTCTCCAATTTCCTGTATTTTTTATGTATTTTTAGCCATTTTTGATAATCTGCCTTCAACTTTCTTGTTTTGGAGGCTGTAACCTCTCTGGAGTGCACCCCCATTCTGACAAATCAAATGTCACCTCTGAGCTTACGCTTCCTATCTCTAATTGCGCGATCATATGTTACCTCTTGAGGCACCTTCCCCACCATTGATCGTACTTTACAGGAACCGTGTATACCAGAGAAATTACTAATCCATCTCTCGATTTCATCGGGTGACATCTGCATAAACAAATTTGACTGTTCGATCCCCCATTCGCCAGAAACTTTAGAGGCCTTCAGCACATTTTTCACCGACCAGGAGATATGATTTAAAGAGTGGTTAGTTATAAGATCACCCAAATTGGCCACATTCACCCTGGGGGTACAAGACCTCAGCTTCAGTGTCAAGGGGTCATGGTCACTCCATTCACATTCCCGCACCTCCATGTCATGGACAATAGTTGAAATCTCAGCACTGGTAAAGATATAATCGAGAGTGCTCCCACTTCTCCCATTTTTCCACGTATGCTTTCCAGGCCTATCGCTTCTTGTACGCCCATTAATTATTTCGAGGTCCCAGCAATCAAAAAAGCCCCTCCAGCACTCCCCTTCGCTATCTGTGAATGCTTGTTTCCGGAGACTATTATTAGACAGATGCTGATTATCACTAGTACCTCCCCCACAATTAATTCGGCAATTTAGATCCCCAGCCACAATGACATAGTATTTATCATTGGTTAGCTTCCAATTGCTCATGAAATCATGCAGGGCATCTTGTATATGCTTTCTGTGCGTTGCACCAGGAGGATTATATATATTAATTAACAGCATTTCTTCCCATATAGCTTTTACTCTGAAGGGCATTGCAGCCGCACATATGTAATTGCTCTCCACTGGGATCACTTTACTGTTGATCTTATTCGACACTCCGATAGCTAAACCCCCATAGGGCCGTCCCCTCTCTCCCTTCCTAGCCAAGGTATGGTAGATAGAATAACCATCTATGGCAGTCAGATGCAACAGCCAGGTTTCTTGCAGTAGAAAAATGGGATAGTTGTTAATAAATGCAAGGGAGCCCTTATCTGTGAGAAAATGTTGATGGCCATGAGTATTATCCAGCTTAACAAAGAATAATCTCATGGTTGATGTAAAACCCTGGGTAGCGAGTCCGCCAACCATTTCAGAGTATTTTGGATGTCCACCAACTGTACTTTCTCTCCCAATGGTTGGTCAGGCCTGCCACCCTTATTCTGAGATGCAGCGTAGTCAGCACTCGGAAGAGAGGGGTCCTCCTTCTCTTTACAGGCATCTACCTCTATACCCACTTGCATAAGACATTTTCTATGAGTACGAATCAGTTGGGATGATGCCATGACACAACAATGGAGGGCAGTGACATTGGGGTTACATACATTAAGTAGTTCCACAAATGAGAAATCTTCCGTACGTATAACACGTAGCTGTGGAATCAGATGTAATTTAGTCAAGACCTCAGATCTTGTCAACCACTTGTCCCTTTTCTTCTGGTTTAAGTTTTTAATAATGCAGATTTTACTTGCATTAGGGTCATCAAATTCCGTTGACTCCAGGGAGTTGAACTGCTCCTCTTCCTCAACTCTCCCATCCCTGCATTGAGTTGAGTATTTTATAGATTCATCATTTGTACTAGATGAGAGAACAGATTCCGGATCTTCCAGGATCGTGCTAGTGGCTTCCTGCGTTATATCAGGTATAATCCAGCTTGTTAGAGTCCCTGCTCCCTTTTTAGTGTGCTTCTTTGTTTTCCGGCCCCTTTTTTTTGCTTTTTTAGATCGAGCGGCCGGAACATTGGTGGCTGGTAAAGGGGAGGCAATTTCAACTGCCACATTTTTGGCAGCCTCACGTCTTAGTTGCTGGCATTGTTTCTTAGTCAAAGGTGCTTTCTTACCAGTCTCCTCAGGTTCCTCCAAGTTACCCGTAGCTAACGGGGCTGCTATATCCCGATCCCCCTTAGGGGCCTGCGGTATTTGCAGCACTTGGTCCATGTCCTCTATAGGGTTAGGAAGCCCTAGCTGTATTATAGAGTTGGTATGGATCCTCCCACACAGTTTTAATAGAATTTTCAAGGCAAATTGGACCAAGGTCATTGAGGCTTGCAATTCAGAAATTGCCGCATAGTTTGAGCCCTCTCTGTCACCACTCACTCCCCTATCAGTGTGCTCCAATTTGTCAGGCTCAATATAAAGGTTTGGAGAAGCCGATAATCGTCCAGCTGTTGGAGCCACCGGTGAAATAGGGGTGGGTTGAATGGGATGAATGCCAGACAGGTTTGAGGTTGAATTTCCTGTTTGTTTGTGGCTAGTTGATTCCCTGGAGTTCTGCTGGTCATTCTGAGCAGCATTCAAAACTTGTGCTTCTACCATTATTGGTCCGTTCTTTCGTGGTGTGAGGGGTTTATTCAGAGATGCCATCGATTTTTGAATTGATAAGCACAGGTCGAGAAGTGAATTATTATCAATATCATTGAAATTGGTGGATTCAAGGGCATCACTGATATTGTGAAGGGGCAGGGGTGCAAAATGAATATCCTCAGTTGCTGTTTTATCAATAGTAGGAGTTACTTTTGGTGGAATTTTCCCAAACATTGCTGGAATAGTGCCTTTATCTGTAGCACGACCCGCCCCATTTGGGGTTCCATTCTTTGTCCCTTTGGATGATGGATTATCCGTGTTCCCGGCCTTGCCTTTACGCAAGTCATACTGGGATTTCACAGACTTTGTTTTTGCCATTATGTTGGATCAGCACTGCAATACAACCACTCCTATAAAGATGCCGTGAACTTAACAAATGCTGATAACAACACACTATTATACTGTCTCACCTGTACGTAAAAGGTGCTCACTCAAAACCCTTATCAGTTTTCGCTGGTACACAGAGCGACCAGAGGGGATCAAAGAGGATTAACCTCTGCAGTCTCCCGTCCAATAATAGTGCCACCAGCGCCAAACAGCCGCACAACAGCCGGCGCCCTTCACTCCTGTCGGGCTTAACGCCGCAAGGGAGGTAGCCTCCGTCCTACGAGGCAGCCCAGAGTCACGTGATCGGGTCACGAGTGCGCCGTAGCCCCGCCTCCTCCAGGAAGCCCATTGGTTCTGCGTTGCCGGCAAGAGCCTTAGTTAGCTCGCAATGCCAGGTGGGGAGAGCAGCTTCTGCTGCTAACGAAGATTCATTTTTCAAGATGCACAATACACTGGGCGGGCGGCAGCCTCCATCCTATGAGGCAGCCCAGAGTCACGTGATCGGGTCATGAGTGCGCTGCAGCCCCGCCTCCTCCAGGAAGCTCGTTGGTTCTGCGTTGCCGGCAAGAGCCTTAGTTAGCTCGCAATGCCAGGTAGTGAGAGCAGCTTCTGCTGCTAACGAAGATTTGTTTTTCAAGATGCACAATACACTGGGCGGGCGGCAGCCTCCGTCCTATGAGGCAGCCCAGAGTCACGTGATCGGATCACGAGTGTGCCGTAGCCCCGCCTCCTCCAGGAAGCGCGTTGGTTCTGCGTTGCCGGCAAGAGCCTTAGTTAGCTTGCAATGCCAGGTAGGGAGAGCAGCTTCTGCTGCTAACGAAGATTCGTTTTTCAAGATGCACAATACCTGTGTTTATGTACTCACTCTTAGGGGAACACTGATTTTGAATGTCACTGCTTATATGGCCTAGCCGTAGGCGCTATGTAAATATGAATACCCATAGCTATAGCAATCACATCAGGCTAGCGGTCGGGAGTGGAAAAGAATACAGCATGTGAAGCTGGGGATTTTGGCTTTGGTTGGGGAGCCATTTACAGGTAGAAAATGTTCAGTTTATCAGGGGAAGACCACGTAAATCTCACAATATTACAGCTGCAATGCGGCAAGATGTTCTCAGAAAGAAATGTGCCTCGCATGAAGCAATGAGTTATAGGGGGTAATGGGAGAGTGTTAGGGAGGAAAAAAACAATTGAGGGGAGTGAGGGGACCTGGAAAAAAGAAGGGGGACACCTGTTAAATGCCTATGAAGATGTTTAAGACTTTTTAATTCTGAGCAGTTTTTTTCCATTATCACAGAAATCGGTGAACCACCACTCTACTGCATGAATTTCTGTTTTTGGAAATGATTACTGTGAAATTAACACAGGAATAACGAGATTAAAAAAAGGTTGAACATCTACAGTGCCTACATCTACTGGGTAGGTGGAAATAGGTGCTTGGTTTCAAATTAATGGTGTGACATGGCTAGCACCATGGCCAGTAGGCCCAAAGGATCGAGATTGGTGCAACATGCAGAGGCCACAGCCGAAGGTCACAGCTAGTGAGACCTCAAAAAATGATACAACATGTTCGGTTGTGGCCACTGGCCATATCTATAGTCCATGGTTAGTGGTCCCAAAAGAAAACAAACTATTGCTTCAACAATTACAGTGGCCACAACACATGCCTAGTGGGCCCAGAGGAAACTCAGTTATAGCAAACCCCTTGAAATTCAGTGAATAACCATTTGTTAAGAGAGAGTTAAGGTGATCAGATTTAACGCAACAAAACCCCTGAAATTCAGCACTCTAATTTTATTCAAGTTCACTCAGAGAAGAAAATGCATCGTAGGAACCCAACAGAGAAAGGGGGTAATCGTCATGAGTATATCCCGTGGTTTCAATGACAGTAATTACTTTGAGGTAATTTACTTAGAAGTGACTGCTTAGAAATTGCTTCAAATAACAGGTATTTGTGGATTAAGGGGTAAAAAGGGGCTGGGGAGGGGTTTGGTGTAGGTGTAGTAATGAAGAGGAAGGGGTGGCATGGGGGATACCCCCAATTTTCAAAATAAAACAATTGAAGTAACATCTCAAAGTAATGACTTTGTAGTAAATTGGCTCAGTGTAATTAATGTCAGCAAAATGACATAGAACCGTCCAGGACCAGCTGGCACCATTTGCCACCAGCGTTTTATACTTTTGTAAGTGCTTCCCTATTGAGGTTTAAGTTCTGTGAAATAAACAACAACTCTGGCATTATATGTCTAATATTTAGGGAAGGATTGCATTTGAGCATCAGGTATTCACCTAACAGGAGTTCTTTCTATTTATCTTTGTTTAGTAAGTGCTTCAATGTTAGGGGAGCAATGTTGCAATATCTCCATGACAGAAAACCATCTCTGTGTGCTTTTAAAATCTTCATTGGACATGTTCAGAAAAGAGCGGGAAAATGTGGGAGGAGCTACTTAATGGTTTGGTGCCTTGAGGGACATTCAACGGATAAGAAGGCTTGCACTTCTCCCATAATGCCCATACCAGGAACAGCCTCAGATTTGAAAAGTGATGCAGACCCACTGGCTGAACATTGCAGTTTGAACGTTTATTCACCTTCCCCTCTGCTTCTCTGCTCTTTTCACTGTTTTTATTCTATTCTCTTCTCCTCTCCCTTCCCCTTCTCTCTCTCTCTCCTCCCCCTCCCCTACTTCTTTCTGTGAACTTACTCTATCAGAATTGTCCCTGGAACTAGTATGATACTAAGAAATGTTTGTCTCCCCACCTTACCTGTCATCTCCCCCTCCCCCTCCAGCACTATCTGAACTGTCTGCAGGCCTAGTATGATAGTCGCTTGTTTTGTTTCTCTCCCTTCCCCTCTCCCTCACCTTGTGTAATTCTCCGGCTCTATCAGAAATGTTGTCAGGCCTAGTACGGTAGTCGCCTGTCTGTTCCCATTTCCTTCCTATCTGTGTCTTAGCACTTGCACTATCTCAAATGTCGCTAGGCCGAGTACAAGAGTTAATTTCACATTCTTGTTGTTCATGGCCTGTAAGAATGTTTTGTATTTTCCCTTGTTCCCTCCCTTGTCGTGAAGCGCTTTGAAACACATTGTGTATAGGCGCTATATAAATAAACAATCATATTATATCAGGAGATGGCGAGGAAGGAACAATGCAATTTATGGGTCTGGGGGTCCATTGGAAGAGGAGGAGGCACTTAGTGAGTGCCCTTGAGGACAGGGAAGAGTTTTGGATTTTCAAGCATTATTGGGGGAATACTGGGGGAATGCAAAGGGGAAAAAGGAGAGAGTGGAATAAAAAAGTAATGTTCTCCTAGTCAGGGGGCAATGGGTCTCTAAGCCGAAAGTCGTGGCTAGCGGGCCCCAATGAAACTATAATACCTGTGAAATTGAGTGAGTCAGTGTTGAACAGACCCTGATGAAGGATACAATATCTGAAACGCGTAGCCCATTAATTGATTGTTTTGACTCTGACTAAAACCATTATTGGTCATGTTTTTATTTTAAGGAAAAGGAAACTTGATGTCATAGAAGTTTAAAAATCGTTGGAATAATGTTTCAAATTAGAAACATTGAGCACACAATGATTTTGATTGAATCTTTTAGATGGTGTATTGAACCATCATTATTGAAAGTGTCACTTTGAGATTATGTTTTGAATCTGAGTAAACTTTACTTTATGAAAATCGGAGCACTGTTGCACTGTGTCTGTTATCTGTGCAGCGAAAGATATCTCCAGTTTGATAATCTACTTAACACGGAAATTTTATTTAATATGTTTTTTACTAATTATGTAAATTGGGAGGTTCATTTGACCCCATGGGAATGCATAGGGGTTGCCTGTTGGTGACAATAGGTTATATGGGTATATTGTTATAGATAGATCTCCAAGGGCCAGGAGTCAATACCCCATTGCACCTGAAATAACCCAATTATACATTACACGAATACATGAACACACATTAACATTTAATGTTTTAACCAGTTCTTAAAAGAACAGGAGTGCCCCTCTACGTATCATTACGTTATATTTTTTCTGGACATCACATATGACACCACTCCTCTGTAACAATCCTGATGGAAAGTACCTACATGGGGTTCTGTTTAGAGTATTGCTAGCAACAATTGAAGACTGATTGTGGGACATCTCATGAACTACTTTTTTTTTTATTTTATTTTTTTAATTTTTTTATTTGATTTATATTTCAGGTGAACCTGTAATTTTATCAAAGAAAGTCTTGAGAATTTGTTTTTGAAATATTTTCCTTTTTCAGATTCTTCTACCAAAGGTGTCTAGGTTCTTTCTAAAAAGGCTTTCCACAGATCAAACACTAGGTGGATATTGAGGTCGTCGCGCGATTTGGCCAATTAGCTTGCTGCAAGAAAGTTGCCTGATTTAACGGATGGTCTCGTTGATCTGTGTGAAAGCCAGTTCAACAAGGGTCGCCATGGCCACCGTCCACCGTGCGGATTCTCCAGAGATTAATCTTTTCCACATATCGTCTTCCTGGGCCAACAGGGGGTTCGTAATCAGTGGTAGCAGATAAATGATTCTGTTTTGTTTGGTGCAGGGACACGTTAGCACCAGGTGCCTGAGAGTTTCCACGCTCTCCGTGTGTTTACATAGTCGGCAGGTTTGGTTTTCCACCATGCCTCGAATTGCGAGTATTTCTTTTGTCTGCAGTATGTTGAGTCTCGCTTTCATGAACAGCACTCTTTTTTTCTTTTCTGGGAATTTGCTGACATACTTGATTGGCACTTTCAGTTTATTGAACGTGGGCGGCAGGTGTTGTAACAGTTTGTTGTCAGCTTCTGCCTGCAACGTCATGATCCAGTCCCTTTCTTCAAGTTTGCGTTTGATTTTATCTGGATTTTCTTTTAGATCTGTTTCTGTACATGATATATCCGATAGACTTTCTTCTCTGATTTTGGCCCAGTTTTTGAAGGCGGTGCAGTTACCAAACTCTAGTTCTTCTTTGATCGAAGCGTATAATGGCAGGTAGTCGGCTAAGATGATTTTTCTGAATAGTCTCATTGCACCGAACTCAGCTATCGATGCCAATGATAGCAGTCCCAGCTCTCTTCTGATAGCCGCAATTGCCGTTGATTTAGGTAGCCCTAAAGCGGCTTTCCAGATCATACCTTCTATCTTGTTCCATATCGTCTGAGGCATGCTAAGTGAAGCCTCTGTTCCAAAGATTAGCGTCGGCACAACTTTCGATTTGTAAAAGTTAATTGCTGGGCTTAGTGAAAATTTGCCAAATTTCCTATCCAATGTTCTCATTTGCGCTACCAGTCTCTTCGCTTTGTCCCAGATTGCTGCTTGCATTGCCTGATAAGTTTTTGAATTGTCTAGGTCAAACCCTAGATATCTGATCTCTTTGACTTTTTCAATTTTGATGTCGTCTAAGTGCCATGACTCTGCTCTTGTTGGTTTTTTCGATTTTTTCTCAAGTGTCATGATTTTTGTTTTATTTTTGTTAATCTCTAGATGATTTGTCGCAATGTATTCTGTGAGATTTGTTAGTTTCCTTTGCAGTCCCACCTTAGCCTGGTCAATCAAAATTACGTCATCAGCATATAGTAGGCGGGGGATGGTGGTTTTCCCTATTTTGGCGGATATGTTCTGATGTTTTCTTCAGCATATTGCAGGTCACCGAGAAAGGCGATAAAGAGCGCTGGCGCAAACAGGCAGCCCTGTTTTACACCTCTTTTTACCTGGATTTCGTCCGATAAGGTGCCCTCTTGATTTAGCTTCACTCTTACAGTTCTGTGCGAGTGTAGTGCGATTAGAGGGTCGAGCACTGATTTGGGGCAATCCCAGGTTTCCAATTTTTTCCATAACAGGTTTCTGTCTATTTTGTCAAAAGCTTTTGACAGATCAACAAACGCCAGATAGATCTTGGGTGCTCCTTCTTTTACTTTGGCTTTTAAGATGTTAATTATCAAGGTGTTGATAGCTGTTGATCCATTTTTTTGGAAGCCGGTTTGCAGATTGTCTTTACACTTTGCTGATTTTTCCCAAATCCTCCACTGGTCCAGAATGATCGAAGAGAAAATCTTTCCCATAATGTCTAGTAATGCGATTGGTCTATAGTTTACTGGGTCTTCCTGACAACCCTTCTTATGAATCGGGACGATAACTGCTTTTAGCCAGGACTCTGGGATTTGTTGCGTTCTTTCGCATTCCTCGAAGATTCTTCCAATCAGTTCTGCCCATTCTTTTGGAAATTGCTTGAGGGTGGTGTTTGTTAATCCATCTGGACCTGGAGCTCTCGATGATTTCAATTTTCTGATTTTTAATTCGATAACTTCTGGGTTTGAGGTAGATATCCAGGTCGTGCTTGCAGTTGTTTTAGTCTGTTCTACTGATTCCTTGGGTTCTTCAAACTCCTTTGATAGGTACTCGATACATTTCGCTTCTGGGACAGCATTTATCGGAGCCGAGTTTGATGTTAGGCTGCTTTTTTTGATTAGTGACCAGAAGTTGCTGGATTTGTTTGTTGCCAGTGTTCTCAGCATTTCTTCAGCGTCTAGTTGGTATTGCGCTGCTCTAGTTTCTTTCTGCCAATTTGCGTATCTTTTTACTTCAGTTTTCCACTCCCGCCAGTCTTGTTCTTTTTTTGAGTTTTTTGCCCTTCTTTTTATTTTGCGCCCTAATTTTCTTTGTTCGAGCAGCTCTTTGTTCTATGCGTGGGCCGTGTGTGGGTGGGGCATCCTTCTGGCTCCTGCCGGTTTCTTGTATGGCAGCAGCAGAGCAAGATAGTTTGGTCTCTCTTTATTCTTGCTTAGTTGGTTAGCTGATGTTTTTTCCTCCCAGACCGATTTTATTTGTTTGAGGTTTGTTTCCGTTAGACATAGACGTGTTTGCTGGGCGTTCGTTCCCACCGTGGCCGAGAAGACCGGTTTCCTTGGTTTCCACCCAGGCCAAGTGCATGTGAGTAGGTTGTGGTCGCTATTAGCCGTTTTTATGACTTCAAATCTTGTTATGTTTGTTGCTATGGCCGCGGAGATGAAGATGTAATCTAACGTCGCTTTAGAGGCCCCTCGTTCCCAAGTTGGAATGTTCAATTGGCTGGGGAATAGGGCAGCTGTATTTTGTAGGTTTCTCGAGCTGATTAATTCCATCCAGGCTTTCCCACGTTCCCAAGCTGCGTCTGACCACAGCCCCTGATTTTCTTTGCTGCACTTTGCATTGAGGTCCCCACATACCATTATCTCTATTTCATCAAACTCTTCATATAGTTGATCGATGGTCGAACTCATCGTTGAGCAGAACTCTTTTACGGTTGTTCGTTGGGGATTCCAGTAGCAATTTATAATTGCCAAAGTGTTGCGTTTTATCCTCTTGGCGTTCTGGGTGGAAGGGGACCATGTGGTAAGGGTCACTAACATTTCATATGATTCTCTCCATTTCTTCGGCATTTCGAGACCCAGACCGTTTTTTATCGCCGTTAGCAGCCCAGATGATGGTCTTCCTAGGGGTCCCCTCGTTGCTGCTGCGATTTCCAAGCAGAATCCATCTAAGGTGGGTTTCTCAAGCAGCCATGTCTCTTGTAGACATATAATGTCGAAGAAACCCAAGTTCACATCTCCCGGCGTAGTTAGGTGATTGTGTCCTCTGGTGTTCCAGGATCCAAGGATCCTTGTCGGGCCGTTTCTCGATGGTCGACGTTATTCCCACTGTTTCGAGACCCGGCTCTGCTTGCTGCTATTTCGTAGTTTTCTTAGACCAGGTAGATGTAAACCAGTCCCACGGGCCTCTTGAAGGTCTGAAGGTCTTTGTTTTTTGGGGGCTCTTCTGGTCGTTCACTTTTGCGATGGAAAGTCTAGTTGGCTGTAGTGTTTGATTTTCTTTTCCACTCCTTCCGCTTGGTCCAATTTCGTGTTGATGACGATTATCATCCACGTTACTTCTTTTGCGCGAGTTTTGGTCTGCGTGGTTCAAGGACCCTCTCTGGTCTCGTGAGTCGTCTCTGCGATATTGTTTGAATTCTTCATGTGCATTTTCTTTGTCTTTCGTCTTGTTCCATCGGTTGTGCGCATAAAGATCTTCTGTTTTTGAGTGATAGTGCGCTTTGTAATTTTTGAGTTTTGTTATTTTCCAGTCTTGCTCCTCTCGTTTGGTCTTGGTCATTTCAGTCAGCTGCAGTCCCATTGCTGCCATTTCCTCAAACGCTGCTTTGTCCATGTGGATGATGCTCTCAGCCTTTACATGTAAATAGGCTTTCGCCGTCCTGCCCCTGTGATAAGGCTCTACCAACTCGATGTCTCTTGACCTCACGTCCCTTAGGGTTTTTGATTTTTTCATGATCTGAAGGATGGTTGGTCGATTTAGGATTAAGTACTACTTTGTGCTAACTTGTTGTTCGAGTTTAAATAAGCGGGTGTAACTCTTGTTTGTCGTTTCCTTTTTCCTCTTTTCTCCCACGGGAGATTTGAGTCTCGGATTACTTCTATCTCTCACACTCTCTTTCCGTCTTGAAGGTATGTTTGCTTTCAGATACGTACCGGTGGACATGATTGCGTCGCCCTTCTTTCCGGATTTGTCCTTTTGTTCCGATTCTTCCCATTTGGCCTTTTCCTCACACGAGGGTCCTTTTTCTTCACTAATGGTTTCTACTTCCCTTGTTTTTTTGGCTGTTACGTTGGAAGTTACGTCTTGTTTTCTGTTATCCGGGTCAGTAGATTCCTGGTGCTGTGAAACATTCATTAGCGGCGAGTCTGTCATAAATTCTTCCACTGTTCGTGGAGATCTTTGGGTGGTGTTCTTCGGGGAGCAGGGATCATCCAGGGTTACGATCTCCTCTGTTTTCCCATCTCTTTTTTTTAGAGTTGTGACCAATTGTTCTGATAGTAGTTTAGTGACTCCAGGGGGTTTGCCGGATGTACTCGCTCTTATTTTTTTTTTTTTGTTTATACAGAGGTTTGTCTGGATCTTTTCTGTTTTGTCTTCTGGGCCTTTTATCCCAATGAGCACTTTCTGGATTCGGGCTTCCGGGCCTGTTGTTCCACTGTGCAGCTTCTGTGTTTGGAGTTCTAGAGGCTTTCCCAAGTTTGCACCTTGAGGTGGTGTAGGGTTTCTAGTTTGTTGTTCTAGTCGTTCAATTTTTCGTTCAAGCGCCTCGATTTTTCTTTCCCAGTTTATTTCCTGGATACTTTTCTGTGTTTCTATGGCCGTTATATAGCTTTCTACATGGTCCATTTTTGCGCTCATATTTCCGAGGATTGCTGTATTGTCCTGTATTTCATTTTTGAATGCTTCATATAGTTTGCAGAAAGGCGCTAGTACAATTGACATTGCCGACATGGTTGCTATCATGTCCGGTTTCTGGTGTGAGGTGTCTTTGTGAATGGCCGCGGCAATATCGCTTAGCCGGCGCTTTTTAGGTGAGATTTGGGTTTTCTCCGCTCTTTTTGACATACTTATACTGTGTGGGCCCCGGTGTTCTATTTGTGGAGTCGGGTCCTGACTTGTTGACGTTCTCCCTGCCTGTAGCTTCCGAGGTGTCCGTTGGAGTTCCCAGTTCCTTGTGGATGGTAAGGCCGCTGTTTGTAGTTCCGTGACCAAGTGCGGCTTCGTCCATACAGGCCGTTGTGCACTGTCATCTGTTAGGTCCACGGGTCTATGGGTTTCCTCCGAGGACAGGCTTGCTATGTGATCTTCTACGGTTGCCTTTGTCCTTTCGTCCTTGTTTGTCATTGGGGTTTTTTGTTTCTTTTTCGGCTCCGAGTTTGAGGTTTCAATGTCCGACGGGATCTTGGGATTGGGGGATTCCATTTGTCTTTCCCAAGGGTGATCCTCTTCCCCACTCTTGGACTGGGCTTTGGTTTCTCTTTTATTGCTATTTTCTGTGCAGGCTGCACCGTTTGTTTTTTTCCCCATCTGTATGGCGAATTTGGTTTGGGTATCGTCTGTTTTTCTTAGTTTTGATCCTGGCGTGATTTCTTTCACTATTTCGAGCATCTCTGTATCTGATACCTCTGAGACCACTGTTAGTTTGCGTTTGTACTGTTGGGTAAAGAATGTTTTTAGGGGGCAGGATAGTAGCGGTGCCGGAAGTTTTGATGGTTTTTTTCTTTTAGACCACTTTCCTTCTTCTCTACTTTTTGGGGTCTGGTCTGTTGTACCCCTTATTTTTTTTTGAGTTGAGGGTGCTTTCTGAGGTGTTTGGTTTCTTTTAGATTTGAGTTTTTTCTTTTTTTGTTGATTTACACCGATTTTTGCACTTTCGTCCTCTGTTTCCTTGGTTGAGTCCTCTTGGTCGCTTGCTCTGTATGCGTCCCCTCGTTTGTTATCTTCTTCAAAGACTTCATCACTATCTCTATCTCTATCTGAGGACGATTCACCGGAACTGATTTCAACTGGTTCCTTGTGTTCCTTTACCTATTTTGTATACACAACTGTTGTGTTTCTCTGGTCTGTGTCTTTGCTCTTATGGTCTGCGTGGATCATTGCCTTAATGTTCAACGTTTTCTTAGGGCAGTCCATATTTTTTGCTGTTCCCCCTGGGGAAAACGATGTCTTTTTTAGTCCTTTCTCCACGTTATTTTGGATCTGTGTATTTGCCTCCACTGGGGCTTGGCTGCCGGGGAGGTTGAAGCCTTTCTCGCAGGGGGTGTTACATGTAAAGGGGGTCCACCCGCTGGCTGCTACATCATCGTTGTTGTGGATCGGGTTACCCACTAGCACCTCCAAACTCCGGCTCTTCCGGACGTCGTCCGCCTCTTCACTCCGCCCTTCACCGCCCGCCCCACAGCCAGAGCCCTGCAAAGGTGGTGACGCCGGTCGTCCTCCGACGACCCTGACGCCACCACCACTCGTTCGTCTGTGGGACGGTTGCTAGGGCCCCTGCTGCGTCGCGGACGATTGGGACGACAACTGGGTCAGGTATGCTCTTTTTCTCTCTCCCGCCCGGCCCGGCGTGGCAGGGGCTCTTTACTACTTCTTCCACCTCCGTCTCCATCTCCGTCTCTGTCTCCACCGACTGGTTTCCTCGCACTCCGCGCTCTGCGGGTGCTGCGTCGGCAGGGGCTGGGGGGGATATGACGGGAGGACTCGAACTCACAATTTCAGGCGCGTTTGCCGCAGCCCACAAAGCAGGTAAGCTTGTTTGTGCTTGCCTCTGATGCGATTTCCTTATAGGCTTACCTCTGGGAGTTCTTACTTTTTCCGCTTTCTTGGCCACTTCCCCCGCGCCCGCGGCCTCCGGTGCACTCATTTTCTGTGTTGGTTTAGACGTTGATTCTCCGCGTTCCTCCGATTCCCAGTAGGTCATCTTGGCCTTTCCCACTGGGGGTGTGGGAGGACGCACTTCAGACTCCATCGCGCTTTTACTCTGCGTCTGCAGCGGACTGCTGCAGACTGCTCTCACCTCGGCTCGCAGCTCCGCTCACCGCTCTGCGGTGTACTGGGCTAGATAAGCACTTCCTGGCACAACGATGTGGTCGGACTACAGGACTGCTGCAGACTGCTCTCACCTCGGCTCGCAGCTCCGCTCACCGCTCCACGGTGTACTGGGCTAGATAAGCACTTCCTGGCACAACGATGTGGTCGGACTACAGGACTGCTGCAGACTGCTCTCACCTCGGCTCGCAGCTCCGCTCACCGCTCCGCGGTGTACTGGGCTAGATAACCACTTCCTGGCACAACGATGTGGTCGGACTACAGGACTGCTGCAGACTGCTCTCACCTCGGCTCGCAGCTCCGCTCACCGCTCCGCTCACCGCTCCGCGGTGTACTGGGCTAGATAACCACTTCCTGGCACAACGATGTGGTCGGACTACAGGACTGCTGCAGACTGCTCTCACCTCGGCTCGCAGCTACTTTATGTATCACACGATGTACTTGTTGAAACAAAAATATTCTACTGAAGTTTTTTTGTTCATACAGCAATCTAATAATACATACTCCTTTGCAATGCCTACAGCATGCACCATAGTGTGCTCTAGCACTTTGAAACATCTCATGTGCAAGATGGAATTACCAATAATGAATGATCCTGGATCCAAATAACCGACTCAAAGAAAATGGCAAAGTTCTACTTTATTATTAGCAAAAAAATAAACTAGGGCAATCTGGCGGGTAATAGGCACTCACAGACAAGTGTGACTATACAAAGGTTTTATACCTCTATAGGTGTCATCTATGATGTCATCCTACATGGCAAACTAAAAATTATTGAAGGGAAGGATTGGTTAATTGAACATATGTACCTATAGTATATACAACTGTTAATAGCTTCATTGGCTTCCCCTTATTTGGTGGGCATGCCTTGAACAACCTCTTAATACATATAATACTGATTATAGCAGACAGAAAAATGGCATCCGGTTGGGCTTTACAACATTGCCTAGCATGTTGCGACATAGACCCCCTGATTGGTTGGCATGCGTTCCCAAACTTGGACTTTCGGCTCATTGGCAGCACGTAAGCAAAACAAAACAGGTGCCGAAAGTAACATCAGACTACTCCTCTCTTTCCCAATTAACCCATTGGCCCTCATTACGACCCTTGCGGAAATCGAAAAACGATGGCGGAAATGCAATACCGCCATCGAATAGCGCTCGGTGCGACTATGACCCGTCACCGCAAAGTACGATGCCATTAGCGACACCGTAGTGAACGCCAACGCTAACTGCACCAAGTACGCGCGCGCGCGCCATGCCAAACCGTAAATACCACCATGGCGCAAGGGTACGCGAATTCCGACCCTAGCGGACATGTACCTAACGCCATCAAGCACGGCGGAAAGTACCATTCCGCCATGGTGAGAAGTACGGCATCGCGAATCAACCGTAAACGGCCCTACTGAGTGCCCGTACACCACTCCCTGGCCACATAGTACAACTCCCCGTAGGTGCAATGAAGTCACAATGCAACCAGTGAAATGTACAAGTCACCCATGCATGCCAACGAACAAAAGAATCACAAGAGGGGCCAATGGGAGCTGCAGGGCACAGATGGCACGAATACAGAAGCCATTCCAATGGACATGACCACAGTCCCCCACCAAGAAACGCACGCAAACACAGGCACCTGTGACCAGCAATATTCCGAAAATCACATCATTCCACCAGTCCACCTGGCTGACCGGCATCTGTTACACAAAACCTAATCCCCCGCCCCTGAGCATGACATCATTCAAACAGTCATATTGGCAGCCCTCATCCCTGACCTCACTGGGCTGCGTAGGCAAACGCGCCCAGCACAGTACCACGCAACTATACTCCGAAGCTGGAACCCAATGCAGATCTCCTCACAATACATCGCTCCCCAAATAGGAATATGCCACATCACTTGCAAAGAAGAACGCTACACGGCCCATATCAGAATAGAAATTTAATGCACAACAAAATCACCAAGCCCATACAGCCATTAGGCCATGAACTCCAAAACACATTTCACCATTGTGGGCTGCATCCGCAAGAAATGACCAGCTACTTCTTATGTGACGCCCTGTTCCATCATGGTACACAGAGCCACATTCACGTACGAAAAGGCAACATGGAAGTGCACAGAACCGCAGGGCCGTCCCAATGGGGAGGCACTAGTCCAGCTGAAAGGCCGAAATGTTGCTCCGAGCCACTAGTACTGCGTAAGGGCATGTGGCCCATTGGCGATCGTCCCATAAGATCGTAATGCTGCTCCACTGATTAACACGAAGCAGCAGGTGTCGGGAGTAAAAGCCATCTGCAGGAGTGGCATACAGATGGCAGTGGCAAAAGGGGAGGAGATACCTGTCAACCAAAAGAAAAGAAAAAGAACAGAATGGCCATCAGAACTACAATCGAACAACTCACTTCAATGATCACACTAAATCCACAGCCATATGCATGCTAGCCCACTCCAAAGGATCATCACCACCCCAAAACCACTTGCGACTCATAACTATCTATATCGAGGTGTAAACACCATCACAAACGAGTGTACCTGTGCATGCGTCTGTGAAAACAGAATCCATCAGATGGGATTGGTAACGTGCATGGACACAAGTGTCTGAAGGCGCGTCGAGACAGGGAGGGCTCAACAAGGCCAGATAGACGATGGTTCCACTATGGCAGCCCTGCATCACATAGCGCAGGGGAGGCGGATAGATTCCAAGAAGCCCTGTACATGGCAAACACTGTATCAAATCATCTGTCCATGCATCCATTCATCATTCCCTCATCCCGGTATAAAAACGCCTGAATATTTACTCACATAACATTAGAAATATCCATTGAGTCTGTGCGTTATGCAGCCTGCAAAATCCACAGTGCCCCAGCCCGTAATTCCAGTGTTGTGAAGTAACATGTATTTGGGAACGTCCGGCCTCATCGTCCACTTCGCTATTGCGCATCCCAAACTATTCATATCAATCATTGCATCCTCGCCATGGCCCCTGTCTCAAGGACATTGAACAATAGAACGTTATATTTGCAGTCAGACCTGTGGGCATCTCCTCGCCGCTAGCTGATAACCGAAAGCGCCGCCCTTCGAATTCCTCATTTGCAACATCACGTCGAAAAGGCATCTGTGGCCGCTTGAAATCACAAATTAATCCATCTAGTGCGGCTGTGTGTGAAAATGGCAACTGCCTTCACTCACAAATGGGACGCCCCGCCCGTCGTTGCAACTCGGTACAGTGATGCATGAGGGCCCACCGTTACTCGAGTACTACGTTCCACTGACCCTTCACAAGTCTGTTCGCGACTGCAAAGATTGTATGTGAAACAATGGGACCATAGCCGAATGAACATATCAACCAATGTTACACGGCCATCGGGTACAAATACATGATTGCAATAGCAAGATGCCATTCCTCGAATTGCAGCGTTGTGTGCGGGACGTGCTCGGCCAAAGGGGAGAGCAGCTTGCACAGGTGGAATGAATCACCACAGGTGGAGGCCATACAGCCTGAAAACACATAAATTGCACACCCAGTCTCCTCCCACAACCACACCCACTCCGAAATGCTACCGGCAGGACTCGCGATGTTGGCCCTGGGGGACCTGATAGCACTGCAAGTACTCCAACTCCAAGAAGAAGACGAACACCAACTACAACCGGCCGCACGGAGGAGTCGCAGGAGGAGGAGGAGGGCAAGGCAGGGCCAGCAAGGGCCGCCAGCACAGCCACTACCACCACGCAGGCAGCCCGCAATCCCACGCCTCCGAGCACATCCGTTCAACCTCACTGATGAGCAGATCCACACCCTCTACCGTTTGGACCGGGACACCATAGCCGCCATTGTGGACATGACACAGGCTGACCTTGTCAGCATGATAGATAGCCCAACCGCCATCCCACCCCTACTGAAGGTGGTGTCTGTACTCCACTTCCTGGCCACAGGCACCTACCAGCACACAGTCGGACAGTTGCATGGCATTTCTCAGCCACTGTTCTCACGGACACTATTGCAAGTGCTCGATGCCCTCCTGCAGCACGCAGACGACTACATCTCTCTACCACGCTCGGAGCAGGAAATTACCAACACAAAAGTGGGATTCCATGCACTTGCCGGCATACCGGGTTGCCTTGGTGCCATCGACTGCACCCATGTGGAATTGGTCGTCCCACATGCCATGGAGGCCCAGTACCGCAACCGAAAACAATTTCATTCTCTGAATGTACAAATGGTGTGTGACTCCAACAGGATCATTACACATTGTTGTGCCCGATTCCCTGGATCAACCCATGATTCTATGGTCTTGAGGAACTCTACAATACCACGCTACATGGAGCGACACGCAGGGAACAGATCCTGGCTACTCGGTGAGTCTCATTTCATGCATGATGATGTGGGGTATGTGATGCGGCAATGACCTGGCAGGAAGGGGGGGGGGTGTGTGCGTACGTAGCAATGGCATTCCACATTATTCGTTTATCGTCCACATACAGGTGATGCTGGATATCCACTGAAGAGATGGCTCCTCACACCAGTCCGGAACCCACGGGACCAGCATGAGGAGGACTACAACCATGCCCACTCACGTACCCGTGTAGTCATTGAACAGGCATTCGGCCTACTGAAGACTCGTTTCCGCTGCCTCAGCAGGTCTGGCGGGGCACTCCTGTACCGCCATGAGAAGGTTGCAAAGATGGTCATGGCATGTGTCATGCTCCACAACATGTGCGTACGTAGAAATGTGCCCATGCCCCCTGACGCAGAACTGCAAGCACCTGAAGATGGTCATGATGAGGGTGGGGATGTGGCAGCACCTCAAGGAGTCTGCGAGGCACAGGAGGGCCGTGACATTCGTCAGCATCTCATTGATGCATGCTTCTAGCACTCACCCCTGGTGGCTGATACATGGACACGGTACTCGTGGCACTGTGTGTGTCTGGTACATGCACAATATGGACTGTACGCCTATGATGGCCTAGTACACAAAGATCATTGTCCACACATCTCATTGGTTGATCGTGCATTGTTTATGGCATATGTGATATCATGTTAAACACCCTATCGACCCGCCACCCAAGTGAGCCCAACACACCCCCTCCACCCTCCTACCTCCCCCCCGAACACCAGTGTCCAAAGATGCTCATTGTCAGTGGGCAGTCGCTATTGCAAGCCCCCTCTGCGGGTATCAGGGGCACCCCTGCCTGTGGAGCGCAGGTTCCTCCCAGATCTACGTTGGGGGCTGCCCTGGACGGAACTTGCAACGGATGATGTCTCTGCCTGCTCACGTCCATGCATGTCCCTAAGGGTTTGTGAGAGCTCAGTGAGCACACGGCGCACTGCGGCAAGTTCGGCACATACGTCTTTGGACGTTGCATGCAGTTCCCCCCTCAGGCTCTCGGTGCTTCTCTCCATTTGGACTCTCAGGCTCTCGGTGCTTCTCTCCATTTGGACTCTCAGGCTCTCGGTGCTACTCTCCATTTGGACTCTCAGGCTCTCGGTGCTACTCTCCATTTGTGCCCTTAGTGTCTCTGTACTTCTCTCCATTTCTGCCCTAAGTGTCTCAGTTGATGTTTCCATGTCTGCCTTAGTGCCCCCACATTCATCGGCATGGTCCTTAAGGAGCGTGGCCAGTTGCTGCTGTTGCACGATTAACTGGTCGAGGGACTGTTGCCTCTGCTGGGCCATGGCCATTTGCGGTGGTGTCACAGAGTGGCTGTTCGCCTCATGTTGCCCTGCCACAGGGCTTGTGGGGGATGGCCAGTCGTCGTCTTGTGGGTGCCCCTGCGTGGTATCCTCATGGTGTACGGGATGGGACAGACAGGGGGATTGGGACAGGTCATGGATGGATCTGACTTCGACATCCCCGTCTTCTGTGTCGGAGCATGCTGCCATTAATGGGGTGTCACCTATGGTGCTGCTGCCACCAGAGGCAGTGCCTTCTGTGGCATCCATTGGGGGGACCTGTGGTGCTGCTGTTGTGGGCATGCTGGCTGCTGGGGTGCCTGTTGATGTTCCCTCCTCTGTGCTGCCACCTGATTTGTGCTGCTGCCGTGTCTTGATGCGTGCAGCTGAGGTGGAGGGTCTTTGGCCGTTGGTCTTGGCCCTCTTTGCAGGTGTGCTGGTAGGGGTGTCCTGAAGCTCGTCGTTTGGATCGGACCCTGTGGTGGAGTAAAGGAGGGCGAGGGTTATTAATGGGTCTGTGGGAATTGGAATGGCATTGTATCACATGCATTGGGGTGGTACCTGAGGGTGATTTGGGTCGGGGCCTTGGAGGTGCTTTCATTTGTGTGTGGAGTGAGGGTGCAGTTGTTTGGCAGCCTGCAGTTAGGGTGTGCCTGCTGCACGTGTAGTGGGTGTTTTTGGGGTTTTTAATTATTTATGTATTTATTGTGTGTTTTAAAGTGCGCTATCAGGCAAATGTGTGTGGACGTTCTCCTGGCCATGTGTTTCTGTTGCACTATGTGGACACATGGTACTTCACATGATTGGACATTGTGGATTTGGCATTGTTTTATTTGGGCCACCTACCTGATTCTTCGGATGTCTGCACTCCTTTCTCCATCCCTCCGACTCCCTCTATACTCTCCATTCCAATGGTGGAGGCACAGATTTCTTCCCAGGGGGTCAACTTGATGGGTGATTCCGATCCTCCCCCGGTAGCTGTGGCAATGTTTCGGTTGGCAGTAAGTATGCTACGGACGCGTATCCGCAGGTCGTCCCATCACTTTCTGCATTGCTGTGGGTTGCGGGGTGCGGTCCCCACCACACTTACCCGCTGTGCCACCAGAGCCCATATGGCCTTCTTGTTCGCAAGTGCCGTCCTGGTCATTTGCGTGGAGAAGACGGCGGCGGCATTCTCCTGGAGGGTCTCTGTTAGCACGGTGAGTTCCTCACGGGAGAAGTGGACCTGCCGCTTGCGGTCGCACGCTTTCTTCGCTACTTTTCCCATTTTTCTTGGTTTCGCTAGGGTGGATGACGGGTTGGGGTGTGTCTCAGGGTAGTGTTTTTAGTGGTTGTGTGGATTTTGTGGTTTTATAGGTGTACGGCGGGATGTTTCCCGTTCCGGGCCCATGTTTTTACTTCCGTTTCCGTATATTTCCGGTCACCGTACTTTCCGGTTGGCGCTCACTGCGGTGTCCGCTAAGATGGGTGGCGGTATTGCACCTAGGGCGCCGTACGGCGGCGGTGTGGGCCGTTTTGGGGTCATTTCCGCCATCGCGGACTTTGCACTTCCGCCATGCCGTGGTGCTCGTGCCCGATGGGTCGGAATGGGCCGCACTTTGCTCCATCGTGCAATGGCGGAAACGCTATTTACGCTGTGGCGGTCGGGTCAGTCACTTTCCGCCAGGGTCGTAATGAGGGCCATTGTCTCTCATCGATCAGGCTAAGTCAAGGCTTCTCCTGTGTAGTTGACCTCCAAGCTTGTTCTCTGTTCTGGGACAACCAAGGAAGTGTAGGCACACCATTATCTTTGTTTTGGTTTAATGGATCGCCCTTGTTTTCAACTTCTGAATCACATTTGAGGACACCAAAAATGTATCCATCTCGACATTTGAGTCACTGCTATGTGATTCAATTGAGTTAGCTGTTAGTACCCTTCTTGGCCTCTGGAGACTTCCTCACGCCATCTTACATAGGTTTTCCGCATATGTTTTACGTAATATGTCTTACGTACATGGCTTCCCTTGTGGCTTGCAATTATTCCTTGAATTGGCATCCTTGATCCCAGGCCAACAGACTGCTCTTTATTCCTCACACACAGCTGCTTTTCCAATGTCTCCTGATTCTGCAGGCCTGGTCTGTCTCTGAGTTAGCTTGCTTGATTTTAATATAAGTCTGACGTCCATCTTTCCATCATGGCCACTCTAGCCATGTTATGTTTTCCTCTGCAGCACGCTTATATCTACCTTGCGTTTCTGCGTTAATGCATTTCTACATTTATTAGTCAGCAGGTTCTTTGCATGTATGATTACTTCATATTTGATTACATGTTTCTCTTGTTACTTCAGTTACATCCTTATTCTTTGAGACTTTGCATATAGTTTCAGTGATTCTCAGTAACTTTCCTCTATGATGTCACTCTGTTCTTGTCAGATTTCACTTATAGCTCTATGATGTCCAATGGTGTGTGCAGGCATCCTTCCAACCTCTCAGTGCGAGGGCACTTTCAATATGATTGTCTGAGTGCATATCGTCTCTCATACATTCAATCTAGTAATTGAATGTATGAGAGACGATATGCTGCTAACATTTCTCTGCTAAAAGCAGCCCAACATGCTGCAGCACATCTTATTACAAGTGAATGGAAATTTGACTGAATCACCTCTGTCCTACGAAAACTACATTGGCATCCTCTCCAGGATAAGATACTGCTCAAGACTCCATGTACCATCTACAAAGCAGTCGCACGCAGCAAACTAATGTACATGTCAGCTAAATTACACATATCTGGTGGCACACCCTCCTCGTGCAGCAAATTGGCCAACCTACTTGAATCACAACCCGTCTGCAAAGAGAGAACCTGCAAACAATCCTTCTCTTGTCCACACCCACCCTCTGGCACTCGATCCCAGTGCCAGCTTGGAATATCGTCACAATTCTCCAATTTCACAAATCTCTTAAACATTGCTTTTTCAACACCTGACTATGGACTAATTCCAGTGGAGGCATAGACCCGATCTCACAGTACAGTACTACTGTTAAAAGCCTAAATGCTGGCTAGCCACATTCAATACATGCTGTTCCCGGGCTAGGTCTGTGCTTTAAACAAAATAAAATGGCTCACAATATTTAATACCCAGTTGGTGTTTTGGTACAGCTTACTGCTATGTGTGCCATGTGAGAGGGGTCCAAGGGCAGTTAGAGTCACTGAGTTAGACTTCTGCAAGAAACAATCATGAATTCTGGACACTGACCTGAATGCCTGATAAACACCTAGGATTTTGCCTCTGTGAAACAGATCATATTGAAATCCCTGTGCATCTGATGTTATTTTGCACAAGGTCCACAGAAACAGGTACCTCTTGCTTACCTCAAACAAATGTGTCTTCATCAAGAATGCAATATATCTTAAAGGAAGAATGTGCTGGGCTAGGTCCATGTCTACAATTACAACATGTATTTATATCGTATTCGGTCTATAACATCTAATTTTCTACTGAATTCAGCAATAGCAATTCTGTATGTGTTTTTAAGAAGAGGTTTAGTGATTTTTTTTATTGTTGTACCTTTATGTGCATTTATTTTGTTTGTGTATTTACCTTCATGTTAATTGTATAATCATTAAATTAATGCAGGAGTATTCAAATATTTATAAAGGTGTAATGTTTCAATACGTTTATGATTATTATCTTCTGTAATGTAACACTTATCTGATCTTCACTCATTTGCAGGAAAAGAGCTACTTTAGTTGTTCTTAAGAATGTACTCTAGTTGTCAAGCACTCTGATAGTATATGGCCTTTACAACTGAGTAACAAAATAAAAGTAATTCAAATTAAGTACAATTAAACTCTTACAGTGCAATGGATGTCCTTCCATAGAAGGTTGTGCTCAAGGTTATTTAGTCATAAAATAAGACCGTGGTGAATCACTAATCAGAGTGGTGAAACACTGCTCATTGTTGTAAGTGCCAAGCACAGACCTGTAGCTGTTTTTCCCATCTGCAAAGCTGTCACCAAGTGCGATTGCGCTCCTCCGGGTGTCAGTCGATAAAATAGCGATTTAGGTTGAGCAGAAGATGTTCACATTTGGTACACCCATACCACAAGACAGTGTGATTACTTTCTGCTCAGAAGTGGCATACCAGAGCAAACGTCTCTGCTCATTGTAAAAGACAGGCATAACTTGTACACATATATACCTAAACCTAGACCCATTGTAAACCAGTATTCAGGGGTGTGACCTAGTAATTAAATTGGTGGTGGTGTGTTTCTGAGAATTTCCTAACAAGGTATGTGGCTCAGCTTAATGAAAAGGAGAGTGTGGTGAGTTGGCATCGTTACTTTATTTTGTACTTTTAAAATGAACTGAATCTATATTTTATTTTGACTGGTGTGTCTTAATAACCTCCATTATGATGCCCTACATGTACAAGATGTATCTCAGTCATAATCACCTTCTTTAAAGTCTCTGACCCTCAGTTGTGCATCAACTCAGCAACAAAGAGAGCAAACCACTGATGAGGAAAAAGGTGATTCCTTAAAGTTCCCCACTTGTCACTTCGACAGAAAGAGATGGGATATGACAAAGATTATGATTCATCACCTTATTTAAGATCCAGACTCTGACACCTCAACTTTGATGATATCAGAGACAACCAGGGAGACCAAGTGAAAGAACAGGAGGGTGCAGCTATTGACAACTCCATGCAATTGACAACTGCCAGCACAGTAAACAGAAGGAAAACTTCAGCCACTCGCCATGCAGCAGTGTATGGTCTTCTGGAAAACGGTTTCAAAAACATATGATAGAAGTAGTACACTGTTGCAATCAGAAAAAGAAAGGGTTTGCTCTCAAACTGCGCACACACATAGAATAATAAGCACAATGCAATTTAAATGAGTGGTTTTAATCAGAGCTGGTGCAGCCTGACACGTGTTTCGAGCTTCCCGCTCTTCTACTGAGGCTGCTTGTGCAAAATTATAAAACATTGATGTACAACAAAAACATATGTTGAGCATGATTCAATAATAAAACAAACAAGCCCCCAGACCCAGGGCAAGTAAGGCAGTTAAGGTATACCAAACCAACACATTGAGTATGTGGTTAAAGTAACAGACAGTTACACCGAATGCACATTTCAAATCAACCCAGTTCAGAGAAAGGAAATTAAAATCACAGAAAGTGCTTAATTCGGTGGAAAAGACATATCACATTGTAAAAAATAATAAGGAGAGGGGGGGAAAAGAGAAAAAAGAAAAAACAACACAATTATTCAGTGAGAGAAGATGCTCATGGTAATCAGCCAGAAATACATGTATAGGGCCACTGACTATTAAAATTATACCTTGATCTTGGCTTGTGTAAAGTCTGGGTACTAGAGAAAAATGCAAAATTAAATTAATTATATCGAGGGGCAAATTTATAAATCGAATACGGTAAAAAAGGTCGGCAATTGTGTTGCAACATAAAAATTGTTTTAATATATATATAATTATACCCCGCTTATCATTGATAGAGGTTGAATAATCTGACAAAGTTAGACGTGGGCTCCCTATAAAACAAAGAAGGGATGGCTATTTGTATAGAATTCTGACTAACTAGATTTCCACCTAGCTCCCTAGACAAGTTCGGGTGGCACAAAGGGAACGTTTCGTAGAGTGGAAAAGCAAAAGAGTCCCTGGGGTAGAGTCCCTCACCAGTCTGGCTTGTTGTATGTGGTAGGGTTGTCATAGGAATTCAGCAGGCCCACTGCCAACAGAATGGTTGAAGCCTATGTTCTCTGCACTTGCCTTCTGGGTAGTGATGAGCATCTGCTGGAATTCTGGTCTGGCAAACAGACAGTGACGTCTTAGCAATGTTGTTTTTTTTTGTCTCCGGCCACCAGAGCTGCCTCAATGATACACATGTAAGATGGCTGACTTTTATTTACACAAAAAGAAATGTGCATCTTATAGTGGAGACTAAGAGAAAACACCAGCTAAAACAGATTCCTCAGATGATGGCTTGCCTATGAGCCAGCTCCAGTCATGCAGATAGTGTGGCATTGGGAAGGTGGATGTAGACCTCACTCTGAAACAAGTGCCTGCATGCATTGCAGATGTTCCTTCATCCTGACTGGTTTTGGCATGACCAACCAGCACAGCCACTCTACAAGTCTTAGTACTATGCCGACAAACCTGAGGATCTTCCTCAATTTCTTTGGCTTTACCAAACAGCGGAACCACTCTCTAATTTCTGTCTCAATTTATTTGCCTCATCTATTCATTTTTAGAAGTAAATCATGAAAGTAACAAAAGGACAACCGTCTGTGATATATACTGATTGCAATCATTTGCTTCATTCCAAATGCATTCACCCACCAAGTGCTGTTGAACAGGTTAACAGACCGTCATTTACTACAAATTAAGCAAATAATTTGAGACAAATTCTATGATAAAAACCTTTTATAATCAGCATGCCAAAATTTCACTTAAATGTTAAAGTACAATATTAATTAGAATTGCAATATCTTTAAACATGATCCCTTAACACCAACACTTTTTACACCTCCACATTTCTTTGCTCATTGAAAGCATAGCTCCTTTCGAGATATCTTTGCAATGTGTATCTCAGGTGATTAGCCATAGACCTAAAAGGTAAGGTACATTTCCGTACTTGTCATGCACAAGTTGTAGCAACTTAACTTAAGGGAATACATTGAGACATCTGAAGATTGTCCATTTCTGGGCATAGACGCTTGTGTATTACATACTATATTGGCATTACTACAAAAGTGGTAAGAACTGCAGGGAGTTCTGTACCCCCAAGTTCATCTTTCACCTGTACATCCGAGATTTGATTGCTAGAACATTAGTTCAGATTAAACCTTATTTTATCCTTGATAGTTCAAATAATAAACCAATGCAAATTAAAAAATAACACAAGCAGGGCCTCATTTGAAATTTTTTTACCGTGGCGCAAAGTGCATTCGATTAGTAGAAGTGCCTTTGCTTAGTAAAAGTACACTTCGCACTGCAATAAAAAACAATTTCTGATACAAAGATATGACTTTGCGCCTTGCACAGGAGATGTAGGAAAGGCCAGCGCATAGAATACGAAGAGGCAGAACATTCAAAATCCTCATTAAACAGGGAAACTGAGGAAGAACATGGGTGTTGGGAGGGAGGCACTGTGCAATTGCCTTGACTCCAAAGGAGAATGATTAACCGGCAACCTTACCACCACCCGTTAACATTCGCAAAGCGCAAGGTGCAATGTTAAGCCCATGCAAGAAAGCGCAAAGCAACCCCAATGAACGTACGATTTCCACAATGCAGGATCCTGCATTGCTAGCATTGATATTGTTAAATGGATGTAGGAGGAGGAGGATGAGCAAGAGGGCCAGAATATTACATCCACAAACAACATTATTTGGGATGACAGACGATGAAGTCTATGGAAGATACCAATCTCCCTTCCATGTCATCCGAGACCTGATCAGGGAGCGGAAGAATGACCTGGTACCACCCACCATGTGCTCACAGGCTGTGCCACCTCTGGTCAAAGTGCTATCAGCCGTACACTTCCTGACCACAGGAATATTCCAGCATAGCACAGCCATTGTGGGGGGTATATCACAGCCCACACAATTGAGGTGTCTTCACTAGATCTTGTTCTGCATCCTAGCTCATGTGCATAGGCACATTCACATTCCATGCACACTGCAGATGAAGGCAGAGAGTGTGCCAAGAATACTATGCATTTGGACACTTTCCCTGGGTACTGGAGACATCAACAGCAGCGCAGCAACCCCATGTCCCCGAGACACAGAGCACACTTATCACAACAGAAAGCATTTGCATTCCAACAATGTGCAGGTGATCTGTAATGCCAAAGGACATATCATGCATGTCAGTGCCAATTACCCAGGATGCACGCATGATAGCCTCATCTTCTGGCATTTCCCCATATACTAGGCCCTTGCATCGGGAGCCTTTGGAAACAGCTTGTGGCTTGTGAGTTTCAACTATCATGCACACACAAGTTGTCATATGACACACAGAAACACAAGAAATGACAAGACATGCAATTAACTACCATTCAGGGGGCAGTGCCTACCCGCTGTCACCATTCCTGTTGACATCCATCAATAATCCAGCCACTCTAGGTGAGGCGCTCTACAAAGCAGCCCACATAGCCACTAGGGGTATTGTCGAGCGAACTTTCAGAGTGCTTAATTCACACTTCCACTCCCTTGACCACTCAGGTGGCGTATTCCTATGTCCCCCGCCTGTATTATGCAAAATCATTGTGGCATGTTGTGTCCTCCACACTATGGCCATATGTCGTGGCATAGCAATCGAAGTGCAGGAGGGCATCTGCCCTCAGCCACAGGCACTACCCATGCCCTTAGCAGGCCGAAGGTCACAGGGACAGGACACATGCAACCAGGTAGTACAAACCTACTTCTTATGAATGACAACTCCTGTGGAACACACACAGTGAAGCCACCTACCTAATGGCCTTCAATGATGCAATCGGCCAACCCAGCTTGCCCATAGCAGCGCCCTGAGAATACACCTCTTGGATTGCCAAACTGAGTGTGCCCCATAAACAAAAATTGTATACTGCAACCTCATTGATATTCTTGACATTAAGTGCACAAACCACATCCACACTTATGTCAAGTTGGCAGAAAATTGTCCATGACACATGGCCCAAAATACCAGAAATTTAAAGACTTCAGCAGGATTGCTCCATCACATGTGTACACCTGAGTCCCATGCGTCAAGGGAAAAAGATTTTTCACCTGACTTACTTTCTGAAGCTGTGTCCCTCTGCACCATTGCAGCTGGTTCTGCTCACCACCACTCACCACTGCTATGTGCGTGCTCTTGCAATGAAGGAAATCAACAGCTGCTCACCCACCCCCTCTTCACAAATGTCTCCCATGCCCCAACTTCTCCCTTGTCCCATCATGAATATTCACATAAACTCTCCCAGAAAGATTTGTAGCTACTCACAGGATATTCAAATATTTAAAATAAATGTAAATAAATGCAAGGTTACAGATCCCTCACCATCAACAGCCCTTGATCATATCAACAAAGCAGAAACATTACACATGACACATGAGAAGACATTTGGGCCTACCAGAGATGCTCCTCACCAGCAATGCAATGCATGCTTTCACACATCACCCACATGCATACTTGACAACTGGATCATCCAAATAGTTGGAAAGTGAGAGTCAGGTGTGTTGCATGTCCATGCGAAATGGACAGGAGTGGACAGCGAACCAAAATAGGGCAGAGAAATTATTCTTCAAGAGGACCCATATCCCACTCCCCTAACAAGCCCAATCCTTTTTGCATGAGAAAACTTAGCAGTGCCACAAAAAAGAGGCCCACGATGCACAAGCCTACCGTGAAATCACCAGACTTCCCTATATACCAGTCCACTCCTGATCTAGAGTGGCTAATCAACATGACACGTCAGGAGTGCAAATGAATTGCCACATGAGAAAGAAGCTACTGCATCAGCCCTCACCAAAAACATGTGCAGAGGAACATTCTGAGGAGAATGACTCCGGGCAGCAAGTTGTGGATGTGCAACCAGTACCACAAATCACATTCATAGCTGATCAAGGAGACATGCACACATCCAAATGTGTAGGAAAATTCACATCTTCAGTGACAGTGACCCAATCATCACCATATTACATCACTCATGCAAATCCTACATGCAAATCCTACATGTGCCACATCAAGCCTTTAAGCAGTGTGTGAGTTTGTGGAAAATATTTTGACTGAGGATTTGCTTTAATCGGAAACATGTTGGGATTGCGTAGAAGTATTCAGTCATTTATTTAATTATTAAGTACTCATTTGCTCACCTACCTTATATTCCTGCGAACTCATAGAATGCGCTGTTTCGGCTTGGTTGTCTGGTTGTCTGATTCTCTTGCCTTGTTGTATTTTATGTGAAAATTGGATTTTTATTGTAATTGAAGTTTATTTATAAACTAATTGTTACAATTAAAAAAAAAAAAAAAAAAAAAAAAAAAACATGTGCCACATCAAGCCTTTATAGGCATGCATATATCGCCAACCAGGAAAATAAATGACAGTACAACCTTATCTGGTGGTACAACTGTGAATCTCTCATCACCTCCACCTAACGCTGAGCCTCTGCATTGGTACTAGGAGGGCTAGTGTCCAGCAGAAAGAATGGGGACTTGGGTGGAAATAGGGTGCTGGAGGGTCCTCTCAGGCACTATGGCCAGCAGATGGGCAAGGTACCTGAAATTACATTGGACATTTATTTGGAACAGCTAATGTAGTGTGTCTGACAGACTGCACATACACATTAATGTAGAAGGGAATGTTCAGCTGTATTTGGGAGGCTGTAGCAGTCCAAAACACCATGTCAGTTGACTCCACTAAGCATGGTCGTATGTCCAGTCCCCAGCTCAAAAATGTGCCCAATACAATGAGCAGTTGTCTCACTGCCCTCGAGAGCACAATGGCCCTGACTTGAGGACAAAAAAAGAATAATACAGTCCAATCTGGATGAGGACAAAAGAAGAATTACACAGTCCATCCTGGAAGAGGAACAGTATCCAATCCACAATGGATGGGGGAAAAATCAAATACAGTCCACCTTGGACGGGGGAACATTCAAATACAGTCCAACCTGTACAGGTGGGGAGAGAAAAAAGCCTGTCCACCTTAAAGGGGAGGGACAAATGGTTAACATCCATGCCCCCTTATTCGGCCCATTACCACCAGGGTGCATGAAGAAAGGGTGGTGGTGGCAAGAGGATAGGGGTGTGTGGGGACATGGCCAATGGCATCACCTGCATGGTTCAAATGGAACCCCCCTCCTGTGGTGGATCCTGGGACAGTGCACTCTCACCATGCAATGCCAAAGCCTGGTCCTCATTGGCTACAGCGTATCGTGAGAGGGATGCATGCATGAGGGATGCAGGAATTGTCTCAAAGCTGAACCATCATCGCAAATTCCTGCCTCAGCTGTTGCATTTCTTCTCTCCTCTCCTGCCACAATAGACAGAGTTCGGCAGTGTGTTAAGCATTTGAAGAGATTACATTTTTGGCCAGGCGATGGATGTCTGACCCGTTGGGCACTTGCATGGAGCAGCTCCTCCTCCCACTCTGAGTTTCCATCAGGCACACATCCACCACGTGTTGGGCATACTAAGCCGAGATGCCGAAGCCCAGGCCATCTCAGTGAGTGTGCTGTCATTGGCTGGTGGTATACAACACTCCAACGGACAACAGCCTCTGTAGCTGGCTCCAGGATGAGCAAAGGCAATTGTGCAGACACTGAAACCACCATTGATGCAGGACCAGGGACTCCTGTCTCTCCTATTCTGACTAAGCAGTATCCAGGAACTCAAGGAGCTCCATGGCATCCAAACTACTAAGTGGCCCTGCGCAATGTCCCTCAGAATGCCCGCCACATCAGATTCAGCAGCATCATCGAAAGAGTTGGCAGGCCTGCTGATAATGCATGGCCTGCAACACATGAACATTCTCACCAGGCACAAAACCCCAGTGAATGGTTGTGCCTTCTCCTCATCCTCATCCACTGACATCTTCTACGTCGGAAGCTGCAAAACGTTAGACAACAATATTCAGAGGCCTACCTTCATGGCTGAACATGCACATGTGAATTATAATGCATACAGACACAATAGTGCCGGCCACACATACATTACACATTGAAACTGACACTTTGAAATGTAAAAGGCACAGATGACAGTCATTTAATGATCTGTGCAATCATGCTTGTGCACATTAGCCCCTGCATCAAGCCAGAGATTGGAGGAGCATGTGACCTTTCATAATTGCAGACATGTATGAGAGTGGAACGTCTAACGGTAGATGGATGGAGGTCTGTGCTTCATTGCTGAGTCCCTGTTCTACTTCAAACATGTCTACTTGCAACATGTTTTAGTACCACATATACATCTGCTGACCAAATCTTCATGCAGGCCTTTGTTTTGCCAAAATCCCCGTCATCCCCTTTGCCACATTGCCCAAGGCCAGATTTGTGGTCACCCATGTTCAGATGCATCTCAACTATGTGCAAGTGCAACATGGACATGACCAGTGTGTACTTGCAAGACCAGTGAACTATTGACACTCCAAATGTGGAATGGACATCACTCAAACCTTTATTGACCAACCACAGCAACTCCTGCCTGGAACACACCCTCATGCGACTTTGGACTGACATTGTCGGGGATCCATGTCCAGTGGCCGCCAAAGCCAGTCAATGGATAACTCTTACGTTTCCTCTGCTTGGTGTCATTCCATGTGAGTCATTATTTGTGTTTACAGTTCACTAACTTAAAGCATGACACGTCTTGCTGGCTATTGCCCCATATAGGTATATTGGCATCAATAAACAATTCTGTATCCAACATTCTTGGATGCACAGCATTTAATGGAAGTGACCATGGAAGCATAACTGTAGAACTCATGGATGGGCGAGAAGGACGCCGGCTGACTGAAACACAACATTTGGCAGCATATCATGTGTATCATGTGTAAATGAAAGCATATATGGCATACACACATGGCACTCTGACATGTATTTTCAATGTTTAGCGTATGTCTGATCATAATTCCAAGCTTTATAGTTATATTTCTTAAATGCGAGCATCATTTGAAATGCATTTGAATTATATTCAGGCAGGCAATGCAAAGAAATTCACAACTCCTGTAACAGCGCTGTGATGCCCCCGGGCTGCTTGTGCACTTTATAAATGTAAAAAAATAAATAAAAATAAAAATAAAAAAACTAGAACAGAGAATTACGTTCAGTTTGGTTTTCCGGGCTGTATGCCAATTATGTCTTTGTTATTGCTAAGGAACACTGTGAACAAAACATAAGCAATGTTTCTGGTACGCACTCCATACAGTCTGGGGAGTGCGCCATGTGCCTTGGCTAATAATGGTAAACAAAAATGACATGTTCTAGTTAATAATAACAATCTTTCAATGAACTACAATATTTCCCGACATAGCCTTTAAGGAAGACAATGGATGTATGTAGGCTGTAGGCTAGAGGTTATTTAGCAAATAACCGTGACACAATAAGGAAGCATCTCATCTTGTAATTAGGTGAAAGGTTCAAGCAAGTTACTGTTGGACTTGCTTTAGACATAAACAAGCAACGCACTCCTGCAAAATACTGACAGTATGATAATGACCTTAGCAGAATTTTGCTCCTGACGCTGATAGGTAGAATATTGCCTCAGCAGACGTCCTGCTCCTTACGCTTTTGGTGGAAAGTGAGGTAAGCAGTGGGCTGTGAGTATGAAATAGGCTGGCGCTGGGAAAGAGGAAGGCTGTTCTTACCGGAGGTGGCGACACACAGCCGGCATATAAACAAAGTCAGGAGGCCACCCAGAAGCAGACTGAAGTCTCCCTTCATGCAAATCAATGCAGAGGGGGGAGGCTCAGGAGGTAAGGGTGATAAGAATCACATCAACTCACCTGATGAGGCTGCATAGGTGTCCATGCCTCCCATGTCAACCACTTGCTCGCTGATGATGAGTCCACAGGTGACCTCTTCAAATGGAGTCAGCTCATCCACATGTGTTGATCGACCCCAGTAGACTAGGCAGAGGCCACACTGCTGCCAAGCTTCTCCTTGGTCTGTCACATGTGGTCCCCCATCCTCTTGTAGACCTCTTCCGCAGTGTGCCTCTCTATAGCATAGGCATTTATCTGATCAATGACCTCCTGCCACATCCTCCACCGCTGGGTCAAAGGAAGGGTACTGTCAGCCCACGTGTAAAGGTCAACCTGGTGTTTGTGGATGTAACCAGTGAGGATTATCAGTTCTGCATCTGTAAATCTCCTCTTCCTTGGTGGCCCCTTTTCCTTGCTTCATCGTGTGGAGCTGCGTCTTACTGCTCTGCAGGCTGGCCCCTCTTGGCCCTAGTGGTCTGTGATGGCACAGCAGCAACACCACGTTTAGAATGTGGACTCTTCTTCTGCCTTCTTCCCCATCCTCATCCTCTCCATCTCTGCCGTGGCCTCCCACTCATGGTGCAAGCAGCATTCACAGCAAGGTACCCGCAAATCTCAACGCCAAATCCATATTATTCCCACTGGATATTGCTGACTCCGTACATGCCTGTCATGATTCCTGCCCCGCATGTCCCCAGCCCTCCAAGATGTCAGGCTGGAGCCAGGCCACAATCACCTACATGGCCCTCAAGGGCCTCTCCATCCCTCCAAAGACCCAATTGGAGTCAAACTTGGTGCTTGCGGCACCAGACTCACTGACTCCCATAGGATAACATTGGGGACTGGACTTGTAGTGCATTGATGGGGACAAGATGGATGCCCCCACGTATTTCGGTTCCCAGAACTGCATGTGTGGTCTAGTCTTTTGGGTGTGGTTCAGCCCAGAGACACCTGGGATACCCAGAGAGTATTTAAGCCAAACCCAGGCTGAGAAACATGCTTTGCGTTTTCTGCACCTGCAGCGTGACAGTCACCATGTTCGGATCGGTCTCCAGTAGGCCTGCATCTTTCTTCTGCGCTCAGCTCCTGCAAGAACAAGAACACCGTTAGGAACAGACTTACCTTGCAGCGCTTCTGCCCATCATTCATCGCTCCTTCTGTTCTGCGGGCATCTTCGGCGGTGTAATTCCCATCGCGGCACGCCGCTTCCTAAGGAAAAGGGAAAAGAACAGAAAAAAGGCATTATTAAGCATTCTGCAAATCTTTGCTTATTTTTAAATACTGTACGAGCTTCAAATGCTTACCTGAATCCCAGACACTCTGAGGGAACTCTGTCTCCGGAACTTCTCATCCATCTGCAAGCGGGAAAAGACACTCCAGGTTAGCGTGGAAACATCTAGATGCCGCATGCCGCGCTTACCCACCGCATTTGTTCTTCATAACCGGCATCCATGCTGAAAACGTTGTGGCCCCTAAAAGACACAGAAAAAGAACTCAGTTCAATGCAAATACGAAAGGGGTGCATTGCGCATCGTGCTCTCACTCACCTTTAGCGCTACTCATCTCAGCAGCACGCCGCCATCCCAGGACACCGGCCATCATCTAAGGAAGGAAAGGAACAAAGTTAGAGAACTGTTCAAAAGACTCATTATACTTACCTGTCGGACTCTTGCCAGTGAAGTAACTAGGCAGCAATGAGCCCGCATCAATCAACGCACCCCTGCGCTGAAAGCAGAATGGAGAGCACACTATCCAAGAAAACAAGGTGAGCTGTGGATCAAAGGGAAGGGTTGGACCCCGGGGAAGAAGGGGTTCAAGCACACAGGGACAATAGGGAGTTACACTCTACCAATCCTGTGTTTCAGGCCCAGTCTCCAGTCGAATAGCCTCCAGGGAAGGGTTCAAGGTCGTAAGATGTCAGAACAGGCTGAGTGACGTCCCCGTGGATACCAGGTGAGCGTTACAATGCCAGGTGATCTGCTTTGTTCCCCCTAGATATCACTGACTCCTCACATGCCGAGGATTACACGTTGTACCCCCTAAATATCCTCACTGCTGTGCATGCAAGGGAGGGAACATCAAATACATCATTACATGCAAGACACGCATTGGACACTTCCTCTGATTTTGTCACTGTTACTACATGTGTGGAGTGTAGATATCTGTGCCTTGCTGTAGCTCCTGCCTTCTGCCATTTCTTACCTCCATTCCTTTAACATGTTCAGCTGCCTTGTAGTGTATATTAAGATGGATTTCTAAACTCTGACCTGATGGGCAGAAGTTTAGGAGGCTACCCTAGTTTAGTGGAACTGGGGAACCTTCTGGACAAGCCAGACCAATCACGGTAGCTTGGCAGGCGGTCAAGACTAAGTCTCAGGAGGGGTGAGTGTGATCGGAAGCCCACAGTGACCACACACAGTAAAACAATACATATAGACAAGTGTATATAAAAAATACATATACATTTATTATGGGCCTCAATAATTAAACACAAATAAACCACAGTAAGATAAAACAGTTACCGCACGCGCCTTTTACTATTTAACATATACAGTTACGTTTCTCCTATTGCTGTAAAGGGGAAAACACAGCCACAACCTGCAACAGAAGAGTGGTTAACACAAATATAGCATTAGGCAGTTCTTCAGAATCGATCCCTAACTTAAGCAGTCCTGTTCTACGAAGTGGGGACCTTATGCTCAAAAGTACATTAGTGCATTGAAAACGTGGGATCGTGCATAAAGAGAGAAAGCGGGTCCTCTTCAGGGAGCAGTAGCAGTTCAGTTATGTGATGAAGAACAGTGTCCCACTATAAGAGGAGGATCTACACTTGCAGGCAGAGCAACCTTCGAGTTTTGGGAATAGCTATGGAGCGCAGGCTAGCCCAGTTAAGGAGAGTATCTTTTTAGGAATTCTCGTGCTTAAAGAACAATGGCTGTGCCGGGGGCCACCAGCAAGTGAGGCAAGTACTCACTGACCCTCGACACAGTCCGGGCCAAACTTTGCCAGTCTAGGCCAGGTCACTTGTAGGTTCACCCTCTGCAGTTATATGTTGCTCTGGCTCTCCGCGGCTGCTGGATGGTATGATCGTCCATGGACGGACAGTTTCCTTTTCTCAGCTCTCGATGAAGAAAAGAGAACAGTCCCAGTGCAGCATGTCTCAGGCTACAGGGGGGCAGGCAGGCAAGGCTACCACAACGACCATCACCACAGAAGGGCAACACAGGGACTGCAAATACTTGCGGGGTGGCACGCTCTCTTAAATCATGACCCAGAGGAGCTAGGGCTATGACCATAAGCTGGAGAGTCCCTAAGTCTTGCGTGGGAACTCGGGATGATGGTTCTCCTATACGATACACTGGGTTCGATCTGGCCAGTTCGCTGGTTGGCCAAGGAACAATTCTGATGAGGCTCTGTGGGAGGGTAATCAGGAGGTGCGCATAGTAGTTGTTCCCACTACTCCAAAGGGTCGAAGTGCCCTTGCAGGCCTTCAGTGATCAATGCAAAAACAGGAGTCTGATGGGACAACAGTGGGTTCAGGGTGCCAAACCTTCCAGCACATCTCCGGTGGTTCGACGGGTTTGGTTTAGCATTTCAGGATACTTGGCTCCTTCTGTTGTTTTGAGTGAACTTCAGGTGATCGACTTGGAATGGATGCAGAGTCCCATCTCTTATCAAAGATTAATTTCATGGTCAAATCTGGGATAGCCAATCGAAGATCTTTTCTCTTGCTTGCATGCCAGATGTGGATCAATTGTGGTCCATGGTGGTCCCAGTCATTCAGGCATACCAAACATACTGGCACCAGTGGTGTGGATTGTGACCAGACAGTTCCAATCCTCTTCCTGGGGACTAGCGCACGTGACATGCAGGAGAAAGTGAAAACTGTGGTTTTTCTGGGAGACTGCATGCCCAAATAAGGAATTCCCAGGACTGCTCGACCAGGGGGAAGGCATAGGGACAAAATGGCCAAAGGACAGAATACAAGACAGTTCATCCTAAGCACCGTAGGCACACTTGTCCAATGACCAAAAAATCTGCAGTGGCTGTCTAGGGCCTTAAATGAAGGGGCACCTATGCGCGGTACTGTAAGGTACTTGGCACATAGGTAAAAAGTTCCCAAGAAATGGCAACATGGTCAAAGACTAAGGGAAACAAAGTTTCACAGTACTGACAGTCTGAATGACGGGTCAGTTTCCCCATAACAGATGAACAAAAGCCCAGAGAAGCAGAGCTGAATGCTGTGCTCCACTGGAAAAAGTCAGGTTAGGTTAGCCAAACAAAAGCAAAAGGTTTTGGGGGGGGTCGAAAAATTGAGGGAAAATTGCACCTAAGGGAAATATTTCCTAACAGTGTGTCACTGGGTGCCGACCACTGGCACTGCCTTTCAGTGCCTGGAATTCCTTCACAGCGGAGGTTCTTCTGTGCCTCTCCTATCGGGCTCTGTTCTCACATCATCTGCCATATTAGAAATTCTAAGCCTCTACACCACCACTACGGCTCCACAGTATGCATAGTCATGGCCCAACGTCACCCCACCAGCCTCAGGTGCACCATGTCTGGAACATCGACCAGCACCCAGAAGGCAAGGCTGAGGGCTGTCAACTTCTCAACTGCAGACCTTGGCATAATGGGTGAGCAGGTCCAGCTAATTATGATGCCTTCTTTGTTCCGGAGAAGCAGCTTGGAACGTGTGAACATGGCTGTCATCAATGTGAAGGGGGGCAGTCTGTTCAGTGGGCCACGCAAAAAAGTGCTCAGATGACCTCAGGATCCCGGAGCTAGGTGAAGGCAATGGCCACCCTTGGTTTAGTTGCGTGCATGGAGGTACGCCTTGCAGATCACCATTGGGTGTCGCTCCTCCTACTTTGAATCCTGTATAAGATAAACCCATGCCCAGGTCCTTGACCTGAAGGCACACATCCAAGCTGCTGGTGAGTACTCACAGGCTAAACATGTCCACAGACATTTGTATCTCCTGCATGGGTGTGTTTGACTTCAGCTAGTTAATGTTTTTTACAGCGTGTGTGTTGCACACTAGTTCACTGGCATGCTGGCTCTTGCTGACAATAAAGGTATGAGATGGCACACATCTCTGAAGTGGACAGATGCAAGCATGTGCACTGTCAGCTTTTGGGGACAAAATGTACTTGTAGGCATGCACTGTGTGATGCTGGCAACAAGGCCTCAGCCAGGAACGGGTGCCAGATTGAGACGTTGAGGCGATGTGAGGCACATTCATGCATGCTCCTCTATGGGTTATTCAATTGGGTGTGATGATGGTATAATCTACAGTTAGCAGTTGAGACTGCCACATGGGCCTGAATGTGTGGTCATGTCATTTCAGTTCATCTAACTATCCACATCCACACTGGGCCCTGTCAGGCCACTGAATGAGGGGACATACTTCCATGTTGGATTGTCTGTGGCACATGTTGATGGATGTCGTTTGATATGTATGTGGATATGTTTCTATGGACACATGTGGTCAGGTGGCCTTTCCGTGGCCAGGCCTGCAGGATACACTTGGGTCACTGCTTCATTTTGATGGTGATGTGAAATGAGTTGTTGTGATGTGTATGTGACCACACATCGATGTGCTATGTTCACATGTACAAGACTCATCATTGTGACTTCTCATTTTGCTTTCACCTGTGAGTCTGGATTGCATGATTTTTCAGAGCATGGGTCTGTGTATGTGAGACAGTTGCTTGTTGATTAATGAGAGCATGATCATTATCAAATTGAAGGTAATACACATGTATTGGCATTGCTGATTGATGCCTATTTCCTTTGTTCAATTTTCAACAGTTGCAGCGGTGGAAGAATATAAGGGTATGGCCAGTGTTGTGGAGATGCATCCCAGGGGCAAGGCCACTAGATGCAAGCGCATCTCACGGTCATGCCCTATTGTGTCCACCGCCTCTGACGGTGATGTGCCTGGGGGAAAACCTCATTCTAATGGCACTGCTGCTGAGGAATAGTGCCAGGGTGCCATTGTCATGGTGAGCATCTTAGCAGCAGGGGGATAGGGTGGTGGTGCTGACATTAATATTCTGGAGCCTCAAAGAATGGAAACTTCATTGGAGTTATCTGTGATGATGGAGGGGGAGAAGGTGGATGAGGTCATTGCAGGCCTGCCCATCGTGTCGGGTGGTGGTACAGAGGTGGATGTGAAGACTACACACCTGGCCCTGAGACAGGAGGCTGTGGCGCCCACTGTTGAGGGGTCAGCACAGCTTCTTGTCCCAGGGCCATCTGCTGCAGCACTGCTCACCTTCACTGATGCCTTCACCCAGATGAGCCCGCACTTTTGGCTGATGTGGCCATCTGGGATGTAGTGCTGCCCCTGCTGATGGGTGGCTTGAAGCTGCAGGCGTCTATGCATGATGCTGTGCAAGGAGCTCATGGGTTGCTTGTAGAGCATCACAGCCAACTGGCAGCTGCACTGATTTCCAGTGGACACTTTGGACATGCCACTGCAATGTCTCGCTCCTCCTCCTACTCCTGTGTGCCCCAGTCAACCTGAACTGAGTCCTCTCTGCCAGATGCCACCAAGACCTCCTGTGTCCCTGTCCCACCTTGGGCTAATCTGGGTGTGCCTGTACCGCTGGTGGAGGTTGTTAGGAAAGATTTCTCTGTAGTGCACCTTTCCTTCCATCTTTATGGAACCCCCACCTATTTTGCTTGAATATTTTATCAGACCTGTACTTTTTACAGTGCAGCGAAGCTTTAAGCTTCACTCCACTGGCATTTGCTCATATGTCATGGGGAAAAAGACATGTTCTATAGGCTATCAGTACTGGCAAACATTGTTTCTCATAGTCGTTTTACTGTGTTACTACTTTTGGTTACTTTTGTATCACTTGTGTTAACTTTTTATGATTGTACAATGCAGCTTACACTGCAGTACAATGCAGTACAATTTTGTTTTGCCCTAGACTAACACTCAGAGGGTTTTTGGTTACTCTAGGTGTGCTAAAAGGATAAACTGGTGACAGCAGTGACTTTTTCCATTTTTTGAGAATTTTCATTTTAGCCTTACCATGTTTCCCACATTTGGCTACTAACTGTGGCTGCTGGTCATACATGGCTGTGCCACAATATTTTTCCCTTGTCTTTTTGCCATCTTGTTCTTTAGCCTTCTTCCTGGTCTGAGAGGCCAGCAAAATCCTTATAAGGAATTCCAGTGCCCGGGAAGCAGAGCTTTTGGCAGGCTACTGAAGGGCTCTGTGTGTTTGCTGACAGAATGTGAGCTGGGTCTGTCTGGTCCCAATCCACAAAGTGGTTTCAGTATGTCCCAGGAGGATAGATCAGCGGCAAAGTGATGACAACATGACACAAAGCTACACAGATTCGATCCTCGGGTCCACACTCTGGGTATTTAAGCCCATTATAAATATGCAACTAAGAAAATAAAAAAAAAAATTAAGCAAATAAAAAACAAACAATTCCTGTAACAGCGCCTCAATGTCTGCGGGCTGTGTGATCGCTTTAAAAATGCAAAATAAATAAATAAATGTCTCTGCCAGTGGTTCTGATTGGACCACTGCCGGGGGTTGTGTGTGGGCTAGTCCTGCTATTGTCTAGTGAGGGCAGCAGCTCTTACCTGGGTTTTAGGATAGGAAAATTATCTCTGCACCCATTCTTCAGAGATCCTGGAGAAACCTGAAGGAGCCAAGTATCCTGTCTAGCTGTGAGACCCACGAAGAAACTTGAGACCTGACTGAAGGAGACCTGGCAACCAACTTCTGCTGCTGTCCTGGAGGAGCCCTGTCTTGCTTGTGATCTTTAGCAGTCCTGTGAAGGAGCTACGACCCTTGGAGTGGAGGGACCATCCATTCCTGATGTCTGATCGGTGCCCGGAACCGTCCTGTGGCTGACCAGCTTTGATTTTGGTCTACCGTTCTGCCGGCCTCACCGTTCCAAGTTTTTGGCCTGAAACTTGGGTAACCCTCAGCTGGCCCTACGAGACTAACCTCTGTGAAATATTGGCATCCTAGCTTTGAGGGGACCTAAGATAGGAGTGAAAGTCAGACCACAGCTGCTGAGTCATTTTGTGTTGCCGTGCTGAGATGACCATCATCTGAAATTGATTACCTGACCAGAGCCCAGTCCTGAGAGGAGTCCTGAATTGATTTCTGCTTCATTTTTTAATTGAGATTCCTTGCAACAGTGAAAGACACCAACCGGAGATCAGCTCGAACCTGTAACCGCTGAGAATCGAGGACTGCGACTTTCAATGGGAAAAAACAAGCTCAGACCCTGTTCCTTTGTCCTGCCAAGTCTGGGGAAGGATTGAAGTACGGGGGTAAGTCACAGAACTTCTAACCTATCCCTATACTCCCATTATGAGTCAATGGGCTTATAATAAAGCTTAATTCTAACAATATTGGCTTTGTCATTGCTTGCTTGTGCAAGACCTCTGAAAGTTGGGGTTACTTTTGATAGTCATTTTTACTTGGTCCCTAACCCTAAAAACACTTCACTGGACCACAGAGATTGGAGGTGGGGAGCATGGTTGCACCGGCACCGTTGATAACGGTGCTGGTGCAATCACTAGTTCTGCTCGCGGGTGCCTCACAGCCCGCCAGGTCAGACCAGGTACCCGCGAGCAGAACACGTAATCCGGCGGTACAGTATGAACGGTGCCGTTGTCTTACCGGCCCCATTCATACCGTAACCACCAAAATTATAATGAGGCCCAATGTTACGACCCTGTTATCTTCTGATGAACAGCTGATCTTGTCTGTGGTAAAAGCATGACCTATGGGAACGGTAGTGAAATACCTTTCAGAAGTTATGCTTACTATTAATTGTAGGGGATTGGTAATAATGCTGAGCTAGGACGCTGGGGCTCTATGGCTAGAGAGACAGGCCTGCTTTGTCGGCAGAATGACCTTGGACGGGTCTGCATTCAGGCTGCTCTCGTCAGAAGAATGTCTTGCCCAGGAACAGCATTTTCAACACATCCATGCTGATTGATGAAAGGCCAGTTTCCCACTGAAAACCATCAAGTCCCACAATCAAACAAACCCCAAATAGCCAAAGATCACCCCCATCCCATTTCCTGCAAGTAGTCTAATTTCAAATATCCCCCATTTCCTTTATTTGAAAACAGCCCCACTGACTCTATGCATGAGCACATCACATCCTGCGGCAAACAACTGCCTCTCTTTTTTGAGAGCACCCTTTTTCTTGAGTGGCGTGCAAATTGGTTGTGCAGTTTTATGTTCACCACCACTTGATGACACAGGCATGAATTCACGCACCCCCACCCTGTTCGGTGGGCGTGCACTGTAGCAGGACTGTGCAAGTCTCAGGCCCTCTAATGGGTAGTTGCAATGAAGTGCCTGCTTTGGCCACACCTTTGTCTGCTATGTAATTTGCAAGCACTTGGATGCACTATTAAATGTTATCATCTATGTAGTTTTGCTTAAGGCATTCTGCCTAAAACACAATTTTGCCACATAGCCAATCAATAACATCCTAACAATTATGCCTAATTTTACTCATGCACATATCCATTCATGTTAGGGTCTTCAGCACAACTTATTTTATTTATTTATTTGTATTTATTTATTCATTTTCTCATTTGTAGCCGCATACAAACGCTGAGGCATCCAGGCACTAGTTACAGTTGCACAAAATGTGCATGAGGAAAGACATTGCAAATCAATTTTATACTATTGAACGAGACAAACCCCAACTTGCTAGGTATGTGGTAGTCAAGGTCGGCATGCGGGAACACAGCAAGGCATGCGTGGGGAACAGTAGGCTTAATGGTGTGAAGTATCCAAAAAACGTATATAGGGACGCTAGTTACAGACGCTGGCAATGTTACAATGAGGAATGACCTAGCAAATCACTCTTGTCACATGCATCAAGACAAACCCCCACTTGCTGGATCCATATAAAGGCACGGTTGGTGTGTGGGATCACAACAAGCATATTTGGGGAACAATCGAGCTGTGGTTGACGCTCTGATAATGAAGGTGTAAGATGTTGGAAATCATGCAATGAGGAGGGCCATAACAACGCATGCTGACTAAGCACACCCAAAGTGACTGGGGGTTACATGAGCTGTGCAGGGTTTTGGCGGCAGAGTAATCTTTGCGTCCACCTCGGTCAATGAAAAGTGCATGGAGGCACAGTACAGCATGCGCCGGGAGCTCAGCGAAGGTAACAATGGCAAATCTACTCTGGCACCCACATCCATCACCAACAGGAGGAGGGCAAGGAGGAATTTGGTGGGCAGTGGGGAGGGGATAGTAATGATGCTGAAGAGACTGGTTTGAAGAATTAGGTGGCAGTAGATTGTCTTACCTGCCAAGAGGAGCGTCGACAGGGGAAAAGGTTTCTGTCATGGCTAAACTTCGACTCCAATGGTAGAAGGTAGCTGCAAAGAGGATGAAAGCACCTCCATGCCCAGACAGGCCAAGGCAGGGGTTCATGGTCTTAAATTGAGGCCTTACTCAAGACTGGCTCCGCCTTCTGGGATCAAGCTGTCCAATCCTATTACTTATAGCTGTTAACCAATAGGATTGGAGTGGGAATGTGCCTGCTGGCCTAGTAAGCCCCTTCAGACAGCGATGTGGCCATCTTTAGATGCAGTCTTGGTTCATCCGAGTGCATTGGAATAGCAGGTGTTGGTCAACTCACTGACAATCTCAGCCAAGCCTCCATCACTAAATAATTGATGGGCCCAGCGGGGCAATGCTCTCCTCAGCATCAGGTCCTCCTCAGGTCCTTGCCGATAGACTCATGACTGGTCTCATATAACCTCTTCTGAAAAAAACAATCTTAGATCCAGATCACCTGTCCAACTACAGGCCCATCACGAACCTCCTGTTTATTGGCAACATATTGGTAAAAGTAGTTGCTAGACCAATACTCGCCATAATCAAACTTCACTTCCTAAAGGACTATCAGTCAGGGTTCTGTCCCAAGAGAAACATTGAAGAAGACACCATCCAAATGGTGGATGATACCCTCCAAATCGTGGCTAAGGACGCCTCATGCTTCCTTGTCCTCCTTGACCTGTAGGCTGCATTTATCACCTTCAACCACTGCATATTCCTCTCTCTCCTTGCCAACAGGATGGAATTATCTGGCCTGAATTGGTTTACCTCCTAGCTCTTGGGCAGATACTTGTTATGCTCTAACCAGCTCCAGGTCTCCTGTGGTGTCCCCCAAGGTTTCATCCTATCACCAATCCTCTTTAACCTTTACATGGAGCCTTTGGGCACTTTCCTCAATTATCCAAAAATAGTCATCCACTAATAAGCGGGGGATACTCAGTTGTGCATGAGAGTAGGTAAGGCAGAGGACATCATTCGTCTCTAGTCATCATACCTAGTCATCATACAGACCTCAGATGTCAACTGCCTTCCTCAAACTAAACCCATTCCCATCGGTCTGTTCACTAAACAACAACTTGTCCAAAAATGGTTCAATTACATGCACCTAGAAGGATTTGAACCACAACTCTCTGACTCAACAACATCCTTAGGCTTCCCCATTGACAGCAGCCTGTCCTTCTAGAAACACATAGCCAAGAAGGCCCAAACAGCCTGTTCCGCATCTCCACCCTTCACAAAATCAAACCCTTCATCCTGCAACTGAACCTCTGAGCAGTAGGGCGGGCCCTTCTGGTCTCGCACATCGATGGGGGACATGTCTTCCTGATGGGGCTCACAGCTGCTCGCTTGTCTCCCCTAAAAGCAGTCCACCGTCCTGCAGCTCGTCTTATTACAGGTGCATGGACATTTGACCGATTCACCCCTGTCCTATGCACATTACCTTGGCTTCCTCTCCAAACCAGGATACTGTTCAAGACTGCACTTACCATTCACAAAGCAGTTATGAGTAGCACACCAGTGTACCTGGCAGCTAAACTACACGCCTGGTTGCACACACTCCTCACACAGCAAATCTGCCAACCGGTTTGAATCACAAATCGTCCGCAAATAAGGAAGCCTGCAAACACTCCTTCTCTTGTCACACCCACCCTCTGGCACTGGATCCCGGTGTCGGCTCGAAATGCCCCCGCAATTCCCCAATTTTGCAAATCTCTTAAAACATGCCGTATTCAACAACAACTGACTAATGGGTAATTCCAATGGATGCGTATAGCGATGCACAGACACCAACTGCCAGGCAAAATACTGGATAACCACAATCTGCACAGCACTCAGTTGCACTTGGGCTACGTCTGCTCATATTGTCTGATGGGCATTTCCCTGATAGGCAGAAGCACCAGCCAGCAAGTGCTACAGCATACTGTACCAGAGCATGTTTTGGAGAGGTTTGAGATGCCAATCAGCCTGACAATCAACATTTTAAGGAGGTTGATCTGTCTTGTAGCTCTTTCTCTGAACGAAAAATACATGCCTCTCATATACTATAACAGATCCTTTGAGGAAATGAGTGGAATCCCCACATCATATCCGACCTCACTTGCCATACCCTGATCCTTTTATACATGGTTTGAAATGTATGTATTTGAAAGTGAGTGAGAAGGAGAACGAGAGAGACGGAGAGAGAAAGAGACAGAGACAGATAGAGAGAAACACATAGAGAGACCGAGAGAGATAGTGAGAAGGGAGGAAGTGCGGATTTGAAAGTCACAAGGTTTGGGAGCAGCCTACATAGATCAGTGGAGAAGGCCATGTTGTGCCTTGTTATGCTTTAAAATTGATTGGTATGCCATGTTGTGCCTTGCTTTATGTGGTTTATGTATCATTTGCCTCATAAACCTGCCCACATTCTAGTTCCACTTTACTTTGCACCTATTGTCTGTGACTCACACACTGCAGGCGACATGCATTAGTACACTCTTCACTGCACACACTAACACCATCTGAACACAACACTACTACAACCGGTTTGCCAAACATGGCCAATCCTCCAACAACCGCGGACCTATCTTTTTGCAGAATGTGGACCTCATTAGTAGCAGAATTACCAGGATATCAACACCTGCTGCTTTCTTCTGGATACACGTACCACAACTCACCTAAAATTATAGCAGCACCAGGAGTCCAGTTCTTTCTAATCTGCACCTATCGACACAAAAGCAAAGCAATCATCCACTGCTCCTATTGTTCCTACTGAAGAAAACCAAACCAATTTCCTATAGGTCGCACATTGTCGACAGACCATGAAAAAGAATGCATTGTGGACCAAACATAGCGTCCAAGACAATGAGTCAGACATTGTGTCGTACAGTTGATTTGCTTAGCTCTAAATTTCATTTATAATGATTTCTGGGTCTAGAAATGGTTCCCTCTTGTTAATAGTTCTTAATTCAAGACATTCTATGCAAGTGTTACCTCTTATTAAAACACTTGTGTCAAAGACTTCGTGGACCAACATTACAAGGTGTATTCACGATATGTCTATTCTTTATAATGCTTGTACAAATGCACTAAAGCAATTTTAACACCTACGTTTGAAGATGCCAGGGACCCATCATCTCTCAGGGCATGCATCCCTTTCGTGACTAGTTCAGATTGTGAACCTTATTTGGATTATATCACAGCACCTTTCATTAGAGGGTTGGTCAAAAGGGTTATGTTTATCCAGCTGGAGACAACTGATTTGCTCCTCTGATGGTCAGAATCTGGCACAGAGCTAGGATTTTGCCTCTGTGAAAAGATGATATTGAAATCCCTGTGCATCTGATATTATTTTGCACAAGGTCCACAGAAGCAGGTACCTCTTGTTTGCCCTGCAACAACCTCTTGTTTGCCTTGCAACAATGTGGCTTCATCTAGTACCGAATATATGTTCACAATTGCTGCATGTATTTAGATCTGATTCGATATACACAATCTATCTTCTTTTTTTTATGTTATTAGGCACTGAATTGAGTTATAGCATTTCTATGTGTGTTTTTTTAGTTAATTGATTTTTTCTTTGTTTTTACCTTTGGGTATGTATATTTATTTTGAGTTTGTATTTGCCTTCATTGCATAATCAGTAAATTAATGCAATAGTATTTAATTCATTATTAAGGTTTACGGTGTATGCAATAAAATGAATAAACCTGATTGATTGAATACCATTCTTAATGTTTCAATCCTTTTACGATTATTCTATTTTTTATGTAATACGTATGGTCAATTGCACATAGAAAATGTAATGGACTTGAGTGAAGGAGCTTTGGAGAGTGCCTTGACAAAATCACTGCAATTCATGCTAACACCCAGAGCAAAGGACACTTTGTATGAGTGCATGACACACGTTGTCCCTTCTAGGCCCTAATGCTGGAAAATATATTATGCAGTCCATGAGAATTGTCTCCTGGAAAGTGGCTGGCCGTAAAGGAATTGTTTGGTCAGAAAATATTATTGTCCCTATGGTTCGGCCATGTGTTTTTAAGTCGATCGATCGTACAAACATTTCCTATGCACCATACCGGAGTTTTTGTCTCTTGAACACAAGCGAAATCAGGCAGCAGGGCACGGCCATCTTGTGATAATCTTATCACTTGCCGCATCGCCCTGGGTGACCTGCCTTTGCAGCACTAAATCATATCCCCCGCCCCTGAGCCTGACAACTCTAGACGCGTACCGCCCATTTCACAATACCAAAGCACGTCTCGTGTCAACATTCTCTGCGCTTCAGCTAATGACGTGTCGCCATGGAAATGGCAGGACGCCTCTTTCCTCAATAAGTATAAACAGACTGTTTCACAACACACAACAGCAGATTTTCTATTCTATTCCTCTCATTGTATTTCTTTGAGTATTCTGTGACTCGTTTCTGTGCTCTGGTCAGCTATCTTCGTTGCTTGTATCCCGTGTGAACAGATACCAGTACCATTGCTATAAATTATTTTCGTTTGTTTACCACACAATGGCAACAATAATGCTCTACCAGTACGAGCTCGAGTATTCCGAGGAGGAATTACTGGAAAGAGAAAGATGCGGAAACGATGGGGCTTCGGATGACAGTTGGGTGGACGATTCAACAGATGAAGAGCCTGAGCCTAGTCGCATGGACAGTGTTTCCACCTGGTGTACCTGCAATCGGTGCACGCTAATGCCATCCGAGGAGGAGAACTGCTGCTGCCGAGAAAACTCTGGATGCTTGCCCTACATATCGCGAGGCGAGCCACGGCTGCAATGCGTTACCGAGCTGCCAGACTTCAGGGCAGCCTGCCTCACACGGTCAGTGTTTGAGGATTTTGATGGTGCTTATGCATGAACTTTGCGCAACAGTTCGCCCTCGTAATCCAAGTAATGAGTAAGTATACTCTGGTTGTGATGTCAGTTAGGCCACTACTATTTCATGGTTGTCTTCTATATTCTCGTAACTTCAATATATCATTGTCATATCAATTTAGTCTGGCAATTCTCTAGTAATAGTCATATAAAAGTCATTCAATATTGTGCAGTGTCTAGTTAGCATTTGTTCTGGCAAAAATGCCATTGCATACAAGAATTGTTGTTGACAACTAAGGTTTAATACACTTATCTTGGTAATTTAAAAACAGTTTGTATCTTTCTCTTTCACAGGTGGTACCAGCTGGTGGCCTATCGTTCTTTTACATGGTGGCTTCATGGGAGGCTTGGACACCGGGTTCGTTGAGTGATACCCGCCTGTGTCGTTGGTGCCATTAGAGAAACTTTCCCCAGTGACAGCGGTCAGTACAGAGGATTTTCCCTCGCTGTGCTGCAACCAGACCTTTACAATGTGCAGTAGTTTTGTGCCATCAAAATAAGAAACAAAATAAAACACAACATATTTTTTATCAATGGTTGTTTCAGTTTTTAAGTGAATCAAGTGTATCTCCATTCAGCAGTGTTCCGGTGCCTTGTCTGCATGCCCCATCCTCCATCCACTATCAAAGGCAGTTCTCACCAGTGGATGTGCGCTGCCAAGGGGTGCTGTCAGGGGTTTGAACGGCAAAGGTGGCAAAGACCATGTACACTTCAAAGCTATCTTTCGCGCAGGGGTCATTGTTCACAAGGTCTCCTCAGACTCTGTGTCTCCAAGCAGGATCCACATGAAGCAGGCCGCTCCCCTGCAATCCACATAAGTGTGTCTCCATTCAGCAGTGTTCCGGTGCCTTGTCTGCATGCCCCAGGCCCATCCATCCCCCCTCCACTATCAAAGGCAGTTTTCACCAGTGGATGTGCGCTGCCAAGGGGTGCTGTCAGGTGCGCGAACGACCAAGGTGCCAAAGACCATGTACACTTCAAAGCTATCTTTCACGCAGGGGTCATTGTTAACAAGGCCCCTCAGACCCCGTGTCTCCAGACAATCTCCCCATGAAGCAGGCCGTGCCCCTTCAATCCACATAATACCAAGACATATACACGTCATTCATTCACAAACACACCCCTTTTTGTAATTCTTTATAAACCACTTGATATTTATCATGAGAACATCTTTGAGCACTGCAAGTCAACTCGTGAACGTGCTACCTGAGAACCCCGGTGACCGATGCTAATCTGCTTGTCGTCGTGCTATCTGTGAACTTCTGTGACCGCTTCGAGTCAACTTGTCAGTGTGTTAGCTGTGAACATCTCCCTGTTCTCCTGCCACTAACTACTCTGCCTGCTGAATCCAACTGTTTGTTGGTCAAGGTAAAGGCATGTATCCTAAACATATCTTCTTCATTTGCAAATTTCTATCTATTTCAAAGTAACGTACTCAGTGGTGCTATGTTCATTGGTCTCATTGCTATTGACTTGAGTTTCATTTGTTAAGTTATCGATATATCAATTTTCATCAGTGTCAATTGGCATCGAATTGCATCCTTCACGAACCGTGTCTATAATATAAGCATGTTTCCTTTTCATGCACGATAGTACATTCAAGGGACGAGTAACGTTCTGATTTTGTCAATGAATTGTTTGTGAAAGTTATCCTAAAATATAGCCGCCCACGCTGCACTGGTTTTGCCGTGGTGCCCAAAAGAAAGCGTGCATTGAACAATGTATGGTCTAATTCCTTCTTTCTCACATTTTTATTCAAAATACATTTCGAATAATGTTCACCTTTATTTTGCAGAATTTACAACAATGCCTGCATGTTCAATTTTTGGTTGCCCTTCGAAGACCCATGACAAATCTGAAGGCACTACAATGCATGTATTCCCTAAGCCTGTTCATCGAATAAGAGAATGGGTCAGATATTGCGGATATCCAGCGGAAGAGCTTGAAAGTAGAGTCAAAAAAGTCGTGGAGGACAAGAGGGGTGATCAATACCACATCTGCAGCCTGCACTTTACCCCGACACATCCTTGTACACAAAGAAGAATCAACTGAGATTGACTCGAAAATTGCTCCCAAACGCTATTCCGACTTTATTCATTCTCATGCCGCCACAGGTGCGTCACGCTTCCGGATTTAGCTTTAGGCCTTGCAGTAATGTGCAGGTAACCAAATGGATTGATTGGTATTTTAGGTGTAAATGTCACTTATAATACTTTCGATATTTATATGATTGTATAGCTTTTTAAATAATGACCATTTTGCTAAACATCAGTCCTTGTTTTTAAAACCCTCATTGAAAATTGATTTATGGGCACATATAACTATGCTATATTATGCATTTACATAAGCATAATTTTCTCGTATTCAGTCTTCTTAAATGCCATTTTTTAATATTAGCTTTTCTAAATCAAATAATACTTTCACTTTACAACTCCGTGACTATCCACAGAATATGAAGCAACAAGATTATGCCTGGACCCATCAACCACTTTGAATGCGTATCAGGTAATCTTACTTAGCTATTCTGTTCCAGACTTGTTTTATGCATGGAATTTGAGATAATGTAATCATAATTACGTATTGTGTAATTCTATTATGAAATGTTTCATTCGTGGTTTGCTATTGATATGTACCTTTGTCGTCTTTCCAAAGTGTGTGTTCAATTTTGTCGGATGTTTCAACACACGCATCCAAGCCCTGCAACATCACTGTGCATTACTGGCAGTGGAAACATCATAATGGCCACCGGAAAGCATGCTGCTGGCCAGAAATCACCAGAAAGTGCGCAGGGAAACATGAAAAATAGGCTGCCATCCATTTTTGCCTATGTCAGTGAGCACAGAAGATCACTGGCTAAAACCACCATGCAGATTCAACCTTCTTGTATGGTGTTCCACATTACTTTACTGCAAGAATCCACATCAGTACAATATCAGCAAGAATCCTATGCTATCAAGCTAAATCCCCTTTGTAAAGATATTAATTCAAGACAGCTGTCAAATATAGATGCAGTACCGGTGCTGGCCACCGACCGGCGCTGGCGATCTAAATTCTGACAGGAGACCTGTGTTTCAGAGGCTAGATATGCCAAGCAACAGAATTCCATCAGAATGCCATATAGAGTGCCACACATTGATTTAATGTGGAAAGAGACTTGATTAAAGATATGTTGCTTATTTTCAGTTTATAATGTTATATTTTTTCCATAAGGAACTCCATTGCAATTGATCAGAACAGTAACCTGATGTAGCTAAGACTTCAAAAGGCTTGCTGTCCTCGGGAATCCTTCACACCTGAGGACTCCACACCAGAAGGCAGGATATCACATGGTCCTGTTGATTAAGAGGGAGGAGATTTTGCCTGCAGCCTGGAGGAATGAACAATGGGGGCTTTGGGATGAATAGAATATGCTAATTTGAGGTGTAACTGTCAACACTGCTCAGGGAGAAAAAAGAAGGTGGGTGAGGTCCTGGTCAATTAAACCTGTTGCAAAAAATAAGTAGCTGGGTCACATCCCAAAATGGACAAATATTCACAGGGTTAGATCCCTTCTGCTGCAAATCAGGTACTCAGTATTAACAGGGTTAGATCCCTCAGCTGCAATTCTGTGGTCTGTAGTTGTTCTCCTCCTAGCGCTTTCTTATCTCAAATTATCATCAGGGAGGCTGTTGAGTAGGTGTGTCTAATTAGACTCAGAGGATTCTGGTAGCTGTAGTGAAAAAGTATTTTTTTGTTCAGGTGACCAGCAACCGACAGCCCTCCAAAGCAAAAGTCCTTTCCAAATTTTGGGGAGGGGAGAGAACCATCTTTATGATTCTCCAAAGTGGGGCACAGTCACCTTGTGGCGCTGCCTCTGGAGCCCGGGACTCCCATAGCATTCAGTACAAAAAAGAAGGTGGGTGAGGTGTGCACTCCCGGTCCTGGTCAATTAAACCTGTTGCAAATGATAAGTAGCTGGGTCACATCCCAAAATGGACAAATATTCACAGGGTTAGATCCCTTCTGCTGCAAATTGGCTACTCAGTATTAACAGGGTTAGATCCCTCAGCTGCAGTTCTGTGGTCTGTAGTTATTCTCCTCCTAGTGCTTTCCTATCTCAAATAATCATCAGGGAGGCTGTTGAGCAGGTGTGTCTAATTAGACTCAAAGGATTCTGGTAGCTGTAGTGAAATGTTTTTTTCTGTTCAGGTGACCAGCAACCGACACCCCTCCAAAGCACAAGTCCTTCCCAAATTTGGGGGAGGGGAGAGTAACATCTTTATGATTCTCCAAAGTGGGGCACAGTCGCCCCGTGGCGCTGTCTTTGGAGCCTGAGACTCCCATAGCATTCAGTACAAGAAAGAAGGTGGGTGAGGTGCGCACTCCCGGTCCTGGTCAATTAAACCTGTTGCAAAAAATAAGTAGCTGGGTCACATCCCAAATTGGACAAATATTCACAGTGTTAGATCCCTTCTGCTGCAAATCAGGTACTCAGTATTAACAGGGTTAGATCCCTTGCTGCAAATCAGGTACTCAGTATTAACAAGGTTAGATCCCTCAGCTGCAGTTCTGTGGTCTGTAGTTATTCTCCTCCTAGTGCTTTTTTCATCTCAAATAATCATCAGGGAGGCTGTTGAGTAGGTGTGTCTAATTAGACTCAGAGGATTCTGGTAGCTGTAGTGAAAAAGTATTTTTCTGTTCAGGTGACCAGCAACCGACACCCCTCCAAAGCACAAGTCCTTCCCAAATTTGGGGGAGGGGAGAGAACCATCTTTATGATTCTCCAAAGTGGGGCACATTCACCCCGTGGCGCTGCCTCTGGAGCCCGGGACTCCCATAGCATTCAGTACAAAAAAGAAGGTGGGTGAGGCGTGCACTCCCGGTCCTGGTCAATTAAACCTGTTGCAAAAAATAAGTAGCTCGGTCACATCCCAAAATGGATAAATATTCACAGGGTTAGATCCCTTCTGCTGCAAATCGGGTACTCAGTATTAACAGGGTTAGATCCCTTGCTGCAAATCAGGTACTCAGTATTAACAGGGTTAGATCCCTCAGCTGCAGTTCTGTGGTCTGTAGTTGTTCTCCTCCTAGCGCTTTCTTATCTCAAATAATCATCAGGGAGGCTGTTGAGCAGGTGTGTCTAATTTGACTCAAAGGATTCTGGTAGCTGTAGTGAAAAAGTGTTTTCCTGTTCAGGTGACCAGCAACCGACACCCCTCCAAAGCACAAGTCCTTCCCAAATTTGGGGGAGGGGAGAGAACCATCTTTATGGTTCTCCAAAGTGGGCCACAGTCACCCCATGGCGCTGCCTCTGGAGCCCGGGACACCCATAGCATTCAGTACAAAAAAGAAGGTGGGTGAGGCGCGCACTCCCGGTCCTGGTCAATTAAACCTGTTGCAAAAAATAAGTAGCTGGGTCACATCCCAAAATGGACAAATATTCACCGGGTTAGATCCCTTCTGCTGCAAAACAGGTACTCAGTATTAACAGGGTTAGATCCCTTGCTGCAAATCAGGTACTCAGTATTAACAGGGTTAGATCCCTCAGCTGTAGTTCTGTGGTCTGTAGTTGTTCTCCTCCTAGCGCTTTCCTATCTCAAATAATCATCCGGGAGGCTGTTGAGCAGGTGTGTCTAATTAGACTCAACAGATTCTGGTAGCTGTAGTGAAATGTTTTTTTCTGTTCAGGTGACCAGCAACCGACACCCCTCCAAAGCACAAGTCCTTCCCAAATTTGGGGGAGGGGAGAGAACCATCTTTAAGATTCTCCAAAGTGGGGCACAGTCACCCCGTGGCGCAGCCTCTGGAGCCCGGGACTCCCATAGCTTTCAGTACAAAAAAGAAGGTGGGTGAGGCGCGCACTCCCGGTCCTGGTCAATTAAACCTGTTGCAAAAATAAGTAGCTGGGTCACATCCCAAAATGGACAAATATTCAAAGGGTTAGATCCCTTGCTGCAAATCAGGTACTCAGCATTAACAGGGTTAGATCCCTCAGCTGCAGTTCTGTGGTCTGTAGTTGTTCTCCTCCTAGCGCTTTCTTATCTTAAATAATCATCAGGGAGGCTGTTGAGCAGGTGTGTCTAATTAGACTCAAAGGATTCAGGTAGCTGTAGTGAAAAAGTTTTTTTCTGTTCAGGTGACCAGCAACCGACACCCCTCCAAAGCACAAGTCCTTCCCAAATTTGGGGGAGGGGAGAGAACCATCTTTATGATTCTCCAAAGTGGGGCACAGTCACCCCGTGGCGCTGCCTCTGGAGCCCGGGACTCCCATAGCATTCAGTACAAAAAAGAAGGTGGGTGAGGCGCGCACTCCTGGTCCTGGTCAATTAAACCTGTTGCAAAAAATAAGTAGCTGGGTCACATCCCAAAATGGACAAATATTCACAGGGTTAGATGGCCTTCTGCTGCAAATCAGGTACTCAGTATTAACATGGTTAGATCCCTTGCTGCAAATCAGGTACTCAGCATTAACAGGGTTAGATCCCTCAGCTGCAGTTCTGTGGTCTGTAGTTGTCCTCCTCCTAGCACTTACTTATCTCAAATAATCATCAGGGAGGCTGTTGAGCAGGTGTGTCTAATTAGACTCAAAGGATTCTGGTAGCTGTAGTGAAAAAGTTTTATTCTGTTCAGGTGACCAGCAACCGACACCCCTCCAAAGCACAAGTCCTTACCAAATTTGGAGGAGGGGAGAGAACCATCTTTATGATTCTCCAATGTGGGGCACAGTCACACCGTGACGCTGCCTCTGGAACCCGGGACTCCCATAGCATTCAGTACAAAAAAGAAGGTGGGTGAGGCGTGCACTCCCGGTCCCGGTCAATTAAACCTGTTGCAAAAAATAAGTAGCTGTGTCGCATCCCAAAATGGACAAATATTCACAGGGTTAGGTCCCTTCTGCTGCAAATCAGGTACTCAGTATTAACAGGGTTAGATCCCTTGCTGCAAATCAGGTACTCAGTATTAACAGGGTTAGATCCCTCAGCTGTAGTTCTGTGGTCTGTAGTTGTTCTTATCAGGATCCTCAGAGGGTTCGGCATAGAAAGTCAGCCTCCACACCCCCTTTGAGAACACATAAAAAGAGACTGCTGAGACCCAGATAGACACACTCATTTTTCCAATACTCATCGATTCCTGCGCAGCACGCTGCCCGACCATAACCAGACAAAGATTCCAGACTCCTGAGACTCCTGATTCCAGACAGACTCCAGAATCAAAATTCTAGAACCCAAACTCTAGAACATTGGAGAAGCTGAGGCCTAATCCACAAGCTGAACTCCTCTCAGTAGGCCTCAGGATACAGCAACCTAACTAAACTATTCAACAGCCGGGTGAGCTGTTTTGCTTCTGGCTTGACCCCTGTGCCAGAACCAGATTCGGGCCCAGAAAGCAGAAGCTATATCCAGAACCCATCAGACCCAGACCAGACCGCTGTGCAGTGCCGATAGCAGACCAGAGAGCATGCTTTGAGCAGAACCTAGAGTGCCTGGGACCGTCCGGTGGTGAGTGAAGTCCAAACCTGACCAGATCAGCGAGAGTGCAGTCCATTTCCTTTCCAGTCCAAAACTAGGAGTGAGTATCCAGCCTAGAACTGTACAGAACTAATCTCTTAGTTTAAAATAATCTTATTTAAACCATTTCAAACTGACCAGAACTGCATAGAAATCGTGTGTCCATTCTGTGATTTCAAATCTGTAAATGCGCCATCTGTCATTCTGAAAATCCACCTCCACAAAAACGTCCGTATCTTTTAAACCACACATCCTAGAAGAAATATAACTGTCATTTTAAAGCTAAGATCCTCAGCTTACAAGCAAACCTAAAACGACATTCCAACTCCTTATAGTTTTTCCGTAATCGCAATATATACATGATAAAAAAGTGCCACGAATTTAAAAAATAGCTCCATTTCCCCACCTGTCAAAATTGCTGTCGTTTGCTTGCAACTGCTGAATTTCGTTTTCAATCTGACAATCATTCATGAATCATTGCTAGTGTTGACCTGTACCAAGCTAAAGTAACTATCACCTACCCTGAGTCTCCTTTAGCAAATTAAAATCATTTTAGCATATTTTTCACTTCATTGCATTCACATTTAAAAGTATTTTGCCTGTTTAAAATCATACCGGTTTTCTCTAAACTTATTGGGGGGAACTGGAACTGAACTGCATTTGATTGTATTCTGGAAACCTGTGTGCCCTCCTTTCCATCTCTTCATATTGCATAGGGGGGGAGTGAGTTGTCACAAGGGAAAAAGTGATCATATTATCTCTTGTTCAAATCATATCAAGTTTATTTCTGTGTTGCATTCTTTCATACCTTGCATTTCCTTGAAACCATAAAAGTATTCTCTGCTACCTTATCCTTTCTATACCAACTCCTCATTGATTAAAGAGAGTGTGCTATTGTAATATCACCCATTGTTGATCACTATTATATTCATAAGTGTGCTATCAATATTAATTTATTCATAAAAGTGTGATATATACATTGTTTAATTCTTCAAATAAATCTTTTAATTTGCAAAACAAACCTACTTCTTGGCTCAGTGAGGTCAGGGGGATTCAAAGGGAGGGGCGTTATATAAGGGTTCATCATCCAGATTTAAGAACTTGACATAAAAATATATAAATAAGGGCTTCCATTGGGCATCCCTGATTAGGCATTGATTTAGTTGGATTGCTGGATTGAAGTCACTTACAGAGTGGGGGCTCGTCCGGGATGGCTGGATTAGAACTACCACTTGTGCAGCTTAATACAGTGTGCTAACTGATAGGATACATAAATCCTGTTGGATCACCACGCTGTGTTACGCTGTAAAAGCACCCCTCAAAAAAGGAACACTCTCAGGAAACGGTCTGTTTTGAAAGATAAAATACAAACTTCTGTAAGTCAGGAAGGAAATCAATTTCCAGAATGACGACATTGGTAGATATCAAAATAGCCAGAGAGCACCTCTTACATAAGCTATTTGTGAGAGGCGAATGGACGGATCAGGACCAGAATGTGTGGTTGCAGGCAATCACACAACAGTGCACTGCAACTGAGTTCGATGTCTGGAGAGATCAGGGTCCCTTACATGTGGCCCTGAGTGAGCTATACATGGCCCCTAAGGCCAAGGATGAGCACAACAGGATTATCAGGATAGCGCATATCTATATTTATATATGGGAGCCATACAGGACAAATGTGCTGAAGGCCAAGATCTGGCAAGTAGGCAGCTGATGGCATTAGAGAAGGCCCAATATGACCTGGACTCTTCTGAGCAGTGACTGCACAGGAGCCAGGAGTCAGAAAATAATAGTAGACAGTATATCATTAAAATAAAAGAGGACATGGGTATCCTGCAACAGGAAAGGGCAGACCAGGATACCAGAATTCTGGCCTTGCAGAAGGAGCATTAAGAAGGTTTGGACTCCCTATTGCAGAGCCAGACAAAGCTGGAGCAACAGATAGATTTCAACAGGGCATGCACAAAGCAGGTAGCCATCCTGCAAAGCCAATTGTATAGAGAAAAAGAGGAGAGCAATACATTGATTTTGAAAGACCTGGATACCCAGGCAGAGTTTGATGAAGAGCGCCAGAAAGCTGGTGCCCTTCAAAGGCAGAGGGACGACCTGGCAGCACAGATGCAGGATTTTACTCAGGAAAGGGATACCTTAGGCCAGGAAGTCTGCCACTTAAAAAGGAAAAAGGAAAAAAAATCACCTGGCCCTCCAGGGACTGGGTGACCTCCAAAACGAGCATCAGACCTTGTTAGAGCACACCAGGAGGGTGGAAGATGCTTTGGCAAGAAAGGAGCAGGCCAGTAAGGATGGGATCAGGAGGTTACCATCCTGCAGCAAAGTCTGGCCCAGTACTCCAGGACTAACCAGGAAGCACAGAGAGAGAATGGAGCTCTCTGCCAGCACAATGATAGGCTCCAGCAACAGTTAGCCATGCAGGAGAGACTGATAGAGTCTAATAAGGCCTTGATTGAGGAACTGAAAGCACAGGCTCTGGCAGGGCAACAGGAAGCAGGGGCTGATAGAGATGAGGTTCTCTGGGAAAGGGAAAAACCTGAGCATAACCTCAGGAGCCCTAGATTACTATCCAGTCAGAAATATGGGGCTCATAGGCCAGTACACCCCAGGAATGGATGGGTGGCATCTGGGTATGGGCACCCAAGTACAGTGCAATTTAGTGGGGAACCCCGGGAGAGTAGGCCCCCTAAGGGCATTCTGAAAACCTCTGCCCAGTTAGGTCAGTGGGGGGGGTACCCATCAAATCCTGGGAGCAAGGAGGAATCAGAAGACTCCTCTGAGCATCCCAGGACACAGGAGACTAGGTCCCCACATTCTGCCGGGCATTCCTAGGCTCGCAGAATCCGGGAAAACCTGGAAGATCAGACGGGCACCTCTGGGATCAGTGCTTCTGAGTCAGAGGATGAATGGAACAGGGTTACCCAAACCAAGAAGGCCAACAAGGCAAAAAGGGCCTTGCTTAAGGACCCCTTAAAACAGATCAAAGCAATAAGGAGCGTCATCACTCTTTATCATAAGAACTCCAAGTATTGTGTTTGGGAACACTTGGAGCTCTTTGAGCAAATGATGGAGACTTTCCATTTGAAAGACAGCAGTAGCTGCTTTCAGAACGTAAAATGGACATTCTCCCCAGAATACTCCAGTTTCTTTGCGGGGCTGGAGGACCAAAACCATTCAAGATGATCCACATATAGGGCGGCCATCTTGAAACACTTTTCTGTTCACCGAAATCCCCAAGAGGCTCGCAAGGCAGCCTACAATTTGCAATGTGGGGAGGATCAGGCCCCACAAGAATTTGTGCAGAAGCTGAAGTATGCCTTTGTGCAGACTACCAAAAGGGTGCACACAAATGGGGTCCCTCACTCCCCTGACTATGTAAGTCCCCGCTACAAGGGAAACCGTCCCATCCTGGGTTATGTGTGGACTCCTCCAGCCCAAGGGGGGGGGGCAGCCAAGCACCTAACCCAGGGAACTTCCCTCCTAACTTCCCACAGGAGGGCAGAAATTCACCAAATCCTGGCAGATTTTTGTTCCCAGGTATTCACCCAGCTTCCAACCCCAAAATCATCCATCCTTCTTTCCCCACTTCCCTGAGCCCAGACCACCTAATCTGTGAGAGGGGAGGCCAAGGGAGGAGGGGTACCCAAATCTTCCCAAGATCTCAAATAGCTACCCTTCCCCGGATCAGCCCAGGGGAGAAAACAGAGCCCGTATCAGCCTGAGTGGGTTTCACAGTTAGAGCGCCAGGTCCAAAATATGGCACAGGAGCTGAATCGAGGGCTCAGCAGAACCCTCAGATGGGCATGCCGGTGCAGAATGCCCCAAACTCTGGGCCTGGTGCTCCAGAACAATGACGCGGGCAGCACCCCGATAACCCACTGGTTCCCAGGGAGGAGGCACAAGGGGAAGGGGGGTGTAAAGCCTCGGAGGAAGCTTCCTTCCCCACTTGTGAACAGCCCCTGGAAACCCAGGAACCAGAAACAAAATCTCCTACCCCTGAAAGTCTGCCACTCAAGGAGCAGAGAGGAGGTAGGAGAAACAAAGGACCCAAACAGACCCACTTTGAGGAGGAGGTACAGATCTTCCAATTTGAGGGAGAGGGATCCTCAGAGGATCCTGGGAAAAGGATCTTCTCCTTCAGAGATTGGGGAACTCCTCCCAAAGAAAAATGGGTCGAAAGGGATTCACATCCAGACTGGGTAGATGTGGGGACTGAGCTAGCGGCGCCCATCATCTCATCCCAGAACCAACAGCATCAAAATCCCCTGATTCAAACCCATTCTGGTGACTGCCTCCAAAAAGGGGGGGGGGGCGGCCCAGAACCGGAACCAGGGGAACCCAAAACTTCTCAAATCTCTAGTTGCCAACTTTTTCTTTCAGATTCCCAAGAATCTCCACAGAATTCTTCCCAAACCTCTTCTCTTTCACTGTCCAAAACCAGAAAATTAGCCCACCAGTTGTCCAAAAATGTGCATTATCTGTGCCCCCTTGATGAGAAGGAGGGTAGATACTATGCCCCGGTACAAGTACATGGGCAGGGTACAATTTTGGCACTGGTGGACACATGTCCCAAGCTACCCTTCTGTCCAAAAAGGCTTTCGATGAGCTAAATTCAGGAAGGGGGGAGAACTACCAAATTCCTCTCACCTCTCTTCCTGGATAACTTCAGAACTTTGACGGGAAGGAAATTCCCATTGCGGGGACTGTGGATTTGGACATTAGAAATGGGTAACACAAGTTGAAACACCCGGTCATAGTAGTGACTCCAGAGGGCACCCATTGTTTACTAGGGAATGACCTCCTGAGAAGGTTGTCACCCCTAATAGATTGCGTAAACAAGGTCCTCTGGACCCAGACTAGCCGACCACTAAAATTAAAACAGAGTGTCAACCATGTTAGTTTAAACAGCACGTGCCACATGGTTGAACAAAAATCTGACCAAGTATAATTTCACTTCCAGAAAAACCAAATTCCAGACGTGACAGTAATATCAGTAGGACAACAGACTGGTGATGGGGGGTCCTCTCTATTTCTGCAAATCAACCTTCCTTCCAGTTTAAGGTGGTATTCCACACTGGAAGGAAACACTCTGAAATTCTTTACCAATCCACAATGCGATATTCCGATATTCCCATTCCAATAGTCCAGAAATAAGTGAAATCAGCTCAGAGCCTGGCTGATATTCAGCAAATTGGAGAGCAGTTGTTCATCACTGTTCAGTTAAATGATGGGAAGGACTCTGTTCTCGCCCGAGTGTGTGTGAACAACGGTAAGAGCTTCGTCAGCGAAGCCATGTTCCTCCAACTCCCAAAAGATCCAGCCATTCCCACATTCAAACTGATAGACAAATGGGAAATGGATCTGGAAACACCCAATTCCAAACATCTCCTGCCAAGCAGGTGTATGCTCAAAATCTCCATTGGCAACAAGAGCATAGTCCATAATTGTTGGGTCGTGCGAGACGTCACTGCCACCTTTTACTTAGGCAGTGACATCCTCAATCGCTTTGCCATTAGTTTGCACCTAATAAACTTCAAAGCTTGGTCCCGATTAGCGGATAATCCCATGGGCTTTGATGATCCAGAGAAAGCATTTAGGTCAGCTCAATTGCTACATTATGCAGTTGAAATTCAGATTAAAGAGGAAGTCACCATCCCAGAAAGGACCCGACAATTCTCCCTGGAAGTGAAAGTTAAAAGAGGAAAAAAATTTAAAAACCCTGATGCTTATATTCATCCAAATGCTTCTCTCCAACAGCAAGGGTTGGGGGTAAACCCAACACCATTAGTCAACATAGAACATGACACCATTCCAATAGAGGTGGATAACAGCGACTTAAAGAGTATCACTCTAGCCGCAGGCACCATTATTGGAATGGCGGTTGATGACCAACATTTTTCCATTGATTTAGGAAATGAACTGTTAGGACCAATCCCTAAGGACTGTTTTGACAGTGACAGTGATGACAAAACAACACCAGACCAGATCTTCACCCGGCATGGGGGGAACTTCCTGGTGTACACTTCCTGCCCTTATGGTAATGAAGATGTGACTCGTGACTTCAGGAGGGATGAGGTGATTTTCCAGGTCCATGTGGGCTGCCTCTCCCACCTGCAGCCACCAGTCCAAATCAGCACTCTGACCAGGTACTTCTCCACCCAGTTGGAGGAGGCCGCTGAGATAGCGAAACCAGAAGTCTTTCCATGCTTCAGGCAGATGGTTGAAGGGAGAGTGAACCTAGCTGATGCCTGTGTGACTCTGGAGCAGAAGCAAAAGTTGAAACAAGTTTTCTTGGATTTTCAAGATCTCTTTGCGGTGGACTCATATGACTGTGGTCGCACCGACATCCACACGACAACAATTCCCACGGACCCTGCCATGACTCCAGTGTTGTGAAGCAATATCGCTTGCCTCTCGCATCCATGGAATCCCTTACTGAAATAATTAGAACCTTGAGTCCCGGGGGATAATCCGTCCAGTACACAGCACCTTCAATAATCTGGTGCTGGGAATATTGAAGCCAAACGGCCAGTGGAGACTCTGCGCTGACCTTAGGGAGCTCAACAAACGGGTCCATACTTCCCGATAGCCTCTTCTCTACATTGACCAAGGGCTGGCCCAGATCGAGGGGTCACAGGTATTCACTGCAATAGACCTGACCAATGGATACTGGACTGTGCCTGTCAGTAGAGAGGACTAATACAAGCTGGCTTTTACCTTTGGGGGCCAGCAGTACACATGGACCCAGATTCCCTTGGGATACCTCAACTCCGGCAATAAATTCAACATTTTCCTACACAAGGCCATGCCCGACCTGGGTGCGAGGGGTAACCTGGCTTATGTAGATGATGTCCTCATCAAAAGTTCAACTGTGGAGGAACACATAGAGGAGATCCGTTATGTTCTGACACAGTTGAGGGCCGCCAGAGCAAAACTTTCCTTTCAGAAAGCACAGTGGTGTAGAACCCGTGTTAATTTCTTGGGGCATGAGATTACTCCTCAGGGTCTATGTCCCCAGGAAAAGAAAGTGGAAGCACTTCAGAAACTGAAAGACCCCACAACTCTGCGGGAACTAAGGAGCCTCCTTGGACTGACTAATTACAGCAGAACGTTCATTGAGGGCTACGCAGAGATCACTAGACTCCTGATTCATCTTTTGAGGGGGGGTCAAATGGGAATGGGGTCCAGAACAAGCCGAGGCAGTAAGACAACTCAAAAAAAGCGCCCTGCCTTGCTTACCCTGTCAGAAACAAGGAGTTTTTCTTGGAGACAGGGTTCTCTAATACATGCTTGACTGCAGTATTATATCAAAAGCGTGACAAGGTCAATAAAGTAATCTCCTATGCGAGCAAAACGTTATCCTCTGTGGAGGACAAATTCAACGATTGTGAGAAGGCACTCCTGGCAACGGTTTGGGCATTGAAGAATTACCGCCCGTTTATCCAGGGGAAACACATCATAGTGGAGACTCCACACCAGCCTCTGCAATATCTCCAAAGTGACAGAATCCGGGCCGGAAATGTGAGTAATTCCCGAATTACTTCCTGGATTCTGTCAATGTAAGGCTTTCCTGTGGAGGTCAGATATGGCCAAAACACGAAGAGTCCCCTTGCGCAAGGTCTGGCTGACTTGCATGATTGCGCTAGAGAAAACTGTCTCAAGGATGAAAGTATAAAAATCAAGGACAACATGGAGGCATACCTTAAATCCCCACACAAAGTCTTTGAAGAAGATAAGTATGAGGGAATGCCCACTGTCTATGTGTATGGATGCTCTTACCATGTTGACAACAACGGGGAGAAAGAACTTGTGGCCGGCGTAGGGAATGCATGGGTGAATGAGTCCCGAGAACCCTCCACTGAGTACAAGATTGGTCCCCGAAGTAGTCAGGTGGCAGAGTTGATGGCTGTGCATCAAGCCATCCTCACTGTTGTCCAAAATCAACTCCACGAACTGGTCATAATCACAGATTCAGATTATGTACGGAACGGGTTCGTGGAGCACCTGGTTAATTGGAAAACCAGAGGCATGCTATGTGCTAATAACAAGCCCTTGAAACATGGGAAGTTAATCCAAAATATTGATGATCTGGTCACCTCGAATGGATGACCATCTACTGGAAAAAGATCAAGGGTCATTCCAAAGTAGAGGGACCAGACAAAACTGGAAATGACTTAGCTGATCAGCTGGCCAAAACTGGGGCCATCGAAGGGGATCTAATAGAAATTGAGTCCCTGTTGGGGGAAATCCAGGTCACTGGCATCACTAGGTCCCAGACAAATGCTCACAATGATCTTTCAACTGCACAATGGGGTAAGGAGACTCCAGATGCTGATTTGATTACGGCTCAGAAGGGGGATCCAATAATTGGTAAGTTTTACCAACACATTGAGGACCCTGAGAACTTTCCCCTGACGGATACCGATTACATTGGGAAAGAGGACCTCAGACTGTTGATGAAATGTCCAAAAAATGTTCTGAATCCAAGACGGTTTGTTGGTAAGGAAATCCCAAGCTTGTCATGATTAGTGGGTGGTTCCTACCTCATTCCGAAGCCTGATGTTAAGTCACACCCATGATGCGGCCACAGCCGGTCAAAGGGGGTTTCAGACAACACTTGAAATCTTAAGAGAGGTTGCATACTGGCCACACATGGGGCAGGACCTCGACCAATACTTGAAGGGGTGTCTTGTGTGTGCACAATTACAGCCAACATCCCACACACACCGAGCTCCTCTCCAAAAGAGGGGGATGACACTGCCATGGTCAGATTTACAAGTCGACTTTAACAGACCTGTGATTCACTCCTCTAAGGGGAATAAGTACATGTTGACGGTGACATGCTTATTTACTAAATGGGTGGAATGTGTCCCGGCCCCAAACTGCAAGGCAGAAACAGCAGCTGCCCTGATGATCAATCACATCTTTTCGCGTTTTGGACTTCCCAAAAGGATTGAGTCAGACAGACAGAGGTAGCCATTTCACCAGTGAAGTAATGACAAAGATGTGGGAGATACTGGGGGTTAAAAGGAAGCTACACATTACTTACCAGACAGCCTCTTCTGGTGCAGTAGAACGTTACAACAAAACCATTGTGAGCATCTTAAAAAAGTTTGTGGCAGATTCTGGGCCAAGTTGGGATATTCGATTACCTCTCGTCCTAATGGCCATCAGATCTACCCCTTCATCTGCAACTAAAATGTCACCATTTGAGTTGATGACTGGACGCAGGATGGTGCTTCCCCAGCATCTGTTATACAGGACCCAAGAGCAGACATTGATCAATGCCTCCACAACTCATGAGTATGTTGAGAATTTAAGGAAACACCTTCAACATGCTTTTCCTATGCTCAGCGAAATCTAGAAAGATGAGCCGATAGCATGAAGACCCACTATGATCTGAAGACCACGAGAAAGGAATACAATGTAGGAGACCAGGTTTATCTGTACAATTAGTTGTTTTTATCTGAAAAATAGTTGACACGAACGGAGTCTGCATTACGGTCTGCATTACGCCAAGAGAATGGAAATGCAGAATATAACGTAAGTTTCCCTTTAGAAGATTTTATACCAGAACTAGTCGAAATACAATAGCTGATCGTTATTACTGGGTTACATTGTACTTGTTCGTTCTGTGTGGCATATTGCAATGAAGTGCTAGTACAACCTTTGTGTGTTGGTCTTTCTACCGGGCACATGGGCCGTCCAGCATCAACACACATGTAGACCACCACTTGTTTCCCCTGTTTCTACGCTAATAAATCATTACATTGTGTGTGCACCTCGAATTGTTGCCTCAGTTTACGCATTACGTTTAGAGCTAAACATACTCCATTGCACTATCCTCGGAAGCAAATAGCAGCGTACTTTGATATTCCACGTTGTATTCTCTTGGTTCACATTGTGTCACCTCTTCGTTAATAAATAACATTATTAATTGTAATAAAGATCGGCTCCTGAGACACATTTCTATTTTTATGTTTTACAAACAGGTACATCCTGCCATTCTGCGATTGTCATCTATTCCAGACCCCAACTGATGGATTCTTCAACCGCCAGCAGCAGCTACATGTCAATCACTGGATTTATTTGACTATTTTTTGGGAAGATCGACAAGGGCCAATATGGCCTACGCTGCACCAGCGATTAGGAGCAACATAACAACCTTTACAGTGGTCTAGTGCCAAGTTGAGGCACCAGCCTTGCAATTCACTCTGCGACCAAAGTGCTTCATTTACCCAAAACGAACATCCTGTGTACCAAAAAGGAACAGCGCATGACTCACGATAAACATTTGCGGATTCGTGGATCGAGAGCAATGAAAAAAAGTTCAAGTTTGATTGAATATGTCAGATGCCGAATGTTCTCAAAATATTTAATGTGAAATAAATGTACGTTACCAACTGTACAGTCCTGCTCTTTCCTTTTAAAGTACAGTTTCATATTCCTAATTGTGATGCGCTGTGCTGTGAGACGATGTGTGTTGTTTTCCGGGTTCTGCATCAAGTCACGTAGGTGACAACTGGGTGCGATTGGCTACGCTGCCCAGTAACGGTACGGAGAGAGGCAGAGAATATCAATGATTTGGTGATGTCAGGCTCAGGGCAGGGGATATGATTTAGTGCCGCAAAGGCAGGTCACCCAGGGCAATGCGGCAAGTGATAAGATTATCATAATATGGCCGCACCCTGCTGCGTGATTTCGCTTGTGTTCAAGAGACGAAAACTCTGGTAAGGTGTATAGGAAATGTTTGTATGATCAATCAACATATGGTTAAAAACACATGGCCGAACCATAGGGACAGTAATATTTCTGACCGCACCATTCCTTTAAAACAAGGCTCAGAGACTCTGATTTTATCATTTTTGTAGACGATATGGATATCTTACTACTCCCGGAGACATGTGCATTGGACACAATACATTTGACAGGTTTTGAGGCTTACACAGACAAAGCAGCAAAGTCTGCTCGCGGCAGGAGCCGTGGAGGTTTCACAATATACTGGCACATTCGCTAAAATTGAAGGAGCATCGGTTTCTCTATACCTACCCAACTCTGCTGATAGTAGATGTGGTAGTAGCAGATTGTAATGCCTGGTGCATAGACAATTTCGATAATGCAATTGGTGATAGCAATACCCAGGGACTGCCCAAAGCTTTGCTGGAGGTCTTAGAGGATGTCAGGAGCCACAAAGATCGTTCCCTAAATATTAGATTTGTGATAGGTGGCATTTTTAACCTAAAAATAGGAAATTACGCAGGGACCACTGATAGTACTTTAGATGAGGACATGGCATTTTGTATCTACCCACCATGCCTGATAGAGGCTACCACAGACACTGTGGGCAGACAGTGTATGGTCATGCAGATCAGGATGGGATTCAGAGCAGTGAATGGGATATTTGTGTCTGATACCCCGGGTAAACACACTTTTGTGAAAAAGAAATATCACTTTACAATCAATTACATCATCCTGGGTGCAGAGGACAGGCACTGGATAAGGGATTTCCAGATAGTCCCTAGGGTTGAAATCGCTCATGACCCGCCTCTTCTAGCACTAGGGCTAGGGAATGTGAGACAAATTACTTGGGTGAAATCACCAGACACAGCTATGTATAAAACGTTTCAGTGGGGTATGGTGGACCCCGATTATTTAGTATCCAGGGCAAGGTAGTCAGCGATAGATAATTTGACAAAATGCTTGAGTCCAGAGACCCCTATGAAGAGTAAATGGTCAGCTTGGGCAGACATAATGACCTGCATATCTGTAACGCTCACTTGATTCCCGCAGAGGCGCCGGTCTTGACTAGGCGAATACCGTATCTTCAAAGGTGATGTGTAACACACGGTTGGCTCTTTGGGCTGGACCTCTGTGCACTGTATGTCTGACTCGAAGAGTAAGATGTCTGCAGATAGAAAATATGGGATTAATGAACTGGGGTTATTGGGTGTCTCTCTCTTCTTCCCTTTCTCTCCTCCTGTAGAACCCCAAAGGTTAACGCTCTCACCTTAGGTAAGTGAACGCCGAGCTCTCCATCTGCCTCGGGGCAGGGTGCCGTAACCAGTTTCTTCACTGGATAAGGGTGCAGGCCTCTTGACCTCAGAGGACTGCTGTCCGTCGTTTACTGCACGAACGGTAAGTTCCGAGTATTTCAAATGTCTTTAAAAGTCTTTTGTAATGATGTCTCTTGTTTTGCAGGGTTCCGGCGATGGCGGATGATGGGCTGAAGTGAGTTGAGGATGGAACCCGTGTAAGGAATAGAAGCGCCTGGAAGCACGTAAGTGAGCGCTTGTTGCCTGCTTCACGATGCGCACTAACTGTCCTTTTATCTTGCAGGTACAAGTTCGGAGCTGCTGAAGGGTGCCGGAATACCCACTGGGTTCGGCGTGGGAAGGAGTAATGGCACGTGAGTAATAAAGTTACCCAATGTCTTTAAACGCACCTTCTTTTGTCTTTCAGATGCGGGATGCAGCGCCGAAGGCCTCCGGAGCGTGCGAAGAGTTGGTAAGCCTTTGTCTTTCAGATGCCGGAATGCAGCGCGAGGCGTTGGTGACAGCCGATGGACCAGGTAAGAGAAGCGCTGTCACTGAAGACCATAGTGCTAACCTGTTCTTTCTTGTCTTTATAGGTGTTGCTGAAGACTGGATTCAGGATGGTAAGCCTTTTTCCCTTAGGCCCAGGATCAGATGCAGAAGACACGATGAGCGTTCTGCTGCAGAGGATGCAGAATAACGCAAAGCAAGATTCATCCATCGGGTGTGGTTTAAATAGCCTCCTGTAGTGCTTAGGTGTCTCCTTCCACAGCCTCACCTAGGTAAGAAAAGAGTTCCTGCTTTCCAGAAGAGTTCCAGTGTTCTGAACCTAGGGAGTGGCTCCTGCCCCACCCAACAGGAAAAGTAGTCCCAAACAGAAGAGGATTAGAGGCTCAACTGGCAGGTAAGTAAGCAGCATGGTCTGCTGCAGGTAAGTCCACCCAAGCATTATGAGCCCGGCGCTTCCAGCGCTGGGACTGGGCATATTTATGAGCCTGGTGCCACTGGCGCCAGGACAGGGTCCAAAAGGTCCCAATTGGGACTGGTTGGCACTCGGAACCTGGGTTATGGGTCTGCTTCCAAGGGAGTTGGGTAAGTCCTGACCTTTTGGAAGCAGAGATCATGACAGCACCCCCCCTCAAGGCCCCTCCCAAACCGGGCTTCTCTGGGGGTTTGGGCTTGTCAGGAAATGTTCGATGAAATCTTTTGATTAGACGAGGAGCGTGGACATATTCTGCAGGTTCCCAGGATCTTTCTTGGGGGCCGTAGCCTTTCCAGTCAATTAGGTAAAATAGTTTAGATTTGGAGATCTTGGAGTCCAGGATGCTTTTGACTTCAAACTCGAGTTCTCCATCAACTAGGATAGGTTTTGGAGATTTAGTTAGTCGGGTTTGAGGTTGCACGGGTTTTAATAGAGAGACGTGGAAGACCGGATGTATCTTCATGTGAGGGGGCAAGTCCAACTTGACCGCTACTGGGTTTACTATGGTAGAGATGGAATAGGGACCAAGGTATCTTGGGTTGAATGTGCGTGGTCCTTTTAGAGGTAGATATTTGGTGGATAACCAGACTTGATCTCCTACTTGATATTGGGGGGCTTCCTTCCGATGTTGATCTGCTCCTTTCTTGTATTGTTCCTTAGCCCTTTGAAGGTGAGAAACGGCTTCCGTAAAGGCTTGGGTGATTGTAGAATGCAGGTAGTCTACTGTTGGTGTTCCAAGATCTTGGAGTGGATCCAACTCCGAGGTTCGAGGGTGACTGCCGTATAGAAGAAAAAACGGGGTTTTCCCAGTTCCCGAGTGGACAGAGTTATTGTAAGCATATTCAGCTATCCAAAGGATATCTTTCCAAGTTTTTTCAGTTTGTTGCAGCATGCAGCGTAAATACTGTTCCAGAGTTTGATTGGTCCTCTCGGTTTGTCCGTCGGTTTGAGGGTGGTGACTGGTCGATAGTCTCACATCAATTTGAGCCAACCGACAGCAACTTCGCCAAAAATGAGAAATAAATTGACTACCTCGATCCGAAATTAGAAATGAAGGAAAACCGTGCAGTCGGACGATGTTTTTGAGAAATTCTCGGGCCAGAGTTGTTGCTGTTGGCAAGCCTTTGAGTGGAATGAAATGCGCCATCTTGGAGAATAAGTCCACGATTACTAGGATCGTATTGTATCCGGAGCATGGAGGTAGATCGGTGATGAAGTCCATAGAAAGCGTATGCCAAGGGCGAGGTGGGATGTCAATAGGGCGTAAGAGGCCGGCTAGTTTTTCCTTTTGACTCTTGTTTTGGGCGCATACTCCACAGGACATTATAAAGTCTCTGATATCTTTTCTCCAAGACGGCCACCAGAAGTAGCACTTGATCTTTTCTGAGGTTTTGGCCATACCGGGATGTCCTTCCATTAAGGAATCGTGATAACAAGAGATTACCTTTTTCTGTAAATCTGTGCTGGGCAGGTATAATCGTTCTTGGAAATACAATAAGTTGTCCTTCACTGCAAAGTCCTTTCCCTGCAGATGCCAATTCTGTATGTCTGCTGGAGTTACAAGTTGCCTGGCTTTATCCTTAACTTCCTCTATGGATTGTGTGGCGATTACACCCAGAATTCTTTGTTCGGGAATGATAGGTACAGGTTTAGGGTTGATCAAGTGTTCTTCCACTCCCATCCGAGAAAGGGCATCAGCTTTACCGTTTTTTGTACCAGGTCGATAGGTAATTATGAAGTCAAACTCGGCAAAGAATAGTGCCCAACGGAGTTGTCTAGAGGATTGGGCTTTTGCGGTTTTCAAATATTGCAGGTTTCGGTGATCCGTAATCACAGTAACGGTGTGTCGGGCCCCCAGAGGATAATGCCACCAAGCCTTAAAGGCAGACTTGATAGCCAGAAATTCCTTGTCAGTAATAGTGTAATTGATTTCAGGAGGCGAGAATTTGCGGGACCAAAATGCCACGGGATCCAACTGATTGGTTACTGGGTCCTTTTGTGATAGAACTGCCCCCATGGCAAGGCTCGAAGCATCAGTTTCAACGATGTAGGGGAGTTCGGGGGGAGGATGTTTTAAAATTGGTGCAGAGCTACATTTAGTCTTCAAATTCTGGAAAGCTTGCTCCGCCTCGGTAGACCATTCAAAACGTTTGTTTTTCTTTAACAAGGCGGTGATGGGCTGGACTATTCGAGAGAATTCGGGGATAAACCTGCGGTAAAAGTTAGCGAAGCCTAACATGCTTTGAACACCTTTTACGGAGGATGGTGATGGCCATTTGAGAATTGCATCGACCTTCTTTGAATCCATACGCACTCCGCTAGGTGATAATATGAATCCCAAGAACTCAACTTCAGTCACGTTGAAAACACATTTTTCCAACTTGGCGAAAAGTTTGTGTTGACGCAATCTCTCGAGGACCATTTTCACATGTTTCCGATGTTCAGATTCCGATGAATAATAAACGAGGATGTCGTCAATGTAAACAACAACACACACATCTATGAGCTCTCTGAGGACATCGTTCATAAAATATTGAAAGGCGGCCGGGGCATTGCAAAGTCCGAAGGGCATGACCTGATATTCAAATAGCCCATACTTGGTGCGGAAGGCCGTCTTCCATTCATCGCCCTCTTTTACTCGTACCAAGTGGTAGGCTACTCTAAGATCCAGCCAATATACTCTAAGATCCAGCTTTGTATATATGCTTTTCTGACTTGGTCCAGGAGTTCAGGGATCAAAGGTAACGGATATCTATTCTTAACGGTGATCTGGTTCAGGGCGCGATAATCTATACAAGTTCTAAGGTCCCCTTCTTTTTTTGGAACGAAGAACAAAGCTGAAGAAGCAGGGGACTTGGAAGGACGAATAAACCCATTCGCTAGGTATTGATCCAGGTATTGTCGGAGGTGAAGGTTCTCAGGCTCGGTGAGGGCATAAATTCTACTACAAGGAGGAGTAGATCCAGGTATCAGGTCTATCTGGCAGTCATAAGACCTATGAGGAGGTAGAGAGTTAGCCTGATCCTTCCGGAAAACATCTTGGAATTCTAGGTATTCGGGAGGTAACTGGGGAGTCTCCGAAGAAATTGCTGCCAGTGCAACACCAGGTGGAGGGTGACAAGTAGAGACACATTCTGGAAACTGAACCGTTCTTGCTCGCCAATCAATCTGAGGATTGTGTTTCTCTAACCAAGGTATTCCTAGAATAATCTGGAACTGAGGGGCCTTGATCACATCGAACACGATCTTCTCATGGTGTCCATCTTCACTTACTAGCGTCACTTCTTGAGTGGTATGCGTTACTGGTCCGGAGGCTATCTCCGTACCATCCACCGTAGTAATGACGTCCTTTACAGCCTTGGGACAAAGAGTAAGATTCATCCTCAAAACCATTTCATGATCCACATAATTGCCGATGGCACCGCTGTCGACGTAAGCTTCAATCGCATGTAATCGATCCGGATGATCAGGGCTAATGAGGACCATAGGTATCACGAAATGCGAGGTCACGGAACTGGTTTTAACGCTCGGCAAGAGGACCTCTATTCTTGTCGGGCGAGGTTGTTTCCCTGCTCAGAGTTTGTGACCTTGGTAACTGCAGCTCCTACTGCCTTCTTGGCTGGTTTCACCGGACAGTCTCGAAGAAAGTGCCCTGAGTTTCCGCAATAGAGGCCTAATTGCAACTGTTTTCTCCTTTCCCGCTCCTTTTGTGTTAGTGGTCCTTTCAGGCCCCGTATTTGCATGGGTTCCCCAGAGTCTACTCCTTTGGAAGAAGTTGGTGGTTTGGAAAATACTCGAGCATCAAACTTGGAACGATCGGCCTTCCTGTTCTGCAGTCTGTGATCTATTTGAACGACTAAGTCTATATAGTCCGAACAGTCTTGCGGGGGATTCACTACTTGGGCTAACACATCTTTGAGCTCTCCACGTAGACCTCTATAAAACAGCGTAATCCTTTTGTCCTCAGGCCATTGAGTTTCCACTATCAGTCTGTTGAAAGACGCAATATAAGCCAAAAGGTCTTGATTACCCTGTCGCAATGAAAGAAGCTCATTATCCAAGGCCTGCCCCTGTGAATGTCTTGCGAACAGTTTTTCCATACTGAGCTGAAAAGGTTGAAAATCATGGAGAACCGGATCATCTTGATTAACTAGAGGGATCGACCAGTCTGCCGCATTGCCACTAAGGTACGAAAGCACGAAAGCTACTTTAGCTTGATCAGTTGGAAAGGCTGCTGTCCGGCATAAGAAATGCAACCGGCACTGATTAATAAATACTGCAAACCTCTTTGGGTCACCAGAAAATCGTTCGGGCGGAGCCAGAGGTACATTCCCAGGTAGGTTGATTTGCACTGGATTCATAGAGGATGTTGAAGGAAGATTTGCCCCTGATGCGGGTAATGGGGTCTGTCCGGCTTGTGACTGTAGCAATTGTCTAGCGAGATCGTCTGTTCGCTCCTTGGAAATAATCAGTTCCCTTCTTAGAGCGTTCGTTTCCTGACGGGCTGCATGCACTTCTGCTCTTAGTTCCCCAAGTAACTGGGCTAGCTGGTCGGTATCCGAGGTTTCCATAGCGCCTGGGCGGGAGTTTTGCGGTAGGCTTTGCGTTCTGTAACGCTCACCTGATTCCCGCAGAGGCGCCGGTCTTGACTGGGCGAATACCGTATCTTCAAAGGTGATGTGTAACACACGGTTGGCTCTTTGGGCTGGACCTCTGTGCACTGTATGTCTGACTCGAAGAGTAAGATGTCTGCAGATAGAAAATATGGGATTAATGAACTGGGGTTATTGGGTGTCTCTCTCTTCTTCCCTTTCTCTCCTCCTGTAGAACCCCAAAGGTTAACGCTCTCACCTTAGGTAAGTGAACGCCGAGCTCTCCATCTGCCTCGGGGCAGGGTGCCGTAACCAGTTTCTTCACTGGATAAGGGTGCAGGCCTCTTGACCTCAGAGGACTGCTGTCCGTCGTTTACTGCACGAACGGTAAGTTCCGAGTATTTCAAATGTCTTTAAAAGTCTTTTGTAATGATGTCTCTTGTTTTGCAGGGTTCCGGCGATGGCGGATGACGGGCTGAAGTGAGTTGAGGATGGAACCCGTGTAAGGAATAGAAGCGCCTGGAAGCACGTAAGTGAGCGCTTGTTGCCTGCTTCACGATGCGCACTAACTGTCCTTTTATCTTGCAGGTACAAGTTCGGAGCTGCTGAAGGGTGCCGGAATACCCACTGGGTTCGGCGTGGGAAGGAGTAATGGCACGTGAGTAATAAAGTTACCCAATGTCTTTAAACGCACCTTCTTTTGTCTTTCAGATGCGGGATGCAGCGCCGAAGGCCTCCGGAGCGTGCAAAGAGTTGGTAAGCTTTTGTCTTTCAGATGCCGGAATGCAGTGCGAAGACCTCCGGAGCACGCAAAGAGTGGGTAAGCCTTTGTCTTTCAGATGCCTGAATGCAGCGCGAGGCATTGGTGACAGCCGATGGACCAGGTAAGAGAAGCGCTGTCACTGAAGACCGTAGTGCTAACCTGTTCTTTCTTGTCTTTATAGGTGTTGCTGAAGACTGGATTCAGGATGGTAAGCCTTTTTCCCTTAGGCCCAGGATCGGATGCAGAAGACACGATGAGCGTTCTGCTGCAGAGGATGCAGAATAACGCAAAGCAAGATTCATCCATCGGGTGTGGTTTAAATAGCCTCCTGTAGTGCTTAGGTGTCTCCTTCCACAGCCTCGCCTAGGTAAGAAAAGAGTTCCTGCTTTCCAGAAGAGTTCCAGTGTTCTGAACCTAGGGAGTGGCTCCTGCCCCACCCAACAGGAAAAGTAGTCCCAAACAGAAGAGGATTAGAGGCTCAACTGGCAGGTAAGTAAGCAGCATGGTCTGCTGCAGGTAAGTCCACCCAAGCATTATGAGCCCGGTGCTTCCAGCGCTGGGACTGGGCATATTTATGAGCCTGGTGCCACTGGCGCCAGGACAGGGTCCAAAAGGTCCCAATTGGGACTGGTTGGCACTCGGAACCTGGGTTATGGGTCTGCTTCCAAGGGAGTTGGGTAAGTCCTGACCTTTTGGAAGCAGAGATCATGACAATATCCCAGTAAATTAGAAAATCTGTTGTGGCCAGGAAACCCGGTCCAAAATGTTCAGCATGGTTTAACGGTAAATGCAAGCTGGCAAAAAAACAGCACTCTTAAAGGCACTAAGGTGCCAAAACAGTTCCCCTGTACATATAACCGAAGCCAGGGCATTGTATAAGTGCACATGCGAAACACTTGTATATAGGCGCGTTACAAATTCCATATCATCATATCACATTAAAATCCAGAAATTCAGAGCAAGTGGAGCTTGCCTGGCTTAAAATTGAGAGGGCTGCTTTGTCGGGCAATACAAGGGACTAGTGGAAGGTAATTGTAGATGGCCTGCGTCCCAAGAACACACCAGCAAAGGGGCATGTTGAACAGGTGGGCAAAGCAAGGTGAATTGAGCATTTCTCTGCATTATACGAAAATCGTGACCTCAATAAGGTCGATTGCACAAGAGGCAGAGTGGCCCCCTGTAACATTCATAATGCGAGCCCAAGTATGGTGGTGTCAATGGACGAGGTTGGGATGGCTTTCGCTGGATCTGCAAGTGGCATAGCGGCAGGATGGGATTCTGTTCCAATAGAATTCTTTAAACATGAGAAGGTGATTTGGGTGCCGACTGCTACCTTGGTATTTCACATAATACTGCACTTGAAGATTTTCCCACACTCATGGAAGGAGCCGGTCATTGTTCCAATTTTCAAAAAGGTAGACAGAGCTGACCCAGCCTGTTACTGCCCAATTTCAATTATTGACATCTCAGGCAAGTGGTTTGGGTGGCTCAACATCAAAAGATTATGACTTATGTCGCTGAGAATCAGTTCCTCTCAGAGTACCAATATGGTTCAGAGAGAGAATTTGAACAGTTGACCAGATAGTAAATCTATTTTTGGTTTTTGATGAGTATGGATGCGCCCACAAAGGCACTATCGACTTAGCTTTTATGGACCTCTTGTCTGCTTTCGATTGTGTCAACCAGGGTAAGCTCTGAAGCAGTGGAGTAACTTTGCTGAAAATGTTGAGGGGGACATGACGTCGGAAGAAAAGGTGCCCCAACCTAAAGAATGGGGACAAAATGGTCTGCCATGAAAGTTGGGGGGGACAAATACCCCTGTCCCCCCTAAAATTACGCCCATGCTCTGAAGCGTGTTGCATTCCATTGGAATGCTAGGCGAGCTGATAAAGATCTTGGTTCACATGCACACCAGTATGACAGCAAAATTAAGGATGGGAAATCAAGGCCAAGAATGAAAGGCATTTAAGATCTCTCGTGGAGTGTGACATGGTTGTGTCCTGGTCAATCTTTGCATACATTCATTACCGAATGTCTTAGGTGACTTGGTGAGTGATGCCTCGAGGATAGCTAACAAAAGGGTGTGTGCATTCCTGTATGCGGATGACGCAGTCCTGGTGGCAAGGACTAAACACACCGTTTAGAGATTGATACATGGATTTAATGACTACATGAAAGAGCAAGGTCTGGCAATCAACGTAGGGAAATCAAAGGTGACATGTAAAGCATCAAGCCATAAAGGCATCTCAAATTAACGGCTCAATCCTGAGATTCGGTACGAAATTGGGGGGCCTGTCCATGGATCACACCCTTTGAATTTACACAGCAAAATCAATACCTCTGCTGACACGTGGTGCGGCTGTGTGGGGTCAATATCAAACAATAAAACCTGGATAACCGAACATGTGTTCCTTTGGAATATCAGGGGTGTACCACAGGACTGCCCAGGGCACTTGCTGCATAAAGAACTTGAAGTAGATTACGTGGGAGATCTCATAGCAATGCAGCCTTTAATCTAGTGGCTGCGTCTATGGGAGAGGCCCTAATTGTCAATAACCAGAGCCCCGGAGAGGGATCTCATGGTCACAAATTCTTGTGCTGCTTCGACTTGGCTGAAATATATCAAATCATCTTTACACGAGTTTGGTTATGGGCATTTGTTCTGTGATGAACTGCGAACAGGTAAGGGGTATAGGGGAGAGTTAATAGATCACCTTCTCTGCTAATAGAGCGAGAATAAGGAGTAAGAGTGAATTTCAAGAACAAAGCGTACAATTTTATTACTGCAATCTGAACCCCAAAATTGTAAGGCCAGCCTACGTCCAATGGTTCTTCACCCCAAGGAAGAGGACAGTGATTATGGCTTTTAGAGCAAATCTTTTATTCACTGGGGAAAGGTTTTTTTTCCACCAATAAATTGCACTGAGAGGACGAGTTGCCCTTGCTGTGAGAGTGGCAGAAATGATCTGCTGAACGTTTTGTTTCTCTGCCCTACTTTAGCAAAGCTATAATCCCAGCATTAAGAGTGTCAAAGCTTAGACACAGGCAATTACCACTCAGATTTGCATTGTCAGTCCCAGACCAGCTGACAGCCCATAATGTATATTTATATATTGAACGGGCTCTTATGTTACGTATTCAATTTTTATGCTTTGATGAATGATTTTAGCTTACTTTTGTAGATCACAAGATTATGATCGTATCTAAATGAATTTTAATATCGTATTGTATGTTATTGTTTGTTCTTTGATGTGATTTTTTTTATTTCCGAACAAAGATTTTATCCACTACTAATACTTATCTTATTTTCACTCATTTGCTGGAAAAGTGCTACTTTAGTTGTTCTTAAGACTGTACTGTATTTCTCAGTTATGTTTGTCATGTTTCAAGTCTGTCCATCCATCACACCCTCTGATGTCTGCAGTGGTATTTGGCCCAAGACACCGAGTAACAATAACAAATAACAAAATAAAATTAATTACAATGATGTACAATAAAACTCTTGCATTTCAAATGATGTCCTTCCATAGAAAGATGTGCTCAACGTAATTTAACCATATTATAACACAGTGATGATTTTTTCAATTAAGTGCCAAGCACAGACCTTTGCCTAGACAGTAAGTGTTTCCCATCAGCACAGCTGTCACCGAGTACAATTGAGCGCACCCGGGTGTTAGTTGCTAATGTAGCGATTTAGGCTGAGCAGAAGTCGTTCATATTTGGTACAGTCATAACACAGGACAGCGTGCTTCCTTTCTGCTCAGAAGTGGCAAACCACAGCAAACTTGTAATGGACAGGCATAACTTTAATGCACAAATATTCCTTCACCTAGACCTATTCCCTACCTGTATTGAAGCGTGTGATTTAGCCATTAATCTTGGTGATGGTGTGCTTCTGAGATTTTCCTAACAAAGTATGTGGCACAGCTTAGTGAAAAGGCGATTGTAGGCTAGGTGGCATCATTACTTTATTTTGTACTTTAAAAAAAAACTGCATCTATATTTTATTTTGACTGCTGGGCCTTAATAACTTCCATTATAGTGCCCTAAATGTATACGATGTATCTCAGTCATAATCACCTTCTTTAATGTCTCTGACCATCAGCTCTGCATCAGCTCAGCAAAAAAGAGAGTAATCCACTGATGAGGAAAAAGGTGATTCCTTAAAGATCCCCGCCTGCCACTTCCTCAGAAACAGATGACTATGACAAAGATTATGATCCATCCACTTATAAGATCTCGACTCCGACACCTCAACTTTCATGATATCAGAGACAATGAGGGGGACCAAGTGACAGAACAGGAGTGTGCAGACATTGACAACCCCATGCAATTGCCAACTGCAAGCCCAGTAGACAGAAGGCAAGCTTCAGCCACTCGCCATGCAGCAGTGTATGGTCTTCTGCAAAAATGATTTGATTGATTGATTGATATTTTATTTCTATCGCGCTCGTACACAAGTGTTTCAGAGCGCAACAAGGCAAGGGAGGGGAACAGGGGAGAACACAAGCTCTCCTAAACATCTGTGAAGATCTGCTCACCAACCTTGACTCTAACATTCCATCTGTCCTCATCCTCCTCGATCTCTCTTCTGCCTTCGACATGGTCAACCATACCATCCTGCTCAACCGTCTCTGTGAAAACCTGGGTATCACTGATCAGGCTCTGGCCTGGCTGACCTCTTTCCTCTCAGATCGACCCTCCCAGGTCCAACTTGGGTCCTTCCTTTCATCTATCTTCCTCTCTACCTGTGGTGTTCCCCAGGGGTCTAACCTTTCGCCCTGGCTTTTCAACCAATACCTGGACACTGCATTGCCATTTTCTGCTCAAATTTCCAGTGCTACGCTGACGACACTCAACTCATTTTCAAGCTGCCCTCCCCCACCTCCTCTCCCTCTCTCATTTCTGATTGCCTAACTGCCATTCAAGATTGGTGTGCCACCAATGATCTTTGTCTGAATGCCAGCAAGACGGAGATCCTCCTCATCGGCACACCTTCACCATCCTTTCCCCTCACTCTCTGGCCGGCCTCCCTTGGCCCTCCTCCTACCCCCACCTGCGAGGCTAAGAACCTCGGGGTCATCTTTGACTCCACCCTTTCCTTCTCCGCCCACATCTCTGAGGTCACTAAAAAGTCAAATTTCCGACTGCACCTCCTCAGAGGTACTCTGCCTTTCCTCTCCTTCCCCCAGAAGCTCATGGTATCTCAAGCTCTGGTTCTCTCTAGCTTGGACTATTGTAACAGCCTCTTTCTAAATCTACCTGCCTCTACTCTCCGCCCTCTGCAACTAATCCAGAACAGGACTGCGAGACTTGTCCTAGGCCTCAAGCCCTGGGATCGTATCTCACCAGCTCTGAAATTTCTCCACTGGCTCCCAGTGGATGCAAGAATTAAATTCAAAACCCTCTGCATTGTCCACAAGGCTTTCCTGAGCCTGAGTCCAAAATATCTTCAGCTATCCCTCCGCAAATACCTCTCCTCTTGAGCTCTTCGCTCCTCTACCTCCAACTCACTCAGGGTCAGTCGTTTTTCTAAGAAACGAGCTGGGGGTAGATCTCTGTCTTCGGCTAGGGCCTCCCTCTGGAACAGCCTCCCTGCCACTCTGAAACTTGAGGAGTGCCATCTCCGGTTCCGGAAGCACCTCAAGACCTTCCTCTTTTCTTCTGCCTTCACTCCCCCTCTCCCCTGCTGATCTGTTCTCTGTTGGCACCGTGCACCTGGCCACCCTCTGTCTTTTGGGCCCAGGTACCTGCTCATCCTGCCACCCTCCCGCACTGCCTCCGGGCCACCCCTTACACTGGGGTCTGTATCTGTACCCATGCAGCCCCCCCTTTTTCTTCCTACACTTATCAGACCTACCCTGTGTGCTGCCTTAAACCTAGCACTTGCAAAATGCTGGCTGCATTACCACTGTTTGTTGCCTTTATTATTTATTGTTATTTATCTGTCTCTCCTCTGCTTCGCACTTTCCACCTCTGCCCCCTTCCATGCACTTTTCCCCTCCCCCTCTCCCATGCACTTGCGCATTCTCAATGTCACTGGGCCTAATAAGGTCGCTGTTTTGTTTCAAAAACATATGCTAGAAGTAGCACACTGTTGCAATCAGTCACATCAAGAGCAAAACACCCTTCACTCAAGAGCACCCATACATCATCCACTGCAAAGTACACTGAGCAGACCCCAAAAAGGAGGAGAGGTAAGGTCATGTCAGAGCCCCCAAAGAAATCCTGAATGTGGAGTCATTTTATGTCAGACAAGCAACAGTGCCATCTGGCCATCCGACATATATGCAAGAACAGTGTCCTATGAGTAAAGCCAGCTACCCATTTGGACACTGCCTCCCTCGTGCTGGGCAAACGAAATAGGGGCAGAACATCCTCCGAGCATCTCTTCACTGCAGGCAATAGGCACATTTGTATCACCATCCCGTGCCACTGCACTGGAGGATCTTGTGAGTACACATTCTTTCCCAAACGCTGACGTTACACTATCTGTTCTTTTTTTCGTTCAATGCACATATCCACTGTTGTTGAGGCTTTTATATGTGTCAAGGAATATCACAAAAGAAAAAAAACGATCTATTCATCGAAAATCTTGGTGTAATTTTGGACATAGTAAATCTTGGGCTTTAGACAGCACCTTGACCTCGTTGATCCCCAATGGTGGGAAATTCTGAGTCACCGCTATTTCCTGCAAACTTAAGTACCAAGCAGCTATGTGTAAGTTTTGGAAGCAGCTGGAATGGCACTGAACCACTGTGAGGAAAGGAAGTACACCTAACAATGAACGTGTGGCCCAGTGCCCAGGGCACCGAGTTAGTGGCCATCTCAGGGGACGGGATCACTTACCCCATACCTCTCCCCAGCAAACCCCTGGAGAGCAGTTAACACATTCCATTTGCCAGCCGGCCACATTGTGTGTGGAAGGATTTGACAGCAGCTCCCACAGGGGAGTTGATATTTGAGAGAAAGTAAAGGAGGCCGTGGCACATTGGCTCACTCCTCGTAATTTGCACATCTAATGCTGTAGCTGCTCTGAGAACAGGAAAAACCACGCACATGCCTTGCTTTTCCCATGTCCTGCTCATAAGTGTGTCTCAGAAAGTCTGCACCCTCTTTAGGCCTTCCTACAGTGTTACGAATATGTTAGGGAAGCTGCAATCACACCACCTGCTGGAACCTGGCATCACTGTTTTGGTGACTTGCGGAAATGCAACCTTCCATAAACTGGAGCATATGAATAAACAGTGCAATGCATTGACCAACGACTGCAATAGCCAAAACCAGCAACTAAACCATGCCTACCTAACAGCTACGCAGTAGCAAATGTGGGGAAACGTTGTTTTTCTTTCTACAGCCACTTGAAAAAGTCCCCAAGAAGTTTTAACGTCTATGCTAACTCACTCAGCAAGGTGCTGCCGCTGGTGCACCTGTTGGAATTAGTACTCTCCAATACAGTATATGCATGTGAACTGTCTGCCAATGCAGAAGCAAAGCATCTGGCTGTGAATCTGACCTCAGCATTCCAACAGCACGCAAGCATTTTTGGGATCAAGTGGATTGAGGAGATTCTCCTGGAATTGTTTTGCCACGGCTTTGAAGTCAAGGTGGCAAGTTTTAAACACGCTGTCTTAGCCATTTGTAAGAATGAACTAAGTAGATGTTTAAAAACCTTGCTTCAATAAGAGAGAGACAATCCATTACAGGATTTCACCATTGCAAGAAGTTTATCGGACAGTGTACGCTCATTCTCCACAGCTCCCGACACCAGTTTAGGAGGCACAAAGGGGACCTTTCGGAGAGGTATATGATATGATATGATGTGGCATTTGAAAAGTGGAGTCCTTCCCCAGCCTGGCTTGTTGTATGTGGAAAGGTTCTCATGAGTAGTCAGCAGACCCACTGCCAACCGGATGGTTGATGCCTGTTCTCTGCACTTGCCAACCACGTAGTGATGAAGATCCGCTGCAATTCTGGTCTGGGAAATGGGCACTGCAGTCATATGTACATTTTCAATCAGACGTGGAAAGCCCTGGCTGCCTCCCAGATAGAATGCAGGGTGAATGGGTTTTTAGCATTGTTCTATTTTTTTTGTCTCAGTCCACCAGAGCTGCCTCAATGATACATGAGTAACATGGTTCACTTACCAAAAATGAATTAGCTTCTTGTAGGTGGACATACAAGAGATTTATCAGACGATGGCGTACCTATAAGCCAGCTGCAGTCATGCAGATAGTGTGGCGTGGGGAAGGGTGATGGAGACTTTGACCTTGACAGTAGTGCTTGTGTGCATTCCAAATATTTCCTTCATCCTTAATGATTTTGTCTACCGACCAATAGATCTACTCTACAAGTATTAGTACTGTGCTCAGAAACTTGAGATCCTCCCTCAATTTCTTTTGCTTTACCAACCAACGGATCCACTCTGCATGTTCTGTCTCAATGTATTAGCCTCCTCTATTCATTTGTTAGATGTAAATTTTGAAATGAAAAAAATAAAATCACCTCAACTCTTTGTGAAATATACTAATTGAAATATTTTACATCATAGCAAATGATTTCACCCACCAAGTGCTGTTGAACGGTCACTATACAGTAATTTGCTACAAATTGAGCCCAACATTTCTGACGTATTCAATGATAAAACCCTTTTGAAATCAGCAGGACAATACTCCACCTTAGACTTGTACAAACTTGTTGAAACTTAAATCAGGAATGTATCACCTAGTTTGGTGTACCTATCTTTTCTTTTAAAACAAAGTCAAAAGATTAAGTCCAATATTAATTAGAATTGTACTATCTTTAAACACTATTCCTTAACAGTAACACTGTTTGCATACCCACCAACCATCTACCTTTGCTTATCAAAATCATGGCTCCTTTAGAGATATCAATGTTTATTTCAGGTGATTAGCTATAGACATAGACCTGAGAAGTGTCGTACATTTCCGTTCTTGTCATGCCAACATTGTAGTAACTTAATTAGAGGGAATACATTGAGACATCTGAATACAGGAAAATGGTAGTATTGAGTGTCTCTCAGCAAATACAGGTATGTAGAGATGGCACTAGAGGCACGTGGGTACAAAAGGAAAGTGTCTTTATTAAGTTGCAAGGCAAGTTAAGAAAGGGAGGCAGGAGCTAGGTAATATACATCCTCTCCAGTCAGATCTCCGCTCCTGAGTCCCTGTCAGTCCTGGAACCTTGATGTACTGTGCGGTTCCAGGCTACCTCATCACATTCTATGACCTGCATTGGTGCACACAAGGCAAGACACATACTACAAAAACATACATTTATCAGTGCAATTTGTGATTTGAAGAGTTTCATTTATGGGCATAGATGCTCATGGGTACTATACTATATTGGCATTGCTAGAAACATTGCTAAGAACTGTAAGGAGTTCTTTATCGCCAAGTACATCTACTTTGGGGCCTTTCAGACGTACACCCGAGATTCCTTGGTCCTTTGAGATTGGAACAGTGAAGATACGTTTCTTCCAACTTCCTTTCCCTGTTACAGCATCCCATCCATGTGTGTCTTGTCATTGCTATGTGTCTGCTCAATGAAGACTTTCCTGGCTCACGATAAATGCCTCTATTTCAGATGTTCTCTCTCATGATTTAACAATGCAAGCGCACAGTTGTTTTAGAACATCAGAATTGATTTGAAGGATGTTGGCATTTCTTTTATTTAAAAACGCGCCCACTGACTCTATGAATGTTCACATCACAACCTCAGGCAAGCAACTAGCTATCTTTTTTGAGAGCACCCTCTTTCTTGAGTGGCATGCAAATTGGTTGTGCAGTTTTGTGTTCAGTACCACTCGACGAAACAGGCATGAACTCAAGCACCTCCACCGTGTTCGGTGTAAGTGCACTCTAGCAGGACTGTGTGAGTCTCCAGCCCTCGAATGGGTAGTTGTAATGATGTGCCTGCTTTGGCCACACCTTTGTCTGCTATGTAACATGTGTGCACACGTATTCACTATTAAATGTTAGCATCTTTGTAGGTTTGCTTACGCCATTCTTCCTAAAATGCAGTTTTGCCCCATGATCCATTAATAATGTTAACATCGTAACCATAATGCAAAATTGTACTCATGCATACATCTTCATGTTAGGGTCTTCAGCCTAACGTTACCACACACGTAGTTAAGATACTCATTTGAGCACTCTAACTAAATAGAACCATTCTATTCATATAAAATATTATTTGGGAGACTGCCCTTTACCCTGGTTAACGTGCCTGCAACTAAGATGCATTTTCCAATAACACTTTTTGAACATCAGCACACATACTTTGACATCTCCAGTGGTCACATGTTGTTACCGAGCACCATCATATTATAGCTCACCTTTACAGGCCGATTCATGGAATTAATGTGCGCCGAACATTCCGGCGCAGAGGTGCCAAAACGTGCGAATCGCAGTGCAAGTGCGAAAATCGCAGGGAAACCAGCGAACATCGATTCATGGAAGTCCGTGATCGAGAAAAACATTGGATGTGCGCTGAAAAAGTGCGCGGCGCATGCCGGCGCACAGGTCATCCAATGGCATGCGCCACGGCCACAGCGAAATTGCGCATAGCGCGGCGCACATATCAAAAGTAGGCGGAACATGCGGCGTAACACTCGGAATGGGGAACAACGCGTGAAAATATGGGCGTCACGGGGGAAGTACAGGAGGCAAGTGCGCGGAACGCCCACCCGCTCGCCGACAACTCGTATTCATGGAATCGAATAGGACAAACCAGCGCACGGGCAAAGACGCGCACAGGGCCAAAAAAGTCTGCCACAAGAAAGCAGGCGGCAGCGTCCCTGCGCCTGAAATAAATGTGCGCTAACAAAACGCACCTATATATAGCTATGATGAATGATCCATACTGTGGCCCTCTAGGACAAATGAGGTGCAACGGGGTACCGACAAACACGGACACCCGCTGTGTGAAAAATAGCATGTGCATGTATTTCGGGGTGCGCGGGAAGTTCCACACGTGATTGGACTGGATACGTGTATTTCGGGGTGCGCGGGAAGTTCCACATGCGATTGTCCTTGGTACATGTATTTCGGGGTGCGCGTGAAGTTTCACACGCGATTTCAGCAGGGTACGTGTATTCCAAGGTGTGCGGGAAGTTTCACACGTGAATTTGCAGGGTACGTGTATTTCGGGGTGCGCGGGAAGTTCCACAGGCGAATCCAGCAGCCTACATGTATTTCGGGGGTGCCGGGGAGTACTACACGTGAATTGGCCGTGTGGGTCCTCCCAGGTGTTCCCTCTACACCCTCCACGGCCCCTGCAGGCGGCCCACACCACAGGGGACTACCTTGCACCCCTGCACATGTCCCGCAGGCAGCCCATCCACCATGGCCATGACCCCAGCCAACCCACATGTCACCTTGCACTACTGCCCATCAACGCATGTCTCCCAGCACCCCCACCCCCCAGCATCCAGGGGCACCCTCCACCAGGCAAACACTCATGTCTCCCTGCACCACCCGCCCCCCAGCATCCAGGGGCACCCTCCACCAGGCCCTCACTCATGTCTCCCTGCACCCCCACCCCCCAGCATCCAGGGGCACCCTCCACCAGGCCCCCACTCATGTTCAACTCATGTCCCCCTGCACGCCCACCCCCCAGCACTGTGGGGCACCCTCCACCAGGCCCCCACTCATGTCTCCCAGCACCCCCACCCCCCAGCATCCAGGGGCACCCTCCACCAGGCCCCCACTCATGTCCAACTCATGTCCCCCTGCACCCCCACCCCCCAGCACTGTGGGGCACCCTCCACCAGGCCCCCACTCATGTCTCCCTGCACCCCCACCCCTCAGCATCCAGGGGCACCGTCCACCAGGCCCCACTCATGTCTCCCAGCACCCCCACCCCCCAGCATCCAGGGGCACCCTCCACTAGGCACCCCCTCATGTCCAACTCATGTCTCCCTGCACCCCCACCACCCAGCAGTCAGGGGCACCCTCCACTAGGCCCCCACTCATGTCTCCCTGCACCCCCACCCCCCAGCATCCAGGGGAACCCTCCACCAGGCCCCCAACCATGTCTCCCTGCACCCCCACCCCCCCAGCATCCAGGGGCACCCTCCACCAGGCCCCCACTCATGTCCAACCCATGTCTCCCTGCACCCCCACCCCCCAGCATCCAGGGGCACCCTCCACCAGGCCCCCACTCATGTCTCCCTGCACCCCCACCCCCCAGCATCCAGGGGCACCCTCCACCAGACCCCCACTCATGTCCAACTCATGTCTCCCTGCACCCCCACCCCCTAGCAGTCAGGGTCACCCTCCACCAGGCCCCCAATCATGTCTCCCAGCACCCCCACCCCCCAGCATCCGGGGGCACCCTCCACCAGGCCCCCACTCATGTCCAACTCATGTCCCCCTGCACCCCACCCCCCAGCACTGTGGGGCACCCTCCACCAGGCCCCCACTCATGTCTCCCTGCACCCCCACCCCCCAGTATCCAGGGGCACCCTCCACCAGGCCCCACTCATGTCTCCCAGCACCCCCACCTCCCAGAATCCAGGGGCACCCTCCACAAGGCCCCCACTCATGTCCAACTCATGTCTCCCTGCACCCCCACCACCCAGCAGTCAGCAGTCAGGGGCACCCTCCACCAGGCCCCCACTCATGTCTCCCTGCACCCCCACCCCCCAGCATCCAGGGGAACCCTCCACCAGGCCCCCAACCATGTCTCCCAGCACCCCCACCCCCCAGCATCCAGGGGCACCCTCCACCAGGCCCCCACACATGTCTCCCTGCACCCCCACCCCCCAGCATCCAGGGGCACCCTCCACCAGACCCCCACTCATGTCCAACTCATGTCTCCCTGCACCCCCACCCCCTAGCAGTCAGGGTCACCCTCCACCAGGCCCCCAATCATGTCTCCCTGCACCCCCACCCCCCAGCATCCAGGTGCACCCTCCACCAGGCCCCTACTCATGTCCAACTCATGTCCCCCTGCACCCCCACCCCCCAGCACTGTGGGGCACCCTCCACTAGGCCCCCACTCATGTCTCCCACCCCCCACCCCCAGCAGTCAAGGGCACCCTCCACCAGGCCCCCACTCATGTCTCCCTGCACCCCCACTCCCAGCATCCAGGGGCACCCTCCACCAGGCCCCCACTCATGTCTCCCAGCACCCCCACCCCCCAGCATCCTGGGGCACCCTCCACCAGGCCCCCACTCATGTCCAGCTCATGTCTCCCTGCACCCCCCCCCAGCAGTCAGGGGCACCCTCCACCAGGCCCCCACTCATGTCTCCCTGCACACCCCCCAGCATCCAGGGGCACCCTCCACCAGGCCCCCACTCATGTCCAACTCATGTCTCCCTGCACCCCCACCCTCCAGCAGTCAGGGGCACTCTCTACCAGGCCCCCACTCATGTCCAACTCATGTCTCCCTGCGCCCCCACCCCCCAGCAGTCAGGGGCACCCTCCACCAGGCCTCCACTCATGTCTCCCTGCACCCCCACCCCGCAGCATCCAGGGGCACCCTCCACCAGGCCCCCACTCATGTCTCCCTGCACACCCCCCAGCATCCAGGGGCACCCTCCACCAGGCCCCCACTCATGTCCAACTCATGTCTCCCTGCACCCCCACCCTCCAGCAGTCAGGGGCACCCTCCACCAGGCCCCCACTTATGTCTCCCAGCACCCCCACCCCCCAGCATCCAGGGTCACCCTCCACCAGGCCCCCACTCATGTCCAACTCATGTCCCCCTGCACCCCCACCCCCCAGCACTGTGGGGCACCCTCCACCAGGCCCCCACTCATGTCTCCCACCTCCCCCCCACCTCCCAGCAGTCAGGGGCACCCTCCACCAGGCCCCCACTCATGTCTCCCTGCACCCCCACCCCCCAGCATCCAGGGGCACCCTCCACCAGGCCCCCACTCATGTCTTCCAGCACCCCCACCCTCCAGCATCCAGGGGCACCCTCCACCAGGCCCGCACTCATGTTCAACTCATGTCTCCCTGCACCCCCACCCCCCAGCAGTCACGGGCACCCTCCACCAGGCCCCCACTCATATCTCTCTGCACCCCCACCCCCCAGCATCCAGGGGCACCCTCCAACAGGCCCCCACTCATGTCCAACTCATGTCTCCCTGCACCCCCACCCCCCAGCAGTCAGGGCACCCTCTACTAGGCCCCCACTCATGTCTCCCTGCACCCCCACCCCCCAGCATCCAGGGGCACCCTCCACCAGGCCCCCACTCATGTCTCCCTGCACCCCCACCCCCCAGCATCCAGGGGCACCCTCCACCAGGCCCCCACTCATGTCCAACTCATGTCTCCCTGCACCCCCACCCCCCAGCAGTCAGGGGCACCCTCCACCAGGCCCCCACTCATGTCTCCCAGCACCCCCACCCCCCAGCATCCAGGGGCACCCTCCACCAGGCCCCCACTCATGTCCAACTCATGTCCCCTGCACCCCCACCCCCCAGCACTGTGGGGCACCCTCCACCAGGCCCCCACTCATGTCTCCCACCCCCCACCCCCCAGCAGTCAGGGGCACCCTCCACCAGGCCCCCACTCATGTCTCCCTGCACCCCCACCCCCCAGCATCCAGGGGCACCCTCCACCAGGCCCCCGCTCATGTCTCCCAGCACCCCCACCCCCCAGCATCCAGGGGCACCCTCCACCAGGCCCTCACTCATGTCCAACTCATGTCTCCCAGCACCTCCACCCCCCAGCAGTCAGGGGCACACTCCACCAGGCCCCCACTCATGTCTCCCTGCAAACCCACCCCCCCAGCATCCAGGGGCACCCTCCACCAGGCCCCCACTCATGTCCAACTCATGTCTCCCTGCACCCCCACCCCCCAGCAGTCAGGGGCACCCTCCACCATGCCCCCACTCATGTCTCCCAGCACCCCCACCCCCCAGCATCCAGGGGCACCCTCCACCAGGCCCCCACTCATGTCCAACTCATGTCCCCCTGCACCCCCACCCCCCAGCACTGTGGGGCACCCTTCACCAGGCCCCCACTCATGTCTCCCACCCCTCCACCCACCAGCAGTCAGGGGCTCCCTCCACCAGGCCCCCACTCATGTCTCCCAGCACCCCCACCCCCCAGCATCCAGGGGCACCCTCCACCAGGCCCCCACTCATGTCTCCCTGCACCCCCACCCCCCAGCATCCAGGGGCACCCTCCACCAGGCCCCCACTCATGTCCAACTCATGTCCCCCTGCACCCCCACCCCCCAGCACTGTGGGGCACCCTCCACCAGGCCCCCACTCATGTCTCCCTTCACCCCCACCCCCCAGCATCCAGGGGCACCCTCCACCAGGCCCCACTCATGTCTCCCAGCACCCCCACCCCCAGCATCCAGGGGCACCCTCCACCAGGCCCCACTCATGTCTCCCTGCACCCCCACCACCCAACAGTCAGGGGCACCCTCCACCAGGCCCCCACTCATGTCTCCCTGCACTCCCACCCCCCAGCATCCAGGGGAACCCTCCACCAGGCCCCCAACCATGTCTCCCAGCACCCCCACCCCCCAGCATCCAGGGGCACCCTCCACCAGGCCCCCACTCATGTCCAATTCATGTCTCCCTGCACCCCCACCCCCCAGCATCCAGGGGCACCCTCCACCAGGCCCCCACTCATGTCTCCCTGCACCCCCACCCCCCAGCATCCAGGGGCACCCTCCACCAGACCCCCACTCATGTCCAACTCATGTCTCCCTGCACCCCCACCCCCTAGCAGTCAGGGTCACCCTCCACCAGGCCCCCAATCATGTCTCCCAGCACCCCCACCCCCTAGCATCCAGGTGCACCCTCCACCAGGCCCCCACTCATCTCCAACTCATGTCCCCCTGCACCCCACCCCCCAGCACTGTGGGGCACCCTCCACCAGGCCTCCACTCATGTCTCCCTGCACCCCCACCCCGCAGCATCCAGGGGCACCCTCCACCAGGCCCCCACTCATGTCTCCCTGCACACCCCCCAGCATCCAGGGGCACCTTCCACCAGGCCCCCACTCATGTCCAACTCATGTCTCCCTGCACCCCCACCCCCCAGCAGTCAGGGGCACCCTCCACCAGGCCCCCACTTATGTCTCCCAGCACCCCCACCCCCCAGCATCCAGGGTCACCCTCCACCAGGCCCCCACTCATGTCCAACTCATGTCCCCCTGCACCCCCACCCCCCAGCACTTTGGGGAACCCTCCACCAGGCCCCCACTCATGTCTCCCACCTCCCTCCCCACCCCCCAGCAGTCAGGGGCACCCTCCACCAGGCCCCCACACATTTCTCCCTGCACCCCCACCCCCCAGCATCCAGGGGCACCCTCCACCAGGCCCCCACTCATGTCTTCCAGCACCCCCACCCTCCAGCATCCAGGGGCACCCTCCACCAGGCCCGCACTCATGTCCAACTCATGTCTCCCTGCACCCCCACCCCCCAGCAGTCACGGGCACCCTCCACCAGGCCCCCACTCATGTCTCCCTGCACCCCCACCCCCCAGCATCCAGGGGCACCCTCCACCAGCCCCCAACTCATGTCCAACTCATGTCTCCCTGCACCCCCACCCCCCAGCAGTCAGGGGCACCCTCCACCAGGCCCCCACTCATGTCTCCCTGCACCCCCACCCCCCAGCATCCAGTGGCACCCTCCACCAGGCCCCCACTCATGTCTCCCTGCACCCCCACCCCCCAGCATCCGGGGGCACCCTCCACCAGGCCCCCACTCATGTCCAACTCATGTCTTCCTGCACCCCCAACCCCCAGCAGTCAGGGGCACCCTCCACCAGGCCCCCACTCATGTCTCCCAGCACCCCCACCCCCCAGCATCCAGGGGCACCCTCCACCAGGCCCCCACTCATGTCCAACTCATGTCCCCCTGCACACCCACCCCCCAGCACTGTGGGGCACCCTCCACCAGGCCCCCACTCATGTCTCCCAACCCCCACCCCCCAGCAGTCAGGGGCACCCTCCACCAGGCCCCCACTCATGTCTCCCTGCACCCCCACCCCTCAGCATCCAGGGGCACCCTCCACCAGGCCCCCACTCATGTCTCCCAGCACCCCAACCCCCCAGCATCCAGGGGCACCCTCCACCAGGCCCCCACTCATGTCCAACTCATGTCTCCCTGCACCCCCACCCCCCAGCAGTCAGGGGCACCCTCCACCATGCCCCGCTCATGTCTCCCAGCACCCCCACCCCCCAGCATCCAGGGGCACCCTCCACCAGGCCCCCACTCATGTCCAACTCATGTCCCCCTGCACCCCCACCCCCCAGCACTGTGGGGCACCCTCCACCAGGCCCCCACTCATGTCCAACTCATGTCCCCCTGCACCCCCACCCCCCAGCACTGTGGGGCACCCTCCACCAGGCCCCCACTCATGTCTCCCAGCACCCCCACCCCCCAGCATCCATGGGCACCCTCCACCAGGCCCCCACTCATGTCTCCCTGCACCCCCACCCCCCAGCAGTCAGGGGCACCCTCCACCAGGCCCCCACTCATATCCCCCTGCACCCCCACCCCCCAGCACTGTGGGGCACCCTCCACCAGGCCCCCACTCATGTCTCCCACCCCCCAGCAGTCAGGGGTACCCTCCACCAGGCCCCACTCTTGTCTTCCTGCACCCCCATCCCCCAGCAGTCAGGGGCACCCTCCACCAGGCCCCCACTCATGTCTCCCAGCACCCCCACCCTCCAGCATCCAGGGGCACCTCCACCAGCCCCCACACATATCCAACTCATGTCTCCCTGCACCCCCACCCCCCAGCAGTCAGGGGCACCCTCCACCAGGCCCCCACTCATGTCTCCCAGCACCCCCACCCCCCAGCAGTGCAATTGGCCTGGGCACGTGTATTTCAGGGGTGCGCGGGTAGTCTTACATGCGATTTCAGCAAGGTATGTGTATTACGGGTCCGCGTGAACTTCCACACGCGATATCAGCAGGGTACGTGTATTACGGGTCCGCGTGAACTTCCACACGCGATATCAGCAGGGTACGTGTATTACGGGTCCACGTGAACTTCCACACGCAATATCAGCAGGGTACGTGTATTACGGGTCCGCGTGAACTTCCACACGCGATATCAGCAGGGTACGTGTATTACGGGTCTTGCATAAACTTCCACACGCGACTGGGCCTGGGAGAGTGGGGTACGTGTATTCCTGGGGTGGGCGGGAATATTTACACGCGACTGGGCCTGGGAGAGCGCGTTACGTGTATTCCTGGGGTGGGCGGGAAGATTTACATGGACGCCTACAACGCGCCAAAAAAAAAGGTCCAATCCGGAAACACGTATGCCAGCATGAAGCAGGCGCACGTCCGGCGCAGCATAAAAGTGTGCGCAAACAACAAACAAGCTCAGACGCCAGGACAAATATACCGTTCCTAGCAGCAGTGGCCGTGGGATACCGCAAGAGGAGGAGGAGGATAGTCAGGGCCAGAAACTTTACACCCAGAACCAGCCTTTTTGGTATGCCTGATGACCAGGTGTATGGGAGGTACAGGTTTCCACTTCACATAATACTCGACCTGGTCAGTGAGTGGGTGGATGACCTCACATCACCCACGTTGTGCTCCCAAGCACTCAGCCCCCTGGAGAAGGTCCTCAATGTCCTGCACTTCTTGGCTACCGGATCATTTCAGCGGACAAGTGCCATAGTGGGGGGGGTGTCACAGGCCACACAGTCACGGTGCCTACACCAGGTGTTGGCCATCATCACTGCACGCCCATCAGTCCGCAGGCACATATACCTGCTCAGAACACCTGCAGAAAGGCAGGCTGTCAGCCAGGATTTCTACGGGGTGGCACAATTCCCCAAAGTGCTAGATGCCATTGATTGCACCCATGTGGCTCTACGTCCCCCCAGGGCATCTGAGCACATCTATAGAAACCGCAAGCACTGGCATTCCATCAACGTCCAGGTAGTATGTGATGCCAAGGGAATCATCACCTCAGTATATGCCAACTATCCAGGGTCCAGCCACGACAGCTTCATTTACAGGATGTCAACCCTAAACCGGGACATGGAAGCTGGGCGGCATGGCGATGCATGGCTGCTTGGTGAGTATAAATGCCACAGCACACGCATGCATGACAGATACAGAGTAATGTCACTACCCCACTAATGATCCCCATCACCACCTCCCCAGGTGACAGTGCCTACCCTCTGAGCACCCACATGATGACGCCAATTCGGAACCCCATCACGCCTCCCGAGGTAAGATACAACACAGCCCATATTGCAACCCGGGGCATAGTGGAGCGCACATTCGGAGTGCTCAAGTCACTCTTTCACTCCCTTGACCGTTCTGGCAGGCAGCTGTTATACGCTCCCCCAGTAGTGTGCAGGATCATAGTGGCAGCATGTGTCCTGCACAATGTTGTAACACGCCAGGCCTGGCTGTGGACATGGTGGTGCCCCACATCCCCAACCACATGCACGCCCGCTGCGCATGGGAGGGGAAAGGGCACGGGGTGAGGCAGCCCATACGCAGCTGGTGGCCAATTACTTCACATAGAAATCACAGCCCTGTGGAGTGCGCACAGCCCTGGCACATACCATCTGACAATCAATGATGACTCAAGCTGACAATTATGATGAATGAAGGGACAGTCAACTGTCAGAACCATAGCAGCCTGAGATTGTTCACCTGGAAGTGTCACAATGTGTGCATCCCTACCTACAAAAAACACCACCAATGCAGTTTCATCAAAAGACACACTTCTATGCAGCAAAAATGAATACCCACTTGCAAAATACAACATGAGAACAGTGCCATGTCACCCAACCCCTCCCCGGCACCGCCACACAACACACCATGGCATGTCATGCTATGTGAGAGCAAACAAATTAATCCCCACAGCATGACACAAGTGTCACAAAGTACAGTGTCCCTAATGGAAACTGGCCACACATGAAATGCTGACAGTAATGCAGGACCAACAACACATATTACCAAATATTTAGCAATAATACTAATCACCTACACAACCTCCAACCTACCATAAACATGACAGTACGGATTTAAAAAATTAGTAGTCTCACTACCTGATAATGCCAGCACTTCGACTACTTCCAACTGTACAGTGTTAGCGCTGCGCAAAAGTGTAGGTGCACTGCTTACAGCATGGACTCCATTTCCAAAGTAGACCGCCTTGTGAAGACATGAGGAATGGACCTGCAAATTAGGAGGATGAGATGGATGCAGAGGCACATATCAATACACCATGCAGTGTACAATACAACAACTATATGCACTAGGAATGCATACACAGTATTGACTACAGACTGCCCACACATCAAATGGGAGTCCAACATCACTGTGTAAGTCAATGTCACTTGGGCACACCCTTTGCAAGCCCATGGAAACGGGAAGCAGGAGGGGTGTGTGTCACACAAACCCAAGCATCTAACCCAAATTCAGGACAAGCCTGCATGTGCCCAGCCACAATATAGCGTATGCCCATGGGAGCCACACAAGGCAACACAATGTAACAAAAATCAAAAATCAAAAATCAAAAATCAAAAATCAAAAATCAAAAATCAAAAATGGCCATGTATGGGCCATGGGGGGTGGGGGAGGCCACCCAGGAGGTCCGAGGACAGGGTGCACACCAAAACCCACCTGTGTGGATTTTGGGAAAGAAAAACACCTCCATGGCTCATGGCCTGCACGGCTACCCTATTGTGAGAGAATCGCTGCTGTCGCTCTCTTCAACCTCTGCAGCTGCATCAGGAGGTGGTGGCACTATGGGAGGCAGCCCATGCAAAGCCCTAGTCTGGTCCTCCATGGCAGCAAGCATGCGGGTGTGGAAGGTCTGGTTCTGGAGGATAATCGTGCGGAGGTCCCCATGCAACAACTCACGGGATGCCCGGACCTCCTCCCTAGTTGCCTGCATCTCAGCTGAGAGCGTACGTGTGAGCCGCTCCAGCTGCTGTTCTGTCCTCGTTTCAGTTGAAGCCTCAAGCTCAACAAGAGTCACCCTGAGCTGATGGAGTTCCACCCTCAGGGCTTCCCTGTGGCCCTGGGAATCAATAGAAATGGCTTCCCGCTGAGTCTCCAGTGCCGCCCGTCTGTCCCTGTTGAACGCCAACATGTCCTCCCTGTGTGACTGGCAAATGGAGTCTGTTGCCTGCTGTAGTTGTTCCATCAGCCTTTCTTGGGGGACAATGGAAGTGGCCACCCTATCCATGGCCTGAGCCATCATCTCAGATGATGCTGCCTGTTGGTTTGCCATACCGTATATGGATTGCTCCCATGCGGTATTGCCAGGTGGCGTACGGCCACCGCATCTGTGGGCACCACACCTGTCTGGGGCAAGGCGAACTGCGCCTTGCTGTGCCGGCACTGCCTGAGGCTGCAGGACTGCATTCCCCCTCTGATCTGCTCGCCCAGGAACAGGATCAGATGTTTCCGAGTGTGACCATGCATCCGTAACCACCAAAGGCGGACCTACCAACACTGACATCCCCATTGAGGGTTCTACCCCTGGTGCAGGTGGGTTGGACAGTACAGAATCCCTCCCAGAAACACTTACCTGCGACCGCACATAGGTCTCATCATCCGAATCGACAACTGAATAGAGCTCGGGGGAGGTGCACCCAGAGACACCCCTTGAGCTAATGGTCTGCAGCAAGTGTGGGTTCTCACCCACCACCACACCACGTCCCTCACTGGTGCCCGGTCGGGCCTGAGACCCCTCCTGGGTCTGCACCATCTCCACAACCCCAGCAGTATCAGGTGCGTCATCCCCTGCAAAGACATGAAAGAAACGAAATGGGATCTGGCAATAGCACAATGGCACACAATTAGGGCTGAGAAGCAACAGAACCAGTACTTCATTGACACATGTCCCACATGACTATAACCCTCCCATGCATGCACCGTCACTGCGTATGAAGGGGAGGCAAATGGCACACATGGATGACACCAAGATGGAAGACCAACACATTTGCTGCATGCTGGCTAGCAGTGCCATCACACATTGGCCTGTGATTGGCATGTCCAATAAACATACATGATACATGCCATCACACAGATGGCATGTACCCTAGCCATGTCACACATTTGACAATAGGACTGAGAAATGCCTAGTGAAAGTGGTGGAATGCAAACAATCAGCCTAAATGAACACAGAATAATACGCAACAATGTTGTGGCAAGGTGACACTTCAAGGGCAACTGGTGTGAGCTTGGGCTAAATGTCTACTGTTGCCAGAAGGGATACTGCAATACCCAAATCCTGGTGCGCAGAATGTATTGGATGAAGCACATGGGTGACCCAAACCACTCAGGCACACACACCCTCACCTGGCATTCAATCAGAAGCCCTCACACACACACCATGCACATGGATGACACACACATGCATGTGCACTCACCGGACAATGCCTCGTAATCTGGCAGGTCTCCCACGTCTTGGATCTGTCCCTCCGTGACGTAGGTCCCAGCAACATACTCATGTGGAGTGAGTTCAATGTCCTCTGCTGGAGACCCACCTCCAGTCACTAGAGTAGCGGCATGACTTGAGGCCAGCTTTTTCTTTTCCCTGCGCTTCAGGTCATTCCAGCGCTTGTAGCAATCATTAGCTGTGCGCCTCACGAATCCAAGGGCACTTATGATGTCCGCGATGGTCTGCCAGTGTGCCAGACGTTGTGCAGGTGTGGTCTTGCATCCTGCAGTAATCACCATTTCGCTGTCATGTGCGGACACATACTCCACAAGTGCATCAAGTTCGGCCTGATTGAAGCTGGGCTTCCTTGGCGGGCCGGACTGTGTAGCCGTGTCTGGGGCATCAGCCTGTACTGGACAAGCACTCTTCCTCTTCCGCTTGGAAGGTGGTGGGGATCCTGAGTGTCCTACGCCGCTCTGGACACTAGGGGCAGGAGCACTGGTGGACTGTGGACTAGGAGTGTGGGAATCAACACTCACCATGGGACTTGGTGCAGGCATTAGCTGAAGTGTGATGTAGTCAGCGGGAACGTCAGCAGGATGGACTGGGACCAACACTGTCCTGGCTGGGAGACTCAGATGTGGGGTGGATGGAGCCGCAGCTGCCCCTACAGCCTCCCCACCCTGCCTACTCGGGGCAGCAGATGACATTTATTTATTTATTTATTTATTACATTTATATAGCGCGCACGGCAGCCCAGGGGCATTGTGGCGCTGTTACTTGTAGATGCGCTTAGTTACAATGAGTACAGGTTGTGCCTTGGGTTACAGTGAGGCAGGATCCTGTGTTCAGCGATAGGAGGTATCATACATCATACATGAGAGCTTGAACATATGGTGTTGGTTAGGTGAACAAGGAAGTTTTCAGGGCTTTGCGGAAAGCAGTCAGTGAAGGTTCAGATCGCAGAGAGGTGGGAAGGATGACTGGAAAACTGGTCTTGGGCAGTGATGTGGGTGAGCTATTACTCAGAAAGTATATAGAATTGATATTTGGCAACACAAAGAGGATCCTAGAGTTGGAGCGGAGTAAATATTGTGTGATGTCATCTTTGCTGATAATAATGCCTTCACCTCCGTAGAGGTAGCGGAAAAAAGTAACTTCTTTAGGGATAACTTCACCCGCACTTGGCCTTTGGGGGACACACAATCTCCCTATGGCCTCTTAGTGGCCCTGTTATAGAAAAAAAACATCTGACAATTCTTGCCAGTGATGACAGAGGATAGTAATATGTGCACAACTTGCTAATTCTAGGGTTTCTAAGATAATATACTGCATCCCAGCACCAACTGGCACCAGTTCAGAAGCAAAGACCTTTGGAATAGATGGGACGCATGCTTTTGGAGAAAACAAGCTGTGGGAACGTGAGCATGTCACGGTATAGGATCTGGCCCATGTCAGAATCCCGGCTCTGCGCGGCATCACCTTTCCTCTTTGATCTCCTCCTGCGCCTCCTTTTGGATTTGCATTTCAGCTGGTTACTGGTGCCACCAGGAGACCTGCTCCCCAGAGCCGATGCCATCGACCCTCTCCCGCGGAGCCAAGAGTTTCTCTTGTGTGGGTGAATGCAGGCAGCAGCGCGGGTCCCCTCCGTTCGCTGCCGCGGGTCCCTCCGCTCAGATTTGCGCCGTTACTGAAGGCACTTGGCTCTCCGCCGTTACTGTAGGCACTTGGCTCTGATGAGTGCTGAGCCCGGGAGCTCGTCGGCTGGCACGCTGGGCGTGCACGCTCGCCATGGGGGGTTGCAGAAATGCACCGTGCACCACCACCGCACAGCCACACGCTGCCCAAGTGTCTGCCAGCTCCCAGCGAGGCGGCTTCCCTCGCGCAGGGCTGCGAATGCACCACGTGGCCTGATCCACGTGGCCTGATGACACCAACGTGCACCGCCACACGTGGCCTAGACCTGCTGACCTGGAAGTCAGCCATGGAGCCACCCTGTGCCAGGTCTGGTGCCACAATGGGCTGGTCCAACAAGGGCTGAGCAGGGATGGTGTCAGCCACGTTACCCTCAACCAGGGGGGGGGGGCATGGGTGTCCCTGACTGGTCACCCACACGTGGGGGGCTAGGGACACCCTGCAAGTCCTGGCCACGTCCCCTATCGTATCCACCATGGCCACCTCTTGAGGCTCGGCCACCTTTGCCACCCTTACCGCGTGCTCGCCTCCCAACCATGGCACTGATGTTGTTGTGCGTATGGGAGTTGCAGTAAACTATTGTCCTGGGCAATTGGGGGTCAAAGGGGTAGGGTACTAGATGGAATTCGTACCCCAGTGCTCTAGCAACGCTGTATGTTACCCCTGGGGGAAGATGACGGGTCATGCAACTCATAGGCACCCCAAAAAAAGGAGATAATGTGCACGCAACCCCTCCTAGACAACGTGCGTGGAAAAATAAACCTGCACTACGCTGTGGCACCCAGAAACACAAAAATGAACGTATGCGTGTCACACGCTGCCTAGAATGACCTCTGAAGGGGTACACAACACACGGGGCAAGCACAGATGTTAAATATGTGCGCAACTCACCGTCTGCCTGGAAAAATAGCATGAAAAAGACGCACATGTGCGCGTTGGCAACACCCCCGCCAAAAGAAGAATTGTACGCTGTCTGAGGAGACAGGACAACAGAAGAAGTGAACGCTGTTTGAGGAAACAGGCCCAGGAAAAAGACAAAAAGAGAAAAAGCTGTCAGAGGTAACAGGGAGTACGAACTTGGAACGCCGTGAAGTAAATCGTGTGTGAACCGTCAAGAAGTACAGATTTCACCCACTCGCTCTCCACGAAAAGCACGTACAAGGAAATGGCGTTCTACACGTACCTTTTAAACATGCCCACACGTCCAGCGTCACTTCCGCGTGTACGCGCTAGGGCCCTATCCTCCAATTACACGAGCTGACACTCTGACGTGCAGTCATTGGACGTGTAACATGCACCCGTGTACAGGGAAACGCCCGCGCAATGACGTCACAGACGTGCATACGCGCTGAGGCCCTTTCCACCAATCACACGCTATGACACTCTAACGTGCTAATTTTTTCTACGTGTCATGGAAAACGCACATGCGCGTTACGTCATAGACGCGCCTACACGCTGGGGGCCTTTGGGCCAATGAATTCGCGTACGTGTGCTGACGCGCTTACGCGCTAAGGCCCTTTTCTCGAATTACACGCAGACGTGCTGGATTTTCACGTGCCAAATCACTCTGTATCAAGCTGGCCACGCGTAAGCACACGGAAGACCACGCTCCTGCCCAGAAGGCCGAATTACTGCCCCCCAGAGCCCTGAGCACGCTTCCACCTGCCATCTGCTGCTGCCTGATTGCCTACTGCCCATGTGCCCTGCCATTTGCTGCCTGCAAATCAGCCAGGGGTGCTGTTGCTGTGACCACCCCTGCTGGAACTGAAGACTCCCGACTGGGATTCCATCGCTCCACAGACCAGCCCCAGGACCCAGTTGCCCACCCACTCCTGCCTCTGGGGTTGTCATGTCAGGCACTGCAACATCTGGCACCACTGGCAACCCCCGGCCAGAGAGGCAGAGGGGCACCAGCTTCACTGCCACCGGAATTGGTGTCCTGGTGGAGCAAGTCCTGGGGCAGTATGATGCCCTCTTCGGAAATTTGCGCGCCGACAAGGAAGGATGGACTCGGATCTGGACGGACATCATGACTGCCATCAACGCGGAGGGGGTGGCAGTCCGACTATTCCATCATGTCAAGAAGCGCTGGGAGGACTTCAGGTCCAGGACCCTCAACAAGGCCCGGCGCCTCTTGAAGGCAGCGGATGCTAAGGGGCCCCGGGGCCACTTGTCGGAAGATCAGATGAGGGTCCTGGAATGCATATCCCCAGTGCTCCACGTCCAGGTCCTTGAGAGGCAGACCCGTCTGGAGTCGAGTGGTAAGTGTACATGCGTCCTGATTGTAAGCTGTGCATGTGGTGGTATGCCAGTAGTGTGCAGGTTGCACATGTGTTTTAATGGGGCCAAGTAGGGGGGGGTGTACAGGGCCGTGAGGCTAACACATGCGAGGGCTCTCATGTGTGAGACATGGATGGTGCTTGTGTGTGTAGGCTTGCATGCCAAATGCAGATGTGTGGGCACACATGTTTGAATGAATGTGTATGTAAGTAGGCATGTTCGTGATGTCACACATGGATGTTGGTTTCAGCTACATGTATCTGCACTGTGTACATGTGCATGTGTGTGTATTTGACAAGGGGGCAACAGCGATGCAACATGGATGCATGTGACACCAGTATGTGGAAGACTGATTGGCAGATGTGACATGGATGCCGATATCAACACTGCAACAGTTGGCAGAGGTGTACACATGCATGCAAGTGTGGTGGTGTGTGTGCATGTGTAGTGCACTCCCTGTGTTGCATGTGATGTCTGGCTCACCTTTGCCTGCTCATGCTGTTGTATGTGTATGGATGGTGCTGGCTGTTGCGATATGGCTGTGGTATGGCTCATGTGTGCGAGTTGAAATGACATGTGTGTTGGCGATTGTGACGCCATGTCTGAGGTTTGCCAATTCCACTCATGTACAACTGTCTTGTGTGTATGTGTCCATTGTACAGTGCCCTGATGCCTTGTGTTTTATTTCTCCCTGTCTGCAGCGTCAACTGATGAAGAGGGCGAAGAAGGTGCTGTGGAGCACAGCGGCGGGGATTGCACCGCCAGCCGGAGACGCAAGGCCCGGCTCCCTTCCCAGGTTGTCATCTCATCGGGGAGTAAGGAGTCCGGTGCCGCATCCCAGGCCGCAGCTGCCGGGGGGAGGTCCAAGAGGCGGAGGTCGGAGTTGGACTCCTCGGCAGCAGAAGGGGCAGCTGGGACCCCACAGGGCCCAACGGGGGAAGATGGCACAGAGTCATCCAGGTTGGTGGGGGGTTTGGTGGAGGAGGAGGCCGTGCAAGCGACAGAGACGGGGTCTGGAGGTGGGGATTCCACTGGTGCTAGTGGTGCAGTGCAGGACCAGGGACAGGAGGCAGCACCGGCTGCCGTGGATGTGCCTGTGTGCAATCCTGTCCCTGATCCTGTCACTGCATCATCTTGCACCAGCAGGGATGCCTATGTCCAGACCCGTTTTCAGGCAGGGGATGAGCTTACAACAACTGGCCTTCCTCTGCCTGCGGACGTGGCTATCCAGGTACGGGTTGAGCCTGTCCTGACTGGTGTGGCGTTGCGTCAATGGGCCATGCGAGGTGAGCTGCAGTCTTTTCATGAGGAAACTGCACGTCATTTCGAATGGCTCGTTGACCACGTCGGCCTACTGGGACAGGTCACCCAGGCCGGATTCCTCCGTTTGCTGGATCTTGTTCCGACCCCCTCCTCAACTGAACACCCTATGCGCCAGTCATCCTCCGTGCCATCTTTCCACTCATTTGTCACCTGGGTGCCTGTGGAGCTGCCTCTGACGGTGCGGCCAGGCTGGTGGAGGACACAACCCTGCCACAGTCGTGAGTCGGGCGTCCAGCAGGGGTGCCCACATCAACAACTGCACCCCGGCCGGTGGAGGATGTGCAGGCAGCAGGAGCCAGGGCACGGGCACAGGCACAGCAGCAGCAGCAACGAGGTGGGAGCCATGATGGCTTGGGGCCTTCGACATCGGAGGAGCAGGCATCGGCCGGAGGGCAGGAGGACCCAGGACAGGAAGTGTCTTCCGCGTGGCAGCTGTTGGGCCATGCCATAAATGCGGAGCGGCAGCGGGCGGAAGAGGCACGGCTCACGATGGTCAGGGCGGAGAACTCCATACGGAGGGCCCTGAGGCGGGCCGAGTGCCTCGAGGCAATCCGCAGGGAGTTGGAGGAGAACATGTCGTCATCCCTGCGGACCCTCGGGGCCATGGAAGAGGACCGCCTCCGGGACATTGAGCAGGAGTTCGATGATGCCCTGGCCCGGAACATCCAGAAGTGAGCCGTCGGACAAGCCCGTAAATAGTTCTTTAGTGTTAAGTTTCCTTTCGGTTTTGTTTTGTTTTGGGGCGCTTGGACAATGCCCCAACTTCTTGTATATAGTTCTTCATTAGGTAGGATTTTATTTTATACGTTTCATTTAAAGGATAGGGCACATGGACCCTGGATGTTCACTTTGTGCATAGTTTGACAATGGATTTGGATTGTTGATTTTTTTTTTCCATGGATCAATGTTTTTTTATTATTTTTGCACCTTGGATTTATTTTCTCAGACTGACACTTTGGAGACTTGCTTTTGGATTGCTTTTCATTTGGATTTCATGCGTCTTTTTCATTTAAGGGACATGCTGGATTTCATTTATTATTTCCATTTTCTTCTGTTCCATTTCATTGCCTTGCTTTTCTGTTTAATACATTATCATTTGGTACTTCAATGTGTGGTATTCTCTCTTTGGTGTCATGCATGTCGCAATGTGTGTTTTTTTATTCACATGCTGTCATTGTGTGGGTTTGACGGATATATGTTGATGTGCAGACTAGCCATTTGGGATGCATCATGTGCTGGTGATTTCTTTGTGGGGTGGATGTCATACCTGGTGGTGTGTTCGGACTGGGGTGGCGTGGGCAGTGTATTGAGGGGGGATGGGGGCCATGATTATGGATCATCATGAGGTGTTGGGGGGACATGTATGGGGGCCTGCTGGCAGCTGCCCTGCACTGCTGGGCGGTGGTGATGCAGGGGGACATGTGTGGGGGCCTAGTGGAGGGTGCCCTGCACTGCTGGGGGGTAGGGGTGCAGGGGGACATGAGTGGGGGCCTGGTGGAGGGTGCCCCGCAATGATGGGGGGTGGGAGTGCAGGGGGACATGAGTTGGACATGAGTGGGGGCCTGGTGGAGGGTGCCCCTGGATGCTGGGGGGTGGGGGTGATGGGAGACATGAGTGGGGGCCTGGTGGAGGGTGCCCCTGGATGCTGGGGAGTGGCGGTGCTGGGAGACATGAGTGGGGTCCTGGTGGAGGGTGCCCTGCAGTGCTGGGGGATGGGGGTGCTGGGAGACATGAGTGGGGGCCTGGTGGAGGGTGCCCTGCACTGCTGGGGGGTGGGGATACAGGGGGACATGAGTTGGACATGAGTGGGGGCCTGGTGGAGGGTGCCCCTGGATGCTGGCGGGGTGGTGCAGGGGGACATGAGTGGGGGCCTGCTGGCAGGTGCCCCACAGTGCTGGGGGGTGGGGGTGCTGGGAGACATGCGTTGTTGATCAGTAGTGCAGGGTGACATGTGGCTTGGCTGGGGGGAATGCCCATGGTGGATGGGCTGCCTGCGGGACATGAGCAGGGGTGCAGGGTAGTCCCCTGTGGTGTGGGCTGCCTGCAGGGGCCGTGGAGGGTGTAGAGGGAACACCTGGGAGGACCCACACAGCCAATTCACGTGTAGTACTCCCCGGAACCCCTGAAATACACGTACCCTGCTGAATTTGCGTGTGAAACTTCCCACGCACCCCTAAATGACATGCAAAGGGGTACGCGACACCCGCTGTGTGAATAATAGCGTGTGCGTGTATTTCGTGGGTGCGCGGGAAGTTCAAAAAGCGATTGGGCCTGGGGGAGCGGGGTATGTGTATTTCAGGGGCTCGCGGGAAGTTTAACACGCGATCAGGCCTGGGGGAGCGGGGCACGTGTATTTCAGGGGCTCGCAGGAAGTTTAACACGCGATCGGGCCTGGGGGAGCGGGGTACGTGTATTTCAGGGGCTCGCGGGTAGTTTAACACACGATCGGGCCTGGGGGAGCAGGGTACTACTCACTGTCTGCCTTGCGTGTAGAAGAACGCGTAGCCAACACCCACCCGCTGTGAAGTAATAGCGTGTGAACCCCAATGCCTGCAGAACACACGCACCGCACCCCGCGAAAAGCACGTACAGAGCAATGGAAATCCACGTGGGATCTTCAAGCCCTGCCAGGGCAACGCCCATGCACGATACGTTACAGACACGCTTATGCGCTAAGGGCCTTTGGTCCAATGGAATCGCATATGCGTGCTGACGGGCTTACGCGCTAAGGGCCTTTCCTCGAATTACACGCTGACGTGCAGAATTTTCACGTGCCAAATCACTCTGTATCAAGCTGGCCACGCGTAAGCACATGGAAGACCACGCTCCTGCCCAAAAGGCCGAATTACTGCCCCCCAGAGCCCTGAGCAGCCTCCCACGAGCCATCTGCTGCTGCCTGCTTGCCTGCCGCCACCATGCCCTGCCATTTGGTGCCTGCACATCAGCCATCTGCAGGGGTCCAGTTGCTGTGTCCACCCCTGCTGGAACAGAAGACTCCCGACTGGGATACCATTGCTCCACAGCCCAGCCCCAGGACCCAGTTGCCCACCCACGCCTGCCTCGGGGGTGTCTATGTCGGGCCAAACACCATCCGAGACCAATGGCGACCCCCAGCCAGAGGGGCAGAGGGCCACCAGCTTCAGTCAGAAGGAAGTTGGTGTCCTGGTGGAGCTTGTCCTGGGGCATTATGATGCCCTCTTCGAATCATCACGCGCCGACAAGGAAGGACGGGACAGGATCTGGACGGACATCGTGACTGCCATCAACGCGGAGGGGGTGGCAGTCCGACTATTCCATCATGTCAAGAAGCGCTGGGAGGACTTCAGGTCCAGGACCCTCAACAAGGCCCAGTACCTCTTGAAGGCAGTGGATGCTAAGGGGCGCCGGGGCCACTTGTCGGAAGATCAGATGAGGGACCTGGAATGCATATCCCCAGCGCTCCACGTCCAGGTCCTTGAGAGGCAGACCCGTCTGGAGTCGAGCGGTAAGTGGCCAAGCATTGCTGTGTGAGACAGGGCATGTTGCAGTGTGCTGGTTGTCTGATACTTGCCTGTATGTGTGACATAGGCCATGTATGCGTGTGTGTGTGTGTGCATGGACATCATGGTCATGCATGTGAGACCAGTAATGTGTGAAGCACACGGTTGGTGTATGTGTTTAAATGCAACATGGGGAGCCCTATGCGGAATGGACACATGAGAGCATGCCAGTCTCTGTTCCTGGACATGGGTGGGGGTGAGGGATGGGTGCTGATGCCATGTACATGTATTGTGTCCATGTCTGTGTGTCTGACCTGCGTGTCTGTGACTTGTGAATGCCATGGATGCATGACACATGTCTGTGACAATGTTCAGAATCACTGATGCAGCCTAGTTATCCTTGCATCCACTGTGTCTGGGGTGTACGAGTACAGATGGATGAAAGTACAGTGAAGTGTGTGCATGTGATAGGCATGACCCATGATGCATGTGAGTTCAAAAACAACATTGTATGTTTCAAGAGTCCCTTGGACATGTTTGCTAATGTCCATAGCATGCGCCATGCCTGTTACTGCATGTGTTTTGCCTGCACTGACCCATGTGTTGTGGAGGGACATGATGGAAGTGATCTTTGACAGTGCCACTCATCTGCTATTGCTTCCTGTCTAGGGGACCATTGTACAGTACCCTGATGCTTGTGTTCTATGTCTCCCTCTACACAGCGCAAAGTGAAGAAGAGGGCGGAGACGGCGCTGTGGAGCAAAGCGGCGGGGATGCCCCCATGGATGCAGCGGAAGGGGTGGGTGAGCCCCCACTGGGGCTTGCAATGGCGGAAGACGGGGTGGAGCCATCCAGGTTGGTGGTTTGCACAGAGGAGGAGGAGGCCGCTACTGAGCCGCACATGGGGCCTGGTGGGGGGCATCCCTGCTGGTGCAAGTGTTGCAGTCCAGGGGCAGGGGCAGGAGGCAGCACAGGTCGCCGTGGAGGTGCCTGTGCATGTCACTGTCCCTGACACTGTGACTGCACCACCATGCACCAGCAGGGATGCCCCATCCCAGGCCCGTCCGCAGGTAGGGGGGATTTCCATGTCATCTGACTCCCCTCCACCTGCGGACGAGGGGAACCCTGGCCGTATGGAGAAGGTCCTGATTGGTGTCGCGTTGCGCATGGGTGTCATTAGTGATGAGGTCCGTGCTTCCCGGGGGGAGCATGCACGTCATCATGAAGAGCAGCGTGCTAACGTGGCCCAGTTGGGAGCGGCCATGGTCGGGGGTTTCGTACATGTGTAGGGCACTCTGGCGACCCTCTCCTCCTCTGTGGAGGCTATGCGCCAGTCGTTCTCCATGCCGTCTTCCAGCCCAGATGCCACCAGGGCCCCCTGTGGACCTGCCCCGACCAATGCAGCCAACTCGGTGTGGATCCCATCCCTGCCACAGTCGGGAGTCGGAGGTCCAGCAGGGGTGGACACACCAGCAACTGGACCCCAGCAGATGGAGGATGTGACGGCATCATCGGGCAGGGCACGTGCACAACGGCGTCGGTGGATTCCATCAGCCTGGATGCCGTCGTGCTGGCACAGGCAGTTGCGTCGGAGGCAGCGGCAGGCTCGACGTCGGAGGCATCATGGCTCGGGGCCATCAATATCAGGGGGGCAGGCATCGGCTGGAGGGCAGGAGAACCCTGGAATGGGAGTGTCTTCCGTGTGGGAGCGGTTGGGCCAGCAGATGAGTGCGGAGCGGCAGCGGGCAGAGGAGGAACGGCTCACAATGGTCGGGGCGCTGAGGCGGGCTGAGTGCCTCGAGGGTATTCACAGGGATTATGAGCTGGACACTGCATTATCCCTGCGAGACCTCGGGGCCAGGGAACATGCCCGCCTCCAAGCCATTGAACAGGAGTTCGATGATGCCCTGGCCCATGACAACAACCAGTGAGCCGTCGGACTAGCCCCCTGCCCTTGTAAATAGTTATGTAGTTAGTGTTAGGTTTCCTTTGGTTTTTTATTTTTTTTGGACCTTTTGGACAATGGACCACATTTTTGTATATAGTTTTTTTATTAGGTAGTATTATTAGATAGGTTTCATTTCTTCAGTTGGGATCATGGACCCTGGATTGTTTATCTGTATATAGTTGACTGTTGGATTTTATTTTTTTATTTGGAATTTACCCATGGAGCAATGGTTTTCAGTTTTGTTTTTCCATTGGATTTACTTTTTTGAACTGTGACTTTGGACACCTTTCCTTTGGATTATGATTTGTGGTTTTTCATTATTGTACGGACATGCTGCTTTTGGTTTTTAATTCCCATTGTCGTTTGTTTATTTTTGATTCCATTTATGTTGCTTTTAATACATTTTTTTCATCAAACTTCAATGTGTAGTATCATCTCATTGGTTTCATGCATATCCTGATATGGGTTTTGACATTCACTGACACCCATTGTGTGTATGTGAGGGACATGTGTTCATTTACATACTTGCCATTGGGGTTGTATCATGTAATTGGCATTTCTAAGTGTGTGGATGCAATACTTGGGTGGGCGTTTGGCATGTGGAGGCTGCCCATAAGGGCCAGGGATCTAGATTGTGATGACGTGTTGGCTGGGGGACATGAGTGGGGGCCTGCTGGCAGGTGCCCCGCAATGCTGGGGGGTAGGGGTGCAGGGGGACATGAGTGGGGGCCTGCTGGCAGGTGCCCCGCAATGCTGGGGGATGGGGGGGCAGGGAGACATGTGTGGGGGCCTGGTGGAGGGTGCCCTGCACTGCTGGGGGGTGGGGGTGCAGGGGGACATGAGTTGGACATGAGTGGGGGCCTGCTGGCAGGTGCCCCACAGTGCTGGGGGGTGGGGGTGCTGGGAGACATGAGTGGGGGTCTGGTGGAGGGTGCCCTGCACTGCTGGGGGGTGGGGGTGTAGGGAGACATGCGTGGGGGCCTGGTTGAGGGTGCCCCTGACTGCTGGGGGGTGGGGGTTCAGGGGGACATGAGTTGGACAAGAGTGGGGGCCTGGTGGAGGGTGCCCCAGGATGCTGGGGGTGGGGGTGCTGGGAGACATGAGTGGGGGCCTGGTGGAGGGTGCCCCTGACTGCTGGGGGCTGGGGGTGCAGGGGGACATGAGTTGGACATGAGTGGGGGCCTGGTGGAGGGTGCCCCTGGATGCTGGGGGGTGGGGGTGCTGGGGGACATGAGTGGGGGCCTGGTGGAGGCGGCCCCTGACTGCTGGGGGTTGGGGGTTCAGGGGGACATGAGTTGGACATCAGTGGGGGCCTGGTGGAGGGTGCCCCTGGATGCTGGGGGGTGGGGGTGCTGGGAGACATGAGTGCGTGCCTGGTGGAGGGTGCCCCTGACTGCTGGGGGGTGGGGGTGCAGGGGGACATGAGTTGGACATGAGTGGGGGCCTGGTGGAGGGTGCCTCTGGATGCTGGGGGGTGGGGGTGCTGGGAGACATGAATGGGGGCCTGGTGGAGGGTGCCCCTGACTGCTGGGGGGTGGGGGTGCAGGGGGAAATGAGTTGGACATGAGTGGGGGCCTGGTGGAGGGTGCCCCTGGGTGCTGGGGGGTGGGGGTGCTGGGAGACATGTGTGGGGGCCTGGTGGAGGGTGCCCCTGGATGCTGGGGGATGGGGGTGCTGGGAGACATGTGTGGGGGCCTGGTGGAGGGTGCCCTGCAATGCTGGAGGGTGGGGGTGCTGGGAGACATGAGTGGGGGCCTGCTGGCAGGTGCCCTGCACTGCTGGGGGGTGGAAGTGCAGGGGGACAGGAGAGGGGGCCTGGTGGAGGGTGCTCCTGACTGCTGGGGGGTGGGGGTGCTGGGAGACATGAGTGGGGGCCTGCTGGCAGGTGGCCCGCAATGCTGGGGGGTGGGGGTGCAGGGGGACATGAGTGGGACATGAGTGGGGGCCTGCTGGCAGGTGCCCCGCAATGCTGGGGGGTGTGGGTGCAGGGGGACATGTGTGGGGGCCTGGTGGAGGGTGCCCCTGACTGCTGGGGGGTGGGGGTGCTGGGAGACATGTGTGGGGGCCTGGTGGAGGGTGCCCTGCACTGCTGGGGGGTGGGGGTGCAGGGAGACATGTGTGGGGGCCTGGTGGAGGGTGCCCTGCACTGCTGGGGTGTGGGGGTGCAGGGGGACATGAGTTGGACATGAGTGGGGGCCTGCTGGCAGGTGCCCCACAGTGCTGGGGGGTGCGGGTGCTGGGAGACATGTGTGGGGGCCTGGTGGAGGGTGCCCTGCACTGCTGGGGGGTGGGGGTGCAGGGAGACATGTGTGGGGGCCTGGTGGAGGGTGCCCTGCACTGCTGGGGGATGGGGGTGCAGGGAGAAATGTGTGGGGGCCTGGTTGAGGGTAACCCTAACTGCTGGGGGGTGGGGGTGCAGGGGGACATGAGTTGGATATGAGTGGGGGCCTGCTGACAGGTGCCCCACAGTGCTGGGGGGTGGCGGTGCTGGGAGACATGCGTTGTTGATCAGTAGTGCAAGGTGACATGTGGCTTGGCTGGGGGGCATGCTCATGGTGGTTGGGCTGCCTGTGGGACATGAGCAGGGGTGCAGGGTAGTCCCCTGTGGTGTGGGCTGCCTGCAGGGGCCGTGGAGGGTGTAGAGGGAACACCTGGGAGGACCCACACGGCCATTTCACATATAGTACCCCCGGAACCCCTGAAATACACGTACCCTGCTGAAATCTCGTGTGAGACTTCCTGCGCACCCCGAAATACACGTACCCAGGACATTCGCATGTGGAATTTCCCGCGCACCCCTGAAATACACGTACTATGCTGAATTCACGTGTGAAACTTCCCGCGCACAGCGAAATACACGTACCCTGCAGGATTCGCGTGTGAAACTTCACGTGCAACCCGAAATACACGTACCCAGGACAATCGCGTGTGGAACTTCCCGCGCACCCCTGAAATACACGTGCCATGATGGAATCCCGTGTGAAACTTCACGCGCACCCCTGGAATACACGTACCCAGGACAATCGCGTGTGGAACTTTCCGCGCACCCCTGAAATACACGTACCCTGTTGAATTTGCGTGTGAAACTTCCTGCGCACCCCAAAAATACACGTACCCTGCAGGATTCACGTGTGAAACTTCACGCGCACCCCGAAATACACGTACCCAGGAGAATCGCGTGTAGAACTTCCCATGCACCCCTGAAATACACGTGCCCTGATGGAATCGCGTGTGAAACTTCACGTGCACCCCTGGAATACACGTACCCAGGACAATCGCGTGTGGAACTTCCCGCGCACCCCTGAAATACACATACCCTGCTGAATTTGCTTGTGAAACTTCCCGTGCACCCCAAAATATATGTACCCTGCAGGATTCGCGTGTGAAACTTCACACGCACCCAGAAATACACATACCCAGGACAATCGCGTGTGGAACTTCCCGCGCACCCCTGAAATACACGTGCCCTGATGGAATCGCGTGTGAAACTTCACACGCACCCCTGAATTACACGTACCCAGGACAATTGCGTGTGAAACTTCCTGCGAACCCCTGAAATACACGTTCCCTGCTTGGCGTTTGCTGTTTGGCAGCCCTATGAACTGGTCCAGGGTTAGCGCAGACATTTGCGATGAATTGGGGGTTTTGATGGCTTTTCCTTGCGCAAGGGCGTTCTTGGGGGCGTAACTGGCGCTGCTGCAGGGTCGCTGCGCCACTCTGCGCCACGGCTGGTTTTGGAGGCTAAAATCCATGAATACGCTGTGTGATGAAATGGATTTTTTCGCACGCGGCTGGCGCAGTGTATTGCACGGGAACACTGTGCGCCAGCCGCGTGCTCCACTTTTATGCGAAATTCTATGAATTACCCTGTTAGTGTGTCATTCTTGAAGTTCTCATTAATGCCATCACGATGTTGGGATATGCAAAAAAAACATGTATTACACCATGAATGCATTAGGGATGATGAAGTGTCTATATAATTTCGGGCACATATGTGGAAGGAACTTGATCTATGATGTTTCAGTTGATGAATTTAGCGTTATGTTTTTTCATCCCATTAATTCCCAGTAGTATAGTTATTCTAATGTGTAGACTTATATGTTAATACATTGTCATAGTTACTATTACATTGGCTTAATTTGCAGCTATGTTTTCTTATTATGTTTTGTGTACATTTCTGATTATAGAATGCTAGACAAAGAAAGAGAATATATTATCCTAATGCATAAATAATATTACATTTATATTTTCAGAGTGGTTTACATATCCATTTGAACTTATTTACATTTTACATATGATGTAGGGCGTGACTGCACACACTCTATATTAATATTACAATGTATCAAATGCTTCTTGAAAGGGCAGTATCTCAGAGGATTTGCAATCAAAACCACTTTATATCGTTTGTAACTTCGATTTGGTTATTTTCCCTTATTGTGTAAGTTGTATTGCACTTCAATTAATGTACTTTAATTATTACCATCATTACTCATTGATTACTATATGAGGTGTCGAATTATCATATTTGTATTCGTTTTAATGTACAATTTTGATTCAAATGTCCCTTTTTTAATAATGTGTTATTTAAGCAATACGCCCTGAGCGGCGGGAGCATGACCGACTCAGGTAATGCCCCAGGGCCCATAGTTATAGGCCCAAGCGAAGCGAGGGCCTTAACGAAGGCCCCAGGGCATTGCCAGAGTCGATAATGCCCCCGCCACAAGGGGCATATAGCTATTAGTACCCCAGCCCACAAAAATTGTGTGACCGGGGCACTAAAAGCTTTTTTTTTGTCCCAAAACGCTGCAGCGTTTCTGGAAAAAAAAACAAAAAAGACATCAAAGAAAATGGCCGCCATGGAAAGGAAAAACGGAGTCATTTTTTCCCTTTCCATGGCGGCCATCGGGAGCGGACACGCTGGCAACAGAAGCGTTTCCAGCGCGTCCGTTCCCGAAAAAAAAGAAGGTAAGTGTGGTTGGTAGAGTGGAAGGGAGGGGAAGGTAAAAAAAAATAAAAAAACGTACCTGGGTACCCGTCGGGGGATGAGGGGATGATATGAGCCTCCAGCCGTGTGGAGGCTCGGAACGGGGATGGCCCCGCTCCAAGTCTCCACACGGCAGGAGGCTGCCATCATCCCCCACGGGGATCAAAGGATAGAAGGTAAGTGGGGTGGTGAGGGCAGGGAGGTGGGAGGAGGGAGGGAGGAAAAAAAAAAAGCCAAAGCTTTACCTGAGTGCCCGGCGGGGGGCGAAGCCAGCCTCTCAGCCGTGGGGAGGCTCTGAGCGAGGATGGCCCGGCTTCGAGCATCCTCATTGGCTGAGGGGCGTCCACGCCCCCCGCCAGGGACAAAGGCCTTGGAAACCCAGACAGGGTTTCCCGGCCTGGTAATGACTCGGCAAGGGCCAATCAGAATGGCTCTTTCATTCTGATTGCGCCCTCGCCGGGTACTAATTATATTTATTTAATGGATTTTTTAATACAGTTGCTTAGTTCTACAATAACATAGACTTACATCTACAGCCAGGGTTCCGTCACTTTAATTTAGTTCCAAAATTGTTCCAACCTGTTCGTAACTGTCTTTAGTAATTTTGTAGTCTATGTGTTTCTCCCGTGACGCATGTGTGGAACACTGTGAATAGTCAAGTGCTCAGATTTTCATAGAAAGAAGATGCAGAGAGGTGCTAAATTTAGCTCTATTATGCAGTGCTGAGAAACACCTTCAAGCAGACATCTTTATCATATCAGATATTTTTCTATTTTACAAAAAATCCTTTTTGTCATTTCATAATAATCAAAAATATGTTGTTCCTATGTGGAATTGACATTTATACTATATAGAACTTTTTATTTCTTTGGCACTTTATTTGAACAAATCTGTTCCATTCTGGGCACGTTATTTTATATTATTTTCTTTCTCAATTATGGAGGTATTTTTCATAATCAATCTATATAGATTTGTTGATTAAAATCACATTTACCTATTTTGATATTCCCATTTCCGCTTTAAGAGTAAAGTAAATATAAGTACTCTTGATTTATGACAGGCTAGGCCTGTCTATGAATACACACTTTTACTCTGATGTACTATATTATTCGTATTCTAATACTAAATTGAGTGATTTTATTGATAATAAATAATCATGGTATTTTCTTTAACTAATTTGTTTTCTTGACTTTTGAAGGTTACACTATTTTGAACCATGCATCTGTATGGATATTTGGTTCCTCCATGACTAATTGATCTGATAAGCCCTTGCATTTAGTAAGCATGCTCAAGTTAATACATTGTTGGGTGATTTTCTTTCCTATAATCCTACTCCAAAGTTGCTATAACTAAATAGTAAACATATTCCTTTCATTAATCAATAGTAGCTAAGGTGTATTGTCTCAAGCAGAAGGATCAGATAGATCTGAAATGTTTTGTGATATCATGTTATTTCCGTAAGAATTTCCCTGACATATTGAGCATCTGAAGACACCCCCAGAATAATATTTTTTGTTAACTTGTGATGTCCTTTCTGTACAACTTTTTGATATGACATTTTTGCTTGAACTTACTTTGAATACCTGATACAAATTGCAAGCTTGAAAATATTTAGAATTACCCTGTGAGGGTTCAATCAGAAAGAAACAACCATTCTGATTGGCCACTGCAGAGGCATTACCTGGCCGGGAATCCCTTGGCTGGGATTCTGCTGCCATTGTACCCGGCGGGGGGCGTGGTAGCCCTTCAGCCAATGAGGAGGCCTGAAGCGGGGCCATCCCCGCTCTGAGCCTCCCCACGGCTGAGAGGCTGCCTTCGCCCCATACCGGGGACTCAGTTAAGGCTTTTTTTGTTTGTTTTCCCTTACCTCCCTCCTGCCTGCCCTCCCCACCCCTCCCCACTTACCTTCTGCCTCCTTTGTCCCCGGTGGGGGACGATGGGAGCCTCCAGCCATGTGGAGGCTCGGAGCGGGACCATCCCAGCTCTGCGCCTCCACACGGCTGGAGGCTTCCATCGTCCCCCGCCGGGAATGCAGGTACGTTTTTATTTATTTATTCATTTATTTCCCACTCCCTCCCTTCCTTCCGCCCAACCCCACTTACCTTTTTTATGGGAGTGGACACGCTGGGAACACTTCTGTTTCCAGCGCATCCGCTCCTGAAGAGCGCCATGGAAAGGGAAAACAAACTCTGCTTTTCCTTTCTCGGTAGGCATTTTCTTGGTCGTTTATGTTTTTTTGTTTCTGTCCGGGACAGAAAAAAATGCTTTTAGTGCCCCGGTCAAGCAAATCTTGCGGGCCAGGGTACTAAAGGTAATATGACCCTCGCAACAGGGGCATTAATGTTAGGAAAGATTTCATAATTGTATGTCATTTTCCCTCCATGTGGCAACCCCCAAACTTTTTGCTGTTGTTTTACACCCTGATCTAGACTTTGCCAGAGAAGCGCAGTCTTCTGCCGCACTCCTCTGGGCTTTCGCTCAATTCTTATGGGGAAACTGACATGCCCTTAAGACAGTCAGTACTGGGAGACTTAATTTCTCTTAGTCCTTTCCTCATGTTGCAGCTTTTGTGCAACATGAAACAAGAGTGCACGGTAACTTACATTACCGCGCTCTTGAGTCTCTAGTCATTCCAAAGGCCCTAGAAACTCTCGCTGGACTTATTATGAGCTGTGCAAGCGTGTCACGGACGGGACTGGTGGCAGCTATCATTTCTCTTGTGTTTTGAACCCTTTTTCACCATGTTATCCGCGCTTACTGCGTTTGGCACAAATGAGTGGCCTGACTCCAAAATGGCCATGCCACGAGGTTCTTTGTCCTGTCCGCTGACTGTCTTGCCCATTCACCTCCCCCCAGGTTGAGCGGACCCGGGGCAGTCCTTATTTGGTCATGCACTTTCCCGCTAAACCCCAAAGCTTTCGCGGGCTTCTGCATGCCTTGTGTGTGCCTCCAGGATGTGGGCTGGGATGTCTGGTCCCAATACACAACAGAGTCTGGAGTGTCCTGAATGCCTGGGACCACCGTGGTCCGTGATAGGTCCACGTATGGTGTGAGTGTTTGTGAGCAGATCTCCCATTGGGGCTCTCTGTTTTGGCACGAAGGGAACTTTGGATAAGAGGAGGCTGAAAACACCACTGCCATGTCGATCTCCTGCGTTCACACCGAACAAGGGATAAGGAGCCAAGTATCCTGCAACAAGAAGCTGAGTCAAGGAACCGCTAGTGACCCGCTGAAGGTTTGGCATCCTGAACTGCTGTCATCCTGCGAGACCCCTTTGCATCTGATCGTCCTAGAAGGTCTGTGAAGGCGCTTCCACCCATTGGAATAGTGGGATCAACTATTCCCGGCACCTTCATCAAACCCTGCAAGTAAGCCTCTTCGGAAGTGTCCCTGGGCCAACCAGTGTGCTGACCAGTTTACGCAGGATGCTTTGCTCTGTCACCGCCGCCGTTTTGGGGAAGCCCTCGAAACTTGGTTTACTGCTTGCTCTGCCTCCACGGCACCCTCACACTGAATTTTGCACACTTGGCATTCCCAGGACTGAAGTGAGACGAGTGCGCCCGGACCAGAGTAAACGCGGTTGCCGTGTTGCCCTGCTGTGGTAACAACCTGGGCATGTCCGCTGCATTTGGGACACCCTCGACCCTGCATCCTGCTACGCAGAATCTACACGGTGTCGAGACGTCCGGATCATCGCAGGTGAACCTGCCCGCAACATGAACTGAACTGGAGAAGTCTGGTCTGTCTGTGTCGGGGACTGGTGAGTAGTCCATACCCCAACCGGTGGCCCCTTGCGCAGGAGCCCATTTATTTTCTACCGCTGTTGCGAAATAGCGACTCTATCCCCCACTCTCACCATACCTCTGCCCACAAGTGTAGGCCTTGCTTGAGTAGTGGGGACTTGTTCTGCATCGCTTCATTCACCTTCCTGAACTGCCTGATATCCTTGAAGCAGCCCTCTTTTGTCCATTGGCACCAGAGCGCGCAGGTACTTTTGAGCATAAGGCTCCTCTCTTCGCAGGGCTCGGATTTCCTCCTAGTTAGGTGTATTTCAGATGTCGAACTGGGTCTAATGATTACGTGCACTGCCTGTTCTCCTCCCCATCTTGGTTTTTACATATTATGTGCTCCTAACGCCTTAGACCCCTCGGTCTTGTATATATATTGTATTGATTGTGATGTGTTGGTTTACTTTAGTATTATTGTGATTCTTTGCTATGGTCGATGCTACAAAGGCCTTGTAATAAATGTGTCTATATTTTTAATATAACACCTGTCTGGAGTAATTTGTAAGTGTCCTTGCTTTGGGCGCTCATTGCAGGCTTTCAGTCACCCTCACCCCTCTTGAGACTTAGTCTTGACCGCCGCCATCGCTAGCCTGATTGGTGTGGCTTGTCCAGAGGTTACCCTGTTCCAAGAATCTAGGCTGGCCTTCTGAACCTCTGCCCCTCCAGGTCCGAGTTCAGAAATCCATCTTAGCAAATTGGTGTACAGCGGTGGGATACGACTGAAGGTATCCAGTTTTGCGCACGAGCAAAGGCATCTCAACTTATTCCTACCAGGACACATAGTGAATTGTCGTAGTATAACTTTTTAAAGGCCATAGCCTTGTCTAACAGTATGGAAACAAGTACCTTGTTAAATGCAAATGCTTCTAAATCCGAAACATTGAAAAAGATGTGTGCTGAGAGAGGTGTCTCCTCTCAAGGCACCAAAATGGAAATGATCCAAAGAATCATGGTGTGGCAAGAAGCTCAGCTTAGCGCTATAGCTTCAGAGGACAGTGCAGAAGGAGGTGGTGCTGCTCTCACTGGTAGAATGACAGTTCTGCCGCTGCACTGATCCACAGCGACAATGAGGACAGGGAGGATGAAATGTCCAATGTTTCCTCTGCCAGTGCTGATGGGGAAGCCATACTTGAATTCAAGAAGCAAGAGCTGCTGTTTAGGCAGAAGGAGCTTGAGGTCAATATGGCAAAACTCCAGGAAGAGCTTGAGTTGAATAGGGCCAAGCTAAAGATCGAACAGGCAGAAAAACAGAAAGACAGGGATCAACAGTTGGAACTGGCCAAGCTCCAAGTTGCCAATGGATCCAAGGGTCCTGGACATGGGTCTGGGGCCTCCTCTCATCCAAGGTTTCCAAAAGATCTGCTCAGTGTGTATGAGGAAAATAATGACATTATGGACTGGCTGAATACATTTGAGTATGCATGTGAAGTTCAACAAGTTGACAATGCTGATAAAATTGCCTGGTTATTTAGCAGACTGCCCCATTCTGGCTGCAATGCCATTATGGAAATGTCGAAAGCTGAGAGAGCACATTTTGCAATGTTGAAGCAGACTCTCATTTTAAAGTTTGCAAAGACTCCTGCCCAATACTTAAAAAGTTTCAGAGAGTATAAGAAAAAAGAAGGTGGTACTTGGGTATTTTATGTAAATGAATCCTTAAAAAACTTGACTGGCTGGGTCGAAGGTTATAACGTTTCTAACTTTAAAGGTATGATAAGTCTTGTCATGCTGGAACATATTTTTGCATCTTCTTCCCCTGAGCTTAAGCAGCATTTGGCAGATTCAAAGGAGATAGATCCTAAGAAGCTTTTCATTGCAGCAGATTTATGGGTGTCACATCGAGTGTCCCATAAGGACAAGACTCATCCTGGTAAGCAGGAGGAAGGGAAAAAGTCCAAAGATAAGGAGGGTGGGGAAACTGATAAATCTTCTTCCCAAAAGGGCCAAAAAAAGAAAAATAAGTGTAAGACACAAGAGAACTCACAGGGTAGTGGAGGTCAGCCTCCAAAACAGAACTCTAGTTATAATAAGCCTCCCTATGTAAACAGACCCAATGGATCTTGTTTTGCTTATGGAGCAACTGACCATGTGAAGGGGATCCCAGATGTAAGGTCAAAACCTTGGGCGTCGACTCTGCTAATCTGGCCTTCTCCTCCTACGAGGAAGAAGAGATTACCGGAGCATCCTTCTCCTCCGACTCCTTCCCCAGTGGGCTAGAAGCTGAGGTCGTTTTAGTTTCCCTGGGTTCCTGGGAGCCTAAAGTTGCAGAGGCTTATGCTAGGATTCCAGATAACACCAAGCACTACTTTAAAGACAGTGTGCTGATCAATGGAGTAGATACTCCAGCTCTTAGGGATAGTGGGTGCAGTCAAACTGTAGTGGGTTCTACCTTGGTAGACTCAGAGGAAGTTGCCAGAGCTACTCTGATGCCCTCTAAAATTGGCTGACGGACCACCTCTCATGTTCCCAGTAATACCTGTAAATCTTACTATCAATGGTACAGCAGTCAGGATTCCAGTGAGCATTCAGAAAGTGTCCCAGGAAAGGTCTTGTTGGGCAGTGATCTCACAGATTTAGGGCTTGTGGGAGATACTGCTGACAGACCCTGCACAAGGTCTCAAACGAGGGCAGCACTGGCCAAGACCAATGCTCTGCCTCAGCCAAAGGGTAAACCCAAGGCTAAAGGAGTCAAGAAACCAAAAAGAGGGAAAGAAAATATTCCCCCTAACTCGCCTAACACTGCGCTGGAGGTAGTTGATCAATCACCCGGACCTGGCAAGGTGGTGATGATGCCTGAAGTATTTGACCCCAATGACCATCCTGAACTAAACAATTTGTTAGTAGAAGGTGGTCCTGACAGGGAAGAATTTAGTAAAGGCCAACGTGAGTGACCATCTCTGGAAGGCCTAAGGAGACAGACCTGCTCCCAGCTTGAGGGTGAACCTCCTGGGAAGCATCGGATTTATTGGGAAGGTGGACTCCTGTATAGTGAGCCCACAGAGTCTACAGAAGGAGACCATAGGAGGTTGGTGGTTCCCCTTGCTGTAAGATCCTTCCTCCTGCAGCTGGCACATGAAGTGCCCCTTGCTGGTCACCTTGGTATTAAGAGGACCAAGCAAAGTTTATCCATGCACTTCTACTGGCCCAAGATGGGGGTGCAAGTAGAAAGTCACTGCAGGAGTTGTGCCTCCTGCCAATTATCTGGCAAGAGTGGTTCAACAATCCAAGCTCTATTGGTACCACTCCCAGTTGTGGGAGTACCATTCGAGAGGGTAGGGATTGACATTGTTTTTTTTTTTTGACCAAAGATTTTATTGATTTTCAGCTTACAACAACATTACATTCATCTCTCGACGTTGACATTGTTGGTCCCCTTCACCCCCAAACACCCTCAGGCAATAGGTTTATCCTGTTATTGGTCGACCATGCCACCAGATATCCTGAGGCCATCCCATTGAAGACTGTGACTGCCAAGTCAGTCGCAAAAGCTTTACTCAGCATCTTTACTAGGGTTGGCTTCCCTAAAGAAGTTGTGACAGAGGCAGCAACTTTATGTCAAAGTATATGCAGGCTACGTGGAAAGAATGTGGGGTCACCTACAAGCTCTCTCCCGCATACCACCCCCAGACCAATGGTCTGGTGGAACGGTTTAACAGAACGTTAAAAAGTATGATTGGGGCTCTGGAAGAACCTCAGAGAAGAAAATGGGATCTTCTTTTACCATGCTTACTGTTTGCCTACCGAGAGGTACCAGAGGAGGGTGTTGGCTTCAGCCCCTTCGAACTTCTGTTTGATCACCCTGTGCGGGGACCCTTAGCCATAGTCAAGGAGGGATGGGAGTAGCCCACTCCCCCTATTACTATCAACGTAGTAGACTATGTGTTAGGGCTCAGAAAAAGGATGGTACTCCTGATGGGTCTGGCTAGTGACAAGTTGAAGGCAGGACAAGCCCTGGTGAAAAATTGGTATGACCAGAAAGCTTCCCTCATCAACTTCACACCTGGTCAGCAAGTCCTGATCATGAATCCCATAAGGCCTAGAGCTTTACAGAATAAATGGTCAGGCCCTTACACAGTGGTGGAGCCCCTGGGTGAGGTCAACTATTTAGTGGACCTTGGAAGGCCTGGACTGGCTCCAAAAGTGTTCCACATAAATAGGCTGAAGGCTTTCATCCCAAGAGTTGAAATCACAGCACTGCTATTGGCTTCAGATGTTGAGGAAGAGGAGCCTGAACCTCTCCCTGACTTGTTTCAAAGCAGTCCTTCAGATAGCTCCTTTGAGGGTGTCCGAGTGGCCCCTCACCTGACTTCTGATCAGCACGCTGAGGTGAAAAGTTTGTTTAGGCAATTTTCCCCCTGTTTTCACAGTCCCCTGGTTTGACACATCGGTGCAAACATAACATAGACACAGGAGACAGTGTACCTACCAAAAGTAGGGGATACAGGATGTCAGACAAAGTCCGGTCTTACATTAAGACGGAGGTCAACAAAATGTTAGATCTTGGGGTGATTGAACCCTCTAGTAGTCCTTGGTCCAGCCCTGTGGTTTTGGTTCCAAAAGCAGGTACTTCCGAATTGAGGTTCTGTGTGGATTACAGGGCTCTGAATTCTGTCACCAAGACAGATGCCCACACCTTGCCTCGAAAAGATGAGCTGGTGGATACCTTGGGTGCCTCCAAGTACCTCAGCACGTTTGACCTCACTGCAGGCTATTGGCAAATAGCCCTCGCAGAACATGCCTAGGAGAAGACAGCATTCTCAACTCTGGAAGGTCTTTATCAGATCAGGGTAATGCCTTTTGGGTTGAAGAATGCACCTGCTACTATCCAGAGGCTTGTGAATCATGTGTTGAATGGGTTGGATGAATTCTGTCTTGCATATCTGGATGATATAGCAGTTTTCATTGCCACCAAGGAAGACCATGTGAAACACCTTGGGATTGTGTTACAGGCTATTCAGAAAGCCCACTTGACCATAAAGGCCAGTAAATGCCAGATTGGACAAGGCTCAGTGGTTTACCTTGGACATGAAGTAGGTGGAGGGAGGATACACCCTCTATCCAGTAAAGTACAAGCAGTACAAGACTGGCCTACCCCCACCACACAGACCCAAGTGAGAGCCTTCTTAGGACTCACTGGGTATTACAGAAATTTCATGGCCGACTATGGCACCATAGCTGCCCCTCTGACTGCTCTCACCACTCCGAAGAAACCCAAGAAGGTAACTTGGACTGAACAGTGTGAGAAGGCCTTCAATGGCTTAAAAGACTCCTTGTGCCAGGCCCCTGCACTCAGGGCCCCTGATTACCAAAGACCTTTTATTGTGCAGAAAGATGCCTCTGACACTGGGATAGGAGCTGTACTATCACAAGTAGATGAGAAGGGTAAGGAACACCCGATTGGCTTCATTAGTCACCAGCTTAAGGACAGAGAGCTCAGATGGTCCACAGTAGAGTAAGAATGTTTCTCTGTTGTGTGGGCCCTACGGAAGCTGAGGCCCTACCTCTATGGGACCCACTTCACTGTGCAAACTGACCATAAGCCCTTAAAGTGGCTGATGAACATGAAGGGAGAGAATACAAAGTTGCTTAGGTGGTCCATAAGTCTACAAGGCTTCGACTTCACTATTGAGCATGGGCCAGGTGTCCAACATAGCAATGCTGATGGGTTGCCCAGAATGTTTAACTGACCTGAACAAGAAACTCATCCAGGGGTGGATTAGTTCCCCCTGTCCTTAGTCTGGGAGGGGCGAGTGTTAGGAAAGATTTCATAATTGAATGTAATTTTCCCTCCATGTGGCAACAACCCAAACTTTTTGCTGTTGTTTTACACCCTGATCTAGACTTTGCCAGAGAAGCGCAGTCTTCCGCCGCACTTAAGGCAGTCAGTACTGGGAGACTTTGCTTCCCTTAGTCCTTTCCCCATGTTGCAGCTTTTGTGCAACATGAAACAAGAGTGCACCGTAACTTACATTACCACGCTCTTGGGTCTCTAGTCATTCCAAAAGCCCTAGAAACTCTCGTTGGAATTATTATGAACTGTGCAAGTGTGTCACGGACGGGACTGGTGGCAGCTATCGTTTCGCTTGTGTTTTGAACCCTTTTTCACCATGTTATCCACGCTTACCGCGTTCGGCACAAATGAGTGGCCTGGCTCCAAAATGGCCATGCCACGAGGTTCTTTGTCCTGTCCGCTGACCGTCTTGCCCCTTCACCTTCGCCCAGGTTGAGCCGACCCGGGGCAGTCCTTATTTGGTCATGCACTTTCCCGCGCACCCCTGAAATACACGTACCCTGTTGAATTTGCGTGTGAAACTTCCTGCGCACCCCGAAATACACGTACCCTGCAGGATTCACGTGTGAAACTTCACGCGCACCCCGAAATACACGTACCCAGGAGAATCGCGTGTAGAACTTCCCGCGCACCCCTGAAATACACGTGCCCTAATGGAATCGCGTGTGAAACTTCACATGCACCCCTGAATTACACGTACCCAGGACAATTGCGTGTGAAACTTCCCGCGAACCCCTGAAATACACGTTCCCCGCTTGGCGTTTGCTGTTTGGCAGCCCTGTGAACTGGTCCAGGGTTAGCACAGACATTTGCGATGAATTGGGGGTTTTGATGGCTTTTCCTTGCGCAAGGGCGTTCTTGGGGGCGTAACTGGCGCTGCTGCAGGGTCGCTGCGCCACTCTGCGCCACGGCTGGTTTTGGAAGCTAAAATCCATGAATACGCTGTGTGATAAAATGGATTTTTTCGCACGCGGCTGGCGCAGTGTATTGCACGGGAACACTGTGCGCCAGCCGCGTGCTCCACTTTTATGCGAATTTCTATGAATTACCCTGTTAGTGTGTCATTCTTGAAGTTCTCATTAATGCCATCACGATGTTGGGATATGCAAAAAAAACATGTATTACACCATGAATGCATTAGGGATGATGAAGTGTCTATATAATTTCGGGCAGATATGTGGAAGGAACTTGATCTATGATGTTTCAGTTGATGAATTTAGCGTTATGTTTTTTCATCCCATTAATTCCCAGTAGTATAGTTATTCTAATGTGTAGACTTATATGTTAATACATTGTCATAGTTACTATTACATTGGCTTAATTTGCAGCTATGTTTTCTTATTATGTTTTGTGTACATTTCTGATTATAGAATGCTAGACAAAGAAAGAGAATATATTATCCTAATGCATAAATAATATTACATTTATATTTTCAGAGTGGTTTACATATCCATTTGAACTTATTTACATTTTACATATGATGTAGGGCGTGACTGCACACACTCTATATTAATATTACAATGTATCAAATGCTTCTTGAAAGGGCAGTATCTCAGAGGATTTGCAATCAAAACCACTTTATATCGTTTGTAACTTCGATTTGGTTATTTTCACTTATTGTGTAAATTGTATTGCACTTCAATTAATGTACTTTAATTATTACCATCATTACTCATTGATTACTATATGAGGTGTCGAATTATATTTGTATTCGTTTTAATGTACAATTTTGATTCAAATGTCCCTTTTTTAATAATGTGTTATTTAAGCAAAACGCCCTGAGCGGCGGGAGCATGAGCGACTCAGGTAATGCCCCAGGGCCCATAGTTATAGGCCCAAGCGAAGCGAGGGCCTTAACGAAGGCCCCAGGGCATTGCCAGAGTCGATAATGCCCCCGCCACAAGGGGCATATAGCTATTAGTACCCCGGCCCACAAAAATTGTGTGACCGGGGCACTAAAAGCTTTATTTTTGTCGCAAAACGCTGCAGCGTTTCTGGAAAAAAAAACAAAAAAGACATCAAAGAAAATGGCCGCCATGGAAAGGAAAAACGGAGTCCGTTTTCCCTTTCCATGGCGGCCATCGGGAGCGGACACGCTGGAAATAGAAGCGCTTCCAGCGCGTCCGTTCCCGAAAAAAAGAAGGTAAGTGTGGTTGGTAGAGTGGAAGGGAGGGGAAGGTAAAAAAAAATAAAAAAATGTACCTGGGTACCCGCGGGGGATGATGGGATGATATGAGCCTCCAGCCGTGTGGAGGCTCGGAAAGGGGATGGCCCCGCTCCGAGTCTCCACACGGCAGGAGGCTGCCATCATCCCCCACGGGGGACAAAGGATAGAAGGTAAGTGGGGTGGTGAGGGCAGGGAGGTGGGAGGAGGGAAGGAGGAAAAAAAAAGCCAAAGCTTTACCTGAGTGCCCGGCGATGGGGCGAAGCCAGCCTCTCAGCCGTGGGGAGGCTCGGAGCGAGGATGGCCCGGCTTCGAGCATCCTCATTGGCTGAGGGGCGTCCACGCCCCCCGCCAGGGACAAAGGCCTTGGAATCCCGACAGAGGGTTTCCCGGCCTGGTAATGACTCGGCAAGGGCCAATCAGAATGGCTCTTTCATTCTGATTGCGCCCTCGCCGGGTACTAATTACATTTATTTAATGGATTTTTTAATACAGTTGCTTAGTTCTACAATAACATAGACTTACATCTACAGCCAGGGTTCCGTCACTTTTATTTAGTTCTAAAATTGTTTCCAACCTGTTCGTAACTGTCTTTAGTAATTTTGTAGGCTATGTGTTTCTCCCGTGACGCATGTGTGGAACACTGTGACTAGTCAAGTGCTCAGATTTTCATAGAAAGAAGATGCAGAGAGGTGCTAAGTTTAGCTCTATTATGCAGTGCTGAGTAACACCTTCAAGCAGACATCTTTATCATATCAGATATTTTTCTATTTTACAAGAAATCCTTTTTGTCATTTCATAATAATCACAAAATATGTTGTTCCTATGTGGAATTGACATTTATACTATATAGAATTTTTTATTTCTTTGGCACTTTATTTGAACAAATCTGTTCCATTCTGGGCACGTTATTTTATATTATTTTCTTTCTCGATTATGGAGGTATTTTTCATAATCAATCTATATAGATTTGTTGATTAAAATCACATTTACCCATTTTGATATTCCCATTTCTGCTTTAAGAGTAAATTAAATATAGGTACTCTTGATTTATGACAGGCTAGGCCTGTCTATGAATACACACTTTTACTCTGATGTACTATATTATTCGTATTCTAATACTAAATTGAGTGATTTTATTGATAATAAATAATCATGGTATTTTCTTTAACTAATTTGTTTTCTTGACTTTTGAAGGTTACACTATTTTGAACATGCATCTGTATGGATATTTGGTTCCTCCATGACTAATTGATCTGATAAGCCCTTGCATTTAGTAAGCATGCTCAAGTTAATACATTGTTGGGTGATTTTCTTTCCTATAATCCTACTCCAAAGTTGCTATAACTAAATAGTAAACATATTCCTTTCATTAATCAATAGTAGCTAAGGTGTATTGTCTCAAGCAGAAGGATCAGATAGATCTGAAATGTTTTGTGATATCATGTTATTTCCGTAAGAATTTCCCTGACATATTGAGCATCTGAAGACACCCCCAGAATAATATTTTTTGTTAACTTGTGATGTCCTTTCTGTACAACTTTTTGATATGACATTTTTGCTTGAACTTACTTTGAATACCTGATACAAATTGCAAGCTTGAAAATATTTAGAATTAGTATCCTGTGAGGGTTCAATCAGAAAGAAACAACCATTCTGATTGGCCACTGCAGAGGCATTACCTGGCCGGGAATCCCTTGGCTGGGATTCCGCGGCCATTGTACCCGGCGGGGGGCGTGGTAGCCCTTCAGCCAACGAGGAGGCCCGAAGCGGGGCCATCCCCGCTCTGAGCCTTCCCACGGCTGAGAGGCTGCCTTCGCCCCATACCGGGGACTCAGGTAAGGCTTTTTTTTGTTTGTTTTCCCTTTCCTCCCTCCTGCCTGCCCTCCCCACCCCACCCCACTTACCTTCTGCCTCCTTTGTCCCCGGTGGGGGACGATGGGAGCCTCCAGCCATGTGGAGGCTCGGAGCGGGACCATCCCAGCTCTGCGCCTCCACACGGCTGGAGGCTTCCATCGTCCCCCGCCGGGAATGCAGGTACGTTTTTATTTATTTATTCATTTATTTCCCACTCCCTCCCTTCCTTCCGCCCAACCCCACTTACCTTCTCCTTTTTTATGGGAGTGGACACGCTGGGAACACTTCTGTTTCCAGCGCATCCGCTCCCGAAGAGCGCCATGGAAAGGGAAAACAAACTCTGCTTTTCCTTTCTCGGTGGGCATTTTCTTGGTCGTTTATTTTTTTTTTGTTTCTGTCCGGGACAGAAAAAAATGCTTTTAGTGCCCCGGTCAAGCAAATCTTGCGGGCCAGGGTACTTAAGGTAATATGACCCTCGCAACAGGGGCATTACTGTTAGGAAAGATTTCATAATTGTATGTCATTTTCCCTCCATGTGGCAACCCCCAAACTTTTTGCTGTTGTTTTACACCCTGATCTAGACTTTGCCAGAGAAGCGCAGTCTTCTGCCGCACTCCTCTGGGCTTTCGCTCAATTCGTATGGGGAAACTGACATGCCCTTAAGACAGTCAGTACTGGGAGACTTCATTTCTCTTAGTCCTTTCCTCATGTTGCAGCTTTTGTGCAACATGAAACAAGAGTGCACGGTAACTTACATTACCGCGCTCTTGAGTCTCTAGTCATTCCAAAGGCCCTAGAAACTCTCGCTGGACTTATTATGAGCTGTGCAAGCGTGTCGCAGACGGGACTGGTGACAGCTATCATTTCTCTTGTGTTTTGAACCCTTTTTCGCCATGTTATCCGCGCTTACTGCGTTTGGCACAAATGAGTGGCCTGACTCCAAAATGGCCATGCCACGAGGTTCTTTGTCCTGTCCGCTGACTGTCTTGCCCATTCACCTCCCCCCAGGTCGAGCCGACCCGGGGCAGTCCTTATTTGGTCATGCACTTTCCCGCTAAACCCCAAAGCTTTCGCGGGCTTCTGCATGCCTTGTGTGTGCCTCCAGGATGTGGGCTGGGATGTCTGGTCCCAATACACAACAGAGTCTGGAGTGTCCTGAATGCCTGGGACCACCGTGGTCCGTGATAGGTCCACGTATGGTGTGAGTGTTTGTGAGCAGATCTCCCATTGGGTCCTCTCTGATTTGGCGCGAAGGGAACTTTGGATAAGAGGAGGCTGAAAACACCACTGCCATGCCGATCTCCTGCGTTCACACCGAACAAGGGATAAGGAGCCAAGTATCCTGCAACAAGAAGCTGAGTCAAGGAACCGCTGGTGACCCGCTGAAGGTTTGGCATCCTGGACTGCTGTCATCCTGCGAGGCCCCTCTGCATCTGATCGTCCTAGAAGGTCTGTGAAGGCACTTCCACCCATTGGAATAGTGGGATCAACTATTCCCGGCACCTTCATCAAACCCTGCAAGTAAGCCTCTTCGGAAGTGTCCCTGGGCCAACCAGTGTACTGACCAGTTTACGCAGGATGCTTTGCTCTGTCACCGCCGCCGTTTCGGGGAAGCCCTCGAAACTTGGTTTACTGCTTGCTCTGCCTCCACGGCACCCTCACACTGAATTTTGCACACTTGGCATTCCCAGGTCTGAAGTGAGACGAGTGCGCCCGGACCAGAGTAAACGCGGTTGCCGTGTTGCCCTGCTGTGGTAACAACCTGGGCACGTCCGCTGCATTTGGGACACCCTCGACCCTGCATCCTGCTACGCAGCATCTACACGGTGTCAAGACGTCCGGATCATCGCAGCTGAACCTACCCGCAACATGAACTGATTTGGAGAAGTCTGGTCTGTCTGTGTCAGGGACTGGTGAGTAGTCCATACCCCAACCGGTGGCACCTTGCGCAGGAGCCCATATATTTTCTACCGCTGTTGCGAAATAGCGACTCTATCCCCCACTCTCACCATGCCTCTGCCCACAAGTGGAGGCCTTGCTTGAGTAGTGGGGACTTGTTCTGCATCGCTTCATTCACCTTCCTGAACTGCCTGATATCCTTGAAGCGGCCCTCTTTTGTCCATTGGCACCATAGCGCGCAGGTACTTTTGAGCATAAGGCTCCTCTCTTCGCAGGGCTCGGACTTCCTCCTAGTTAGGTGTATTTCAGATGTCGAACTGGGTCTAATGATTACGTGCACTGCCTGTTCTCCTCCCCATCTTGGTTTTTACATATTACGTGCTCCTAACGCCTTAGACCCCTCGGTCTTGTATATATATTGTATTGATTGTGATGTGTTGGTTTACTTTAGTATTATTGTGATTCTTTGCTATGGTCGATGCTACAAAGGCCTTGTAATAAATGTGTCTATATTTTTAATATAACACCTGTCTGGAGTAATTTGTAAGTGCCCTTGCTTTGGGCGCTCACTGCAGGCTTTCAGTCACCCTCACCCCTCTTGAGACTTAGTCTTGACCGCCGCCATCGCTAGCCTGATTGGTGTGGCTTGTCCAGAGGTTACCCTGTTCCAAGAAACTAGGCTGGCCTTCTGAACCTCTGCCCCTCCAGTCCGAGTTCAGAAATCCATCTTAACAAATTGGTGTACAGCGGTGGGATATGACTGAAGGTATCCAGTGTTGCGCACGAGCAAAGGCATCTCAAGTTATTCCTACCAGGACACATAGTGAATTGTCGTAGTATAACTTTTTAAAGGCCATAGTCTTGTCTAACAGTATGGAAACAAGTACCTTGTTAACTGCAAATGCTTCTAAATCCGAAACATTGAAAAAGATGTGTGCTGAGAGAGGTGTCTCCTCTCAAGGCACCAAAATGGAAATGATCCAAAGAATCATGGTGTGGCAAGAAGCTCAGTTTAGCGCTATAGCTTCAGAGGACAGTGCAGAAGGAGGTGGGGCTGCTCTCACTGGTAGAATGACAGTTCTGCCGCTGCACTGATCCACAGCGACAATGAGGACAGGGAGGATGAAATGTCCAATGTTTCCTCTGCCAGTGCTGATGGGGAAGCCATACTTGAATTCAAGAAGCAAGAGCTGCTGTTTAGGCAGAAGGAGCTTGAGTTCAATATGGCAAAACTCCAGGAAGAGCTTGAGTTGAATAGGGCCAAGCTAAAGATTGAACAGGTAGAAAAACAGAAAGACAGGGATCAACAGTTGGAACTGGCCAAGCTCCAAGTTGCCAATGGATCCAAGGGTCCTGGACATGGGTCTGGGGCCTCCTCTCATCCAAGGTTTCCAAAAGATCTGCTCAGTGTGTATGAGGAAAAGAATGACATTATGGACTCGCTGAATACATTTGAGTATGCATGTGAAGTTCAACAAGTTGACAATGTTGATAAAATTGCCTGGTTACTTAGCAGACTGCCCCATTCTGGCTGCAATGCCATTATGGAAATGTCGAAAGCTGAGAGAGCACATTTTGCAATGTTGAAGCAGACTCTCATTTTAAAGTTTGCAAAGACTCCTGCCCAATACTTAAAAAGTTTCAGAGAGTATAAGAAAAAAGAAGGTGGTACTTGGGTATTTTATGTAAATGAATCCTTAAAAAACTTGACTGGCTGGGTCGAAGGTTATAACGTTTCTAACTTTAAAGGTATGATAAGTCTTGTCATGCTGGAACATATTTTTGCATCTTCTTCCCCTGAGCTTAAGCAGCATTTGGCAGATTCAAAGGAGATAGATCCTAAGAAGCTTTTCATTGCAGCAGATTTATGGGTGTCACATCGAGTGTCCCATAAGGACAAGACTCATCCTGGTAAGCAGGAGGAAGGGAAAAAGTCCAAAGATAAGGAGGGTGGGGAAACTGATAAATCTTCTTCCCAAAAGGGCCAAAAAAAGAAAAATAAGTGTAAGACACAAGAGAACTCACAGGGTAGTGGAGGTCAGCCTCCAAAACAGAACTCTGGTTATAATAAGCCTCCCTATGTAAACAGACCCAATGGATCTTGTTTTGCTTATGGAGCAACTGACCATGTGAAGGGGATCCCAGATGTAAGGTCAAAACCTTGGGCGTCGACTCTGCTAATCTGGCCTTCTCCTCCTACGAGGAAGAAGAGATTACCGGAGCATCCTTCTCCTCCGACTCCTTCCCCAGTGGGCTAGAAGCTGAGGTCGTTTTAGTTTCCCTGGGTTCCTGGGAGCCTAAAGTTGCAGAGGCTTATGCTAGGATTCCAGATAACACCAAGCACTACTTTAAAGACAGTTTGCTGATCAATGGAGTAGATACTCCAGCTCTTAGGGATAGTGGGTGCAGTCAAACTGTAGTGGGTTCTACCTTGGTAGACTCAGAGGAAGTTGCCAGAGCTACTCTGATGCCCTCTAAAATTGGCTGACGGACCACCTCTCATGTTCCCAGTAATACCTGTAAATCTTACTATCAATGGTACAGCAGTCAGGATTCCAGTGAGCATTCAGAGGAGTGTCCCAGGAAAGGTCTTGTTGGGCAGTGATCTCAGAGATTTAGGGCTTGTCGGAGATACTGCTGACAGACCCTGCACAAGGTCTCAAACGAGGGCAGCACTGGCCAAGACCAATGCTCTGCCTCAGCCAAAGGGTAAACCCAAGGCTAAAGGAGTCAAGAAACCAAAAAGAGGGAAAGAAAATATTCCCCCTAACTCGCCTAACACTGCGGTGGAGGTAGTTGGTCAATCACCCGGACCTGGCAAGGTGGTGATGATGCCTGAAGTATTTGACCCGAATGACCATCCTGAACTAAACAATTTGTTAGTAGAAGGTGGTCCTGACAGGGAAGAATTTAGTAAAGGCCAACGTGAGTGCCCATCTCTGGAAGACCTAAGGAGACAGACCTGCTCCCAGCTTGAGGGTGAACCTCCTGGGAAGCATCGGATTTATTGGGAAGGTGGACTCCTGTATCGTGAGCCCACAGAGTCTACAGACGGAGACCATAGGAGGTTGGTGGTTCCCCTTCCTGTAAGATCCTTCCTCCTGCAGCTGGCGCATGAAGTGCCCCTTGCTGGTCACCTTGGTATTAAGAGGACCAAGCAAAGTTTATCCATGCACTTCTACTGGCCCAAGATGGGGGTGCAAGTAGAAAGTCACTGCAGGAGTTGTGCCTCCTGCCAATTATCTGGCAAGAGTGGTTCAACAATCCAAGCTCTATTGGTACCACTCCCAGTTGTGGTAGTACCATTCGAGAGGGTAGGGATTGACATTGTTTTTTTTTTTTTTGACCAAAGATTTTATTGATTTTCAGTTTACAACAACATTACATTCATCTCTCGACGTTGACATTGTTGGTCCCCTTCACCCCCAAACATCCTCAGGCAATAGGTTTATGCTGTTATTGGTCGACCATGCCACCAGATATCCTGAGGCCATCCCATTGAAGACTGTGACTGCAAAGTCAGTCGCAAAAGCTTTACTCAGCATCTTTACTAGGGTTGGCTTCCCTAAAGAAGTTGTGTCTGACAGAGGCAGCAACTTTATGTCGAAGTATATGCAGGCTACGTGGAAAGAATGTGGGGTCACCTACAAGTTCTCTCCCGCATACCACCCCCAGACCAATGGTCTGGTGGAACGGTTTAACAGAACGTTAAAAAGTATGATTGGGGCTCTGGAAGAACCTCAGAGAAGAAAATGGGATCTTCTTTTACCATGCTTACTGTTTGCCTACCGAGAGGTACCAGAGGAGGGTGTTGGCTTCAGCCCCTTCGAACTTCTGTTTGGTCACCCTGTGCGGGGACCCTTAGCCATAGTCAAGGAGGGATGGGAGTAGCCCACTCCCCCTATTACTACCAACGTAGTAGACTATGCGTTAGGGCTCAGAAAAAGGATGGTACTCCTGATGGGTCTGGCTAGTGACAAGTTGAAGGCAGGACAAGCCCTGGTGAAAAATTGGTATGACCAGAAAGCTTCCCTCATCAACTTCACACCTGGTCAGCAAGTCCTGATCATGAATCCCATAAGGCCTAGAGCTTTACAGAATAAATGGTCAGGCCCTTACACAGTGGTGGAGCCCCTGGGTGAGGTCAACTATTTAGTGGACCTTGGAAGGCCTGGACTGGCTCCAAAAGCGTTCCACATAAATAGGCTGAAGGCTTTCATCCCAAGAGTTGAAATCACAGCACTGCTATTGGCTTCAGATGTTGAGGAAGAGGAGCCTGAATCTCTCCCTGACCTGTTTCAAAGCAGTCCTTCAGATAGCTCCTTTGAGGGTGTCCGAGTGGCCCCTCACCTGACTTCTGATCAGCAGGCTGAGGTGAAAAGTTTGTTTAGGCAATTTTCCCCCTGTTTTCACAGTCCCCTGGTTTGACACATCGGTGCAAACATAACATAGACACAGGAGACAGTGTACCTACCAAAAGTAGGGGATACAGGATGTCAGACAAAGTCCGGTCTTACATTAAGACGGAGGTCAACAAAATGTTAGATCTTGGGGTGATTGAACCCTCTAGTAGTCCTTGGTCCAGCACTGTGGTTTTGGTTCCAAAAGCAGGTACTTCCGAATTGAGGTTCTGTGTGGATTACAGGGCTCTGAATTCTGTCACCAAGACAGATGCCCACCCCTTGCCTCGAAAAGATGAGCTGGTGGATACCTTGGGTGCCTCCAAGTACCTCAGCATGTTTGACCTCACTGCAGGCTATTGGCAAATAGCCCTCGCAGAACATGCCTAGGAGAAGACAGCATTCTCAACTCTGGAAGGTCTTTATCAGTTCAGGGTAATGCCTTTTGGGTTGAAGAATGCACCTGCCACTATCCAGAGGCTTGTGAATCATGTGTTGAATGGGTTGGATGAATTCTGTCTTGCATATCTGGATGATATAGCAGTTTTCAGTGCCACCAAGGAAGACCATGTGAAACACCTTGGGATTGTGTTACAGGCTATTCAGAAAACCCACTTGACCATAAAGGCCAGTAAATGCCAGATTGGACAAGGCTCAGTGGTTTACCTTGGACATGAAGTAGGTGGAGGGAGGATACACCCTCTATCCAGTAAAGTACAAGCAGTACAAGACTGGCCTACCCCCACCACACAGACCCAAGTGAGAGCCTTCTTAGGACTCACTGGGTATTACAGAAATTTCATGGCAGACTATGGCACCATAGCTGCCCCTCTGACTGCTCTCACCACTCTGAAGAAACCCAAGAAGGTAACTTGGACTGAACAGTCTGAGAAGGCCTTCAATGGCTTAAAAGACTCCTTGGGCCCCTGATTACCAAAGACCTTTTATTGTGCAGAAAGATGCCTCTGAGACTGGGATAGGAGCTGTACTATCACATGTAGATGAGAAGGGTAAGGAACACCCGATTGGCTTCATTAGTCACCAGCTTAAGGACAGAGAGCTCAGATGGTCCACAGTAGAGTAAGAATGTTTCTCTGTTGTGTGGGCCCTACGGAAGCTGAGGCCCTGCCTCTATGGGACCCACTTCACTGTGAAAACTGACCATAAGCCCTTAAAGTGGCTGATGAACATGAAGGGAGAGAATCCAAAGTTGCTTAGGTGGTCCATAAGTCTACAAGGCTTCGACTTCACTATTGAGCATAGGCCAGGTGTCCAACATAGCAATGAGGATGGGTTGCCCAGAATGTTTAACTGACCTGAACAAGAAACTCATCCAGGGGTGGATTAGTTCCCCCTGTCCTTAGTCTGGGAGGGGCGAGTGTTAGGAAAGATTTCATAATTGAATGTAATTTTCCCTCCATGTGGCAACAACCCAAACTTTTTGCTGTTGTTTTACACCCTGATCTAGACTTTGCCAGAGAAGCGCAGCCTTCCGCCGCACTTAAGACAGTCAGTACTGGGAGACTTTGTTTCCCTTAGTCCTTTCCCCATGTTGCAGCTTTTGTGCAACATGAAACAAGAGTGCACCGTAACTTACATTACCACGCTCTTGGGTCTCTAGTCATTCCAAAAGCCCTAGAAACTCTCGTTGGAATTATTATGAACTGTGCAAGTGTGTCACGGACGGGACTGGTGGCAGCTATCGTTTCGCTTGTGTTTTGAACCCTTTTTCACCATGTTATCCGCGCTTACCGCGTTTGGCACAAATGAGTGGCCTGGCTCCAAAATGGCCATGCCACGAGGTTCTTTGTCCTGTCTGCTGACTGTCTTGCCCCTTCACCTTCCCCCAGGTTGAGCCGACCCGGGGCAGTCCTTATTTGGTCATGCACTTTCCCACAAAACCCCAAAGCTTTCGCGGGCTTCTGCATGCCTTGTGTGTGCCTCCAGGATGTGGGCTGGGATGTCTGGTCCCAATACACATCCTGGGTGCCAGAGAGTCTGGAGTGTCCTGAATGTCTGGGAACACCGTGGTCCGTGATAGGTCCACGTATGGTGTGAGTGTTTGTGAGCAGATCTCCCATTGGGTCCTCTCCGTTTTGGCGCGAAGGGAACTTTGGATAAGAGGATGCTGAAAACACCACTACCATGTCGATCTCCTGAGTTCACACCGAACAAGGGAGGAGGAGCCAAGTATCCTGCAACAAGAAGCTGAGTCGAGGAACCGCTGGTAACCCGCTGAAGGTTTGGCACCCTGAACTGCTTTCGTTCTGCGAGACCCCTCTGCATCTGATCGTCCTAGAAGGTCTGCAAAAACGCTTTGACCCATTGGAATAGTGGGATGAACTATTCCCGGCACCTTCATCAAACCCTGCAAGCAAGCCTCTTCGTAAGTGTCCCTGGGCCAACCAGTGGGCTGACGAGCTTACGCAGGATGCTTTTCTCTGTCACCTCCGCCGTTTCGGGGAAACCCTTGAAACTTGGTTTACTGCTTGCTCTGCATCCACGGCACCCTCACACCGAATTTTGTACACTTGGCATTCCCAGGTCTGAAGAGAGACGAGTGCGCCCGGACCAGAGTAAACGCGGTTGCCGTGTTGCCCTGCTGTGGTAATAACCTGTGCACGTCCGCTGCATTTGGGCCACCCTCAACCCTGCATCCTGCTACGCAGAATCTATACGGTGTCAAGACATCCGGATCATCGCAGCTGAACCTGCCAGCAATGTGAACTGAACTGGAGAAGTCTGGGTCTGTCTGCGTCGGGGACCGGTGAGTAGTCCATACCCCAACCGGTGGCCCCTCGCGCAGGAGCCGTTCCTTTTCTACCACTGTTGCAAAATAGCGACTCTATCCCGCACTCTCACCCTGCCTCTGCCCACAAGTGGAGGCTTTGCTTGAGTAGTGGGGACTTGTTCTGCATCGCTTCATTCACCTTCCTGAACGGCCTGATATCATTGAAGAGGCCCTCTTTTGTTCATTGGCACCAGCGCATGCAGGTACTTTTGATTATAAGGCTCCTCTCTTCGTAGGGCTCAGACTTCCTCCTAGTTAGGTGTATTTCAGATGTCGAACTGGGTCTAATGATTACTTGCACTGCCTGTTTTCCTCCCCATCTAGGTGGTTTACATATTACGTGCTCCTAACTCCTTAGACCCCTCGGTCTTGTATATATATTGTATTGATTGTGATGTGTTGGTTTACTTTAGTATTATTGTGATTCTTTGCCATGGTCGATGTTACAAAGGCCTTGTGATAAATGTGTCTATATTTTTAACATAACACCTGTCTGGAGTAATTTGTAAGTGTCCTTGCTTTGTGTGCTCATTGCGGGCTTTCAGTCACCCTCACCCCTCTTGAGACTTAGTCTTGACCGCCACCATCGCTACCCTGATTGGTGTGGCTTGTCCAGAGGTTACCCTGTTCCAAGAAACTAGGCTGGCCTTCTGAACCTCTGCCCCATTCAGGCCGAGTTCAGAAATACATCTTAACAATTACCGACACAGGTTAATTCGCTCAGGCTATAATTATGGGCCCTGGGGCATTAACTGAGTCGGTAATGTCCCCGCCGCTCAGGTCACATTGCTTAACTATGTGTTACGAATCACATGATTGATGCCATTAAATATCAATAATCCTTGATGTATTGTATATATATTCCAATGTTAGACTAACAATTTTGAAATATCTGTTGAATATTTTGCCATGGTGGGCGCAACACTGTTCTTACGTATGTTCTGTAAAACATTACATATAATATACCAATCAATGGAACCACACAACAACCTCTGCATAGAGCTACATTCTTGACTTCTTCAGTCCGGTTAACACTAATATGGATTCAGCAGTTTTTCTTCTTCATTTTTTTAGGCTCTACCAACCAGCATAGCTACTAATGCCTTGTTGCAGTGTCCTGCGGCCCCCTTTCACTACCTTCTTGCCTAGTCAATTAGAAGAAAGTAAAGTGGTTCAGGAGCTTATGCCTCTACATTACACCTTCAAAAGCTAATTAGTAATCTCACACCAACTGTATGTGCCTATATTCCTCATTGCTTTGTCACATGTGATCTACCTAAATTCCACCATACCCTAAATTCTACCACCACCAGCAGGAATTTAGACTGATAGTGGTGGTAAATTGGCCCCACAAGTCAATGGTATCACTGGCACAAGATGTGCTGGAATAGGCATAATGGGTTGCTGAGTTGGTTTGCTGGCCAAGGGACAGTGGAAATGGATGTCCCTTTGCACGAAAATGTCCAGGGGTGAGCAGGACTGTCACCTGACTCTCATTTCTGGCCACTGTCATTGCTGCAGGAGGGTATTGTACTAACTGCATTGGTCACACATCATGTGCGTTCCTTGAAAACATCACAAAGCGACAGCGACAGCATATAGTGCTTGCACATTGAGGAGGTGTCGAAAGAACTCTAACTTGGGTTTCCTCTATGAGATCTCCCCAGGAAGAGGTAGCATTTTACACTGCCTGTACTCCCCACAGGCACAGCCTGCAGCAAGTTGAAGTAGTCCCACACCTATGACCAGATGGGCAGTTATGTCATGGATGTGGATGTCTTCTGACCTTACTTCACCCTCTTGAAGAAGGATTAAGCCCAATGAACCCCCCTGGATGAGCAGGCAATGCTGCAGTAGCCCCAGTCTTGTCCTCTTAAGGCTATGTGTGTGACCATCTCAGGTTCCTCTGTCTAATGCTTTGCGGTCTTCTCCCGCACCACTACTTCCTCTCCCTTCTTCCCTCATGTGGTTACCGCCACATTTTGAAAATGGAGTATCTCCTCCTCCCAGCCATCACCAATGCCAATGGGCCTCATTAGGACCCAGGTGGTAAGGGGTTTACGGCGGCGTAAACAGCGCCGACCCTTACCGCCTGATTCCAAGGTCCCTTAGCGCCATGGAGGATTTAACACCTGCTTTTAGCAGGTGTTAAAATCCATGGCGCTAAGGGACCTTGTTGTTAATTACGCCACCGTAATTTACGGTGGCGTAATTAACGCCTTCCCCCCTCCCATTATGCCCTATGGGGCAAAAATGGGAATGGGGAAGGGTAAATGGGGATTGGGGACTTACCGCCCCGCCAACCTCGGAATGGGGCGGTAAGTCCGCCAACCACCATGGCGTAAACATAGTTTACGCCATGGTGGTAAAGGTACGACCCAGGCGGTAACTTACCGCCTGGGTCGTAATGAGGCCCAATGTGCTTGTATTTGTATTTTGTATTTTGTTTATTTATATAGCGCGCCTGTCCCAAAGGCATCTGGGAGCATTTCTTGAGGTTACAGTGACATAGTATACAGCAAACATATAACAACAAACATTTCAATTACTTACAAGATAATTACCAGATATTCACAAGGTGTTAGTCAAAACGACAAAGCCTAGCAACGCCAAGCAGCAGAAAAGCACTGTGGGTTCTTATGGTCAATGTGACAGGTGGAGGATTTGAGGGTCCTGCGCTATGAGCCACATTTTATCTTTACTCTTGAAAGAGTGGAAGGAGGATTCAGCTCTGAGTGGATTGGGTAGCGAGTTCCACAACTTAGTGGTGAGGAGCGGGAAACTCCCCCCCGCCCCCCTGCTTTCTGAAGCTTGAACTTCAGTAGTGAAAGACGGTGTGCTTGGGCTGCTCTATGTGGGCGGATGTAGGTGTGGAGTGTGAAACGGTTCACCTGGGTATTTTAGAGCCTGGGTGGCCAGGGATTTGTGTGTGAGTGTGAGAGTTTTGAGGGAGATTATTTGGGAGACCGAAAGCCAGTGTAGGCTTCGTCTGGTGTCAGAGATATGCTGATTCCTCTGAATATTTAGTGCTGCCCTGATAGCGTTGTTTTGAGTTACCTGTAACTTGCTTAGGTTCCATTGACTAGTCCCTAGATAAAGCCCATTGCAATAGTCGGGTTTCGACATGATGAGGGTTCTGGCAAGTATGGTGCAGTTGGCCATGGTAAGGAAAGGTCGACATGCTGTAATAAGTTTACATGTGTAGGCTGTTGATGAGATTACTGCATTGGTTTGTCTTGTAAGAGATAGGGTTGAATCAAGATAAATGCCTAGGGTTTTTTCGAGTCATTGGATACCTTAATAGTATTGCCAGCACATAGGTGTGTGAAAAGGAGTAAGGATAAAAAGGAGAGACCCAGAAATAAGGTAAACAGGAATTTAACTCAGAAAAAAGATCACACATGCAACACAATAACCTTGAAAGTGGGTTTGTTGAACACGCGATCACTAAACAAACTTGCAGACAATGATCTTGACCTTGTCAAAGACAAGAATTTAGACCTCATGTGCATTACGGAAACATGGTTGAAGGACCCCATTGATCCAACCGGTTTAAATGCTGTGCCAGAAGGTTACGTGTTGCATAACAAAAATAGAGAAAACGGACTAGGGGGTGGAGTAGCTATAATAGCTAGAGAGTCACTAAAACTCTTTAAAGCTAATTTTGAATTCACGGGGTGTGAGTCCATCCGTTTGAAGCTGACTCACACACCAAATAACTGTATAAACATTATTGTGGTATACAGACCCCCTTCCTTAGTCTCTGACTTTGACAAAAAAGTCTCCTCACAAGTAAGCAAGCTTGTTTCTAACAACACATATACCTTACTAGTGGGGGATATGAATCGAAGGAAGGGGAATACAGCTGATAAAGAAGCCACAGTATTGGAAAATACCATAAAAAACATGGGATTCCAAGTAATAAACAATGAACCCACTACCCAGCAGGGGAACCAGCTGGACTGGGTGTGCAACAATAACTTACTATCCTCAAGGGTAAAAATAGAGCCTTGTATCTGGTCTGACCACAGCCTGATCACATTCGAGATACAGCTAAACCCTCCCAGCAAACAACAAGAGAATCCGTATATGGAAGTGTGGAGCAGAAATTTTTAAAAAATAGGGTCAGAGCAATTGAAACCATTCCTACAGCAGATCATCGAGTCATTCACTGATAATGATGACTGAGCTAAATGGTATAACGAGGAAACTAACAAACTTAAACAGGCAAAACGAGCCAAAGAAAGAACATGGCGCCAGAATCTGACCCAGGAAAACACAGAGAACCGGAAACGCTCTGATCAATCTTCTAGGAAGGGAGTTAAGGAAGCAAAAACAAACTATTACAATAAAGAAATTGAAGCGGCCCCTAACTCGACCAGCAAATTATTAGATATTCTTAAGGGCATCGAAAAACCCAAGCTGCTCTCACCACCGCACAATCCCACCAAGGAAGATTGTGGAAGGGTGCAAGAAGCTTTTGCCGCTAAAATCTTAAAAAGCCAGAAATAATATATCAGCAAGGGCAGCTACTAGCTTAGAAATCCCATTGGGAGAATTCCCTACACAGGAAAATAAAGAGAAATTTACTTTCTCAACGGGTTCAGAGGAGGAACTATTCCTGGTAATGTCTAAAATGAAGCCCACATCATGTGCGGAAAACATTCCACCTACAAAGATCATCCTGGAGCATAAAGAACGTTTTGTGCCCATTTTTACCAGGATAGTTAACTGATCCTTCAGTGAGGGAGTAGTTCCCAAAGCAATCAAGGAGGTCACGATAACTCCTTTGGATAAAAAGGCAGGTTTAGACCCAAAATAACCCAGCAATTTATGTCCCATCACAAATTCCAACTTCATCCTGAAGATCTTGAATAAAATTGCAACTAACCAACTGCAAAAACACGTGGACTCTGGAGATACTACATGAGCAACAATCAGGCTTTTGGGCAGCCCACAGTTCTGAGTCAGCTATGCTCGATTTACAGACCCATATGTTGGAACTGATTGATAAAGGCAAATCCGGGATACTTATGCTGCTCGACCTTAGCGCAGCTTTCGACTTGGTTGACCATCAGCTACTCCAATCAGCGCTTGACAAAATAGCCGGCTGTTCTACTACAGCGCTGGAATGGCTAGCCTCTTTTTTAAAGGATAGGGAAGCAAGAATACATTGGGGCGGTAAATTCTCGGAGGCAGGTCTGATTATGTTTGGAGTTCTTCAGGGAGCCAGTTTATCCCCATTATTATTCAATCTATACATGAGAAGTCTTTGTGATTTGCTAGAAAACATCAGTATATTTTTCACAAATTATGCAGATGACACTCAGCTTATTTTCAAATTGAGTGGAGACCATGGCAGCGACAGCACCAAAATAGCGGAAGTCTGCAATGTTATTGACATCTTTGTGCCAAAACATTGGATGTACCTTAACAACACTAAGACAGAATTTATGATCTTCGGGTCTCGCCAGGCAAGATCCAAACTTGGAGTTGAGTACAAAGCTTTGTCCATTAAAGAAGCCATCATTCCGGTATTGCCCCAAGTAAAAATGCTGGGGATGATGGTAGAAGCGTCAGTTGGCTCGGAAGCACAGGTCAACTACCTGCACAAAAATAATGCATATTACCTGCGTCTATTAAGAGCTATAAGACTATTCATCAATGAAGAAAACACTGCAACGATTGCGAAAGCAATTATAATGTCACGCTTGGACTAAGGAAATGCCTTGTTGCTTGGAGCCACTAAGAGAGAGCTTAAAAGGTTCCAAGTAATGCAAAATGACGCAGTCCGCAGTGTAAAGAGAATTAAAAATAGAGACCATATATTGGCAGGAACAAAGGAGCTTCATTGGCTCAGAATAGAAGACAGAGTCAAGTTCAAGGCTATGACGACAGTCCATAGATGCCTCTTTTGGAGAGGCACCAAGCTATTTTAAAAAACAATTCTCATTGCATGTTCCCCAGAGATGCTTGAGATCAGCAGATGCAGGTCTTTTGAATATACCCGGCGTAAAGTTGGTGTCAGGACGTGGCAGATTTTCCCAGTCCAGGCCGCAAAATGTTGGAACAAGCTACCAGCTGCCCTGAGACAAGAGGATAACTATCTCAGCTTCAGGAAAGCATTGAAAACATTCCTAGTCCAATAAACCGTCAACTTCCAAAGTAATACTCGCGGCCTTGCTAGGTCAGCGAGATTTTTGTGGTGCTAACTGTAAATTATGCATTACCGGTTCTGCCGCGCCCTGATGCCTGTGGACTGGCGAGGATTCAGCGGAGGCTGAAGGGGAGAAGACACTCATTGATCTGTTTGACAGGAAGGATCTAATCCATGTAGTGGTTTGTGAGAAAAGTCGGCTCCAGATTTTAGATGATGGCAAAGAATTTGATGGCTAACCAGATCAAATGCTGCCGATAAGTCTAGCAGTAGTAAGAGGGCCAGCTTGCCGTTATCTTTAAGGTCCTCAATTTCAGTTTTTAAGTTGATAATGGCTATTTCTGTTCCATGCCTCGGTCGGAAGCCCGATTGTTTGAGGCCGAGGAGTTTATTGGATTCTAGATATTCCTGGATCTGCATATAGGCAGCTCGGTCCAGGATTTTAAGTAAGAAGGGGACGGTGGTGATGGGCATGTAATTAGTATGGGTGCTCGGGTCTAAGGACGTTTTTTTGAGTAGGGGATAACCCATGCGTCCTTCAGGTTATCCGGTACAATGCCTGTGTTTAAAGAAGAGTTTATGAGGGCGATGATGAAAGGAGCTAATTCATATGCAGCCACCTTGATGATGGTGCCACGGGCACGTGTCACCCTGGCAGTTGGATGGTTTGAGTTTACTGATGTTTTCTACTTCTTTAATAGATAGTGACGAAGAGGTAAAAGGTTTATGGGTGTCAGGAGGGGAAGGACGTTTTTTTCAGTAGGATTACTATACTGTTAGTCAATCAGTAAACTGCTTTTTTGGCATTGATTTTGGTTTGTAGTGTGATGATTTTGTCGAGGAGCGCTTTTTGTATATTGGAGCACCATGTACTATCTTTGCTATAGGTGTCAGGTGGTGATGATGATTCTAGTTCTTTAAGTATCTTAATGATCTCTTTGATGTTTGATTCCGCTTGCAAAATTTGCTTGTTATAAGTTTTTGCCATGGAAAATTGCCTCTGTAATTAAGGGCTGCTATGATAAGGCTGTCCTTATTTGCGACTTAAGGAAGGCTTTTCCAGTGGGCCTCAGCGTTTCTCTTTTCCTTGCGTAGTGCTCTCAGGTGTGGCATGAACCATGTGTTGAGGTATGCACAAGGTTTGGGTTTCCGATGTTTTTTTGGGGCAATAGTATTCATGGCTTTAAGTATGGGTTGATTGAAGGTATCAACTAGGACTGTGGGGTCTGCGCACAACACCGAGGCATTGTTTAGTATAGGTAAGATTAGTGGGAGCAGTTTCTCCCTTGTTATGTCCCTTTTGTTTCTCGTGCTGATGGATGGTGCAATGTTCTGTCTAGAACATTGGTTGTTGGCTTTGATGTTAAAGGTTATCATATGGTGATCTGATCAGGCGCAAGGTGTGTTTTACACTATGTTGATGTCGCAGTTCAGATCGCCCGGCCAATCCAGGGTTCTCCCTTTGTTGTGAGTGGGTTCCTGAATGCGATGGGAAAAAACCAAATCAGTTAGGGTACTGGCAATGTCCAAGGCTTTATGGTCATTGGGATCTTGGAAGCCAAGATGGAAATCACCTAGTAAGATAATTTGTGAGTTGGGCTTGGTGTTAGCTGCTAGGAGGGAGGTGATGTCATCTGCAAAGGAGGAAACAGGTCCTGGTGGCCTATAGATAAGGTGCAGGGTGATGGTTTGGTTAGGTGAGATAGGCAGTTTGATGGACAGTAACTCTGCTTAAGGAATATGCTGATTAGGGTTGAGTCTAAGGCCAAGGGAGATTCTGAAAATGAAGACGACACCTCCACCTTTGGATTGGTTAGTATTTCGGTTGCATCTAATGATGGAATGACCATTAGGGATGGCGAGCGAGAGTAGTGGTCCAGCTGCTGCGTGTAACCAGGTCTGCGTAATGGCTAGGAAATCTAGATCTTGGGCTGCGATGAAATCTGAAATATCCAGCGCATGGGCAAGGAGGGACCTGGCATTGACAAGGACACACATAAGCATGGTACCTTTGACAGTGGTAGGATTAGTATTGTTGATGTTTGAAACTTTGAGAGGGCGTTCTTGATACCTATTAACTTCGGTCTTTGTGTGTGATTGCCAAGTATTGAGGGATTTGGCAGTAGTAGTGAGAGGGTGTGATCGACGGGCTGCGGGAGGGAATCTGGAGCCTAGTCTGAGGTTCCTGAAATGCAAAGCGCAAGGTTGATTCGGGGTAGGTTTGGCCACAAAATGTTCCAACCATAAGGCAGGTGAGTTCAGGTATGGGTTGCTGGGTAATACAGTGATCATGGTGCTGATGATGTGCTGTAGGCAAGGGGGCAAGAAGGTGGAAGGGGGAATGCTCTCTGACAGTGGCGGACTAGAGCTAGTAGTGCGTGCTGAGCACAACATAGTGAGACTAAATTTCACAGTGATGGTGGGCTGGATTGATATAACCCTGCTGATGTCAGGGAAAGATCAGGCCAGTGTTAGTGTGGTGTAGAGTAGCAAAGGTGTGCAACATATTAGATAAGGCATGTACATAGAGAGATAGGATCTTGGCATGTGGGCAGATCAATTTAGGTCAAGTGGGAAGCGCCACATGCAGACAACATATAAAGTAAAATCATGAGAGGTACAATCATGCATCCGCCAGTCAATTAGGTGCACAAAGGGCCTACAAATGCAGTGGGGGCGGATAAATATAGAGCAAATAGGGCACACCATAGTAGTGGATCGGGAACAATAGAACAAATAGGATCAGATAAGGCATACAGATACTATGGAACACATCAAATACGTTCTGCTAGTAGAACATAATAGGTCAAAAATGCTCAGATAGGGTGTACTGATACAATGGAACACATCAAGTACGTTCTGCTAGGGCATGCAATAGGTCAAGTTGGCTCAAATGGGGCATACAGATACAAAGGAGCAGAACAATTAGTTCAGCTGGGACATACAGTATGCAATGTGACAGATCAAATTCGTTAAGCTAGGGAACGCAATGTGCTGAGGGACAGTTCAGCACAGTTCAATGGGACATGACAATGGGGAACATCTTTCAAATGTCTATGAGTTAGGAATTTTGGGGTTAAACATGGATGTCACAACGGAGCGGGTAATTTGTCGATGTCACCTATTACACGGGCTTGCGGGCTGCAGTGGAAAGTAAAAAGTCACCGGAACCGGAAGCAAAACAGGAAGGATTGAGCGCTGTAGGATGCAGGGGCTCTCGCGGTGTGCTGGGTACTGTAGGTATAGGAGCCTACATTCCGTGGGCTAAGCGCAGTAAGCCTAGCTCCTCCAGAGCAGGAGATAGTGCGCAAGCAGTTGCCTTGTGGAAGGTGCAGGCAAGGTGATAATGCACACGAGGGTGGGGTTGTTAAGATGGATGGACGCTCACCTTTAAAATATAGAATGGTGGCTGGCGGCTTACTGCGGCAAACAGGTGCAAACAGGGCCTTTTTCTGGCCTTGTTTAGTGGCCGGCGCTTCCATCTGCCGGCAGAACCTGCTACTTAATATGCAGCCAGGTTGCTAAGGAACGAGGTAAACAGAGCCTCGCTTTGGCGCCGCAAAGCGCCCGACTTTTTGAGATTAAGTAACAAAGGGCTGATGTGTTTCACAACGAGCTGGACATGCTGATGGTGCGTGATGGGAGCAAGCAGGCTTCAGAACTCAATAAAAAGGACAATATAGCTCCGGTTTGCCTCACCATCGGTGTAGATGCTAGGAGGTCAGCAAAGGTACTTGGAGTGCAGCAGAATTCCATGGTGCTGTTGCATGCAACGAGAGTGGCACTCCAGAAGGGGTGGGGGGCTCCTGCTCTCTCCACCTCACGATGAAGGTGAATCTGTGGGTCCGGGGGTAACGGGGTCTTTTTCTGTCCTTGTTCACTGGACGGCGTTTCTGCCTGCCGGCGGAACATGCTACTTAATATGCAGCCAGGTTGCTAATGAACAAGGTAAACAGAGCCTCGTTTTGGCGCTGCATCGCGCCCAACATTTTGGGATTCAGTAAAAAAGGGCTTATGTGTTTCAGAACGAGCTGGACACACCGATGGTGCATGATGGAAGCCAGCAGGCTTGAGAACTCAATAAAAAAGGGCAATATTGCTCAGGTTTGCCTCATCATCCGTGTAGATGCTAGGAGGTCAGCAAAGGTACTTGGAGTGCAGCAGAATTCCACAGTGCCATTGCATGCGACGAGGGTAGCGCTCCAGAAGGAGTGGGGGCTCCTTCCCTCTCCACCTCACGATGAAGGTGAGTCTGCTTACTCACCTTCTGCAGGTACTGCCCAAGTGACTCTGCCTTTACCACAACCTCCTCGAGATTGGTAGACATATTATCCTAAATGCTCCATATCCCTCCTCCTAAGCCACCATCCACCCTACCTCAAGCACTTGCTCCCTTTTCTCAACCACTTACTCCTACTCCTGAACCACTGCCTCCCCCACTTCATCTCAACCTTTGTCTCCCCTTTCGTCTCCGGGCCTGTCGCCCCTGCGGGCTGGCATCCTTAATGTCTGTATTGGAGGTTAAGGAATACAAAACACAAATGCACCTAAGATCTCAATGTGGAAAACACAAAACAAGTGACAAAGCCAAACAAAAGAATTCTTGTAAGACTCACAGGATGGGAAAGGTTTCTTGATACACACAAACATTAGCTAAGGTGACTGGGATGTGGAACTAGAATGCAATCACTTGGCCAAACAAAGGAGGTCAGGAGACATTCCTTTTTCTGGCTGTCATCTATTTTAGCGAGCAACCACAATTTTTAAGCCTGTCCAATATAGAAACGTAACATTTTAATGAGGCAGAATTCAAGAGGAAGTACCTTAAATCTAGACAACTGACCATTTCTGTGATTTACAGCACCATAAAAACTGCAGAATTCAATCTTTAGATGTACAGTTCTATTTATTGAAACACTTGTATTTACAATAACGTCTTATTTTCAGCCTAAATGCAGAATGTAAAGTAATAATAGCATAGTAATAACATGTATGTTAAAAATATGCCTGGTTGTCATAGACAACTAACGAACAGTTGTTAACTTGTACGATTTCCACTGGCTTGTCCTTCTCCTCATCCACCATGTGCTTGTACCTTTCACCACGGTTGCATTGTAGTGCAGGACCCCACTTGTCAGTTGGTGAAATGCACTGTGACAGGCGCTAAAATGATGGGGAAAAAAGTTGTTAGATTACATTCAAATAGCTTTGTCTATTGTGCAAATCACATAGCGTAAAAGTGGTTGGCTGATGGTCAGTGTGAACATAAAAAGTTGCTGCTTTAAGAACATCTCCAGTCGTGCTCATAGTGGTTTGGGGACTCTCCTTCACTCTAAATCTGACAAGAGCCATGTTAAAAACAAGATACGCAGAGTTGTAGAAAAACTACATTTCATATGTCTCGTTTAATGGGCAGACAAGAAAAAACATCAGGCATAATGCAAATTCATTTTTTTTCTAAAGAAATAAAAGGCATACGTCAATAATCATACAGGCAATGAATAATAACAGTGCTGACTCTCATACTTTCACTTAATGGAACTTGTACCACTTCATTTACCCACTAGAGATACTATACCACTGTAGCGGGCTAGATAAGGTACATCCGGGGTTGCTGTTAGTTGGCCAGCCGAAGGTGTAGCAGGAGAGCTTTCAGAAAGTCCCTGGTTCCACTTAGAGGGTTTAACGCAGCTTCCCATTATGCAATCGTAATTACTATTGCGTGATTCTGCTCTGATAACTGGTAGGTTTACCACTTACGCAATGCCAACCAATCAGTCATTCAATGTGGTACACCAGTGTCCTAAAATCCACTAACCATTTTCGATAACATGGCTCCTAGTGAGTGTTAGGGAGAATTCTCATAAATGTGCTAATTCCCGTCACCTTAGAGACCCCCAGCAACTTTGCTTGATTTTGAGGACTTGATTTCTTTACCTGGAAAGAGTGTGATCCTTCTTTCCCACTCTTTCATGTATTTTGATGTGTGTTTTACTCTTGTGTTCTTTGATTATGGAGTTTTAAGATAACTCTATAGGTTTCTTTTCATGTGTGTTACACAGCACCCTCAGTGCAGTGACACAGGGATGTCCTTTTGGACTTCCCGAAGGTTTAAATACCTTCTACTGTTTCCCAGAGAATGCTAGGTAAATTGACTTTACTGGTCTTTTTAAATTCCTAGACCCAGCACACAATATCTTCCTATAGAGGGCTGGAGGGGCTTACTTGTATCCCCTGTGTTTAGAAACTCATGTCGCAGTCAAATGCTACCAGTTTCTATCAAAATGGCTGGTGGCAGTGGTTTTACAATGAACTATCATGATTTTTCTCAATCCACGAACAGCGGTAGCTAGAAATCGCGGGAGCCATGGTTTTCAAGATGGCGCCTTAAGCCCCTTTGTTAAACGGGTCCCGGTCTTCTTTTTTCGTCATTTCTTTTTGGGAAGGTCCTTCTAGAGTTTGTCTGTGCGCGCCACACTAGGTTTGGTCCCTTTGTTTCTATGCCTTTGGCGGGCTTCAGGACTGAAGACCGCCTCTGTCGTCCGAGTGTCTGGGGTGGGCAGGAAGTGAGGGAGGTGCCCGAAACTCCCTCTGCTTAGTCTCCTAGGAGATCCAAATGCCCTTTGGCGTGATTGGCTGTCTGACTGTCTTGCAAGGACAGCCACCCTGCTGGATGAGTGGCAGCTAGGCTGGAATGAATGGGAGAAACTGTTTAAAAGGTGAGTCTCTTGGACTGGAAGCCAGAGTCGACCACTGGCACTAAAGAACCGAAGACTAGCTGTCAGATGACGGCTGCTGCAACTCCTAGACCGTTGGTTTGCCCGGTGAAGCCCTGCTGCAGGTCCAAATTGCCAAGTTCATCTCGACAGAAAAGCCCCTTCAAGTATGACTTCTTCCTTTGCGTTGGTGGGGCCAATCAACTCGTAAGTCACCTGGATAACATTCTCTGAGCTGGTTAGGATTAACCAGGGGGAAGGACACAAGCTTGTGTGCTTGATGACAGCTACTCAAACCGAAGGGACTCCATTTTGTCAGTGTTTTCCAATGATCCCGTGCAGTGCTGGAGTCCCCCGATGTCCTCCCTTTTGTCCCCACGACTGAGGCTCAGAAACAGTGAGATCTGCAGTAACTGCCAGGAACCAACTTCTTCAGCTGCATCGTTTGCTTCATATTAAGGTACTGTTCCAACCCGATTGAGAGAACGCCTCTCTCGCAGTGAAAGATTGTGGAACTTTCCCAACTTGCAGGCCTAATCAGCTTGTGACCCAACATATGATTCTTTTTCATAAAAACTACTTCTGAGAACATTGGCAAAGACTTTGCTGTTAACTACAAGAACTGCAGTTTCCTATCCAAGACACTAGTTCACTGACTTTGGCCTAGGCCTATTGAACTGAATCGAGTCCTCTAGTGAACTAGAACTATTTGGACTGCCTAAGAAAGTATTTGTGATCTATTCTGTAAACTTGTGCCTTTTCATTCCCATTGAAAGTAAATTAAATGCCATTTTGCTCCTATTTCAGGAGAGCTTAATTTACTCAGAAACGTATTGGTTTGGTATTGAAGTATATTTGTGTATGATATTAAGTTGCCTCCTTCTAGTGAATGTTTTCTAAATGATTGTGTAATAGATTAATAAGTGTTTTACCAATAAACCTTGAGTGTAAGTGTTTACTTGAAACACTGTGATTGTAAGACCTCGCTACCACAAACTGTGTAGTACAGACTTATACCAAAGGTTGGATTTTGCTTACACCTGTAGTCCTAATTGTATGTGGTGGTCTCAGAGGGTACTACATGCAATTCTGCCTAACACTGGTGGCAAGCAGTGAGGATGAAGTATAGTTGTTACATTGAGAGTGCTGCTCTTACTTTTGTTCAAATAACCTTCACAAGGCTAAGCACCACTAGAAAAGCAATTGTTTTAAAATGCCAAATATGGATAATTTCAAACAGGAAGCCATGATCATTCTAACAGTAGATCAACTGAAAGATTTGTGTACAGTGAGGTCTCTCTCTGTTAAAGGCATGAAAAATGAATTGATTGAGAAATTGTTGAATCATAAAATACTGGGAGGTAGAGCTATAACCCCTACCCCCTCAGCAAATATGGATAGTCTTGATGAGGATGATAATGATTCAGAGTCTAACTCTAATGTTATTGATGAGCTAGAAGAGTCAAAGGAGTCTCAGGATGTGAGCCCCATTGCACCTCTACCTGCTTTAGGCCCTCAAGCTATAGCCACAAGGACCCTACCAGGTCCAGTAATGAGTCCATAATTTGTCTCTCCTGAAAAAATGAGACTTGAGTTAGAGTTCAAAAGGCTCCAAATGCAAACTGAAAGTAAACATCAATAAATCAGACTCAGAGAAATGGAAATTTATCATGCTCTTGAAATGAAGAAAGTGTCTCTTGAAAATGTTTCTATACAAGAGTCTTCTAGGTCTTCAAGTCCTAAGAGGTCTCGCATGCCTAAAGAAGCTGTGAGTATTTAATAGGTGAGACTTGATATTTTGGATTGGTTGGCTGCTTTTGAATATAACTATGGGATTCAGGGTTTCACAGGGAATCAGTTGATTCCTTGGCTTTTGTCTAGGCTCCCGCAGGATGCAACTGATTCTGTAATGGAGGTGGGGGAACTTGAAAGATTGAAGTATGAAAATGTGAAGCTAGCTTTAATAGTTAGATTTGGGAAAACTCTTTCCCAGTACCTTAAGAGGTTTAGGACCCTCAAAAAGTATGATGGTACCCCTTGGGCTACCTGGGTGTGTGAATGTTTGAAGAACTTAGATGGTTGGGTAAAGAGTTACAGAGTTATCACTTTTGAAGGAATGAAAGGAATGAGAAATCTATTTTTGTTAGGATCTATTTTTGATGCCTGCTCTCCTGAGCTGAGACAGCACTTGGCTGACTCTAAGGAAATTGATCCAAAGAAGTTAGCAAAGGCTGCTTACTTGTGAGTTGCCAACAGGGCTACTCACACGGATTCTGGGGCAACTCAGAAGAAGAATGAGAGGAAGCAGCAAAAGAAAGATGGCAACGATAATTCTAATACCTCCAATCCAAAAGAGGGCCCCAAAGAGAGAAAGGGTGTACCACAAGGCAAACTGAATCAGGCTAGTGAAACTTCTGGTGCCAGACCAGAGGGAAGTCAGCAGACACCCCCATTTGTCAAAACATTTGGAAAATGTTATGCTTGTGGGTCTACTGACCATGTAAACGGGGATCCCAGATGTAAGGGTAAACCTTCAGGAGTCCACACTGTCTCCTTAGAATTTTCTCCAGAGGGAGAAGTACAAATGGCAAGTGGAAACTTTCAATTACTGGCTGAAGATCCCTTTAGAGTCTCTGCCAGTGTTTCTTTAGTGTCCCTGGGTCTGTGGGAACAGCAACATTTAGATGTCTATAATTCAATTCCAGATAACACAAAAGAATATTACAAGGACAGTGTACTTGTGAATGGTCAGGAGACCACTGCCATTAAATACACTGGGGCCAGCATTACAGTGGTGGATGAATCTTTTTTCAAACCTGAGGATGTTGCTAAGGCACCCAAAGGCCTCACTAAGCTTGCTGGAGGACCTGTCCAAATGCTTCCTAGACTACCAGCTCTCATCCAGTGCAACAACATGACTGTCAAGATACCTGTTAGTGTACAATGTGAGGAGCCTGGGAGAGTCCTGTTGGGGAATGACTTAAAAACTCTTGGAGTTGTAACAAGCACACCCAGGCCTCCCAGTAAAAGGAAACAGGAGCAGACAAGGAAGGCCAGAGAGATTACCTTAACTGACTCACTAGTGGATGTTACAGAGGAATATCTAACACCCAGTCCACAGGAATTACTAACTGCTATTTCAAAGAAGGCTGAGACAAAGGGGAAACCCAAGATCTCAAAGAAAAAGTCAGAAAGCACTCCTGTGCTACCAACAAGGACATCCCCAAGAGGACTATCCAAAGTCACACCTGTGACTACTCCACCAGCTGAGGCTGAACGTGAGGAACAACCTAGAAAGGTTGAATCAGCTGCTGAAGATTTAGAGCTCGAAGAAGACCTTAGCCCTGTTGGAGATCCAGATCCTAAAGACCATCCCGAGCTGCAGTCGTTACTGGCAGAAGGTGGCCCCTGTAGGGAAGTCTTCAGCAGAGGTCAAAGAGAGTGCCCTACTCTTGAAGGTCTTTGCCAACAGGCAGCTTCCAAGCTGGACAGGCAAGGGCAAGGGAAGCATAGGTTGTACTGGAAAGATGGCCTCTTCTACAGTGAACCAACCTAGTCTATCCGAGGGGACTACATGAGACTTATAGTGCCTCTAGAGACAAGACACCAGTTCCCACAGTTAGCCGATGAGATTCCTTTGGCTGGTCACTTGAGCGTCAAGAAGAACAAGGAAAGGCTTCCTCTATATTTCTACTGGCCTAAGTTGGGGTCTGATGTAGATAAATTCTGTAGGAGCTGTCGCACTTGTCAGATCTCTGGGAAGAGTGGAGCCAAGAATGTGAACCTTTAGTGCCTCTCCCAGTGGTGGGATTCACTTTTGACAGGGTAGGAATCGATATTGTTGGTCCCTTAGTCCCTCCAACCTCTTCAGGCAATCCATTTATATTGGTTGTAGTAGACTATGATACTAGGTATCCTGAAGCCATACCTATGAGGATTGTTACAGCTCAGGCTGTTGCTAAGGCCCTACTTGGTATTTTTACCAGGGTAGGTTTTCCTAAGGAAGCTATCTGACAGGGGGTCCAATTTTATGTCCCACTACATGCAGGCCATGAGGAAAAAATGTGGAGTGACTTACAGGTTCTCAACTGCGTACCATCCCCAGATGAATGGATTGGTAGATAGGTTTAACCGTACTACGAAGAGCATGATAGGTGCTTTAGAGGAACCCCTAGAAGAAAGTGGGACCTTCTACTGTCTTGCCTTCTATCTGCTTATAGAGAAGTCCCTCAGGAGGGAGTTGGATTTAGTCCCTTTGAGCTTCTTTATGGTCATCCAGTTAGAGGTCCATTGGCCCTATCTAAGGTAGGGTTGGAGAGTACTCCTTCTCCCTAGCCAGTGAGAGACACTGACTATGTGTTAGGTCTCCGGAGGAGAATAACACACATGATTAGAGAAGCATCTGATAACTTAAATGCAGGCCAGGCTCTGAAGAAGCATTGGCATTGCCAGAAGGCCAACATGGTTGAGTTTACTCAAGACCAGCAAGTTTTAGTTATGGTACCTACAAGGCAGAGGGCCTTACAGGACAAACGCATGGGACCATTCAAGGTTGTGGGAAAACTTGGAGAGGTCAATTGTCTGGTGGACTGAGGCAATCCTAAGGAGGCCCCCAGGGTCTTTCACACCAACCGTCTAAAAGCCTATGGCTCGACACCAGAAGTGTGAGCTTTGCTTCTAGCTTCAGCTCAAGAGGAGGAAGAGCGTGAACCTCTACCTTATCTCCTTAGGTGACAACCTTTAGATGAGAAAATAGAAGGAGTTAATCTCTCTTCTAATCTCACACTGGAACAACAGGAGGAGTGGAAGTTTCTGTTAAATCAGTTTTCCTCCCTGTTTTCACTATCACCAGGCTTGACCCCTTGGGGCCAGCATGATAGTCTCACTGGTGACTGTTTACCTGTTAAAAGCATAGGTTACAGGATGTCAGATCATGTAAGAACCCACATAAAGGAAGAGGTCAACAAGATGCTTGATATCGGGGTAATAGAACCCTCTACCAGTCCATGGTCTAGTCCACTTGTGCTAGTGCCAAAGGCAGGCTCCAAGGAGTTGAGATTCTGTGCGGACTATAGAGCTCTAAGTGCAGTCACTAAGACCGATGCCCATCCTTTACCTAGGACAGATGAGCTGGTGGACAAGCTTGGTTCAGCCAAGTACCTCTGTACATTTGACCTAACGTCAGGCTATTGGCAAATAGCCCTGCCAGACCATGCCAAGGAGAAAACTGCATTTTCAATGCCAGCAGGCCTCTACCAGTTTAAGGTAATGCCGTTTGTATTAAAGACTGCCAGCATTCTACACACTACGATCACTGAGACACATTCTGCCATTTATTGCAAATGAGGATAGAGCAGTGGTTGTAGGGACACTTGTAAATGCGCGACTAGATTACAGTAACGCATTGTTGTCAGGAATACCCGCATTGTTGTCAGGAATACCAGCGTTCCAGCTGCGCGGTTTGCAGGTGGCCCAAAATGCTGCGGTTAGATTAGTGGGCAACGTATCAAAAAGTGCACCTATCACTAATTTGAGAAAATCCTTACACTAGCTAGCGGTGAAAGAGCGAATAGAGTTTAAAACTCTCTGCCTGGTTTTTAAATGTGTAAATACATTTGCGCCAGGTTATCTATCCAACAACATTAAGACCTATACTCCTAGCCAGCAGCTACGCTCAGGGGAAAAGAATTTACTCCAATTTCTGCAGTCAAGATATGTGAGCAAAGGAGACCGTAGATTTGGGGTCTATGGACCTAGACTATGGAATAAGCTTCCGGGATATATCAGAGAGGATACGACACTTATGACATTCCATAAGGCCTTCAAAACCCATTTGTTCTGTTGAGATTTCCCATGGTAAATAGTTTTAGGGGCAATTTACTTACTATATCGGAGAAAGGCACTGCAAAGGCTAAAGTTTCCATCCGCGCCCAAATACGATTCAGTTTGTCCGGTGTGCGATACAAATGTTTCAAAATTCAAAAATTCAAATTCAAAATTCAGAATGCATCTGCAACATTCCAAAGGATGGTTAATCAAGTTCTGAATGGGATGGTGGACTTCGGCATGGCATACTTGGATGACATTGCAGTGTTCAGCTCTGCTTGAAAAGAACATGTTGACCACTTAGGATATGTTCTGCAGGCTCTAGAGCACACCTACCCGACCATAAAGGCAAGTAAATTTCAAATTGGTCAGAGCAGAGTGGTCTACCTTGGACATGAGGTAGGAGGAGGTGAAATAAGGCCACCGCTTAGCAAAGTACAAGCTGTAAAAGAATGGGCCACCCGATTACTCAAACACAAGTGAGAGCCTTCTTAGGTCTCACTGGTTATTATAGGAACTTCATAGAGAACATTGAGCCCGTAGCTTCTTCATTGAAAGTGGTCTCCTCATCCAAATTTCCTAAAAAGGTCAGGTGGAATGAGGAGTGCACCAAGGCATTTAAAGTACTTAAGAAAGCCCTCTGTCATGTTCCAGTCTTAAGAGCTCCTGACTATAGCCAAACCTTCATTGGACAAACAGATGCTTTCAATACAGGTATAGGTGCAGTTCTGAGTCAGCTGGATGAGAAAGGTAGGGAGCACCCCATCTGCTTCATCATCAGAAAGCTGAAGGAACAAGAAACAAGGTGGGCAACCATTTAAAGAGAATGTTTTGCTATTGTGTGGTCACTGAAGAAGTTTAGGCCATACTTGAATGGATCTACTTTTGTGATTCAGACTGACCACCAACCCTTGAGATGGTTAATGCAGATGAAGGGGGAGAATCCTAAATTGTTAAGATGGTCAATTAGCCTAAATGGGTTTGATTTTACCATTGAACACAGGTCAAGGTGTATTCACCAAAATGCTGATGGTCTCTCCAGAATGTTTGACCGACTGGAGTAAGGAGATTGGGAGTCAAAAGACAGCTGCATCTGGCTGTTCTGCATCAGATGTTTCTGTATCGGACATCATATGCACTATTCTGTGAAGGGAAACTGTGGCGGATTGACACTGGGCATATGTTGTTCATTTATATTTATGTATTTGTCCTTTTTATTTAGTCAGTGTGCAGAAATGAAAGCAGCAATCCCTTTCCCGTTGCCACTATTGCATCACAGTAGCTTTGTGGAAGTAAGAGGTGAACCACAAAGAAATGCGCAGAACCGGAGTAATGTGCATCTGCTTTACTGTCTTAGAAAGGGGTCAATCTCTATGTTAAAGAGACTTTTTTGAAGAACTGTTATTATTGATAATAACACCTTAGGGCTTCTGCTGAGCACTGCTCTTTTACTTTGATGTGGGGCAGTCTGTGGGACATTGGATGACACCTTTTTCCACCTCCTTTTCATATTGTGTCCCCTCTGTGTAATGTCTCCCAAATAAACCACTTACAGAGTGCCAGTGTCACTTTAGCCTGTGATCATGGCATACACTAGCCTCTGTTCTTGGCACTCTGATAGGACACACCTCCCTTGTACCGGATGCTAATGTGGGGCATAGAAATGGGAGATGCTGATGAATTTCCACCCATTAACACAAAGCCTGTATTCCTAGTTCTATTGCAATTTATACTTTTTCAGGTTGGAAAGGTTTTACCATCCCTTCCCCGGAATGTTAGCTAATATAACATCACTGATTTCTTGTTTATCACATATTGTGGGATATTTCAACTCATGCCAATGCTCCACATTACATCCCTTTGCAAAAGGGGGAAAGAAAACTGCCAAAATGGAGGCAAAACTGCGCATGGTTCAGAAATCACAAAGAGGCTGCACCACCTTGCCATACACAGGCAAAGTTGATGCCAAAGCAAGAATTCCCTGCAAGAGAATGCCAGTGGGTGTTGTTACCTTTCACATGAATCAAGGCCACAAAAGTGGGCTAAAATCCCAAAATGCCCTTAAATAGAGCTTCCTACTCAATGGCAACCTTCAAAGTGCTGTTTTGGCACTAAATTCAGTCCTTTTCCCAGTGAGCTATTGAATGGAAAAGTTGCTGAAATCACAGATTCTACTGGTGGCTCAGAGAAAGCCGGGCCTCCCTGCCTGACAGCTGCTTAAGGAAATTAGCTGTCAAACCCAGCTTAAAGTTGTTCTTTTTCTAGAAGAAATTGCAAAATCAGCCTATTTAAAGCATTTTTGTGAAGGGCTAATTCTTTTAAATGTCTGAATCCCTTATAAACTGTGCTTATACTTTATGTGGGTGAAATTAAAAGACTTTAATTTAAAGGAAGCCAGTCTGGAGTTAATCAACTATTTAATTCTAATCTGACAGCCCAGCCTGGGAAAGATTCACATTTCAGTTTGACAACCCCTTGCTACAGGAAGGCTAATGGCTGCTTAATGGTTCCCGCATATTGACAACAAGGAGCACAATGAGACTTCATTAGACATTTGTCTTGTGGCTGAGCCAAGAACAAAGGACAGGCCCTGCAGGGGAGGGACAGGATGATTCCTCTACACCCCACCCTGATCAAAAGGATCTGACAGCTGTTGTTTGTTGAAAGGAAAAAAAAAACCTCTGAACTTCTTGTTGTTTACATCTGTATTTGTGATTAAGTTTGAAACTATTTAACTGTGCAACTTTAAGGAGTATAAATCTATAAATTGGTAGATGTTAACCTAATTTTAGGCCAATGCTTTTAAGACATTGATAAAATCTGTACCACTTAAGGAACCAAAGTTACGAAAAAATCCTTATGGTAGCAGAACTATTAATGTTGCAAGCCTAAGATTGTATGTACATGATCCACTGATAAGTGCCCAGAGTTGTACCGAATTAAAAATTATGAATCCAAACTGTTATGATTAAAATTGATGAAATCCCATAGAATGAGAAAGACAGCTCTCACCGAGATGGGAAGTGGACACCAGGATATACCATAGAAAATGTAATGCATGTGTCTGATTTTAGTAGAGGGCATAATTGTAAAAATGTGTATTTATGGGAAAGCTAAATTGTGGTCAAAATCAATGTGGGAGTTCCTAAATCGCATCATAAAGATTACAGCTCTGTTCAGACCGCCAACCAGGACAAGGCAAGTGCCTGTGGCCACTCACAGCCATGGGGCGTGTTTTGAAATTCCGCCCACACCATAAATTTAGGTGATGGCATTTGATAGTATAAATACAGGAATTCCACAACACATAGGACACACTGCTTCCAGAACCCATCCAGATTTCCACGCAGCACCTTGTTCCAGAATTCTTCATCTTGTAGCGGACTCCAGACTTCTTTGATGAGATCCAGATTTCCTTGCAGAATCTAGACTTTAGCATTGCTGAACTATTGCTAGCTAAACCCAATTTCAAAACATCCAAAACTTAAAAGAATAATTCTGATTCAGATTGGCTTGCTACCATTAAGGCCTGCCCGCTGAAACTTGCATCCTGTCATCTGCTGTGTCCAGTGACCAGAAGGGCCCATCCAAATCCAGTCTGAGGCGCAGTCAAAAAATTGCACAGAACCGCGTCGCTGATCCAATCCCTCCAGAGGTGCCCTGCTGCCGGTAGACCTGATCCGATCCAATGACCAGAGCTGACAGTCCAATTTAATTACAAAGGACTGTAAGTATTAACAAGAAGAACAGTGACCCATAGTATATGTGCACTGTATTATCCCAATCTCCACCCATCCCATATTTAAATTCAGAACCCTAGTTCGAATCCTTCTTGTGCTGATTTTTCTCATCTGTGTTACAAAACCTAACTCCTGAGTGATTTTGAGTAACTAAAGTAAATCCCAGAACGAAATCGAGTATCCACCACGTGAATGGTTGCGCTGGCCACGTAAATGTGAAGATTCATGTGTGGCCTCCTCTTTTTCATAGTCATTAATATAGTGTAATAAAACGTATCTGTCATTTTTAAAACCAAATTCCTGTTCCATTTTTGCACCTATTTTGCAAAAACGCGTCTCCTAAAACCTCTATAACTTCTTCAATTTTAAAGATAGAACGACATTTCAACTCTCACTGATACCTAAGACCCTTAGCTACATCCACAACTAACAACTGCATATTTGACACGTTTTTCTCCAATATCCCATAGTAAAAGTTTCCTGCGAATTTGCAGTTTTCAAAAGTTTACACGTGTCTTTTTCCCACTTCAAAGCGCTTCTTCCATTCCATCTTGATATAAAGTGTGACCTGTTGTTTATATTATAGCTTATGTGTGTTAGGAACTGTTTAGTGTTGCTTTCCTTTGCATTTTTCTCCATTTAAGCATTTTTGCACCCTTTTGCATTATTTTACAAAGCGATTGTCACCTGTCAGTTTAAAAGTGTCACTTTCCAAAAACGGTTTTCTCTCTTGTTTGGGGCGGGAAGATTGCATTTAAGCTCTAGATATTGTCTTTCACTCCTGAATACCTGCCGATTACTCACATTGCGTAGGTTTGCTCATTTGTACTTCCGTACTTTGCAGGGAGATCTATTAACTTAAACGCTATCTGTGCACAAAACAAAACTGTTCTTTTTCTGTGTTTTCTACTCTGCATCATTATAAGTGAATTAAATTGCTTTGTTTATATTTTTTTATTGTATTGTCACCGGCAGGTGATTGCTGTCCCATATATATATCAAACTTATGTGTGATTTGAATATTAAATAAAAAAATAAATATTTACCTTTACAAACTAGCCTGATTCCTGGTTCAGTGTGACCTGGGGGTATTTTGAGAAGGGTGTGATATGAGTAGTATGTCATTCAGAATATTGAACTTATAGTAGACACAAATAAATAAGGGTTGAATTGCGCACTATATGCTAGGTGAGACCTGGGTGTGTGCCTGATTGAAATCCCTTACAATATGTTTGATCATTTTCAATATCCTCTTTAAGTATGCATCGCAAATCTTCTGTTTTAGGATTAGCTCTTTGGATTCAGTTAGTCTGTGTAGCTTTTCATGAAACTTACACTACTACAGCTCATTACAAGTGATACATCGGGAAAATAATTGATTTAGGTTAATATATAAAGCTTCTTTCAAGGTTTCTAACATTCAGCCAGCTACAGAAGAATACATCTTACAAAATGTAAGTAAAAGTCACTGAACATATGTTGTCAGCAACTGAACGAAATACCCAAATGAATACATTCCGAGGGGATTCCATTCTTTGGGCACCAGCAAAGCTTTCATAACTGAGCATCCAAATTGTTGAGGTTTGCATTTTCCTATGGAAAATAAATACCTACCCTATATTGAATGGAAACATATTGCCCTTAATTAACGTCAAAGGGGTTTACAAAGTACATCTCACGTATTTATTAAGGGATTTCATGACAGAAAATGACAAAGTGTGCCTGTAGCTTTTTCTCCTGTGCCTAATTTTCCTCTAGCCTCCAATAGAAAGCCCAAGTACATGGTTTTCTCTGCCTTATCGAGGAGGCACAGTTATAGGCCCATTAGAATGTGCTGCAAGCACCCCCACTATCATCACCTGTACTCACCATAGTACTTGTTTTTTTAATTATTTCTGTAACAGTACAGTGATTAATTAGACGTATAGAAGAGTTTATGGGTGCAATTTAAGAGCCTGACACCACATCATTATTATTATTATAATAATAATAATAATTATTATTATTATTACTACTACTACAGCAGCAGAAGCATACAACCACTAAAGTCAGTCAACAAAGTGGATTGTAATATAAACCTTTTCAAATTAGCAATTATAAGAAATATAATCAATCCTATGTCTTCTTTGTGTATTTGATTGGGTGGGATTTTCTTTGGTGAAGGACTGTTCCTAACCCAAGAATTGTTTACAGGATGTCAAAGAAGCATTTCAATGAAACCACTTCAATTTGAAACTAGCCCACCAGGGGTGCTCATGCTCAATTGCTGAGACAAACACTGTAGCTTTGGTCCTTCCCCAACCTACGGCCTGTTCCATGCCTCTAGTAATTATCCAAGTACAGAATCTTCAAACCCGATGCGAGGAAGAGGTTGGCATCGAAGTGAACTCTCATCTCCCATTCTGGGCCTGTCAATTTCGTATAAACACAGAAACTGGGCCTCATTACATGGACGGCGGTAAGGGTTTACCGGTACCGGTAAGGGTACCAGTGTCGGTAAACCCATTCCGCCTTACTACGAGATCCCTTTGTGGGACCCTACCTTAACGGCTGGTTTTACCAGCCGTTAAGACGGGACCCGCAAAGGGACCTAGGAGGTAATTACGGTACCGCAATTTGCAGTACCGTAATTACCACCTTCCCCATTCCCATTGAGCCCTATGAAGGCAAAAATGGGAATGGGAAAGGGCCATGGTGAATGGGGAATTACCGCTCCCACACACCTTGGAATAGGGCAGTAATTCCGCCATTCACCATGGCGGACTCGGTAAAATACCGGCGGCAACCATGGCGCTAACAGCGCCATGGTTACCGCCGTCTGTGTAATGAGGCCCACTATGTTTTATGGATAGTGAAAGTGAAACCTGGGCTCATGGGAACATTATGGCAGTTGACACATCTAACATGCCTTGAGGAGCACCTTTACAGTTTGTACATGTCAGCCACTGAGCAATTCGACATAGGTGAGACATGTACAATTTGCTATATCACAACATATTTGTCTTTGCTACCGCAATCTTTTTACCTCTTGTCCATCTTAATTGATGGCAAGGTCTTGCTATTTTCAATGGGTATCCAAGTCACAGATTACACACACACACACACACACACTTGCATTTTTAACATGAGAGAGGCTAGTTGTGCCAGGCCGGCCTGCAGAGAGTACACTATAATACATTTTGATTTAAACTAATGCATGATAAAATAAAGTCATGACAGCAGAGAGTCAGTAGTGTAAGAATGTGAATGTACTGGTTTAGTTTCACATACTTTGCCTGAAGAAAGATTTTGTATTAATCTTGACAAGCCATAAGCTTTGGAATTACTTTGTTTGATAATTATTCTCCCTGACATTCCACAGAAATAAACCTTTTTGCTAAGAGAAGAAAATTAAGACATCCATGTGAATAGCAAGAGAAGAACTGTATTTCTATTTGATCACCCACTGCCACCACCATATCAGGGATTGCAGCCTGCTGAGTGGGCTGCTCAGCTTGCTTAAGAATCAGATTTGGCCGTTGTCAGTTGGAAGCAGAGCCACGAAAGTCCAATGTTGGTGTAACATTTGCCCAAAATGATCCAGAGAAGGAAACCATTTTCCAAATATGACTAGAGATATTGGTATATAGTGTACAGATGGATTTCACAATTCTGGCCTGGTGGACAGATTTCAGAAGGCCACATTTATTGTGGTGGACAGGGGAACTCTGTGAGTTTAGCCAAACCCAATCAGGACAAGCGTGGAGAGTGGTCAAGGGTAACTCTCAAGAAATGTGAGTGGGGTGAGTGGTTCACAATGAGACCACACACTGAAAAACACAATGGGCCTCATTACGAGTGTGCCGGTCTGGTAACAACGGTGCCGGTAGGCCTACCAGCACCGTTGTTACTGGACCTGCACACTCCGAGTCTGAGGGTGGCTGCCGTCCCACACACCAGTCCTGGCCTGGTGGGCGGGACGGCAGGTGCCCGCAGACTTTCCGGAAAGTACCAGCACCATTATCAGCGGTGCCAGTGATTCCATCACCCCATTCCCATTCAGTCCAAGAGGACTCAATGGGAATGGAGATTAACATTTTTCCACTGCCTGACTTCCAGGAACACCGCCGTCCCACACACCCGTCCTGGCCTGGTGGGCGGGACGGCAGGTGCCCGCAGACTTTCCGGGAAGTACCAGCACCATTATCAGCGGTGTCAGTGATTCCATCACCCCCATTCCCATTCAGTCCAAGAGGACTGAATGGGAATGGAGATTAACATTTTTCCACTGCCTGACTTCCAGGAACACCAGGGTCATAATACCCCAGTGTTTCCGTGGAGCCAGACGCTGGAAAATTGCATGAGTCCAGCAGTAGCCTGACGGTTTTACCGGCACGGCTACCGCCAGAATCGTAATGAGGCCCAATGATTCTACTTAGACAGGTATGTACAAATACACTATATTTATTATAGCCCCCAAAACACAATAGGAAAATGAATAAAGCAGGTAATGTTATCACACAACATATATACAGTCACCTTTGGTTATGGAAATGCACTCAATTCACCTAAACATCTGAAAGGGAAGGTAAGTAGTTATGCAAGGAGAGAACAAGTACACATGAATAGAAGCCCTAATTTTACGAGTCCATTTTATTTATTTAATACTTATATAGCGCCAGACACAAACAACCCAATGGGCATCAGGGAGCTAACGAAACACAAACAAGACACATAACACTATTCTTCAATTCAGTAATACGAAAATGGCAGATCATGTTTTGACAAAGCCTAAAACATGCTCAGGAAAATAGATCGGTATTCAAGGCATACTGGAAAAAGGTCTGTGATTTACACCCCCTTAGATCCGATGGCAGAGCATTCCAGAGTTTAGGTGCTATACAGTGGAAAGCAATTTGGCCAGTCACAGTTAATTTCAGGGATCACTGCGGGGTGTACTCAAGCATGTACACCAGACTTACTGGCACCAATTTGTGGATTGTGATCAGACAGCCCCAACCCACTTTCTGGGTCCACACACAAATGGCATGCACTTGCCCACAAAGTCAACACGTTTCCTGGGCCATATTAGGGATTTCCTGATCTGGGAGGGCAGGAAGAAGGCCAAACAACACTATGGCCAAAGAACAAGTGAAAAAGCTCATGACAAGGCCATCTTTGGACACTAGTCACTGTTAGTAGCCAAACGGGGTAAACGTGAATGTGCATACTAAACATATAGCAACAAATAGTAAAAATGTATCTGCTAGCACCATCTTGTCTTAAGGCACATTTAAAAGTAACCAATTAACCAAAAATCCCACAGTGAAACGGATAGGGTGATACAAAAGTAACCCCATTGCACGGATTTCAAAGATGCTGTGTTCAATGTTAAAAAGTAATCAAAGAAGGTAAAAAGTAAAAGACAAAAGGGAAACATAGTATCCCAGTACTGACAGTCTGAAGGACTAGTCAGTTTCCCCATGACAACATTAGCAATAAGGCCATGGAAGTGAAGCTGAAGGCCTCACTTCTCTGTAAAGAGTCAGGACAGGTAAAAAACAAAGGCAAAATGTTTAGGCGGTCAATAGAACATGGAGGAAAAATTGCCTTAAAGAGCTATCTTTCCTAACATAAGTAGCAGAAATAATGTGTTTCCAGGATTAACATAGTAAACACTACGTCAGAGATAGACCGGTTTATAATGATAGTATCGAATGCAAAAGCATAGAATGCAAAAGCCTAAAAAAAATGTATTGAAAAAACTACATGGACGGCGGTAAAATGGGGGTGTCCCCCAACCCCTGTTTTTTTTACCCGTTAAAACCAATTATAATAAAAAAAAACCTTTACTTACGAAAAAAATGCATTTTTTCGAGGCTTTTGCATTCAATGCTTTTGCATTCGATGCATTGTGTTCGATGGAATCAACAGATAGCAGATAGACCAATTAATTTCTTAACAGGCTTGAAACCCCACCAATTAGCTTGGGGGATGGGGAGTTGCTTTAATAGTCCAAGCTGTGAACACTTGTTGTAGTCAAGACCCCTGTCAAGGTTTAGATATGTTTATTTTTGTCTGTCCTATAAGGACTGGAGATTTCTCTCGAGCAGGGCTACCCGCTATTTGACTATGGATGGATTATTGAAGGAGAACTATTATTTAACTGCGCACCTGTAGGTTTGCTACTACTTGAAAAACAACTTGATGAAATGTTTAAAACTGTGTACATTCAATTTTAGTGTTTCATAAGGAAATGAAGCACAAACTGTTGATATGAAATTAAAGAAGGGATTAAGTTATATCTGCTGGTCGAACAACCTATATTTTGATTTTTATTGCAAGTGAAACAGACTTAAGTTGATTTTTTCTCTTTTACATTTAACAGTATATATCCCATGCAGCATTGCATTCTTGTTAACTTTAGTTGTCCCGAATTCATGTGTTCATGCGGCACTATTGATTAGTAAAGCTCCGGTAAAGAGAACATCTCCACACCCCATTAATATTCCAACTACATCAATGAATCAAAATAAGTAGAGCTGCTGAGTTTACCTAAGAAAATGTGCGTTGTTTTGAAACTCCAAACATAATACTAAATGCAAACATTATATTGGCAATTCAGGCCAAACTATCGTCTTGTTTTTGTAAGCTAATTTGAAAGAAGATTCTTACAGTGATTTATCTGTATCTGCATCAACTGTAAAGTGCAACTTCAAAATAAGCAGATAGCCACAAAGGTCCTTGAACTGTGACATTGGAATGCATTATGGTACAGAGAAAGAATGTGTGTCGAGTCTGTGAGGCTTTGGAACTTAAGAATAGATTGCAAACTCATGCTTTCATCAAATGAAACTACATTTAAAGAGATAATACTGCCAAACTCATAATGACGCCCCAGTTTGTAAATCTGAAAGAACTATTGGTGTGATTAAAAGCAACTCATGCAAAATGTATGTAGACATTTATTTATTTATTTATTGTGCATTTGTAAGGCGCTTAAACATCAAGTAAATTGTGTTTCAAAGCGCCCCAAATAACAATATGAAGGTCTGCAATGATCATTGCATGAGAGTATCAATTTATCCAAAAATAGTTGTTCTGGTAGTGCACAGTGCTGATTCAGTGGCTAAACTCTCTGATCCAACTTCTGGTAGTGTCTTTCTGCTCAACAATTTTCTACATCTTGAACATTCTTCAGAATGATCAGCGACTATGCTTATCTGAGATCAGGCTTTGTTTCCTTGAGTACTTTACACCGAATCCTAGGGTTTCGGTAAACATGACATACACGAGGAAACCAAAAAAGATGAGGTTTTATCCTTGCTTTTCAGGTATCTTTCGTAAACTTGGCAAATTTGGATTCTGACATACAAAACCTCCTAAATGTTGTTGGGGGGGGGGGCTAGGAAAGTAAGTGGAAAGGCTTTGCTGTCTGGGTTTTCTTGGGCATGCCTTCAACATGCTCAGGCTCACCATGACACTGGTTCCTGGTCCCAAAGAAAACACAAATAATTCGGTAACCATGGCATTACTGAGTAAACCCCCCCAAACAAATCAAAGCTGTTTTGGTCACTTTTCAGGGAGCTGTTGCAAGAAAATAGGCAAATTCGAATTAATGACATATAACCTCTCCCGAACATTGTTGGGGGGCAAGGTAAGTAAGCAGAAGGGATTTTCCAGCTGTATTTTCTTGGTAGGGCTTTAACATGTCCAGGCTTACCATTGCACTGTAGAAGACTCAAATGTCGGACCAACATGCTGTGGGTCCTTAAGCAATCTGCTCAGAAACACAAGCCTAGGGTTTGGTCAAGTGAAATGCATTCAATTATTTAAACAAAAGAAAGAATCTCCATTTATGGAAGCAACCAGTTGCTTCAAAATATGATCTATTACCCTCCCACCAAAAAGCACCCAGATGTTCCTCCCTCTGGACAATAGCGATAACACATCTTAATAAAAAGAGGACTGGCTGCTCTTAATGAAAGGAAACAGACGTTTGCCCCAGGACAGAGCGAATGAAGCATGTGAGATATGAAGTCCCTTGGCTTTGAAGACCCAGCAGATTGGCCTACAAAGAGTAGACATTTTATTTTGAAATCAGTCAACCCAAGAGCAGCCAAAGGTGAGAGAGAGACTTACGCCCTGCCCTGCTTTGAAATGCAATACTGAATTAGGTTTGGCATGCAACACTGTGTCCTGTTTTAAGCTGTAGGAAACATGCTGGAAATGTCTTCCTCTTCTTGTATCAGTGTGTTATTTTCCCAAAGCTAAATGCCTGTTAACTGCAATCTACCTAAGTGCTATTGTATGTACTCACTCACTCCTTTGGGGGAAGGTGGAGAATATGATGTCAGTTTACTTTTGTGCTCGCTGATTTCTTCATGTTATATTATGTTGAGGTTTCATTATAATGTTCTTTGAAGCGCATTTGAAGCAGACAAAAAACTGCAGGCAGCAACCCTCTAAACACACAAAAACAACAGGCAGTAGACCTGGAAATATAATCTGTTACCTGGACCATAAACCCCTGTTTTGATCCAAAATTTGCATGATGCCCTTTATTAACAGTACAAGGTAACTGTAGCCCACGGTGAAAAGGCTAGTCAAAGGCTGGGATATCTAATGTAACACTGATAAGCGCCCATCCTCAGCATAAGAGGATTCCTGCCTCACACACCAATATAACTATTACCTTAAAGGACCTTGTAGGGCTCAGGAACCCCAAGGAAGGCTAGACTGGGATTCTGATTTTAAGGAAGCTGTGGTTGAAATCCCACTCTCAGTAAAATGTGCCCCTATTTCCTTCCTGTTTTCCCATTCATAGATCCTGGCCAATCATGGCCGTTCAGGGCTTAGGGGGGTAAGTAGAGGGGATTTCCATGCTGCACTTTCTGGGCATTGTTTTCACATGCCTTGGCTCGGAAGTCTGTCCATAGACACGTGTTGGGTCCTTAAGCACTTTACAATCAAGCCTAGGGTTTTGGTAAGCATGAAATAAATGAGGAAACCAAAAAAGGTGTTTTTTTGCTTGCTGTTCAGGAAGCTTTTGCAAATTTGGCAAATTTGCATTTTTGACATACAACCCCTCCAAAATGTTGCTGGGCACCTAACGAAGTAAGTGGAAGAGCTTTGTCGTCTGTGTTTTCTTGGTCATGGCTTCAACATGCTCAAGCTCACCATTCAGCAAGTAAATTCCAGAAATCTCCCCCTCACCCCCACCAGCGCAGCAAACACCTCCTCTTCAGCTATGCCTCCTCTTGGCAATTTGTCCCATAGTATACAGTTGAGTCCCTTGCCAGATTCAGTCCAATTGTACACATACCTATTACATATTTTCCTTCTCAGGCCTTCCTGTGCATCTTACCTATCCCTTGCCCTCATCTGAACTAACTACCCAACCTTTCTTCTCCCTACCACTGCTGAATGTTACATCATACTCCTCCTTTGGCTCTGAAAGGCAAAGCACTTCAACGCCATGAACTATGGCAGGAGGTGCTATACAAATGCAAGATAATATAACGCAACATAACATGTGCCATCTCCAGGCACTACCAGCGTATTCCACTCGGGAGAACATCTTTTTGTCTTTTATTCTGCACTTAAGAGCAGCTTTAATTCGGGTCCCCATCAAGCATGTCCACTGCTGTTGAATTTTGGATGTTGCTTACATTCTGAGCCTTCTTGACTAAACTCATTTCTGCAATACCTTCATAGAATTGTATGGTCTGCCAAAATCCTACTAAAAACATGGCAGCCCATTCTAGCCCTTAATTCAGTAGCAGGCAGAGTAGAACTTCTTAACATTTTCTTTCCATAGATTTCAATTGACTGTTTATATGCAATGACCAATGGAATGTTTATTCGATATATCTATTTTCACTTTAAATCATGAGTTGCAATTCATTTCTACATGGTTTCAATGGCATCTTACCTTTTATGTGGGCCTTCATTTGTTTAATGTCCCAATTGCCTTGGACCTTTATTTCTTGCATATCCCAGCAAAGAGTTTTGATTTATCTGTGTGTGTGTTGTTTGCATTAACAGGGAGGGATGTTGTCAAAGTTTCTGTACAGAACATGAAGTACATACCTTCTCTATTGATCTATACCCACAGTGACTTCTTCACTGTTAATGTTTAGATGGTTTTGTTATTTTTGCAGCTAAAACCATTTTTGTTTCTTAAAACTGGCAGGTTTATTCAAGGACTATATATTTCTAAATGGAGATGGTAATTCCAAAGGATCCACATCAGACAAATTATTGCTAGGTAGACATTTTCCTAAAGCAAGAGAAAGTTCAACTCTATAATCCAGGTGCTCATACTTTCTCATACTAGGGCCAACAGACCTGCTACAAGACCCTTCTGTTCAACCACCGGACATGATTACTTAACTTTACACTAAGGGGTTTTGGCATACACGAGCTATTATCCCCTTTCAGAAATTACAGCTTTTATAAGCATTTACCTTTTATTTCTCAAACTCACCTGACACAGGTCTCCATCACTTGTAGCAATGGTTGTGACGACACATATGGGGATGGGGAGGAGGCAGAAAGCAATAATGGACCAACCCATCGCTGTTCCCCAGGTCGGGTATTCAGTGGATCCGTATTTGGGTGTTTTAAACGTGACCAGAGACCAGAGTAAAATTATCTGTTGAAAATGTAAGAACTATCAATAACTGTAGACAGTACATAACACATTTCAGAATGTATGTTAAGCAAATATGTTCTCTTTCATAGAGGACAATTTCATTTTGCAGAACATAAAGAAAAGAGTGTTACAAATTAATCAATAGTTGACATTTGCACAGTTGGCCCAGATAATGTAAACGTGACCATGTGACAAATTGACTTCTGCTCTGCATGAGCACAAGGATGAGTACAGGCTAAAGCGCCCACCTAGCCCTCACACTTCGACAAACCAAAACCCAAACCCAATTATAACAGTAAAACAGGCATACTTAAGAGATATACCTCCCTTGCTTTTTGTGGTAATGTGGGCCAAGGGAAGGCAATACTCTCAATAGGGGTGTGATTGTGGTTCAGTTGCAACCTAAACAAAGTATAGCTATAACAGTCCAAAATAAAGGAATGCCCAATCACGGTTCTATACAAATATATTCTTTATTTAAACACATCGTACACAATAACTAACTAGAAAACACTGACAAAACCCACCCCTGTATAAAGATCACAGAATATGCAAGATAGGAAATTACAGCACTCTAGGTAATGAGACGGGAGAAAAAGCATTAAAAAGTCACATTGTTCAAAGGATATGTTCTTGAGTTGCAAGAAGGGAATAATGTGACCTGGCCAGTCTTCAGGGCCGAAAAGGACTAGGGAGGAGGGCAGTTATCATCAAATAATATCTTTTTCATTGTCTTGGTGGTTTAGCAACGGCAAATGAGGCTTCTCAGTGCTGCTTGCCAAGGACGTCATTTCACCGAAATGCCAGGGGTAGTGGAAGTGACATCACACAACCTATGATGACATCACAGGAAGTGATGTCATTTGACCTCACCCCAAAGTGACATCACTGGACGAGATGGAACATAACTTTCACCCATCAACAAAACTGTAAGTGGCATCACATAGCATTATTTCTAAGTACACTACGAAAAATATGGTTACGATATCACTGTAAAGTGATATACAGTTTATACAAGAATGGATTGCCATATGTATTGTTCATATCAGTGCGTATAGGACCATATTACCAAATCACTGTGAATGCAAGCAGACGTCCAATGCCAAATGATAATGATGTGTTATTATATAGCACTTACTCTTGAGCGCTTCATATAGAACAAATATACATTCATTATCACCCTAACTGTGTTGGTACTCATTTATCAATCTCAGCAGGATGAAAGGCTGAGTTGACCTTGCTGGGAGTCGAACCTGCAATCTGCAGATCACACACACATTGCTGCAGTCAGCGCTCAACCCACTGAGCTATTTTACGGGCTATAGCTATCATAAAACCAGCCACTCCAAAAGCAAAGAGCCATATGCTGCTGGCCACAGCCCATGAGCCTCAATTAAAAAAAATATATGTCATTTTTTTGCATTATTTTAGGGGTAGCAAGTAATACCACAGGGGTAGGAAGGGAGATTGGCAACCCCTGATTGACGTCCATGCTGCTTGGTGATTTGCATTAGTTTGGAATGCAGCAGTCACGGTAATCCAGCAGTGAGCCGGCCTCTAAGTGGGTCGAACTCGAAGAAGGCTCAAGCAGTGCGGATCATGGTGGTCAGCAGGTTCAGCTTGACTGCTGAGCTTTGATGGCGGACGGGCTGATGACGGGATGCGCAGCAAGGCATTTTGATGTGAATCAAAGCATGCCGTTTTGCATGAACACCAACAGCAGTTTGGTAGTCAACTCGATTGGTGATGAAGAGACTGGTGGTACAAATGGCATTTGGAGCAATACAGTAGCACTTCTCTCTACGAGGCAAGGCAATGATGTGCTTTAGATGGTGGTGTGCAGCGGCAAACTTGTTTGAATGGGAAAAGTATGCTTCAAAATGTGATGTGTGCCAAAGGCAACTCTGGAGAGTCCTTGTGGTTCGAACTGGGTAGAAATAACAGGATTCACATCACACAGCAGTTTCACAACTAAATGGCAGGAATCCTTCCTTTCCTGACTCTCAGGAGCTGTGAGTCCCAACTGCAGAGTCTCAGGGACAGGATGAGTCCTTTTCTGAAGCTCCCAAACATGGATGAGTCTGGCACACACCTTTGAGGGGTCCTTCAACATGGTGAGGACCTGGGCAGCAGTTTAGCTATCGCAGTTGCAGGTATTGATCCAGCAGCAGGTTCACACCAAATGGTCGCTGGGGAGGGTTAGGGGACAGAGATTGTCTCTGCCTTGGAACATCTGTATTAAACTGAAAAATTGCAAGACTTTGGAAAGAACTGCTCTCTCAAAAGTGACAAACATAATTTCTTTCAAGGGTTTAAAGGATAGTTCCGGGACTTTTTTTTTATTGTTCCTATGGTTCGGCCATGTGTTTTTAAGCATAAATCGGTAGATCGTAGAAAACTTTCCTATGGACCTTACCCGACTTTTCGTCCATTAACGCACTCGAAATCAGCCGCCATTTTCTGATAATCCTATCATTTCCCCCCATCGCCCTGGCTCACCTGCTTTTGCGGCACTAAATCAAATCCCCCGCCCCTGAGCCTGACATCAGCAGACGCGTACCGCCCATTTCCCAACGCCAAAGCACGTTTCGTGTCAACAATCGCTGCGCCTCAGCTAATGAAGTGTCACCATGGAAATGGCAGGACGCCTCTTTCCTCAATAAGTATAAACACACCGTTTCACAACACACAGCAGCAGATTTTCGATTCCATTCCTCTCTCTGTGTTACTTTGAGTATTCTGTGACTCGTTTCTGTGCTCTGGTCAGCTACCTTCGCCGCTTCTAGGCCTTGTGTACACCTGTACCATCTCTGTAAATTATTTTACTTTCTTTACCACACAATGGCTACAATAATGCCGTATATGTACGAGCCCGAGTACACCGAGGAGGAACTACTGGAAAGGCAAGCACGCGGAAACGATGGGGATTCGGACGGCAGTTGGGAGGACCAGTCAACGGATGAAGAGCCTGGACCATGTTGCATGGACGGCGTCTCCACCTGGTGCACGTGCAATCGGTGCGAGCTAATGCCAACTGAGGAGGAGAACTGCTGCTGCCGTGAAAATTCCGGGTGCTTGGCCTACATTTCGGAAGGCGAGCCAAGTCCGCAATGCATCACCGAGCTGCCAGAGTTCAGGGAAGCCTGCCTCTCACGGACCGTGTTGAGGATGATGATGGTGCTTATGCACGAACTTCGCGGCACTGTTCGTCCGCGTAATCCGAGTAACGAGTAAGTATACTCTGGTTGTGATGTCAGTGATGCCACTACTATGTCATGGTCGTCTCCCACATATAAAATTACATCTACATATCATTCGAATGCATGTAAATTGGTTCCATATTGTGCATTTTCTAGATAGAATTTTTTTCAAAGCAGAATGACATTTTTTACCTGAATCGACAGTGATAAGAAAGTTTTGTCATTTTAATACAGTTTGCATCTTTCATTTTCACAGGTGGTACAGGCTGGTGGCCTATCGTTGCTTCACTTGGTGGCTTCACGGGAGGCTCGGACACCGCGTTCAGAGAGTAATACCTGCCTGTGCGGTACTTGCCATTAGACAACATTTCCCCAGCGAAAGTGGACAATACCGCGGATTTTCCCTGGATGTGCTGCAACCGGAACTTTACAATGTGTAATGTTTATTATTTATGTTTAATTGAAATTAAGATCTAAAATAAAACCCAACATATATTTTAACAATGGTTGTTTTGATTTTTTAAATGAATCTAGTGTGTCTCCATTGAATAGTCTTCCTGTGCCTTGTCTTGTCACACCACATGTCTCCGGCCCTGGGAGGGTGAGGTATTTATAAACTCACCCCCTGCCTTCCATGTACTAGATCCTGCAGCCTGCCTCTTACATGCAGTTAGATGGCCTCTCCTTGGTGAGGCCCTGCGGCAAACGAGTCTTGTCTGCACGACCACCACCCCAATCCACACCCCCCCGCCCTATCAAAGGCAGTTCGCACCGGGGTACTTGCGCTGGCAAGTGGAGCTGTCAGGGAGCGATAAAGGCCAAGAGGTGCCAAAGACCATGTACACTTCAAAGTGGTCTATAGAGCATGGGTTGTTGTTCCCATGTCTACCTCCAGACCCCGTGTCTCCTGCCAAGCATCCCCCCTCACGCTGGACGCCCCCTGCAATCCACATAAGTGTGTCTCCATTCACAAGTCTTCCTGTGTCTTGTCTGCACGACCACCGCCCCAATCCACCCCCCGCCCTATCAAAGGCAGTTCGCACCGGGGTACTTGTGCTGGCAAGTGGAGCTGTCAGGGAGCGATAAAGGCCAAGAGGTGCCAAAGACCATGTACACTTCAAAGTGGTCTATAGAGCATGGGTTGTTGTTCCCATGTCTACCTCCAGACCCCGTGTCTCCTGCCAAGCATCCCCCCTCACGCTGGACGCCCCCCTGCAATCCACATAAGTGTGTCTCCATTCACGAGTCTTCCTGTGTCTTGTCTGCACGACCACCGCCCCAATCCACCCCCCGCCCTATCAAAGGCAGTTCGCACCGGGGTACTTGTGCTGGCAAGTGGAGCTGTCAGGGAGCGATAAAGGCCAAGAGGTGCCAAAGACCATGTACACTTCAAAGTGGTCTATAGAGCATGGGTTGTTGTTCCCATGTCTACCTCCAGACCCCGTGTCTCCTGCCAAGCATCCCCCCTCACGCTGGACGCCCCCCTGCAAACCGCATAATGCCACGACATATACACGTCATTCATTCACAAACACACCCCTGTTTCGAATTCTTTATAACCCACTTCATATTTCTAATGAGCACTTCTTTGCGCTTTGCTAGTCAACCCGTGAAGGTGCTGGTTATCTGCTCTTCGTAAAAGTGAACTTCCGTGGCCACTTCGAGGAAACTCCTCAGTTTGCAACCTGTGAACTGCTCCCTGTTCTACGACAAGAAACTACTCTGATCCCTGCATCTAACTGTTTGTTCGTCAAGGTAAGGCCATGTACCATAATCATTTTGCGTCCAATTTCTTTTCGTTCAAGACAGTACATGCAAGGAACTAGTCACATGTTCTGAGTTTACATTGGTATTCATAGAGAATTGTTGATCTTTACTTTTCAGAACTTTCCACAATGCCTGCCTGTTCCATTGGCGGTTGCCCTTCGAAGACCCATAATAAATCTGAAGGTACTATAATGCATGTTTTCCCTAAGACAATAGATCAGATAAGAGAATGGGTCCGATATTGCGGATATCCACCGTCTGAACTTGAAAGTAGAGTCCTAGAAGTCTTTGCGGACAAGAGGGGTGATCGATACCGCATCTGCAGCAGGCACTTTACCTCTGACATGTACTCCACATCATTGCTAATAAAGAAGAACACACCGCGAGCGAGGCGAAAATTGCTCTCAACCGCTATTCCCACTCTATTCGTCCACATCCCTCCACTGGTGAGTCAAGTTTACGTATTTATCTCTCGGCCTTGCGGTAGTGTGTAGCATTAGCTAACAATAATTTCCCCATTTATGTATCCACTCAATATGAAGGCGGAAAATTCTCCATCCGTGTCGTTATTGCAGTCATCAGCCACTTCAAGCGCCTATCGGGTAATCTTACTTGGCTATTCTGCCACTGACTTGTTTTAGGCATGTAAATCAATAGTTTTAATTTATCGTGTAATTATTTTACCTAATGGTACACCCTTGTACTCGTCCTCTAGTCTTTGTTTTCAGTTATAATTATTGTTATCCAAAATAATGCAAGTACTGTCTTTCAGGGAGATGCTGAGGAGTCCAACGTATTGACGACTACCGTTGATGTCACTCAGATGCTCGAGGTACGTTTCCGGACAGTTCCATCGATGGAGATCATCAGATCTTGCATTCTTGTAGCGTGATTGTTACACACAATGTTTCTTTCGTTTTTAGCCATTGATATGTCCTTCTGTCGTCGCCCTCCTATGTGTCTTCTTTTTTCAATATTGTGTTCATTACTAATGAAAGTCCTATGTTTCAGGGAGTCGATGGAGCATTAGTCCAAGAAGAAGGGGGAGCATGCAGTTACGGGTCGGCGCAACAGCTTGCAGAAGTGTGCACCGCAGTTACATCGTCCCTTGATGTTCTTATGCATTTCGAGGTATGGATACTGACAGTTCGATCAAGCGAAATCATATGACGTGATTACATCCGCTATACTTCCTTCTTTATTAACGCAAGTACTATGTTTCAGGGAGATGACGGACCTTCTTCTACAAGAACATCACCCCTAGTAGTTGATGCAGATCTCTGGGTGGTGACACTTCCAACGATCGAGCAAATCGAATCATATTTACATATCCATTATTTATTTTAGACAACTGATCATTTTTGCAGGTCTATTTAGATGAGCCGTTGACGCCTGCACAAAGTTTCTGTTCTTTTTATCAAAATAGAAAACCATACTAATGCAATTACTGTGTTTCAGGGAGTTACTGAAGCATCATCTTCAATAATATCATCAATGGAAGTCTATGAGGAGCACAAGGTATGGATCTTGACAGTTCCATCTAACTAGATCAACTATGCGTGAATAATTGTCGTTTGAATGTTCTACACAAAGCGTTCATTCGTGTTTTGCTATTGAGATGTACGTGGGTATTGGTCCCCAAGTACATTTTGTGTTTTCGATATTATTATACATACTAATGAAAGTTCTATGTTTCAGGGAGTCGATGGAGCGTCAGTGCGTGACGGATGTGCTTATCATGAAAATATAGTCGTTGCAGCGCAAGAGGAAGTGGAGACATGCACACACGAGTCGGAGCAACAGCGTCCTGATGTTGAAGTTCGAGGCAAGAAAGTTTCAAAGAAAAGAAAGCAAAAGAAGGTTAGTGTCCTGGTCACTATATTATGTTGTTTTTCACTGTTAATAGTTCAATACTGTAAGTTGTGTTTAAACTGAACATCCCTTTTCCAATCTGTCCTCTAGTTGTGAGTGGGTGTACGAACTAGATCTACACAGACAGTGAAGCGAACGAGAGATGTTGCTTGTCAAACCTTTTGGCAGGGACTTGAGACTGGAGATGCATCGTGCCAATGGGAAGAATATGAAGTGATTGACAACGGAGCTATACCACCACCAGCCATTGATAGTGAATGTCCTCCTGGTAGTTCGGATGCAGTCGGAGATCAGTTCACAGAATCCACACCCGCAAAAACTAAGACCGCAAGAAAGTTGAAGAAATTGTCTTATTCACCCATCGCCGGAGAAGGAACAGATGTTGCAATGGAAGAGAATGAAGTGGACTACAATGAAACACCATCAATATCACTGAACATAGCGGAAGACGATATCAGAGATTCTACCTTTCATGTGAGTGACATGTCCTCAACGTTACAGGCCGAACCAGCTGGGATGCAGAGTGACAGTATAAGGAAAGAGGCCAAATTCATTGTATTCGATAGTTGTTTGATTGATATTATTATTCGGTTGAAATGTGGGCATTCGGTAGGTGGGGAAGTATGTGGGGAGCCATTGATTAATGTGACTCGTGCAATTCGAGGCACTAACCTTAAAATACATGCCACCTGTACAAAATATCATCCTTTCTCATGGTCTGCACAACCCATGCTGGGACAACTGCCAGCAGGCAATCTACTTTGTGCAGCGGCTGCACTTTTTAGTGGTTCAAGTTTTAAAAAGTTAGAGTCTTTCTTTCAGTTTGTGGGAATCCATTTCATTGCGAAAACTCAGTTCTACAAATACCAAACCGATTATCTATTTCCAGCCATTAGCGAAGCTTGGAGAATGGAAAAAATGTCTATTGAAAGTACATTCGCGGGCAAACGGTTCAGGCTAGCCGGTGATGGACAGTGCGACAGCCCAGGATTTTCAGCCAAGTACTGCACCTACCACTTTCAGGACATGGAAAGTAAGAAAATTGTGAGTTCGGTGGTCGTGCAGGTGTCACAAAGTACATCCTCAGTGGCCATGGAGAAAGTTGGCTTTGTAGCATCATTGCAAGAACTACAATCGCTGGGAATGGTGATCGACCTGATAGCCACGGACAGACACGTTTCAATTGCCAAGACAATGAGAGAAGAGTACAAAAATATAAATCACCAATTTGACGTTTGGCATCTTGCAAAAACAATCAATAAAAAAATGTCGGCTGCAGGTAAAAAAAAAGAAATGCAAGGTATTTCACAGTGGTCCAAGTCAATCAGCAACCATCTTTGGTGGAGCTCAAAAACATGTGGAGGGTCGTTGGAAATTCTACTGGAAAAATGGGGGTCAGTAATGCTACACTGTACCAACGTTCACCGTTGGAACACAAACCAACATTTCCACAATTGTGAACATGGCCATTTGTCCACAGAGGAGGCACGGAAGAAGAAGTGGTTGATTCCTTCATCACCCACTCACAAAGCCATTGAAAAGATTGTATTTGATAAAACTATAACAAGAGATTTGAGGGGACTCACGGAATTCTGCCACACAGGAGATTTGGAGGTGTTCCACAATATGTGCCTAAAGTACAGGCCAAAACGATTGCATTTTGGCATGGAGGGCATGATAAATCGGACTCTTCTAGCGGTCTTGGCACATAACCATAATGTTGGCCGTCAACAAAGTAGGACGACCGGAACTTTAGGGACGCTTCGCTACAATAAGGCCTTCACTAAAAGAAGTAAACAATGGGTGATCAAACCAGTGTTTGAGGATATGCAATATGAGTTTATTGAGAGACTTATTGTTGATGTCCTAGATAGGCACATAAATGGAGTTGTGAACGAACCTGTGCAGGGGACAACTGCATTGCCACCCAACATTGCCTCTGTTCCATGTCCACCTAAAGAAGAGCTCATTGAGAAATACACATCACGGTTTAAATGATTGTAATTTGATTGTCTGTTCTCTCGAGTCTCCTCATGTCGCAGGCCCATTGAATATGTGTATCTATGTAATGTGTAAATAAAAGTGATTGCTCAGTGTACATGCAATGTGTCTATCCAACCTTGTTCATTTGCGCATTAAATCAAACCAAACAGTATTATAAATCATTTTTCAAAAAATATAGAATGTCTCCGTATTTATGGTTCTCTGGGGCTGCAAAGCACGCAGACAAAATGCAAAGATGGAGTGTAAATTTCAAGTCCTGTGAGATGGCCTTACACTGAATGTAGCTAACTAGGAATGTGTGCTCGTTCAAAGTGAAGGTCAGCTGCTTTGATTTTTTGCTTGGGTGCCGGAATGGCCCACGACTCAGTACAAGGTTCTATTGTTATTTGACCTTGACAGGCCGGGACCATCCCGAAAGACTTCTTTTTGGGGGTGTGGGGCAATAACGTAAGAAACGATAATGAATATAATTTCAGAAACGAAAGCCATTTCATGTTCGTTAATTAGAAGAAATAACGTCGGCATAGAAGGAGTGGTATTTCGGGGCTGCCCTACGCACAGACACAATGGAAAATGCAAATATAATGTAAATAACTCTTTAGATGAGTTTATACCGCAATTTAATTACTATACAGTAGCTTTAAAGACGGGTTAAGTTGTACTTGTTCGTACTATGTGGCATATTGTTTTGTACCGCGCACTATCTTGAGGAGAACCATCTCCTTTTACGGAAGCACCTCAAAACCTTCCTCTTTGCTTCTGCTTTCTCTCTCCCTCTCCCCTGCTACAACTGGTCCACTGTCTGCGACCTCGGTCCTGGGCCCTTCCACTCTCCACCTGCACTGCCTCCCTGTCAACCCCTGCACTGGGGGACTGTCTCAGTATCCTACAGCCCCCCCTTGACGTATAATACCCAGTTGCACTGTCCTAGCTATGAAATAATTTCCCGACCTAATATATAAAATGAATAATTTTAATAAAGATCTGATGGTTAGACTAATTTCATTTTTTATGTTTTTCAAACAGGTACATCATCCATTATTGTCTGTGTCACGAGTACCAGACACCGGCGGATGGGTTTTTCAACCGCCAGTTGCTTCTCCGCGTTAACAACGTTACCACCCTGACCATTTAATGGGACGATCGCCAAGTACAAGTATGCCCTTACGCGGTACTAACGGCTAGATGCAACATACAGACCGTTGTGGTGGCCTAGTGCCTCATTGTTGGAACAGCCATGCGATTATCAGTGCGACCGAAGAGCTTATTTTATTGTAGACCAACACCCTGTGTACTGCACACGAACATCGCTTGCCTCAAGACGAACTATTTTGGATCGAGAGCAAATAAAAATGCAAATCGCTGAATATTCTCAAAACATTTGATGTCAAATAAATGTACTTTGCCAAATGTACAATCTTGCCGTTTGCTTTTAAACCACAGTTTCATATTCCGAATTGTGGCGCTGTATTGTGAGATGATCTAAGACCCTGTGTACAGCAAAGGAACATTGTGTGCCTCAAAACGAACTTTTTGGAACGTGAGCAAATAAAAATGCAAATCGCTGAATATTCTCAGAACATTTGATGTCAAATAAATGTACTTTACCAAATTTACAATCTTGCGGTTTAATTTAAAAGTACAGTTTCATATTCCCAATTGTGGCGCGCTGTGTTGTGTGAGCTCATCTGTGTTGATTTCCTGGTTCTGTGTGGAGTCGCGTAGAAGACGCCTGGGCGCTTTTGCCTACGCAGCTCAGTCACGTCACGGATAGAGGCGGGGAATATGAATGTTTTGATCAAGTCTGTTTCAGGGGCGGGGGATTTGATTTAGTGCCGCAAAAGCAGGTGAGCCAGGGCGATGGGGGGAAATGATAGGATTATCAGAAAATGGCGGCTGATTTCGAGTACGTTAATGGACGAAAAGTCGGGTAAGGTCCATAGCAAAGTTTTCTACGATCTACCGATTTATGCTTAAAAACACATGGCCGAACCATAGGAACAATAAAAAAAAAGTCCCGGAACTATCCTTTAAGTCCAACTGATGATTCAAAGAAGTGGTAGGAAACTACGTCTTTTAAAATAAAAATACCTCATGTGATTGGGCTAAAGTTAGCCTGATTTAGGGGTCCAATCCCTATTCTTGGAACAAGTTAACCTTGCCTTCAGACATCACACTGTAAGTGTTTTGTGCTACAAGAAGTGGTGGGGACAGGAAAGACAAATAGAACCATAGAGAAATAAGATGGTAGAGCCTTCCTTCAGCTGTAAAGAGCCCCCCTCTCTACACTAAACTCCCCAGATCCTTCTAAATAGAATCAAAGGCTTTTGATATGCAGCACTCTGGTGTGAGGCCTTGAGGCAAAAGACACATTTTGTCTTTTAAGTGATGACATGTAGGTACATTTGCAACTAATGACCTGCTCCTATATAATGCTCTACCTCCATATCTGGGGACCACTGTAAACTATATGGATCCAATGGTCTTTGACTGTCTCAAACAGCACACACTGTGGATGTTAAAGATATATTCCATTAAAAACTAGTATCCCACTGGTACTATTCGATCCTGCTGAAAGAAATTACAAATGTGTCCATTTGCATAACTTAATTAACATTTTGAAATAAAAGACTACCATATTCAAATTTAGCCAATATTAAAGATTGTGCAACTTAAATTGAGCCACCAAGTGTTCCTTAAGAAATTCTGTAGTCAGTACCTGCTATTACACAGACTGGTCTGGGTGGGGAGCACAGCACTCACTGTACTGCACCTAAATCCTACCACTCGTATTACCTTACATAGCATAGCACACTGACATTATCCAGCTGGTAAGGAATTCCAATCAGTGCTGTGTCCCATGTGAAGGTGGTTCCCCATCTGCTGCTCTATCTCAAATGGAGGTATTTTCCCACTTAACAGGTATCTCAAATCTAAGTGTTATGTACTCACTGCTTAGCTCTAATGTAGGATTTTCTTCCCACTTTCCAGGTATCATTCTAAGGGTCTTGTACTCACTGTTGTTTCCCAAATGTAGGCGTTTTCCCACTTAACAGGTATATCAAATCTCAGTGTTTTGTACTCACTGCAGTATCTCAAATTTCGGATTTTATTCCCACTTGCCAGGTATCATTCTAAGTGTCTTGTACTTACTGCTGTATGTTAAATGTAGGTTTTCCCCACTTAACAGGTATCTCAAATCTAAATGTTTTGTACTCACGGTTTGTACTCACTAAATGTTTTGTCCCGGGAGGATAGCTTAGGGGCAGCATGCTCGCCTTGGAAGCAAAACAACACAGAGCAACACAGGTTCGATCCACGGGCCCGCACTTAGAAACCTCTGGGTATTAAGCGTGTTATAAATAACCCATCATAACATATCATATCACTGCTGTGTCTCAAATTTGTGCATTTTCCCACTTAACAGGTATTTCAAATATAGGTGTTTGGTACTCACTGCTGTGTCTCAAATGTGGGTGTTATTTCCACTGGACAGGTATCTCAAATCCAAGAGCTTTCTACTTGCTGCTGTGTCTCAAACTTGGATGTTCTTCCCACTTAGGCTATTGGTGTTTTGTACTTGCTGCTGTATCTCAAATTGGGTCACCTTTACCCACTTGCCGGCTGTCTCAAGTCTGGGTGTTTCTACCTACTCCTGTGCCTCGGATTCTGGCGTTCATTTCCACTTAAGTCTAGTTGCACCCACATCCTCCAACTAGTCCTTTAAACTCCAGGTATTGCTGCCTAGTTGTGCACTCATGATCAGACCTCCTCTACCTGCCCCTTCCCTATGCCAGCGGCACCGTCCATATGTGTGTTAACTCTCAATTAAGGGGCATCCTACACACAAGTTAGATACCACGCCCCACAACGTCCAAATGAGAGCTGCACGCTGGTGAGCCAGTAGGCCTAACGATGCACATTCCACCCAACACCAACCCTCCTTCACACACAGCAAAACCTCCCCAACCTCCATCACATCAAGCTGTCCCTTCCCCTCTCCTCTACATTGTCCAACTGCTCCATTTCTCCCCTGCTTCAACCTCCACTTAGATCTTGCTCGACCCAAACCAGAGACGCACGTTGGAGACCTAGAACTGAACACATTGACCCTCTGAGCATCTTGCACCGGTCACCTCCACAGTCCAGCCAAACCTCTCACTCCAACCCAGCCATACCTCTTTGTGCCTGCACACACATCTCACCTCTCTCGAACAACATTGCCCCTCCCCCAATTCTCACTTTCTTCTCTTAGTGCAGCATGACCAGCCCCCCATGCTCACCCACACCCTTAGGACACCAGAAAGACAAGAAATGGCCTAGGCCCCTGTGACCGCAAGCCCTACTTAGCATCACCTGTGCTCCACCCCAGATCTCTATCCTTGCCCCCCTTGCTATAGTACCCAATCTATCCCTCATGCTCCCAACACAGTTTTAGCACTATTCCCCTACTCCCCTCTCCTGTCTACCTCCACCCCCATACGCTCCTCTGGCCCCGCACCCATCACGCGCCACTACCACGCCCCTGCCATCCCTACTCCTTCAACAACCCCAACTACAACGATCTGGGCAAGCGCATGCCCTCAAGTACAGCCCATTTCTTCAGCAAACACGCCACTTCTTCCTCTGCTACAAGAAACACCTGCCCCCCACTACATCCCACCAAATCTCCTACATTCTCATCAACGCCGGGCCGGTCTCTAAAAACAAATTTAACTTTGTTGATCTTATCTTGGATGGATGAGAACCCAGACATCTATTTCATCACAGAGACCTGGTTTGCTATAGACTATGAATCCATTGCTCACAAGGCCTTCCCCCCTGGCTACAACCTGACTGTTCAGAACTGATCCAGAAAAGGTGGGAGACTAGAAATGCTATACAAACAACACATTTGAGTAAGGACACCTTAGCCAGCACCACAGATTATGAATCCCCACTTGTAAAATGCCAACTCTCACCCTTCACATCCCAGATTTTCCTACTCATTTATAGACCCTGTTCCTAAAAAATAAACTTTACAGACACACTCAGCAATGCTCTGTCAACTACCTTCAACCTAATTCCAACACTCACCATTCTAGGTGACTTCAAAATGTGGTTTGACTCTGCTTGAAACCGAATGACCCACTTTCTCACAGGTAACCTTTTTTCTACCCACCTTCACTGCAGGTCACACCCTTGATGCAGTCTTCAGCTCCACAACCATCATATCCAGTCTGCCTCCATGCCCCCTAACATAGACAGATCACTCAGCAATCTTCTTCTCCACTGGCCCGCTCCCAAGGCCACGCCCGCCCTTCAACTTCCTCCACCCCGCTGACCTCACTCAACAAAACTGCCCCATCAATACTAACAAGGGCCTACAGATCGGAAATCATAAAAAACATAAAAGCATTTCATGGGAACAGAATCTTGAACTCTTGCAACCCAAGATAGGAAGTGCACAGAATCATCTCTGAATTCAAATCGTCAGATAGCACACACCCACCTTCACTTAACTCCCAATCCCTATGCGATGCCTTTTTCAAACATGTTCACAACATCTCTGTCGACAGACACACTACCATCATCTGCAAAATAGCAATAATGCTCCTGCCCGTTCCATGCCCACCTCCAGTTCGTGGTCCCAACTCCCTCCCGATCCAATACTTCATCTCTTTCACCCCAATCTCAAATAATGAGTTCCTCTGACTCCTAACACAATGTTGACTGTCAGGATCTCCTGAGGACCCTTGGCCACCCACTCTCCTCAACAACATCCTAACTTCAACCTAATCAGGTAGTATTGCACGATCAATCCTTAACCAATCCCTCACATTGGGAATCTTCCGGGAAGCCTTCAAGACCTCCTATATCAAACTGCTCCTCAAAAAACCTATGCTCTACCCCCTCATTCCCCAGAACTACCAGCCCATTTCTAACACCAGTTTCATGGCCAACTCATTGACCACACAGCATACAAGCAACTCTGCAATTTCACTGAAGCCAACAACCTTCTTGACCCTGCCCAATTAGCTTCAGGCCCCTCAGAGAACTGAGTCCTCTGTTGAATCCATGTGGGATGACCTAAAAAGAACAGCCGGCATGGAAGGATGTGCTGTACTCATTCTCCTTGAGCTCTGTGCTGCCTTCAACACTATTGACAACTTCATTCTGCTACATCGGTTACACTCACCAGGAATCAAAGACACTGCCCTCACATGGATCTTCTCCTTCAGCTCTAATCATTCCCAAATCTTGCTCCTTCAAATTTTCACCTCTGCATCCCACCCAATGCTGAAAGGGGTCCCACAGGGAGCATCCCTATTCCCCCTCCTCTTCAATATCTATCTCAGCCTACTCTCGCAGTCATCTGTTCCCACAATTTCACCTGCTACAATTGCGTAGCCGGTACCCAGATTATCCTTAAAATCCCAAAATCGCCAGTCTCCACCCGTCCAGATCTGTCATCATGCCTCTCAAATAACAACCACTGGACGACGACCAACCATCTCATCCTCAACTCGGGAAGACATAAATCTTAGTCAGTGGGAAAACCGCACTCCTTGCTGAACCTATCCCCTGTCCTCACTCTCTATGCCCCCACTGCCCGGCAACCTCCACTTCAGTGAAAAACCTTGGATGCACGCTGGAAATGGATTTATCCGTTTCCCACCACATCAACTCCACATCCAGAACCTGTTTCCTCTCCCTACTCATCCTCAGGCATATCTTCCCTTCTCACCTATCCTCAGCAAATCTCTGCCATCCTCACCATCATCCTCTCCCGCTTAGTTTATGCAAACTGCCTTTATCTAGGGGCACCATTGTTCCAAATAAGGTAACTGCAAATAATCCAAAACACTTGTGCCCACAAGCTCATTGGCGCCCTCCCAGAGAACACATCAGCTCCACACTGAGAGTCCTCCACTGACTCCCTGTTGGTTGATGAACTACCTTTAAAGCCATGTGCATTGATCACCAAGTCATGCACAACACAGGCCCAGAATTCCTCCAAGACAAACGTACACACTACCAACCCTCCAGGACACTCAGATCCAGCACAGCCTTTCTCCTGGTTATCCCCAATATAACTACACAAGACTGGGCGAATCCTCCTTCTCTGTCCAATCTCCCACCATCTGGAACTCTCTGCCCCTCCAAATCCGGAGCATTGCCATTCACCTCGAATTCAGAAAGGCCCTCAAAACCTGGCCTTTTCCTTCGGCCTCTTGAAACTCTCCCATTCTATGCTGTGATTGCCCCTCGCACACAAGTACTAAACACCTATTCTTCCAAACCATTGCAGATACCAGCAACATTTGCAATGGCACACCTTGAGAAACCTGCACTCTCTTCTCACCCCCACACAGATGATCATACATCACCCCATATCTCTCTGAGCCATACTCCTATCCCTGCCTGAACCCCTAACTCTATAACCGATACAAACTGCTTACCAAACAATGCTGGTAAAGCTGATGCACCTTAGATGTGTCCACTTAAAGCTGCAGGGACAGAAAGCTCATTCAAACGGACCACTTGGGATAGCAACGGTAGCAGGACCAGTTTGAACTGGTGACAGCTATGGTCGTACACTCAGCTTGAAGCCCCAACCTAATTATCCAGGGACTTACTCAAGTGCACAGAACGTTCAACCCATAAGTGGCACAGGTAGTATGGAGGAAATGTGCCAGTTCAATTGAGGCTACTGGGCACGGAACACACTTTAATAGCTTCAGAGATAAGAATAGAGGGTTCCATATGTTAAAATTGCAACAAAAATGGCCGTGGATGCAAAATACTGTGTCAAAAAGGCTGTGGTTTTGCCTCCGCAATCCATGTAAAGGAAGCGGGGGACACCGCAGCAAACCCCACACCCATTATACCATTTAAGGGAAGCAGGGGACACCCCCGTAACCCTCACAACCCTTAAATGGAATAGTTGGGTATATCTTTACTGGGTCAAACCACAGCATTTTCGACGCAATTTTTTGCACATGCAACATTGTTACTGCACTATTATCACTGCATACCGAATAGAGATGAACTTAATCGAATCTTTCAGTTGGGAAAGGGAATGATACTATTGGTCTTAGCCGTAAGTGACAAAATCTATTAAAATGTAATTTAATTGATTTCCTATTGCACCCAAAGAAGGCCACGAGCCAGGTCCTCCACAAAAGGTAGTATGCTAACCCCACCAAAAGATGCACTTGAATGATCAATCTATCATGCTGAGAGACCTAAGAAAACAACACACAAGGAAAATCTGTACGAGACTAAGGTATGTATAAAACGCACAATGTCTGTGGACACATGCTGCAGGCATGGCTCCCCATCTATCCACTTCAGAATGCAGCTATGACTATGCAAATTTGGTCTAGCAGCTTGCATAGCCGTCCACACTGAAACCCCTGATGTGCCTAAACACCTCTGTCATTACAGCGACAACCTATGTAAACATGTGGTCTACCTGGGCACCCATCGAGTCTTCTGCACTAGCACTCTATCCTGAAACTGCCAGCAGCACCTGCCCATGTGCCTGACCTCTGGGCTGTTTACTGGGGCCCAGGCAGCCCTTCTGAGTCCTAAACTGGCAAAATGCACATACGCATCTTAAAGTTAACTCCTAGAATCTCCCATACATTGACTTCGGTCCCTGAGGGCGTTCCAACCACAAAGCGCATTGAGGCCATATACATGGGGAAATGGCGCTATATAAATGACGACTGCAATACGATGCAAGCATTTGTTGCAAAAGATTGCCTCATTTTGGGGTGAGGGTTCTTGATGGGCAAACAAGCGGATGCTAACAGACATCAATGGTACACCTTGTCTTACTGTTTAGTAAGAAGGATGAAGTTCAACACAAAAAAATATATAAAATTCCACACCTGTCTGGATCTCGGTGTGTTGTATTGTGCGGTGCTTAAAAACCTAGCCTTTTTGTCCCCCTTTTCGAAAAGTCAAATCAGGGTGTGTTGTATTGTGCTGTGCTTGAAAGCGTCGCCTTTTCCCCCTTGTAGGAAAGTCGAATCTGGATGTGATGTGTTGTATTGTGCTGTGCTTGTGAACAGCATTTTTCCCCCTTTTGTAAAATTTGAATCCGTATGTGTTGTATTGTGCTGTGCTCAAATACTTAGCCCACAACTTGGAGCATGCAACTTGGCCGCGTGCGCTTCCTTGCTTCTCTAGCCACGTGCTCTCCCTTGCATAGTAGGTCCCCGCATCCTGTTCTGTTCCCCCCTCCGGCATTTCTCTTCCTTCCTCTCGCATCTTAACCCTTCCCTCTTCGATATATTGTGTACTATTCTCACACTGTCTCGTGCTCCCCTGTTTTTCTGGCATTACTTTGCATTGCCTGCATTATTTTTCTAGGTTTCTGTTGTGCTCTGTGCCTTGTTGACTGTATTGACTTTGTGTTTGTTCTCTAGGTTTCTTGATATTGTGATGCTATCCATGGTTTGTGGCATGACATTGCAATTGCCTGCATTCTTCACTCCTAGGTTCCTTGTTGCCCTCTGTGTTTTGCTTTTGGTCCTGTATTGTATCTATTTTCTTTACTTCCAGGTTCCCTATTGTGCTGTGCGCTTTGCCTTAGTTCTGTACTACATCTGCATTCTCTACTTCTAAGTCCCCTGTTGTGCTCTTTTCTTTCTGATGGTTCTGTTCTGCATCTGATTTGTAGGTCTGCTGTTCTTGTTCTTTGTTGTGCCCACCACATCAGTACTTTCTGCTCCAATTTTCAATGTTATGCATATGTCACTTAGCTCTCTTTCAAGCTCCCTTCAGCCACCTCTGCTTCTTCTCTTATACCAAACTGTCTGGTCGCATTTCAGGAATTGTGTGCTGCCAATGATCTCTGCCTTAATGCCAGTAAGACTGAGATCCTCCTCATTGGGACACTCGCTCCCTCCTTTCCTCTATCTCTATGGGTGCCCACTCTGGATCCTCTTCCTGCTCCTTCCTGTGAGGCTAAGAACCTTGGTGTCATCTTCGGCTCCGCCCTCTCCTTCTCTCCTCTCATCTCTGATGTAAGAAGTCAAACTATCAGCTGCAACTCTGCCGAGGTATTCTTCCTTTTCTCACTTTCCCCCAGAAGCTCACTGTCTCCAGAGTTCTGGTCCTCTCTAGGTTGCACTATTGCAACAACCTCTTTCTAAATCTTCCTGTCTCTACTCTTCAACCTTTACAACTTATCCAGAACAGGACTGAAAGATGTGTCCTTGGCCTCAAGCGCAGGGATCATATCTCTCCAGCTCTGAAATCTCTTCACTGGCTCCCCTTGTCTGCAAGGATCAAGTTCAAGACCCTTTGCATCGTCCACAAGACTTTTTGGGGCCTGGGTCCACTTTACCTCCAACTTTCTCTTCCAAAACATCTTCATTCTGAAGCTCTCTGTGCTCATTTACCTCCAACTCTCTGATGGGCAGAAGCTTCTCCAAGGAGTGAGATGGGGCAGATCTATCTCCTCGGCTGGAGCCTCCCTCTGGAACAGCCTACCTGCCTCTCTCAAACGTGTAATGTGTAATAGGTTATTTATAACATGCTAAATACCCAGAGGTTTCTGAACACGGACCCGGGGATCGAACATGTGTTGCTCTACCTTGTCTTGCTTCCAAGGCGAGCACATTGCCACTGAGCTATCCTCTCAAGACAGACTTGAGCAGAACCACCTCTGGTTCCAGAAGCAACTCAAGACCTTGCTTTTTGCTTCCGCTTTCTCTCTTCCCTGTCCCTTGCTTATGCACCTGACTGTTCTGCGCACTGGTCACCTGGTGACCCTCGGAACATTGGCCCAGGCTATTGCATGTCCATTCGTGCTCGCACTGCCTCCGGGCTGCCCAGCACTTAAGGGTCTGCATCTGTAACCCTAGAGTCCCTTCTCTCTGCACTTATGAGCCACCCACTGGCTGCACTTGTGAGTTAACTGCACTTCCCCCTTCCCCCTGGCACTTCTCCCTTTCCCTCTTCTCCGCACGTGCATGATCTGAATGACACAAGGCCTATTAAGATCATTATGTTGGTCCCTGTTTGTTTCCACCTCCTTGTCTTATTATACCTAGAAACTCTTGTGTACAGGTGCATTATTAATGCTGCATCATGTCATATCATATCACCAATGGTAGGGGGTGTCTGCCAGAAATGCAAATTTGCAATGTTCAGAACTCCTGCAAGAAATAGCTACATTTTCATCCTTTATGGATCAGATGTTTCATTATACAGGCAGCTATCTAGGCTTGATTGTTTATGCAAAATGTTTAAGGACAAAGAGCAATGTCTTTGCCTCAGCAGTGGCCAAGCCTTTCAATCTTCCAGAGTGTCATTGCGAGTCTGGCATGTTGAAACTATCCTAAAAAAAACAGGCAGTCAGAGCCCTTCTGCTTACCCCTAGGCAGATGAATTGTCAGATTCTGTAGACAGAACACCAGGAAGAAAATATGGGCATTTTAAATGAAGGTGGGTTGTAAACTATGGGTGCTCTGGGAGTAAAGTCCCAGACTGGACTTCCTGCAGGCCATTTATGGGGATGGTTATAGTGGTGTGTGAGGAAGGACTTCTCTTATGCTGAGGGTCAGCTCTTATGGGAGTTAATCTGCATAATCCAGATTTTATATAACCCTCTCGACTTGGACTCCAGTTACCATGTCCTGTTAATAGAGGGCAGCGTGTGCACCTTAGGATAAAATGAGGGTGCAGAATCTGATACTCGAAGGGGCTTTGACAGACAGTTACGCAAAATGGCATAATTAATATTATGACAGAATATGTAGTGACTAGCAAAAAGACAGTGAAATTAATATGAGAGAATTCAATTAGAGTGTATAATTAGAGTGTGTAGGTATATTGTATTTGTATATATATATATATATTCAGTAAAAAAAACTTTGTAAAAGGGACGTTATGGTTAAGTTGCACTACTAAAAACCTATGAAATTCAGTGAAAATAACGTTGTTTAAGAGACGTTATGGTTCCAACTAAAACCGAAAACATCCTGAAATTCGCCAGTTATGGTAAGCTAAGCAACCATAACTCACGCGACCACCGTGCACTGCTAAGACTAACACCCAGGACATCAAAGATGACATCACAAATGTAATTGATGACATCACTGATGACATCACATGTCTGGCTCCCTCTTTTTTCCTTTACTGACATATCTAGGCCAGTAACAGTCAGGAACTAAACATTCGAAAAGTACTATATTTGTAGTCATTCACTTGGGGTTCACTCATATGAAACATATAAATGGGGGAAACACAGACTTGGAAGACAGCAATGCTTTCTATGTATGAACATGATCAGTGAGGTTATGAACACTTTTATAGTCCTGCTGTTTTTTTATTGCTGTACTTTCCCTGGATATGCTCATATTTGTATACATTGTACTCGCACTACTTTCCGTAGGGTCCAGTCACATTATGTGATAGTGTTAGATAGGGAAGTAGTAGTTTTGAAGCAGAGCAATCATTTCTGTGCATGAAGATAATCAGTTAGGTTATGACGATTGTCTGGTGATACTGCTGTTCTTTTGTTTACTTCATTTTTCATGTATATGATCATATTTGTATGTGTTGTCTGCAATAATGCAATTATGTACTAAGTGGGTTTTATTAGGTACTTATTACATGTTTACAGTATGCAGAACTCTAATAAGAAAGCATTTATAATTTTAGTATTTAACATAGCAATATTATTAATATTGCACCTCCATCATGTCTGCTGCATGCTATACCTATGTTTCTACATATGCACCTTAGTATACTGGTAAAAACTTTGTAATAGAATACTGTTTGGATTAATGCATTGCTTAATGCACTACGTACCTCATGATATTTATTCCAATGATCCTTGACACTTTTTTTATTAACATTACAATAAGAATCCCTTGTACAGGCTTTTCATGAAAAGTAAATGCACATGTGATGTCATCAGTGATGTCATCAATGACATTTGTGATGTCAACTTTGATGTCCTGGGTGTTAGTGCATGGTGGTGGTACGAGTTATGGTTGCTTAGCTTACCATAACTGGTGAATTTCGGGGGTTTTCGGTTTTACTTGGAACCATAACTTCTCTTTAACAAATTTTTTTCACTGAATTTCATCGATTTTTAGTAGTGCAACTTAACTGTAACGTTTCTGTAACAACGTTTTTTCACTGAATATTGATATAGATAATATACATTTGATGAATGTTAACTAGGATTCCCTTAGGTTATAAACATATAACATAGAACATGCTGAACCCCCTACCTGCGCTAGTGGTTCTGATGCCTGCGGACCATGCGCATGTCCGCGGGCGGACGTGGTCAACAGCAACACTATCCAAAAACTTAGGGGGTATCTTACATTGTTGTATCATGGAATAAACACACTCAACATGTTCAAAAAGCAGCGCATAAATACAATACATTCAATAATAAATAAGAAGTGCAAACTGTATATGTAAGAAAACAACCGTCCAATTACATAGCATATGCAATATAATGAAATATACCAAAACAAAATAAATATGCTTCCAACAGAATTACCTCACAGAATCTGCACAACAAAAAGTAACAGCACAACTACGCAGCAGTAACCGCACAACTTAGCAAGAAACTAGTGGGTATACTACATTTATTGTATATAAATATATACACTTTTTGTATTAAGTACACTAAAATTAATATTTTTTTATTTTTACACAGAAATCTCTAGTACTTTGGAATGGCTGGAAGAACATTTTCCTCTGGATGAAATGAGTGAAGACAGTGATACTAATGGTAGACTGTCATGATCTCTGCTTCCAAAAGGTCAGGGTTTTCCCAACTCCCTTGGAAGCAGATCCACAACCCAGGTTCCGAGTGCCAACCTGTCCCAATTGGGACCTTTTGGACCCAGTCCTGGCGCCAGTGGCACCAGGCTCATAAATATGCCCAGTCCCAGCGCTGGAAGCGCCGGGCTCATAATGCTTGGGTGGACTTACCTGCAGCAGACCATGCTGCTTACTTGCCTGCCAGTTGAGCCTCTGATCCTCTTCTGTTTGGAACTACTTTTCCTGTTGGGTGGGGCAGGAGCCACTCCCTAGATTCAGAACACTGGAACTCTTCTGGAAAGCAGGAACTCTTTTCTTACCTAGGCGTGGCTGTGGAAGGAGACACCTAAGCGCTACAGGAGGCTATTTAAACCACACCCGATGGATGAATCTTGCTTTGCGTTATTCTGCATCCTCTGCAGCAGAACGCTCATCGTGTCTTCTGCATCTGATCCTGGGCCTAAGGAAAAAGGCTTACCATCCTGAATCCAGTCTTCAGCAACACCTATAAAGACAAGAAAGAACAGGTTAGCATTACGGTCTTCAGTGACAGCTTTTCACTTACCTGGTCCATCGGCTGTCACCAACGCCTCGCGCTGCATTCCGGCATCTGAAAGACAAAGGCTTACCTACTCTTTGTGTGCTCCGGAGGTCTTCACACTGCATTCCGGCATCTGAAAGACAAAAGCTTACCAACTCTTCGCACGCTCCGGAGGCCTTCGGCGCTGCATCCCGCATCTGAAAGACAAAACAAGGTGCGTTTAAAGACATTGGGGAACTTTAATACTCATGTGCCATTACTCCTTTCCACATCTAACCCAGTGGGTATTCCGGCACCCTGCAGCCGCTCCGAACTTGTACCTGCAAAATAAAAAGACAGTTAGAGCGCATCGTGAAGCAGGCAACAAGCGCTTACTTAAGTGCTTCCAGGCGCTTCTATTCATCACACGGGCTCCATCTTCAACTCACTTCAGCCCGTCATCCGCCATCGCCGGAACACTGTAAAACAAGAAACATCATTACTAAAGACTTTAAAGACATTAGAATTACTCGAAACTTACCGTTCGTGCAGTAAACGACGGACAGCAGTCCTTTGAAGTCAAGAGGCCTGCTCCCCTTATCCAGTGAAGAAACTGGTTACAGCACCCTGCCCCGAGGCAGATGGAGAGCACGGCGTTCACTTACCTAAGGTGAGAGCGTTAACCTTTGGGGTTCTACAGGAGAAGAGAAAGGGAAGAAGAGAGAGACATTCAATAACCCAGTTCCTTAATCCCATATTTTCTATCTGCAGACATCTTACCCTTCGAGTCAGACATACAGTGCACAGAGGTCCAGCCCAAAGAGCCAGCCGTGTGTTACACATCACCTTTGAAGATACGGTATACGCCCAGTCAAGACCGGCGCCTCTACGGGAATCAGGTGAGCATTACAGAACGCAAAGCCTACCACAAAACTCCCGTCCAGGCGCTATGGAGACCTCGGATACCGACCAGCTAGCCCAGTTACTTGGGGAACTAAGGGCAGAAGTGCATGCAGCCCGTCAGGAAACGAATGCTCTAAGAAGGGAACTGATTATTTCCAAGGAGCGAACAGATGATCTCGCTAGACAATTGCTACAGTCACAAGCCGGACAGACCCCGTTACCCGCATCTGGGGGAAATCTTCCTTCTACATCCTCTATTAATCCAGTGCAGATCAACCTACCTGGGAATGTACCTCTGGCTCTGCCCGAACGATTTTCTGGTGACCCAAAGAGGTTTGCAGTATTTATCAATCAGTGCCGGTTGCATTTCTTATGCCGGCCAGCAGCCTTTCCAACTGATCAAGCTAAAGTAGCTTTCATGCTTTCGTACCTTAGTGGCAATGCAGCAGACTGGTCGATCCCTCTAGTAAATCAAGATGATCCGGTCCTCCATGATTTTCAAGCTTTTCAGCTCAGTATGGAAAAACTGTTCGCAAGACATTCACAGGGGCAGGCCTTGGACAATGAGCTTCTTTCGTTGCGACAAGGTAATCAAGACCTTTTGGCTTATATTGCGTCTTTCAACAGACTGATAGTGGAAACTCAATGGCCTGAGGTCAAAAGGATTACGCTGTTTTAAAGAGGTCTACGTGGAGAGCTCAAAGATGTGTTAGCCCAAGTAGTGAATCCCCCACAAGATTGTTCGGACTATATAGACTTTGTCGTTCAAATAGATCACAGACTGCAGAACAGGAAGGCCGATCGTTCCAAGTTTGATGCTCGAGTATTTTCCAAACCGCCAACTCCTTCCAAAGGAGTAGACTCCGGGGAACCCATGCAAATAGGGGGTCTGAAAGGTCCTCTAACACAAAAGGAGCGGGAAAGGAGAAAACAGTTGCAATTATGCCTCTATTGCGGAAACTCCAGGCACTTTCTTCGAGACTGTCCGGTGAAACCTGCCAAGAAGGCAGTAGGAGCTACAGTTACCAAAGTTACAAACTCTGAGCAGGGAAACGACCTCGCCCGACAAGAATAGAGGTCCTCTTGCCGAGCGTGAAAACCAGTTCCGTGACCTCGCATTTCGTGATACCTATGGTCCTCATTAGCCCTGATAATCCGGATCGATTCCATGCAATTGAAGCTTACGTCGACAGCGGTGCATCGGCAACTATGTGGATCATGAAATGGTTTTGAGGATGAATCTAACTCTTTGTCCCAAGGCTGTAAAGGACGTCATTACTACGGTGGATGGTACGGAGATAGCCTCCGGGCCAGTAACGCATACCACTCAAGAGGTGACGCTAGTAAGTCAAGATGGACACCATGAGAAGATTCTGTTCGATGTGATCAAGGCCCCTCAGTTTCAGATTATTCTAGGAATACCTTGGTTAGAGAAACACAATTCTCTGATCGATTGGCGAGCAAGAACGGTCCAGTTTCCAGAATGTGTCTCTACTTGTCACCCCCTCCACCTGGTGTTGCACTGGCAGCAATTTCTTCAGAGACTCCCCAGTTACCTCCCGAATACCTAGAATACCAAGATGTTTTCCGGAAGGATCAGGCTAACTCTCTACCTCCTCATAGGTCTTATGACTGCCAGATAGACCTGATACCTGGATCTACTCCTCCTTGTAGTAGAATTTATGCCCTCACCGAGCCTGAGAACCTTCACCTTCGACAATACCTGGATCAATACCTGGCAAATGGGTTTATTCGTCCTTCCAAGTCCCCTGCTTCTTCAGCTTTGTTCTTCGTTCCAAAAAAGGAAGGAGACCTTAGAACTTGTATAGATTATCGCTCCCTGAACCAGATCACCGTTAAGAATAGATATCCGTTACCTTTGATCCCTGAACTCCTGGACCAAGTCAGAAAAGCATGCATATATACAAAGCTGGATCTTAGAGGAGCTTACCACTTGGTATGAGTAAAAGAGGGCGATGAATGGAAGACGGCCTTCCGCACCAAGTATGGGCTATTTGAATATCAGGTCATGCCCTTCGGACTTTGCAATGCCCCGGCCGCCTTTCAATATTTTATGAACGATGTCCTCAGAGAGCTCATAGATGTTTGTGTTGTTGTTTACATTGACGACATCCTCGTTTATTCTTCATCGGAATCTGAACATCGGAAACACGTGAAAATGGTCCTCGAAAGATTGCGTCAACACAAACTTTTCGCTAAGTTGGAAAAATGTGTTTTCAACGTGACTGAAATTGAATTCTTGGGATTCATATTATCACCTGGCGGAGTGCGTATGGATTCAAAGAAGGTCGATGCAGTTCTCAAATGGCCATCACCATCCTCCGTAAAAGGTGTGCAAAGCATGTTAGGCTTCGCTAACTTTTACCGCAGGTTTATCCCCGAATTCTCTCGAATAGTCCAGCCCATCACTGCCTTGTTAAAGAAAAACAAACGTTTTGAATGGTCTACCGAGGCGGAACAAGCTTTCCAGGATTTGAAGACTAAATTTATCTCTGCACCAATCTTAAAACACCCTCGCCCCGAACTCCCCTACATCGTGGAAACTGATGCTTCAAGCCTTGCCATGGGGGCAGTTCTATCACAAAAGGACCCGGTAACCAATCAGTTGCATCCCGTGGCATTTTGGTCCCGCAAATTCTCGCCTCCTGAAATCAATTACACGATTACTGACAAGGAACTTCTGGCTATCAAGTCTGCCTTTAAGGCTTGGCGGCATTATCTGCTGGGTGCCCGACACACCGTTACTGTGATTACGGATCACCGAAACCTGCAATATTTGAAAACCGCAAAAGCCCAATCCTCTAGACAACTCCGTTGGGCATTATTCTTTGCCGAGTTTGACTTCATAATTACCTATCGACCTGGTACAAAGAATGGTAAAGCTGATGCCCTTTCTCGGATGGGAGTGGAAGAACACTTGATCAACCCTAAACCTGTACCAATCATTCCCGAACAAAGAATTCTGGGTGTAATCGCCACAGAATCCATAGAGGAAGTTAAGGATAAAGCCAGGCAACTTGTAACTCCAGCAGACATACAGAATTGGCATCTGCAGGGAAAGGATTTTGCAGTAAAGGACAACTTACTGGATTTCCAAGAACGATTATACCTACCCAGCACAGATTTACAGAAAAAAGTAATCTCTTGTTATCACGATTCTTTAATGGAAGGACATCCCGGTATGGCCAAGACCTCAGAAAAGATCAAGAGCTACTTCTGGTGGCCGTCTTGGAAAAAAGATATCAGAGACTTTATAATGTCCTGTGGAGTATGCGCCCAAAACAAGAGTCAAAAGGAAAGACCAGCAGGCCTCTTACGCCCTATTGACATCCCACCTCGCCCTTGGCATACGCTTTCTATGGACTTCATCACCAATCTACCTCCATGCTCCGGATACAATACGATTCTAGTAATCATGGACTTATTCTCCAAGATGGCGCATTTCATTCCGCTCAAAGGCTTGCCAACAGCAGCAACTCTGGCCCGAGAATTTCTCGAAAACATCGTCCGACTGCACGGTTTTCCTTCGGTTCTAATTTCGGATCGAGGTAGTCAATTTATTTCTCATTTTTGGCGAAGTTGCTGTCGGTCGGCTCAAATTGATGTGAGACTATCGACCAGTCACCACCCTCAGACCGACGGACAAACCGAGAGGACCAATCAAACTCTGGAACAGTATTTACGCTGCATGCTGCAACAAACTGAAAAAACTTGGAAAGACATCCTTTGGATAGCCGAATATGCCTACAATAACTCTGTCCATTCGGGAACTGGGAAAACCACGTTTTTTCTTTTGTACGGCAGTCACCCTCGAACCTCGGAGTTGGATCCCCTCCAAGATCTTGAAACACCAGCAGTAGACTACCTGCATTCTACAATCACCCAAGCCTTTAAGGAAGCTGTTTCTCACCTTCAAAGGGCTAAAGAACAATACAAGAAAGGAGCAGATCAACATCGGAAGGAAGCCCCTCAATATCAAGTAGGGGATCAAGTCTGGTTATCCACCAAATATCTACCTCTAAAGGGCCACGCACATTCAACCCAAGATACCTTGGTCCCTCTTCCATCACTACCATAGTAAACCCAGTAGCGGTCAAGTTGGACTTGCCCCCGCACATGAAGATACATCCGGTCTTCCACGTCTCTCTATTAAAACCCGTGCAACCTCAAACCCGACTAACTAAATCTCCAAAACCTATCCTAGTTGATGGAGAACTCGAGTTTGAAGTCAAAAGCATTCTGGACTCCAAGATCTCCAAATCTAAACTATTTTACCTAATTGACTGGAAAGGCTACGGCCCCCAAGAGAGATCCTGGGAACCTGCTGAATATGTCCACGCTCCTCGCCTAATCAAAAGATTTCACCGAACATTTCCTGACAAGCCAAAACCCCCGGAGAAGCCCTGTTTGGGAGGGGCCTTGATGGGGGGGTACTGTCATGATCTCTGCTTCCAAAAGGTCAGGGTTTTCCCAACTCCCTTGGAAGCAGATCCATAACCCAGGTCCCGAGTGCCAACCTGTCCCAATTGGGACCTTTTGGACCCAGTCCTGGCGCCAGTGGCACCAGGCTCATAAATATGCCCAGTCCCAGCGCTGGAAGCGCCGGGCTCATAATGCTTGGGTGGACTTACCTGCAGCAGACCATGCTGCTTACTTGCCTGCCAGTTTAGCCTCTGATCCTCTTCTGTTTGGAACTACTTTTCCTGTTGGGTGGGGCAGGAGCCACTCCCTAGATTCAGAACACTGGAACTCTTCTGGAAAGCAGGAACTCTTTTCTTACCTAGGCGTGGCTGTGGAAGGAGACACCTAAGCACTACAGGAGGCTATTTAAACCACACCCGATGGATGAATCTTGCTTTGCGTTATTCTGCATCCTCTGCAGCAGAACGCTCATTGTGTCTGCTGCATCTGATCCTGGGCCTAAGGAAAAAGGCTTACCATCCTGAATCCAGTCTTCAGCAACACCTATAAAGACAAGAAAGAACAGGTTAGCATTACGGTCTTCAGTGACAGCTCTTCACTTACCTGGTCCATCGGCTGTCACCAACGCTTTGCGTTATTCTGCATCCTCTGCAGCAGAACGCTCATTGTGTCTGCTGCATCTGATCCTGGGCCTAAGGAAAAAGGCTTACCATCCTGAATCCAGTCTTCAGCAACACCTATAAAGACAAGAAAGAACAGGTTAGCATTACGGTCTTCAGTGACAGCTCTTCACTTACCTGGTCCATCGGCTGTCACCAACGCCTCGCGCTGCATTCCGGCATCTGAAAGACAAAGGCTTACCTACTCTTCGTGCGCTCCGGAGGTCTTCACACTGCATTCCGGCATCTGAAAGACAAAAGCTTACCAACTCTTTGCACGCTCCGGAGGCCTTCGGCGCTGCATCCCGCATCTGAAAGACAAAACAAGGTGCGTTTAAAGACATTGGGGAACTTTAATACTCACGTGCCATTACTCCTTTCCACATCTAACCCAGTGGGTATTCCGGCACCCTGCAGCCGCTCCGAACTTGTACCTGCAAAATAAAAAGACAGTTAGAGCGCATCGTGAAGCAGGCAACAAGCGCTTACTTACGTGCTTCCAGGCGCTTCTATTCATCACACGGGCTACATCTTCAACTCACTTCAGCCCGTCATCCGCCATCGCCAGAACCCTGCAAAACAAGAAACATCATTACTAAAGACTTTAAAGACATTAGAATTACTCAAAACTTACCGTTCGTGCAGTAAACGACAGACAGCAGTCCTCTGAAGTCAAGAGGCCTGCTCCCCTTATCCAGTGAAGAAACTGGTTACAGCACCCTGCCCCGAGGCAGATGGAGAGCACGGCGTTCACTTACCTAAGGTGAGAGCGTTAACCTTTGGGGTTCTACAGGAGAAGAGAAAGGGAAGAAGAGAGAGACATTCAATAACCCAGTTCCTTAATCCCATATTTTCTATCTGCAGACATCTTACCCTTCGAGTCAGACATACAGTGCACAGAGGTCCAGCCCAAAGAGCCAGCCGTGTGTTACACATCACCTTTGAAGATACGGTATACGCCCAGTCAAGACCGGCGCCTCTACGGGAATCAGGTGAGCGTTACATAGACAATGCACTTCTCTATATAAACCACTTATTATCCATTACTTTATGTGTACTTAACCATTAACCATTTTTTTTACCGGCCATACAGGCATTCCATATACAGAAACAGAGACCTTAGGAAATCATCTGCAGCAATTGGAGCAAGAAATTGATGTATTAATGTCAAATTTCATTCTTTTAAAACACTTTATGGAGGACCATATAAAAGAAAAAAATAAATATCACTGTCCCACATGTACCTGTACCCCTTCTCCATGTCCCACCCAACCATCCCCAAAAACTCCCCAGCAAGAAAAAAGTTAAGATGAGACTTCAATCCCTTCCTCTCCTACCACCATCATGTACAAACCCCTAATTCCCCTGTATTTGTTTCAGTTTCTGCTTCCCCTCTATTTCATATTTGTTATACTTTTATGAAATAATGAAATATATTAAGTGTATTGTTACCATATTCCTCTTTGTCTTATTATTTTTAAAAGGCAGTTAGGGTGTCCGGGATGTCCGTAATTAGCCAAAATGGGGCTGTCCTAAGCACATGATACCTGTTTGCACTGTCCTCAATCAAGATGGAAGTGTCCTTAGGACACAAAAGATGTCCGCCTGCCCGTAATTAAGCAAAATGGGGGTGTCCTAAGGACATTTTACCTGTTTGAGCTCTCCGTAGTCAAAATGGGGGTGTCTGCAGAACACTAAAGACGTCCGCATGTTCGTAACTAGGCAAATTAAAGTGTCCTAAGAACATTCATGACGGAATCTAAGATGTACAGCCACTCCACAGCGATCTGCATGCACCTCCAACCAATTTATCCACAAATCTCCCAAAATCCAGACAATCTGCTTTCTGAAACACACAGCCATAGCTATCTGCTCTCCTCTCAGGAAAAAGACTTTCTGACTAAGTCTCCGCTCACACATAGCACCCAGTAAAACCTTTTGACCAATCCCTTGCTCTGGTAAGTCTCATTTGCATGCCTCTCAACCTCAAAAAAACTGTATGTAATACGAGCTGTGTGCGGACAACTGCAGTGTCCGCGGACAAATCGAAAAATCTGAGCGTGGGGAATTAAAATTGAAATAGTGTGCCCCATTTCCTCTTTGAGGTTGGCTCTGAAAAGAGCCTTTTGTTGGGTTTTTTTTTGCAGATGCTTCACAGATACCTTTTATTTTGTTTATTATTTTTTTTCTTATTTTCCTCCAAAAGTCTTCACATTAGCTTCTCCAAAGCAACCCTTAAATTCCAAAACAGCATGGCATTTCCCATAAAAGATAAAGACATGCCATCTTTTTTAAAGTAATCAACATTACCAAAGTCAATGCTGTCATTGTTGTAAAAGAACATGCCAGCTCTAAGCATACAAGGAAGCATGCCTCGGTTGATTAAGCACCTAGCAATATTTTGCTGAGGACAAACAACAGAACTATTGTCCCATATTGCCCTAGGTACCAAACCGGAAAAAATTACCTTGGCATTTGGAAGTAGTTTTATTACTGCCTGAAACACGTTTTCTAAGTCTTTAACAAAGTAGGGGCACTGACATAGCCCAAATGCAAAGCACCACAGTACAGAACAACCACATGTTGACTATTAACCCTAGCCCTATCTTCACAAACTTCTAACATTGCCTGCAAATTGAACCCAGGCACAGTGCTCCACACCACCTCCACTCCTTTTACATCACAATTGTTAGCCACATTCCAACATTTAGCATACTGCTCCAAACCATTCACAAACATATCTCCAAGCACCAACATCCTGACTTTCTCCACCTCTGCCATCTTCACTACACACAGCCTCTCTCAATACAAAGCAGAACCTCAATACCTGATTAGCTAATCCGTAAAGTCCTATTTCCATTGCAGATATGTTGAGAAGCCCCGTATGTGGCACGCCATGTCCACAAACAGCCACGTTGTCCATGCAGCGCGTAACACTGGGACAGCCCTTCTACACTTTCCACTTCACTCTCTACACCATTCCCTCATTGGCTACTCTTAAACAGTCACACAACCATCCACCAATCACATCTAATAAATCTACATCTAACTCCATCATCACAATTCATCATTTTAGATGTACTGTTGATCACTCTGAGTACAATTGCGCTGTTACTGCAAAGCACCTACAGCAACTACTACTAAACTCTCCATCATTTCTTTTTGCAGATTCATGCACATCCACATGCATGAACATAAACTACAGGTATGAAAATGTTCTGCACAGTACATGTACATTTCTTGTATAAATGCACATACATGCCAACATTCAGAGCCACCTGGCAGGGAGATTTCCACAGGGAAATCGGGAGACCTACATTTCCCCATAGAAATGCATTGGGGCTACAGTAATTTTACATGGGAGAATGTGAAAAATAACTATATTTTTCACCGAAAAATTGGGAGTCTCCCACCTAAATCGGGAGGTTTGGCATGTATGAATGCATATAAACAGAGTAACTACCACTTACCCTGTATAACCTGTAAAACAAGCTTACTGTCATTTCTCCCTTCTGCTCTGATCAACTGTCACTTGCAAAGTTGTCTGCTCTCCAAATTTGTATTTACACATATTATTAACTGCAATGTGCAAACTGTTAATTTCTTCATTCATTCTATCATTTGTGTACTCACTGCCACCTATTTATCCACATTTCAACCGTAATAGCATTTAATGCAGTATAGTGCATAATATGTACAAACAATTTTCTTTCTATACATTCTGTATATTTAACATATATTCTATCATTTCAACTTCCTTTGCAAATGATTATAATACTAATCAAACACAACACACACAGCTATCTAACAAAGTGTCATTTCATGTTAAAAGATGAATGAAATAACAGTATAATTATGGAAAAAGGCTTTCCAGTGTGTTATAAAATGAAACTCACCCAGGATGAGTACATGCATCTTTATTTATGCACACAGATATCCAATATCATTTGAAAGGCTCTCAGCTGAAACAACACCACTGCCTCTACAACTGTTCTTCCAATTTAGACAGCTCTCTCATTCCAGCTGGTTGCCCATTCCGTTCTAGAATTTACAACAGCATTCCAACTATGCACAGGTGCATTCATGTCTATCACATCATCTACAACTATGTACACTGTTGTGAAGCAACACATACAACATCTCCCCCATTCCCTTCAGTCTGCAACACAAGCACCAGATCCTTCCTTGCAACCCTTACTTTATTTCAGACTCTCCCAACTCCAAGCACCACAGAATCACCCAGCACTTTGGTAATGACCTACTAAGTAATAAGCTGTTGACCCAATCAAATCCTTCTGCTTTATTTCCCAGACTTTCACAAATGCATACATTGCATACTTTTCCGTACACTTCCTGCCATTTACCCTGTAAAAATAGCAAACCTAGCATACAATTATTTCTTCTATCTCCTAACATCCAATAACATCACCTGTGCTCTGCACACTTACTATTGCACTCATTTCTGAAGCACATTCAACTAACAGATTCTAAATGAAATATATAGAATGCACATAGGCAAAGGAAAGTGCATGCACATGCTATGCAGAGTTATCAGAAAGCACTACTACTGCAAAAACAAAGAAATACATGTCTACATTAACAACAGTACTATTAACACATATATATACTAAATTCTTTCTTTCACAATTGCACTGAAGACCACTGCCCTGAAAAGCAACAGAGTCTGAAGTATGAAGGAGAACTCTTAAGAAACCTACTCTTTCCATCCAAAAAAGTAAGTGCAATACTGCCATAATGATCTAACTGTTACTCAAACACTGTAGAATTCTAGTATTCTAGAACAAACAATTGTACTAACCCTGCAACATTAGATTCAGTATTAGTGCTTCCCCTCACCAGCTCCCTACTTTGTATTGCAATCTGAACAGCAGTATATTAACACACAAATACAATAATAGCCTTCCCAAACTGATGTAGCATCCCATTGCACAATCACACACCTCTACATACATCCTTACCATCATACTCAAACACTCATGTACAAAGCACTCATACACTGCACAAGATCTCAACCCACACTTCTTTTTTTCTCCAACAGACCCCAAAGAATTCCTACCAAAAAGCAAATCGTACAAAGCAATGCAAATGTAAACGAAATCAAACTAAAACCCTCCAAAATAAGCATCCACCTGTAGCAGAATGTGTACAAAAAGTTCAAACAAAACATCTGATACAGTCATTAAGCGAAACAAAACAAGCTTCCAGTACAGAAACTTTGCCGCCTCTTTCAAAATGTAAAACGGAACAGAAAGTGATTAACAACACTGCAGCTACCACCAGTGCTAACACTGCACCTATAAATCTTGGTGTACCGCCAAGTAAGCATACCAAAAAAAAAATCTTTTACAAAAGCTTTTCCGCCACTGAGTCCTTCAGAACCTCATAAAAACAGGAGCGAAATCACGCCAACCCTGAAAACCTACCGTAGAAAATGAATCCTAGAAGCTCTGATAGACAGTGCAATCCTTCTCAAAAGGAAATTATTAATTTTAGTTTTAAACAGAATGAAACCACTAACAAAACTAAGTACTGAACTACAAAAAAGACTTTTCAATAAACGGAATATCAACAAAGAAAGCTTCACAAACATCTGTGGAGGTGAATGGAGTCACACCATGAGCACAGAACCATATTTCAATGAAGAAGCATACAAACAAATGCAAATAAACCCAATTGCCATACATAGCAGTGGAAGACGGTATGAACAACTTTATAATACCATTATGGAACAAGAAACACTGCTCACAAAAATATCCCCAGAAAACTAAGTATCAACTCTCAATTCCACTGAACCAATACATCCAGTCTACAAATGGCCGTGCACATCAATGTGTAACATAGCCAAAAAATCTTTCAAATCTTTACGCCAGTTCCTCAATCAGTATGTGAAAGGCAAAGACAAAATCATAATGAAACTATTACAATATATGGACTCCTGTCCAGTGCGCAAATACACAGGACTTCAAGGACATTCATTAGCCTGCATTTGTGGACCTATTTGTAAAAACACCTCCCACCATATCAAAATGATATCAACACATCATTTAACTATAAGATATCTGGTCTGTAAACTGTACTACGTCAAAATTCCTGCTTTAGGACTAGCCAATTTAAATAACAATCTTCTACATGATACAGTCAAACAACTACTCGAAGAAATAGAGCATATCCAGAGAAAATATTTTGGAACTGAATGCCACAGACTAGCAACAACTGTACAGATGGCAACCTTCTTTTACATACATACAAAAAGAAATATTAAAGTTTAAAAGTACATCTGCTGAAGTACCAGACCAAATAGTACAAAAACTGTAGACATAATGTACAATCTAGAAGATAATGAAGATTCTAAATGGTTCCAATTAGATCTCTATTTCATAGCAGAAAACAAATACAAGATTACTGACCCCTTAATACTTTGCAGTTACTGCACTGCAAAACTTGACAACAACTAAACACCTTCACGTGCTATCACGAATAACTTGGAATTATTCCCATTACCAAAACCCCAGCAATATCTCAACTTATATGAGAGCATTATAATTCAAACAGTGCACCCATTTCAAGCAATAATATGCCTTCAACTAAAAACAGTAAAACTATCTCGCTCTGAATTAGTGAAAGGCATTTGTGGCAAAGTAGTTTATTTGCCATTAGATCTCAAAGAAAATGTACACACTCTAGGAGTGCAACGTCCAATAGATCAATCTTTAATTATCTTAGTAAATGGCGTACCTACAAAAGACAAAATAATTTGGCAACAACTCATGGACTTACATAAAGTTAGACAAGCCCTGCAATATCTAAAAGACAAAAATGAATACTACAGAGAAATGAATATTGAAGAAAACCTGAGGGAAACCACTGTATTCAAGAGTCATCAGAAACTGGTTAATTTCAACTCTAGATCCTGCTACAGAATCCAATATTTTAGACCATTATACAACTCATCCATTACACTCTAAAGACACCATAGATGATGCACTGGAAACGTACCAAATGTGACAAGCCAAAGGATCTCCAATCAGCATATGAGCAGAAAGTATAGAAGCATGTGCCTTTCCTCTACTCTTTCCTACTGGGAAAGAAGGAAGGTACGATGATAGACCCACACAAATAACAGCATCAGAATGCCGCTCTTTACGAATGTATTCTGAAAACCCAGGATTCAGACAACGTGAAATACATATTCCACCTTCTCTTTGAAAGTGAACTAGCAACTCTATGCTACGGAGTTGCACACAAATTGAAACCAGGTACCCATTTTCAAAATATATCAGCTACGGAATTACTACAAAAAGTGCAAGCAAAAGATGAGATTTTACAGTCAAGCATTACAAATCTTTTAGCAAACATGCGTGGTACAAAATAATACTGGTTCAGACGTCACAGAGATGTACGCTCTATGATAAGAAACCTTGGACCACCCACTTGGTTTGTGACATTAAGTTGTGCAGAATATGCGTGGGAAGATTTACACGATTTCCTACACATAGCAAACAAACACAAAACAAGCATAGATATAAAAACACCAGGAACACTCTGCTCTCTAAATCCTGTAAATGTATCAAGATATTTCCATCATCGCTTCATTGTTATGCTACACTTCTTTTGTAATAAAACTGTTCCTCCCCTCTGAGAAGTGCAACACTTCTTTTGGAGAAAAGAATACCAAGTCAGAGGAGCACCACACAGGCACATACTTTTGTGGATTAAAGATGCTCCTAAATTCGGTCAAGACAGTGATGCCACTGTTTTGCACTTCATCCAAAAATATGTCACTTGTGAAATCCCTTCACAAGCAACACATAGTGACCTTCATGCACACATTTTACAATTTCAAACAGACAAGTGTGGGAAATATTGTCATTGTAAATATAAAAACAAAGGGAAATACTAAACCAAATGCCGCTTTGCTTTCCCTAGACCAGTTTCAACAACAGGTCAAGTAAACAACTTCATGTCTTCAGTTAGACATAGTGTCAAAGGTAAATCACCTAAGAACACATATTACATAAAAAGAACACAAGAATCAAAATACATCAATGATTACAATGCAATCATTGCCCTTCTATGGAATGCAAACCTAGATGTGCAGTACATTGAAGACAATTCCACTGAAGTTGCACAATATGTCTCAGCCTACCTAACCAAAGCAGAGAAAACTGAGCTTCAGGACCTCTGGGATGACATATCATCTGACATGACATATCATCTGACAGAACACTATCACAAAAATTGTACAGCTTTGGCATAAAAATGTTCTCTCATAGAGAATGTGGCTCCTATGAAGCTGCAGACCGTTTAACCGGTACTGCCTTGTATGGAAAATCTGAAAATATAGTATGGTTAAGTCTTGGTCCTACTAAATCTAGAAAAAGAGTTCTCAAATCATATGAGGACAGAGAAACAACAGCCACAATTTATCCCAACAGACAAGACATTTTGAAAAACAATTTACTGGACACATACTACCCAAACCTGAAAACCATGTCTCTATACCACATAGCCCAAAACTTCACATACAAAAATAATATTAAACCAGATGAAAAGAAAGGTAGATATGTAGTGGCAGATTGTGAAGGCAGCTTAGTGAAACCTACCAAGCGCAGCTTAATTAATCTTATCAAATTGTCATTAAAAACTCCTCAACATAAAGAACTGTATAACATGTCCCTGCAACAACTTTTTACTAGATACCTATGACTCCTATGAAGACACTTTCAAAGCAAATGAAAGCACTATAACAGATGTAAACTTTACGCAGCACCAAACAATGTTGTACAATGAACAGCAACACGAAGAGGAATTCCAGGCCCAACTAGATGTGGACACTCCTGACAGTAGTCAACCTTCTGTAACAGGAAGCCAAGAACCACTTGGACAGCCACTAATAGCAAATCAGGCAGAATTAGCCATGACAGAAATAGGAAACACCATGTGTCAGTGTGAGCAATCTACAGAAGACTTTTCTGTACTGAAATCACAACTAAACAATGAGCAGCATAGCATTTTCCAAGAAGTAACAAAACAGATTCAACATGGTGTGCAACATGAAAATAAAAACTTTACCTGCCAAGACCACAAACCTATACTACTATGCGTGACTGTTCAAGCTGGTTAAGGCAAAACATTCTTAATCAAAATCATCAGTAAGTCCTCCAAAAATTGACAAACAACAAACTGTTAGCTGTTGTAACTGCCCCCACAGGTTTAGCTGCCTCCAACATAGGCGGTGTATCTTTACACCGATTACTTCTCATTCCAGACTATTACAAACTTTCTCCAGAAGCTGCAGTGGAACTATGCAAAGTTTTCAAACAAATGAAAATGCTGCTAATAGATGAAGTGAGCATGGTCTCCAACCTAATGTTGCCTTTGATTCACCTTACATTACAAGAGGTTCTCAAAACAGACTACGAAGAGCTCTTTGGAGGAAAACCCATAGTTTTTTCGGAGATCTTCTTTAATTAACACCAGTGACAGGTGAACCTATTTTTAAAACCTTAGGGAACAAATTGTCCAGTAAAACTCTTGGCAGCATAGTAAATGTCAACCTTTGGCAACATTTCTAATACAGAGAATTAACTGAAAACATGCGTCAGTCTGCAGACCTCACATAGGCCAACATTTTAAAAAGTATTAGAGTTGGTGCACTATCTCAAGAAGCACAATCTATATTAAAAATCAGGCACATCCATGTACTCTATGGCCATACGCATGTGCTAATGATGTCATGGAACAATTAGCCCACAAAAATATCAATTGTATGTCCTTGATGCCAACTCTTGCAAGCTGGTCAAAATTAAATGAAACAATGTTAAAAAAATAAGAAATGCAACCAATAGTTCAAATTAGCTCCACAGACAAACTGGACGTACATGATATGACACTACCCATGTGTCAACAAGCCACAACAAGGCTAAACACCTTGGAAAACTCTATCTCTAACGCAGCTGGTTTGGAGAAAATATTAAAATTATCTTTAAAATGTAGAGTAATGCTTAAACATAACCTTGACTTGGACCAAGGACTAGTTAATGGGTTGTTGGCTTTCATACATACCCACGTAACAACAACATTCAATTTGTCAATATTCTCTTTGACAAACTATCCGAAGTTAAAAAGATAGGACGCTCAACAGCCCGCTTCCTTCTTTGAAAAGACATGAATGTATGCAGAGAACTATTTTATCTAATTCTAGCATACACAGTCACCATTCACAAATCACAAGGTCTTACCATAGATAAAGCTTTGATAGATATTGGTAGCACAGTCTTTAAAGAAGGCATGAGATATGTAGCACTATCACGCTTACGTACACTTGATTGACTATTTCTAATCAACTTTGATTCAAGTAAAGTAAATGCTGATATTTCTTGCATTCTAGAATACAATAGACTGCGTTCACTCTACAACCCCCATCTAAAAACCTATCCTGTTCCGAAAAAAGCAAAACATTGTATAAGAAAACTACTTCAGAGTCAAACTATGCACGATCTCACAGCAATTCCTCCAAAGAAAGTAAAATAAGCTAATACTTCATCAAGGACCACAAGGAAAGAAGAATCTACTGCTCAAATTAACTCAACTACCTCTTCAAAGAAGCAACGCACACTCTGAACAAATGACTTGGGCACAGAACTGTCAGGTCCATTCAAATTTTCAAATACAACTGGTGTAAATTGCTATGCAAATGTAGCAATCAATATTCTATTCCAATTGTCATCAATTATTGGCAACATTTACTTACACGGTACAGACCAATTGTGTTTGCAAATGTCAGTCCTTCATAGAAATGCAACCAACAATCCTGACAACACTTACAGTGTTTCTGGAATAAGGCAGGAATTGGACTACTTTGCTGGAATGGTCAAATTCACTATAAACCCACAAGAAGATCCACAAGAATTTCTAACGTACTTACTACAAGTACTAGAAAACAAAAACATACCTATAAATGAAATCTTCTAGATTTCATACATGTGGAAACACACATGCACTCTTTGCAGGCATGTAGTACAAGAAGACGTTCCTAATGAACACTTTGTGTGTGTATCCATACCTAACTGTGAATCCATTCGATTTCAGCAACTTGTACAAAATGCAAACCATGGCAGATTATGTATTACCTGCAAATCTGATAATCGTTGCACCTTACAAATACAGACACATAGGCCCTCATTACGACCCACGCGGTAAGTAATCGAAATTACCGCCATGGCGTAATGAGCGTTAACGCCATGGTCCGATGGCGATAAGAGCGCCATATTACGACCCATCGCGCACGAGCATTATGCCATGGCGGTAATGTAAACTGCGCCATGGCGTTAATGCCCCCAAAACGGCACCTACCGGCATCGTATGCCGCGCAAGGTGCACCACCGCCACCCCGACCACCGTTCATAGCGGTGACCGTAGTTAGCGGTCACCGCAATTAGCGGTGACCGTAGATAAGTGGAACCGGAAGTAGCGTCACCGCGGCGGAACGGGAAAGAGCACGGCGGCCATCTTTAAAAACACAATCCATTGCCATCCTCCGCAACCACTGGACATCCGAGCCTGGGACCCGGCAAATACCATCATCAACCTTCTTCCTGCAAGAAAATGCCTAAAGTGGTTAAAAAAGCCTGTGACCGCCAGCGGCAAGACCGCTTCACCAGAGAGGAGCTCACCATGCTTGCGGAGACCCTCCAGGAGAACGCCGCAGTGGTATTCTCCAACCAAATGACCAGACCGGCCATAGCCAAGAAGAAGGCCATATGGGCACTGGTAGCTCAGCGGGTTAGTGCCGTGGGAACAACACCCCGCAATGTGAGACAGTGCCGCAAGCGGTGGGACGATCTCCGGCTCAGAGTCAGGAGCATACTATCGGCAAACAGGAACCTGGCCACGGCAACCGGGGAGGATCGGAGTCCCCTATTAAATTGCAGCCCTGGGAGGAAATCTGTGCCTCCACCATCGGAATGGAGAGCATAGAAGGAGTAGGAGGAATGGAGAGAGGAGCCCCGACATCAGGCGATGCAGGTAGGTGGCTCAAATCAAGCCATGCAAAATTCACCAAAGTCCATTCATGTGAAGTACAATGTTGCCCCATAGTGTAAATGCAACACATCAGCAGGAGACTGCCCACAGATACATCCGATCTCCACCCTGTACACATGCAGTATGCACACCCTAACTGCAGGCACCCACATACCTCCATGCTACTTCCACACAAAAGGGAGACAACCTGTTTTCCCCTGCCTCAAATGTGCCGCATGTACTAACTGATAAGATGTCAGTCGTCACAATGCCCGCCCAATGTCCACAGACCCATCAATAACACTTTCCCTCCTTTGCTCCACCACAGGCTCAAATTCCGACCTTGAGGATGAGGACACCTTGAGGATGAGGACACCCACCAAGAGGGCCAGGACAACTGTGCCAACACCACAACCCTCCACCTCTGCCGTCCCGAGGAAAACCCCACAGCAGCCAAAATCCATGCCAGGAAAACAGGACAGGGCACTGACAGCCACCCCAGCAGGCAGCACAGAAGCAGCAGCAGCAGCAGACATTACCCAAATCGTGCCCACAGAAGGGACAGGCTCTGCTGCAAGCAGCACTATTGGGGAAACTGCTGCCATCGCAGCCTCCTCCGATAGCGAAGCAGGGATCATTGAGGAGTTTGATGTCGGAAGCCCCACTGCCCACCCTCATTCCCCCTACCTGTCCCTAAGCAGCCAGCATGCGGGTGCTACACAGGGGCAGTCAGAGGATGACAATTGGCCAGGCTCTCCATCCCCGCTGCAGGAGGTGAGCAGCCCAATGGGAATACCACTGCCATTAGCTATGGGCCAGAAAGAACAACTAAGCCTGGAGGAGATCGTCACCCGGCAGCAGCAACTATCCTCGCTCCTCAATGAGCATGTTGCAGAATGTGGGGGGTCAACGGCAGCAATGGAGAAATGTGCGGAGACAGTGAAGGCTGCTATAGAGTCCTCCACAAAGGACATCTGCGCAGAACTCGCCGCTGTGCGGCACGTCATCACTGAACTTGTGCAGACAATTCGGGACATGCGTCCAAATGAGCAGGCAGGAACCTCCTCGGCTGCCAGCTCGACACCAAGCAGCCCCATCCGCCGATCGGGGAGGAACCTGCGCAGCACAGGCAGGGGTGCCCCGGGGGCCAGGGGAGGGGGCTGCCAATAGTGGCCGGACAGTGGAGAAATCCTACATCAGACACTGCTGCACAGACTTACTCACACCTTTGTAGGGATTCCAGGGGGGAGCGTGGAGGGGGGAGTGGGTGTGTTGGGGAGTTCAGGGGGGAGGGGGGAGTGGGTGTGTTGGGGAGTTCAGGGGGGAGGGGGGAGTGGGCGTGTTGGGGAGTTCAGGGGGGAGGGGGGAGTGGGCGTGTTGGGGAGTTCAGGGGGGAGGGGGGAGTGGGCGTGTTGGGGAGTTCAGGGGGGAGGGGGGAGTGGGCGTGTTGGGGAGTTCAGGGGGGAGGGGGGAGTGGGTGTGTTCAACAAAATCACTTTCACAATACACTTTTCATATTTGCACAAATCAGATGTGTTGACATTGCTCATTGCGTATGTGTGATTTATTGGTAAACAGTCCCCAGTGTCCATATAACAGACGCACACAGTGCCACAATCGTCATCTCCAGGTGACACCCCCCATTCGCGTGTGCTAGAATAATTGGTTGATCAGAGTACTATGCATTTCACGCCCCTCCTGTGCATCGCCGCCTCCATGAGGTGCTGCCGAATCCCCACCTTCATCATCCTCATCGACAGGTGGTTGCAGTTCAGCATCAGGGGGCAGGGGCACATTGCGTCTGACGCACATATTGTGTAGCATGACACATGCCATGACGATCTTTGCCATCTTCTCATGGCGGTACAGGAGTGCCCCACCAGACCTGCTGAGGCAGCGAAACCGTGCCTTCAATAGGCCAAATGCCTGCTCAATCACCACACGGGTACGTGTATGTGCACGGTTGGAGTCCTCCTCGTGCTGGTTCTGTGGGTTCCGGACTGGTGTAAGGAGCCACCTCTTCAGGGGATAGCCTGCATCACCTGTATGTGGGCGAGAATGTATGTGTCAGTCATGACGTCTATTTCAAAACATGACGTGCCACCATGGCTTGCATCCAACTGTTACTTCGGACCTCTTTTGAATGCACTAATTGATTCACACTATGCGACCAGTATATGCTCATGGCTCCTATGGAATGTGGTGCATGCCATCAACCAATGTATGCAGGGGGGTCAAGTGCCTTGTGAGTGTCCATCCACTGTGTTCGTTCATGCCGTTTGTTTTGGTGGCCTGGCACGTGTCCTGTGAGGTCAACGCTCACATCATTGCAACATTGCTGTCAGCATCATCATGACCCCAGTGAGCAATACTGATGTTGATAGGGACATTTTGTGGGCCTTGCTGTCTGTGTGATGGTGTGTTGATGTTTCTGTCCGTCATATGCCTCATTCGTGCACAGTTATGGGGACAGGCCTTTCAGTGGATGGTGTCTGGTGACGTGCATGTAGGTGCATTTCGTTGAGGTCATTGTGGTGTGAATTGGTACAATGCACTTGCAGATGGTTGTGTCAATGTTGGGGCACACCTTCATTCACGTGGTGGGGCTGCATACATCGGGCATTAGGTTTAGTGGTGTCAGCTGAGGTTTGTGCTGCTTTAGAGTATGATCTGGCTCCGTTGTCTCTGCTACTCACAGCCAGGTGGGGTATTCAGTAGGGGTGGGATGGCGGTTGGTGTTTCTATCATGCTGTTTGTGTATCATGTATACGATGGTGTTGATGGTGTCCCGGTCCAAACGGTACAGGGTGTGGATCTGCTCAGCGGTGAGGTTGAATGGACTGGCTCTGATGCGTGGGATTGTGGGCTGCCTGCGTGGTGCCACTGGCTGTGCTGGTGGGGCTTGCTGGCCCTGCCTTGCCCTCCTTCTCCTCCTGCGTCTCCTCTGTGCAGCCTATTGTTGTTGTTGTAGTTGAAGTTGTAGCACTTGCATTGCTATCAGGTCCTCCAGCCCCAACATTGCTAGTCCTATTGGAATCATTGTGGAGTGTGACTGGGTCTGGGAAGGGGTTGGGTGTGCTCTTTTTGTACTTCCTGACTCTGTATTGCCTCCACCTGTGCTGATTCTGTGCGCCTGTGGCAGCTGGATTCACTGCACAAGGCCCTTTACGGTTGGTTTGCGATGGCGTAATTAGCACCATGGTGGTAAGGTACTTAACGGGCTGGGTGATGGCGTTAGGTGCATGTCCGCTTGGGTCGGCATTCGCGTACCTTTACGCCATGGCGCTAAGTACGGTGTGGGAGGTCGCGTGCGCGCGCCATTGGCGCAGTTAGCGGCAGCGTTAACTACGATGCCGCTAATGGCATCGTAGTTAACGGTCACGGGTCATGATAGGACCTAGCAGAAAACGATGGCGGTAACCATTTACCGCCATCGTTTTTCACTTAGCGCCAGGGTCGTAATGAGGGCCATAGTAAATACTTAATAGTAATGCTTTTACGTTATAATGCAGATGGTACCAACACAACTGCAAGCTGACTGGATTCACACATGGACAAGTGTCACTTGGTAAGAAAACCTTCAAAACAGTAGGTATAATCTACCACGCAGGAGCCACAACCAATGCAGGTCACTACACTGCATATATAAAATAGAATTGTGGATGGTTCGAATTTAATGATACTACCATTACTCTAAAACAGAGATCACCAGCAAATATTGTAAACGCTTACTTAATATTCTTAAAACCAAAAATTAATAACTAATCTGTGTATGAACATAAACAAAACTTGAACTTCAAAACTATGACCAGTTAGAATACGGAAACAGGTATCTAACTGCCCCACGATTCTGCAACAAGCAAACAGATAAATGAATACCATTAAAATAAAACAATAAATAAACAGAATACGCCAACAGGTATCGACTGCCCCAAAAATCTTTAACAAGCCAACAGATAGATGAATACCACTAAAATGGAAAAAGAAATAAACAAATAGAATACACCAACTGCTATCTAATTGCAACAATAGTACCACCACTTCCAAATCAAAAACCATACACCTGTTCAATTCCTCCTACTGAAATCAATGAAAGGAATATATTTTACCACTACATAGAAAGGTTTTTTTTAATCCAGCATGGATTTATTTCCCACAGACCCAATGATTTAATCAACAAACACAGGAACTGAGCAAATGGCACAGTACACTGGTTTGAACTATAGTACTTCTAAAGTACTAACTTTGAGGGTCGATAAAATACAAAAATGTCTACTATGCAATGCAATACTCATTATAAACTACCTACACTAACATGTGATTTTTTCTTTTATTACAGTGATTCAAAAAATGTTTGCTCCAACTACCCATGTCATGAAAAACCTGCATACCACCACAAAAAGTGAAACAGTAATTATATAATAATTGGACTCACAAACACCACATCATAACACACCCATTCAAGCAAACACCTGACCATAAACCACAATCCAAAATGTTTGCTCCATGGGTATTTTATGCTGCAGCACTTGTTGCCAAACACTACAATCTTGACTGCATGGCCTGGCCAAAACTCTTCATAAAGCCTCAACAAAAGAAACAGTGGACCTCATTGCGAGTTTGGAACTAGCCATGCCCTTAAAAAGGGCATGGCTACCCCCAAACTCGAGTCCGGGTCTCGGTTCCCTGAATGGGGAAAAACTGTGCCATTCCGACCTTGGAGGATCCGGTATTTCCCCATTCAGGGAACCCATACATGGTCCATCCCCCTTCCCATTTGAGCCCCCATATGGCTCAATGGGAATGGGGAGCATGCTAACAATGGGCCTGTTAATGACGGGCCCATTGTTAGCATGCTGGGCCGCTCACGGACCCGCTTAGGACGTCTGGTAAACCAGGCATCCTGAGCGGGTCCCGGGAGCGGCCCTCGTAATAGGGCAGTAAGGGATTAATGGCTCTGGCACCTTTACCAGTTCTGTTAACCCCTTACTGCCCTCCTCGTAATGAGGCCCAGTAAGCATACAATTATTAAACTCACAGACAGCAACATAACACAGCCATGCAAATGAACACCTCACCAATAAATACAACCCAAAATGCCTAGAGTATTCAATACCAACATTCTGAACACAATCCAACAAACAAACTAACACACATCATCTCACTATCCCATAAACACTTTTACACAACTGCCAAATAGTACTCACATTTTTGAAAACATATCCCCTAAGCAGCCCACATACCACAGTCAAAATCTTTGCTAACATGGGTGTGTTATGCTGCAGTGGTTGTAGCCAGGGCGTAGAGTCTTGGGTGCATGGCCGAAGGCCTACGGCACTTCGGCCATGCACCCAAGACTCTAGGCCCTGGCCACAACCACTGCAGCATAACACACCCATAGAAGCAAACACCTACCAAATGACCACAACCCAAAAACATAACACATCCACCTCAAAACCTATCCACTTCAATTAACATTCTAAAATAATAATTACAACCAACGCACAAACTCTTCAATATATACTCTCTTCACCCAATGATCTACTAACGACCCAAAACCAACATCATAGTAAAGTAAAATAGCCACTAGTGCGCCCAGTGTTAGTATGTCCGCGGACAACTGCGGTGACCACGGACACCGCAAACACATCAAGGCCTTCTCCCACCTAAACAAATACAGCATTTGACCTATCTCTTACTCCCCCACCCTCTCCAAGCATTCATACACACCAACACACTTCCCAAAATTGGATTTATGCTCACTTCCACGCTGCGCTGTCCGCGGATCCAAAATGGCGGGCACATTGAAACAATATGACGCACCTCACTCCTCATCCCAGCCAATCAGAGAACACGTCGCGTGTTTATGGACATGACACAAGCTGATTAGCCTATCGGTGTTCTGTCCGCGGAGCGGACATAGATATCACAATTTTTTTTTTCTAACGTTTTGCTCGTTTAATAAAAAAAAGGATGGATTTACACCAAATTAACAAAAGCACACTTTCGGGACTAAGCCGCCGCTCCTTCCATAAATTTGGTGAAAATCCATCCAGTGGTTTCGGCTGTAGGCGCGACAGAATTTTTTTCCCATTATGTCTATGAGGAAAAAAGACATTTTGGGACCGCCTCTATAACTTTGCCCCCCCCTTGACCAAACCTCACCAAACTTTGCAAACAAGAGTGGGCCATATACATCTTTTGCAAAGTTTGGTGAGGATTCGTCGAGGGAGAGCAAAGTTATAAGCCACCCAAAAAGTGCTCTTCCTATGGGTTTAGCAACTTAACCATAACTACATGGCCGCTACCGCCGGCCATGTAATTCATTGAAAAACTTTGTTAAAGGGACGTTAGTTATGGGTACAAGTAAAAGCGAAAAACCTCAGTAATTTTCCAGTTATGGTAAGCTAAGCAACCATAACTCGCGCCACCACCGTGCACTGCTAAGACTAATACCCAGGACATCAAAGATGACATTATGGCAAAAACACCAATTTCTTTGCTTCTTGCAGCCATGTCCCATCCCATCCTCATCACCCCTCACCTCCCCTGAGATTATTTGATAGGTTTCACAAGTGCAGTGTTGTGTTTTTTAATAAGTTTTTACTGTGATGTCCACGGACACCGGCCATTGTCCGTGAATCCAAGATGGCGGGCGTTTCCAAAAATCTGACAGACATCATGCTTTTCACCATCCAATCAGTGGACGCGTCAGATGTCCACGGACACCATGTTTCCTCCTAAGCCAATTGGAGCACTGTCTGCGGACCGAACAGGGAACTGGGTCCGCAAACCGAACCAAGATATCACACATTTTTTTGGATCTACTTTTTCGTCATTTTTAAAAAAAATACCAGACGGATTTACGAAGGTACACTTTCGGGACCAAGCCGCCACTCCTGCTGCAAATTTGATGAAAATCCGTCCATCGGTTTGGGCTGTATGCATAAGCAAAGTTTTTCTCAATTCAGTCTATGGAGAAAAAAAAAGACATTGGCTCCCCCCTATAACCTTGCCCCCCCACCCCCCGTGACGAAACCTCACCAAACTTTGTGAAACAATTCAGAGCGGGCCATATACTGATTTTGCAAAGTTTGGTGAGGATTTGCCCAGGGCGGCAAAGTTATAGGGGGGACCCAATTCTTTTTGGGAAGTTATAAGCCACCCAAAAAGTGCTCTTCCTATGAGATGAGCAACTTAACCATAACTTTGCTCATGCATAATATATGTATTTGTATACAAGTGGTGAGGGTTAGGCTTTAAATTGGACCTTGTAGATGCAGAATCCTTGAGCTCATCACAAATAATCCAGTAGGAAACCAGACAGCAAATGTATAGACAAGGTTTATTTGCATACAGCGGTGTAGCTGTCATGAACCAATGCCAGGATAGGTACACCCCCACCTGTACTTCAAAGGATATAAATCGAAGGTCAGACATCAAAAGGATACGTTATGAAGATATCCAAATCTGTGGATATCTGAGCCCAGACTCTGAGGGTCTACTACGGAGAGACTTGATCAATATCAGACCTTCCAATTGATAAAACCCTCTGCCTGATATGAGTTACAGGCAGAGCGAGTGATCAATGGAAAGGGCAAGGAACAGGCGTAACCACCAGGCTGTGAGAAACTAAAAAACACTATGAGAATGATGTGTGTGCAGTTCAATCCATTAACACCCCATCTCACCCCACACTAACCTGTTGGTGTAGTCCAGATAGCATCCACGTAGAACTCCAAGTAATCCTTATCGGAAATCAACGTCAAGGAAGGGAAGGTTAGTGAGGGATCCATCCTGAACGGAACGAGGGTCATGCTAGTGCCAGTTTGGTGCACCCCTGGATAGTGTCCCAAATGTCATGTGCACTATAGGTATAACAAGAGAACAAAGTCCAGAGTGGAATGAGTTCTAATCCTCCCTTGGAGAATCATTCACCATCTGAGTAGGAAGTTCCAATGCCCTTGAAGAAATTAATCCTTGAATCCAATACCAAAATTATTTTAGGCACGACCCCAATACTGCTTGTGGAAGAATGCCAACAAGGATGCCAAAAAGAAACAGAATACATCAGGCACAACCCAATACTGCTTGAGGAAACTGCTGGAGCAGAAGGCCAACACGTGCAGCTGCTGGTTCGGCTCCTTCCCAAATAATGAACAACAAAGGCAGCGATCCAAATGCTGCCCATGGAATGCTTACTTGATGATTCTGGTCGGGATACCAACTCGGGATACACGTTCGAGGAAGAGGCAGTGCACAGAACACTGCTGGGAAGAATGTGAGCAGGAACGTCCAGCTTGAACTGGAAATAGACAGGAGAGGGTTTCCAACGAGTCCCTGTCCACGGCAAATAGAAAGAAATCCGGAAAGGCTGAAGGCTAAGGGAATGACTCTACGAGCCAAGGCTTCAATGTAAAGCCAAACGAAACAACAATCAGAAGCAGTGATCAGCTGAAGTCGTACGCCTAAGTATGTGTGACGACAAAGTCATGTGATCGGAACAGAATCACATTATTTTAGCAGCGTATCCACTGCTGATGCTGCCGCCTACTAGAAAGTGCATCGAAGAGACGCCAGTGGGAGTAGAATGGTCTAGCCGTTCTATGTGCTACGTGCATAGTTTGTTGACAGGTAAGCGCTGGAGCTGCACAAACTTATGCTGAAATCAAATGAAAGGGGTGGGATGTCCCAATGTCATGTAACCAGTAATATCTGGAGGGTCCTAAAAGGTGACTGTGCAAAACTGTATGCAGATTGGTGAAACAGTGTGGAATTATATAGGGAATATATGCGAAGCCACAAACCCACAAGCCAAGAGACTATGCTGACATCTGGGGAACGGGGTGGTGTGTCCAAATGACATGTAGCCAGTAATGTCTGGAGGGTCCTAACAGGTGACTGTGGAACATTTGGTGCAGATTGGTGAAACAGTGTGGAATTGTATAGGGAACATGCGCCAAGCCACAAACCCATAAACCCACACCGAAATTTTGACTTTTGCTGAAATCCGGGGAAAGGGGTAGGATGTCCTGATGTCATGTAGACAGTAATGTCCGGAGGGTCCTAACAGGTGACTGTGCACAACTTGATGTAGATTGGTGAAACAGTGGGGAACTGAATTCAGAACATACCCAAAGCCACAAAGGCACAAACCCAGAGGCTTTTGCTGAAATCTGGGCAAAGGGGTTGTGTGTCCAAATGTCATGTAGCCAGTAATGTCCTGAGGGTCCTAACAGGTGACTGTGCAAACTTTGGTGCAGATTGGTGAAATGGTGCAGAATGGTATAGGGAACATACGTGAAGCCACAAACCCACACCAAAATGTTCACTTTTGATGAAATCTGGGGAAAGGGGTGGGGTGTATTGGTGCAGATTGGTATAATGGTGTGGAATTGTATAGGGAACATACGCAAAGCTACAAACCCGACAAATCCACAAATGTTTACTTATATATATATATATATATATATATATATATTGATTGATAAAGAAATGTTCATATGACACATTTAGTCTACGAACAATAAACATACTATCAGTACACCCTTAGCTTTGGAGAGCAAGCATATACACTATGATTCAGGATTTGTACAATTACAGAAGTCCTACTTATGCTATGTAATCCCTGACTGTAACAGTCTCTTCATTATACATAATAAAGCCTGATTTGGCACCAGGTGCCCACTTGACTCTTTTTCCATTTCTCAGGTGGTGTGGGCCTGCTTCAATGATGACATTGAGCCAGAAATGGGGCCTACCTTCACCCTGTACTGAGCCCTATTTAACAGTTGTATGTCCTTATGGACTCCCACTTGCATGCCAACCAATTAACTTAATCGCTGTGCCACACCCCTAAAGTTAGCTGTCGATGCTGTTGTGTCATCTAGTATTATGGCTGTGGCTTTGCTCCGTCCATGGCTCATGTACGTCCATGGCTAATGCAAAAATAAAATGCTATCAGCTTTCACACAGACTTTTCTTCGGTGTTGTGTTTGTGTAAGAACAGAAAAGTAAGAGCGCTTGTCTACTGAAAGAGCTGCTTTGCCAGTTAAATTGGAGGCAAAGCTGGAGGCCCCCTGGGTAAAGAGAACACTAAAGAAGAGTACACCAGTGTTTCTGGTGGAAATATTTTACTTGAGGCAGTTTTATAGTGTAAACAGTTTTCTAATTTTGTTTTATTTCACTGTTTCCAAGGAATTGAGGATCCTTACCTTACCCTGCCATCCTGCTTCCATTATTTCCTGCACCTACCCTCCAGCTATCCCTCAGCACAACTCCTTAGCAGTCCGAGAACACAGCAACAGCTGAATCCAGGAGAGGCAGGTATGAGGTGGTGTAATGCTTAGCTTATACCCTGCGGAAGCGTCCAGGTCTCTCATTGTGTGTTCCAAACCTCTCTCCACCCAAAAGCCTATGCAGTGCAGTAAGGTGACACTCTGCCGTGTTTAGGGTAGGAGGGGCTGGAAGTACGGTTGTAGTCTGAACCCCAGGTTGTGGTAGCATCAGCAGTGGACTGGACCCCTTGGATGGAGGAGATGATGAAAACTATGGCTGCTAGCTTTCTCGACTAGAACCAAAAGCACAATTATATCCCTGCTATTAAACCTCTCACTACCCCTTAGCCCTACGTTCCCTAGGGCAAGGCTAGACTCAGGGTTACGCTTTCTTAAGTGCTAGGCTCTTCTGCTTGCACTAGTTGTCAGTTACCTCACTGGTTGTTGCTGGCCCAGGCCTACAGTGGCTGCTAGGTGCTTGAGGTGAGCTCTTTTAATGTGCAAGGAATGTCTGTGGCTATTGTCTTTAGCACTTTCCGGTTTCACTGTGCTGTTCAGTTAATTGTGTTTCTTTCTTTTGCTGTTTGCGCTTTCCTTGTGTTTGTGCTGTGCTTTCTCTAAGAATGTCTGTGCCTATTGTATTTAGTGCTTTCTGCTCTCCTTGTACTGTTCAGCTTGTTTTAATTTCCACCTTTTGCTATCTGAGCTTTGCTGGAGCTGGGTTTACTCTAATGGCTGTTATGTTCCCTTGCAGCGTGAACACTTATGAACTCCGTCTCATGCTGTGAGCGTGGACTATATGTCTTGTGCTTAAATGTTGCTAAATAGTACAGAGTTGAATAATACCTCTTTTTGTCTTTGAAGGTGGTGGTGAGCGCAAGCAGTTGAGACAAACCAACTGGGATTGCGGATGGGACCAACCAGCTGGAATGCTTGCGGTAGCCAGTAAGTATGAAGTCTTCTGCCCAGGATTAACAGTCTTTTCTCCTTTTTCCTTGCGGGTGCCGGCCACGGCTGAAATCAGAACCGGTCTTGTTGCAGGAGCACAGTAAGTGTAGTGCTGCTCAGGAACAGATGTAACATGGAGCAAAGGGCGAGCGCCCCAGGGTGTGGCTTTTATAGCCAAAGATCAATTCCCTGGGAACGGGAGCACATCATGTGGATACTGGCTGTGGGGACACTTGCCAGCCATATTGAAAGTCTGGCAGAGTCTGAATAGTGCGTTCCTCTTGGAGGGGTGTCAAGCATCTTGTATTAGAATGCTGTGCACATAAACAGTCCAGTAGTGCATCACACGGCTCCTCCTGTGCAGGAGAATTTATGGATGTCATATGTGGCAGGAGTCCACATTAGGGTAATGAGAGTCCTGGAGGGAGCCCTGGACTCAGTAATAATGACAGCACTCCCTGTTAAAGCACCCTCAATTGTTTTACTGCAGGGTCTTGGTTTCTCTGGATGATTTAGATGAAAGCGGGCTATCAGCCGTGACGCATGTACATTTGAATCGAGTTCCCAAGTTCTATCTAAGACCCCATGCCCTTTCAAATCGACCAGTTAGTACAATGTTGTGTCACATGTTTCGAATCCAATATATCACATACTTTGTGCTCAGGGTCATTATTTCCAGATTGTATTGAGGTGGCTGTGTCATAAAATTGCGGGTCCCCGGCTGCACTGGTTTTAGCAGGGAGACATGAAGCACCGGGTGTATGCGTAAAGATGGCAGTAATGACAATTTAACTGCCACTGGGCAAATCCGTGTAACAAAGGGGTAGAGGCCTATATTTCTTGAGTGGAATTTCTTTGTGCCCTTAAGTTGCATGCTCTTGGATGCTAACCATTCCCTATCTCCCACTTCATATACAGGGCTACTTTCTCTTTTTTATCTGCAAACCTTTTGTAGGAGTACTTAGCCTTCTGCAAGTGTGTAGCAGCCTATTTGAATGTGCGATAGACAGTGTCATGTAGAGACGTGATTGCTAGCATTTGCTAGGGCTTCAGGTGGGTAATATGTGGAAGTTTTTGAATGACTACCGTGAACTACAAAGAACGTTGAAAACTCAGTTGATGTGCACAGTGTTGTTGATAAATGCGTATTCCACTACCTATAAGCGATCAACCCAGTTCTTATCTCTGAATGCTAACATGCAACAGTCTCTAGGTGGGTACGTCTCAAGCAAATATCAAGAAGCTCCTGGTAACACAGAATGGAGCGGTGCGCGGTATCTGCGGACTTAGCCGCCGTTCACAGGTCTCTGAATCCTGCAGAAAATTGCACAGACTCCCAGTTGAGCACTGTATCTGGTTCAAGGTTTCTGTCCTAGTGTTTAAATGCTTGGCAGGTGAAGCCCCGCTATACCTTTCCTCTAGAATGAAAAGAACTCCTTTCCGATGGACTCTCCGTTCAAACAATAGGATAACTCTAGATCAACCACGTGTCATCTTAAAACAGATTGGTGTGACTGGTTTCAATGCCTGGGCTCCCACTCTTTGGAGTGTATCTATATTTCACTTTTAAAAAATGCATAAAAACATTTCTCTTTGATTGAAAGTCTGACTAATATAGGCACATGACCGCAGGTTTCCTTAAGGGTTTTCCCCTTAAATTTCATGGTTTAACTCACGCATTTCTTTTTTATGTCTTTATGTTTGTCAGTTTTGTGAGCACCCTGAGTCCTTCTAGCGAGAGGCGCTATACAAAAAACCTTTAGATAGATAGAACAATAACTAAGATTTTAGTTCTGAATTGACACCAGCAGCAAGACATGGGCACCCCATTACTAGCTAAAACTGGTGGCCCCTACCATCAGATAACTTACTCAAACTACTTAGAGCCTTGTTACCATTTACAGTGTGACTGCCGTTTGCCAGTCATGTTAAAAGACTACAACCACAGCTGCTGAGGTGAGTACTAACATGCAACACCCACACTCATCAGTTGATGTTAAGATATTTTCTTTGACTTTGAACTTTTGTAGGGATGTCATGTATAGCATGTCTGAATGCTACAGGCTGCTGTTGGTGCCCACACACACATGCACTCAGGAGCAAGTTATGCCTTCCTTCATTGCTCGCAAATAAGAGTCTCCTCCCCTGCGCTTTGGCGGAAAAGATCCAGCGGCAAAATGAACCATTGGTTGCCATGTGTTTTCTTTTGCCGGGCTTGTTGACCCATGTACAGCATTGCAGAACAATGAAACAGTGTGGGAGCGGATGGTCCAAATTATTGTGGTGCAGTGTTCAATTTACAAGCACAAGCATAGTTGCCATGGGCAGGAAGGTTTAAAAGCCAGCATTTCCGTAGTAAGCTGTTTTATGTTATTAAAATGTAAAGGGTGGGTTACTGTTAACACTGCACCGAGCGACTATGAGAGATAAGGAGAGCAATGCAGCATATGAACAAGACACTGAAAATAACAGCAGATACACATATGAAACGCAGGTTATATTTAAAAAAAAACATGATCATGCTGCCAAAACCGAGAGAGCCGTTACATATGGAGTGGGAGGCTGACTTCAGTCCGATGCAACACAAACCATGTGTGATGTCACTGCGAAATGGTGAGCTAGCACACGCCAGGATCAGTAACCCCAAAACCGCAGAAGTCTGGACCTCTCAAAGCTATGCCTGCGGACCGCCGGGAGCTGGCACATATAACTGTGTCCTGGAACTCAGGGACTAGACAGCTAAAAGGCATGATGGAATGGACAATGGTAAGTTGTTAGCAGAGAGTGAGGAAGGTGAACCAACAGTTGGAACGCTGATAGGTGTGGGCTGGACTGACACCATGTATGTCATTGTCACAGAGGGGATCTTGACCATGCTTCTGATGTAGGGAGAGAGAGGTGCTACCAGTTTTTATGAGGTGAGCTGCACAAATGTGACAGAGTGTGGCTGGAGGGAAGAAAGGTGCCTTGAGTACATGGCTAGGCCGAGCACAGCACACCAGCAAGTACTGGTTGGTGAAGAGTATCTGGTATCATGGGGCAACAAAGAAAATCCCAATAAAAATTGTGGCGGGTAATTGGCATGTTGGCAATACATCGTTAAAGCACAGGTCAAAGCAACAAGCATGGTGGTCCGTGAGGAGTACAACAGCCTGCTACGGCTGGGAACTGGAGAGTGGAGGTGGTGGAGGTGATCCTTGCAACCCAGTGTTGCAGTGGAATTCTGGTCTGGGCGCCTGAGCGCTGGCATGACCAAGTGCGGTTAACAACTCTGCAGGAAAGAGAGGCTGCAGCAGCCACCATTTGCCGGGGCTGGGGCATCACTATAGTGGTAGCGCTTGGCCTTCTCCAGGCGGCTCATTTAACATATCATTGAGTCCCTGGCCTGCATGATCAATGAGGGCATTGAGCGGCCCGTGACAGAGATCCATTTCAAGTGGTTAGACCATGATGCAAGTGAAGACTGAAGACCGAATGCGAGAGGCTGCGTTTGCCAAGGGCTGGATGTCTCTAGGATGTCTCTAAAAGAGGTGGTGCGAGACCGCTGCAACACGGGGAAATGAGGAAAACTTTGGACTGTGGTTCTACCCAGGGGCTGTGCCTGTGAGGACGTCTGGCAACAAGCGAACCTGCTAACATGTGTGACACCCGATAAAATAAATGTCAATTAGTGCACACCTGATACATTTATAGAATATCTACAAAAAAGTCAATTGTTTAGTGGATATATGTCTGACACAAAGCCGTAACTAAATATAAAACATGTAGTGTCCAATCTATGAACACTCCGGTCCCCTGCAAACCTTAGTGCTGATGTATTAGCCAAATGTATATTTTCAGTTAGCAAAATTAAAGTCAATACTAAACATTTCCAATAATCAGAATTTCATCCATATTTTCCAATTTTCATTAATCATCATTCTTTTAACTTTCAACTAATAGCCAGTAGTACTCAATTCGTTTGGGGATGTGTTCCCCTTCTTCAGGAGAAAAAAAACTGCAGAAGAAAACACAAACAGACCCAATCTCGTATGTATAGCCTTTCTTATGTACATATTTTTGCATATTGCCATGATGATAGTCATCCACCACATTATAAATCCACATTGTCAACATGCCAAAAGGTTTACAAAGTCCAGCGATATACCATGAGCATGCCTCCTAAGATTTGTAAATACTTGTGCAGAACCAAATATCAGTGACAACAGAAACTAACAGCCGGCTACACTGTGTCCCTGGTATATTTAGAACCTTCTACTGTTCACCATCCAAATCAGTGCGGGGGAGAGGCAGAACCTTAGAGCGTACCTGGCCTAATTAACTGTTTCAAGCCGGTCTTGGAATTCAATAGAAGCAAACTAATTAATGAAAAATGTAATCAAATGGTCAACCAAAGCAATAACACCTAGGTAGTGTTCAAACGTACAATATTAATGTAGAATCAAAGCTCACCTGAGCCTTCAAGGAAGTTCCCATAGACTCAGACCATAACTGCTGTGGATGCTCAGTCCCAGAGTTCTCAATAATCCCAGCACACAGATAGGTTACCTGAGATGTGATTTCTACAACAAGAACAAAAAATGTTGTACTGTTTAGAAATCCGACCTAAGCCTACTAGCCTAGCATCGTCCAACTGCCACAATTTATATAGATCAAATCGTGATAGTTCCATATAAAACTCTATGTTCTCTCCCTCTCACCTTCGATCATAAGATCAACAGTGGATATCGCTGCCGCTATTCGTGTGTTCCAGTAACACTCGAGTTCCACTGACGCTTGCAAAGAAAATATGTCTATTTCATCTTGACATTCAATGCAATCTACATAGGTTTGGTTATACAATACATAATATGTAGAATCCACTCTGGTTTAGTTGAAATTCAACATCTACTTTGTTTAAAAATGGCTACCACATTAGTAAATGATGGAAAACACGACTAGAATTATGGACTCACATGACTTGTGTAGGCTCACATGACTGTTCTAGGAAGTACTTTCTCTGCAAGTGTCAGTGGAACTCGGGCGTTATTATCCTACCTCTCTCTCGAAGCCTGAAAGGAAAAAGTTCAAAATAATGGCTGGTCGCCATTCCAGACCTATCCATATCTGACACCTATGTCATTGCTTCTTCCAGGCTGACTGTCTCTTTGTCGTTCCCTCTCCGGACCTATGGACTCCCTACATGGTCTCGGTCCTCTTGCTTTCTCTTCATCGCACATTAATGGTGGCACCAGATGGGAAGTACTCTGGGCATTTTTCACATCCTTTAGGTGCATCATTAATGTCTATCAGAATGGCACTGTCATGGCCCAAGGTTCTCAGCTCAACCTCTTCCATCTCTCTTCAATGTCCTTCCTTCTCCTGCCACTCCTCTGTCTGCCTCCCCTTTTGCCCCTTCTCCATCACCGATGGGTGTGCCACATGTATCCTGTACACCACCATGGAAGACCCTCAAATGTGGCAACCAGCTTCCCCTAGCTACCTTCAACTCTTGCACTGCTGTTAAACACTCCTCTGATATCTGTCGCATTTTGAAGACTTTGACCTTGATGTTCTCGCTCTCACTGAGACGTGGTTCACTGCCAGTTCTGTCACTGTTTTTGACACACTCCTCCATGAGGTATACACAATCCTCTCTAAGGCCAGGCCTAACTGGTCCGGAGAAGGAGTGGCCCTGATCTTCCCTGAATAAGTCCTTGCTGCTATCATTCCCACTCAGAGCTACTCTCCTTCAAATGCTTCATCTGCAGGTTTGGTGTCTCTCCAACCATTTTGTTGACTCTCGCCACCATCGACAGGACTCCCGGTCCAGTGTCCCTCTTCATCTCAAAGTGGTTGGAACTCACCTCTTATCTTCTTGTCTCCACCTCCAAGCTCTCCTCCTCAGAGACTTCAATATTCACTTTGACTCTCCTGACTCAGCCAATGGAATCTTCTGCAGCATCTGTGGCTTTCTTTCCCTTACCATTCATCCCTCCGATGGACCTATCTTTGATGCTCTCATCTCAGCAGAAATCCCCATCTCCAAACCTCTCACTGCAACTCTCTTCTAGTCTGACCATGCTCTCATGTCCTCTCAACTAGATCTCTCAGGTCTCCCAGCTAAGCCTCTACCTGCACTACCAGTCTCCTTCTCCATCATTCGACAGAAGCGAGTGTCAGTTGCTGCTTTTGCCGCCACTTTCATTCCCCGCCCCATCCCTGCCATTGAATCCCACACTAACTCTGCCCTTGCTAATCTTCACCTCTCTATCACCAATACCCTGGACATCCATGCCCCTGTCATGAGGATCAGCATGAAGCCTGCCTCCATGTACAATGCCTGGTATGACTCCGACCTAGCCTCTCTGAAATGCAAGTGCAGAGTTGCTGATTGGATGTGGCAGCCATCAGGCACATCCTCTGACAGATTGGCCTGCCACCTGCTCCATAGGCAATACAACCACTTGAAGAAGAGGACCCATATCCAAGCCCGCATCTCTGGGGCCACTAACAAGGAGGGTGAACAGTTTAAAATATGAAAGGAACTACACTGGCCTCCCACTTCATAACCAAATCTCAGGACATCCTGTCCTCTCTGTCTCCTACTCACCTCCCTCATCCCTCCCCTGTTTTCAGATCTCCCTTGGCCCCCCTATCCTCTTCCCTCCTATACTACACTCCTCTTTCTCACGCATAGCACTGGATGCGGTCCATAGACAAGTCCTCTCTAAGAAAGTCTCCTCCAAATTGGTGCTCCTCTGCCCCTCCTATCAAGGAGAACATTATCTCCCTTGTGCCAGCCTTGGCCGATTGCATCCTCTCCTCAGAAAGCCCTCTGCTGACCCCTCCTGCCTGGCCAACTACTGCCCTATCTACATGTTCACCTTCATGGGCAAACTCCTGGAGAATCTGGTCATCTCCCAACAGATCCAACACTCTGAATATGTTGGATGTCTCCAGGACCACCAGTCTGGCTTCAGAGCTGCCAGAGGTATGGAAATTGCTCTACTGAACACTTGTGATGACCTGCTCCCAAATATAGATTCCAACACTCCATCCATTCTGATTGTTCCAGATCTTTCATCAGTCTTCGACATGGTCAAACATGCCACCTTGACAAATTGGCTCTGTGACACCCTTGGCATTACAATCCTGGCACTGGAGTGGTTGACCTAATTCCTCCCTGACTGACCTACCCAGGTCCAACTGGGCCCTTTTTTCTCCCCTATCACACTCTCCACCTGCAGCGTGCCTCAAGGCTCATTGCCCTCGCTTTGGCTCTTCAACATCTACCTCGCCCCTCTGGCGCACCTGATCTCCTCCTTCTCTCTTCACTTCCAGTGTTATGCAGATTACACATAGCTCTCATTCAAGCTTCCCTCTGCTGCCTTCTCTTCCTCCACTCTCACCCCTGACTGTCTGACTGCTATTCAGGCATGGTGGTGCTGTCAATGATCACTGTCTTGTGGGGTGCATTTACAGGGCCTAAATAGAAATCCCTGTCACCTGAAAAGCTACATTAAACATTGCCACCAAAAACGGCTGTGCCTTGCTTTCACTGGCACATGTATGGCAAGCATTTCAACACTGCAAACCAGAAGAAGGCCCTGTGTTTGCTTCCATGCCATCTGGATGACAAAAAGTAAAACATTGCACCAATAACTGCTCTGCATTTGCTTTTATTCCCATTGAATGACAAAAAGTTAAACATTTCCCCAAGAACGGCCCTGTGTTTGTTTTATTCGATCTGAATGCCAAAAGGTTATGCACTACATCAAAAAATGGCCTTGTCTTACTGTTAATTCACATGAGGGGCAAGGATCTTAACATTGCAACCCGACACAGCTTTGTTTTCCCTTTCATGTGAACAGCAGTGCTCTAAACACTGCAAATGAAAAACGGCTTGGCTTTTTCTTCTATTCAGTGTCCATTTAAAGAACCCAGTGGAGGGGGAATACCCCCCTGTGTCCATGGACCAACAGCAAATGCAAACCCTCTCAAAGGGACAGATTAAAGAAGCCCATAACCTTCAGAACAGCATTTCAACCATTAGATGAAAAATATGGCTTGCACACATGTGAAAAAGAAGAAAATGACTTCAAAAGCCACTGTGAAAGGATAGCTCTTCTCGCACAGAAATGTCAGTGAAAGATTCTGTGAATGGGGTGTTGACTAAAGCCATGTACATTATGTTTTCTTCCACAAGACTTCAATCACCTTGGAAGAGGCTCAGAGGACCGGAAAAACAGTATTTTGGCTCTGGAAACTTCTCAATTGAAAGCCTTGTCTCCCACTGGAAGTCACACCTATACGTGAACTATTCCACAATGACATATGATGTAGCTGAGGGGGCTATAATTCCCTGCTCTGCCAGACTGATGGGAGGACAAAGAAAGCAAGTGTGACTAGAGCTTCACCAAGAAGTGTGAGTTCCTCCTGCACCTCCTACCAAGGACCAAGTGACAAAACTTCAAAGGGTGCAATAAAAATCGTTGGTCACCGGATAGGCCAGGGGGAGACAGTTGGCTGTGGGGGATGAAGCACCGCTCTCCCATATCTGACAGATCCTCCAAATTGATATTAAAAGATTTATTCATTTTAGGCATTTTTCCCAGCACTCAGAATAAGAAATCATTTTGTTGTATGCTATTTTTCTATGTAATTTCCAGGGGGTTATGAAGAGACTAAGTGCATGTTCCTAAGACTTTGTGGACTGAAATGGCTAGTAAAGAATTGTTTCCGGTAGATTTAAAAATTGGGGAAAATATGAAAATTGGTATAAAGATGGAAAATGAGATTATGAACATGCTTAATCATTTGCAGAGTTATAACTGTTATGGATTTCATGGAAAGGACAACAATGTGCCAAAGGGCCATGCACGGAGTCGTCGATCTACTTGCCTAATTCCCTATGACCCACTTAAACCGCATACCTATTTCTTATGGTGGTGGCTAGTATAAGTTTGAAGTTATGATACAGAGCTCAGTTTTACTAAAAAGCAGACCTGAGAACAAAGAACTGTATTAAATGACAAACATGCAGATGGTGCTCTCTCCCCTTGAACCAATAAGGCCAGGGCGCGGATAGAGGAATGGTGAACTGTCCTATCCCACGGTAGGAGTAATTCTAGAGTACTCTCCCTAGATTGCAAAGTGAATGATGTAATTTGGTTTATATACGGGGGACTGTACTAGACAGAGGGACACAGACAGAAGTTTATGGGGAGACAGGAGAAGGAGGACGGAGAGGAGGCAGCAGATCCCATCCAACAGAGTGCAGAGACCAGACCCCTTGCTTAGCTGTCCAGAGTGTCCTGAGATGCAGCTGGCTTTCCAGAATCCCATCCAGGCAGAGCGCAGAGACCAGACCCCTTTCCCTAGCTGTCCAGAGTGGCCTGAGATCCAGCTGGCTGTCCAGAATCCCAAACCAAGTCTTACTTTGTAAGTAGCAAATAACCCCAGCCCTAAGTTGCATAAGCCCTTCCTTTTATAGCATTGCATCCCATTGAAACCCCATTGAAAATCCCATTGAAATTTCAAAATTGTTGCCAGTATAATTCATTCAAGTTCCGATAGTAGAATCTGTATTAGCCTGTGTATGTTAGTGTATTCCCTGTGATAAATCTCTCAGTTGTCTGTATAAATCCTTAGCATTATTTTGAAGTAAATCAATTAATTCCCTATTGAAATTCAACGTACCAGTTGGTTAAAATTCAAAATTAACCCCCTTGTGCCTGGTTTATTTCTTTCATAACTATACTCATTAAGTATAGCCTCAACAGAATTAGTTTCTGTGTAACTGAAAACCGAACTTGCTGGCTGCACTACCACTGTTTGTTGCTTTTTATTATTATTTTTTATTTTTTTATTTTTTTCCTTTGCTCAGAACTTTCCACTTCTCTGCCCCTCCCATGCACTTTCCCCTTTCCCTCTCCCATGCACTTGCCCATTCTCAATGTCACTGGGCCTAGTAAGATAGTTGTTTTGCTCTCCCTTGTACCCCTCCCTTCCCTTGCCTCATTGTTCTCTGAATTACTTGTATACAAGCGCAATACAAATAAAATGTCAATATCAATACCAATACATGCTTATGTGGTTGGAAAGCGGCAGTACATTTCTATAAAACATAACACGCAATCAGATAACTTACAGCTAAAAGTAAAGGAGAAATGATGAACCAGCATGCTCTCCACCACAGCCAGAACATCCAGTGTTTCTTTCCAATCATCATCTCTAGATCTCCAATAAATCGATTTCCACCTGCAGAAAGAACCAGTTGGTACATTTATAGGGTGTGGTGTAGTTCGTCTTATAACTTGGATTTCATTATATGCAATTCAATGTATGCTTGATAGGAAGGAAGAACCTGTACCCAAAGTGAGTCAACCAAGTGAACTACAGTAAACACATTGATTATTTCTTTACACGCCCAGACTATTAATATGGATGCTTTAATGAAACATTGAGATATAGTTAAGGAACTGAGGAAGAAAGATAAAAGAACAACGCACCTTTTTGGCAGGTTTAGTGCAGGAGTCGTCAACCTTTCTGTAATGAGAGCTACTCTGCATTAATTACTATGTTCCTAAAATACTTGTCTAAATGAAACACAAAGGGTTCTACTGATCTCTTTAGCTAGCATAAGTCTGGTCTTTCTATTAGCTTTGGCATAATTTCTCTTTCATAGCTTGTAATAGGCAAAAATGTGCGATTTTCATTAGATCAGACTTGTTTTGAGTAACATGTGAACAAATGCAACATAGTAACCAATTGATAAATTGTCTTCTTGATCTTTCTTTGTTCACATATGATTCACACATTTTACACTACATATTTATTAAAAAGAGTGACAAGAAATAACTTTCAACATTTGAAACTGCACTTAATGATTGTTTGTGAAATGTATGAACAGCAAAAAAGTAAACAAAACAAATAACACTTTAATTCAGTAATATTTCATCAAAGACAAATTGGATGTCCATTGGTTTCATCTCCATAATATTGGACACGGTAACTTTGGCCGTGACATTTTGATTGTTGCGATTATATTTCAGAGCTTTCAAGTTTCTTGTCACCATGCTTTGAATTCTGTGACTTGTAGTTTTCCTAAATTTGAAATAGGAAATTAAAAACTACAAGTCCCAGAATCCAAATAGAAAAAACCGGGACTGGTTGGACTTCTCACACATGGTTATAGAAAAATTGAGGGCCTATACGTAAGCATATAGGTATATATAATGATGACAGCAGTATGTAAGGGTAGTGGGATAAGGGGGCAAGGGGGTACATTTTTAGGGGAGGCGTAGGGGAACACCCTCATTTAAAAAACACCCACTTTCAAAATTCGGTAGGTGAAACAACATAGAGATGACTAATTCTCTCGAGGGCCAGGAACCAACAAGTCTGTTAAAAATTGGTTAATAATATTTTTGATAGAGTACCCCTTACCGTAAGTTATAAGAATATTGAAAGCCACAGAAGAGTTCATTTATATGGCCACAGAACTTCGAGGTGTCTTGCAATATCCTTTTTACACAGAGTAGGGATATTTTATTTATTATACTACATAGCCATACAATGTCATCATCTTTTATAACTGGCAACTTGCTTATTGTATTGTAATATATCCTCCAGCTGCTGATACTTGTAATCCATGTAGAATTTGTCTTTGGATTAGACAAAAAAAACAAGTAATATCCAGCTTCTAATATGTTTGAAAAATTGTTTAGACAGTTTAACAAAATGCATCTAGAGGGGCGTGGCCAGCAGCAGAGCTATGTAGCTCCTGCAGCCACGGCAAATATCCTGTGGAAACAGCCTGCTACGAGTGGCAATCCTGAAGAAAACATATATTTTCCAGAAGATAAACACATTGGGCACAACCAGACGAAATTCCGGCTCAAATCATAAGCTCCTGGGTGAGTTCAGAGCCGAGTAAAGCAAACTACGCGGCCGCGGCCACACCGGCTGTGGAGCACCTCCAGCCAACAGAGCGAACCAGGCGGGAACCCGCCGAGCACCACGGAGAGCTGGCCTAACAACCCGCCACACACATACAAGGGGAACCAACCTGTCATCCCGATAACGTCTGCTGGAAGAAGCGGAACTGTGCTTTATCCGCATGAGAAGTGTGGCGTTCCCACTGGGGTGTGGAATCCTGTGCACTGCCTTGCCTCCAGACAACATTAATTCAGGACGGAAGCAGAAGACCAGAACGGAAACAACATCCAGAAAGCTACTCCAAAATGGCCGCCCACCATGCCTTTTCTTGTTTCCTGGTACTCCACCTCTGAGATCAGTGGATGTAACGCGGATTGGCTGTCCACTGTCTCTTATAGCCAATAGTGAGCCGGCAGGCTCAAGCCGGCCCACCTTCCAAAGGCACACCGCCCAAGGCTACTCTTCCTGTCGTGAGCCTGCCTGGAGCCGCAGGAGCCCAGGGCCAAGATCACTGCACCCCCTCCCCAGGGACTGCCTGCAGTTGCTGCCACACCTTGAGCTCTCTAGACTCTTTCTGCTTGCCTCACCTCGCTTCCAACTGCACCTGGCGGACCTCAATGCCAAACAATGTAAGACTCTATAAATTACTGCCTCAAATAGCATGTGACCTGCCCCATGCATATATCTTTCTCCTGTGGGGTCTTAGATCAACACTTGTTTGCCAAAATCCTGTAGCACTGCTCATAGGCTCCTTGTTCCACTCTTTGTGCATAGTAGACATTAGGAAATTGAAATTAAACATCATAATCACTGCTCTCCAGTTTAAGCGCTACTGCAGCAGATCTTACCTATCTGTACAGACCGCCAGTATAGTCAAACCTTGATGTCATAGCTGCTCTTACATGTATACTGTATCTCAGTATTTTGGTATCCTTGCCCAGGCTGTGAATTTCGAAATTAGACAGATTGCATAGTTGCGCACACATGTTTGCATATTGTGTTTTTGCCCTGGTTGTGAATTTTGAAATTAGACAGACTGCCTAGTTGCTCACACATGCCTGCATATTGTGCTTTTGTCCTGGTTGTGAATTTCGAAATTAGACAGATTGCATAGTTTCTCACACGTGCCTGCATATTGTGCTTTTGTCCTGGTTGTGAATTTCGAATTTAGACAGATTGCATAGTTGCGCACACATGCCTGCATATTGTGCTTTTGCCCTGGTTGTAAATTTCGAATTTAGACAGATTGCATAGTTGCTCACATATGCCTGCATATTGTGTCTTTGCCCTGGTTGTGAATTCCGAATCTAGAAAGATTGCATAGTTGCTCACACATGCTTGCACATTGTACTTCCCCAGGTTGTGATATCCGAACGTTGTCCAGCAACTACCCAACCCTATGCTATGTTATGTATTTTAACTACTGCCCATTCGTGCCTCGCAGATTTGTGCCTTACTAGTGAATGGCATCCGGACTGTATAGATTCTGCCACACTTGGTAAAATGCACCTAGCATTTTAACGTGCCTGCTCTTAGTCATATAGTTATCCAACACCCAATAACTTAGACTGCCTGAAATCTTAGTCTGCTCACACTAAGTGGCATCAATAGTCACTAGGGATAGCTCTGCACTATGTCAAGCTTACTTAACATCTATGTTATATTGTTCATGGCCACGTTTCATGCCCCCAGTACCCAGAAGTGCCATACTGAAGCTCCCCTTTGCAAATCAATTCTCGCGCATCCGCTCCTACCCACCACTCCTAAGGTATTCAACTACTATGGCCATAACAGCCCTTTGCACCAAGCCATACCAGCCTATACCTCTCAGCCCACTCCAACTTACGAGAGAAACCTCAAATTACGCGCCAGACTTAATAAACTTTATGAACCACTTAGAAGATCCCTTTCTGCTATAAAGCGTACAATGAAAGGCCAGCATACCAGGATATGTATTGGTCCCAATCCCTCCCATTCTTTACCAGCGAGCATAAGTACCCAAACTTTCAAGCTTAAGACAAATATCAACTCATCAAATTCTGCCCTAACTAAAATGGACCCTGAAGGACATTCCCTCAAGGGAGCACTCCTTAATGCAAAATCCCTAGTGGCACACGCCATCAACCTAGCTGACCTAATTACAGAAGCCAATCTAGACTTTATTGCTATAACCGAGACCTGGTTACACAGCGCAGCAGGTCCTTCACTCATGCTGGCCATTCCCGACGGTTATACCATATCTAGGCAAGACCGAGAAGGCTCCCGTGGAGGTGGTATCGCCATTATATCCAAAATAAACCTATCATTACGGCTAGCCCCTGCCACAATCATGCAATCCTGTGAAACCCTCACTGCGAAAATCCCCATACACAATACCCAAACTCTATCTATTCACCTAATTTACAGACCACCGGGTCCACTTGGAACCTTCGAGGAGGATCTGCACAGACTTCTGTCCAACAACACCAAAACTACCTCACAATTGCTGATACTAGGGGACTTTAACCTTGGCTTCAATGACCAAGCAGATGCTCATGCATCAACTATTGCCAACACCCTTAACACCTTAGGACTAACCCAAAAAGTCAACACCCCTACCCATGTGAAGGGCAGAATACTTGACTGGATCACTGACGCCAACTGCTCAGCCATAGTCTCCTCTATTATGTCCCTATCTTGGACTGACCACTCCCTGGTGTCCTTTAACCTACTAACCACTAAACCAGCCAGTTCAGTCCTACAGGTGGCTCCACCCTGCCCCACTAGAAACAAAAAGAACATTGCAGTGGACAATATTATTCCCCTGATTCTTCCAACCTTAAATGCACTACCAGACAACCTCGACCCTAGTGCATTGGTCAACGAATACAACAATATCATGCGTACCACTATGGACAAAGTCGCCGCACTTAAAATGAGAACAAGTAAACCCAAGACACATTTAAACAAGTGGTTCATGCCAGAACTTAAGGCCCTTCGCCTAACCAAAGAAAATGCGAATCAGACTGGAAACTATGCCCAACCGAGGAGAACAAAGTTAATTTAACTAACATTTCCCGCCACTACAAAAATGAAATCTGCCTAGCAAAGCGTAACTCTTACAATGTTCGCTTTGCCAATTCTAACCCAAGCATGAAGGAACTTTTCTTCATCCTGAAAGAACTTGAGTCTGCCATTGCCACGCCAGATACCTGTATTAAGGACCAAACCTGGTGTACAGATATCCAAACTGCCTTAGCAAATAAAATTACCACGCTGCAAAACAAAATACAACTAAAAAAAGAATCCTTAAACCTCCCAAATAAGCCGTCACTCAACAACACCACCAACGACCCTACCAACAAATTCTCCTTCACTAAAACTACCACCTTAGAGGTAGAAAAACCATCCTTTCCCTTAAACCTTCGAATTGCAAAGGTGACATCTGCCCAGCACAACTAATAAAAGACGCTGCCAGAGACCTCTCACCGTTCATTTCCAAACTGATAAACGCCTCCTTCGCCACAGGTAACATCCCGGCTAACCTAAAACAATCATGGGTGCTCCCGCTTCTCAAGAAGCAGACTCTAGACCCCCTCATCCCCACCAATTATCGGCCCATTACTACGGTACCTTTCTTACTGAAAATACTAGACAAGGTTGCCTATACGCAAATTCAAAGACATCTTGAATTACATAATCTGTTGGGAGCTAGACAATCTGGTTTCCGTCCACTACACGGAACTGAAACAGCCCTCATTGATTTAAAGACCCAAATAGACGAATAGATAGATCAAGGTAAGACAGCACTCCTCCTTCTACTTGATCTCTCAGCTGCCTTCGATTTGGTGGACCACAAGGTCCTCTGCAAACACTTGGACACTGCTGCACACTTCTCCACCTATGCCACTAAATGGATTGAATCCTTTTTGAGTGAGAGAACAATGAGAGTCTTCTCCCCTTCGGCAGCAGCTGACCCTTCACCAATCACGTGCGCAGTCCCTCAAGGATCCTGTGTCTCACCGACCTTATACAACATATTCACTAAACCCCTCTTCGATGATCTGGACCTTCTAGGTATCACCTATACTAATTATGCAGATGATACACAGATTCTCCTCCCGCTTTCTGGGGATCATAGCAAGGACAGGGAGTTGGTGAATAGGGTGTACCTCATTATTCAGGCATGGATGGCCTCCCATGGCCTCTGCCTGAACGTTGATAAGACTGAGTTGATTATCCTGGGCACGCAAGCCAATATCAACAAGTTAGGCAAGGACTACTCCATGTTTAACATAGACGGCAATAGCATTAAGGTTTTGAGAGAAGTAAAAACACTAGGTTTCTATCTCGATTCCACTATGTCTTTCACCAAACAAGTGAACTCCTTAGCTTCCAATACAGTTTACACCTGTAAATTAATAAGAGCAGGTAAACCCTTCTTATCCAACGATAGCTGTATGATCCTAGCGAGAGCCTTAATATTATCCCGACTTGATTACTGCAATGGCCTTTACAGTGGTGCTAATAAAACTTTCATCAAAAGGCTACAAATCTTACAAAATAATGCCCTCAGAGCTGCTCTAGGCATAAATAAAAGGGAACATATCTCCTCTATCAGACACCAATAGAAATGGCTCTCCGCCGACAATAAAATCTATCTAAAAATGTCCTCCTTGACGTACAAAGCCCTCAATAACGCTGCTCCTAGCTACCTGATGGACAAAATAAAAAGAAAAATCTCCAGTAGGCCCACAAGAACACCTAACTCCAACTGCTTGGCAATTCCTAGATTCAAACTTGCTAAAATTGGCAGCACCAGTTTCCCTGTGCTAGCAGCTAAATGGTGGAATGCCCTGCCACATAACTTGAGAACAGACCAACCATTCTCACACTTTAGAATCAATCTGATCAAACACCTCAATGACAAAAATATGTAAGGTACCGACAGACATTTGTGTTAGGATACGTTATCTGAATGTATATGTATTATTAGAGATATCACAATTGTAAATAATTCTAGTAACACTTCATATAACTGACCGCTTCGCTTGATCAGATATGCTCCCTGTTAAGTCTGTACATACCTTTCTCTTTATCACTGTAAATTATGTAACACTGCAACTCTATGTAGCATTGTAATGATTTGTAACACTGTAATTTTTGTAACACTGTAAGTTTTGCATATTCTCTTCACTGCGCCCGGTTACCCTTGGGTCTGGCGCGCATTACAAATAAACAAACAAACAAACAAACCAGGGTGACACCCAGACGTTCCCTGCACCTGCAAAGGCCCCTTACCCGTGGGCCCGCGGTTTGGCAGAAAAGAGTGGACCCGGCGAAAATTGTGGGCTAGCAGACGCACCTTGCAGGGGTCCTCCCCCATCCCCCATGCTCATAAAGGGCCTGCAGGAGAGGGAGTGCAGGCGGCGCACAGAACCACGAACAAAGAGAGGAGCAGCCCGGTAGGTGCATGACTCATGCTCTGTTTGCTGAAGCCCATATAAACTATCCTGGGGAGCGCCATAGACCTCTCCGAGACTGCGGCCTGTGGGTACACGTGACCAGGATCCGTACCTGCGTGGGCCTGCAGTACAAACAGTGCAGACATCTTGCGGTGGGGGCATATCTGCCTGCCAGCCTATGCATCTGGCAATTGCCTGGTGAAGCTGAAGTTACAAACCAATATCTACCATAGGGAGCCGAACACTCCCCATAGCAATTACACCGCAGTTACACCGGGTAAGAACAACCCACCCGACGATCCAGTCAGAAAAGGTAGAGAAAAGACCATGACACCAAGCTAAAGGCACTGGAACACTGAAAGGGGGTCCAGGCACTACCCTTGCAAAACGGTAATCCACACTACTCCTGATACACTAGAGCAAGACAAGGAGACAAGTGACCGCACGGCCCTAATCCGAAGGAACATTTGCACAACCTGCTCCAGGCTTGAGGGCACCACCGACCCAAGAAGGCACAAAAGAGATATCACGCAAGCCGGCCTTAATACCAAAACAGCGCGACCGTCCAGTCAGAAGCATCTCACCACGGACAAGGACAAACCCAGAAAACTAATCTCCCAGAGCAGGATAGACCAATTTACAACGCCGGCAACAAATAGCCAGTTTGAACAAGACCAACCAGACATCATGGCAGAAGCAGAGAGCACAATATCACTAAAAGACATTTGGCGGCCATAGCAGACTTGCGTGCCTCTATGGAGCAAAAAATAGATGGCATCAGCATGGACACCTCCTGCCTCCGGCACGATCTCCAGAAACTGACATCTCGTACTGGAGAGGCAGAGCAATGCATATCTGGGACGGAAGACGGGCTACGGAATGTAGAACAACAGTTGGAGAGAGTTGCGACCCACCTAAAAACCATGGAGGAGAGGGTGGATGGGAGTGAGGCAAGATCCAGGCGTAATAATGTAAGGATCCTGGGATTGCCAGAGAAAGCAGAGGGCCCGAACATGGAATTATTCCTGGAGAAGTGGCTCACAGACATGTTTGAAGCAGAAACATTTTCCAACTTTTTCTCAATTGAACAAGCCCACAGTTTGCTGACGTCAGCCCAGCACCAGGTGCCCCCCCACGCACGGTGATAGCTAAGCTATTGAATTATCAAGACCGCGATGCACTGCTCCAGAGGGCACGGGCAAAAGGCACCCTCACATACAACAGATCGAAAATAGCATTTTTTCCAGATTACACCAAGGAAGTGCAAAAAGCAAGGCAATCGTTTGATCAACTAAAAAACAGCTGCAAACCCTGAATGTGAAATATGGCCTACTATTTCCAGCCCAACTTAAAATATACTATAAAGGCACGGCGGTCCACTTCACTGACCCTAAAGATGCGTGGAAGTGGAAGTGCAAAACAGCACATTGAAGGAGATTGGACTATGGCAGGAGGCAACAAAAACAGAGCCCCCCAAGCCCGGCCAAGATATGAACCGCCAGACCAACAACCACCAGCACCAGCACCAGACAACGTTCCACAACCGCAAGAGGGGGAGGACTGACACTTGAAGCATGAACAATCGAGAACCCTCGAGGCCCCGATGCGCGGGGTGTAAGGTACTGTACATTGTCGAATTCTCACTTACACGACCATAATAGCCACAAAGAGACACATAGATAAGCGGCCAGCCCAGGTGGAAGCCCTCCCTTCCCCCTGGAAGGTCCCCCGCGCCTTTGCACCGGAGTGCGGTGGGAACTTACACGCGAAAGGCTGCTAGTGATTGGTTCTTGTTTAACTTGTATTTGAGTTACAATGGGGCGACAGATGCTTCAGTTGGGGTAAAGTATAGGGAGGGGGGAGTTGGGTATATGTTTAGATTTTTAAAGGATGGACAAACTCAATGGAACACCAAATCCCTCGGGAAACAGGCTTTGTTAACATACAGGCCATTGTTCCCTACCATGGTGCGAATGAAAGCAGTGCCCCTATCCCGGAGAGCATTGCTGTTATCTACAGTCATGAAGGCCTAAATGACTTCGCAAGACACTAAGACTCGAGCTTTAAAGCTCCTTACCTGGAATGTGAATGGTCTAGGAAACAGTCTGGAGAGAAAACTAGTGCAACAGTTCCTGAATAGGCACAGCCCAGACATAGCCTTCCTAACTGAAACCCACCTAGCAGGAACAACCAATGCACTATTCAAACGCTCCAACTACTGCACAGCAATACAGGCAGGCTTCAAGATGGGAGCCAGAGGAGTAATAATAATGATACACAAAAGGCTTCCTTTCACCCTTACAAAAGCAACACAGGACACTGGGGGCAGATTCACGTATGTCGCAGGTACATTCTGGAACAAAACAATCTCCCTATTGGCGATCTATGCCCCATCCACACTGCAAGCCATGCTAATAGAAGACATCACGCCTTTGATGGTTAATGACACTTCAAATATCTTTATCCTGGGGGGAGACTTCAATGATGTAATGGACAACATACAAGATCACACACACCTACGCAGTAGGGACCCTAATCGCCGAACTAACCTAGCCACATTTGCCAAAGCTTTTGGTATTAGGGACGTGTGGCGGGACCTACATCCTGGGGAAAAGGAATACTCCTATCACTCTGGGGTACATGCATCACTGTCGCTCCTAGACTACTTCTTTATAATGGCACTAATAATACACACGGCGACACAGGCAGAGTACCTCCCAAGAGGCATCTCAGATCACCCCCCCCTACTCATGTCAATCACGACGTATAAACCAATCCCGCCACCGGTATGGAGACTGAATAATTACCATCTAGGCTCCCTGGAATTGATAGAACGTCTACAAAACGCTAGCACAACATACTTCGAGCTAAATGAGGGAACGGTAGACTCCCCTATTACCCTATGGGTAGCTTACAAACCCATGATTCGCAGAGAATCATCTCCTGGACTGCAGCACAAAGGAAAGCACACCTGGAATCATTAAGAGAGGCAGAGGCAAATGTTAAACTGGCAGAGGAGACACACCTAATCCAGGATAGTCCCGATACAAACAGAGCTTTGATCCTGGCTCAGAAAAAGTTACAAAACATTGCATTAGACAATGCCAAACAGGCACACAGGGCGATGAGAGCCATAATTTATGAAACAGGCGATAAAGCCGGGAAGATGCTAGTGTGGCTTGAGTGTAGAGATGAGGGACACAATCAAGTAAGAGATATCACACACCAAAATGCTGAATCGTGACTAACAGATGCAGATATCGCATCTGTTAGTTGCAAAATATTATGAAAGGCTATACAGGGCATCTGAAGCTCCCCCTGAAGTCTCCATATTGGAAGAGATTACCCTTCCCTCTCTAAACGCTGAACAAGTTGCAGGGCTAGAAATGGAAATCACAGAAGATGAGATAATAGCAGCCATGATGCAGCTCCAATCCGGGAAGACACCTGGACCGAATGGCTTTCCCATAGAAACCTGGAAAAAGATAGGTGGGAATGAACTGGCCCCACATCTACTCAAAATGTACCAACAGGCCTAAGGCAAGGGTAGACTACCAGTGGATTTAAGGAAGGCAACAATAATTGTAATACCTAAAGCAGACAAACCTCCAGATAAATGTAGCTCATAAAGACCAATATCTCTAATCAACAGCGAGATGAAAATATTGGCAAAACTGTTAGCAACGCGTCTACAACAAGTCATAACATCCTTAATACACCCAGATAAATGTGGCTTCATGCCCGGTAGATCTACAAGAATGAGCATATGAAGACTACACCTAGACATTGAACGCGCCCAGACCCTGAACACCCCCGAGGGAGTACTCGCAATAGACTTCGAGAAGGCATTCGACTCAATCCATTGGGAGGCACTCTGGGCGATAATGCGTAAAATGGGGATTGGCGAACGATTTTTATCCTGGATCCAACGGCTGTACAATGCACCGATGGCCGAAGTCAGGGTAAATGGCTGGACGTCACAATCCTTTGCCCTGGGGAAGGGGACAAGGCAAGGCTGCCCACCATCAGCCCTCCTCTTCGCACTGGCCATGGAGCCATTGGCCAGTGGCTGAGGGACACATGCACTTGGAAAGGCATCCTCGGAGGGCCAGAGTAGGAAGACAGTCTCACTATACGCCGACGACCTACTGATATACCTGCGAGACCCCAAAACAGCATGCCCAGTGGTAACACAGCTGCTACAAAAATATGCAGCCTTTAGTGGCCTGAAGGTGAATTGGTCCAAATCCATACTATTTGCACTAAACCAACCAGGTGCTGAGACCCCTGAGTCTTGCCCATATAGACTTGCCCATGAACTCTTTCGATATCTGGGTGTCCAGATCACAAGAAACCTTAATGACTATACATTCAATAACCTGTGACCCATTACAGAACGATTCACAAGAGATGTGCAGCACTGTATGTCTTTACCCCTGACCCTCTTAGGGTGGGCTGTACTGTTTAAAATGTTAACACTTCCCCGCTACTTGTACATACTACACAATGCTCCATTGCACATACCAACGAAGATGTTCCAGGAAATAGACTGTGTTCTCAGGCAACTCCTGTGGGGCGGCGGGCACCCGAGAATAGCTCTCCAAACACTACAAAGGTCCATATAGGAAGGAGGCATCGGTCTACCGAGGCTACAGACATACTCCTGGGCCAGCCAGATGTCGGCGATAAATGACGCACTACACGTCAAATCAACATTACCACATGTGAGAGTGTTACCCCCTATAGAGTTATATGCTGCAACACCCAGATCTTCCCCTCGAGGCATGACATCGCAAACGCCCCATATCTGAGCAGAGTCCCACACCTTTATAGGCTGGGGGAACAAAGTCACTCCACTACAACCACTATGGAATAATAGGAATCTCCCCGAAGTGATTAAAGTACGGAAATGGCCAGTGTGGATGAGACATGGCATAGAAAAAGTAAGAGACATTATAGTAGAACTATCAGACCCTTTGGTGAACTAATCTTCACCTTCAACCTCCTGGAGGCAGAGAGATACCACTACACACAGCTCCAACATGCTCTACAACAGCACCTCCCTACCCTCTCTGACATGTCAGACTGTACCCCATTGGAACGGAACATAGTTATAGAGCATATTCAGGCTAAAGTCACCACAGTTATGTACAGTGTTATCACCTCCTTTGCCACACCAGAACTGGTACGATTGAAGTCAAAATGGAAAATTGAAGTGGGAGAGATCATGTCGGAGGACAGGGTCTGGATCCTAATGTACCCCCCGTGAAGTCACCATATCGGCCAGGCTACGCCTAGCACAACTGAAGATATTACACAGAGTCTACTACCCGAGGGTAGCCTTGTACCGCTGGGGTAAAATAGCTGAACCTAACTGTCTATGCTGCCCGGGGGAAGAAGGAACCTTCTTTCACATACTATGGGAGTGCCCAGTAATCAGGCATTTTTGGCAGCAATGTTGCGATGTCTTATCAAGGGTCCTGAACCAGACGATCCCCAGAGATCCCAAACTGCTGTTACTGGGAGTAGACAGTGAGATAGATATGTCAAAATACGTAAAGCTCTGCCTCATGACTACAACAGCGATAATCAAAAGAAACATAGCACGGCTATGGGGGGCAGCGGAACCGCCGCAGGTAAACCAGTGCATTACGGACATACAAATTTGCATTGCAATAGAAAGGAGTGTTTACAGGGCCAGAGGTTGCCCTGAAAAAGCAAATAAGATATGGCAACGCTGGGAAGACACGGTGTGAACTCCTGAACTTTTAATAGCATAACACCATAGGATAAGGGATATGGACATTGCTAAAGAAAACCTGCTATAGAACAAGATACTATTACACTGTATATTGTATATTGTATACGGTATGTGATCCATCTGAGTGTGTTTTCCATCCAACGTTATTATTATTATTATTGTTTTTGTTTTAAATTCTGGCCCCGGAAGGACCAGTGGTTGTATGCTATAAAACCAATAAAATGTGATATAAAAAAAATGCATCTAAAAAAGTTACAAACTTTTTGTTTTGTGCTTTAAAATAAGCAATTACATGCACCTTCTTGCTCGCATGTGATAACTCCATCAGTGCAGGAAATAAACATATTTCCATTAACCTTATCGGTTAATGGCTGTAAAGTGTCACAGAAATCGATTTACGAGAACGGAATTTGAAAAGCCTGTCACAGCTTTAATGAAGTGCTGCACTGGTATCTGGAATTCCGCTCGACACTGACTCAAGCAGCATACATTGTGGTATCACAAGTGAAGCACATGAACTGAATGCAGAGTATTGATGATGTCTCCCAGTTTCTATGTGCTTCAGAGCACCCCATGTGTGATTCAGGTTAATGGTACATTTAGTGGTTTTAGCATTTTATTCTTCTACGTGCGTGCAAAACTAATAAGTATCAGTTCTAACAATAAAAGTAACACATCCCAACCATAATTAACTACACTCGATACATATGAAATTGTAACATCGCGCCCAGTTTGCCACACTCCCTGTCATCAATATGGCACGCACAACATGAACCCTTTGTGCTCCTGCAGACCTTTCCTGACCATCCCAACACCATCAAGCAGAATACTGAGATTCATTTTGAGTTGCCCAAGACAAAGGGGGCAGGGTGGTTATTTGGTACCCATTTTTCGACTCGTAAATAGCCTATTGAAAGTGGCAAATTTACCACTGAGGTGCATTTAGCCAACGTACATGTTGAATATACATTTTCATCATCATGAGCAGCTTTATTTTAATAGTCGTCATAAAAGCAGCATACAAAAGATAGAACAATCGATATGTAAGATATTATTATAAAATGTCAATTCATTTGACATGAGCCCCTTACTCTCACCAACTCACCCTTCCCCATTTCCGGCAAAAGAGATCAGGCGAGACCAGCTTCCCGGTCATAGCTGCCAAAAATCGCAACTCCTTACTGCTAACACAGATCCGAACAGTCCTATTGGGCTTTCCCGAAACACCTCAAGACTACTATTCTCCGAGGACAAGCTCCTTTTCTGAACGTATTACCTTCCATGTCCAATAACCCCATGTTCCACTATGCTATGCAACCAGTGCCTTGATGCAGACTTAACAAATGCACAAATAACTAAAATAAATAAATTATATAAAAATACGTTTGAACAAGATAGAACATTATTAAAAAGTGTGAAAAAAGAAATCAAAAGGTGAAAAACAGATTCATATGCGACATACACATACCATAGCTAGTAAAAAAAATCACTAATCCTTTAACCTCTGCGTAACCATGCTTTATATTTAAAGCTAGAACCCGAGAAGAAAATCATAGGTTCAGTTGTCATTTTGCAGAAATGCAAAGCATCACTGACATGTTTGTTTTTTTAAAAAGGATACCTTCAGATCTTCTTGCACGGTGTAGAATAGGATGTGACAAATAGTTTTTTCGTAAACCCACGAAGAATAAGCAGCAGTCATTGGATGCAACATTGCATACATTCATAACACTTCCTATTGGTAAAATGTCAAATCTGAATTTCATATGTAAACACCTTGCATAATGGAGAGTATATGAGATCCAGATACTGCTCAAATTCGAGCAGCTTTTTTACTTTCCAATGTTCATGTAATAGCCCACACCACTGACAATCAGCAATGATTTACTTATTACTTATTTTCGTGCTGCTAGCATCCACTTTGTCTCAAATTGTTTTTAGTGCTTTTTTAATATTTTTAAGTGTTTACTAGATGTTTTTACAAAGCGTCCTTATTTGTATTACTTATAGTATTCGTGTGTTGGAATCCTTGCTCCTTAATGTGTTTGTACTGTTGGTAGACTCAGGGCCTCATTACACAGACGGCAGTAAACATTGGCGCTATTAGCACCATGGTTGCCGCCGGTATTTTACCGAGTCCGCCATGGTGAATGGCGGAATTACCGCCCTATTCCAAGGTGTGTGGGGGCGGTAATTCCCCATTCACCATGGCCCATCCCCATTCCCATTTTTGCCCCCATAGGGCTCAATGGGAATGGGGAAGGCGGTAATTACGGTACCGCAAATTGTAATTACCTCCTAGGTCCCTTTGCGGCTCCCGTCCTTAACGGCTGGTAAAACCAGCCGTTAAGGTAGGGTCCCACAAAGGGACCTCGTAGTAAGGCGGTAAGGGTTTACTGGCACTGGTACCCTTACCAGTACGGTAAACCCTTACCGCCGTCCGTGTAATGAGGCCCCAGTGTTGCCAACATCCATTGGTAACTTACCTGGAAAACATGCAACTTGAATCAGAAGCCTTGTTAAGGCTCTGCGCGCACGGGGCTGCTATTGACTCCATTACCCAGCAGCATTGTAGTCCTTGGCTGGCCATTTATTCGCAGCTCACCCGCGAACGCGCCATAGCCGAACCGGTATGTGCAAAGTTGAGTCCATTGGGAGTGCATTGTGCTATGCGTTTCATTTGCTCGCACTGATGCCTTTCCCTTGCAGAAACCTTTAGGTGACTGGCTTTGCTCCACTTAGCAGCGCTATGTCTCATAATGACCTCATTAGACAAATCCATCTGAATCGCTAGAAAAGATTACAAGCTGAACGACATGATTCGGATTTAGATGCCGTTCCTCTCTGCTCTGATAGGGTGTGGGGCAGTCCTGCATTTTCTGAGCTGCCTGTAGCATTTTCGAATACACTACATTACACTCCAGCATTACCTCCTGTGGATTCTGGCCCCACCTTGCCGTCCCCCGGGTTGTATGAAGCCGTGCCAAACATTCCGGCGACAACTCCACCATTTGTGGTTAGCGGCGTTCTTTTGCTGTACACATTTGAATCTCCCTGTATGCCTCTTAATTGTAATACATTGCTGAAAACTGCCTTACTTAATACTTGCTCTCTAGTCGGCCATTCGACAGAGATCGTGGATTATATCTCATTACATAAACTTGACGTTATGCTCATTACAGAAACTTGGCTCACTGAAACCAATTTACACTCTCTACAACTGGCTACGCCAAAGGGTTATAAAATCATGCACATGAACCGACCAGTTCAGAGAGGTGGTGGTGTAGCTATTATCTTCAGGGAAATATTGTAGCAGCCTGGCACTAGATGGTTGCGAGGGCATGATGGTTAAACTGAGGGTTAGCCCGAGCACTACGGTCAGCTTCCAGGTACTTTATCGCCCCCCACCCTGACTGATCTGCCAGACTTTCAGGAACAGCAGTGGCCTTCTTTGGTGCCCATACCAAACGACATACCCCTATGTTGGTGGCTAGTGACTTTAATTTGTGGACAAATGAACCTCGGGATTCAGAGGCGGTGACCCTCTTGAAGCTTCTAGAGGGCTTGGGGCTCAAACAACACATATCGGTCCCTACCCACCAAGCAGGCAATATACTCGATTGAGTCCTGTGCAGCAATCTACATATTACACCCATAGATATAAGTGCCTGCTGTTGGTCAGACCATCACACTATATAATTTTATATTCAGTTATCTAACTATGCGTCTGAAATTACACGGTCAAGCCCTGTGCCTAGCCTCCACAGAGGCACTCGGCCTCCCTCATAGGCAGCTTTTAGCTTATTGGTTTCTCCCCAGCTGAAGTACATTAGAGATGAGTGTACTCTGGAATCATCCATTGCTCAATTGCACCAGATATTAAATTTGCCTACAATAAACTACAACCCCTAAAAAGCACAATACAGAAGGTTGTCCATCCGCTAATCGCTGGTTTTCTCCGGAGGTTTTGGTGGCTAGACAAACCAAACGAGCCGCAGAAAGAGAATTGAGGAAAAACACTGATATAAACAAGGAGTCAGAGAAGGCATATAAAGAGACTACCAGGGCCACTAAAAGATGAAGTCTGGAAAATTGTATCCTTGAAGCCAAATCAAGCTCCAGGGAGCTCTTTCAAATCCTGAATGAGTTAAAGGGAAAAAAACAAGAATCACAATTACTGGTGGATGACACCTGGTGCCAGAGGCTGCACGACTGCATGGCCTTAAAAGTTAGCCAACACCTAAGTAGCATCTCAAAGAATATGCAAACTCCCCTCAGGATTTCTTGGTGCGAAAGAGCCTGAGACTGATTGCTTCTCCTTTAACTATGTTACAATCGAGGAACTAACTGAAACAGTAGTCAAGATTAAACCCACTGAATGTAAAGGGGATATTTTCCCCTCAACCTTGTTTAAGGAATTTTTCCCCAGTTTCGCCTCTCTAGTAACATCCATTATGAATTGCTCTTTTTAGGAGGGGAAGCTCCCTGACTGTATCAAAGTGGCATGGATTCCCCTCTATTGCAAAAGGAGGGTCTCGACCCCTTGGCTCCCTTAACTACCGTCCAATCAACAATGTTCATTTTCTATGGAAAATCTCAACAAGGTAGCATGTACCCAGTACAATACCTTTGTCAAGGAAAATGATCTTCTGTCCAGTAGCCTGTATGGTTTTAGAAAACATCACGGGACAGAAACAGCACTGTTGGAGGTTAGATCCACCATGGCTGAAATTGTTGACCGAGGCAAATTGGCTGTTCTGCTCTTGTTAGACCTGTCCGCTGCATTTGTCCTCATGGACAACAATAAGGTTGCGGACAGGCTAACTAAGGATGGTAAATGTTCGAAACTTGCTGCCAACTGGTTTAGACCCTTTCTGTGTCACAGGAGAGCCAAAGTAGCTGTGGGTGATCACAAGTTTAGAGAGGTTTTACTGTGTAGTGGGATTCCACAGGGATCAAGTGTATCACCTCTTCTTTATAATCTCTATTCTATACCTTTCTATGACCTGCTGGATAGCATGGGTATCAAGCATGCAAACTACGCGGATGACACACAGATCATCCTGGAACTATCCGGTGATTATGAGGCTGACTTGCTTCTTATTAGTAGGGTGTTTGACACCATCAAAGACTGGATGGACAATAACTCAATGATGCTGAATAACAGAAAAACAGAGCTCCTTGTTGTGGGAAGTCCACCCAAACTCAAGTCTGTATGCCCTCTATATGAGTCCTTCCTCAATGGAGGAGTCAGAGTTCCGGTATCTAGTCAGGTCAAAACCCTTGGAGTCATTTTTGACTGCCATCTTGATTTTAAAAAACACTTCTCCTATGTACCGCAAATTGCACACATATGACCCAGCTATTGTGGCAGATCAGGCCATACGTCAGAAAAGAATAATGCTTTGTCAGCTGCAGGCACTGTTAACTGCAGGCTCGTCTACTGCACCGTGCAAGCAAATATCAAGAAATTGCAAGTGGCCCAGAATGGGGCGGTTAGAGCTGTATGTGGCATCAGACGACGGGAGCATGTCTCAGATGCCTGGAGAGGACTGCATTGGTTGCTGATTCAGCATAGGGTTTGCGTCAAAGCTTCCTGCACAGTCTACAAATGCCTGGCAGTTAATTCCCCTTGCTACATTATAACCCAATTTAGAAAAGAGGTTTGTCAACCTGAGTGTCAGTGCATGGGGTCCAAGAGTTTGGCACAAACTGTGTGCGGCAATTAGGCAACTACCATCATTGGCACAGTTCATAAAAGCCCTAAAAACCTACTTATTCGATGGTGGAGGTCTTTGAGTTCTCACTGTTTGTATATATCTGGTTTCTGACATATCTCCCTCAATGCATCTACCTTTACATGTTCTATGTCTGTCGATCTTGTTAGCACTCTGAGGCCTGCGGGTGAGTGGCGCTCTACAAAAATGCTATAGAATAGAATGATATGGTCTTGGAGCCTCTCCTTGTATAGGTTTTTGATTAGTGTGTTTGTTTTGCGATTGATGCTAGCAGGAATATCACACAGATAGATTAGATCAAGCCTATTCAAGGAACACTTAATGTGTCTGCACCAAGGCAAAGTAGACCGCACATCCTGATGAGGTACATCCAATAGGCTGTCCCGGTGTTTGGATAGAGTTCAGGATGACCACATGTTAGTCTTGGGAGGATAGCTCAGGTGCAACATGCTCGCCTTGGAAGGAAGACGACACTGAGAAACAAAGGTTTGATCCCCGGGTCCGTGCTTAGAAACCTCTGGGTATTAAGCGCTTAACCCTTATGTTCCTTTGAGGTAACACATTGTACGATGGAAGGGATGCAGAATAACTCTTACACTAAATAACAAGACCGACTCAGGAAGTTGACAAAATGTCTCCACCAACTGTTTTTTTTTTCAGTTGTCTAAAACAGACATCAACGAACGTTCAATCGTACTCTCAATCATTTTGCATAAAAAAACACACTTAAATACTAAAAAGTCATAAGTGACGTCATACTAGGTGGCAAACTCAGAAAACCTATGTGGGATTGTGATAGGTTCAAGATGAACATCAAGTATACTTTCCTTAGGGGATAGGTTTGTGATTGGGTCTCTACAGTCAGGTGGAAAACTTATGCCCACCCCTGGTGCAAGTCATCCTCATCAGTTACTAAATACACGGTACACCATTGGCTCTCAAACTATAAGGCCCTTCGTTATATTTCCTTCTACAATTGGTTGGCACACTCATGCCCTTCTGGAATGTTCGGCTCACTAGCAGCACGTAAACTGATACCCCAAGTGCTGGTGGGTGGACTCGACCATGTCTCACCACCCAATCAGCCCTATATGTCTCATTACTCGTGCCTTCTGCCATTCAGATTGTCTTTGAACTTAGCCTTGCAAAGTATCAATGCTCCAGAGAATAAAAGGGAGTATAGGCACATCCTTATCGTAGCTCAGGTCTGCACAACTGTTCCTATTTGCATCCTCGACTCAAGTGACAGGAGACAGTATTTTGGCCTGTTTTGCAGCATTTAAGTGTCTGGAATAAATAAATATAAATAAACTTGGCACTCATGGTGGTGCTTCCTTGCACCTTAACAAGGGCTGATTCAGCTTCTCATGTCCACTGTTCTTCAAGGATCGATAACCAGTTCTTGGCTGCTCCATCCTTTGACACCAGGCCAGAAAGCTATTTCAGGCCTTTCCTTGATCTTCAGCTGTTTTCTTGCTGAGACACAGCTCTGAGATCCTTCTTTCTTCATGGGTCTGAGCTTACTAAATATGTGACACTGATATCCAGAATTCTATGTAATGGCGGCACCGCCAACAGTCTATTCACCATGTATAGCCAGCCTTTATGATTACATAACCTATTTGCGTTGCAGCATCTGTAGAGTTATAAAATGGCTTGATTTTTCTGTAGTATTCTTCACACATTCAATCTTTGTTCCACAAATAAAAGTCTTTCGATTCTTTATTCGTCATCAGATTCTATGCGGTCTATGCATCATCTTCTTCGACCAGTCTTCTCAGTGCATCATGCTCATTTCTTGTGACGTCACCAGCCACATTTCTTCCCATCTTCATATTCCTTCGGGAACCTCCTCCAAGAGATTGTCATCTCTGCGGGGGATACATCATGTATGGTCTTCTCAATGGATACCTTGTCTCAAAGACTCTTTGTGGAATAGGCACCATCACTGGCATTGTGCATGTTGCAATTTCCGGCTTCTAACATATAGGCAGAATGTGGGTGGGACCTCCTGCAGAGGCATTAATCTCCTCCTCTGCACTCCCCCCTCTGGTTCATTCATCGACCACTCTTTCACCAGTCTCCACACCTTGGTATACTTTCTTAAAGAAGTGTCTCTTTGGAGTCCAGATCTTCACTACTCCCTTCAGGGATCCCACTGATTTTACATGTTCATCAACACTCCAGGTCATGTGGCTGCACTGTCCATTTGAGCTGCAGTAGATCCATCATCCCACATACTTCCTGTGATTCCTTGGATGCAGAACCTTTTTTCCTCAGGTGCTAAGATGCTGGCCCCCATATATTTTCTGATCCCTTCCTCTGTCACCTCCTTGGGTCCAACCCCTGATTCGATATTGATCATGATATCCATTCCTACTGCCTTCTTTGCTGTCTTCTTGCACTGCGTGCTAACTATCCTAATCTCACAGAATCCAAACATTATAATCACCAATACTGCTCCCAGGAGTTTGAAGATATTCGCCATCCATTGTGGAACCCATGCGAAGATAGACGCACGCCAGCTGTCATTTGCAATGTCTTCTGTCACATCTTCCATCTTGTCGTGGAGCTTTGTCAGCAATGTTATAGCCTCTGTGAAGGTTCCGTTCTCGTCATCATGAGAAGGTATGAATGTGCAACATGAGTCTCTAATTTTGGCGCAAACTCCTCCATCCATTGCTGTGATCATATCAAGGACATATCTGTTCTGGAGGGTCATCAATCGTATTGTCCTCAGTTCTTCCCTGATAGTATTGAATCCCTTAATGGTGGTGTTGATCGTCTGCAGGAGCTCCCAGCGAGTGATCTGTAACCACTTTGCATTTGCCATTGTCTAGATTCCTGGCATAAAGATAGTCATGAAGATGGAAGCAGTCATTCTGAACAGCCTGTGCTCATATGGAATTGCATCAAAGGCTTGTACTGATTTAGCAGACAAATAATTATCCCTCCTTGTACGATTGAGGAACTCAAGTGATCTTCTCCTCTTCAAATGGGCACCTGCTTTTGGAAGCTCTCCAATATTCAGGTCGCTCTAAGGAATAACTAATGCTGGAACGTGAATAAGCACTATAGAACACATCCCTCCCCAGTCCTTGTGCACCTTCAAGTAGGCCCTGGACCCACAAGCCCAATAGTGGTCCATTAGAAGTACTGTCCCATCCTCCATGCCTGGTCCATCAAAAATTCGGCCGCACTTTCTAGAGGTACTATCTGCAATGGTCCTTCCTTATCGTCGACCCATGTCAACAACTTCACAATTTTTGACCAATGATTCTTGCACTCGTTCTCTGCAGTATCTATAAATGGTTCATAGTACCCGGTTAGTGCTGGTGCTTTGCATACAATCAAGCCTTCAGTCCATGACATCTGGAGTCAGAACTGTTCCTTTTATTTGCAATTGACCTCTTTCCCAGCATCTCCATATTTCTTCTTTATTTTTTCCTTGACAATCCAGCATCTTGTTTTCTTCCCTCCGAGTTCCTGCTCCACTCATTCCTAACTGTTCATATCTGATCACTAGATCCTTTGTTTATTTCTTCCTACTTGTCTTCAAATCTTGCACATAGTTATCTTCTCTTTGAGATTTCTTTCTATTTACCCATATCAGGGATGCTGTCCTGGCTTGGGAGTGTCCTCTTGTCCGGCAGAGTGCGAGAAGTGTCAGGCAATGAGCTATTTTCACTGGTACTTCTGTAGCTATGAACATCTTAGAGGTTCCCATGGTATAAGGTATGAGTGTACAGACATTGCAACTCTCCTTACATGTTCTCTCTCCCACATTTTTCATGTGCTGATACCACATATTATTATGCAAGTGTGTTGTACTGTCCAGATATGTGTTGATTCCATTATTATCTTCCTCTGCACTTCTCCTGTGTCTTCCCCTTAAAATGTTAGCAGCCCATGGAAACAACTCTATGCTGGGGTGACAACGCAAGGGACCTTGGCTCCTTGGTAACAGGCTAATCTACTAGGGTTCCTGTAGTGGGGAGAATCAAAGGGAGTTCTGCCTTTTTTGGATCAACAATATAAAGAAAACGTGACTCATAAGAAACAGGAAAAAACAAAGCATAACTGTGAATATTTATATTGCAAACAAACATAATAATCCCCAGCATTTGTGCCACTCTGGAACTTCTTTTCTGAAAACCTGTTATCCTCAAAATTTCTAATTTGCTGCAATTTAAGTAAGAAAAAACACTTTACTCAGGTAACTGTAATAGGTTTGGCAGCTGCAGTAATTACTCTACTATTGCCACGAGCAGCCTTCTAATCAAAGGGCCATTCTTAAGATCCTGTAAAAAAAGTGTAGATGTCCACATCTCTTCTAACAAGGGCTGGATAAGCTCAAAGAATAAACACAAAAATAGCAAGCACGATATGATGCACATTACTTTCAGGGAGAACCATAAAATCAGCCAAACAAATATTCAGTGAGAAACTAATCGGGTACTGTTCACGTTTCCAATTCTTAAGTGTTGTCATTTAAGCATAATCACAATATGTTGGCATTTCTCTAAAGTTCATTTTTCAAAAATTCCTGTGGCTCAAGCAAAAGGATTGCACGCTTGCTATAATATCTATAAGGAATGTCCAAGCCACAGTCCAAATGCAAATCTCTATTTATTAATCTACTGGTTTATTGTCCTTTTTCTTTGTCATCGATCGAGTCTGCACATGCTGAAATTCTTCGTCTTGTCTTGCTTCTGTATCGATGGCTGGGGGTGCTACGGTCTCGCCAGTGTAGAGCTTAACAGCGTTCAGGTGAATCCAAGCTCATCTGCCTTGAACTTTCACTGCTGAGGGAGTAATATTCTCTAGTACATGCGGTCCATTGAGCATTGGCTCGTGCCAATTCCTAGTGGAGTTTCTGATCAGCTCGGTGTCACCAGCAAAGAGCTTTGGAGCTGATGAAAGTTCAGAAAATCTGGATTGGTTTCATCTGTGTTCTGAGACCGACCCACGGGCGCTTGAGTTGATCTGAAATGACAGAGATACTAGCAGTGATACATGTCAAATATTCATTCAATTCATTTCCTAACATTTTTGCTGTACTGTGGGCATCACTTCCACTCCTCAATGGAGGGGTTAAAGGTGTTCTCATTCTTCTTGCTGTCACTAATTCATTGGGTGTGAGGTGGTGGCTCAAACCAGGCTGATTCCTTAGGGCATCTAAAGCAAAGGGCAGGCAATATAGCCATCCCTTTGTCAATGTTAACTTGATCTTGGCAATACTTTCTTTAATGAGGCTGTTGAGTTAGCTGGGTCTGTGGCTCAGTGGACTAATGCATCCACTACAGGGACCTGTGTTTGACCTCATGGTCACAGGTTCGAATCCTGGCAGGTCCACTCAGCCCTTCATCCTTCCAAGGTCAATAAAATGAGCACCATTAAGTTGGGTAACAATAAACATCTGTTATGAGCGCCAAGATGCCCCTTCGGGGGTGAACGTGTGCTTTACAGATACGCCTGTTATGTTATGTGAGTCTCTCACATATCCCGTTCGCTTGCGGTTGATAAGCAGAAGAAAACTTGTGCTTAATGCTCAATAATAAACCTATCTGTTCATTGACAAAATGTGGCCCATTATTGGATACCACAACTTCACACACTCCCCATCTTGGAAAGACTGCACGTACTAAAATCCTAGCTGCGCAAGTGGCATCAGGGTGTGTACAAGGACCTGTTTTGTTCCACCTTGAGAAGAGACACACCACCACTATTAAATACCTGTATCCATTACACACTTGCAGCATATCGACATAATCGATATGTAAATGCTGAAATGGACCATTTGGTGGAAGATTTAATCCTCTAATCATTTGCAGTGCATGTCCAGTGGTGCACCTTTGACATATGATGCAATTTACTACATTAAATGCAACATGTTCTAACAGGTTTGGTAGAAAACAGTCTTCTGCAATTATTTCAGCAAGACTCTCCCTAGTTATATGCACAGGGTAGTGAAGCTGCTCAAGCGCAACCCTTAACAAAGCTACTGGCATCATCGGCTTTCCAGTGTTGTCCTGTTGCCATAATGCCTCACTGGGGGATGAAGAATACCCCCTTCATTTCTATAATTCCTGTTCTTCCTGTGGTGTATTTCCTTGAATCTCTATCAATTGCACTCTCGGTAAATGATTAAATCCTTATTTCACTATCATGATCATGACTACTTTTTCCTTAACATTTGGAGTATAAAAACTTGAAATGTCTGGTGCATAGGCAACCCTCTTGGCTTCTGCATCTGCAGCTTCCTTCCCACAAGAAATAAAGTCAGTTTGCTTAGTATGCACTGCACATTTAACTATCGCTATGGCTACTGGGAGTTGTAGTGCCTTAATAAGCCTGTCCAATAAGGATGCGTTCTGCACCGAAGTGCCAGCTGCTCGGACGTAGCCCCTCCTTTTCCAACATGCTAGCTCTACGTGTACGGTTGACGTCAAATAGGCAGAGTCACTGTACACTGTCACGTCCTGCCCATCATTATTCTTGAGCGCGACAATCAGCGCTGCCAATTCTGTCACTTGCACCAAAAAGTGAGACATAGTCTTGCACTTGCTACAACTTCAAACTCGCTATTTTCTCTGTGTCTGACTACAGCTGCGCCAGAATGCCTTTCTCCAAGTGTTTGATCAATTTTCAAAGATCCATTAATAAAGAGAATTTCCCCTCATGACAATGCATTCTCCTTTACGAGCGGTATATCATCATAAAATTCGATATAATTCGTGCAGTCATGCACATGCTCATGCCTCTACCAGTTGCTTAGTTAAAAATCTGGGAAGGTTCACTATTTTACATCAGACAATTTTAATCTCTGGGTTTGAGATCATCATTTCATATGCCGAAGCTCCCTGGGATGTCAATCTACCCTTGGGTATCTCTAATGTGGCAAAGAAAGCATGTTCTACAAAGGGCGCCATAGGGCAGCCAATCACAATACTTGTAGATTTCTCAATTGCAAATGCGGCAGCTGCCAATGAGTGTTTGCAAGGAAAGTTTCCCTTCATAACTGGGTTTAGAATCCCACTGTAATATGCTAGGGGCTTATACCCCAATGTGGTCCTCCATGTAAGCACTGCAGTCATGACTGCCCCATTTGTGTGTAAAAACAATAAAAACTCCTCTGCATAATTGGGAATTCATAAAACAGGAACTGTACAAATTGCTTTCTTTAACTCTTCAAACCCTCCTTCCATTTCCTCAGTTCATTCTATGTTCTCCTAGTTCACCTGTGCTTTCTTTAGAGCCTGTAAAAGGGGTCTTCTGTACAAACTATAGTCAAACCTCCAGGCTCTCACATAATTACACAGTCCCAAGAACTGTAGCATCTGCTTTACCGAATGCGGTTTTGCAGTCTTCATAATTAGCCTAGTATGTTTCAGACAAGTCTGGTGGAACATAAATAAAGTCAAGTCTTGTGAGTCTTGGTGCAACGGGATTGAGAAAAACACAGTTTTCAAATCGATCACCATGAAATATCGAGCTTCTACTGGGGTACTGCATAGTATCATCACCGGATAAGGAACTAAAGGAAACACTGCCTCTACAATCTGGTTAATCATTCTCATATCTTGGAAAAATAGTCCATAGGCGCCCTTCTGCGAGAACGAACACGGCCCATTGACCTGTTCTTTGGAAAAGGTACCCACTTGAGAGTCGCAGCCACACTTTAGCTCATTGTACCTTTCACAGATGGGAAATATCCATTTGCATATCAGTCTTTGTACCAGCCCACATGGGTAGTCCAACACCCAAATGCTATGGCAATTCCCTTCTGAACAAGAGTACCAATGGCAACCCCATACAAGTGTTTCAGCCTTGTTGGGCCTAATCAGTGAGGTGGTGCTGTGCCTCTCTGAGCACAGTGAGCAAGGGGTCCACATCTGGATCCCCAGGAAACTTAGGGTGACTAAACCGAAGTCGCTTAAACAATGAAAAAATAGTCCATGGGTGCCCCTCTGCGAGAATGAACACGGCCCATTGACTTCTTCCTTGGGAAGGTACCCACTCGAGAGTCCGCAGCCACACCGGTGCTCACTGTACCTTTCACAGATGGGAAATATCCATTTGCATATCAGTCTTTGTTCCACCGACATGGGCAGTACAACACCGAAATGCTATGGCAATTCCCTTCTGAACAAGAGTACCAACAGCAACCCCATACACGTGTTTCAGCCTTGTTGGGCCTCATCAGTGAGGTGGAGCTGTGCCTCCCTGAGCACAATGAGCAAGGGCTCCACGGCTGGATGACCCTAGGAAACTAAGGGTGAATAAACCAAAGTCCCTTTAACAGTGAAAAAATAGTCCATAGGTGCCCCTCTGCGAGAACGAACACGGCCCATTGACCTGCTCTTTGGGAAGGTACCTATTTGATATGCAAATGGATATTTCCCATCTGTGAAAGGTACAGTGAGCTAAAGTGTGGTTGAGGACCCTCGAGTGGTACCTTCCCAAAGAACAGGTCAATGGGCCATGTTCGTTCTCGAAGAGGGGCACCTATGGATTATTTTTTCAGTCTCATATCTTGTATAAATCACCACAGCCCTCCCTTCACATGGTACACCGCAATGTTACACAATAATTCTGATGGTACCAGGATACCTTGTTCCATCAGTGCTGAGATAGTCTTAAAAATCCCTTCATCTGCCTCTCAAGACATTGGGTACTTGTATGCTATGGTATTGGCTTGAACTTTATTGTAACCTCCCATATCCCTTTCAATAGGCCTTTGTCACAAGGGCATGTAGTCCAGAAGGCGCTTGTCACTTTCTCCAAGTCTTTGTCAAAAAGTGCTGGGCACTGCCGTATTATCGCCATGAGCTATGGGTTCTCTCTTTTCTCTATTCTAATCTAATATGTGATACTCATGAAGAACATTACCTCATCATCTGTTGGGTTATCTCTAAACATGTCATTGTCAGTGACTTCAGTCAATGTTCTTCAATAGCTATCACAGTCCTCCATGATCGATCCTCATCATTTGTTCATTCGAGCGTCACCATTTCCGCTCGTACTATGGTTGCATCTAATTTTATGGTGGTGGTCTGTCCCCCCTCTTTGTCCATGGGTAACTGTGGTCTAAACAAAAATTCATCGGGTATTCTCATAGTCTTTCCACTAAGCCAGGTAGCCATGTCAACAGAATGCTCACCCCATAAAGAAAAACCTTGGGCTCCATTGGAACTCCTTGCAGAGCCATTTTCCCTGTAAATGCCAATATAAATTCATCCACATTCATATAATGTATCCCAGGAGTGGAACACACTATCCCTTCATCAGTAAAAGAAATCATCATGTTAAGGGTTGTCATCAAATCTCTTCTCAAAATGTTAACTGGCATCTGTCGTGGATACAATAATGGAACAGACATGTCACACTCTCCTATAGAGACTGATAAGTCATCAGTAAAAGTAACTCGTCTCGTAGCTTCAGAGAACTCTTGAGCATTCATGGCACTTCCCAATAATGGGTATTCTCTCTCTTGTAGAAAGGACCGTATAGGTCTCTCTCTTGTAGAAAGGACCCAGTGTCTAATAAAAACAAAAAAGATATGCCTCCTATAGTCACATCAACCTTTAGTTCCTCTTGAGGGTCTGGTGTCACTGATAGTACTGAACACATCAAGTCGCCCTGTGCGCCGTCCTATTGTGGATACATACAAACCCTTGTACCCGTGAAAGGATTTCCTGCCACCACAGTGACACCCCCTATTGTAGGTGTCAATAGCTGTGCCATGTTTGCATTCTGCTATATCTGCATAGGGACGTGCTGCAATTGTCTTTGCGGTGGATTCATCTGCGCTTGCTGTGGTAGCTGTGCCAGTTGCATTTGCAGCACTTGTGCCCGATACACTGTCTGATCTTGGGAGAACCCTTTGTTAGCTTGTGAACTATATGCTGGAGGATATGCTTGACCCCCTCTTGAGAATTAGCCATTCTGTACATACTGTTGGCTTGCTCATACGCGTGCAGTGTGACCTGTCATCCCACATGTCCAACATATAGGAGGAGCTTGTCTGACTAGTCAGCCTTGGTTGAATCCTACTTGCACATTCTGATTCTCATTCTGTGTGTTCTGAAACCCACCCTGATTATTTTGGAACCCACCCCTTCTTCTATACCCCATGCCTCTACTTTGTGGTACAAACCCACACCGTTCTTGGTACATCAGATGCTGATTAATCGCCTGTGATGTACCCGTTGCTTGCTGTACTCCCAGCCTTTCTCTACTTGCCAATAGCGCCCGTTCTATGGCAAATTTTGATAATTTCTTCTGAACTAGTTTAGCTTCCTTGAGTTTCCTAACCACTTCTAACTTATGTTTTTCCCCTAAAACAGCTGACAGTGATGCACAATTGATAACTATATTTCTGAACATGGTTTTGCTTCCATTGCCACTTGCTTTTTCATTTTCCTCTGTACTTGCTCGGGAAACCCCTGACATAAAATGTGATAAAGTAGTGCTACCATTTTTTCCCACGGTTCCCTCCTTTCAAGAGTCCAACACTCTTGAATGCCATGAATGTAAGCAAGAGGATCCTCATCTCCTTTCATTTTACATGTCATGATTGCACCCATGTCTGACGTGTCAGTATACTGTACCGAGATCCCTCCAGACATCTGCTCTACAATTATTGAACAGCGCTCCATTAAGCACTGTGTTCTGTGCTGTCACACTCAAATAACCTGCTCTCTTCCATATGTTATCAGCTCTTTCCCCAGGAATAGCTGCTAAGAGACATTTAATGCCCCCTATTGCCAGGATATTTCCTCCTGTTATTTTTTCGAACTCATAAATCCATTTTCTCACACCCACTCTTAAACTGGGGACTTTACACCTTGTTTGTTTGTTTTATTTATTTGTGTAGCGCATCGAACCCAGAAGTATCTGGGCACCTTGGAACAGATACAAGAGTTGCATAGCAGGCATGATCATACATTACAGAGAAATACAATGATGCAGTAATTGGAGCAATACGATGCAAGCGAGGAAGTACAATAACGTAGTGATTGCATCAATTGGATACAGGCGAGGAACAGATATAATACAGACATGATAATTATATTTGTAGTACAATAAGAACTAGTAAAGTGTACCATACCATACCTAAGCGGTGGTGAGGTTCTATCGTCACGTTAGTTCTGCTCGGTTAGCCAACTAATAGATTTTCTTCTGAAGTTAGGGAAGGATTGGGTCAGCTTCAGGGATGGTGGGAGTGTGTTCAATAGCTGGGCCGCAATGACTGGAAAACTGCTCCGTCCAGACTTTTTTGGTTTGTACCTGGGGACTACCAGGCATGAGGTATTAGTCGAACTTTTGGTCTGAACTGAGGATCTTGTGATGAATTAGGTATAGCGGAGTTGCATGGTTAAGGGATTTATACGTGATAGACATCGTTTTAAGCTGGATCTTTTCCTTGATGGACAGCCATTTGTCCATTTCTTTTTGCTGAAATATGTTCTCTCCTAGGCATGCTCATGGCAGTCCTCAGAGCATTATTTTGTAGTTTGTTGGTAACATACGTATTAGTGCTCAAGTAGAGTCTGTTACAATAATCCAATTTAGACAAGATGAGGGCTCTAGCTAAGGTGAGACAACTCTCTGTGGAAAGTAGAGGTTTTCAGGCCCTTATCAATTTACCAGTATAGGCTGTGGCCAAGGCCGTGGCATTACCTTGTTTATGTAGGTTCAATGTAGAATCAAGATAGAAACCTAGAGTTCTTACCTCTTTAGCCACTGGGATATTGTTCACATCGATATTGAAGGAAGTATAATTGTGTTAAGTTTATTTAGGTTTGCTTGGGAGCCTAGAATCAGAAGCTCAGTTTTATCATCATTCAGGCAGAGGTGACCATCCATTCCACAATTATTAGACACATTTTGTTCACTAGCAGTATGTCAGTATCATAAATGTCTGTTAGAGGGAGGAGGATATGGGTGTCATCTGCATAGTTAGTGTAGGTGACACCCAGATGGTCCAGTTTATTGAATAAAGGCTTTGTGAAGATATTGTACATGGTCAGTGACACGCAAGAGCCTTGGGGGACTACACATGTAATGGGAATATGGTCTGCTGCTGCTGATGGTGAGAAGACTCTCATGGTCCTATTGTTTAGGAAAGATTAGAGTCATATAATTGCATTCTGAGAGAAATGGGCTGCTGAAGCGAGGTGGTTTCATAGTACTCCATGGTCGACCAGGTCAAAAGCGGCTGAAAGGTTCAACAGAAGTAATAATGCCATTTTCCCATTATCCTTGAGTTCGTCAATCTGGGTTTTCAAATCAATCAATGCTGTTTCGGTGCTGTGTAGAGGTCGGAAACCAGATTGCTGAGTCCCAAGGAGATGGTTCGACTCTAAGTATTCCAGAATCTGTATGCAACCCTGACTAGTATCTTCAGTAAGAACAGGACCCTGGTGATTGGCCTGTAGTTCGTAGGAATAGTTGGGTCCAATTATTGTTTTTTGAGAAGGGGTAGAACCTAGGACTCCTTTAAGTTGCTAGGTACAATGCCTGAGGTGAATGAGGCATTGATTCATTTGGCTATGAATGGTGCCAGGTCTCTGGCGGTGTCTTTGATTATTTGAGCCGGACAGCTATCTCCTTGGCACCTTGAAAGTTTAAGGGATGCAATATTTTTTTTAACCTACTGGACGGAGACTTTAGAGAATTTGAGGCATTGAGATGGCTTGGTTGATGGCTTTTGGGTACTCCAAGGCATATCTACATTTTGCAGGTTTGGAGTAACTAGGTTTTGCAGGTTTAGGCGTTTGTCAGCAATCTTAATTTGAAGTGTAGCTATTTTGTTGGTAAGAACATTCTGAATGTTCGTACTCCATAGTTTGTCCTTTAGGCAAGGATCCTTTGGGGGAATGGTTGTCTCCATTTCTCTGAGGATAACGAAGAGCTCTTTAGTACTAAAGCTAGCTTGATTAATTCTGTTGTTATATGTCTCACATTTGGTACAAAGTATCTCTTCTTTGTATTTTGCCGATAAGTTCAACAAGTTAGTTTTATTCTCCACAGATGGGAGATGTTTCGAAATGGTTTCCAATTTTCTTTTTTCTGCGCATAGAATTTTTAACTGAGGAATGAAACAAGAGTTCAGGTGAGCTTTTGGTTTGCCTTTACTCATTTTAAGTGCACGATGATGTCCAATGCTTTAGTCATAGTAGAGTTGTAGGTATCTACTAGCATGTTTGGGTCGGTTATGTCCTCTAGGGAATTCAAAATAGGGATCACATGTGGAAGGATGGCGTCTGCCATAATGTTCTGTTTGTTCCTCGTGGGGCATGGGGGCACTATTAGGTTAGTTTTAGTTTTAGGGTTTTGACTGAAAGAGTAAAAGACAATAGATAATGGTCCGTCCATGATTGGGGTATGATTGATGTGATTACCGTATCACAGTTGAGATCAGCTACCCAATCTAGGGTCCTTCCTTTGATGTGGATTGGCTGAGTAACTTTGTGGTTAAAGCCATGTTCTGTAAGGGTGTTGGCTATTGCTAGAGCTTGGGGATCGTTAGGGTCATTAAATCCAAGATTGAAGTCTCCTAGTATTAATATTTTTGAGGAAATGTTGGTATTGTCCGATAGTAATGTCATCATGTCTTCCTCAAAGGTGCCAATGGGTTCTGGGGGACTATATATTAGATGGATAGTTATGGTGCATGAGTTCGAGATTGGTATTTTAGCTGTGAGTAATTCACAAGATGAGAAAGTTAGCACAATAGCTAATCTTAGGTCTAGATTGGATTTTGCTATGATGGCAATACCACCACCTGTAGAATCTAATCTGTCAGTTCTTATGATTGAGTAGTTATCTGGTACAGCAAGTAGGGGTGAAGGGCCTGCTGCTGCATGCAACCAGGATTCTGTTATAGCCAGGAAGTCAAGGTTTTCAGCTGTGATTAGATAAGCGAAGTCGGCCGCATGAGCTACCATTGATCTGGCATTAATTAATGCGCTCTCATGTAGGGACATTTGTAGGACTAGCACTTAATTTATCCTGTTTCGGTTTCTTATTATAGTTACTCGCAGTTTTATTTGAGTCTTTGCTAGGTGCGGTACGATTTTTAGGAAAGGTTGGTGGTGAGTTTGTTGGGGTGGCCTAAAGCAGGAGCTCATATTGAGTTAAGAGTCTAGAGCGGAGTCTGTTATTTCTGACTTTGGTGGGGCATGGAAGTCTAGTTAATGTCGACTGGATATGGGGGCCATTAGAGCCCGGGATGGGGTTGGTGCCACTTAAATGAACTGTGTTGAGAATTTTGGAGTCTAGGCAAAGCTTAGGTAAAAAATTGGTTGGCTTTATTGATGAGTCCAGATGGTTGTAATTAAGCAAGGGTAGAAAAGGTGTGGCCTTAATACCTTGTAGCAGGTAATTAGAGCTATTCATGGTGGGGCTGTGGTAATACGCAGGTGTTCGGTATCTATATGGAAGGTATTGTTGGGATCCAGGATTGAGCCTAAAAGCAGTAACAGTAATACTAGCAAGGCATACATATTCAGTGGGGACAACTAGGGCGTCCTAACTCACATGTCTAAACAATTTAGGTAGGTACAGTGTCCGAGACGGAGAACATAGGGCAAGCGTAATGCAATATTGCTTTAGGTATGAGCAGAAGCAGTCTATGAAAGACCTAGGTTCCGGTATAACTAAGCAGTGTTGAGGCAATAGGACTCTAGGGGTAAACTTGGTAGTATACAGGCTGCAGAGCTATTATAATGGGCTTATAGTCATACTGGCAACAAACATACAGAAATCCTAGACAGTGATAGTTATGTTTAAGTCTTCAAACAGTGAAAGGCAATAATAAAATAGCATGGCTCCTCAATGAGCTCAATATCAATCTAGCTTACATACGATCTGGAGCATGCTAGGTAATGCAAGGACTGGTATCATTAGAACTATATTAGGGGACAAGGTAACATTTTGGCAACGTTAAAGAAAAAGACCTAATGCAGCATCAAGTTTGTAGCAAGTGACTCATGAAAAAGGAGCTGATAACAAGTTAGTGACTCAAGTAGGGCTGTGAGCAAACACTGTGAGACTTGTGCATGGTTGTAATCATAAGCATACTATACAGAACAGTACATAGAGAGAAGGCGTGTGACTGTAGCGAATAGTGCTAGACACATGTAGCGATGCAGAGACCAAACAATGATACAGTAAAAGCGTGCACGCAATTGTTCTGTTGTGGTTGGGGATTGACTAGTGGGCCTAGTAATGTGGATGCGTAGGCATGCTAGCCTTTTTAGTTGGTGCTGATAGGTCCATACAGTCTTCTCCAAAGATAACAGGCGGTAGGGAGTGGAGCTCGTGAATAATTTGTTATGCAGTCTGACAACGTACATGCCATGGAGAAGTTGTAAAAAAATGGATCGATTTATTAATGTTTTAGTCATTTGGTATAAACAGCTTAGCAGGCACATTAAGAAATCCTCTTACCCTGTAGATGGAGGGAGTGGGGAGCAGGGTTGCTGGCCCCTCTGCTCCTCCGGTACCGAAAGGCACAGACAGGCCTATGCCTTAGTAGGGTGCCTTGTTAGGGGGCCAGTTTGCACCTCCCGGCTGCATGCCCTACAGGAAGTAGGTGCTCTGGGCCAATGCTGGCGAGGCTCGTCATGGAAGGTTGCCAGGCAACCATATAAACATCCATGTCAGCGGCCGTTTTACGCTGCTCCTTGTGTGCTTACAGAGAAATGGGGCAGAAATAAGGCCAATAGTGCTTTTAGGTACACACAAATGTGTCTGAGCCAATTATTCCGAGGTGCTGAAGCGGGATATGCACCCTCTTACCCTGCACCCTTAAATGATCCTTGTCCATCCGCGGCCATGGAATATACTGTGGTCTCACTCCTCCTTTTTCCAATAAGGGAAACTATGTAAACCCTAACCAGCCATCAGTTCCCATTGTCTGCTTATCCAGTAGGGACAATGGTTCCTGACCGTCTCCTCCCTGGCAGCAACCTCAACCTGCTCACATATGGCGATGATACTCTCTTCTCAGTATATGATCGTCCTTTGGGGTGCACTGGATATGCTATGGGATCTGGAGTTCTATCCTTTGGTTGCTCTAGATCAGACCATCTTACTTCCTTGTCTGCCAGCAGGCTTCCCTCGGGGGCACATGCACCTCACCCCTCTTCTCCATAGAAGGATTCCCTTTCCTTGTCTGACATATCTAGACCCCAACTAGCGTGACTCTCGTCTCCTTCACCTTTATCTAAGGTCAGTCTGATTAAGAATAAGGCTCTATGCTCGAGACTAAACAGATTTTCCTCTTCGCCTTGTGATTGAAAGACCAATGTGTGATCTCCTTTCACTCAGCTTCCTGATTTACTACCTTTCATTAATTCTTGATTCTCAATTCTACCTCCAATGCTTCCTATATCAAAGTTCTCTTCTAAGGCTACTCTGGATGGCCCTGACGTTGCTCCCTGTTACAGGAGAGACTCCTCTATACTGCCCCATGTTATTGCTGGACTTGGTTCCATTACCTCCTTTTGAATGCAGTCAATATTGTGTTCCCGCTGTCTTCTCTTTCATTTCAATTCTTCATCTGATTGCCTTTGCTTTCTTGCCTCCATCTAACTCTTTCCCTCTTCCTGTCTTATCTCCTCTCTCCTTGCGCATGCTCTCCTTTCTTCCTCTTCTCTTTTCCTTTCTTGTCCATCCCATTCATCTATTGCTCTCTGCCTGTTGTCATGCTTCCTTTGCTCCTCTGCTTTTTCTTCTTTCTTTTTTTGCTCCTCCTGATACATCTGTTCCCATTGCCGTCTGCTTTTTCTTTTATGCTCATCTTCCTTCAATCTTTTTTGTGTTCCTTGTCTTTTCTATCCTGTTTGTTCTGATCTTCTCTTTGCCTTACTTCCTCAATGCTCTTCCCATCTAGCTTGAGTAATATCTGTCCTCCCATCCATTTGTTCTGTACGAGCGCTACCTCATCAGCTTTATCCTTCTCTCCTTTCCATCTCTTAGGGGCTGATTAATGGAATTATTTGCACTGAAATACAGGGATTTGTGCACCATTCTGCCCGCAAATCCCTGTTTAACAAATGGGGATTTGCAGGCAGATTGGCGCAAATAATTCCATGAATCAGGCCCTTAATCTCTCGTTCTTCCTCTGTCGATATATTCGATTGCTTGATTTTGTTTGTCCTGTAAGATCTTAAAGATCTCCTCTTTTCTCTTACTCTCTTCTGGACTATCGTCACTGCTATACACAGGCAGTTCGTATATTGGATTACTATACCCTGTCACTGCTTTCATTTCCTTTAAAGGTTACAATGCTACATCTTCCGTACTATCACCATTTACTTCTGGCGAGGTAAGCGGAGTAGAAGGCTAGACACCTTCCCCCTTACACTGATTAAGCATCCACTCTTCAGGTGCCAGATCCTTTCTTGCTTCCTGCTACATTTACCAGAGCTCTAAAATAGCTAACCTTATCTTCAATTTTAGCTCACCTGGTATCCACAGGGACCCCACCCAACCGGGTTACTCGCTGGTATGCTTCTCGGCTTTGCCCAGATGTGGTCTGCGGGGAAGGTTCTGCCTGAAAATACAGGAGGACTGTGTTCAAGGCTGACTGACCGGGGTAAGTATCCTCCCTCCACCCCCGTATGATTTCAGCCCCTCTGGGAACCTCTCCTCACCTCGTGGTAGAGTTAGGTGTGCTCTCCGTCCTGCCTTCTTTGCAGGGGCGCGTTGTCTTTCATGGGCGTGTGCGGTCCAGTTACTTCACTGACGCCGGCCCGTTTGATATTGTTCAGGTAGGTCTTATTGCTGTTCTTTAGTTTTGTTGCTATCCTGCATGCCTTTCTTTGTTTAAAAATGTCTCTTTTTTTCTCCGTTAGGTATGTGGAGCTTCAGCGCGGAAAACTGGCTTGGTTGAGCCCTGCTGGTAAATGATGGCGTATTAAGAGCGCTATGATATGCGCAGCGCTGCAAAGTTTTGCATTGCTAACCTGTGTTTTCCTTCCTTGTAGGTCACGGTATTCTTCAGCGCGAGTGGAATGTCCGGAGTGGTGCCAGCAGAGAGGCGACCAGCCAGTTAAGCCTTTTGAGCAGTTCGTAACTTGCAAATGTCTCTACTGCTTTCTTTAATGTTGCCTCTATCTTCCTCTTTCAGGTGGTTCTCCCCGGGAGGCGTGCAAATTCATGGAAGCTGTTCTCAGTAGCTGCGATTGGCTAAAGATGAAGACTGCAGGTAAGATGCTGCTGCTAATAATGTTCCTTTTGCGACCTTGCAGGTTCTGCTTCTCCGACTCACACATGCTTCTCAAACAGGAAAGTTAAGAAACGACAGTTGTATCCGCCCAGCAGGGCCTGACACAAATGGGCCCCCGCACATCTTCACCTGGGCCTGGTCAGGATGCCAAACAAAGATTTGAAAGCAGGCAGGGCCGAGTGAGTCCATCTTCTTTGTGATGTCTTGAGTACCATCGAAGTTGGGTAAAAATAATATTTACTACTACTGCGGTTTGAAGTGGCAGGAATATATCATGAAGCGCCATATAAAAGGTCACCATATTACTGATGTCATCCAGCACACAATTGCCTTGGGCCATAGTCTGAATGTGAGGACAGCCAGGGAGCGAGCATTGAAGTATTACGCAATGAAACAGGATTTTTGTTTTTTTAGCAATGACTGTAGAAATCTTTATCTGCATCAAGTCATAAGGCAATGACGTGTGTGAAGGGGAACGTGGTATGTAACATCCCTGGTTGCCCCTGAGCTCGCTACATTATTCTCCACCTCTCCACCTATAAACCCAGTTAGCCAGCGCGGCATCCACACAAGGCACAATTGATATTCACATAATGCATGTTTTGCAGAACTTTCACCTGCAAATTGAAATACAAACGCAATCATTAGTGCAGATTCCACGAGAAGCTTTCACAGTCTATCAATTAGATTTCCCTTTCCAGCAGCATCTAAATCAATTTAATATGATTAGTTACTTTGGCAGATTACATGCTGCCGTACAAAACCTTCACACGCAGAAATGTGGGGTAATTCAAACAGGCGGTAATGGATTATGGGACTGTTCCCAGCGTCTAGAAACTTCAAATTATTTTATTCTCTATAATTTGTCATTATGCACCTCAATCTGAAAGGCACGGCTGGTGCGGTGGCAGACACCGGTGATTAAAACAGATCACATCCCTTTAGCAGACGCAGAGATTGGGCCAGAATAATTTTCACTGCATACTGTAACAAGACCACACACAGCTCTGATTGCACGTCCTCGCTTTCAGATGATTTTTCGAAGTGCACCTAAAGGTTAACTGCTCTACACAGCCATACCTAGCAGTAATCATTCATCACACTCTTAAATCTTAGACATCGGTTAAATGCATGGGATGCCGACGAGTAAATCAGCCAATCAGAACAGCTGCTTGACCATGTCTGCCAGCTTCACAATATTATTGGTGGCACCCAGAGGGGCTGGAGGTGAAAAAACAGACACATGATTGCAGTTTGGTTGCATTTAAAGAATTCTGCATGTTGTATCAAAGATTACTGACCACTCTTTTGTTTTACTGGGTCAGGTGATGCATTCATATGGCTGGAATGTTGAGCTCTGACTATAAATAGTTTGTCCACGAATACAAGATTTTACTGCTACTACATACCCGCCCCTAGTGGTAATTGTCCTCCTTTTAAGTAGTGCTGAGAGAAATTTTAGCTGGTCCGACCGTCCGGATACACTTGAGAAATTTGCACAGGTTGTGCTTTTTGCAGATTCCTGACAGGCGTTCCGCCGGGGTAAACATGTTGCAAGCTCCGCTGTTTCACGTAGGGTTTCAACAATGTTTAGTGCCACTGGGCATTCGCTCAAGGGCATACATTCGGAAAGAAAGCACAAAACAGTACACCAAAAGATTCCGGTTTTGCATTATTCGTCTGCTGACACGTACATTTGTGCATGCTTCTTCACGACAACATCACACACACATGCACAGGACACGGGACTTACCTTAGGCTTGTATCTGTCGAGTAGAGCCTCTGTCTTTCTCTCCCTCGTTCAAGATCTCAGCCAGCACGATGAGAGCATGCGTCACTGCCTGGCTGCTCCCTTCGTTCTGGAAACAAAATGCAGGCTGAGGCTGCTGTGCAGGGGCACGTGCAGTTTGTTCCCCGGGCACGTTCCAAATGCGCAGGTGCTGGGCAAATAAATGTACCTTTCAGTCTGCAGAAGAACTTTTACTTTGGCATGCATGCAGAGTGACGGCTGCAGCAGCCTCACAGCCTGCAGATTTTTGCAAGGTTTGTGCATGACCCAACAAACACTTGTATTCTGGGGGGGTAAATGCCATTCTATCCCCCACCCTAAATATGTGGGGGGATTTGTTCCCCCTGTTTCTTCCATGTCCTACGCCCATGTTGACCGTGTCTCCCCACCCAATTAGCCCTACATCTCTATTCACTGGTGCCTTCTGCTATTCCGATTGTATAGGCACATACTTATCGTAGCTCAGGTCTGCACATCCACTCCTATTTCCATCCTCAACTCACAGGACAGGAGACTGTATTTCAGGCTGTTTTGCAGCATTTAATTGTCTTGAATTAATAAACTTGGCACTCATGATGTTCCTTACTCGCACCTTGATAAGGGCTGATTCAGCTTCTCACGTCCACTGTTCATCAAGGATAGATAACCAGTTCATGGCTGCTCCATCATTTGACAACAGGCCAGACAGCTATTTCAGGCGTTTCCTTGATCTTCAGCTGTTTTCTTGCTGCGCCACATCCCTCACATCCTACTTTCTTCACGGATCTGAGCATACTAAATATTTGACACCTATGTCCAGAATTCTATATAATGGTGACACCGCTTGTAGACTCTTTCACTACGTATAGCCAGCCTTTATGATTTAACCTACTTACGTTACAGCATCTGTACAGCAATAAAATGGCTTGCATTTTCTGCAGAATTCTTCACACATGCAATATTTGTTCTGCATATGAAAGTCTTCTCTATTCTTTACTTCGTCATCAGATTCTAATAGGTCTATGCATCTTCTTCTTCGAACATTCTTCTCAGTGCGTCATGCTCATTTCTTGTGACGTCACCAGCCTCGTTTCTTCTTATCTTCATATTCCTTCAGGAACCTCCTCCAAGAGATTGTCATCTCTGCGAGGGTACATCACATAAGGTCTTCTCAATGGATAACTTGTCTCAAAGACTCTTTGTGGGATAGGCGCCATCACTGGTGTTGCGCACGTAGCAATTTTCGGCTTCCAACATATAGGCACAATGAGGCGGGACTTCCTGCAGAGGCATTCACCTGCTCTTCTACAGCACACTATAAATAACTAATTACAATTACAATTCTAATCCAGTATAAGTCCAGGAAGTGCTCCAATTCACATGCTACATCAATCCTTGGCATGATATTTATGCAGGGCAGGCTGAACTGAACCATAGCCAAGTGTACTTGTGAATTTACAAACTGCATTGCAGGTTTTCCGAGTATGGACTCTGCTCTTACCATTTGACTAGCCTGAGAATATGTGTTCAAGAATCTCAGCCCTACGTAGTCAGACTCTTTGACCTGATCAAGCAATGTGTCACCATTGGCCTATCAGAACAGCTTAATTAGTTCACATTGTTTTTGCAAAGACTGAGGGAAGACAAAGAAGTAACTACAACATCCTCCATAAACAGTAGATGAGGAATCATGTCAGCTACTAAAATTGGAGCATCTGTGGGTACTTTGTCTAGAATGCTGAACAAAGTGTTTATGAAAGGATAAACCAGTAATGGAGCCTGGATGCAGCCCTGGTGCACACACTTGTGGATGGGTGTTTGTCAAGTCCCCCACCATGGTCCAGCACATGGCTGCCGTGTTGTTAGTATATTGAGTATTTCCCGTAGTTTTCTAGGCAGAACACCATAAAAGGCAGATTTAAGTCCTATGAAGCAGACCTATAGGCTGGTTTGTCTACATTTTATTTTCTACAAGCAATTTACAGGCAGGAAGATTCAGTAGCTTTTTGCAATTGAGTTTTCTAGAATGCTGTTGACATTCTGACATGCCTATTGAGTAAGAGGGGAGGTATCTATTTCAATAAAGAGAAATAGGTAGGCAGGGATGTTTTGGATTAATTCGTTTTTAACAAATGAAAGTCTTATCCTGGGCCCACAAACATTTTTCAATCAATGGTGCATGTGTGCCCAGGGTAAACGAAATATACATATGATGATGTGCGTTTTTTTAAAAAGTCTTTATTTCTATACCTGTAGCATTGAAAATTGAGGTGGCTAGTATATTGATCATGTTTTATCATTGACACTGGAATTTCATTGATGTATATCTTGGTTAATATTGAAATTGTTTCAGGTATTTCTATTTTATTAGTAAATAGACCTTGTGTGCAAGCCTGTGTGTTTCTCCTCCAGAAAGTGAAGGGGGCTGTAGGGAATCAATACTGTTAAACTGGGGTTCTAAGATTCATAAAATGAACTTTATCAAATAAAGAAAAATTGTGCTCACTTGGTTTGTGGTGGGAGGAAAGCTCCCCTGAATTAGATGGTGCCTGATTAAATCATTCTACAATAAAACTACAAAATGGAGATTCAATTTCTTTGATGGAGTTGTGTGGTGGTGATATTTTGAAAGAAATGGTAAATGCATGTAAGCTTTCAGGTCACAAGACAACACTATACTCCATTGAACCCAAAGATCAGCACTGAGGACACTACAGACAGCCAGCTAAAGTGCAGAGAATGGCCATGCAAAAGAAGTGAATGTGCCTAAAAATGTACTGAAAGTTGGGACAAAGGTTGATCTGGGTAGCTTGTACACCTGTAAATCCTTTTATAGTATAATAGCATTTAGGAAAGATTGTATAGCTGAAGTGCACATTTGCGCTGTCTGGAACTCCCTGAAAATTGAACTAAATTGCTCTTTTTTGTCATGTTACGCTATCAGGAATTTTTTTGTAACACACAATATCACCAGCTCTCACTCAAAATACCATATGCTTCTGCTATTTTAGAAAATATTTAAGGGCAACAACCCTGTCTTGGGCTCAGCATTGGTAAGACTATAAGCCTTTCATAGTGCCAGGGCATCTGGGCATGATGAAACCATTGCCAAACAAAAGACAGAGGACAATGCCTTCTATTATATCCCCCGTGCTCCAAGCATCCACAAATGGACAGGCTCTACTGAAAATAAAAGCTGGAAGGTAAGAAGCAGCACTTTTAATTGAGGGTGTGTTTCCTACTATGTCTACCTTGTGAGCAAAATCCATAGCCAAGCTTGCTCACAGTTCCTGAGGCCTGCCAGGACATTTATGGGGATTTGCATAGTTTAGATATTGTATATCTTTCTTGACTTGGGCTGCAGCTGCCTTGTCTGGGTAATGGAGGTCAACAAATGAATCTTAGGCCAAAACATGGGTTTAGTGTCTGGCTAGCATATTCCAATGTCACATGTTCCTTGAGATCACCCCGGCTAGAGTAAGTGCTCTGACCTTAATGGGAGACTCCCCCCAAGCTCTCGGCTTACCTAAGATCTAGCACCCTTCTATGCAACAGGGAAGATCAGCTACTGAAATGGAGCCCAGAGGATGTCTCCTCTCATCTCTTTCCAGTACCGATATTATGCCCTTGCTACATTGATTCAAAACTGGACTCAGGGAGCTCAGAGTGCATTTCCCTTCCCAACTCAATTGCACAGCTTTATCAATGTACAACCCTTCCACCTGTTACCTTACTCAAAGGTTCTGCAACACGTCCACGTTTCCTGTCGCACCTTGCACATATGTATAGGCATAGGGAGGTTGCAAGGCAGAAATACTTCAGGGAGAGAGGCAAAATGCATTGCATAACATAGTGTTGATAACTTGCATTTCATTGTACCAATGTCTCAGAGACAACAATGACTAACTTTGTAAAGAAGAAGAAGGTATTTACTTATCAAAATTCTTTGTTACATTCCCGCTAGAATGACACAATATTCCAACGTATTTGTCATCTTCAAAATGACTCTCGGGTTATCTCTCCAAGTTCACATAGAATTCAAACACATTTGTCTGTCTGGTAAATAACAAGTCTACATTAACACACTAAACATGAGATTTCAAATACATGTCAACACATTAAGCCCTGTCCAACCGCACATGGGGTTTAAATCACTTTTCTTTTGACAAAGGCTCGATACAACCTTATCATTTCTGCTAAAGAAAACCAAAGTCCAAATACAATGCTCATATAGGGGAACAATATATGTAAGCATTCAAACCCTACTCCATGGTAAATCAATAAAGCATCAATAAAGCAATCATTGCATTTCAGGAAATTCATCATAATACAATGCACAGCGCAATTCACTGTATCAATCAAAAAGAGACCAGAATGATTGCAAATTTGTCAGACAAGTAGTCCCCATTGCAATATTATCCCAATCATGACTCAAAGGTGCATTCTAGAACATACACCCCGTGCTCCCCAGGACAGGATCTCTGCATAACACTGTCACAGCAAGCTAGCCAGCCAGCTGCATAGGTGCTGTCATAGTATTTATAGGGTCTATAGCTTGAAAATTCGGTAACCATCAAAATGCTGTCATTCGGCGAGCAGGCCCTCTTCTGCTGATTCTAAAACTGTATAGCTTGGAAGTTCCTTCCCTCATTTGAGTGATGTAGGTAAATAATTTGCAAAGTACCTCTTCTGTAGCAAGTTGCTAAATGATCAGTCCATAGCAATTTGCCGACATATCTTTGTTGGACTTAAGTCAAGGACTCTAAATAATACTTGTGTTGGTCCTGTCTCTAGGCAGTCTGTGTTTATTTCCTTAATATGGAGAATAGAGTGGATTTTACCAGTGTAGCATGTATGCATATGGGGTTCTTGCACTGACCTGCTTAAAACTACATATGTAAGCATGTTTGCCTGGATGCATGTCTGAATGAAGAAGCTGTTTATACTGTTAAGCACTATTCTATAATACAATTGTTACATAAATCAATGAATGAAAGGTAAGCTATAAAAACACTTCTTGCTATGTAGCTACTTTGCAATATGAGGCGAATACAAGCCTCTAAGGGCATAACGCCCTTTGAGTACACTTCTGCTAGTTTCTAGCACTACATTGATAGTCTAAATATTAGGATATTGCAGTATAGACTGCCCTTTCAAGAATTAATCACACTCTTTGCTTCAAGACATTACATTCTATTCAGCCTTATCTAGCTAATGCAGGTGTACTATTGTGAGGGGAATTCTGACATGAAATGGGATCTCAGGTGCTGCTCCTACCCGGCAGGGCAGAATGGGAGAAATCCCATGTCACCACATATAGATCTATTTTCTGTTGCTGTTTTTTACAGTTTATTTGCCTGATTAGGAATCCTACATATGACACATTATGGCTGCTTTATGATGCTGAAACTTTATACATTAAAGCTAAATGACATATTGAAATGTCACATGCTATAACTTGATATAAAATGATTTAACCAGATATTACAAGTAGGAAACGACCTTTTGTCCCAGGAAAAAATAAAAAATGGGGGTGAATAATGGAAATTAAACTAAAAATAGAAGTGAAAAACAAGCAAAACTCAGGCCGATACCAGTTGACATTTACTTTGCTTTGGGAAGAGAACACATAGATAACAGCAGACAAACATTACACAACATGTCCTTACAGCTTAAAAACATCACATAGCATAGGATAACACAGTGTAGACAATACAGCACACCGTGCAATTACTCATCATATTATATAAATAATAATGCAGGCTAGCAAAAATATCACCTCAAAGGTAGCATGGCCCTCGAAATATTTCCGAATGGGTGTCACCCCTACACCCACACGTCTTTCTCTCACATATGCTCTGTTTCTAACTCAGACGGGTTTTGCGAGTTACACAAGCATGCTCATTACGAATGCATATATGATAAACAGGTGTTGATGGATTGCATAATACGTTACTTGACGTGTTGCAGGGTCTGCATAATAGGTAACTTGACTGCACCTTATAATTGCCTCCTTGGTTTCTTCAGAATAATACCTGACATTTCATTGGAATTGAGGAACAGCAAGACTTTTTTCAGTCTAGGTTATTAACATGCCTCGGATGCTTATTATTTAAACACACTATACATGTTATTGTGGTTCATCGTAATGATCCAGTGCTGTATGCCAGAGACTGAGATGCGCTCTCCACATACTGTCATTGACAGTGATCAGTTCCTTAGAGATAAGGTAGTTCACTGATATCCTCTAAAGAGAAATGGGAACTGAAAGAATGCCAGACAGGACAACCTTGGACAAGCAGCAAATCATTATATAGTAGAAGAAATACCAGTGAGGCAAATCCCTTCTAGCACACATCGGATCCAGGTCAGAGGTGCAATTATCTAGCATGAATCCTTTTTTCTACTCTTGCACAAAGCAAGAACCTTCATCAAACACTCATTTATTCACAAAGTTCAATTAAGTGGCACCTATCTTTGCATTCTGGTTTATTAAGCACAGGCTACGAGATCAACGTGACAGATGAGGAAGAATCTCAAATGGTTATGTGTCGCTTAACAAAGCACAAACCTAGGTTACTTCGGTATCCAGAAATTACACTTAACTATCTGCAACCTTGCCCTCTGGAATAGGTCACATTGAGTGCATAGGAATAGTATGTGATCGCTCATCCCTGAATCCCTGAATCCTTAAGTGTGCCAGATAACAGGGTATTTTCCAGGATATATTCAGCTGGGCGTTGGGCCATACCATCTGCTATCGTTTAGGCAGCTGAGCTAAAGGCCAGAGCAAAGACCAGTCATTACTATATTCTGTGCCACCTCTACCAACTGGCATAGGTCACTGAGATTACTGACTCTTAAAAATGCATTTTGTTGGCTAGGGCACTTTCATTGAAGAAAGATTAATACAACAAACTGGAGCCATCAAGCATAGAAAAAAGCAGAGAAAAAAAGACCCAGAAAAGCAAGCCCCTGTTCACTTTCCATTGCAGGGAGTCTGCACTAAGTCAGGCTGCACTGCAATCGAAGTCGTCAATGAGAGAAAGATCATTTTTTATTTTTTAGTCGCTTCGGGGAGAAGAGCAGGAGTAGGAAGGTGAAAGGGAAGGAAGTGCTAGGGCAGTTCAACAGAACTCCTAACTATAATTTCCATAGCAGTGAGTAATGACTGAGGTAGCTGGAAGTGCAGTGGCAATGAGCAATGAGCACTGGGAGTGGTAGTTATTTTTTTATTTTGTGGGCCACTGGGGAAGGAAAGCAGGAGAAGAGAAGAGAATGGGAGGCAATTGAGGAGGAATTTTGTCAGCCACTCTGACTCGAAATGCGGGCATGGCTTTGGTAAAAAACCTCCCACATTCAGAACTCCCTGATTGGCTGAGATGGCATGTTCTGGTGCAAATTGTCCCAATGCATCAGGCACACATCAGTTAAGCAACATTACAGTTATTAATTTATTGTTTTGAAAAGCACCAACCAATACACAGATTATTTGTCGCATCCCAAGTGCAAGGAGGTAAGAGCAGGTGGAAGGGGGCTACAATGCCCGATCTTTACGTGTCCACGCCATTGAAATCCACAATCTTATCATCGAACATAAACTTGACCTCCTGGTAGTCAGAATCCTGGCTCCACCAAGCCTCTGGCCCGCTGCTGACACTTGCCATCCCACCAGACTACACCATACTCAGAACTGACAGATCCCACTGACACAGTGGTGGCGTTGCCATCATAGCTAAAACATCTCTCCAGCTAAGAGCCTGTCCCATTGATAATACTACAGGCTACGAAATACTCTTAGCGAAATTTGCCCCTAATCAAAAAACCATTGTCAACATTGTGGTAGTCTATAGATCACTCAGCGTCATTAGCCATCCTGAAACCGACATCCCTCTATTGCTAGCTCCGCTGATCAAACCTAAAATCAAATGTGTCATCCTAGGAGACATGATTCTCGGGTTCAACGACCCACAAGACCGTAAAGCAGAAGCCTTACAGTCTGCATAGAAAGACATGAATTTTACTCAACTGGTAAACGATCCCACCCATATCAAAGGTAGAACCCTCGATTGGATCATTTCCCTCAACATTAACACAACCATAGACTCAATCACCCCTCTAGACTGGACCGATCGCCACAACGTCAAATTCACCCTCACTTCTGAAGAACCAACCCCCTGCACATCCAACACCTACGAAATGAGAAATCTGCGCAAACCTGACAACCTTGTCCCAACACTTAGCAAATCACTAGACACCATATCAGTCACCAGTGATAACCCATGTACACTTGCTGACTTCTACCATAAATGTATCATCCATTAACGCCCTAGCACCCCTTACCACAAAAACGAAACGCTCAGACAAACAAACCTGCTTCTGGTTTAACGACGGCGTAGATAAACTAAGGAGAGCCAAACGTTCTTTAGAGCACACCCACAGAAGACATCCCTCCTCTGAGTCGCTGTCAACCTACCACGCAGCTAATAAAACTTACAAAACTGCCATCATTAATCACAAAGTCAATGCCTACAACACAAGGATTAGCAACGCTGCCTCAGACTCCAAAGAACTGTTTGCGATCCAACGAGAACTGGAAAACCCCACCGCAACCACAGAAATCACCAACTCCAGCAAAGAATGGTGCACTACCATTCAAGACGCCCTTGCTGCCAAGATCACCCTTCTGCAAAATAAAATTCTCCTAAAAAAGCAAGTACTAGCTGATAAACCAACTCTTAGCGACTCTCGCAAACCCTACCACCAAACTCAAGGCCTCGAATTGCAAAGGTGACACTGCGCAAGTAATTAAGTCATGCGCCAATACTCTTGCCCCCATCATAACCAACTTTGTCAATGCAGCCTTCAACACCAACCGGGTCCCAGCCAGCATTAAAGAAGTCTGGGTTAACCCACTCCTAAAAAAAATAAACACCATAGACCCCACCGTGCTCACCAACTACTGACCAATAACGACAGTCCCCTTCCTTCTAAAAATCTTAGACAAAATAGCCTATACTCAGGTCCAAGCCCACCTAGAACATATTTAACTCCGGGAACACGCCAATCCGGCTTCAGGCCTAACCACAGCACATAAACGGCCCTCCAGGACCAAAAAATCCAGATTGACTCCATCAGGGACACAGGTAAACTCTGCATCCTCCTGCTAATGGACCTCTCAGCAGCGTTCGACCTGGTGGATCATGATAAAGTTGTTCCACTTGAAGATTTCAACTTCTCCAAGGGCGCTACCTCATGGGTAAAATCATTCCTAGACGAACGAACCTCCAGGGTCTCTATAGGGAAAGAAGCGGCAGATACCATTCCAGTTCCCATCTGTGTACCACAAGGATCATGGCTATCACCCACACTGTATAATGCATACACTAAACTCCTCTTTTCAGCTCTTGACAATATGGGTGTCATCTACACAAACTTTGCAGATGACACCCAGATCCTCATTCCTCTCACCCGGAACTACGCCCAAGACACACTGACCATCAACAATATCATACAAGGCAGCTGCCACAGGTGCACACAATCCTCACAGGTGGAGTCTAAGGAGGCTGCGCCAGTATGAACTGAGCACACCCACACACCACAACCCCCCCCCAGGTGTAGGCAATGCAGAGTGGGCCAGTACAAAAGGAGCACACCCACACACCACACCCCCCCCAGGTGTAGGCAATGCAGAGTGGGCCAGTACAAAAGGAGCACACCCACACACCACACCCCTTCCTACACCAAAATGCTACCACTAGCATTTGCAATCAAGGCGCAGGAGGACATGCCTATACTGCTACAACTACAACTACAGCAACAACAACAACAACAACAACAACAACAGCAGCAAGAACACGCAGCACAGAGGAGACGCAGGAGGAGAAGGAGGGTGAGACAGGCCCAGCAATTACCACCAGCGCAGCAACCAGCGCCTCGTAGGCAGCCACCAATCCCTCACACCCGACCCAGCCCATTCAACCTAACCCCTGAGCAGATCCACACCCTGTACCGGTTGGACCGTGACACCATCACCACCATAGTGGACATGATACAGAACGACATTGCCAGCCACATACAAATACGCACTGCCATCCCCGCACTACTGAAGGTGGTGTCTGTGCTACACTTCCTGGCCACAGGCACCTACCAACACACAGTGGGCCAGCTGCATGGCATTTCACAACCACTATTCTCACGCATGCTGAACCAAGTGCTGGATGCCCTCCTGAAGCACGCAAGCACCCACATATCCCTACCACGGACTGCCCAGGAGATGGCCGAAACCAAAGTAGGCTTCCATGCACTGGCAAGCATGCCCAATTGTGTCGGTGCCATCGACTGCACCCATGTGGAATTGGTAGTCCCCCATGCCACAGAGGCGGTGTACCGCAATCGCAAGCAATACCACTCCATCAATGTGCAAATGGTATGTGACTCCAGCAAGATCATCACTCATTGCTGCGCCCGATTTCCTGGATCCACACATAATGCCATGGTACTGCGCAACTCCACGCTACCCTGTCACATGGAGCGACATGCTGGACCACATGCCTGGCTGCTCGGTGAGTTGCACAACAGGCCCATGGCCATGCTGTGGGGTACTCATGTGTGCGGATGCAGAAGGGGGGGTAGTACACCTGGGTGGGAAAGGGGGGGGTAGTACACCTGGGTGGGAAAGGGGGGGATAGTACACCTGGTTGGGAAAGGGGGGGATAGTACACCTGGGTGGCAATAGCCAGTGAGTGTAGAATGAATGCAGAGCTAAACACTCCTCACCTGACACAGCCAAACTGAAAATGACACAACACTGGGCCACATATCACAAATGATGCAAATGGAAGACAACAAGTAAGAGGCACAACCAGGCCACCATGGTGATGGCAAGCAATGCATGACTGAATAGGATGGCAACTGTGCCAATGCGGCCAGTGTGACCATGCATAGCAAAGAGTATACTGCATGAATTGGAGGCTAAACATTGTCGCACTGCCACTGCACATCTGCCTCAGCATGCATGCTTACACCCTGCATCATCTATTCAACCTCATCCAGTCTTCCACACCTCTTTACAGTATACATTCCATATAGGTGACTATTTGGTACACGTACAGGGACATGTGCATGCTCACACCTAATAGCTGCTGCCATGATCGTGCTCCCTGAAGGTGTCAGTTCAGAGTGACACACACCTATTTGTATCTGCTTGCAGGTGATGGAGGATATCCCTTGAGGCCGTGGCTACTTACCCCTGTGCGGAACCCGCAGAACAGCCATGAAGAGGAGTACAATTGTGTGCACACTCGAACCCGTGTTGTGATTGAGCAGACCTTTGGCCTGTTGAAGGCACGGTTCCGCTGCCTAAGCAGGTCTGGTGGGGCACTCCTGTATAGGCCTGAGAAGGTGGCAAAGATCACCATGGCCTGTGTCATGCTGCACAACATGTGCGTCCGAAGGAATATACCACTGCCACCTGACATTGACATGCATGGCCCGGGTGAGGATGAAGGGGATGGAGATGGAGGCGAAGGAGCCCCCCTGCCAGTACGTGATGCACGGGACGGCCATGCTGTACGCCAAGCACTAATTGACGAATACTTTTAAGACACAGGGACCATGAATGACTTTTGTCAGTCAGACACTGGGCCAATGTGAACATGCACAAAGGGAATGTTGTAGTTTGGACACTGACACTGTAACACATTAAATGGATGCACACCAAAAATTACAATGTCCAGCCAGGGATTGTTCTCCAGAAAACTATATTAACTGTAAACTAAAACTGTATTATATGAAAGTGCAAAACTGTGCCCACTCCCCCCTCCCACAATCCCAAAACAAACTCCCTCACCCACCCCACAGATCCCAAATGTCCCCATGTGCGCAAAAAACAGTGTTGTCTTCACCAATGTTACTCCTCACATTTTTTCCAATTTTCAGAAAGTCACTTTTTGGTGACTTTAGGGTCTGGGGGTTCCATGGCCATGCGCCGTGCGCTCCTGCGCGTTAAGCGCACAGGGCTAGATTGAACAGAGGTGGAAGGTGTTGACGTGGTGGATGTGTCAATTGTCAATCCCCTTGCAGACCCATAGTGTGGCTGCTGCACTTGCCTGATGTTGGCTAGTAGGGCCTCGGTCAGTGACCCCATGCACTGCCTGAATGCAGACGTGGACGCCTCCACGGCAGCTGTATTTGCAGCAATGGCCGTGGCTATGGCCTTCATGGCCTCATTACCGGCAACGACCTGTTGCCGCATAATCTGCAGCATCTCGTCTTGGCGGGCCTCCACCCTTGCAAGACGGACCTTAAAGGTGGTTTCTGTCGCAGGTGTACCGGTGGCTGGTGGGGTGGTGGAAGGCAGGGTGGTTGAAGGCAGGGTGGTGGAAGGCAGGGTGGTGGAAGGCAGGGTGGTGGAAGGCAGGGTGGTGGAAGGCTGGGTGGTGGAAGGCACCTGCGTGGGTCCCTCGTCCTGTGAACTGTCGTCCGCGAAAATGCCGATGTCCGAATCTCCCAGGTCGGAGTCATGGAGACATGGGTCATCCAGGCTCTCTGTCTCCACAGGGGGGGAGGGGGTGCCAATGGGTGTTGGGCTGGGCAATCCCAAAGATTCTTCGGCCTCTTCGACCACCTCTGTGGACACGACGTCCGTGGTGGCCGGTGGTACAGCTGGCACTATCGCAGCAGGTGCACCCTGCAGAGATGATGCCTTGTGTGGCACACTGGGAGTGGTCGCAGGCAATTTTTCAGAGGAGGGGGTTGCGGTGGCCCTGGTCCCCTTGCGTGCACTGGATGTGCTTGCCCCCCTGTCCTGGGTTCCACCTTCCTCATCGGTGCCTGGGGGATAGAAGAGATGCAGGTCATCAGTGAGATTGCCAAATGGCAGCTGTGATTTGTTGCAGTGTAATATCTTGATACATTCAGGCATGATTTCATTTCTGTTGTGTGGCATTTGGTGTACTGAGGGGACATGTTGGCAATGATTGCATGGCTGGTGGCAATGGATTGTCTAGGTGGGGGGAGGGGACATGGGCATGGATGGGTCATGTTGCACCTCTGTTGGGTTTACATACTTCACGCAGCATGCATGTGGTGCAGGGAGTGGCAATCAGTATTCTGTTGGTGAGTTGATGTTGCCTTGGGTAAAGGAATTGCCTTGCCTAATTGGACTCCCACCTCACTTGTGTCACATCATGTTTTGTTATTGGTGGATGTGATGGTTCACTCACCTTCCTCTGTTGTGGTAGCTGCCCCGAACTCCTGCTCTCCGATCCCCTCTATGGATTCTGGATCGATGAATCCACTTGCAATCTCCTCCGATGTGGTGAGTTTAACAGGGGAGTGTGTGCCACCGCCTGTCGCCATTGCGGCCCTCCGGTTCTCCGCAAGGATCTTCCGGACACGGAGGTGGAGGTCGTCCCAGCGCTTTCTGCAATCCCGGACACTCCTTGGGGTGCACCCCACTGCTGTTACCCTCTGCGCAACCTTCTGCCACACCTGTTTTTTACGCATTTGGGCCGCATGCTTCAGGTCTGTGCTTCGGATTATGTCAGCATGCTGTTTTAGGGTGTCCGCTAGCATTGTCAATTCTGCATCTGAAAAGCGCTGCTTCCTCTTCCTTTGTGGCCTTTGACATCCTGGTTGTGTTTTGGCACTCAACAACACGGGTGTAGTGGTAGTAATGGAGGATGGCAATGGATTGTGTTTTGAAAGATGGCCGCCGGCCCATTTCCCGTTCCTGCACGATGACGTAATTTCCGGGTCCGTTTTTTATGAACACGGTAATAACATGACGGTATTACCGTGCCGGTATTTACGGGTTAGTGTGAGGCGGTAGCGCAATGGGCGGGCCCCGCGATGCCGGTATAGGGGGCTTGGAGGCCCTTTACCGGCATGGCGGTATTGCCACTACTGGCATGGGGGAACGCGCATGATCGCGCACTCGTGATGACCCGCAATTAGCGGGTTCATACGTGCACGTACACGCTCATTCCAGCATGTCTGTAATGAACCCGGTTTTACCGGGCAACTCGTAATGAGGCCCAAGGAGTTTACATTGACGTCAACCTCACCATGACAAAACACATACATTCACTTTCCTCTGCCACTGCTCACACCGCAAAACTTATAGCACTAAGCCGGAAATTCCTGACACCCTCTAAATGCATCACCCTTGCCAGGCCTAGATTTTATCTAAGCTCGATTATTGTAATGTCCTACTACTTGGAACCTCTAATTCCAACCTTAACAAACTCCAACTCATACAAAACAAAGCATTACGAGCTGCCCTAGGCATACAAAAATTCAACCACATCTCCAAAATGAGAAGAGACACCCATTGGCTACCCATCAAAGCCAGAATCATTTTCAAAACATTATGCATCGCATTCAAATGCCATCACGAAAAAGCACCCATCTACCTGAACAAGGCCATTGCGAAAAAAGAACGTGCCCGAGTGCTCAGATCCAATAACCAACTGCTAATGACAACACCCCGTTATAGCAAATCCAGAGCTGGGGGCAGCAGCTTCCAATGCCTAGCCCCCAAACATTGGAACTCCCTCCCGATCAGCATCAAAAAAGAAGACTCACTCACAGCCTTTAAAAAAACTGCTAAAAATGTGGCTATTCAACCAATACCAAGAAGACTCACATCCCTCTAACTGCAAATACTGTCACACACTGACTGTATGTATGCATGCTGCAACCCCTCAATAATGTATATATTGTACTAATGAACTTAGCAGCGCTGTATAAATGTAAACCACTGCATAATGCTCAAGTCTGTCTATATCTGATATTATTGTACTTACTTTTATTCTAAGCTGTCTGTAACCTCGCCGTGATACCTCTGGGTCTGGGCGTGTAACAAATGTAATGAATAAATACACCTTAGAACCCTTTGAACATTCAGGAACATTTAAGAGTGAGCAAAGGAGGAGAGGGGAAGTGTACTGGCCAGAAGACCAACCATCCTGATCAATACCATTGCAAATAAGTGGCATCATTTTGATGGCTCATGGCTGCCAACAAACTTGCTATCATTTAGTCAATTAAGCATGACAATTCATGTGGAGTTGGTTTACTCTAGATTAGATGCAATAAAGGAAATCAAGTAAAATCTACCAGTTAGACCTGATCATCAAAGGTGTCAAAAGGCGTCAAAATGGATTTGAACTACGACTGACAGCAGACCAACTATAATAGAGGGATAGGGCCTCTTTGCGAGTGCTGGGCTGCAGTAAAAATGTGGTGGTAATTGCATTACTACATTGCAGAATTCTGAGTTGGGCCATAAAGTGGTGGATGTACCCCCCAGCATGATGCTGGAGATAAACCCTCAACTTTATGGTGAAAAAACAGTGAATTCACTGTTTGGAATCATTGCGTACATTAACTCTGCCAAAAATGCACATGGTGTTCAATGGACTTCAACATTGGGGATTGACGCTGCCATACTATGCCACAGAACTGGGTGGCGGAAACAGTAAACAATTTTGCAATTTGTAATTTGCCCTTTGTAAAGCACCTTTTCCCATTGGTATGGTTTCAAATCGCTATAGTTGAACGTCCTCGGGTGGGCCGAAGTCCAAGGTATGAGAAACTCATCAGAGGAGTTTAGAATGTGTGTGCATTTTAGCCAATACGAAGGTGGGTAGGGGTGGCCAAGTGGGTACTAGCTACCCATAGTGAGCTGGCATGTGGGTGGGTGCTGTGAGTTTGTCTGGAGAGTATGCAAGTCCAGGAGACTCAGGAAGTGTCCAGCTAAACCACATTTTTGTCATGGAGATAGCTGCATTCTTATAGGAGAGGTGTTGTGTTATGTGTCTTAAAATAGTGTATGATAAAAAATGACTGCGGGTGTGTTGGTCTTCCCATCGTCTATCTTCCAGAAGCATGGAGTGTGATACTTACCCATGTGTTCTGGCTGGTTTCTTCGTTTTGTAGATGTGGTGTGGATTCAATCCTGTGATCTGCTTTAGTTTAATTTCTCTGTTGCTCTGTACATTTCATTTCGCCATCCTACCTGAGAGGTGGTTGAATAACCCAATGTGTGGCATGGGTTCATCAGGAAGCAGGAGGGAAAAGCCAGGTCTTGGTGGCCCTACGGAAAGCAAGGTGAATCTTCAATGCATCAGACAATAAGGGAAATTGAGTCCCAGATTGAGGGTGCTTGAACAGAGAATGAGGATCCCCCTATTCTTGTCGATTTGAAGGGACGGATGACAAGGAGGAGTGCAGTGCCTGATTGCAGGTTTCTGTAGGGTTGGCAGCGGGTTAGTTTCTGTTGTAGGTATTCTGGGCCTGTCTTGTGGAGAGCATAGTGTGTGATGCACATGGCTTTGAATGTGGCCCGCCACCTGACAGGGAGCCAGTGGAAGACACAGGGGTCAGGCATAATGTGCTCTCTGGGGCCAAGGGGAAGGAGGAGCCTATCTGCAGTGTTTTGAACACATTGGAGCTTTTTGTGTTGGTATGCGGGGACACCCGGGTAAAGGGTATTGGCATAATCTAGGCGGGAGAGGACGATGAGTCTGAGAGGTGTAGATAACATGATTTGGAAGCAGAGTTAATGTGGTGAGAGAGTTTCAGATCAGCATCTGTGGTGCATTCCTGGTTCTTTACTGCATTGGATGTGACAGGGAAGACCTAGGGAGTATTGCCAAGGGGTGGGTTGGGGGTAGAGAGCTATTTTCCTGCAGATCATGGTTTCTGTTTTTCCAGTGTTGAGGAGGAGGTGGTTGACTGTCATCCAATGGTCGATATCTGTGAGGCAGGATTCTAGGTTGGGTGGGAGGACTTAGTGATCTTAAAGATGATCTGGGTGTTGTCTGCGTAGTTGTAACAGGTTAGGATATGTGAGCGAATAAGGACAGAGTGGGTGCTCATGTAGCGGTTGAAGAGTAGGGCAGAAAGGGAGGCCCCCTTCATGACCCTGTTGGAGACAGGGGAGGGGGCCGAGGTGAAGGGTGGAAGGAGGGTGATTTGTGACCTGCTGGCAAGGAATGAGATCAACATTCGTGATGTGTCCCTTATGTCCAGTGAGTGGAGTCTATCACTGAGGATGCAGTGGTCGATGGTGTCAAAGGCTGTTGAGGGGTCCATGAGGATAAGTGCAGCACAGCCTTCTTTATCTACAGATATTTTGAGGTCATCCCAGATGGAGATTAGGGATGATTCGGTTCCATGGAAGGGTTCTGAAGTCAGACTGGGTTGGGTTGAGGAGGAGGTTGGCTTTGGTGAAGAGGCGAAGCTAAGTTTGGATAAGAAGTTGGAAATAGGTCTGTAGTTGGCTGTAAGGAGAGGGTGAAGGAGGGGTTTGATGTGTGATGTATTGAACCCTCCTCGGAATACAACTGAGGAGAGGGAGGATTTAATGATTGATCTTGCAATGCCGCCTGCACAGGTTGAAGTGAAGATTTCTTTGAGGAGGGCGGAAGGGCACAGCTCCATGGTGATTCCGATGGGTGGGTGCTAGCAAGTAGCTACAGGAACACGGGTCGAGTGATGAGCGATGAAGAGGAGAAGATAAGGCGGGAGGTGGGTGTCTTATAGGGGATAGTTGCGGCGTCATGAGATCGGGGCCGTAGTGCTGCAAGTTTTGCACTAATGGTGCAGGTTCTTTCTACCAAAATGTTGTAGAAATGGTCTGAGATGGCATCACAGAGTGCTTGGGAGTTGGCAGAAAGGGGCATACAGTAAGGGTCCTTAAATTCTGTAATTACATAGTGGTGTTCCTTGCTACTATTACAGGCGTTTGAGATTCTATTCTAATAGAAGGATTGTTAGACTTGGATCTGATGGGCGAAGGCAGCTTTATTATTGGGAGAAGGGTCACCTGCCATTTGCGTTCCAGGGATTGGTTCAGCATTTGGAGGGCTTGGGGAGAAGGTGTGAACCATTTAGGGGAAGGACCTTGTCTGTTGGAGACTGATCTGGAGGGGGTGAGATGTGGCGGATGGAGGGCAGACATCCCTGGACTGTCAGATTTGGGAGAGTGCAAAGCAGGGAGTCTGCTAAGTCTGGAGTTACTATGGCCTTGCTCCACTGCGGGATGTGAGTGGATGGCCCTGTGTAAGTCAAGCAGAGAAGAGGGATGGGAGTTGAAAATGAGAAGAAGATGGCTACATGGTCCGACCATATGAGTGGTTGGGGGAGGAGCATGGAGATAAGGTTGGAGGAATTGAATATTGCCTCTACGGTATGTCCGGCGGTGTCTGTGGCATGGGATACTAGTTGGGTCATGTTGAGGGCTTCACGGATGGCCAGGAGTGGAGATATCATGGGGTTGTGTGGGCATAGAACCATATGTTGAGGTCTCCTAGCATGGCGAGGGAGGGGTGAGTGATCAGGATGGCAGCTAAGGAGTCGCTTAGAAAATTACCAAAGAGTCCGTTGTAGCTGTGAGGTCTGTAGCTGAGCAAGAAACTGTTGGTAATAGGTTGGTTGATGAGGAATTTCACAAGGAGGGATTTGCAGTCTGCATTGCAGTCTGCATTGCAGTCATGTTCCTCTAAGTGTGAGAAAGGGAGGTGTGATTTGAAGAGGATGGTGATCCCACCTGCTTTGTTACTTCTGTTATGAGTGATGAGTGTGTAGTCAGACGGGAATACTTTGTGTGAAATGGGGCAGAAGTCATCAGAGAACCAGGTTTCTGGGATGAAAAGGATGTCTGGGTTTTCAGAGGAAGTTTGGTTGTATATGTTGTGTTGGTTTATGGTGACATATCTGGCATTAATCATGATTAAGGAGAGTATGGTGGGGGCAGGGGCTGTTGGCCCCTGAGAGGTGGGAAAGTGAGGGCCTGAGGTGGTGTTGAAGGAGGGCAGGGAAGGGGATCCCCTGGTGGAGACCGCGAGGGGTAGGTGTGCAGTATGAATAAAGGATACGGTCATGAGTGCAGTGAGGGGAGAGATAGGCTGGAGGTAGAAGTAGAGTGGCTGTTGAGGGAGGTTGTGGTGTCTCTGAAGCTAATGTGGGATTGGGAGGCTTTGAGTGTGATGTAAGAGTGCTCTTGATGTACAGTTCCTGGGGGAGATCGGGAGTGAAGTAGGGGAGAGGAGAAGGAGTATCAGATGGGATCGCAGATGTGGAATTGGAGGCGGGTAGGGGGTGGAAGAAGGTGCAGGGCGGTGGATGGAGTTGCTTAGGGGGGATGTTGCTGACAGGAGGTGTGAGGCAGGGAAGGGTGTAAGGACGGAGATGACACAAGGTTGCTGATTTTCAGGAGATTGTCAAGATGGCTGAAGGGGGATAGAGCCGGGGAGTTAAATGAAGAATTGAAGAGGGATTTCACTGGGTTGGGAGAGTTGGGGGTGTCATAAAGGCATAGGTGAGGGGAGCAGGAAGGGATCTTCGGTAGTTAGGGAGAAGAGTGCATAGATGAGAGGATATGGGTGTTGTGGGGTCTATGTTTGAGTTTTTTTTGAGTGCCTGTGGCATGTGTGAGGGTCAGCTGGTCGGCCGAGCAAGGGGTGTTGGTGAGGGAAGCCCAAACGGCATTGAGGGATGTGAACACTGAGGCGTGATGGGGTTTGATGCATCAGAAATGTGAGGCGGACATAGTTTGAAGGGTTTTCCAAACAGTGCTATTTTATCAAACCAACATGTAAATCCAATACCTTACTTTCCCTACTCTAAGGTGGATGTCCCTGCCTAAATAGTGTAAGGGAAAACACTCTAACGTAACATTTTTGGCCATTGCACCGGGTAAGTGCAAGGGGCCATGGGAATGTAGGGTTGCAGTTTCAGTCCCTAAGTGCACGGTAGGTCCGGAGGCAGTGCAGGGGGGACTCGTCATGGAGGAGCCTGGTACCAAGTGAGACTCTGAGGTAGGGATGTAACGGTATAACGGTATACCGTTAAAGATACCGTGAACCACTTAATTGAACAATAATAACCGTCACATTGTTTATACCGGTATACCGTTTATACCGTTAAGTGTGCTTTTCAATCTGATTTGGAAAGGCTGCAGTAAGCAAGTGCTGCACTGTCTTGGTCTTGCACTGTTGGATATGCCGTCTGCCAAGTAGTTTCAGTTGGAGCAGTTTTTAATGCCATTCCATAAACTACACGTGCCTGACATAAAATCAATATGTTAGCAATAGGAAGAATAAATACAGTGCCAAGAAGGAAAAGGGTTTACTTTGGGATGGGGGCTTTGGAGTTTATATATTTATAATGGATAATGTTTGCTAAACATATGACAATGGGGGATTTCCCTGCTTCCATCATTGAATTTACATATAATAAGTCACACCACAGAAGTCACTCATCTCTGTGGGTATTCCCTGCTGCCATACCAAAGGGTAACATGTCCGTGATTACTGATCACCTTTAGGCCCGCAAGTAAACTAAAGGCTGTAACGTAAAGAGAGAGTGTGTGTGTGTTTGTATGCGCACAAGCTTATACTACCATCAGTCTCCACTGATCTGTGACATGCCGTTTATCAAGATGGCAACATGTTCATCTTCACAAGTAGCCAGTGGGGGAGCTAATAGCCTAAACGACCACTTAAGAAGAGCTATTAAGTTTGCTTTGCCAGTCACAGAAGGGCTCCCCCCCTCCTCCTCTTCCACACGTGTGTTTGGTGGAAGCAAGGGGTGGCATTTCAGTGGAAAGTATGTTGAAAAGCCCAATTCTGTCCCTTGGTGCCTAGTTTTGTTTTGTGATGATAAATCTGACCTTTTTAGAAAATATTTGTTAAGATTAGTTCACTCCACCTGTTATACCGCGATAACCATTATATACCATCATTTGGCAAGAAGGTTATTGTATTGTCATAAAACTAATACCGTGACACCGCTACTCTGAGGGTAACCAAGCAACCAGTCACTGCAGCAGACAGATAGTTCAGCAAAGGGAGATAGAGAGAGAAAGCAAAGGTCTTGAGATGCTTCCAGAACTTCAGGTGGTCTGGCTCAGGTTTGAGTGGGGCAGGGATTTCATTCCAGAGTTAGGCACCTGCAGAGGAGAGCGATCTACCCCCCCACTCTCTGCCTGGAGAAGCGTCTGATTATCAGAGAGTTTGAAGTAGCTGAGCAAAGGGCTCGAGTGGGAAGGTATTTAGTAAGAGAGAGTAGGATGAAGCGAGGGTCCCGGCCCTAGAAAGCTGAGTGCGAGATGGGATTGCAGGTGTGGCATTGGAGGCAGGTAGGGGGTGGAAGATGGTGTAGGGAGTTGGATGGATTTGCTGAGGGGGGATGTTGATGACAGGAGGTGTGAGGAAGGGAAGGGTGTAAGGACGGAGATGACTCAGGGTTGCTGATTTCCAGGGGATTGTCGAGATGGCTGATGCAAGATACAGCCGGGGAATTGAATAATTGAAGAGGGATTTCACTGTGTTGGGAGCATTGGGGATGACAAAGGTGTAGGTGAGGGGAGCAGGAAGGGATCTGTGCTAGTTAGGGAGAAGAGTGCAGAGATGAGGGGACCTGGATGTTGTGGGGTCTGTGTTTGAGCTTATAGAGGAGCAGCCAAATGCCTCTGCAGGAAGTCCAGCCCCCCTACTACCTGTATGCTGGAAGCCTGAAGTTGTGCTATGTTTGACACCAGCAGTTGTGACATTCTGTGTTGAGTCTTCGAGAAAAAGGTATCCACTAAGACAGCCTTATTGAATGTATCCCCGAAGAGACGATAATCTCTTGGAGGAGATCCCCTAAGGAATATGAAAAAGAGCAAAAAGAGGAGCTGGTGACATCATGAAAGAGGAGTGTGACACGATGAAAAGAGTGGCTGAAGAAGATAATGTATAGACCTTATAGAAGCTGATGACGAAGTAAAGAATCGAGTAAACTTGCACATGTGAAGAGCACTGCAGAAAATGCAACCCGTTTGATAATTGTACAGATGCAGCAATGCAAGTGGACTAAGTGATCATAGAAGCTGGCGATACATAGTGAATAGACTGCAGGTGAAGCTGCCATTAGTTAGCTCAAGCCCATGAAGGAAAAGCTGAAGCTGAGTCGCAGCAAAGAATTAACTGGAGATCGAGGACTCGAATGATGACGCTGTCTGGCCTGATGTCAAGACTGGAAGCAGCCAAGACCGGATATCTATTCTTGAAGAACAGTGAAGCCGAGAGGCAGAATCATTCCTTGTTAAGGTGCAGGAAAAGGACACCATGAGTGCTAAGTTTGTTAATTCAAGACAATTAAAGCTGCAAAATGGGCTGAATTGTGGTCTCCTGTCACATGAGTCGAAGATGGGAATAGAGTCCAGAACTTTTGATAAACGTGTGCTCACAGTCCATTCTATTCCCAGATATGATAATACATTGCAAGGCCAAGTTCAAAGACAGTCTGCATGGCAGAAGGCATGAGTGATGAGAGATGTGGGGCTAATTGGGTGGAGATGCTGGAGTATGAGCTTACGTGCTGCTAGTGAATCAAATGTTCCAGAAGGGCACAAGCATTGCCAACCAATTGTAGAAGGCCATATAACTAAGGTTCTTATAGTTTGAAAGACAATGAAGCACTTTGTACTTAATAAGTGTTGAAGATGACTTGCACTAGGGGTGGGCATGAGCTGTCCACCTGACTGTAGATGGCCTATCACAATCCCAGTCTTTATAGAAAGTATATTTAGAGGTTCCCCTTGAGCCAACCACGATCCCCCATAGGTTTTTGTTATATGCCACATAGTATGACATCACATATGACACATTTTTAGTATAAAAGTAATGTTTTTTATGAAAAGCTTTGAGAGAATGCTGTGTGACATGCGTTGGTGTCCGTTGTAAATCCCTGTTTAAGATAATTGATAGTAAAACAGTAAAAAGAATGTGCCTTCTTCCTGAGTTGGTCTGATTATTGGTGTACGGAGTTATTCGGTTCCCATCCACCTGCATGAAACTCTGCCTAAATAAGGACCATAAACACACGTGGTAGCAGTGGTAGGATGGATCAGACCCATCAACCTCTTAGCTCCAGATTTTCAGATGATCGAACTGTGTGTGCCTTGTCTTGCCCATATCTTCCATTTTATGGCGACCTACTTCATAAGCTAGTACCCACCTCTAGATTATATGGTGTAGACCCGGACATCTGAACCCATTTTACCCACTCCTACAATGTTAAATGTTAAAGGTATTTGTACCGCACACTGTCACCAACGGAATTGGTCCCCAGGCGCTCTGGCGGATCTGTAAATGATAAGGTGGGGTGGGGAGGGTTAGTAAGGTGAAGAGGGAGTAGGATAGTGAGAGGAGTGGTGTTCTGTTGGCAGCTTCAACTCGATATACACCAGATGCTGAGCTTTGGTGCGGGTATCGGGTCTGTGATAGGCCACGTGTGCTGTTGGTCTGGCTTATGTGTTGTTGCAGTGTTGTGAAGTGCGTGCGGCTTGTTGTGCGAGAGATGGTTGTGTGAGTTTGAGTGAGATAAGTATGCAGAGTTTGAGCTTATATTGGTTAGTGGGTTACCTGACTTTTGGCATGCTAGCCTTTGCAGTTCTGTCCCAGTGTGGCATCAGTTGACCCCCACAACTCTATCTGGATGCGGCGTGGACCAATGTCCAGAATTCTATCTGAGCGTGGGTAAGCCAACATTCACAGTCCTATCCAGATGCGGCGCAAGTTAGCATCCAGAAATCTGTCTAGGTGTGGGCATGCTATCATTCGCAACCCCATCTGGATGCTGTGCAGGCTGGTGTTCACAATTCAAGTGTGGCACACGCCATCATTCAAGTTTCATCTAGGCACGGGCTTGCTATCCTTCAATCAATCCCATCTAGATGTGATGCAGGCCAGTGTCCACAATTCTAGGTGTGGTAATGACTGAAATATGTTAGGAATGCTGTAGTCCCACCACCATTAAAACCATCTGAAAAATGAAATACCTCCTTGGTCAAATGCAACCCCCCATATGCTGGATCACCTGTGCGACAAGTGCAACACAGTGACTGGTGACTGCATGATTCCTATGTAACACCTACACAGTGATATATGCTGGACACCATTTGTTCTTTACTGCAGTCTTATGAAGAGTCCACCCTTTGGGTTAGCCTGTACACTAGAGCAATCAGTGATGTGCATCAACAGTTTTTTGTTGGAACTAGAACTAAACATGACATGCCTGGTAAATTCAGGAGCTAGACAAGAAACTGCTCTCAACCTTTAGATAAGAGAGTCTCCACAATTCGGAATACCTTCTGCCTTTTTTCTTGGCCCATGTTTTACAATAAACGTGGCAACATTCAAGCAGCATGTGCATGAGGAGGAGGAAATAATATTGCGGGTTGTCATTTGTCAGAGGACGTGTTATCCATGTGTGCGTATGCACTTTAGGTATATTTAAAAGCCCGGATGGAACAAGAAGAGATGGCCAAAAGTCAGAGATCATCAACCGTGTGAGACTCCACTGCAGAAAAGAGGATTATGAAACTGTGAATGCTCATTTTCCTCAACCTTTGGCACGGTGTTTTCATTTAGTGGAAACATATAAGTAGATGTTGGATAGTCTCCTCCAGTATGCATTGTTGTGTGCATCAAGAATATCACAAGAAATAAGTGGGTTCACTTCACATCAGATGGTTGTGGTGCAAGTGCTCTACTCATGCTAAGTGTACAATTATGTGATCCATTGCCATTCTGGCTTGGAGAACGGTCATTGTGGACATCTATACTTCTTCAATTATCTGTGGAATGCCTAAGATGCCCCCCAGCTAGTGTTCAGTGTGATTGTGTAATTAGCACTGCTGGGATCATTGTCTCACACCACAAGAAACTCCTTAATGACACCGGCGAGAGAGCTTACTTTCATAGGTGTAAGCACATTGCTAATGACTACAGCCGAAGGAAACAACAGACTCATCATCTGGAAGAACACACAATTGAAACTTCAGATCATGAAGATTTGTGTGATCGGTAATTACCATCACTCGGAAATGGAAGGCACCGGTAAAGGTGGTTGTGACTTTGACTCTGACAGTAGTGACTGATGGTAAACTTACATAGCCATTCAACACTTAGTCCAGTCAGCTACTCTGAGGCACCTGAGCACATTGCACAAGTAAACATTTTGATTCCCCCCTTTCTTAATTTTATTTGGCTCTACCAATAAAGGGAGCCACTAACCCTACCTAAAGATTAAATCATTTTCATCTAGACAGGTGACACACATACAAAAATGTGGATAGGACAATGACAGTACAATGATGTCTGTTCTCATTAAAGTACACTATTTTACATGCTAGAAGAAACATTTATTTGGCTCTACTACATAGGCAAGCAATTGCGCAAGCCCTAGTACCACACTCTCTAAATGGATTTCGAGCCCCAATCTACAGCACCTGAGTGTGACATGTGTGCATATCACTCTTTTTCATTACTGGAAATGCGTGTCTCAATCAGAAAGAAAATGAGACAAATCACTTATTAAAATGGCAACCTTAAGCAGCCTTAAATTCCTGATTCCCAGCACCACTCAAGAAGATGACAACTACATGAAAGGCAGCACACTGTGTATAAAGCCTTCAACCATTACTGAATCCTACATTGTTGTGTTTATTCGCCAAGGTAAACAAACCATTTGTGAATACAAACAAAATACAGTCAGATATTAATTGTAGTGCTTTCTAAAATAATTATTTACACAATGTAGATCGTTTTCAGTCGGTTATCATGAACATTCTTTGTTTGTTTGTTTATTTGTATAGCGCACAAAAGCCAGAGGTATCTAGACGCTTGAATTTAAGAGATTGGTTACAATGGTTACAGTAATTCAGTTACAGAATAGGAAACGTAAGAGATACATTACAACAATGTGGAAAGTGCAAGGTAAATACATCATAAGCAAAGTGCAAAAGAGAGGTACAAGGTGATGACATCCATTGAGCTGTACCCCATGTTACAAGGCGGCAGCACACACAGATGCGAGAGTACAATAAAAGGCAAAATACATGGGGCCTAGATTCTGAGGTGGATTTGGCTCAATCTATTTGGCTCGACCAACCAGACGAGCCACTATATAAGTCCTACTCGCACACTCACAAACTGGGGGTTCGGCCTCAATCTATTTTCCTGTACCAGGAGGTACTCACAATGCTAAACAGAGTACACATGGCAGAAGCAAGGCAGCAGATAGAGGCAAATCTTGTATGATGATTCTTGAATCGTGTGTATTTAGACTTTCTGCTGCGTTAAGCCCAACCGAGTGTGTCTGCCTGTCCTAATATATCACACAGCATGTATGGACCCAGCCCCTTCTCCAGGCTCCACACAATTTTATCTTTAAGATCTACATGCACACATGTTGAATTTCAGGGAAAAAAGATATTTCAACGCCAGGGATATTTAGGCTTTTCCAGTCCCTGAGCTGAGTTAGCATTGACTTTGTGTTTGCTGTTTGCATCAAAAGCTCCCTGTATATTGTTTGTTCTCAGTGATTTTGCCAACACATTAACTTTGCATGAAAGCCAGAATGTGTGCACAAACACAGCCTTAAAGGGCTGTCACTCACCTTGATTTAAATAATACCTGGGTCACCCTATGTCAGAAGTAGCACCACGTGTTAGTGTATTTTTGCACATTTTTCATATCTTCCTTCACACAAAGAATCACCAATTCAATATGAAGTGCCTCCACTCTATGTACCCCCACTCTATTATCTGCATTATAAGAATCAGAGGGGAAAACTATGAGTTCCTGCTAATAGGGAGAGGTATCGAACCTTTGCAGCCCCAACCTTAAACCCCCGACCCAACATGCCCTGCCACTAGTTGAGGCCTGAGCATTTTGTTAGAAGCATGGTTGAGATGTCTGGCTGCATGCAATTCTTTGAGGCAGAAACAGGGCAAAAGTCACAAAACAATATATACGAGGACTAATTAGCATACACAAGACAATACCAGGCCATTTTAGCAAATGGAGGATATACCTGGGCTCTTGCGAAAAATGATCGACAAAGCAGAATCTGTTGTTTGCGTTTTGTGAACCAACAGTAATCTACATGCAAAGTAATTGCTGTGGATGAAATGCTGAATATACCTAGGAATGGTTGAGATGGACTCCCCTAGATCACCAATGCCACCCGTCACCTGTGGAGTCCTGCAGGGTTCCATCCTCTCCCTAGTGATCTTCAATCTACACATGGAGCTGCTGGGAGCCCTCCCAGCCACCCACAACATCCAGCAATATGCTGACGACGACACACAGCTATACCTCAAGATCAACTCCATCAAGGACATTGACAGGCTCAAAGCCTGCCTCTCACTGATCCAGTCTCGGATGTCCAGTGCATACTTCAAGCTCAACCCCACCAAGAACGAATTCCTACTCCTCACCAACCGAACACCCAGACATAGAAACCTGGATATCAACCATGAACCCTGAGGGCTCACACCAGAGCTCACCTACAGTGCCAAGTCCCTTAGGTTCTACATCGGCAAATGCCTCTCTTTCAAGTCACACATAGCTAAGAAAACTCAGACAGCCTGGTATAAGCTCTCCCTCCTGAAGAATGTCAAGTCCTTCCTCCCTCTGTACAGCTTTAGATCCACCATACAAGTACTGATCCTATCCCACCTGGATGGGCCAATGCCCCCCTTAAAGGCCTACCATCGTCATCCCTTCTGCCCCTGAGATGTGTCCTATACCAGCTGCATACAGTAATACATAGAGGTCAAACCAGCGGAAAGAAAAAAAAGGTTCACTCCAGGAACATCAATCCACTGTGTGGATAGGGAAAAAGACCCCCCCCCCCCCCAGGCTGCTCCACAGATCATCATACATAGAACAAACAATTGATTTGCAAATTTATATTTATTTATTACAAAATAGAATCTTAAAAAAGTATTACATTGTCTAAAGCTCTAGTACAATATACAGAAATATATCTTGCAATTGGCTAAAAAAGTGCATACTGTTTAAAGTGCTAGTATCAGTTACCCCCTGGATTTATTAACAGGATTGTGGAATCAGCCCCCATACAGGGTTGAGATTATGGTAATTACCTTTTCTCCCCTTCCTCTATTGAACGTCATATGATTTGTTGAAACCAACTGACATGGGAGAAGTCCCTCTTGCTGCATTTACAGATCATCTAAAACATTTTTTTAACCAGTATGTAACTGTTATTCACAATGTGTTTCTCTTCGTTTCTTCTTTTTTTCCTTGTTTCCTTCACCCCTTGCTTTAGGCGAAAAAATGTGTTTATTTTCAAATATGTGTACACATATAGAAAGGAAAAAAACGTTTTAATTACATCTGGGTACGTTCAGAAAAACACAGATGAGCGATCCAGAATCCATGAAATTGAAGGGAATGCTATGCCCTGACGAAGAAGGACATCACCTGCATGTCTTGTTAGATGTGTTATTTCCATCGAAACTACTATTCTGCAATGGTGCCATATTATTCACATTTATTATTTAGTTTTTTTCGCTTTCATGACACCTTAGTAGTTGACGCACAGCATCTCATAGTTAGACACCCTTTTTTGGGAACATACCTGTGTTCTGACCCTCACCACATATATACTGCAGACCCCCTCATCCCCATCCTCTCTTATATCTGTGTACAGTTTTCTGTACACCTCACTTACCGGTTTAATGTAAAGTGCTCTGAGGCCTTTCGGCTAGTTTGGGCTATACAATAATGTTATAATGTTAAAAAAAAAGATAAGTACAATAGGAATCCGTGACCCACTCCAAAATAGCCCTGTGATTTCTATAGACAGTTATATCATGTACAGGAGTGTGTCTGTGTCAAAGGATGCTGTATGTTCAAAATTATAACCGAATATTTGCAATATCAGCTTGTAGCTTTCCAAAAGTGACATTATACTCGGTCAGATCAGTGGGTCAATGTTTGGGTGTGAAGGAAGGCAAAAAGCTTTTTATTTGCTCATGAGTGCCTAGCTGTATGCAGCATTAATAATTTAGATGTTATTACTAAAAACCGCATATCCATCATTGTATTCATTTGAACCTGTGCACTACTTACCATAAATCCACATGATTCCTACCAGCTCCAGAACAGCGACCATAAGAACAGCCCATCCTCCACAATACGTGTCTATCAGGTTCACCCAGTAAATGCCGGACTACAGAAGAGAAAAGGCATTGCAACATCAAGCAGTTCATTCCATCGCCAGTAACCTTGCTACTGCACAGTTTTAACACATCCATTACTTTTTCAGTAGACATAAATCAACAAGTTCGTGTGAAAGCACCTATTTCATGAACACATGTTTAGCCAATGTGCATAGGATCATCACTGGGGAACCTCAAAAACTGTAACACGTAACTGGTGATACGCACACACACAAACAGCCATGGCATTCGTCTGCAAATTGGAGATTGGCCCACATTAATATAATGGTATTCATGATACTTCACAGGGGTTTCGGATTTACCTTATCTGTACGCCCTCTATAGGAAGTTGTCAGAGCACAAAGACGTGCGCCTTTCCTGTATCAACTCTCTAGGCCCAGCCCTCCCAGCACTGTTTCTTTCTCTGCCAAAATATTGCTAGACAATAGCAACTATAGCATTACTCTTCTGCTGGCCCAACTACAAAGCACCCTTCGCCTCACTCAGGCCCTGAGGAAGGGTACACTCTTTGAGGTTCACGCCTACTGAGAAGGGGAAAGAGAAACATTGCCCTCGGTCAGACCTCTTCTGGTTGGCTACATCTTCCTGCACCCAATGTTATCTCACTCACCAGTGTTCCTGGTGATAGCAATAACTCCAAATAGATTCCTCCCTTTACAATAAGAAGAACAAATCATGACTGCAGCTGCCCTTCCCATTGTGCACCTTTGTTGAAGGGACCTGCTCACTGTCAAAGCTGTCATGAGCAGAACAAAATGCAGATGACAAAAGGCACATTTTCTTTTGTTAACAAGCTATTTCTTAAGAATGAGTTTATAATCAATTGTCACAGTGATGAGGCATTTCCAAATGACCCTCCTCACTCCCACCCCTCAGGTTACCTACCCAATCTTCTGCTACAAAGACAATTAAATTGCAAAACACAAAAACGCCCATTTTAAGTATTGATGCATATACAAGATCTCTACAAGCTTTGCTTTTATGCAGATAGTCCTATGCTCTTAACATAATGCATAGCAGCAAGCTGAATGTTTGTGACAAACACTATTTTTACCCAGGCAACCTTACAGACAATTGCTTTTAGTTTGCGTCTTAAAGTGCAAAGGGTACAGTGGTGTAGAATAGGCCATTTTCAGACTTGCATTACTATGTATTCTAGGGCCAGAGAATTCCAATTGAAGATATGTAAATTAAACCACAATTACATTATTTTACATTTTATTTTATTTTATATTATTATGAGTTATCACTATAATGCAATATTATGGTTGTCTTTGAAAGTAAAAACATACATGTGTGTATGAAGTAAAACTTGGAAAATATGTGATCAAGTGCTTATATTGATTGCAAAGTCGGTTAACATCCAGGCTTCACTATTTAACCAAAGTGTGTGATCTGGCGCAAAATGGCGAATAATTTAATAATACGGTGACTTAACTGCAAACATCTAAGTCCTTAGAACCGATTATGTTCTCACTCTCACATTGGAGCAGGTTTAATGATTTCTGTGACAACATGCTTGTGCTTCTCCGTTAGCAGAGCTTGAGACAGTAACATAGATTTGCGTTATTGTTGAACAGGCTCTCCCTCCATCCCATAACACTTCGTTTGACAGGGAGGTATTGCTGCCATGCGAGCCATGCTGAGCCCCCCCCAACTCAGCAACAAATCAAGGGCCGCGCCACACTCTGGGCCGGCGTAGATTATCACACTTACGCCATACGCACAAACGTGCTGCTGAAGGGACATACTGCAAACTGCACTAGGAGAAAGATATAAATATGTGTTTTAATGCAATATACAGCACACTTTCTGAGAAAAATTGGCTAAAAAGCCAGAGTGTTTGCAATTGTTTTGTAGGGTAACACCAATCCAATAGATGCAAGTCACCAACAGTGCACAGAAACACATTTCCACCTGGCTGCACAATGCAGACCAGTGTAGATATGTAATAACCATATAGTAAAGCTTGCCAGGCCACATTTAGACATATCTAGACTGGTTGAACCAAAATTCCAGTCAAAGCAATAACACTCATCAAGAATAGAACACACATTCAAGCCTGTGTCTCTGTGGACTCTAACAACACGGCCAAACTCTTTAAAATCTGAAAAGAACTGGCCAATACTGTTGTGGTCTTTACCTCTCCTGTTCCCTCCCAGCCCCTCTGTATGGTTCTGTCATCTCACTTCTCTGCTTAAACTCAGGACATCCTGTCCTCCATCTCCTCTTCCTCCCCCTCTTCCTCTCTCGGCCCCCCTTTGGCTATCTCTACCTCTCTTCCTCCTTTCTCCTCTTTCTCTCTGACAACACCTGACAAGGTTTCTAGACAAGTCCGATCTATGAAAGTGTCATCCAAACAGGTGCTCTCCTGTCCCGGACAGAACGGCACCTACCCGCATAGTTTTCACGGAAGCACTGGCACTGCCTGTGATTCTGTGGTCCCCATTCCCATAAAGTCCAATAGGACTTTATGGAAATGGTGACTTAGCATTTGCAGGCACCTGACTCCCCAGACCATCGGGGTTGTAATCCCCTGGTGTTACCAGGAAGTTGGGTGCCGTAATGAGGCCCATCGTTTCTTTTTAAGTCACTCTGACTTCATAAAGAAAGTCTTTCCATTAAGAACCAAACAATAACGGAAATCATTTCTTTGTGAAGGCAGAGTGACTTCAAAAAGAAACTATTTCTCCAGCCTAGGGCCTTCCATGCCATGGGGAGGGTGCAGCCCTCAGACTTCAAAAACAAAGTTTCTTTTTGTGGTCACTCTGCCTTCATAAAGAAATTATTTCTGTTACAGAAATAATGTCTTTATGAATGCAGAGTGAATTCAAAAAGAAAAAAAAAAGTTTTTTGTTTGTGAAAAAAAATATTGTTCTTTTTTTTCTACAAGTGGGGGCCCCTCCCAGGACATATGCTGGCGGGCACATCCCCCACCGCACCGAGGGGGCTGCGCGCTCCCCTGTTACACCAGTACAGAGAATGTAATATAGCAGTTATGTCATGTTATGTTATTTAGACTTGCATCACACACCTTCTACTGTTTTGATGCATTCTTGGAGATTCTTGGAGCTTCATTGTCTGAAAGAAGTGGGTTAAGGAGCTAACACAGAAGCATGGAGGAAGGGAGCAAATTTGCTTTGCTGCAAGGAGACCTGAAAAGATAGGGCTTTCTGTGGTGTGTACGTTTCAGCTATGTTGTTAGTTTTTTGGAGTAGTGATTAATGTACGATCCAAGTTTCAAATAGTTTAAGTGGTCGGTTACCTGTGGTGTACCTGCGGTGTTGTTTAAGGAGTGTGGTGAGTTGTTTTGTTCGAGCTGTGCTTATTTAGTGTGGTGTATAGTGACGTTTAGCATTTACATGTTTCTTCAGGTGGGGGACGTTCCATTATCTAACTAACCTGTGTTGTTTTGTTCTGTAGTTGTGTAACGAGATGTCTATGTTAGAGTGGGGTGTAAAATGATGTTGAGGTGGTTATTGTACTACGTCTTTCTGAACAAACTACCCAATAACTAGGGACAACCTTTTTCACTTTGTCACAGTTGGTCGCAAATATGTGTTCATCTCCAAACAACACATTCTTCCACCTCCGCTGTTATGCCTTATTATGCCATGTTGCGGACCACAGTTTCTATAGAGCTGCCTGGAACCTCGCTTCTGACTGCCCTTTGACATCTCAAACACATTCCAACCAAGTCTTACTTGGGAATATGGTGAAATGCACATGGACCATGAATTAGCAATTGAAAAAGCTACCATTTGAATCATTCATCTTCCCCAAATCCCACGTTTCGGCGTAGTTGCTTCCCTGGCAGAATAAATGTAAAGCTTTGCCAGCGTATCATTTTCCTCTCAAATCTCATTGCATACCTTTGTCAAACGATGACTACAAGCAGATGGGTTTATCCCAATGGCTCTTCTGGGGTTGTCTAATTCTCAAACCTATTAAGATGTATTGAACATTTTAAGAATATCTTGAGTTTTCCAATGTCAGGTGTAAATAATTAACGATTTCTTTTTTTTAGGCACATAGCAAAGGAAAATTGTATGTTCACAAAATGTTGGTATGCATGGGTGTTTATGTGAACATGTTTATGTACGTAGGTGCTTGCCTTTGTGAGTTTGTGAGCATTGATATGATGGAAAACTAGGGTCAACATGTGCATACATTTTATTTATTTAGTTCATATAAAGTGCTATACGCCCATAGGCCTCAAAGCTCTGCACAAAAAAATAAACATAGCATATAGAACATACAATAAATTAACAGAGCAAATAAACAACAAACAACAAAAAAGCATCTGTGGGAAGTCTATAAACAGCAAACATATGCAAAAAATAAAGACTCACACTATTAGTCTTACATTTGAGAAACCCATTGGTGACAAAATGCAAGATTTGATTTAGGCACTGGCAGCATGAAAGGTGGGCAGTGTGAGCATATCCTCAGGAACCAGGCCTTTTTGTGGGCACTAGCAGCATGAACATATCCATTTAAGGGACAATGTTGGCATGTATTGTTGAGATGAGATTTGTTAATTTCCTTGGGCATAAAAGGCATTAAAAAGGGACCTCATGATTTAGGTTTGGGCAGGGTGTGCTTGACAGTAAACACACACAGTATTCAGTGACTAATGTGTGTATAGTTGTCCACGGTGGGCTCGAGGAGCCCAGTGGTGTCAACTTGAAGATGGCAGGGGTTCCAGTTGTCATGGATCAATAGCTCAATGGGAGGCTAGAAGATGAAAACATTATCTGTACCGGTTATGATGATTTGATGCAGCAAGTCAGTCTCAAAAGTACAGCATCGGTGGCTTCTGCTTCACTGCTTAACAGGGTTCTCTGGCCGGTTTGATGCAGTGAAGCATTGTGCAAACTACAGGTTATGAAGAAGCAGGATGGCATCAGCATCTTGACAGTTGTTCAGTTTCAGAGTGATTGGCTCAATGTAGCTCCAATACGCAAATACTGGTTTCTGCACCAGCATTGCAAAAGTGACATGTGTTCGCTCGCAGCATTCTCTGCATCCTTTCATCAGGCAATTTGAAGAAAATGGTGGCTTGATCTGCTTTTCCCAGTTCAGGGAAATACTCCAGAGTTGCTCACCTGGCCAGGGACACCTCCTGGATGGTGCTCGCTGGGTAGCTGTAGTGTTCAGAATTATGCAGTCTTCCTTCAGCAGTCACCTGTCTTGTCTCCTAGAGGTGGTTAGAGAGAGACCTGCCAGCTACCCTGAATATCACGCTTTAACCCTTTGCAGAGAGATCTGTCTGGATCCACCTTCTGTTCCAGGATTAGCCAAAAAGATATATAATCCCATATGTTCTTAAATCCTAGAAGAGGGTTGATAATTACACAAACCGTATGTTCAATGCCAATCCATGTCTCAGTTTCAGAGTCCCCCCCCCCCCTCTTCAGTATCATACCCGGAGCCCTTAATTCACAGTGGTGAGGACGGGAGGACCTGGTGCATAGTAAAATACAAGATGGACACATTCTTCTTCATGTAGTTGTCTCGGCTCTTGACATCCCTAGGTCTCCCCTCATCCTTGTCTGTGCCAGATCAAAGTGTCTCCATGTTAATTATCCCCTTTAAATTATTTTCTCCTTGTCCTCCAGCTTTCCGTACAGACCTACCTCCTTAGGAAGCCAGCCTCTCCTCCTGAGTGAGGAATCACAAACCACATTAGGAATGCAATAGGTTCCCAGGTTGTAGCCACACCCATCTGTTGTGGGGGCCGCTTCACAGGTTGAGGCCTGCATAAAGTATCTACTTTATCTTCTTTCATTCAAACCCTCAGTAAGGGATAAAGAATCTCAGCTAATTCGATGCCAGCTGATTAACTGAATACCCTCATGAATAACCATATCTAACTTGGCGAGACAAATATAGCTTCTGTTTTAGAACTGTCCCCAATTTCGCAATGCACAGAAGCCCTGCCAACAGATCCATGGGGTTAATAATTAACAATTGATGCCTGTTTGTTAACCATCCAATGGATGTCTGTTTTTATTCCAAAAAATCCCTGTGTTGAATGCCTATATTATAATAACCTATTTTGTAGACATGTGAAAAATAAATCCAATTTGGGAACTACTAGCACTTTTGCATATTTTCAAGTTCACAATAAGCTGGGGCACCTTTTAAAAGTGTAGCCCCATTGCTGCTAACATGAATTTAGTTTCAGAAGACAGTTTGTAATCCAACACCATAATTTACCTCACCATTTAATACTTTATCAATAAGGCAGGGATGTCTTTTGGGGGTTGCCAGGGGTTTCCAGGGGTCACAACTATTCTACTTAATGATGCAATGAATGGTGACTCCTTGTGGCTGACACTATATTACAAAATAGTTCATCTTTGAGCATGGTTAATATTAAACTAGTAAACAGCCAAAGGGACAGCCCATTCTACCTCCTGTATGTAGTGACTCTCGTGGACCAAAGAAAGCTTTATTGTATCTAAATATTTTGATGTGCAGGAGTCCCTCGTTGACGGTAATCTCCACTAAACATGTAGATTATATTGAACTCATAGAAACTAACACCAAATGCATTACTAGGGTGCATTGCGATACCTCCCATGTGGTGAATTACATCCTTACATTTGCTCCCTTTTTTCTGCATTTGGGTTATGAAAAATGTCCTCATTTATCTGATCAAGATTTAATTTGCTGACTCTTACTCCATACTAAGAACCATCTATCGATATTAAAATGTATGCTAATATCCAGGTAATTTGCACTGATAGACGAAGGAGGGTTGAATGTCTAAATTCCAATGCAAACCTTGACATTGACATTGATGTTAATGAAGGGAACGGTTGGCACTGGCTACCTCATCTTTTGCAGGGCAAGTCCTTCGTTTTTCCCTAATTTAGAGAATGATGACCTTAGCATTGCTTTCTGGAATTCTCGGGGTCACCTCCATTTTCTGGAAGAAAGACACAGTCTTGGTGTATTTAGTACACATGATATAGTTATGACCCAGGAGACATGGCTGACAAAACCAATATATGGTGATGGTTTCACTCCCTTTTTCAGGCCAGCAACTCGAGGCCACTTTGGTGGACCATTTAGCAGCCTCATTGTGGGACTGCAAAATGTCCTTAGGGTCGAGGAGGTATCCACTTGTAGTTGTCCTTATGCTCTTATAGTACGTGTGAACGACAATATCTCTCATTGTTTACTGTTAATAAACATTTACTCTCCTCCAGGTGGGCCATTTGCAGAGGGTGTTAAGTAATATAATTAAGTAATATGTTAAGTCTTGGGAGGATTGCTCAGGGGCAACATGCTCGCTTTGGAAGCAAGACGACACAGAGCAACACAGGTTCGATCCCGGGTCCGCGCTTAGAAACCTGTGGGTATTAAATGTGTTATAAATAACCTAACATATCATATCATATATAGATGGGGCGATCGTGACGACTACAAATACATTTAAATCACTATCCATCACAATTGGTGGTGACTTAAATGACCGCTGTGGCCTTACAGAAGACACTTTAATAAATAAATTGGTAATGAATAACCAGTTTCCGGATGTACAATTAATCAAACCCTCTGGTAAGAAGAAGGGAAGCGAGTGCTTGCATTATATGGCATTGCATGATTTTGTAATGTTAAATGGCAGGGTGCACAGTGATGTTCCAGGAGGTCTTACTGGGGGCCCGGTGCTAAGAGGTCTCACATTGATTATTTCTCCATAACTTATAATGACTACCCCAATGTCATTGCCCTTAATATTGTGAAGACCTCATTAAGTGATCACTTCACTCTGAGTTTTCTCTTGCAATTTAAGAAGACCAGACTTCATGAAGTTAAAATAAGTGAGGTATTGACTAGGTATTGACTAACCAGGGCAAACATAGAACATACTGGACTAATTGCACCATCTTTGCACTGAATGAACATGTAGCCTAACACATATGGAAGACCCTTGGTGGATCTTCAATTGCTCTTTGGATACTATCTACAATTGGATTCTTGCTCAGACTCAATATTTAGGTCCTATGGGTTGTTGTAGAGTCGGTGCTGAGCAATTAGGAGATAAGGATACAATGTATGATGCCACTATTGCTTCTCAATAGTTATCTTGATCCGCAATATCAGGGTACTCTTGAGGGAGGACTTTGGTGGATCTGATAACATGCAATCAAACATAGGTAGGCTGAAAAATAAATACAGGAACTGGCTTAAGCGATGCAGAGCACCTTCACTTAATGTTAATTGGCAAATCTTGAATCACACTTTGGCCCATAACGATAGTCACAAATGTTCTTATATTGTCAATAAACATACTGACAATATTAATAATGCATTCATTAATCCAATGGATGAACATACATGGCTAGAATTTTTAATACAATCATTCTATAATAAAGAGCGGGCCAATTAAAATCTTATATTTGCAAATACTATGCCTTATGGCCTGGAAATCTCTGCAGCTGAAATTCCTGCATCAAATTCCCAATGCACTTCTAAAGGCCAACCAGGAGGCCTGGTTGCCCAATTTGCATACACTATTTGAAAAGGTTTTGGCAGATGCAGTGGCCCCTTATTCCTGGAACAAATCTATGCTTATCCCGGTGTACAAAAGGGGAGACAAACTAGACTCCAGAAACTATCGTCTACCAGCAATGTCAAATGCCCTACAATTTGGATTTTTTGGTCTATCAGGAAGTTTATAATTGGGCTTACACTAATAATCACTTGCATTTCTTATAGACAGGCTTTCACAAAGGATAGTCCACCAGCCATAACATATACTTATTGAAGTTGATAGATCGACACTAGAGAACAACCCCCCCCCCTTTTTGAATGGTGAATTCCTGCAGGGTTTATTTATTTTATTTTTACATTTATTAAGAGCACAAATCCCTCGGGCATCACCGCGCTGTTACACCAATCCAAGATGAAGTCTGGATGCTTTGTGAACAAGACAGATTTTCAGTGCCTTTCTGAAGGTCAACTAGGAGGGCTCTTCTATTAGGTGTGGTGGGAGGGAGTTCATTAGTTAGCGGTCACTGATGGGAAGCTAGCACTCCCTCTCTTTAACCTTTTGTATTTGTGTTCGATCAGCCTGTGGGCGTATGCTCTTCTGACATATCTGTGGGATTGGGCTTTTTGGAATCTTTGTGCAAGGTATGGTGAGGCGAGTTACTCAAGTCGGTTTGCTTATTTTATAACAACACCACTGTGCAACTATGTCTAGATAGTTTACGAACTTTGTCAAAATCTATGATTACTAATTAATGTTGGTTTGAAGCAGGGTTGCGCTCTTACACCCCTGCTATTTAACTTACATTTAGTTGACATGGCAGGAGCACTATCTCAGGCACGCATATTCCCCCTAGATCATTGGACGGCATATACCATGGTTGGGCTATGCCGATGACATTGTCTTATTACATGCACTCTGAGGCAAATAACTCAAGGAAAACAAAACATTATTTTCACTAAAGGGAGAGCTTCCAAGGTTGATAAGTGGATATTGCAGTTTGTTGAATTTGAAAGGGCAAACGTGCATCCCTATCTGGGAGTGATTATTGCTGATAAGCAAACTGATCTAAAAGATCAACAATTCAGACTCACAAGATTCTTGAGTAAGGCATGTGGAATACCACACTGTGTCAGTCGTCATTGTGGCTATAGCCTTGGAAGTCTATTATTAATCTATCAGCAGAGCCTGGCCCCTTTGTTAGTATATGGTATCGACATGATCCACACAACTAGCTTGGATCAGTTTAATACAATAGAAGGGGTCGTTTGGCTGGCACAAGGCACCAGAGCTCCCTAATAGTGTCAGGATGCAGTCTATTAGGCTGGAACTTGGCATTACTTCATTGAGCACCATGGATACATTATAAAGATTGTTATGCGTGTTAAACGGATCATCCATGGTGAACTAGCCTCAAATCTCTTCGTAAGCGAGATACTTGAAAGAACAACATAAGGATGTTGTGCGTCATCTTAAAAAATTAGTAACAATCACTAAAGGTGGCTTGACTAGTGAGGCATCTTTTCAGATTCTAAAAAAAAAAATAACCTTACTAAAAGAGAGAAGAATTGGGGTTATCTTCAAAATATCTCAGTCACTGAAAAAGGTAAAAACAGGCAGGATTTAATTTCTGTAAAATATGCTCCTGGCAAACTGCAAAAATATCTTTTGAAGTTCCCATCGTCTAAATTAAGACATACATAGATGTTACTACAATTGAATCAGCTCTCATGATTAGTGACCTTGGGGCAGAGACTGGGTATCCCTAATGATAATAATGTCTTTCGAATTTGCTCTGTAGCTGGAGTTAATGAGACCACTTGTCATTTACTTACATGTGATAAGCTTGTTGGGAATTGCTATTTCAATCTTAGTAGATTTGTTTGAAAGTTTGACACAATAGATCTGACCATTTCTGGGTATGCTGCATGAGTGGTAAGAATCTGGCTCTTACAATAGCTATTCTTAAACTACAGAATCTGGTATATTAAAAATATTTAAAATATTTAAAACCATGGTGAAATTGTGATAAAATGTAAACTTGTTTGAATAATATTTATATTTACCTCGTAATTATTCTGTAAAATGAATTCCAAATGATGGGTGAATCTTTCCTTTTTCAATTTGATATAATACTAGCGAGAAGTACCCATTCTCCGAATGGGTTCTGTGGACAGACATAACAACACTCTCATCAATTGTTTAAAATCAATGATACTATAGGTCCATGTTCTGATTCGCCTATCGCTCCTGGGCGTATGTGGCTGGCTGACATACCCTGGAGCAGACATTGGGGGTAGTCGAGAGTTGGTGTGCTGCTGCATACTGGGACCTACTATGCTTTCTCCCCACCTTTTACCTCACCCTGACGTGGTGCAGATCGTTGCGGTGCATTGCGGTGCAAATGCCACACAAACCGTGCATTATAGGGTTGAGGATCAGGACCTTCTGCGACCACATTGATGTTTTGTCGATTTCAGGCAACAGTCTCATGTGTGACGATGCTGAAATCTGGGGAATCCTAACAGATTGGTGAAATGTTGTGGAATTATCTGAGGAACACCGCTTTGCTAAGCCACAAACACATTTTGACTTGTGCTGAAATCCAGGGAACAGAGTGGGGTGTCCAAATGTCATGTAGGCAGTATTGTCCAGAGGGTCTTAACAGGTGCCCATGCACATTTGGGTGCAGGTTGGTGAAAAGGTGTGGAATTGTATAAGGAACAGCACTTTGCCACAAACACAGCCAAAAACCCACATTTTCACTTTTATAAATATAGATAGGAGATTGATTCTATCTATAGAATTGTTTTTTGAGTATGAATTTTACTGAGGAATTTTGTATTGAATTGATTTATAATATTGTTGCATTTGTAGAGTGTAAAGTTTATGGGGGGGTCATTACGACCTGGGCGGTAAGGGATACCGGGCACCGGTAAGGAGACCGGTGCCGGTAATCCCTTACCGCCCTATTCCAAGGTCCTTTGGCGGGGACTGTAAGGAATGTGTGATCTGACCACTAAGGGACCAGGGTGCTAATAACGGGTTTGCAAGTCGCGAGCCCATTATTAACGCCCTCCCCATTCCCATTGAGCCCTATGGGGGCTCAAATGGGAATGGGGAATGGTTTGTACAATGGGGACTTACCGGTCTCACCAGAGTCGGACTGCACCGGTAAGTCCCCATTGAAAAATACTGGTGCCGGACCCGTTATTGGAGGCAGTCAAGGTGCAAATAGCACCATGACTACCAGCAATCTCGGAATGAGGCCCAATGTGTTAACTATATTACACTTTAAACAACAAAAGAAATTGTGGGAAATCTAAATGTACTATTTGAGCCGATGAGTGATCTGGCAGAAATGTTAGATGAGGAGGATACCATCCGGGATATACCCCCATTTACCCCGCCCAAACATAAAATATATTATAAATTTGCATTAGAAAATGCACAGTTATTTATGTAATTAGTATATGGGCCTGTAATGGAAGACTCAACCCTGATATTTGACCGCTCCCAACCTTTTGAAGTAATAATACATCTAGTGACATTGACTATATCTTCATTAGCTTACAAAATTGGAAACAAGCCAAGCGCATGGCAATTGTTTCACGAACACTGTGCAGTGACACTCATTATGGATGTAAATTGAAAGATTTCAAGCCCTGCTTGTCTTAGGCACAAGAAAAAGACTAATATGGGAGACCTTTGATTTAAATGATATCCTAGCAGCCTACTTCCCCACACTTTGGAGACAATATTGGGTTCAAACCAGGCAGAGACCTATACCATAAGGTAAACCCATGATAATATCATACCCCACCTGGTACCATTCTTTAACAAACTCGTTCGGACCATCAGGCTCCTCTAGACATCTAGTGAAGGTTGGTTTCACAAAGGCCACAACTGATAAAGATCCAAAATCATCCTGGCAGCTAATTTATCAAGGTAAACAAATGGAGGAAAATTCCCTTCAAATGGACCCAACTGAGAATGATTGGTTGAGCCATTTCTCTTGCATCTATGAAGAGGATAGACCGTTTTTCTTGGGGAATACGGAGGACATGATTGGTTACATCTCATTGACTGAATGATGTGTCCCATTGGTATTTACTCTCCTAGAGGTGCACAAGGAAATTGTCAGCCAGTCTAGAGGTTAAACCCCAGACCCAACACAATTCCTATGGACTTATATATATGAATGAACCAAGGATTTAGCCCCCTTTTTTCTTGTTATTATTCACTGCTATTATTGATAGTGGAATCCCCCCTACAACTTGGCAATTAGCCAAGAGTATTCCAATATACAAAAAGGAGTGAGGTGAGTGCCCTTGCAACTACTGCACAATCTCACTATTAGATGCTAGTACTAAAATCTAGGAGAACATTCTGGAAAACAAGATTGGAGGATTGGGTAAATAGCTCTGGTGTCCTAAGCCATGTCCAGGCTAGATTTTGGAAGGGGATAAGAACAGCAGATCAGGCTCTCCAGGTTCTTTGGACCACAATGTCCAATACCCCTGGCCATTGATAATGCTGACTAGTGATGATGGGAGTTGTAGGTCAAAACATCTGGAGAACCAAAGATTGTAAACCCGAAAAACCACACAGGACAAGGCTGTGGTGTTGTGGGATACAGGTGCGCAGGAGACTCTGCCCATTGATACGTAATACATTGCATCTACGTCCACGCATCCAAACCTTTAAGAACCGATGATCAGACACTTGCGGCAAAGCCCTCACGGGACAAGGACGCAGTGTTGTGCGATGCAGGTGCGCAGGAGACGCTGCCCTTTGATACGCAATAATTTGCACCTACGTCCATGCATCTAAACCTTCAAGAACTTGCGATCAGACCCACTGCAGCAAAGCACTTACAGGGCAAGGCTGCAGTGTTGTGCGACGCAGGTGCGCAGGAGACACAGCCCGTCGATACGTAATATGGTGTGCCTATATCCACACATCCAAACCTTTAAGAACCGAGGATTGGGCCTGCTGCGGCAAACCCCTTGCGGGACAAGGCTACGGTGTTGTGCGATGCAGGTCTTTGGCAATTAAGGTCTAGCGGTGCAGAGTGCGAATGCATGGCACAGCTGTCGACCATCAGCGGGAAGGGGGAGCAGCCACTACTGCTCTCTACTAAACTTCCCAGCCTTTCACGTACTTCCACCTAACCATCTGACATAATCATACTCTATCTGTGGCAACCCTAGGTTCTCCCCTCCAGTGGTTAGCCATACATTGTGTTTTGTAACCTTTTTGTAGGTCCCCTCATTTGCTTTTACTATTGTACTGTGATCTGTGTCCCTTAGGCTCTCTCCCACTCTCCAGGTCCCCCCTCAACTGTGGTTACTGTTGTACTGTGATCTGTGTCACACCAGGCTCCCTCCTTTTCTCTATGTCCCCCTTCTTCTTGGTTACTGTTGTTCTGTGAACTGTGTCCCATTAAGCTCTCTCCCACTCCCTAGGGTCTCATCCACTGTGGTTTCTATTGTACTGTGAACTGTCCTCACTAGGCTCTCTCCCACTCGCTAGGGCCCCAGACAGCTGGTGTACCATTTTTACTGTTGAGTGTACTTGTCTGCCCCTTCTGTGTGTTCACAACTGTGTGACCCCCCCGTGCACATCCTGTGTTGCGCGGTTCTAAGCCGGGCATTCCTCCTCGCACCCTCTATGGTGCTTTCCTTCTCTCCTATCTTCTCCAACTGCTACTCTATCTCCTATCCTATCTCTCTCACTAAGTCAGGAAGGAAGAAGTTCAAGAGGGACAACCTGGTCTCTAACCCAGGCCTCCCTATCGCTGATACCGACATCAGTGCTTCCTCCAGACAAACTCTGACCAACATCCTCTTTGTCGTTCCCCATCCAGACCTCCTCGAAGAACTCCTCAACTGACCTGGATGTCCTCATGTTCACAGAGACATGATTCACAGCGAGCTCTGTCATGTTTTTTGCCACTCTACTCCCGATGGCTACAAGATCCTATCAAGACCTACCACCAGCCCTCCCAGAGGTGGAGTAGCACTGATCTTTCCGAAATTGGGTCCCTGCTTCTATCCTTCCTACGCAGGCCTACTCCTCCTCTAAATGCATGGTCTGCAGGCTCTATTTCTCTCCTGGCCTCTCTCTGACTGTTGCCACCATCTACAAGCCACCTGGCCAGGTTGCTCTGTTCCTCTCACAGTGGGCTAACCTCTCCTCTTCTGTCCTGGCCTCTACCTCTCAACTTCTCCTCCTCTGAGACCTCAACATCAACCTGGATGCTTCTAAACCCTCCTCTGGGCTCTTCCGCAACCTCTGCAACACTTTGTCTCTTTCCATTCTACCATTTGGTCCGACACACTCTGCCGGGCATAATTTGGATGTTCTCATCTCCTCAGATATCCCCCTCTTAAACTCCTCTCTCTTGGACTGACCACTTTCTGCTCTCCTCTCACCTGACGCTCTCTGTCCCCCAGGCTAAGCCCACCCCAGCACTGCCACCTACCTTCTCAGTCATTCGGCCCATGAAGTATGTGTCAGTGGAAGCCTTTGTCACTACTTTCTCTGCTACTCCTATGCATGTGGCTGACTCACACTCTGACACAGCCCTCTCTAACCTGCATCTTTCTATCTCCAACACTCTGAGCTTCTTTGTCCCTGTCATGAGAATCCATCTGAGACCTACCTCCAAGTGCAACTGTTGGCATGACTCTGATATTGCCACCCAGAAATGCAAGTGTAGAGTTGCTGAGAGGAAGTGGAGGGCATCAGGCGCATCCTCTGACAAACTGGCCTGCCTCCTGCTCCAAAGCCAATACAGACTTTCTGTCCTGTCCAAAAACTGAGCCCACATTCAAGCCTGTGGCTCTGCGGCCTCTAACAACATGGCCAAACTCTTTAAAATCTGGAAGAAGCTGGCCAATCCTTCTGCAGTCTCTGCCTCTCCTGTTCCCTATGAGGCCCTATGTATGCCCCTGGCTTCTCACTTCACCACTAAAATTCTTGACATCCTGTCCTCTCTCTTCGCTTCCTCTCACTCTACCTATTTTAGCCCCCCTCTGGCTGCCTCTCCCTCTCCTCCTTCCTTCTCCTCTTTCTCCCTGACTACAATTGACAAGGTTTCTATACACGTCAGATATATAAAAGGGTCATCCAAGCAGATGCTACCCAAAAGGACCACATTGACACCCTCACTCTAGTCTTGGCCAATTTCTGCAATCTCTCTTTTGCCACTGGAACTTTCCCCTCTCTCCTCAAAAACTCTCTTGTTCACCCCCTCTTTAAAAAGCCTGCTGCCAATCCTACCTGTCTGGCAAATGATTGCCCAATCTCTATCACTGCTTTCCTGGTTAAACTCCTGGAAAAGCTGGCCACCCCCAAGCTTACTCTCCACACTGAATCTGTTTGTTGTCTCCATGATCATCAGTTTGCCTTCAGAGCAGCCAGAGGCATGGAAACTGCTCTCCTGAACGCCTGTGAAGATCTGCTCACTGAACTCGATTCAAGCCTTACTTCTGTCCTCATACTCCCTGACCTTTACTCTGCTTTGACATGGTCATTCATGCCATCCTGAACAATCGACTCTGTGAGAACCTGGGCATCACAGATCAGGCCCTGGAGTGGTTGTCATCCTTCGTCCTGGACAGACCCTCCCAGGTCCAATTTAGGTCCTTTCTCTCCATCACCTTTCTCTCCACATGTGGTGTTCCCCAAGGCTCTAGCCTCTCACCCTGGCTCTTCAATGTCTAATTGGCCCCTTTGAGCAACCTTATCTCTACCCTCTCCTCTAACTTTCAGTGTTATGCAGATGACACTCAGCTCTCTTCCAGGCTCCCCTTAGCCTCCTCTCCTCTCTCACTCATTCCTGACTGAGGAATCAGGATTGGTGCATCCCAAATCAGGATTGGTGCACCTTCAACGATCTCTGCCTTAATGCCAGAAAGACTGAGATCCTTTTTATTGGGACCCCTGCTCCTGCTTTCCCTCTCACACTCTGGCCACCCTCCCTAATCCCTCTTCCATTGCCTTCCTGCGAGGGAAAAACCTTGGTGTCATCTTCAAGTCCACTCTCTCCTTCTCTCCTCACATCACAGACCTTGCCAAGAAGGCCCACTACCAGCTGCACCTCCTTGGATATATTCTTCCATTTCTCACTTTCCTCCAGAAGCTCACTGTCCCCAGAGCCCTGGTTCTCTCTAGGCTGGACAACAGCCTATTTCTCAATGCCTTCCTCTACTATCTGCCCTCTGAAACTAATCCAGAACAGGACTGCAAGACTTGTCCTTCGCCTCAAGCCCAGAGCCGTGCCTCTCCAGCCTTGAAATCTGTCCACTGGCTCCCGGTGGCCGCAAGGATCAATGTCAAGATCCTCTTCAATTTCCACAAGGCTTTCTGTGGCTGGGGCCCTCACTAAAACCAACTCTCCAAAACACCTTCCTTCTTGAGCCTTTCACTCAGCCACCTTTAACTCTCTGAGGGTCAGATGCTTCTCCAGGCAGAGCGTGGAGGGTATATCTCTCTCCTCTGTAGGTGTCTCCCTCTGGAATGGCCTCCCTGCCCCTCTCAAACTTGAGCCAGACCATCTGAATTTCCAGAAGCAGATCAAGACCTTCCTTTCCCCTCTTTTTTTCTCTGTCTCTCCCCTGTTGAGCTACCTGTTTGCTGCACTGACTGGTGGACTGCTACCCTCAGAGTCCACCGGGTACCAGGCTCCTCAATGATCAGTTGCCCCTGCACTGCGCCGGGGCCTACCAAGTACTTAGGGTCTGTAACTGTAACATTATAGTCCCCTGCCTCTTTGCACTTACCCAGAGCCGCGCTGCCCTGACTGCACTTACTCAGAGCAATGCTGCCCTGATTGCACTTCCCCTTTCCCTCTCCCTGGCACTTCACCCTTCTCCCTCGCCCCCAGCACTTTGCGTTATCACACTTGCACAATCCGAATGACACAAGGCCTAGTAAAATCGTTTGTTTTGTCCTCCCTCTGTCTTCCCTCCCTTGTCTTGTCCCGCCTAGAAACACATACAGGCACGTTATAAATGACTTATCATATCATATCTATTCCAGACAAATATACTAAATGCCATTTACCTAATGTTTGTATATCTCAGGTCCACTTTTGATGATATCCCGATATGTAAACTATGACAGGCATTAATGAAAAAGAAAGTACCCCTATCCCTTTTAAAATCCATAAATGAGTTTTGTAGCAAGAGTAGGGCAGTCGAGAGATGGGATTTGGATGGGGAATTTACTAATTCATTTCCTGTAGCAAAGGGAGTTAGACAGGGGTGTCTTTTGCCCCCCGCCCCCCACTCTCTTCACTCTTTTTTTGATCAGTACAGGAAAATGTACCCAAGCAAACAGCAGATGCCCCACTACTGGGCAAAGAAAAGATAAGTGTTCCAATGTCTACAGGCAATGTGGTGAAGAGACCTCTCACACTCCATCTGGATTAACTACATTTATGGCAGTTTTGGTTAAAAATTTTAAGCAACGAGGCCTAATAATAACCAAAGAAAACATTTACTTATGGGATATGGGAAGACTCATCACCCCTATTTACATATACATATTAACTAAGAAGAAACCAGGATAGAAAAGGTTACATTTTTCAATTATTTAGAAATTGGACTTGCCCGGATCGGAAAATGGAACCATCAGAAAGACAAAGCAAATTTGATTTTGGGGATACACTGTAATCTTGCGCTTTTCTCAGTCTTTTGGTAACAATTTTCTAATTTCCGGCCCTTGAAATCTATCGAGCTCAATTGCAGCAAGTTATGGGGCAGAGATGTGGGGACATTTGAAAACAACTTCAGTGTTGATTACAGAAAATAATGTTATGATGAAAATGCTCTTTGTCCCAGCAAGTACACCAGATATACCATTACATTTGGAACCCGCTCTTACACTCTGCTCTGAAACCATTGCTCTATTGGGTATGACTGTGTTCGAGCACTACCCTAGATACGTTTAGGGCCGCCACATTAGATCTTTTGAAATATTCTCGATATGTTCACTCCCTTGGTTTAGAAATATCAAGAACCATTTAAAATTATTTAACTTGGGGGATCTTTGGGTAAATCCAACTAGCATATCAATTAGCCATAGGCAATCTGTCATTGATGTATGTACTAAGTATTGCATGAATATCTATGTAAGTAAATGTTTGTATCTGTCCACTGGATACATATTTCTATCCATCACGCCGGGCAACTCCTTGGAGGATTACCTTTCTTACACTGCTAGGCTTATTCAGAGATCCCTGTATGCAGAAATGTTCCTTGGCATACTACCCATTGAATTGGTTTAGGTTCGTGGGATAATGAAAACTCCTCTGATTACCCATATTGCCCAGGATGTGCGGAAACACTACAACATTTTAGTTTCCTCTGCCCCATGTACGGTGATAAAAGTTGTACACATTTAAAATCCTGCCTACTCAATAGAGGAATATGTACATTTAACGTTGCAGAAGAACTCTGTAAAATGTCTTGCACAATTGATGTTTACTTCGCTGTTACAACCTATTTGGGAAAGGCCGGGTGAAGGAGATATAGGGCCTCATTCCGAGATTGGTGGAAGTCATGGCGCTATTTGCGCCATGACTGCCTCCAATAACGGTACCGGAACCGGTCTCGTTCAATGGGGACTTACCGGTGTAGTCCGACCTTTGCGGGACCGGTAAATCCCCACTGGAAAAAACCATTCCCCATTCCCATTGAGCCCTCATAGGGCTCAATGGGAATGGGGAAGTAGCTAATAACGGTACAGCAATTTGCGGTACTGTTATTAGCTCTGAAGTCCCTTAGCGGGTCCCGTCCGTAACGCCCGGTAAAACTAAGCGTTGAAGGAGGGACCCGCTAAGGGAACTCATAGTAGGGCGGTAAGGGATTACTGGCACCGGTCTCCTTAACAGTGCCCGGTATCTCTTACTCGTAATGAGGCCCATAGACTGATAAGGAAATTATCAAATACTTGGACTTTGTGAATCATTGGCATAGGCTCCCGAAAATGACTAAAGACGTAGGGTCTTCAGTCAATTCCTATTGTATATGAAATTTGACAAGTATGGAATTGCTGTGACCTTTTTACATTGTATATGAAATTTGTGAGTATGGAATTGCTGTGACCTTTTTACATTGCCCTGTTCCAACCTAACAGGGCACAATTTTGTGGAGAAGAGACAGAATGATAAAGACTTGATGAATTATAGCAAAGTATTTGAAAATGTTAGTGATGCAGGGATCTTAGTCTAGTCTATTTTACATGCATATGAAATGTACTGTCAAAATTTGGGAAGCATTACCCTCTTGTGCCTGTCAGAAAGAAGGCTGGTTCAAGATTGCAGACAGAAGAAAAGGGCTCTCAGGATGGGAGTAAAAAACATTCACCATAAGTCAGAAATTGTTGTTCGCTTTCTAAAACAAGAAAATACAATATGAATCTCCCGTAAGCAGACAGAGTATGCACAAGGTGAATGGGATGAGTTAAATGATGCAGTGAAAAATAAAGAGAGCTCAGCATTTTGCAGATTACTGAACCTGGGAACTACAAAGGTCAAGAATATTATGCATAGTAACATCCCTGGTGGAGTTTGGTTAGAGCATTTCTCTGAACTGCATAAAGAAACACAATGTCCTATGTTGGGACTGTTTAGTATCCCAATTGGAAACGAATTTTGTAATCTACATGTTACTGTACAGTAGGCTGCAGGAGCAATTATCAGCCAAAAAACAGGTCCCGATAAGATTCCAATATAACTGTTTAAATCACAGTTAGATGTTTGGTCCCTGATATCTCTGCAAAAGAACTAAAAGCAGTCTTCTTCACTTCTGGGACAATGCAAGAGGGGATTTAAATATTGTCAACCCTTCCATTAGACACTTCCTTCCTCTATAGACTTCCAGTGGAATGGCATTACAACTGACTTTAACAACTAACTTTTATCATGTCTCACTTTTGTCCCAAGCCAGACTGAACCCCTTACAGGTAAAGGCAACTGGTTGGGTTAAAACAATTAGAATGATTTTCTCTGACCCAGTGGAAATGCAAAACCTCATGCACATTTTATTTTTTCTCACCCCTGCATAGACTATACCATGTAAGGTTACTCAGAGGTTTTGGTCCAAATTACTGGAAACCTGCAATGATTCTGTTGCTGAAGCCTGTTGACATTATTGGCACGAAGGCGGAGCTAAGGCGAGATCAGTTCTGCAGGGAAGACTGAGCCCTGTGTTCCTCTTGCGAACTGAATGCTATATTTTGAGTTCTGAGATCTTAATTCCCTGGGAGCACTGTCGGCTCGGCATCGGCTCTCTACTACCAGGACCTGGAAGCATCCAGCGTTCTGAGCTCCTCCCTCGCTTGGGACCACATAAGAACAGTACACGTGCCCGAAAGCAAGCAAGAAGGCGGAGATAAGGCAAGAGCAGTTCTGCAGGGCAGACTGAGCCGTGTGTTCCTCCTCTGACCCATGTGCTATTCTTTGAGTCCTGAGATCTTAATTGCCTGGCAGCACTGCCGACTCAGCATCGGCTCTCTACTACAAACGCCTGGGAGCATCCAGCGTTCTGAGCTCCTACCTCGCCTGGGACCACATAAGAACAGTATGCATGCGGAGTTAAGGCAAGAGCAGTTCTGCAGTTATGTGGCTTGCAGGCTGAGGCTGGCTAAAAACATTCAGTATTTCTGAGTCTCGACCCTAATCACATTTACTCAGTTTGCTTGAGTATTCTAATTTATTTCTTCTCTAATGACGAACTCCAAGCAGCACTCCTGCCACTTACTCATCATGGTGCCACGTAACGGAAAGTGGGTGCATTATCAGCGAGATGCTAATATGTTCCACGGCTCAGAAAAGGACAACCAGGAGAAGCATTGTAAGGAGGATGTGACACAACCAAAAATGATTGCCTTCCTCGAAGCTGTGGGTTCTGTGGGTGGAGAGGGGTTTAACCCAGTTGAACTACCTCCTTTTGAAGCCATTTCCAGCAGCAGCAAACAGTATAATCAATCCATCAGCACGTTGAATATCTCCCCCACATCAGATAATACAGCTGGAGGTAAGTTAGACACCCCACTGGAGTGCATTTCCCGCCTCACATGTACGCCTTCCTGGTAGGTACCTTGCAATGTCATGGTGTTTGGTCTAATTTGTGACTTCTCCTACACTGTCCCAGGTCAGTTTTAAACTCTTCATCCCTATCCCTTCCCACTGGTCAAGCCACCCTTTGTCTCAGACCACTTGCAGCTCAGGGGTTCCTGTACTGTTTTATTTAGTTGATGTCCTGCTGTTCCCTGATTTCTAAACATCTATCACCCCAGGAATCTTGGCCAATCTCTTCCCTGTACACCCCCCACCCCAAACCTTGACTGACTTTCCAGTGCAATTCTGTTGATATCAAGTGTTGCATTGGGCATGGCCCCTTCTCTTTTCTCTGTTTGATTATAAAGTTTAGCTATGCATCCACCTTTTCAGAGACAGAGTCAGGTACACCTGATACACGGATGAGATAATGAGAGCAAAGTAGTGCAGTGTAATTGCATCACATGTGCAACAGGAAATATTTTCAGAATTTTACAATTTTCGCAATGATTACGGTACATCGAATATACTTTTTTTGTGAATTGATTCAACTTTACCTCAGTGACACAGACAAGACCAAGGAGAAATAGCACAATGCAACAGGAAGTGGTGATGAGAGTGCGGAACCTTCTCATCAGTTTTGGAACAGCGTCTTGAATCGACGTTGTAAGTGTTTCTGCAGAGAAGAAGAAGAAGATGATCACAGGGAGTAAACAAAACGTGTACATGAACTGATCAAAAAAAAATCTGTTTAAATGTTCAAGTAGTGATTAATATAATTGCTTGAAAATGCTAATTTTCGTAACTAAGGGGATGTGTTTTTAAAGATGCAGGGTAAATAGTATGCACAAAATTTCTTTTCTCAATCCTCGTGAGAGTAGGAATCAATTTTGAAAACAATACAAATCACATTCTCATGAACCATTATGACTATCAGAAAAATTAACAAGCCTGGGTTTTAAAGGTAATTTAGTCTTATCAATTGACATGTAAGGTGCCAACCCACTCATGTGACACTTTAACTTTGATAAGGTTTTCAAGGTAGATTTTCAATGCATACACGGTCAAGTCCAGAATTTCGATTTAAATTCAAGTACTAGTACATATTTCCGACTAAATAAAATCAGAAAAGTACTGTTAAAGAAACAATCTATTTAGTAGATACTCAAACACATTCATTTCATAGTAATACCTCATGCTCTAAACATTATAAACACAAAAATTGCATACAGCTTGTCCCACTTCTTGAATTTCGAAAGAAGATTGCTTCCCTGTACAAAAAAAAAAAAAACCTATTGGCCTAAGAGGACATTGGCATGTGTCACAGTTGATGTATAATATTCACAGTTGTTGGCTCCCTTCTTTGGTGACAACTGTTTCAAAATCCGCACTCGGGTATTTAATCCATGATAGTACACAGAACTGATATGTCTTCCAGGTCCCAGATGGGGGTGACACTGTGTTCTAATGTTACTTGAGCAACCCTCTTTAATTGTTTCTTACCATTCCATGGCTTCTAAACAGATCTAAATGTATGCATTGCTTAGTTCTACCGAGTTTTAAAGAAACCTAACTTCTAATGGTCTCATACACATTGAGTATCCCTGGCATCAGGTGCTTCACATCACTCGATGCATCCACTACACTTTGGATCACTATAGAGATGTGTCTGCATGTTTGAAATCCTTATAACTCGTACAAGAATATAGAAAGCATTAAGAAGAATACTGTAATGGAAATATAATGTATTATTAACTGTGGACGAATGATATAGACAGATAACAGGAAGCCCACTGCAGGGAGAAAACAAGATATATTTTAGAAATACATTGCACACAATATGCACAGATTAGCTAATGAACAAGCAGCTCATCGTTACATTCATATGACCTGAGTGTGGGTGATCTATTTTTTCAGTGGTTGCGTGTAGCTCCCTTGCTGCCAAAATGCCCTCCCTCTCTCCCCTGTTGTTAGCTCCCTGCTTCTCGGCTTCCCTCATTATGTCTTGTCCATATGATTATAGAGCGCTCTGTTGCTTCCCGAAGCTAGGTCTGCACTCAATAAATACCATCATCATAATAATAATAATAATAATACCAATATGGCACTGTCAGGGGCAAAGGGTGCACAGCATTTCCCACCTGCGTTCAAAGGGCTTTGCAGCTGCAGTGGTTCAAGGGCACCCTGCAAGGAGTACAATTACCAGCACAGCCATTGATGCATCAGCGTTTTGTGTGCACAGAAAATGTGTGACACCATGAAAGGCCCCAGAACATGCTGGATAAAACAGTTCGCTGTGAAGTAAACAACGCTAAAAAAAATAAGGCTCCATTGAACCTTGCTGTTTGTGTTTTTTCACTATTCCCATGCTCTTGTGTCTACCCATTTTTGGACCGGCTCTGTCACCATGCCATGGCCCTTTAGTCTGATTTGTGTGCTAAATCTTTGCCTGCTAACTGGCTGGCCCAGCCACCACCCTGTACCACTCAGTGGTGGCTTGTATTCCAGCTACCACCTGCTTACTTGCTTCCTATCATCCTGCACAGATCAGCTCAGGCCTGGCTGCTATCCGACAATGCCCTTCTTCCTGGTTTCAGCCTGTTCTCATTTTTGCCGCCTCAGTTCTCTTCTCCCTGGTCCACACTTCCTGTGCCATTACCACTGTATTCTGTGTGGCCTTGCTACCCCTTTTACCATTAACCAGTGGTGCAGCTGGGCTATCTAGCCAGGGCTGGCCTGCATATTGGCCCTCACAATAAAAGGAGATACATTTGTTTTATGGAGGCATTATCGAGAGGCATAAGTTTGAATTACTGTAGGCTATTTTATACTTTTAGCTAGTTAGGCACAATTCCACCCAATGCCCATTTCGATTCTATTAGAATAAAAAGTGAGGTGAGCTCAGCAAACATCTGTAAAAAAGGTTACTACTATAATTACAGGACACCCAACAAAAGAAACAGTTTTATTCTCTTCTGCTTGTCGTCATTGGGTAACAAAAGATTTGAGGTGCTGCAAAAATTGCAAACCATTTTTATAGGCCTAACAAGCAGACATTAGGAAAATAAACTAAGCAATTTCAAGATAATGGGGTTTTATTTTGTGATTCTGTTCACTCCCCTGGAAAATTTTATTTCAAACTGTGGTTGTTTACTCCTTGAGACCAGATAATCCCATTTCATTCCAAAACACTTTGACATTCACATTTGCTAGGAAGACATGTCACAGTCAATGGAGTAAATTAATTACATAACTGAATATCAGTAACATTGCACATTTAAGGTTCCCAGATTACTTCATATGGGACACCATGCTCCAGGGGCAGACTTTCATTACCCCACTAATTGAAACTTGTAGTTATGAGAGGCTTCAACTGAATTCAATAGATTTTAGTAAAACCTAACTAAAATCAACATTCAGGGTTACATTAGGGTGTTCCAGTGATAATGACTAATTTGGTACCCTTACAAACTTTTATATATTACATGCTGAAGTTATCCTACAAGTGGTATTTGTGTTATTGACTGCGTAAAGGTAAAAACGAATGTGAGTTCAGTGTGAGGAGATGCAGAGAGAGTGAGCTCATAGTTTTGGTGCTACAGTTTTATTCAAAATAAAAGGGGGTTGGAAAAGGCCTCACTATCCCTATTCTATGAGGTGTTTTCCTCCCTCAACCAAAACTAAAGGTCTGTCCAGTGTCAAGATGTCCAAAGCAAAGTGTCCTGTGTGCGAAAACCTATCCTCGTCCTCACATTCTACAAAACAACTCTAACATGTGAAGGGTAATGTCTTTGGCCTTGTAAGTGCCCAAGCATTCAAGGTCAAAAGAAATGTATAACTCCAACACAGAAGTTCCCAATGCATAAGGGTCGCAGTTCCAGGGGACAACTCCCTTCCTCAGGTTTCTCTTAAGGATACAATTCCCTGTTCCAGGGGACAACTCTTTTCCACATGTTTCTCCCGAAGACACCTCAAAACTCCCAGGTAAATGAACCCTCCTATGTGCTTTTTGTTCAACAAAATACTTGTATACAAAAACAAACCAATTTAGATGTAAACCCCAACCTCGTAGGATTCCTGGTGTATTCTCCTGCCAGGTTCTTTTCCACTTGGGGTAACTTTGCTTTCAGACTTGACTTTACCTGGTGTCTTCCCTGGCAGGGCTTTTCATATGATTTATTTTGTAGACTTTCCAGCTTGACTGTGCCTGGTATGCATTCCTGCCAGGGCTTTTTGTGTGATTTACTCCACAAACTTGTAGACTTGCTTTTGCCTGGTTAACTCTCGTTTCAATGTTTTTCATCTGATTTTAACTTTAATTGCTTTCACCTGGTTTACTCCCCTGCCAGGGTTTTTCATTGGGTTTACTTCATATAATTGTAAACTTGACTTTGTATAATTGAAAACTTGCTTTCATCTGGTTTACTCTCTTGCCAGGGCTATTCATCTGATTTACTTTATACAAATGCAAACTTTACTTTATACAATTTGAAAACTTGTTTTTTCCTGGATTCGTATCCTAACAGTCAGCACCACGCCTGAACAATCTACCTATTACTGCTAAGATAATGATATTGCACAATTCATTTCTGCTAATAAATGGACATTTGCTGTGTTTGTTAATAATATAGTTGCATTTAATGATGTTCTCATTAATTAATGCATGTTTAGACCATATTCTGCCAAAGGGACACGTGTGCAGGGTGCCTTTAGGACCATAACCACTGCAGTGGGTAACTTAACACATGGCAAGTATCCGAAAATAGCATGTATCATGCCCTACAAAAGTTTGGCTAACACTCTATTCTGGCCTTTGTCACGATCTCTGACAAGTTAAATAAGAGAGTTCTGATTTTGGCTTTTAAAACCAACGGTAAACCTGTAAACATGTAGTCAGTGCTCACTCAGTGCCTCACTATTCCTGTTTTTTGGCTTGCTGCAGCAAGTAAAGGAAAAATAAATGTATCAGATACATTTTACCACAATTTAACTCGACAGAGATCCCGACAAAGTCCTGTGAGCTCTAGCTGCAGTGAGTATCAGATAGTTATTTCGTTTTTTGTATAATAACAGACAGCAAATTACTAATATTGTAGGCATGCAACCTCTGTAATATAGCCATAGAGCCATAGTTAGTATCTTTGTTCTGCCAGGTGACATGAAGCCAATAGATGTTCACATTTATTACCGAGCTGTAAAGCAGATAGGATGACCAGGGAATTGTCCTCCTGTCGGTAGTTGACATTAGAGTCCCACTATTTTTACAGGTTAATAATTTCTTTTAACTTCTAATCTGATAAGATTTTTTTGGGAGTCAATAATTGTTATATATGTTCATTGTAGATTCCTTGACAACAATTTCAACTAATATTAATGGCAAAATATGAATGTTGATATCCCCTGAAGAATATCCAGCATATGAAATCATAAACATGCACATGTAGGGTCAACACGTAGCCAGCAGAGATGTGTGAGAGTAGCACAAGAAATGGGAAAATATAACAGTTAATAAACGTCGCCTTAGGCATCACAAATGAACATTGTGAAGAAATGAATGCAGTTGTAATACTCTGAATCTGACAAGAGTTTAATGAAGCTCTGCATCTCTCCAGAGGAAATTTTGACATTGTAACAACCTGTAAATTGATTACTTGCTGTATTGTTGACATAATGGTGAAATTAGTAGACTTTGTTTAGAGTATTTTTAATGGTATAATTAACAATACATTTTTAATTTTATAACTGATTTTTTGCCAATGTGTTGTTGTCTGTATAGGTTGACTCAGAAATTCTGTATCAGAGAAGTTAGCTTCCCCTGGTTCACAATGTGTTTAGCCCCTGCTCCAAAAACCACATAACTAGGAGAGTTTCTACCCTGGTGGCAGTTGTAAACTAAAGCCATACCTGAATTAAATATATGGTGGCTGGTAACTCACACACTTGTTAAAGCCACACTAAATTGATATCAGATATGTTTCAGCCCTTTGAGCTTAGCTCAGCTGTAAAAGGGTCATGTCTATTCTGGTGAGACAACCTGGTAATGCCAACTCACAGGACAGAAGACCGAATGGCTGGGCCTCACCTTTGATCTTTTTTGGGGTCTGGTAGCAGCTCTCTCAAGCTGGATAGCCTCTCAGCAGGGACTGGCCTGGGAAACAGGCATCAAAGGGTGCACCCATCATAAAAAGATTAGCTGCACACTAGGGTGCTGCATACCAAAAGGGCATTTGATGATATTGACAAGGGAAGGAGCGGAGTTGCTATAGATAGATTCTTCCATCTTGTTTTCTCTCTATATCTATTTTTGCTTCCTGTCCCCTCCACTTGCTTTTACGCAAAGCACTCTGGGTTTGCAGTCAACGGGCAAATGTCACTTGTCTCAACACCAGAATTGGCCCACTTAAAGCAGACTTGCTTTAGTCCAATAACAACTGGGTTGACTGGGAAGACTGAGTGTCCAAAGCAGATGCAAACTCTGTTCTCTATCCATCCCCAAAGCACAATGGCTGTGTCCAGCTGTTGGAACAAGACGTGCATCTCTGCCAGCTTCATTGCTGCATAATACCTCATTATGGCAAAGGACCCCTGAATGTGTGTGGTAGCCTCCCTTATGTTGGGAGCTTGAGAACAAGGACTACACTTGTCCTTGAGACTCCACAGTGGGACTCACAGGACCCTAGAGCCAAGACAGCCAGGAATCCTGTGTTTTCACTGTTGAACTGCTGTGACCCCATAGAACAGCACATCTAGTCATCATTTTCGCCATCAAACCCACTGTCGAACCGCCCTTGGTGGCCGTTGTGACCCATTTTTCTTCTAGCATTGACTCGAACTACAATGAACTTCAGCTCGACCCCAGCTGAACACTTCTCCCCATCTGGAAAATGGGACTGTCACAGTCGAGCCACTTTCAACTACCCAAACAGCACCAAGAAGCATGGTACATCATTATTGAACTACCACGACCAGCGAAAGGTACTACTGATTGGTGAATGGGCCCTTGTTCCATCTTTGGGCTCTAGAAGTAGGCTAGATCACCATTCTTCCCTTTTCTCACCAGACCATATTCGTTTTGCTTATTTATTGCCTTTTGTTCCCTGTTTCAGTACCTTGAGTGTTGAATCCTTCGATACTTGAATATTCACTCTTCTTTCCACAGAGTGGGTCTTCTGTAGTGTTTTTCTTTTTAATTACTATTGCATATGGTGTGTTTAATTAAAACAATATTTTTCATACAACCTTGACTGGACCTTCCCTTTAGTTTGGACTGTTACGCGTTGTTTTTTTTTATTTGCTAGAGGCTCACATTCACGTCCCACTTGAGAATATAGCCTTCCCTCTGCCCATGCTACCACTAAAAGCAAATCCCTTTAGTGTGTCTGTTTTACCCATTTGATTGGCATCACTCTTGTTTTGTAGAAGTGAGAGGGCTGAGTAGGTAGTTTAGAAACTTGTCATCCTTGTACTCTTGCTGGCCAAAATGTATTTAGTCACAATTATACAGGGCCATATTAATGAAAACATTTATTTTTCTTGATATGTCCTGCTCCTGCAGTTTCTATGCTTTGTGACACACTTTGTGACACACTGGGACCACATAGACGAATCTGATACCCGTGTCATTGGTGCAATTCCTTGGCAGGTGTTTTCTTTTGTGTGCCAGCTAATTCCAAACACGATTTAACGAATTTCATTCGGCAGGGGAAGAGGCTGCAACATTCTGGCGTGCACAACAGAGATGAATAACAGCAGGTATGAAGGAACAGGCCGAGAAAATAAGGAGTCTCCACATTTGATAACCCTGCTGGCATCTCTGCTAAGTGTACACAACAAATGTACAGGCTTTCCAAAAGGTGGTGGGTAGGACATTTATGGTATTGGTAGTTTTCTTCCCAGGGTTATTATGACTGTTTACAATACATGTGTGAGGACAATTAAAGTATTATCCGGCTTTTATCCAGCTGCTCATTTATAATTTGAGGTACTTGACAATATGGATAAATGGTGTTTAAAAAGAAAATACAGTGTAGTTTCTACAGCTTTCATGATCAAAGATATAAAACATTTGCATTGCTTTTCTTATAAAAATGCTATGTTTGCATACTTGAATATCTACAACTATACACACAATGATTCTTGTTTAGATCGAGGAGTCTGTATTATAATAAAGATCGGCTAATACTTACCAACAATAGCAAACTGTGAGTCAAGCCCCAATGTCAAGAGCATGCAGAAAAACAGAATGGACCACAGAGGAGAAATAGGCAACCGGGATAAAGCCGCTGGATAGGCAATAAATGCCAACGCAAACCCTAAGAGACAGACAGAAAGTTGAAACATGATGTATCAAAGCTTACATACTGTTATTTTGCTCTAGTGCTACCAACATAAAAAAGCATAGGTTTATCCAGCCTAGAGAATTCAGTTCCTGAAGTTCAGATCTTTTGTTATAAAGGTAGATTTCAAGGACATAACGATTTGCAGTAGCAGCGTTTCCAATATCAGTATAATCCCTCTGGTTCCCACTAGATCATAATAGGCATGCAGATAGACCCCCACGCTTCTTAGTGTATATAGTAAAGTATTCCAGGGACCTTGAAGAAAAATATTGAATGTCAAGAAGATTTAAGTGTCTATTTATATTTTAAGATGCTTCATGGCTGCATGAAGATACTTCCTAAACATTTGTGGGATATGGGAATTGACACGAACAGTGAAGTATTAGTTTCTCTGGATTTGCCATTGTAATCGACATAAAATGCTGGGAATTAATTGGAACTCAGCAAATGAACAACTATCCCACAACTTCAAGAACAAATGCACAGTTCTCTCCTCCTGGCTGGCATGTTGGGGTCAACGTTGTCCCCAACTTTGCCCAGGATCAACATCTGCAGTATGTAGATTCATGTCCAATCCCTCTAAACTGTCACTTGGATCACCCGTTTGTTTCTCTTTCAAGTGACTGCTGCTCATTTGAGGACTGAAAGATTCTATCTCTCTCGATTCAGATTCTATCTCTTTCTGCTATGCTCTCATAAATTGACAGATCTTCTATTAGCGTTGTATTAATAAGACCTCCTTCTTTCTTTGCAAATTAGCTTGCAGCACTATTCATTTAATGATGTTTAATTGTTGCAGCAATGCTCGGGTCACTTCCTACACTTCCAGTGTACGCACCTTCGCCATAAATGTTTAGCAAGAACTTGTACAAAACTCAGTTTATTTGCAGGCAACTTTCGTATGCATCTGTTCTGTCTTCTGAAACATTTGTTTGCCCTTCCACATTCAAATGGTATGTTTCCTCCTTCCAGGCATCATGTAAATGTACTTTTGGTACAGCTCGCTTTCACAGAAAAGTCTGTCACATCAAACATCATTTGATCTGGCTTTCTTGAAGAAAACAGCTGTTTCTTGATCAACTGGGACACAAAAATGAGCTGCGTGCTAACGAAATGTAACTTTTGACTGAAAAAAATGCTTACATTTATGTAAAGAAACTTGTATATACAACAAGAACATGTAATAAAAAAAGAAAAATGTAAAACAATACTATACACATCGATTCATCAAAAACAATAGCTACCAGATGTCTATCAGAACAAATTAGGTGAAAACAGAAAATCAATTTTAGAAAAACAGTTAAATAGCACACAGCTTGAGTGAGAGGATTAAACAAAACACTGTTTTTTTTAAGTGAGTTTAAAATAAATGTACTGATGGCTGAAAAATGCTTACTATGAACAAACAATGTTCTGAAAGTAAATGAACTGCGTGATTTCCGACCGATCCCTGGCTAAATGAACCAGGCCCTAATTTCTTTCCTTTTATTACCTAAAGTAAAACAATATAATCAGTTGTTCTTCAAATAAAAGGATTACAATCCAAAAATAAAGACAAGAGGCCTCATTATAAGTTTGGAAAAGTGGTGGCAATTCCGTTATAGCCACATTTCCCGCACAGCCAAACTACATCCAGCATAGCAAAAAACAGCCGGTATTAGTGGCACTGGTATTACCGGCAATTCCCTTCCATGGAATGGGGAATGACGGCTGTTGCCGGCACCTGCAATATCCTAGTAATACCGGGACCAGGTGCCAGTAGCGGTAGGTATGTTTGCCGGTATACCGCTGGAATTAGTGACAGAATGCCTGCAAACCTCTAAGGAACGCCAAGATGTTCAACTAGATGGGGGTTTAAAGTGAGGATGACTTTGCATTGAAGCACAAAGGTGTAGAATTCTGCCTCTCTGGTCACCCTGCATCAGAATGACTCCAGGCAGGCAATGATAACCATACTGCATCATTTCCTAACCCTCCAGTATCCGAGAATTCTGTATAGCCCTATTTGAACCGAGTTGAGCCATGAAATATTGGTATCTATAGGATCTGCTCGAATTTCAGTTTTAAGGTTTTGAGCGATTTCGATTTCAGATACAAACGGTTTGAATCTTTTGAGTCGAACCCTTATTGTTTAGATAGACTCAAATCTGATTCGAGCTGGCTCTCCCATCCCTAAATAACATCAGTTCTAAATTGAGAAAATTCTCAGATAATATGGTACAGAGCAAATACTTTTTGCCATAATTATATTATCTTGAATGGTTTGCACTGGAAAGAGAAAGAAACAGACTGTTCTTTGAACTATGTTTGCTGCGTAACATAAAAGGAAATGGGTATACTATATTATGTTAAATATTACACACAAAATATAGTAAATTGAAACGTCTGCTTAAAATGGAATCTAGTGGAAACATTTTCAAATGATAAGAATTGTGGCAAAACCTGTTTTCCCAATTCCCTAATATACAGGCAGCACAATAAGTGCTAAATTCCTTGGCTCCATTTTTTTGCACATGGTCAAAGCTTTGATAATTCAGTCTCTGGATGCAACATGTGGTCTGCAGTGTTATACTCACATTTCTTCCTACTAAAAATAGGTACATGTATTAGAACTAATTAGATAATTACTGGTGAACTTTTAAAAACACATGTTCAACAATATTCAGAAAGGTGGATGGAAGTTTGGAAGTAGCTAGGACTTCTTTTTTTTTTTTCAATTTCACCTTGACTTTGTAACATATGATTTGTTTGAAGAGCAAATCGGGAGGCTGGCTGCATGATAAGAGGTTGGGAGGCTGCCTTGCCGCCCGCAGGCTATTCTGTCTTTTTTCAATACAGGAGAATGGGTTTGGTGCCCATTTTCGATAAAGCAAGAAGTGTCAAATTGATTTTGATGATCAATCAAAGTTTAGTCCACTCCGCATTTTGAGCTAGAATACCCGCACCACCTGCTATGTGGAGGGTGAGTATGTCGATATTCGAAGAGACAGATGTATTTTTACTTCTGTGCACCCTTCTTTTGGAGGTCTATGTCTGTTGGAATAGAAGTGCGGTCAAAGGTGGGTGGGCATGTCCAATCTGGGGTTTAATTATAGGTGCGAGAAACGTTTTTCAGCTCTGTGAATTTGGATCTAGCCTAGTTTCCAAACATATTTTGTTAGCTCATGTAAAGGGTTGATTATTAATGTATGCAATCCACAAGGGGGATGGAAACCATTGAAGGTGCTCTTACAGAATGGTCTTGGAATGTCCCTGATGGGGAAGTATTAATTGCTGGGGATTGTAATGTTTATTGTGAACTAGCAAAGGAGGGAATAAGGTAGGAGCTAATGGAGAGGGTGATGTAGACCCCGCTAAGCATGGTAGGAGATGGGTAGATTTCATGAATATGTGTGTACTTAGATATTTAGATCCCATTTCTGGTACCCACCCTAAGGATCTTTGGACATGGATATGTGATACCTAGATTGGACTAGATTGTTTGGGATCCATTTTGTAACAAATCTGTTTTTGTCTTTTGTGCACATGGAGAATGGGTCCAGTGACCACAAGATGTTGCAGGTTGATCGAACGCAAAGAGATGGGGTAACCCGGTCATGCCTTGAGGGTTCTCATGCAGTAATCTTTCAAGTTTATAGAATTATTTGGGCTCAAGGTAGCATCTGTGCTATTAATAATTAATTAGCTGATGCCACTATTTTGGACTCCTTGATACCCTTCTTAGGGATTGAGGAACTAGTTACTTGTTGGCCTTCCATTGCTTATAGAATTGTGGCTGGTCCTGTTAAACTTAGCCTGGATGGCAAGGATCATCCTGGAAAGATCTCTGATGCTGTCATAGTCACAAAGAAGCATGTGGCGGCCCAGAATAAACAAGCAAAAATGTATGAAAGATGGTTCAATCTCCCTTCCCTATTATAACCAGAAAGTGTCTAATATCCGTACTAAACAATAAAACTGGATGGTTACATATAGGAATTCTGCCAGAACTACTAGTTAGCAGTTTACATTCAACCTATTAAAGACCAACAATAGCAAACGTTTCTGGCAGTTGGTAAAACGTCTATCTTCTTCAAATTCGCCAGATTACATTAACCCCATAGTCAAGAAGGATAGGGAGCTTTACATCCCAGAACTTTATGGACCGAGGCCAGTGTATACAGACACCTTATTTCCTATGCAGTCTCTCTCTTTCCCTGTTGAAATACTTTGGAGTGTGGAGGATGTTGGGTTGTAATTATGAATTTAAAGCATTCCAGAGCACCCAACCCTGACAGCTTATCTAATATGGCTGTTTGTGACCAACCAGTTATGTGGGCACAGATTTATTTGACTTGTTTCTTAAAATCCTGAGGGCTGAAAAGATCCCCTTTCTTGGAAATAAATCACTCCTGGTTCCTGTATTTAAGAGAGGTGACTGGGGTAATCTAGAGAATTATAGTCTTTTGGCCAATGTACCAGGAGTCCTCTGTCAAAGGTAATCACAGGGGAGAAAGATAATCACAAGAAGGGAGCGTTCAGCAGTCAAGAAGTAACACATACGTATTGGATGCAAACAGCTGGGAGACACGGTTCAAACAGCCCTCTGTAACTGAATTGAATTAAATGACCTTGGCGACGCCTGTTGAGGCTATACCTTTTATACACAAATTACAAAATTACCATGCAACATTTTATTTTCATTTTTGGGCCAGGTCACAGGCACTGATTGGTGGACATACATCAGACCCCTATAGTATTCTTTACCTTAAGTGACCCCTTTTGGATGAAACATTTCTTGGAGCAAAATCACATCAACAACCCTTTTGATGTCACAACCTTTCCCACACCGTCCGCAATTATGTTATTGTGCTGATGAGCCAAACCAATACTCAATTGTCATTGGTTGGCACTGTCCAATATACAAATCGATAACTTGCTGCATACTGATTGGGCATGGCATCTCGAGATGGCATGGGGCGAGACCTTCTAACGAGTCTGACCTATGATGTGCCGCATGGACATCAGCGAGGACACTTTACAATGTTGCACCCTCGGAACTCCAAAACCTCCCTCTTCTGATTGGTTCCCTGTTGCGTGCCCCATGACCACTACCCCATTGCGGTAGACCCGTCAGCTCCCTTCTCACACCTTGATGCCAGGTGTGCTTGTAAAAAACCATGAATATATTTTAATTAGCTGTATTTGATTCGGTTTTCCCAGTCAATTCTCTTTGACACCCAGGTGCCTAGCTCTGTGGTGTTGAAAGTATTAAATAGAGAGGCTCCGATAGAACTGCGTTCTCCTGGCAATTTTGTTCTTGCAATATTACTGTGCACTGTTTCTGCTCAGTCTACAAAACTGAACATTGCTGTCACAAAAAGCCTGCAGCCCTTTATTATGAGCTTTCTACAAAAATGCTTTCCAAACATGGGCCTAAAAACATGGCCTCTCTAATGTTCATATATTGCTCAAAAGCATTCTACCACGATACCCGATAAGACACTTTGCACCCCCACTCCTATGCCCACGCTGCACCAGCTACCCCATAACTAAGCAAGTTACTTACACTCCTTTCCATTCCCCCATGTGACATTTTGCTCTGTGCCAGCTCCTCTGTCATAATACACTATATTTATACTACCTGAGCCATGCACAATGGCCTCACCCCTCCCAACATCATCCACCACGTGACATGTGCGTCATCACGTAACTTGCGTAACTAGTACGTGCGCCCCCTTGCCAATACTTGATCTGGACCCTTGCAACACCATGCTGGATTTCCCATGTAAGATCTTCTGTTCCCTTTCATTAAGGGAGTTACAGGATTGGTTCACTCAGAAAAAGATTTTATCGGTGCAGCAATCATGTTTTCGGTAAGGGGATGGAAATGGAGCAGAATATCTGGACTCTCTAATATTTAGCACTTAACACTATACAGATGAAATCCTCCCTATACACCTCCTTTGTTGATTTCGCAAAGGTCTTTGATACCGATGATCAAAATAGGCACTGGGGTAGGCTGTCCTCTTGGGGTTTAAATCTAGAGGTAATTTTTTGTATTAAAGATCTGACAGGAAGGAACAAAATCTGAATTAATATGACTACGTCTGCTCCTTTGGGGAAAGGCTTGAACAATGGAGCATTCTTGCAACTATGCTTTTTAATGTGTTTATTGGTAATTTACCCCCAAAACTTCAAAATTGTGGAAACACCCCCTCTAGGATTGGCTCCCATCTGTTTGCCTGGCTTATGTATGCCAATGATACGGCCCTTTTGGACAGTGCCCCAATCGGGCTCCAGTGCTCAGTGACCGCATTATACGATTATTCCCAGGGCAATGGCCTTCAAGTGAACACACTAACAACAAAAATCATGATTTGGATGAAAAAAGAAAATATAAACATTTCCGTTGGGAATACAAAAATGATAAATTTGAGGTGGTCTTGGGCCAGCATATCTGGGTGCTTTGTTGAACTCAGGATATTCTGCAGATTCACTTAAATAGTATGTTCAAACCAAGGCTGTCTGCAAATTCGGATTGATAAAATGCACATCTGAGGTTTTCTCTGTGGAGGGAATGCGGCAAGCTTATAATATTGTCATTGTTTCCAGTATCCTGTATGACCTTGCACTGTATGAAGATAGTGAGTGAGCTCAGGTGGCTGAAAATATTGCAGGGAAAAACATTGCATGGAACCTTGAGCTTTCCCGTGTCCCTATCGATTCAAGTATGACTCAGTGTGGCTAGTATTAGAAAATAAATAAACCATTGTCTTCTCTGGACCCTACAGTTGCACAATTCATGCGGACAGTAAATACATTTCATGCTGAAGTGTATTGGGAATCAGACCTTTCTATTCATACTATGGTTTATAAACACATTTTAAAACAGATTGCGTATGCATGGGATATGACTCAAAACCTGGAATATGAATAGGGAAAATCTTCTCTTCTTTTATATAGAAAGCAATCCTTCCCTGTTGATTCACCATTCCTTTATTTGATTTTGTTTAGTGATATAAGGTTGAAGTATTCTGGCTTGAAGATTCAACCCTTTACCTGTATTGGTAGTGTTGGTCCCTAGGCTGAGAATACCAAGGTCAAAACGTTTGTGTCCAGCTTGTGGTAATGAACAAGGGTCTCTTAGACAGGACCTCACACAATGCAGATCTTTGGAGAAGATCTACTTTAGGGGATTATGCCTTTTGTGTGAGTTCCTGAAGCTATTGAGGGAGACCAATCATGGTCGTAATTTTTTTGCATGACCTCTAAGGTGTTAACTCAGGCAAAAAATTATAAGTGGGCACGTTTTGCAGATATATTTGGTACATAAACTTGGTAATAAATAGGCAAATAAATAGGGAGTAATCACTTTTTGCATCATATTTCACGTGTACAAATTGAATGCTAGCACTGAATGCACTTCATATGAATAGCCATGAGGTCAGGTAACTGAATGGCCTTACAAAGATGGTTGAAAATCTCTTAAAGAAATTGTAATTTTACAATTATCTATGTATTAATGTGTTGTGATAATTTGTATTTGTTGTTGTGATCATTTGTTTTTACGATGAATTTATGATCGTATTGGATTTTATGTGTTTTATAAGTGCTTAAGGTTTATTGTAAACCACATAACACTTAACAAAAAAAAAAGAGTTGTTTGCTGGTGCACAATTTACTACACACAGAAGACCACAGAGAAGGCAGGGGGATGAGGTCAATAGAAGTCTGGGTTTAAAGTCACGGTAGGGTGACGGAGGAAAGGGGCAGGAGAAGCACTAACTGAAGCTGATGTAATAGAAAACCATTTTGTTTGTCGAGCCATTTTCTTGGCTTATTGTGCTGGTAGGTTAGCTACTGCCAGGTCCTTTGTTTTCCATTTGGGAAGTATGGAAGGCCTGCAGGACTTGAGATTAAAGTACAGCATTATTTAAACATTATTACGATATGCATAGCAATTTAGCATATAATAATATGTGTAGAACATATTGTGAATATAAAAAGGAAATACACAATGTCAATTATAATTGTAGCTTTAATTGTATGTTCATAAAAATGTATAAATAAATATATCCTACACATGATGTTTTTAATGATTTTCTTTTTTTAAGTGTAAATAAGTGTATGTGCATTAATGTAAAAAAATTCATATTGTTTTTAAAAAAAATATTAATTATTTTGTGTTATACATTTAAAATTATTGTGTTCTATGGTACACTTACTGTATTGTAATAGAAATGTTGTGTTAATTATAAACGGTTGTTTTTCTAATCTCTCTTTTTTTTATAGCTCCACTGCTACCCCCATACCACAATCATAAATCCCTAGGTGTGTCCCATTTGTGCTGCACTCCATTGCTTATGTGCTAGGCTTGATCTATTCATATCCAATACACTCAAAGGTATATAGATCATTATATCTGATTAGTAATATTATTTTATACATTTGTACAATTATTACGTTTTTTTATTTTAATTTTCTTTTAATTGTTTTGATTACTTCTAATATTAATTTAATTTTAATAACACTGTATTGGCCAAGCATTATATCAATGTATTATTATTCTTATTATTTATTTATTAGTATAAAACCGCCAATGTGGCAATCTAGACAACATACGATTTCTATTCATCTAAGAATGTCATTTCACAATTGCATAATTATTTTTGTTGCAATTCATTTCTGTAGACTTCGATAGTGTTCCACATTTTTACCATGTGATATAACATCAGAAAACCATTGCCACAAAAAAATTCTTCCCATAAGCAGTCTAGTTGTCCAAGATTAGAGTTGCATTTTCCAACAGCCCATAATATGGTCCTCCTTACAAAACCAGACTTTCACAGTATAGAATCAGGTGTTTGGTAGTCTCAGTCATCATATCACCACACAGCCATGACCTCAAGTGTATTAGCAAGATTAAACTCGACTCCCATGTATTCAAATATGATTTGGTTATTAGGAAAATCAAAAAGGTAACAAGGATAATAATAGCACTTGCGATCTTGTAGGAGATATTTGCCATTATGTGATGTAGTCGTTAAGTCAACCCCTGTTTGCATAAAATCATGAGAATAGCATGCACGTCACATGTTCTGCCTGAAGGGCCAAAGAGAGGTGTGGGAGGTATCTATAGTGAGGAGTGAGCACCACGTATGACCTTAATCCATAAACAACTTAATTCACTAGCCACCCAGTCCACTGACAGAGATTTCACTGGCTGATAGAACAATATGTAATAGAGTTACTTTGTCACTGTTTATCAATTTCCTGTACAGTATCATGCATCATAGTTTTGATAGTCCATGGATGCTAAGAAGGCCAATTTCAGCAAAGATGTATTAAACTGGGGTGTGAGTATAGCAACTGGTGCCTGCTTTAATGCACAGCCCTTCAAGTTTTTAAATTTGTCAATTTGTTTAACACCCAAAACATCTGAACAATAAAGTAACAGTGGTGGTATTTTCGATGTGTATACTTGTAAGGTACAATCTATTAAATACCCACTATTTCCCCGAGCAAACCTTAGAGTGGCAGCTGATAATTGTCAACATTTAATCTCAACTTAATCTAAAGGGCATACCCAAGACAATTTACTGTCTACTGTGACAGTAAGGAAGTCATATATAGTGGCCATTTCAGGCTGATTAGCCTCAAAATGCTGTGTCTGGCCCTTCTGTCTGCCAGAGGAATTAGGTTTGAATTTCTTTTTGCTTTATTGGTGTTTGTGGTAGCCCATTGTTTTTGGCAAAGAAAGCAAGTTTATCAAGTTGGAGGGGGAGACAGTTGACAGTGAAATCAAGCAAAACAAAGTCATCCGCATATCCGAGCCATTGTAGCCTGGTCAAGCCAAGTCTACGTGGGGAAGTAGTGAGACCGTTGAGTGAATGAGGAAGCTCAGGAAGTTATAAGTTAAACAACAATGGTGCAAGTGTACACCCTTGCTTAAGGCCTACATACAATTGTATGGTGTCAGTGACCTAAACGGTTGCAGATATCCCTACCTATTTAGGTAACGTATTTAATTATTAGGCGTGCTATAGCTCAAAAAGCTTTTCACACCACAAAATACCAAAAATACATTATATAGAATACAAATAAAATAGTCTTTACATCTGCATAATCAATATATACATTCAAATAAGTTAACCAATCATAAAAATGTATAACATTTATCATACCATTATTTCCAACAATGGAACCTTAATGCATCATTACATCAACCATATCCTTAATCGAGTTTGGATATCAATATTACAGTTTCATCCAAAAATGTCATTAAAGTTATCATGAGGGCAAGATTTGTTCCGAACATGCATGTACCCCAAAACATCTTAGTCACCAACAGGTCTCTGGTGTATACAAAGTGTGCCAAGTACTCCATGTGCTTGTTTTTAAGTGACAGGCACTGGGTAAGTAAATACCTTATGGTCTTCACTGTTCTCACATTTAAACATAAACAACAGTTCTGGGCTTCATGAGCCAACTTTAAATGAGGAGTCAGTACAGCCAAGCAAGTTAATTGGTTAAAACTTGCCAGCATAAATTGCTTCCTGAGACTGGGGTTCAGGAACTTAAGTAGGTATGGTTGCATTCTATCCATAATAGAAGTTTCTTCAAAGAAATCTTATATAGTCTTCACCTTTTAACAGCTGAATGCTGTGAAAAAAATCTTATGTTTTTCAATTTTTCCACCAGTAACTTGTGTACGATATGTAGATCTATTGCACAGTCTATGAACCAGTCTATTTCCTCAATGAAAAGACGTCAACTGTCCCTAAATCTACTTAGGACATTACCACAGTGATTATCAACCTCCTTACCCAACAATCCATAGAACAGAATTGTTGTATTTTGTGTGGACCTTCTGATATTTAACATCATGTGCAAGGAAGTTAGTCCCAGCTCTGGTCAACACAAACCCATGAATACAGCCCACAGGATATGTCTTAGGATGGACTCATCTCGTCTGCTAAGATAACCTTTCCTGATTCCATCACAGGCACCCAGTCCATATTGGATTGCTGGCACTATGCTTTGCTTGTAAATCAATGCAAGCCCACTATAGGTGAAGGTGTTGTAAGTCTTAATGAATAACTTGATAGTTCCCAACTTCCTATTGGCTTTGAGATCAATAATAGCGATGGGGGCCTCCTCTGAATGCCTATTTGAGAGGAGCGAACCCAGATGTCTATATCCAGCTGCTGTTTCTATAGTGTTTAACTCAAGCTGCATGTTAGTCAGTTTGCCACGCTTCTTTACCCTGAAGTGCACAATGTGAGATTTATTAAATATATTGATACATCATTCTCATTAGAATATCTCATCAATGCTTTTAGTGATCTATACAGACGAATCTGAATATGATCGAGTATGATTGTATCATCTTCATTTGCAAGCCTATAAAGGTGCACATTTCTCCCTTTAGGTAAGCAGTGTTGGATCACACATACAGCTTCAACAAGTCGGCTCTACATAGATTAAATAGCAATGGGGCATGAACAAACCTCTGCTTTAACCCTTTGTCAGTGTCAATCAATTAAGTGAATTTAGCCAGTTTGCCCAATGGTTAATAGATTATTATCCGTAACCCATTAATTCAATTGGGATCTCACTTTATCTCATATTCTATAACTCCTACTTTCGGTAGGCACACTATCTCCAGTGTCAATGTCATCTTTGCACCAAGGTGACAAATCTGGAGTAAGTGAGAACAAGGGAGAGCATTGCCTAAGCAAAGGTTTCACTTCACCTTGCTGCTTAGAAGTCAGTTGAGGGGAAAAATTGACCCCCTCAATGGACCCATCTGAAGGACTGCCCTGGAACAAATCAAGGAGAGGTTCAGGTTCCTCTTGCTCCCTGTCTGAAGCCAGGAGCAGAGCAGCCATTTTAACCCTAGGAATGAATGCCTTCACTCTATACACGTGAAAAATTTAGGAGCGTGAACAGGTCTCCCAAGGTCTGCTAAATAGTTTAGTTCACCTCACCAATTTCTCCACAACTTTGTAATTGCCTGACCATTTGTTCTGCAAAACCTTATAGGATTGATGATTAGGACTTCTTGGCCTGGAGTAAAAAGAATTTCAAGAAGCCTTCTGGTCATACCAATGTTTTACCAATGCCTGACCAGACTTCAAATTATCATTGTCCCGAGCAATCAGTAAGGCCAACCTCTTCCTCAAACCCAGTAGATAGTCCACCACATTGGTAGTGACAAGAGGAGCGGAGATCTCCAATCCTTCCTTGACTATAGCAAGGGCCTTCCTGACAGGATGGCGAAAGAGAAGTTCAAAGGGGCTGGAGCCAGCCCCTTCTTGAGGTACCTTGCTGCAGGCAAAAAGCAAGCATGGCATCAGGAGAAACCACTTTCTCCTTTGGGGCTCCTCAAAAACTCCTATCATGCTTTTGCGAGTTCTATTGAATCTCTACACTAAGCCATTTGTATGTGTGTGATAAGCCGATGAAAACACAGGAGAGACTCCAAACTCCTTCCACATGGCTTGCGTGTACTTGGACATAAAGTTGCTACCTCTGTCGGACACAACTTCTTTAATTAAGCCAACCCTAGTAATGATGACCTGTAATGCGCTAGCAATTGATGGCTTCTGGATATCTGGTACCCTGATTAAATAGTACCAGAATTAACATGTTGCATGAGGATATTGGAGGGTCAGGGGAACCAATAAAATCAATCCCTACCCTCTCAAAGGGTACCCACTACAGGGAGGGGTACAAAGGGATCCTGAATCTTTGCACCACTTTTACAGAAATCTGGCAAGTGGCACAACTCCTGCAATGGCTTTCTACCCGAGCTCCCATTGTAGGCCACTAGAAGTGCATGGATAATCTCTCCTTGGTCTTCTTAATCCCAAGATGACCTGCAAGGGGGACTCCATGAGCCAATTGCAGGAGGAAGGTTCTCACCTGAAGGGGAAACACCAACCTCCTATGGCCTCCTTCAGAAGACTCTGTGGGCTCACTATACAGGATCCACCTTCCCAATAGATTCTATGTTTCCCAGAAGGTTCGCCCTCAAGCTGGGAACAGGCCTGTCTCCTGAGGCCTTCCAATGCTGGGCACTCACGGTGGACCTTACTAAACTCTTCCATACATGAACGCCCTTCTGCAAGTAAACTCTGCAATTCAGGTTGGACATGTGGTTTGAGAACTTCAGGTAGCCCCTCTTCCCCATCAGTTTCAGGGGCTTGGCCAACTGCCTCCACCTTTGTGGTAGGTGCGCTAGGGGAATATTATCTTTCCCTCTTTTCTATTTCTTTCCTACTTTTGCCTTGGGGTTCCCCTTTGGTTTAGGCTGGGCCTTGGAATTGGCCAAGGCCACCTTGCTCTGAGACCTAGTGTGTGGACGCTCTGCATTGTCACCCACAAGACCTAAGTCTCTGAGTTCATTTCCTAGTAGATCATTTCTTGGGACTTGCCTCTGCACGCTAACAGGTAGCCTTACTACTCTACCTTTCAGAGCTAGTGTTACAGGCATAACTGGAAACCTGAGAGGGGGTCCATCAGTCGACGCAGTGGGCATCAGAAGAGCCCTGGCCAGTTCCGTTGAATTTACCAAAGTGGAATCCATTACAGTTCTGATGACCTCAGTGTCTACACCATCTACCAGCATATTATCATTAAACGAATGCTTCATATTATCAGGTATGGAGGCATAGCCCTCAGCAAATATAGTTTTCAAGGTTTGCAGGGAAACTAAAACTACTTCAGACACTATGCCACAGTGTAGGGAGTCTAAATAGAAAGATGACCTGTGAGTACCTCATCATGAGAGAAAGACAGATTCACACAGTGGACCTCTGGAGCCTTACATCTGGTGTCCCCCTTCACATGGTCACTGGCTCCACAAGCTACACAAGATCCACTGGACTTCTGGGCATAAGGAGGCTTAGAGTAACCAATGATGTGCTTAGGGTTGTTAGTCCCACTACCCTTTTCAGCATCTCATGACTTACCATTGTTAAGCCTTTTGTGGGCCTTCTGGGATGAATATTTATCAGATGACCCACCCTCTTTCTCTTTCAGCTTCTACCCCCCTCCTGCTTACCAGAAGCAGGTTTGCCATTGTGACGCACCCAATGGGATACCCACAAGTCAGCAGCAATGGCTAAATTCTTATGATCTATCTCCTTACATTCAGCCAAATTCTCTTCAGCTCAGGGGAACAGGAGGCAGAAATGTGTTCAAGCATAACCAAATTGATTATGCCACTAAGGTGGTTCCCTTGTAGCCCACAATCCAGCCACTCAAGTTCTTCAAGGACTCAGTACCATATGAAACACAAGAATTACATTATTTTTTCTTGTACTCCCTGAATCCCTTCAAGTATTGGGCAAGAGTCTTCCCAAACTTTAAGATGAGAGCTTGCTTCAATTTTGCAAAGTCTTTTCTTTCAGCTTTTGACATTTGTTAATGGTACTGCACCCATAATGGGGTAGCCTGTGCATCAACTATGCAATCTTGTCAACCTCAGCCACTTCTTGCACCTCACAAGCATACTCAAAAGTTGTCAGCCAATCCATGACATCATATTTTTCATCATACACACTGAGCAGATCTTTGGGGAACCTAGGATGAGAAGATGTACCACAACCATTCCCTAGAACCTTGGGAGGACCCTTGTGAAGCCTATATGATAGCAAGCTTCAGATGGTGATCTCTATCCTTCTGCCTCTCAGTTCTCTCAAATTCTACCTTTTTCATGTTAAACTCAAGCTCTTTTTGCCTGAGCTTCAGTTTCTCCTTCTTCAACTCCCACATAAATTCAGCCTCATAATTTGTTAGGGGGACATTGGTAGAATTCTCCTCCTCCTCCTTCTCCTCTTTCCTCTCAATAGTGGTAGTCACAGTAACACCATTACTGCTACTGGAAGCAGCCCCAGCACCTCCTGTATCACCACTGGAAGGCAAAGGAACTATCCTACTTTCTTCTTGATCTATTATCCTCTGTATCAATTCAGCCTGGTTTCCTGAGGATGGAAGCCCTCAATCTATACGCAACACTCTCAACTGTTCTACTTTAGATGCATTCAAAGTGTATGTAGTGACTGTTTTCATATTCCTAAGTGTAGTAGGTAACTGTATTTTACCAGAAAACCCAAATCACAGTGCTTCTGTGTAAATATCGTCCAGGTACTACACCAGTTGACAACACCACTGTACACCAATTTGTCACTTTGGATTTTCCAAACTCTGGCCTGGTGGACAGATATTTAGGAGGCCACCCTACTTTTAGTGAACAGGGAGCAGCAAATTATGGGAGTTTAGTCAAACCAATCAAGGTAGCATGGAGCAAGACCAATCCTAAATCTCAGGAAAGGGTAGTGGGACCAAGGGTCGACAATGAGTTCACAAAGTGAAACACCAAGCATTACACTTAGACAGCAAATATCAAAAATACTCTATGAAAAATGACTAATAGTAGGTAATAATATCACACATTACCAAACACTATGAAACATATATACAATCACTGTAGTTGATGCTGTGTAATCAATTCATCACCCTAATACCTGAAAAGGAAGGTAAGCAATTAGATAGAGCACCAACTGTCCACAGGAATTACAATCCCAATTTATAAAATCCAACCCTAAATTGGTAGAGGGTTTCCAAAGTTTCCAGAGTTTTAGGAGTTGGGGTGAAGTTAAGAGAGGTGTCCTGGGAATGTGAATATGGGTACAGAAGACAAAAGTTCAATGGTGAGTAAAACCTTTTTCTACCTTTTGGAGGGCTTTAGGTTACAAGTATTTCCAATGCCAAAAGTTATAGAACAATTCAAAAGTTCTTCAAACTTTTAAAGGATGGAGATAGGTGTACCACTAAGCTTCGGAAATTACCACCTGCACTCTGATTTTTCCTCAGACTTGGCAGGTGGCTGGAGGGTTGCCTGACGTACGTTTCCTCACCTTTGGTTCTGGTCACTGTTGCCTAGGAGCTGCTGTTGCAAGAGAAGTTCTGGTCTTGTCCAAGCACTGGTGCAACCAGTTCCTGTGGATGAATGCAGCAAACACCAATGCAGACCTCCTCTAAGCACTCAACAAGATGCAGTAATGATGATTTGAGGAATGGTCACTGATGCACGGCGACATCAGTCATCACTGATGATGTGGTCGAAGAAAGCCTTCCATCTCAGGACCCGTACATGGTAGAGAGCTGAAATATCGCAGGTAGGCTAATTGCTGGACAAGCTGAAGACCCCTGGAGTTCTGAGCCGAAACACAGAACAACAATGCTTCTACTGTGACAGTCCAAACTGGAGTTGGTCAGCTCACCAGACGGTCCAGGGACACTTCTGAGGACTCTAACTTGCAGGGCCATATGAAGATGTTGAGACTGGTTGTTCCCACCGGTTCCAAGGGTCGAAGCACCAACAAAGGTCTTCTGAGATCAGTAGCCAGACAGGGCTCCACCTGGGCAGAAGCAGAAAATTGGTCACTAGGCCTCGTCTGGAATCATCCTTGGGTCTTCCGTGGTCTTCACAGCTATGCAGGATACTTGGCTTTTCTTTAGATGTGGAGAAATGGTGGCAGAGCCACTCTTTTTATCCTAAATTGAGGTAAGTGCTGAAATTCAGCCCAACCAATAGAAGATCTGCCCCAAACACACACCCACCTGTGGTCCAACCAGGGACCACTGTTGATGGAACTCATGGTATACTCCACACATACGGAAACCCATGTTTGGATTCGAACCAGCCATCTAAACCCACATCCTTGCTTTCCACACACATGCCCTGCAGCACGATCATAAAAGGATTTTCCAGACCTGGCAAGGCAGGAAGAAGGAAAAAAGACAAGACATCCAAAGAACAAACGAAAAACCTTGTGGCACTGCCATGGCAGGACACTAGCCACAGTTATTAGCCAAATGTGGTAAACGCAATAAGGCTAACAAAAGTACAGTAAAAACCATGAAAAAGTAACTGCTGCCACCAGTGTGTCTTTAGGCACACTTGACAGCAACCAAACATAATCCTCTTTGAGTGTAGTCTTGCGTGATACAAAAGTATCCCCATTACACTGCATTGTAAGATGCTGTATGCAATAGTAAAAAGTTACCCAAACAGATAACAAAGTCAAAAGACTAAGGGACACATAGTTTCCCAGTACTGACAGTCTGAAGGACTAGTCATTTCCCCCATAGCAAGTGAGCAAAATGCCAGTGGAGTGAATATGAAGGCTTCACTTCAATGTAAAAAGTCACAACAAGGTGTAAAAACAAAAGCAAAAAATGTGGGGATCCATAGAATATGGAGGGAATTTTGTTCAAAGAGATAACTTTCCGAACAATGTGCAGCCTTGTTTGTGATATACCTGCTCTTTTCCCCTCTTGCCCCAGTCATTCTTGATCACCAAAACCCAGTCCTCTATCTCCTCCACAATGTGCAGATCTGCTAAATCACCCCTATTCAAAGTACTGCTCAACCGACGATTCAAAGCACCAATAATATGTTGAGACCAATTAAGATGATTCCCCTGGGCGTTAACTTTTTTCTTGCCTTCCATTAGCACTTCAATTGATTAGTTCCTGATGTTTATACAGGTGCTTATCAATGCGTTATCACTATGCAAGATTGCTTGCACTGACATATCCTCCACACATCCTACGCCAGCGAAATAAATGAACAGATAATCCAACATGGCATGAACTTCCCCAATCGCCAAGTGGGGTTGCCCAACAGCTCACCCCTAACCCTACCATGCAACATGACAAGCTCTTGGCCAAATACTTAACAGTTGAATACCCAATTTATATCTGTCTGTTGTTAACTCTGAAAAGTGCTCTGTTTTGCATCTGTGCTGTTGTTTACTTTTGTAAAGTGCTTGTTGTATATCTGTATTGTTGTATACCTCTGTAAAGACCTCTGTTGCTTCTCAAAGCTAGGTCCATATCTAATAAATACAATAATAATAATAATAATATTAATAATAATAATCTCCATTTCCACATTTCAAGGAGGCCAGCAGAATCTCTTCCAGCCTGTGTTTATAATAGACATTATCATATGGCTTACCACAATGTACATTGAAGTCACCCCCAATAACTAAGAACGTTTGGACTGTCGTGATTATTTGACACCAATATTTCCTCGATACAGTCTAGTATTTCCTGCAAACAAGAGCCACCTCTAGGTTTATAGACACTTATCAGTAAAATGTATCTTCCAATGCTGAGTTTGATCATTGCTGTAACTATATAGGGACTGGGTCTGTGCGTGTTCAATTCTTTATATTTGAGTGTATATATAATATGCATAATCAAACCCCCCTTTGGACAACCTCTTTCCCCCTGTGTGGCCTCAATAATGATCAAACTCATCCAGGTGAAACTTGTTTGTAAGCCATGTCTCATGTAGGAGGACTATATCAGCCTCCCAACATTTTTGACAAGTTATCATAAATTTATCAGATGTCTAAATCCATGTATTCCATGATCGGATATGGAGAGCACTATACCCCAAGTGAGGGATTACTTTTTATCTTCTGGACAAGTGCTTCAGGAAGCCACGCCAGTTACATTCTATCAACTGCTTGAGCTTCACCAGTCACATTCTCTATTCCTTAATTAGCCTCCCTTCGCCAGTGCATGTCACTCTTATCTCAGGTCGCTTGACCACATCTAGGGCTTGTGAAAAACCTGAGGGCATCCTCACATCTACTCCTCTTGGGTCCTCTTCTCAGGTGGTCAGGGAAATGCCATCACTTTTAGATCCTAACCCTGGGGCTGGAAATGAGAGGCAGGATCATCTGCATGGAGGGTCCTTGGGGATTGGTGAGGGGATGTGTCTTTGAGTAATATGCAGTATTCCTCATTTCCATTCCACAATGAACCCTCAATCCTATCTACATTTATGGAATATTGCAACCCTTTTCTCTCTGCCCGAGAAAACACTAAAAGATATCACAAATACGGGAACACTAGGAGAAGGGTGAAGAAGAGGAGGTCAGCAGGTGAGACAGGGTATCCCCCTTCCCCTTATGAGAACCAAATCTCACTCTTCATTTTCATTTATGAGCTATTGCAAAACACTCCCCTCATTTCCCCTAATTTAATCCAATATAGTACTGAGACAAGGAAGAGGTGACTAGGAATAGTGAACACTAGTAAGTCTTTTCACCAATCTAGTACTGAGATGAGGAAGAATGTTGTAAATGTCAGGCATGTCCCAAGGGCTCCTCTAATTTTGACCAGGCAATTACAATTTGGAACTCACACCTGCAACTTGTCAAGTGGTTGCATGTGTATAAAAAGGGAGCAGACCAGCAGCAAAGAGACTAGCAGGGAATCCTGTATGCAAGGAGGCAGCCCTGGTGGGTCATGCAGGAGAGCCAGGATGCTGGCAGATGACCCCAGGGAACTGTGGAGCAAAGGGCTAGATGGGCTGCGAGAAGGTCACAGGTAGGGAAGCCTCAATGGTCGGAGGTACGTAGCCAGAGCTGCGGACACAGAAGATGCAAAGTGACCGACAGCGTTGTGCGGAGAGGAAGCGGAGCTGCCAACAGATACAGAGAGAAACAGAAGTGCGAGTGGGGATCACGGTTGAAGGAAGACATGCAGGTGGAGCCGAAAGCGCAGTTTACTGGAGGAGATGCAAGGGACCAGTGTGTGAAGAGGGAAAATCACTCGAGCTGGGGTGCTTCTTTGGGCTGTGGGGGAATCTTAAAAGATGTCAAATGAAAGAAAAAGCATGCACACGATGAAACAAACCCAAAGCAACAGGCTGAGAAAACATTACGGAAAATATAACCTGCAAGCAACAGAGTAAAAGATCACAGGTATTGAATACCAAATTCAATGAAAGCTTTTGGGAAAAGATATGACCTGATGACAAATGTGTGTGAAATTCAGATATTGCCAATTTGAATGCAAAGCATGAGCCATATAAAACTCGGGGGGAAGCAAGTATGGTAGATTGCAAGAGAGCATGAAAGCAAGGTGGTGAAGAAACAAAACCAACATGAAGTGAACTAATGCAAAAATACAGTGTGGCAAGATCAAAGACTGGAAAATGATTTGTGACACATTGCAGCAAAGACAAAATATTGACAAGGAGAAACCAAGCGCATGTGAGCCTTCACACAGGCACAGATACACAAGAACCTGTGTGGGCTGGAGATCCTAATGCTCCTGGTTGCGTGACTTGTAGTGGGTGGACCGTGTGGTCTTACGACTGCGCCTAGACCAGGGAACCCCAATTCGAAAGCCAAAGAAGTTGCTGAAGTGAAACACGAGAAAGCAATCTGATTGAACTGTTAAATGAATATAAAGTCGATCTGGAGCCGTTCTGATTGAGGATAAGTACAAGTTGACTGTTGTGAACTTGGACAAGGGAACCCCAAGTTTTTATGGAACTGTCTGAAACTTGGGGAATGGGAACCCTGAGGTTTTGTGGAACTGCCTTGAGCTTGGGGAAGGGAATCCTGAGGATTTGTCGAACTGTTTTAAACTTGGGAACGGGAATCCCAAGACATTTGTGGAGCTTTCTTGAACTTGGGAAGGGGAGCTGAAGAATAAGCTAGGAGCTGGAAGAAGCTCAGAACTTTATTTTAAAGACTATTTCTTTTATTGCTGACATCCCTACACATTGTTTACCTTTAGTTGTGAGGGAAGTATAGGTTTTGGACACAGGTGGATCTTTAAGTTAAACTTTCTGACTTCGACTTTCCTTAGTTTCTTTAGGTAGGGAAATCCCACCTTAGTATAGGGCAAGTTAGGCCTCTGTTCATCCTGACATTTGAGTTAATAAAGCAATTCTGGTTGAACTTTGAATCTGTTGTCTGTGTCTTGCTTCATGATGCCTTTACAGGATACATCATCTTTCCCTGTGAACATATCCTATACCATATTTATAAAGGTTTCATTGTATGTCAGGATAAAAGCAGCAATCTGCATTGATTGACTATTTACACGCAATACTCTAGAATTACTAGTTTTGAAGATCTCTACATAGTCAATATCAAGACTCTTAATATGGGTACTATGGCAAACAAAGAAAGCATTGTATTCCTGTTGATTGCTCCTGCTTCATGAGAGCCAAAAATGTCTTGTATCATAAAACTGCCAGGACTGGATATCCTTACGCAGATACTTGTTAAGCCTAGACGATGGTATCGGTACATCCACCAGCTGCACTGTTACTGAAGCAGCTTTTTCCACATCTCACTCCAATAGTGAAAATGGAGGAAATTCCAGGGTCTCATCCCTCCCCACAGCGTGTTGGGATGACATTGAGAGTATGACATTTAGAGAAACACTTGTTTGCAGGCGCGTTATAAATGCCATATCATATCATATCATGCTTTCCTCCTCCATCTCAGGATCTGCTTCCTTACTTTTACTCAATGAGTCCAATTTATTTTGTATTAGCAAGCCATGTAAATCATTTTTCAGCCGCCTTCTTTTTTTATTGTTAATCTTTTTTTCCCTTTTTACTACTTTTAGTATATGTGGGCCTGAGTTTGCAGTAGGAGCTTACCATTACATTTGTGTTATTATGTAATAGCATTAACATTCTTATCAGGCCCAAGGGTATGTCCCAATTATATAATTTAAGCCATAAAACCTCACAATTAACTGTAACAAAGAGGCTGCTGAAATCGATATTCACCTGTTAGGGAGATTTCTCTGTAAGGCTAATCTCCCAAACCTAGTGAGTCCCCCAGCAGCTTTGCTGGATTTTTAGGGGTTTATTTTTTTCTCTCCTGCTAAAAGTGAGATTCGTTTGCTCCCACTCTTAGACATGATATGAGGTGTTCCTTTAACTTTCCATGGGCCTCATTACGACCCAGGCGGTAAGTTACCGCCTGGGTCGTACCTTTACCGCCATGGCGTAAACTATGTTTACGCCATGGTGGTTGTCGGATTTACCGCCCCATTCCAAGATGAGTGGGGCGGTAAATCCCCATTTCCCTTTTACCCTTCCCCATTCCCATTTTTGCCCCATAGGGCATAATGGGAGTGGGGAAGGAGATAATTACGCCACCGTAAATTACGGTGCCGTAATTATCTCCAAGGTCCCTTAGCGCCATGGATTTTAACGCCTGCAAAAAGCAGGCGTTAAACTCACCATGGCGCTAAGGGACCTTGTAATCAGGCGTTAAGGGTCGGCGCCGTTTACGGCGCGGTAAACCCCTTAACGCCTGGGTTGGAATGAGGCCTCATGTGTTTTATGGGCTATGGGGTCTTTTACTCCATAGGGTCTCATGTATTTTTTTGATGTGGGTTACACAGCACCCTCCGTGCCGTAACCCAGGGGTGTCGTAGCGACCCCCCAACATAGACTCCATACCCTGGGACTGACTACTGTCTCCCCCGGCATGTAAAGTCACCATTGGCTCTGCTATTCCCAAATTATGAACAGAAACCAGTACAAACCATCATATTGTGGACGTACTGGTCGGGGCAATTTGATTGCCCCGGGGTCTGTTGTTCGAAGGGGCACGTCTCCGTCCCCCCTGATCGAGTTTTGGCTGGTGGCAGTGGATACTGCTTTTTATATTCGACTGCGAATATATCTTTATGGGATTTTCCCATTGTTGGAGGCTACCAACTTCAATTATTTATTTCTTATAGCCTAGAACATACCGCCGGTTTATTTATTTAATATTAATTCGCCGGTTGGTATTTTTTGCCAGGACTCGATTCTAAAATGGCGTTTGTGTTCTCTTCTGTGACTCCAACCCAAGTTGAGCCCTTTGTTCCACTTTCTGGAGGGCTTCTCCACAGAAGCCTCCAAAAGTTGTGCCACTCTGTCTGGGTACCACAGGGGGTGTTGGAGGGGGTTTAGGCACCCTGGACTGAGTTACCTTGGTAACTCAAGTCGCACTCTTGTGTGATTGGCCCAAGTGGTGAGCCAGCCGGCTCACCACTTAGCATGTTTGATTGACAGCTAGGCTGAGTCAATGGGGGTGTGCTGCATAAAAGCAGGGCTTTGGGGACTGGAACTTCAGAAGTCGCCACAGGACCTAAGAATCCGAGGAGGGAGAAGCTGAGCCAGCCTGCAACGATGACACCACTGGTGGAGCCCTGCTGAACCGTCTCACTACTTTTCCCAACGACAGAGGAGATCTCCAGCCCGGAGAGTCTTCTTCCTTCGACTGGTGGGGATAACCAGTCTACCTTCTTTTCGCCTTCCTGGAACATCTTGTGGCCGCCTTGCCTGTGCCAAGCACCCCGGCAACCGGGATACAATGTTTTCACCACTACCGCGAACCGAAAGGGTAATACCTTTTTACCGGAGAACTCTGTGGCTGGTTTCTTCCCTGGCAGTGCAACGACCTTCACCCTTCCTCCACGACGAGATCTTCTCTTCCTCTGGACGACGCTGCGACTTGCACCCACTGCCAGGAACAACTGCCCCCGCTGAAGGATCCTCTCCATTTAAGGTGCCGTGTTCCACCTGGCTTCCCTTGCAACCGTTTGAACGGGGTGTATTAAATCCTCGTCTCTCGAACCTGGGTTAGCCTGGGACACCTTAGCTAACTTTTCTACACTGAACTAAACCTTTTTTGAACTACCTCCACAAACTTCGAAGACTCTAACTGTCTGATCTTGGGCATCTTCCGCCCGGCTCCCTTGAAAGTGGGCCTGGCGCCTAAACTTCCTTGCTCATCAGTAGACTGCACCTTCCTAAACTTGCTGTGGTTCTTTAAAAAGTGTTTAGTGTGTATGCTTTCATAATTCTGCTTTTCCCTCCCTCTTTATTTAACTTGTTGGAGTGCCATCGAACGTTAAGCGCACACCTCTGTCTGGAAATAAGTGGTGTTAACTAAGACTTGTCCAACAAGTAATCAGGGATGTACATATGATAGTAGTGATTGTGTTTTGAACTTATCTTACCAATTTAGTGCTAGTATGTTTTATAAGAGTGTGTTAAATAAATAAGTATATACTTTTACACCCAAGCTCTGGTCAGTGTTTGCTTGTGCTACTGTATTTCTGTACCTATTTTGTATGCTCTGTATACTGCCTAACTCTTCTTGAGGGAAGTCTGACTGCTCAGCCACAGCTACCAAGTGAATCTGTGTGGTACAAACTACTGCCAAACACCTGTAGTCTTAAATCTGTTGCAGTGGTCCCTAAGGGAACTCCGCAGGTTCTGCCTAACACTGGTGTACAGCGGTGGGATGTGTATTGAGTATACATTTTAGTGTGCTTAAAGATACCCTAATGCAACTAACCACAAAGCTTAGCACTAAAAGAAGTATTTTCTAAAAACCTGTTAACTATGGAAAGTTATAGTCAAGAGTCCCTTGCTACAAAAACTGCTGATTGTTTAAGAGTTCTCTGTAAGCATAAGAATCTCCTGACTAAAGGCAAGTAAATGGAGCTAATAGAAAGGTTGTTAGCAATCCAAAGTCTGGATGGTGGTTCAGAGGATCCTACCACTCCAGCAACTGTAGATAACGGCAATGATATTGATATGAATGTTAGTATTGATGACTTGGAGTCAGAAGCAGAAGAGGAGGTGGAAGATGTTAGAGTTGTCTTCCCTGGGCCTCTACCTGCCCTGCCAGCTGTGCCTACTGGACCCTTACCAGGACCCACACTTAATCCTCAATATATGGAACTAGAAAAAATGAAGCTTGAATTAGAATTCAAAAGAATTAATGCTCAAACAGAACAATGGCACCAAGAACTAAGGCTCAGAGAAATGGAGCTCAACCATGAGCTAGAAATGAAAAAAATGTCTGTGGAAAGTGCTTCTCTCTCCGAATCCTCTAGGTGTTCCAGTCCCAAAAGACCCTGGATGCCTAAGGAGTTGGTGGCTATGTATGAACCTAAGTTGGATGTGTTGGACTGGTTGAGTTTGTTTGAATATAATCATGGACTCCAGAACATTACAGGAAATGAGTTACTTTCCTGGTTGTTCTCTAGGCTCCCCCCTGTTGCAACTGATGTGGTAATGGAGTTGGGGGAGGAAGATAGGAAGGATTATGAATGTGTGAAGCTAGCTTTGATAGATAGATTTGGGAAGATCCCTTCACAGTACCTTAAGAGCTTTAGGACCCTCAAAAAGAATGATGGTACCCCTTGGGCTACCTGGGTGAGTGAGTGTTTGAAGAACTGAGAGGGATGGATTAAGGGTTACAAGGTGAACACTTATGAGGGAATGGGAAATCTTGTAATGTTGGAGTCAATTTATGATGCCTGCTCTCCTGAGCTCAGACGGCACTTGGCTGATTCAAAGGAATTAGATCCTAGAAGACTAGCTAAGGCTGCTGACTTGTGGGTTGCCAACAGGGCTACTCACAAGGATTCAGGGGTTACTCAGAAAAAGGATGAGCGAAAGCAGCCACAAAAATGGAACCAAGAGATTTCTAATACCTCACAACCCAAAGAGGGCCCCAAACAACAAAATAACCAGGGTAAGCCCCAGGGTAAACCACAACAGGCTAGTGTACCCTCCCGTCACAAACCAGAAGGAGGTCAGACCAAGCCACACTTTCAGAAAGCATTTGGAACATGCTATCTCTGTGGGGCAACTGACCACATCAAAGGAGATCCCAGATGTAAGGGTAAACCTACAGGGATCAGCACAGTCTCCTTAGCCTTCACTCGTGAGGAGGAAGTACAAATGGCTAGTGCTCACTTTGAAGTCTTTGCTGAAGAACCTTTGGGTCTTCAAGCAAGTGCAACAGTAGAGTCCATGGATCTGGTTAGTGATCAGAATAGGAGTGTGTACAACTCCATACCAGAAAACTCTAAAGTTTATTATATGGACAGTGTTCTTGTCAATGGCCAGGATACTCCTGCCAGGCGAGACTCTAGGGCCAGCAGAACAGTAGTGGATGAAAGCTTTTTCAGTCCTGAGGATGTTGCTAAGGCACCCAAAGGTCCCACTAAGATGTCTGGAGGCCCTGTCCAAATGGCTCCAATTCCATCAGCCCTCATTCAGTGTAATGGCATGACAGTGTTGATTCCTGTCAGTGTTCAGACTCAGGTGCCTGGGAGAGTCCTATTGGGGGATGATCTAAGAGCTCTAGGAGTAGTATCCAGTACCTCCAGGCCTCCCAGTATGGAGACCCAGAACTAAACCAAATTGGCTAGAGAGGCCACATTAAGGAACCACTCTAAGCCTGTGGGAACCTCTACTGAGAACCCCACTACAAGCCCTGGTATTGGTAAATTGACCTCTGACCCAGGCATATTTCAGGCTAACATGTTAGGGAAATGGGAGCCCCAACCAAGCTCCACCATTGTTCCCCCAGTTATAGAGTCTGTGACTCCCCCTGCTTCTCAGGAAGAGGTGGATAGACCTACTGGAACCCTAACTAGGCCTAAGACAACTGGTAATTCTCAGTGCTGGTGGAAAACCAGAAAAGAAAAGTCTAAGGCCATAAACCTTCAGACGGTTGGACCTTCCACAGAAGACTCCAACTCAATTCCTTGTCTTAACGGGGAAACTCCTACAGTAGGTAAAGGTAGATCTAAGAGGAAGGAGAAGCATGTACCTTGCTTGTCTCCATCCCCTCCAACCAAGAGGCCTAAGACCCAACCTTCTCCCAACAGAGAGGTGGTGAGGACCTCTGGAGGCCCCTCTAGATCTAAGGGAATCCTTTATAGGGGCCCCTTGAAAAAGCCTATCACAGGTTCAGAAGTTGTACCAACTTCTGAGGGAATGGTCAACCAGATCCCCTATAGTTTCAAAAAGACTGATGTTCCTCAAAGGGTTTGTAGGTCATATAGCTTACAAAGGAAATCCTTTCATTTGACCATAGGACATAAGTTAGGGTGTCACCACCAAAATGCTGATGGTCTCTCTAGGGTGTTTGTAACCGACTAGAGGTATGAAATTCATCGAGGAGTGGATTAAATCCTCCTGTCCCTTAGTCTGGGGGGGGGCGAGTGTTAGGGAAATTCTCTGTAAGGCTAATTTCCCAAACCTAGTGAGTCCCCCAGAAGCTTTGCTGGATTTTTTGGGGGTTATTTTTTTCTCTCCTGCTAAGAGTGAGATTCTTTTGCTCCCACTCTTAGACATGATTTGAGGTGTTCCTTTAACTTTCCATGGCCCTCATTACGACCCTGGCGGAAAGCAACTGACCTGACCGCCATAGCGTAAATAGCGTTTCCGCCATTGCACGACGGAGTAAAGTGCGGCTAATTCTGACCCATCGGGCACGAGCACTACGCTTTGGCGGAAGTGCAAAGTCCGCGATGGCGGAAATGTCCCCAAAACGCCCCTCACCGCCGTCGTACAGCGACCTAGGTGCAATTCCGCCACCGGACATAGCGATCACCGTAATGAGCGGCAATCGGAAAATACGGTGACCGTAAATATACGGAAACGGAAGCAAAAACATGGTCCCGGAACGGGAAACAGCACGCCGTACACCTATAAAATCAGAATTTTCACACAACCATTAAAAACACTACCCTGAGAGACATCCCAACCCGTCATCCACCCTAGTGAAACCAAAACAATGGGAAAAGTAGCGAAAAAAGCGTGCGACCGCAAGCGGCAGGTCCACTTCTCACGTGAGGAACTCACGGTGCTCACAGAGACCCTCCAGGAGAATGCTGCCATCGTCTTCTCGACGCAAATGACCAGGACGGCACTTGCAAACAAGAAGGCCATATGGGCTCTGGTGGCAAAGCGGGTAAGTGCGGTGGGGACCGCACCCCGCAACCCACAGCAATGCAGAAAGCGATGGGACGACTTGCGGATACGCGTACGGAGCATACTATCCGCCAACCGTAACATTGCCACAGCTACCGGGGGAGGATCGGAATCACCCATCAAGTTGACCCCCTGGGAAGAAATCTGTGCCTCCACCATTGGAATGGAGACCATAGAGGGAGTCGGAGGGATGGAGAAAGGAGTGCAGACATCCGAAGAATCAGGTAGGTGTCCCAAATAAAACTATGCTAAAACCACAAGGTCCAATCATGTGAAGTACCATGTGTCCACATAGTGCAAAAGAAACACATGTCCAGGAGAACGTCCACTTACATTGGCCTGATAGCGCACATTAAAAGTCAAATTAAATAAATAAATAATTAAAATTCCTAAAAACACCCTCTACACGTGCAGCAGGCACCCCCTAACTGCAGGCTGCAATACAACTGCACCCTCAATCCACACAAAAATGAAACCACCTCCAAGGCCCTGACCCAAATCACCCTCAGGTACCACCCCAATGCATGTGATACATTGCCATTCCAATTTCCACAGACCCATAAATAACGCTCGCCCTCCTTTACTCCACCACAGGGTCCGATTCAAACGACGAGCTCCAGGACACCCCTACCAGCACACCTGCAAAGAGGGCCAAGACCAACGGCCAAAGACCCTCCACCTCAGCTGCACGGATCAAGACACGGCAGCAGCACAAATCAAGTGGCAGCACACAGGAGGGGACTTCAACAGGCACCCCAGCAGCCAGCATGGCCACAACACCACCACCACCACAGGCCCCCCCAATGGATGCCACAGAAGGCACTGCTTCTGGTGGCAGCAGCACCATAGGTGACACTGCATTAATGGCAGCATGCTCCGACACAGAAAACGGTGATGTCGATGTACGATCCATCCATGACCTGTCTCAATCCCCCTGTTTGTTTCATCCCGTACACCATGAGGATACCACGCAGGGGCACTCACAAGACGACGACTGGCCATCCCCCACAAGCCCTGTGTCAAGGCAACATGAGGTGATCAGCCCCTCTGTGACACCACCGCAAATGGCCATGGCCCAGCAGAGGCAACAGTCCCTCGACCAGGTGATCGTGCAACAGCAGCAACTGGCCACGCTCCTCAAGGACCATGCTGATGAATGTGGGGGTACCAAGGCAGCCATAGAAACATGTACAGAGACACTAAGGGCAGAAATGGAGAGAAGCACCGAGAGCCTGAGAGTACAAATGGAGAGAAGCACCGAGAGCATGAGAGTACAAATGGAGAGAAGCACCGAGAGCCTGAGGGGGGAACTGCATGCGACGTCCAAAGACATATGTGCTGAACTTGCCGCTGTGCGCCGTGTGCTCACTGAGCTCTCACAAACCCTTAGGGACATGCATGGCCGTGAGCAGGCAGAGACATCATCCGTTGCAAGTTCCGTCCAGAGCAGCCCCCAACGTAGATCTGGGAGGAACCTGCGCTCCACAGGCAGGGGTGTCCCTGATACCCGGAGAGGGGGCTTGCAATAGCGACTGCCCACTGACAATGAGCATCCTTGGACACTGGTGTTCGGGGGGGAGGTAGGAGGGTGGAGGGGGTGTGTTGGGCTTACTTGGGTGGCGGGTCGATGGGGTGTGTAACACAATTTCACATATGCTATAAACATTTCACAATCATCCAATGAGATGTGTGGACATTGATCTTTGTGTACGAGGCCATTATAGGCGTACAGTCCATATTGTGCATGTTCCAGACACACACAGTGCCACAAGTCCCGTGTCCATGTATCAGCCACCAGGCGTGATTGCTAGAAGCATGAATCAGTGATAATCTGACGAATTTCACGGCCCTCCTGTGCCTCGCGGACTCCTTGAGGTGCTGCCACACCCCCACCCACATCATGACCATATTCAGGTGCTTGCAGTTCTGCGTCAGGGGGCATGGGCACATTTCTACGTATGCACATGTTGTGTAGCATGACACATGCCATGACCATCTTTGCAACCTTCTCATGGCGGTACAGGAGTGCCCCGCCAGACCTGCTGAGGCAGCGGAAACGACCCTTCAGTAGGCCTAATGCCTGTTCTATGACTACACGGGTACGTGAGTGGGCATGGTTGTAGTCCTCCTCATGCTGGTTCTGTGGGTTCCGGAGTGGTGTAAGGAGCCATCTCTTCAGTGGATACCCGGCATCACCTGTATGTGGACAATAAAGGATGTTTGAGGAATGACATTGCTACGTAAGCACCCCCCCCTTCCTGCCAGGTCATTGCCGCATCACATACCCCACATTATCATGAATGAAATGAGACTCACCGAGTAGCCAGGATCTGTTCCCTGCATGTCGCTCCATGTAGCGTGGTATTGTAGAGTTCCGTAAGACCATGGAATCATGGGTTGATCCAGGGAATCGGGCACAACAATGTGTAATGATCCTGTTTGAGTCACACACCATTTGTACATTAAGAGAATGATATTGTTTTCGGTTGCGGTACTGGGCCTCCATGGGATGTGGGACAACCAATTCCACATGGGTGCAGTCGATGGCACCAATGCAACCCGGTATGCCGGCAAGTGCATGGAATCCCACTTTTGTGTTCGTAATTTCCTGCTCCGAGCGTGGTAGAGAGATGTAGTCGTTTGCGTGCTTCAGGAGGGCATCGAGCACTTGCAATAGTGTCCGTGACAACAGTGGCTGTGAAATGCCATGCAACTGTCCGACTGTGTGCTGGTAGGTGCCTGTGGCCAGGAAGTGGAGTACAGACACCACCTTCAGTAGGGGTGGGATGGCGGTTGGGCTATCTATCATGCTGACAAGGTCAGCGTGTGTCATGTCCACAATGGCGGTTATGGTGTCCCGGTCCAAACGGTAGAGGGTGTGGATCTGCCCATCAGTGAGGTTGAACGGATGTGCTCGGAGGCGTGGGATTGCGGGCTGCCTGCGTGGTGGTAGTGGCTGTGCTGGTGGGCCTTGCTGGCCCTGCCTTGCCCTCCTCCTCCTCCTGCGTCTCCTCTGTGCGGCCGGTTGTTGTAGTAGTTGGTGTTCGTCTTCTTCTTGAAGTTGGAGTACTTGCAGTGCTATCAGGTCGCCCAGGGCCAACATCGCTAGTCCTGCCGGTAGCATTTTGGAGCGGGTGTGGTTGTGGGAGGGGGTTGGGTGTGCAATTTATGTGTTTTCAAGCTGTATAGCCTCCACCTGTGGTGATTCATTCCACCTGTGCAAGCTGCAATCCCCTTTGGCCGAGCACGTCCCGCACACAACGCTGCAAATCGACGCATGGCATCTTGCTATTACAAACATGTATTTCATCCCAATGGCAGTGAGATATTGCTTCATATGTTAATTCTGCTATGGTCCCATTGTTTCACATACTATCTTTGCAGTCGGGAACAAACTTGTGAAGGGTCAGTGGAATGTAGTACTCGATTAACGGTGGACCCTCATGCAGCGCTGTACCGAGGTTCACCGACGGGCGGGGCGTCCCATTTGTGAGTGAAGCCAGTTGCCATTTTCACACACTGCCGCACTAAATGGATGGATTTGTGATTTCAAGCGGTCACAGATGCCTTTTCGACGTGATGTTGCAAATGAGGAATTCGAAGGACAGCGCTTTCGGTTTCCAGCTAGCGGCGAGGAGACGCCCACAGGTCTGACTGCAGATAGAAAGTTCTATTGTTTAATGTCCTTGGGACAGGGGCCATGCCGAGAATGCAATGATTGATATGAATAGTATGGGATGCGCAATAGCGTAGTGGAGGATAAGGCAGGACGTTCCCAAATACATGTTACTTCACAACACTAGAATTCCGGGCTGGAGCACAGTGGATTTTGCAGACTGCATTAAGCACAGACTCAATGGAAATTTCAAATGTTATGTGAGTAAATAATCAGGCGTTTTTATACCGGGATGAGGGAATGATGTATGGATGCATGGACAGATGATTTAATAGAGAGTCTGCCATGTACATGGCTTTTTGGAATCTATCAACTTCCTCTGCGCTATGTGATGCAGGGCTGCCATAGTGGGACCATCATCTATCTGCCCTTGTTGAACCCTCCCTGTCTCGACGCGCCTTCAAACACTTGTGTCTATGCACGTTACTAATCCCATCTAATGGATTCTGTTTTAACAGACGCATGCACACAAACACTCGTTTGTAATAGTGTTTTCACCTCGATTTATATAGTTATGATTCGCAAGTGATTTTTGGGTGCGAATAATCCTTTTGGTGGGCTAGCATGCATATGGCTGTGGATTTAGTGTGATCTTTGAAGTGAGTAATTCAAATGGAGTTCAGAAGCCCATACTATTCTTTTTCGTTTCATTTGGGTGACAGGTATCTCCTCCCCTTTTGCCGCTGCCATCTGTATGCCACTCCTGCAGATGGCTTTTACTCCCGACACCTGCTGCTTCGTGTTAATCAGTGGAGCACCATTACGATCTTATGGGACGATCGCCAATGGCCCACATGCCCTTACGCAGTACTAGTGGCTAGGAGCAACATTTCGAGCTTTCAGCTGGACTAGTGCCTACCTAATGGGACGGCCCTGCGGTTCTAGGCGCTTCCATGTTGCCTTTTTGAACGTGAATGTAGCCCCTGTGTACCATGGAGGAACAGGGCGTCACACAAGAAGAAGCTGGTCATTTATTGCGGATGCAGCCCACAATTATGAGATATGATTTGGAGTTCATGACCTAATAGCTGTATGGGCCGGGTGATTTTGTTGTGCATTAAATTTTGATTATGATATTGACCGTGTAGCGTTATTCTTTGCAAGTAATGTAGCATATTCCTATTTGTGGAGCGATGTATTGTGAGGAGATCTGCTTTGGGTTCGGCCTTCTGAGTATAGTTGCGTGGTACTGTACTGGGCGCGTTTGCCTACGAAGGCCAGTAAGGTCAGGGATAGGGGCTGCAATTATGTCTGTTTTGATGATGTCATGCTCATGGGAGGGGGATTAGCTTTTGTGTAACAGATGCCGGTCAGCCAGGCGGATTGGTGGAATGATGTGATTTTCAGAATATGGCTGGTCACAGGTGCCTGTGTTTGCGTGCGTTTCTTGGAGGGAGACTGAGGTCATGTCCATTGGAATAGCTTCTGTATTTGTGCCATCTGTGCCCTGCTGCTCCCATTGGCCCCTCTTGAGATGTGCCTGGCTGCTCAGTCACTCTGCCAACTTGTGTGGTACATGCTTATGCTGATGGTTGGTTTGTTTACTGGCAAGAGTACAGGGCTGGTGCAGTCTCACTCAGGATACTGCTTTGTATGTTGCCTTACACTGGTGTCAAGCGATGGGGGGCCTGTTTTTGTTTGTCTCAGTTTTCAGTTCATGTTGCTGTACTTGAAGCTTCACATGCCTGTGCTGCATCAGTACGGCAATGGTGCCATGGCTAATATGGATGGCCACTCACAAGGCACTTGGAGCCCCTACATTCACTGGTTGCATTGTGTGACTTCATTGCACCTACGAGGAGTTGTGCAATGTGGCCAGGGAGTGGTGTACAGGCACTCAGTAGGGCCTTTTACGGTTGGTTTGCGATGCCGTACTTCTCACCATGGCGGAATGGTACTTTCCGCCATGCTTGATGGCGTTAGGTACATGTCCGCTAGGGTCAGAATTCCCGTACCGTTGCGCCATGGTGGTAATTACGGTTTCGCAGTGCGCGCGTGCGCGTACTTGGTGCAGTTAGCGCTGGCGTTCACTACGGTGTCGCTAATGGCATCGTACTTTACGGTGACGGGTCATGATCGCACCGAGCGGTATTCGATGGCGGTATTGCATTTCCGCCATCGTTTTTTCGATTTCCGCCAGGGTCGTAATGAGGGCCCATGTGTTTTATGGGCTATGGGGTCTTTTACTCCATAGGGTCTCATGTTTTTTTGATGTGGGTTAAACAGCACCCACCGTGCCGTAACCCATGGGTGTCGTAGCGACCCCCCAACATAGACTCCATACCCTGGGACTGACTACTGTCTCCCAGGGCATGTAAAGTCACCATTGGCTTTGCTAGTCCCAAATTATGAACAGAAACCAGTACAAACCATCATATTGTGGACGTACTGGTCGGGGCAATTCGATTGCCCTGGGGTCTGTTGTTCGAGGGGGCACGTCTCTGTCCCCCCGATCGGGTTTTGGCTGGTGGCAGTGGATACTACTTTTTATATTCGACCGCAAATATATCTCTATGGGATTTTCCCATTGTTCGAGGCTATCAACTTTAATTATTGAATTCTTATAGCCTCCAACATGCCGCCGGTTTATTTATTTAATATTAATTTGCCGGTTGGTATTTTTTGCCAGAACTCGATTCTAAAATGGCGTTTGTGTTCTCTTCTGTGACTCCAACCCAAGTCGAGCCCCTTGTTCCACTTTTTGGCAGGCTTCTCCACAGAAGCCTCCAAAAGTGGTGCCACTCTGTCTGGGTACCACAGGGGGTGTGGGAGGGGGTTTAGGCACCCTGGACTGAGTTACCTTGGTAACTCAAGTCGCACTCTTGTGTGATTGGCCCAAGTGGTGAGCCAGCCGGCTCACCACTTAACATGTTTGATTGACAGCTAGGCTGAGTGAATGGGGGTGTGCTGCATAAAAGCAGGGCTTTAGGGACTGGAACTTCAGAAGTCGCCACAGGACCTAAGAATCCGAGGAGGGAGAAGCTGAGCCAGCCTGCAATGACGACACCACTGGTGGAGCCCTGCTGAACCGTCTCACCACTTTTCCCAACAAAAGAGGAGATCTCCAGCCCAGAGAGTCTTCTTCCTTCGACTGGTGGGGATAACCAGTCTACCTTCTTTTCGCCTTCCTGGAGCATCTCATGGCCGCCTTGCCTGTGCCAAGCACCCCGGCAAGCGGCATACCACGTTTTCACCACTACCGCAAACCGAAAGGGTAGTACCTTTGTACCGGAGAACTCCGCGGCTGGTTTCTTCCCTGGCAGTGCAACGACCTTCATCCTTCCTCCACGACGAGATCTTCTCTTCCTCTGGACGACACTGTGACTTGCACCCACTCCCAGGAGCAACTGCCCCCGCTGGAGGATCCTCTCCATTTAAGCTACCGTGTTCCGCCTGGCTTCCCTTGCAACCATTTGAATGGGGTGTATTAAATCCTCGTCTCTCGAACCTGGGTTAGCCTGGGACACCTTAGTTAACTTTTCTGCACTGAATTAAACCTTTTTTGAACTACCTCCACAAACTTCGAAGACTCTGTGTAACTGTCTGATCTTGGGCATCTTCCGCCCGGCTCCCTTAAAAGTGGGCCTGGCGCCTAAACTTCCTTGCCCACCAGTAGACTGTGCCTTCCTAAACTTGCTGTGGCTCTTTAAAAAGTGTTTAGTGTGTATGCTTCCATAATTCTGCTTTTCCCTCCCTCTTTATTTAACTTGTTGGAGTGCCATCGAACGTTAAGCGCACACCTCTGTCTGGAAATAAGTGGTGTTAACTAAGACTTGTCCAACAAGTAATCAGGGATGTACATATGATAATAGTGATTGTGTTTTGAACTCATCTTACCAATTTAGTGCTAGTGTGTTTTATAGGAGTGTGTTAAATAAATAAGTATATACTTTTACACCCAAGCTCTGGTCAGTGTTTGCTTGTGCTACTGTATTTCTGTACCTATTTTGTCTGCTCTGTATACTGCATAACTCTTCTTGAGGGAAGTGTGACTGCTCAGCCACAGCTACCAAGTGAATCTGTGTGGTACAGACTGCTACCAAGTGGGTTTACTGCCAAACACCTGTAGTCTTAAATCTTTTGCAGTGGTCCCTAAGGGAACTGCACAGGTTTCTGCCTAACATCACCACATATACAGTTTGCCTTAACACAACCACTAAGAATAATCTACAGTTAATACCAGTCCAACGAGTTCAAATAGGTGCCAATGACTTTACATACTCCAGTTTGGTTAATTGGGATTATTTTATTTTCAGAGGGCCATTCGTTTGATTCCTTTAATAAGACTCTGGTAAATATTTTAGAATGGGGATCCAACATCGTTAAAGTGCTGTAATTTCTGGGATTATGACGAGGGACTTTGTTATATGCCCGAACAATTATACTATTTAAACCTGTTGATGGTATATTATCCCTGTGGCTTAGTGTAATGAATAATGAATGGAACATCCTGTTCCAGCAATTGGAACTTCATTTTATTAAGGTGTTGCCCAGTCCATCTAGGCCAGGGGCACCCAGGTTTTTTTGGTGGCTTGAAAATTGCTACAATTTTATCTTCCCCGCCAGTGTATATCCACCTGTATGTGATATCAAGTAGTCTATCCTGTGCTAGATTAGGAAGCCCAATGGCATCCCTAATATGGGTCTCCCAATCCAATTTGGAGGCACTTCCCAAAAAGCCCTCAGCAGAAGATTTGGTGTTCACTAATTTCCAGAAACTACGACTATTGTTATGCCTAGCACTAGTACCAAAGAGTTCCACTACTTGATGACTCCTGTTCTGCAGTGTGTTCTTAACCATTGGCAGTAGCTGTTTTCCATCTGCATTACAACCATGTAATAATCAGTGCAATCAGAGAAGCTCTGGCTAATGCAGTTGAGTTCCTATTTATGCCTCTGTTAATTGTGATTGTGAATCAATGTCCTCATAGGCTTACATGAGTTTGCAACAGTTATGCACTATTTATTTAAGAACTTAACATTTTATTTCTAATTAATATGAATTTGGTTTTGTTTTATTTTATTTCACTTGAAATATTTCTATTCCTCTGTTAATCTGGATTATATTGGCTATCTGTTTTTTTTTAATATTGTTCATATAACACAGAAGAAAACGCAGGTCATGATTTGTAAGCCAAATGACAGATCAAAGCAGAAGTCCCATAAGTGGTATTTGAACAACGTGGCATTGACAACTGCCTTGGAATCCAAATATTTGGGCATCACAATGACTGGCAAATTGAAGTGTGAGACCAATAATGTAAAACTCAAAAGTAAACTGCAAATTCTAACTGCTCAAGCCAGAATATTAACACGAAAATATGGCAAATTCACACTAAGACATACCATGTCATACTATCAACAAAAAGTAATCCCCATTATACTGTATGGTGTAGAAGCTCAAATTCCCAAAGAGCAATGTTGGTTTACCCAAATGTACTCCACTTCCACTAATTCGATTCGAGGTTGGCTTAATATCAATTTACGCTCATGTTCTATGGAAAATGTCATCATTCTTAAGGAAGTGTTTGCTAAACATCAATCCCCCAAACACTTTGGGAATCATAGCCCAGTACTTAATGACATCACAACACACATTCGCAAAAATGTAGTTAAAGTATACTCTGAATGCCTTGGCGGATGCTTCTGTTGATCTGGACCTATTATTATTTTGTTTGTTATTTGTATAATCTGTTTTAATATATTAGCTTATTATTAATATTATCTTATTTTGTTCTAATTTTTTAGATTCATGATTTTGTATTAACTTGCATTATTATTTCTGGTCAATATTAATTTTATTTTATATTCATGTTTAATTGATCATGTATTCATGGCTACATTTTGAGACATGGAATAGATGTAGTAAAAGGAGTCACAATGGAGAATGGAGGATAAGAGAGGAGAATTGCAATATATTATGGAACATTAAATGAAAAATTAGAAATAGGAAAAATGTCCTGGGAATTTAAAGCAGTGCACACTTTCACAACATTGGCAAAAACAGTGCTTTGTCGATTTCGGCTTTCGCACACATTTTGCTCCAGCCAGACCTAGCAGCTAAGTGAGATACACAGGAATATTTAACAAATGTACAACATAGATATATGTTCTCAACAATTGTATAGTTCCTAACACACCCTGACTTCTGAAAGTGCATAGTGCATGCATGCCAGCATTGTCTTTCCCTTCCAGGCAGATAGATAAATCAATCCATATCTAATTCCATTTTCTGAAATGCCTAAATGACAAAGTAGCAAGCAAGAGCAATCAAGAAAGTACCCACCTACAAGACAGCCAGCAGTATGGCTTATTATGGGAATCTGAGTCTTTGGAAGATGTCTACTGCAGCAGTCTCCTTCTGGTGTGCCTGGTGCACCGACTTGTGATGGAAAAGCCAGTGAAGAAGGCATCATACATTTTGAATCATGGCAGAAACAAGTGGCATCTTCTGAATGGCACTGTAGTGCAGACGTCGGTAATCAGGTTTCACTGGCACATGTAGGGCAACTTCCTGTAATATTGTCACAGACCGGTTTGATCTTCTCATTTCAATAGTTGTATGGGAAGTGCAGAAAATCATATGCCTGGCTGTAAATAGCTACCACTGCTAGCTTGGCACCTCTCCCAACTAACCCAAGCACACAGAGAGTGTCCTCCAGTTTGCCCACATACATCATATACAAAACTGAGACCAGAAGCTACATAACTTTGGAAGTACCCCAGCCTCCCAACAAGTACTGGGTCATGAACCAATCAAGGTGGAACAAGCATCTCTGAGATAGGAAAGCCTAAATCCAGAGGAAGGACCACTGCCCAAGGAGAAACATAAAATAGGTTCCCAGTAGACCAAAAACACTTTGCAACCCCACTTCTCAAATCGAGATGATTTTTACCCAAATAGAGTCTATGCAGATGTGTCAGCTATGAGACTGCTTCATAGAACAAACAGGCTATTAAATCCAGGCAGATGTCCAAGGGAGGCTACAACACCTATCCGTGGGAGAATATGCACCCCAAGACCCTAAGCAGAATGACTCCCAGTTACTCAACAACAGAGCAGAAACCCCACATCTGCCTGAAAGCCATGCCAGCAGTCTACTTTTGTGTACTGTAGGAAACAGCCAACCCCTATAGGATCCAACCAAGAAGAATACTGGCTAGTCCATGGAACCACACGATGAAGGCTGCAAGTCTGCATTCAGACCCCCACCCTGGTACAAAGTCCAGACGCATTCTTATGAGGTATTTGCCGAAGGCCTCCTGGACAGTGTGATCACCTCTATCCTTCCTTCTGACATATCTGAGCATCAACAACTCTGTTGCACCATCCTGCCAAAGGCTTTAGACAGCACAGGAAGGATGGAGGAAGAAGTGGATCTTTCAGAAGCAACGGATTTGGCAGCAAAATCATGGGAACCATGATAGATTGGTACCACACCAGCTGAATCATGAGCATTGAGGCCAAAATGAAACCCACACCATCCGTGCAGCTCTGTGTACTGCCCTTTAAGAGAAGCCCATGGAAAATGACAATGGAGGAAGGCATACAAGAGTCCTATGAGCTGGCTCCCAGACAGGGCTATCACTCCCTCCCAAACCAGAAGCACCTTAACCGAAGAACAGTAGCATGTGGGCCAATAGTACCAAGGAGTACTCCCATGTCCCTCTAAGAGAGCTGGAATTCCTCCTGTGACCAGCAAAATGCAGAACAATGGCACACCCTCATCCAATGGTCTACCCATAAATAGTGGATCCCTTGAATGAAGATGAGTGGACATCGACATTCACCCTACCCCTCCCCTCACCAGGGTGAACCCCCGTCCATGAAGGACTTTTTTATTTATTTTTGGTCCATGGCCAGAGTTATTTTTCTTTTTCTTTTTGGTTCCCCTTGATTCTGCGTGGACACTTTTTGTTGACTTGTTACATTCCCTTGGCCCGGATGTGGGCTTATCTATTTTGTTTTACTTTCCAAGGTGGATTTATTCTTTTCTCAATTTTCTGGGTCCCTCAACATGTGCAGTTTCACTTTCGGGGGCATGGTTGATGCAGTTGGGGACAAGCAGCCATGCACAGTGACATCAACTGCCATGGTTGTATCATGGAAAACAGGAGGGCATGTGCAGGTAACATTGTGCTAAGTGATTCTTAATGAATGTGTGTTTGATGCATGATTGTGAAATATGGCTGTTTTAATGCATTGTCCCATGTTGTTGTAGTGCTACAAATTCATGCAGTGACTGCACTCCATGGAAGGTCCACCATGCACCCTTTTGCATCCGTAGTCCGCCTGCCCTCTGCCAGGCACTGGCCCTCCTCTCACACATTTGGAGGCACAGTTTCTGGTGGAGGTGATGACGGAATCACACCATGCTGGCTCAGTCAGCAGGTAAACATGTGCCATGTCTTGCATGTTGTGTGGGTGTTATTGGTCACCATGGAATTTGCTTGCAGTGCACATCTTGGCATAGTGGTGGCTTAACCTTGTATGATGGTGAATGTCTGGGCAGATGTGTGTCTGTATACATGCATGTGTGTGTATGTGCAGTTACACTTATATGTGTGTGCATTGTTTGTGTGAATGATGCCATACTTCGAAGTGAATGGATGGCACTATACACACTTTGCCCATTGGCAATGTTTCATTGAGTCTGGATGTACAGCTGATTGATAGCATGCATTCACTGCGCATCTGCATGACTAACCGTGATGATGTGCCCTTTCTGCCTCCCTTCCCCTCCACCTGTCCACATGTATCCTACCATGCCCTGCAGGGGTCTTCCCTGTGCACACTTCTCTTTTTTTTATCAACATTTTTTATTGGTTTTTCTACATGCATAATCATTACTAATAACACTTTACTTCAGAGAAAGAAAAAACAAAAAACAAATAAAAATTGTCAAGCACTTCAGGCGGGTTCTTGTAGGCCATTCTATACATGTCTGATGCCCCCAAGTCGATGTGCATAGTCTGTTGCGGAAGTAAAGTCTCTGTTGAGCCTTGGGTGTCTCATCGGGCATCCTCCCATTTCTGCCATATTTTATGCGCCTTCTGAGGGCACCCCCTCGCTGTATATACTCTGTGCTCTATCGCTGCACATGTGTCCACATCTATGGGCCATTGTTCATAGCTTGGTGTTGTTTCTGATCCCCACAGTTGCGCAATATTCCATCTGAGTACTGCCATGGCTGTCGACCAGAGTAGCCTCTCATAACGGGACAAGTCGCTTTCATCTGCTACTCCCAATAGCAAGTGTTTTGGTTACCTTAATGCCGGTTTGCCCATGACTCTTGACAGTTTATCGCAACATTTTCGCCAGAGCTGTTGTACGTTGTCACATTCCCATATAATATGAAAAAAGGTCCCTTCTCCCCTTTTGCAGCGTAAGCATTGCGGGTCTGGAGCTCTACCCCACTGAAACAGTGCTACTCTCGGGTAGTAAATGAGGTGCAGGATCTTCAGTTGGACCAGTATGAGCCTTGACAATATGGTTGCCTCACGGGGGTGCATCAGCGCCTCTGTCCACTCCTCTTTTAGTAGTGTCCCCACATCTCGTTCCCACTTGACTTTTAGGCTGGTTAGTACCAGTGTGGCAAAGGATGTGATCGCATTATACATTATTGAAGTGATTTTGTGCTTGATTCGTTCCTGGACTATGTTGCGTTCCACCAGGGTGTATTCTGGCATATCTCTCATGTTCTGTATGTTAGATTGCAGTGCGTGTTTTATTTGGGTATAGTGGGTATCTTTCTGTATGTGGGAGGGAGAACTCAGAATGTAGTGTCTTGAACGGACTGTCGTGCCCTTTCGCACTATGGGCCTCATCCCGAGTTGGGCTGTAGCGGTAACGGTATTACCACCGCATTTAAGGGCTAGCCCTACCACGAGTTGGGTGCTAAATCGGCTGTTTTATCTCCAGCTTTTTTCTTGGAGGTGAAAATCCCTGTTTTCGGTGGTATTACAGCCGGCTGTATTAGCCCGCAGTATTAGCACCAAAAATTCCCCATTGGATCCAATGGACCCAATCAGGAATGGGGATTTACCGTAAAGGCCCAACCCATGATTCGGTGGTAATACCACCGGGCCAGTCGGTGCTAGGGCTAATATAGTCAGCGGTATTACAGCCGGGAATACAGCCCAACTCGTGATGAGGCACTATATCTCCAATCCTTGTTATCCCTTGCTGCTTCCAGGCTGGCCATTTGGGCAGTTTGTTTATTTCTGGGAGGAGTCTAATGTTCCATAGCGGCTGTATCGATGTTAGTTTCGAATCCCACCTCATGTACTGGTGTGTTTCTGCCCAGATTCTGGTGATTTGTGCCGACCTCGAAGAGGATGTCACACCGCCCAGGCTGCGGCACAAGAGTTCTAACAAAGATGTTGAACCATCAGCGTTGATCCCTCTGATGTGTGGCAGATTTGCATCCCCATGTAGCAGATCGTTCACCACCGCCATCTGTCCAGCCCATTAGTATTTTTGCAGTCTTGGCAATCCAATTCCTCCCTCCCAGATGGACCTCTGAAGTGTGGGGAGAGCTATCTGTGGGTGACCTCCGCACCACAGTAGTTTCCGGAGGATACAGTCAATTTTAAGGAATTTGTGCTTTGGGACGTGAAGTGGTGTGTTTTGCAGAATGGACAGAAACTTAGGGAGGGCAATCATTTCAAACAGGACCGCTCTACCTAACAGTGACGGTGGCAGGGAGGTCCAATGCCAGAGTCAATGGCAGGTATCCTCCACGAATCCTGTCGTGATGGGGTGTAGGTTCCTGGGTATGTAGTCTGTGGGTTTTTTTGTGATTTGTATGCCGAGGTATTTAAATTGTTCCGTGACTATGCGGTAGGGGAAGCTAAATGGCATAGAGATGACTGCGTTTCCTACGGGAAATAGTGTGTCGATTTGGACCAATTTACCTTAAGTCCACTAAAGGCCTCGTATCTCTTTAACATATGTGTGACTCTATGGAAGTAGTTGTTCGGGTCCTTTCGGTAAATTAACAAGTCATCTGCATAGAGAGAGACTCTGTCTTCCACACGTGTCTGACCACTGGAAGCCTTCCCAAAGTGGAGTGTTACGGAGGAGTATGGTCAGAGGTTCTATGGCAATCGCAAAGATCATGGCTGACAGGGCAGCCTTGCCTCGTGCCTCTACCTAACATAAAGGGGTCCGATTGCCAGCCATTGACCCTTGTTCTGGCTCTAGGGCAATTATATAGTACTTGCACCCAGCTCATAAAGTACTGACCAAATCCTATACGGCGCATTATTTCCCAGATTGCCTCCCAGCGTACTGAGTCAAAGGCCTTTTCAAAATAAATTGCCAATAGTGCTAACGGACCTGGGAGCCTGTCTGCCCTTTACAGGGCTGAATGTAACCTGTAGAGGTTCATACGGGTTGATCTTTGGGGCATAAACACGCATTGATCCGTATGAATCAATGAAGGGATGACTTGCTGCAGGCGGTCTGCCAGCACCTTAGCTAATATTTTTGTTTCGCTGTTTATCAGTGAAATAGGTCTGTAAGAGCTCCAGAATTCGGGGAGTTTATCCACCTTGGGTAGTACTATTATTGTGGCTTCCCTCAGGTCTGGGGACAGGGATCCCAGGTCTTGTGCATGTTGGTACATGCAGAGTAGGTGTGGGGCTATTACGTTCGTTCCTACTTTCCACCACATCTCGACCGGGAAGCCGTTTGGACCTGGCGACTTTCTGGAATTTAATTCAGACATGGCACTCAGCCCCTCTTCCTCTGTGATTTCCTTCTCTAAGAGGTCCTGCTGTGCCCGGTCCAAATCGGGGGGAGTCAGTTCATCCAGGATCGAGGTGTCCGCAGGGGTGGTGTGTGTCTTATACAGATCGGCGTAGTAGGTTGCAAATCCTCCCGCTATGTCTTGGTCTGACACTAGTGGATTTGGGACTCCTGTCTCAAGCTTCCTAACTTGACTATGGCCCTGCTCTCTGCATTCTAACCATGGCAGCATCTTGCTTGCTTTGTCTCCTGTTTAGTATATCCTCGGCTGCATCGTTCTATGTGCCTGCCTCACATTGTCTAAGGCTACAATTTGTAGGTGTTTCTGTGCTAGCCGTAGGGCTCGGTTTGTGTTGGGCGCGTCTTGGGCTATGTGCGTCCATTCTGCATGTGTTACCTACTGTTCTGCCTCGTGTATCTTTGCAAGGTGTTGCTTTTTGAATGCTGTAGTCCATGAAATATTCTCACATCTGAGCACAACCTTGTACACCTCCCATAGCACCCCGGGGTCTGATGCAGACTCTGCGTTTAGTTCAAAGTATGCTTTGGTTGTTTCTTGGAGCTTGTCCACTAGTTCCTGAATACCCAAATAATAGTTGTTCAGGCGCCAGCAGGGAGGGGGGGTTGGTCTGGATGTATTGAGTGCTAGTACCAGGGGGGAGTGATCAGAGATTCCCTTGGGAAGTAGGTATGCCTCGTGAGTTTTGTGTATGTCAATTGACGAGAGAAAAAAGTAGTCTTATCTAGAAAGTGAGGCGTGCACCCCAGAATGAAAGGAATACTCTCTGTCATTAGGATGAAGGTCTCTCCTTGCGTCCCGCATGCCCAGGGCATTCACAAATGTAGCTAGTTTAGTGGAACATGCTGGGATTTCTACCGCGTAAGTGCGAGCGATCTAGTTCAGTGTTCATGACTTCATTAAAGTCGCCTCCCATAACCATAATGTTGGACGTGTCTTCTGTGATCAATGGGGAAATGTCTGTGAGTAGTGAAGATAGTAGGGTGGGAGGGGCACAGATTGCCAGCCTTGCTATGGATTGTTCCCATAGTGTTCCTGTCGCGTATACATATCTGCCGCCCGTGTCTTGGGTGACGGCATTAGAAGGAAGGGAAGCCTCTTGTGTACAAGTATCAGGACACCTTGGGAGCCCATGGTAAAGCCTGCATGTAATGCAAGCCTATAGTTCGTGTGCTTGAATAGGTGAGTTTCAGTCAGAAATACTATGTCCGGGGTGTGTCTATTTAGGTATTGCGTGACAAGTCGGCATTTGACCCCCATTGCCGAGGCCGTTAACATTCTATGTCATGAACTTGAGGGTTCTGGGGGTACCAGTGGCAGCGCTACATGTTGCCATGACCATTTGTGGTAGGAGACGTGTGTGCAAGGGGAGACGGCCTAGTGGGCATTCACTGAGCTTAGTTTGTGTGCGTAGCCCTCTTATCTGCTGATGTTGTGTGTTGTGCTTGATGATTCCATTTCTTATCTAAACTAACCAAACCCCTATCCCCCTACCCTATACTCCTCCCAACCAGAAGCATTGGTCACCCGAAAATCAAAACTTTATAATTGTCCACTGGACAACTTACATGCACTAAACTGAGCTATAGCTCGGGTAGTTGCCCCCTACAATGAGTGGGTGGGGGGACGTTACCTCTCGTGCTATACTGGGAGAAAAAGCATGAAGGGAGCTAAAGGGGGGAGGGCGGAAAGTCAGGGTTGGTGGCCTCCACGTGACCCCATCGTGAGAGCATGTCACGCCTTGTATGAAGTGTCGGAACATCTTGCGGGTCAATTGGCAACTTAGTTTCTGTTCCCCAGGGTTGTGGCGAGGCTGAGCCACCAATGTCTTCCAGTAGGTCTTGCGATTGCGCTTGTGCTTGTGGTGGAATCAGACGTTGGTCAGCTGGCAGTCTGCGGTGTCTGCTCCTGTTGCTACGAGGTGTCGACCAGTCGCCATCTATGTGTTGCTCGGCCCAGCGTCATGCTTCCTTCGGGTCGTTAAAATGGACTGTAGTTCCTTTGTGGTAGATTTTGAGCTCGGCTGGGAAGAACAGGCCATATTTCACTCCCATTGTATGAAGTTGTCTTTTAAGCTGGTCGAAAGATTGTCTGGCTTTCTGCACTTCCCTCGTGTAGTCCGGGAAGAAGGTCGATTCTGGAGCCTTTGAACGTGATTGTGCCCTTTCCACGTGCCCGCTGTAGTAAAGTGTCTCGATCCCTGTAATTTAGAAGCTTCGTTATTACGGTGCGTGGAGGAGCGCCGGGCACTAGCCATCCCGTGGGCATGCGATGTGCTCTTTCAATGGAAAAAAACCTGGAGAAGGAGTCTGGTTCGAACAGATCTGTGAGCCATTGTTCAAGAAAGAGCTCCATGCTTGGGCCTTCTGTTTTTCTGGGTATGCCGAGTATGCACACATTATTGCGCCTGGATTTGCCCTCTCCTTCCTCAATTCTGTCTTTTAGGGTTTTGAGCTTGGCTGTAATGCCCTGGAGCCGCTGCTGCATGTTGTGTAGGCCATCCTCTGCATTTGAGATGCACTGTTCTGCCTCTCCGGTGCGCGCTGCTAGTTTTTGCAGGTCATGTCTGAGGAAGGAGACGTCCATACTTATCCTGTCCGTCTTCTGCTCCATTGAGGAGCGGGATTCTGCTATGGCGGCCATGACGTCTTTTAAAGAGAGCATGTGTTCTGGCTCCATTTCAATGGGAGTCGGTGTTTGAAGCTCATGCGTTTGTGTCAGGGGTATTGTGTGCTGGTCTATTCTGTTTAGTGCGGGCAATTTCTTTAATTTATCCTTTCCCATGCTCGCTGCCAGGTCTCGACGCTGCACAGGTGTTCTTTGTTGTATTGCTCACTGTCTCTGCTGACTGGGGAGTGGCGTGCCCTGGTCCAAAGTCCCGATCTTGGACCCCGGGATCACGGAGGGGCAGCTCGTCCACACTTCCTTGTGTGTTTCTCTCTTTTGTTTTGTATCAGATATTGCCGTCCTCGGCATTCCACTTGTGCAGCTGGGACTGTTATTGTCCCATGTTTTATGGATCCTTAGATGCCACTATGTGTCGCGGACCTCCTTTCCCTTGGGGTACACATAGGGCCTCATTACACGGACGGCGGTAAGGGTTAACGGTCACCGTTAATGGCAACGGTGACCGTTAACCCTTACCGCCATACTACGAGGTCCCTTTGCGGGTTGGAGGATTTAACGCCTGCTTCTTGCAGGCGTTAAAAACCAACCCGCTAAGGGACCTCGGAGCTAATTACGGCACCGCAAAATTGCGTCGCCGTAATTAGCGCCTTCCCCATTCCCATAGAGCCCTATGGGGCAGAAATGGGAATGGGGAAGGGCAATGGCGGAAGGGGGATTTACCACCCCTCCAACCTTGGAATGGGGCGGTAAATCCCCTTTCCGCCAAGGCGGTGCCGGTAATTTACCGGCATGGTCCAGGGTGCTAATAGCACCCTGGATTACCGCCTTCCGTGTAATGAGGCCCATAGTCACAGTTCTTGCCTTAGTTGCAGGGGCCTTATGGAAATGTACTGGATTATCTGTCCAGTTCAACACCACGCCACCTCTAGTCCCGTACATGTATGCTGGGTCCGGGCTTCAGCGATCTTATAGCTGTTTGGCTTAATTCACCCAGCCGATGTTGGCCGCTAATTGCGCACTGGTGGCATCGCTCAACGCAACGGTATACGGATAGGCTTCCTGGACTACATTGTCCAGTCCCTCTTTTCAACTATGTTGGCGGGCAAGTTCTGGATGGTCACTTCTGCTCACAGGGCCTGTTTTCCACCATTTGGCAATGTGGCACACTGCTTGTCGGGTTCCCCACACACTACGCAAGGAGGCAGCATCTCAGAGGGCCTGGAAAGGGCAGCACCCAGTTGGTATATTCACTCTACTTGGGAGTCACTTTTCTCACGGGCAGCCCCAGGACGACACAGAACTTGCTCTGCTCTGTTTTCCTGCCGGTCCTGGCCTGTCCCACACACCCAGGCTTATGATAGCCCACCCCGCTGACAGCTAGTGGTATTGCATACCTCGTAATGGCCGGCTTCTTCCGAGTGCTTGTTGAGCTGGTGCGCCGCCTCTCGTGCTCGGGAGAAATTCTCCCGGCTCAGATGGCTCAACTCATGCTGCCCCCTGCGGAGGGTGCGTGGTTGCTGCTTGCGTTTATGTGGTCCACCGTCCCTCCGACCCCACATGGGCCAGACCGTGTCAGCCTTGTGAGCTGGTGTCAGGGCACTGCGGTGGAGACTGCGCAGGGCCTGCTGTGTATGCTCAGCACTTAGGTGTCCGCCTGCAATCATCCCCAATCGGCCTTGCCGCTCTCTCGCTTGTGAGCGTGGGCCGCAACAGGGGCTGGAGGGACTCCGGGAGAGAGATCTCGAGCCTCGCAGAGTTTTTGCTTGTGCTGCAGGCTTGTACGCCAAAATGGGAGCGCACACCACTCCACTTCCACCGGTACGGCCAGCTGGTCCGCGGCGTGCTGGATCTGCTCTGCAGCTTTGTTGTGATGGCGGGTCTCCACCTCCGTGGGCCCTATACAGTAATGATTTTCGGCTACACCTCCGCTCCCCAGGGCATCACGGGTCGTATCAAATGCGGTCTCCCCACCAGGATAATATGTTGGCGGGTGTTGCAGCTCTGTTACGCCCTCTGTGGGTGCTCGGCGACAGAGCCCTTAGCCACCACTCCGGGTCCCTCGAGGTGCTCGCATGCGGGTCCACACCAGTGCCTAGGTGTATCTCACTATGGGCATCCCGGGCCTCCGATGCTCCTCAGCCCACTTCGTCTCAGCTGCAGCCGCATCCCCGATGTCGTCCCAGCGTATCTACCTTACGCTCTGGGTCACGGGTGCGAAACTCCTCTCGCGGCCATCTTGATTTTCCAACCGGCCCCGCGACCAACTTTTCGGACATCCCAGCTCGGCCCCTCAGCTACCAGTTTTCGCTCAATTATGCCGTGAGTATTCAGCTCCCATCAATGTTATTTTGATGCAAATTCGAGATGTATGTCAGCCTGAAACAGAATGTATGCGGGTGTCACGGGAGCCAAGGGGACTCACGTCCTCATCGCTAGGCCGTTGGCAACACCCCCGTGCACACTTCTCTTTGGGCTTTGCCACTTCACAATCCACTCCCTTCTACAATTCCATGACCTGCTCAGACATGCCTCTGTTCCACATGTACAAAACACATTGATTCTCATGTATCATGATCCTCCGCTGCAGTGCTTCATGATGTAGACTCTGAATGATAATTCTGACATCTTGTGTGCATTAACTCAACAGGACATGTTTGTCACACTTGCTGCATGTCGGGTTAGACAAATATGCGCATGTGTTCCTGTGACTGACTGGTTCTGTGCTAGACTATGAGGACACTTTTATTACAGTGTTTGTTGGTTAGCGGCACCAGGTTGTGTTACATGTCCTTTGGTTTTGATTCCTTCTTCATGTCATATGCCACTGTCAGTGAGTGAACATTACATTCCCATATTGTGGACCCATGCATGTGTATGATCGTCCACTCCCAAAGCTTGTCTTCATCTGTTCTGCCTTTGTGAGTTTCAAGTGCACCATGGAATCCATGCACACTTTCTGGGACAGCCTAAATCAGGGTGTGTGGGGTATTGGATGTGAGGGAACAGCTGCATGTTGTCCGTAGGTCCATTTGCAGTGGTGTACTACTGGGGTGTATGTTGTTTGGTGTTGGGTGTGTGTATATGGTAAGAGTGCCTTCTTTGCTGGGGTCTAGTGTCCATGGGTATTTGAGTGATTTGCATGACATGGTGTGTGTTGCAGTTTTTTTCTGATGTAGAGCTAATGATTGACCTTTCACATCTGCCCATTCTTTGCGAGTCTGCCCTTCACTGTCACCCATTTTTGTCCTTCATGTACCACTATATGTGGTTCTTGTCCATCTGTGTTCATACTTACCCATAGGGCTCAATGGGAATGGGGAGGATGCAAACAACGGCCCATTAATGACGGGCTCGTTGTTTGCATACTGGTCTGCTCGTAGGACCCGATGAGGACGCCTGGTAAAACCAGGCATCCTCAGCGGGTCCCGCGAGGAGACCTCGTAATGGGGCGATAGAGGGATAACGGGGCCGGCATCTCTACTGGCCCTGTTATCCCTCTACCGCATACCTCGTAATACTACCAATACTACCCACCTCAATACTGCTGCTGCAAGTATCTCAAATTGCCCATGATCAGTACTCATTCTGGTTAACAGAACACCTCAAATGTTCAAACCCTCTTAGAAGACACAGACATAAACATTAAATATGTCGTAAACAAGAGGCTAAATATTCTGAGGAACTTGTAAAAGTTTAAGTGCTGGTTTCCAGGCCAGCAAAAAACAGGTGTCCTGATAACAAGTGGATGCGTGGAAGAACAGGCGTTAACACCTCAGGTACCGTTTTTCATTCGATGCTGCAGTCAAACTAAAACATTTTTACCTGAAAGGTTCATGTTGGAAGTTTATTAGCCCAACTATCAAACAGGGCACCTATTTGTTATAAGCCTTATAACAGGCATACATGGTGACAAAAAGCACTGACAGTAGGGGAAGAGTAGAGGGGGGGAAATAAGTGATTTCCATTAGGGCAAAGGAAGAAAAAGAACAAAAGTAAGCTTGGGTATTAAGTGGGCAGATGATAGAGGGCAATAACTGTGAAGACTAGTGGACAGAGCAGGGAACATAGCAAAGGTCTACAAAGAAATAAAGGATTGTAAGTGCAAAACAAAGCACCAGTAGCACATTTTATGTGGGAAATGATGCAAACGCAGTAAGGCGAGTGCAGGAGAGCTATGTGAATAGTATGGCAGCTGAAAGATGTATTAAAAGCCCATCACTTTTTTGGTTATAGTTTGTCTCCTTGTTTGAAAGAGGGTATGCCCAGACATGAATTGTCCCGGGAGGATAGCTCAGGGGCCGCGCTTAGAAACCTCTGGGTGTTTAAGCGCGTTATAAATACGTAACTAAGACAAAAAAACTATTCCCGTAACAGCGCCTCGATGCCTGCGGGCTGTGTGAGCGCTTTATAAATGTAATGTAATTAATTAATGAGTCCCTTGTCCGCAGCGCCATAGGGAATCAATGATGAGGTCCACCAAGGCTGAACCTTGTCTGGGGTTGCTTGTGTTTCTTTGCAGAGGGGATACGGCCTAGCAGTTCGGGCTGGGCTTTTCAAATTGCTGGTAGTAACTGACTGATTTGTATATGGCTTGACACCTTGTGCAATGGTACAGATTGGCTACAAAACAGTGGTGTGGAATGTTCCCCAGAGAATTGCCAGTGGTTCAGATGTATTCAAAACCTTGCACCCATCATTATTTTGGTTATAGTTTGTCTCCTTGATTGAAAAAGGGTATGCCCAGACGTGGGTCCCTTGCTCACTGCTCCATAGGAAACCAATCTGCACCTCACTGAGGAGGCCCAACAACACTAAAACACGTCTGTGGTTACTTGTGTTTCCATGCAGATGGGACCTGGCCTAGCAGTTTGGGCTCGGCTGCTACCATTGGTGGCAGTACCTGACTGACTTGCATATGGCTGGACCCCTTTTGCAATGGCACAGACAGGCTAAAAACAGTGCTGTGGAAGGTTGCCCAGAGCAGTGCAAATGGTTTAGATGTATTCAAAACCTTCCACCCATCACTGTTTTGGTTTCATCTGAAAGAGAGTCAGATAGCAGAATTAAAGATGGATGGAAAGGGAGCAAAGGCAGAAACCAAGGAGAGAAGGGCAGTAACACAAATGAGAGAAAACCAGACTCACTCTTTCATGACTAACAATTAGATCCAAACTAATTCTAACTGCCGACAAAATAGCTTTGAGACAGTTGTCCCCTGATATGGTAAATACACAAACAATGTCATGGCACAATGCAGATAAGTCTCCCTTAGTAATTTCATACATGCAAGAAAGATTGAGTGGTGCGTTTCAAATGTAGCATCCCTTTTTTTAAATTAAACTTACCACTCTCTACCACTGCTTCAACAGGCTTTTCTGAAACATGAGCCATGTGTCCAAGGATGGAAAAGATGGCAAATCCAGCAAAGATGCTGGTGCAGCAATTTGTGACACAAACTAAAATGGCATCGGAGTAGCTGTTGTTGGAGAATTTATTGTAGGATGACAGAGCTATGAGGCCACCCCAAGCAGTGGACAGGGAAAAGAATATTTGTGTGGCAGCATCCTTCCAGACCTTTAATAGGAAAAAACATTGACAAAATACATTAGGATTTTATTTTTAAAGGTGCTTCAGTGTATCCATTAAGTCTTATGTGGTAAAAGTGACCATGCTCAGAACTCACCTCTGCCTCCTGAAGTTTGGTAAAGTTCGAATTCTTTCCTATGTAGAAGTCAATTCCTTCCTGTGCCCCCTCCAGGGTGACTCCTCTGATCAGTAGTATCAGCAGGACAACATATGGAAAGAGTGCTGTAAAATATACAACCTGCCAACGAAGATACAGACACGTCGAGTGCATTATGAACTGTAACCCAGTATCCAACAATCACAACATAATCCTAAAAATCAACTACATAAAGGCTCTTACAAAATGGAGCCTCATGGAAAACCCATACCCTGAGATGGCTGTCTTTATATTTGATTTACTGTCAGATATTTCTTTCACAATGCATGCGTTACTTTGTTGCAAGCTGTGCTGTGGTCCCACCAGTTGTTTGTTTGGCCAGTGGCAGAGCAGCGAAGGGGTACAGAAGGGTGTCTGCCGCCTCTGTGGAATTTTCCATATCCCAGTGTGCCCCCCACTCTGTTCCCTTGCTCCAGAGTGAATAGGACATGTTTTGTTATGTTATGTTAAAGGTTCTCATACCCTGCACTGTTGCCAGCTGGTTGGTTTCTTGGCACTCTGGAGGATATGTGAAGCAAGGGTCGATGGGGGAGGTAAATTAGTAGGACTAACGGGGAGAAAAGAGCAAGAGAGATGTGATGGCTGTTGGCAGCTTCAGTTCG